>NC_134352.1:11808758-13080275 GCF_964195595.1 Calonectris borealis | reverse complement strand
TCCACCCCTGGGGCAGGCGGTTCCAGGTGTACTGGACGCCCCTCCAAGTGAAAGCAAACTGTGGCCTGCACCCTGCCGCCAAAGGGATGGAGAAGAACGCATTAGCGATGTCAATTGTGGCGTACCACTTGGCTGCCTTCGACTCCAGTTCGTATTGGAGTTCTAGCATGGCCGGCACAGCAGCACTTAGTGGCGGCGTGACTTCGTTCAGGCCACAATAGTCTACTGTTAATCTCCACTCACCATTAGACCTTCTCACTGGCCATATGGGACTGCTAAAGGGTGAGCGAGTCTTGCTGATCACTCCTTGGCTCTCCAGTCGACGAATCAGCTCATGGATGGGAATCAGAGAGTCTCGGTTGGTGAGATATTGCCGCCGGTGCACTGTTGTGGTAGCGATTGGTACCTGCTGTTCTTCAACCCTCAGCAACCCCACAACAGAAGGGTCCTCCAAGACACCGGGCAAGGTAGACAGTTGTTTAATTTCCTCTGTCTCCAGGGCAGCTATAGCAAAAGCCCACCGGTACCCTTTTGGGTCCTTGAAATACCCTCTCCTGAGGTAGTCTATGCCAAGGATGCACGGAGCCTCTGGGCCAGTCCCAATGGGGTGCTTCTGCCACTCATTCCCGGTCAGGCTCACTTCAGCCTCCAATACAGTTAACTCTTGGGATCCCCCTGTCACTCCAGAAATACAAATGGGTTCTGCCCCTTTACAGCTTGATGGCATCAGGGTGCACTGTGCACCGGTGTCTACGAGAGTCTTATACTCCTGTGGCTCTGATGTGCCAGGCCATCGAATCCACACAGTCCAGTAAACCCGGTTGTCCCTTTCCTCCACCTGGCCGGAGGCAGGGCCCCTCTAGTCCTCGTCATAATATCTGTTTCTCACTTCTTGCAAATGTGAGTCAAGAATTTCTTCATTGCAATTACAATCCAAAGTAAGATCAGCCCTTCTACTCTGTCTGGGGAACTGTTCTCTGGAAACTGGACCACCATGAGACAGATTTTTCCTGAAAACTGGAGCAGCATTTTTCCTGGGAGACAATCCCCTTGTGTGATTGTTTTTCCTTGCAACTCACGTACACGTGCCTCTAGGGTCAAGGTACGTTTTCCATCTCACTGCCTCATGTCCTCTCCGTGGTCACGCAGGTAAAACCACAGGGTGCCTCATGGTGTGTACTTTCTATATCCTCTCTCTTGAGCAGAAGAACGCTGACTCCTAATGGCTGAGATACTGGTCCGTACAGGTGGAGAATAGGACATATCTTCTTTGAGTTGCTGGACCTCCAGGGACAGTTTCTCCACAGCCGAGACAAGGGAGGAGGATACAGTTTCTTTGAAATCCTGGAGTCTGCTAACAACTTCATCCACCTTTGGTGCTTCTTCCTCTTTCCAGCACAGTACTGCCAATGAGCTGGCATACGATGCTGGTGCGCTCCTTACCAACTTTCACCACATGGGTCGCGTGCACTGGACTTCATCTGGATCTTTGGGCATTTGGTTGTTGTCCAGGTCACCATAAACCACCTCCAGCACGCCTAATTCTCTCAGGTACTGGATACCTCTCTCCATAGTGGTCCATTTACCTGGGCAATATATAATATCTTCCTTGAAGGGATACCTTTCCTTCACACCTGACAGCAGTCGCCTCCAGAGGCTGAGGACCTGTGTCCCTTTTCCAATCGCTTTGTCAATGCCTCCTTCCCTAGCAAGGGATCCCAGCTGTTTGGCTTCCTTCCCCTCTAATTCCAGGCTACTGGGTCCATTATCCCAGCATCGGAGCAGCCAGATAACAATATGCTTGCCCGGACGACGGCTGAAATCTTTCCGTATATCTTGCAACTCATTCAGGGGTAGGGATCGGGTGGTTTCCGTCTCGTTTATGAGTTCTTCCTCTTCCTCCTCCCCTCCTCATGATGGCCCTGCTTTTCCACCATCCCCTTCTAAACGACCTGACCTCCTCTTCCAAGATTTCTTCTTCTGTACAGGGGCGATGGATACCAGCAAGGGTTGGTCCTCTGGTTCAGCTGTAGTACCTGTTGCTGGGGTTTGAGTAGCCACATGCCTGTCACGGGGGTTGGAGTAACTGCGGCGACTGTTGCCAGGGTTTGAGTAGCCACAGTGCCTGTCGTGGGGGTTGAAGTAGCCACAGTGTTTGTCTTGGGATTTTGAGTAGCCACAGTGGTTGTCGTGGGGGTTGAAGTAGCTGCAGTGCCTGTCGTGGGGGTTTGAATAGTCTGTTGCCGGGATTGATCTCTGGACAGTATTCCTAAACAGTTGTTTAACTCTAAACAAGGCCTGAACCACATTCAGGAGACATAGCAATATGAACACGCTTGTTTGAACACCCCAAGGATATTCAAAATTCTCAGGGAATATTGTGGACGTTTTCATGAAGAGGATAGAAGAAAAAGGACTTTCTGAAGATATGGAAGGTAAGATGAACAAGTCGGACAAAGTGTCCTATTCTGTCTCCCCCTCAGATTCATTCTCTGAAGAGAAAAAAGTGTAATTACTAATAGTTTCTAAGAGGTGGTTCCCGAGGTACAAAGGTGACAGCAGTGCTGAGTACAGATACCAGGTTAGACTTACAACCAATGATTTTATCACCTCATAAAACAGCAGCAAAATGATAAACTTGGGCCAGTTCTGAGTAGCAATAAACAGCACAACCGGGAACATTGACTGCAAGCAAGGTATTACATATTGCAACATTGAGAGCCAGCCCCACAACTTTGAAAGCCAATAAATCAACATTGTGACCAATCAATATAATGAATGCTTATAACAATTTTACCTTAACACACTTTGGTCAGATCTATCGTTATCTTAACCCTTCGTGCCCCACGTTGGGTGCCAAAAAGAACTGTCATGGTTTAACCTGACAGGCAGCCAAATACCACGCAGCCGCTCGCTCACTTCCCCCCCCCCCCCCCAGCGGGGTGGGGAGAGAATCAGAAGGGTGAGAGTGAGGGAAAAAAACTCATGGGTTGAGATAAAGATAGTTTAATAGGACAGAAAAGAGAAAATAATAATAATAATAATAATAATATATATAAAATGAGTGATGCACAATGCAATTACTCACCACCCGCGCTGACCGATAACCAAGTAGTGATTGGTACTTCTTGGATCACGCCTAACCTTCATATACTGAGCATGACGTCACGTGGTATGGAATACCCCATTGGCCAGCTGGGCTGGCTGCCCTGGCTGTGTTCCCTCCTCCCAGTCTAGCCTGGTAGCTTCCTGGAGGGTAGTTGTCCTTGACAAGATACTTAGCAACAACTGAAAACACCACTGTGTTAGCAACACTCTCCTCATACTAAATCCAAAAAGACAGCACTCAGAAGAAATTTAACTCTATCCCAGCCAAAACCAGGACACCCTAGTTGCTCTTACTTTTACTGCTGACTTGAAGCACTGTCTAGGTCATGGTGATTTTTTTAGAAAACAGTGCTTGTACAGTTATTCACAGTGAAAGTTGCATCTGCTGTCTGGCCGATATGGCAGTCTGTCAGTTCGAACAGGGTCACTGTAGCTAGAGACTGGCACTCCACGCAAACTACAATGTCCAGAAACTTCAGAAAATGTTTTCGGAAGGATCACAACAGTATATTTCTGCCATTACAAGAAACTCACCCACAGCGCTTGCTTAGGGGCTGAGCAAAGATTATGTTCCAGGTGGAGCATCTTCAGACAAAAGGAAAGTAGTAACAAGCTGGTTAAAAATGTCTGGATGTTAACTAGTCTAGCTGGATAAAGTGTTTGCAGGTGGGCTGGTCTCTGCTATGGTAATTCACAGCTTGTTCAGATTTTTTGCCTTACAGAAGACAAGGCTTTGCAGTCTCTGCAGACCAGGCTCCTGTGTTGGAGGAAGGAGGATCTGGGACACCACTTAGAGACACCAGTGTTTAGGGCAGGGATTGTTTTGATCATAAGCCTTCTCTAGCAAATGTTTGAATTTGGACTTGAACCTAATTTCCTAATTTTCAGAGGCTTTGATACAAATGTAGTCACTGTTTAGGAAAGGTATAAAATACTATTTACACCAAACCCACAACACTTTTGGGACAGGAAATATATGCAAAATCTGTAATACCACACAGAAACTAGATATGCTGTGACATTCCATTCAGAAATTGCAGGGCAAGCACAAATGTAATATAAAATTTCTTAATCTGAATATATATTCTAATTAACTAATTGTTAATTATTCTGACTTCTCAGAACAGCAATAAAACTAGCACCTAAGCTCAAAGGTAATTTTTCAAACTTTGCTTTGTTCTTTATTAACTCTTCAGGGTACTCTCCAGTTTTACTGGTACATCATGTTTGCTAACTTAGCTCCTGAGTGTAAAACTTGAGAAGATGAGCTCTGCTGAAGAGACAGGGGAAGATGGGAGGAACATCCCTCCTCCTCCTCCTTACAGGCACAAAAGGAAAGTCATTCAGAGGAATCTTTCCGAGGAGCATCACCACCATTCCCCAGCACGATATGCAGAAAAGCCCTGATAGGCAGCGGGAATGAAATGCATGGGCTGGTAGCTCAATGACATGTGCACAATGGCAGTCGCCTTTGTCCTGCCCAGGAGGTCTCCCCGCAGGAACAGGACCACGGACTATTGGGTTGGACTTTTTTCATGGTTAAGGGGATGTGAACTACCTGCCAGAGGTAAGGCAGATTTCACTGGGATAATAAACTTTGCCACTCACACACAGGGAACTGTTAAGAACAGGGCTGTCTTCCTAAATTTCAGGTTACTGTCTGGTACATACACCATCCATCATTCATTTTAAGTCAGGCTGCAGTAAACATTTAAAGGAATGCATTGATCTAATTGATGGAAGAGGGTTTGTAAAATTATACAGCAAGCATCTAACCATTTAAAAATCTGACTCTGTGCCTCTTAAAGGATCAAAGCATGGTTGCTTCCCCCAGCTCTTCTGAGATTGTTGGCGCCAGTGTGGTTTCATGGCATCAGTGCTGCCATGCCTGATGATTGTAAAGTGAACTCATGTTCCACTGTGAACCTATATCAACCAGTTGATTTGCTGCATAAAGCACAGTGAAGTGGGCCATGCTCATCTACTGGCTGCTCCTCCACAGGTTGCCCTTCCTGCCCAGTGCAATCTTTCCGCTTGCCTATTAACACCCCAGTGGACAAAGCTTAATGCTCCTACTCTTTCTGATATGGTCTGAAAACAAAAAAAAAATTAACATGTGCTCCCAGGTCATGTATCAGCATCGCAAATCAACAGTAAGGAGTACAGAGCTGTGCAGAGAACCTTGTTTAGATAACACCAGGTATCAGTTAGCTACTTTGTTTTGCATACAATATAATACCTCACTCTTTGGGACCTGGATTTAGTCCCATTTAAAAAAGGAGGAAATTAGCACATAGAACTGAAAGTAATGAAGGAAAAATATGGATCACTGCCTACATTTATTTGTCTCTGCCAGCTGATTGAAGCACCTATCATTTGCTGCAGAAGAGCGAACTTTCCTTCAGACAATTGTCTGTTAGTGCAAGAGATTGATGCACAAGGAGTCATTGTATATGGCAGAAAGAAACAGGAAGAAATGGGGAATATTTAGCAGAAAAAACCTTTTGTTTATGTAATTTCAATACCATCCTTTCCCAATCATCCTCAAGACATTTCCTTTAGGATTCATTTCTTGTTTCAGTCCTTGAAAACTTTATTTCCTTGAAAAGAAATTAATTTGTACTATTAGATTATATGAAAGAATTCTTGAAATAAACACTCCTCTTGCTTTATTCTTTCCTTCCTCCTTTTCACTTTGACTCTACCTTTTTTCTCATCTTTTTTTTAATCTCATGAAAAGGAATAGTACGAATTTAATGAAAGTACCACAAGCCTTTTTTAGTTAGCCTGAATGGTTTTCTTCCCAAGTATAAATTTGTATTCTCTGTGATTCTTTCTGATATTTGCTTCTCTGTATATCTGCAGGCTACACTGTTAAAGGTCAGTTTAAGATGTGCTCAGTTATTTCTGCTCAATTTAAAGTAGCCACTTTTGGGGAAGACTGAGAACTGCATAATGATTTTCGACATGCAATGATAAGAAAATAATGCTACAGAATATCTTTGGAGGCAATAGTCCACGTTAGTCATTCCTGTGCTGTGTGTGTATCTCGGTATCTGTATGTGTGGGTTTGCAGATGTTCTGTCCCATGACAGCGACACAAACGAGCCTGAGGCATAATCTTCTGCTGAGTTACTATTGTATCCCAGATAACTGGGAACTTTTACTTAAAGCTTTTGCACTGTGGCCATATAAAGTGTTGGGACATCATGAAAGAAATATTTGCATTTATATACTCTCCTGTTTTAAAAAGTTCAGAGATCTCACCAGACACTTACTGTTCTTTGTCACCCTCTCACTGGAGGCAGTACTTAGTCTTTGGATACTTCTTGATAACAATGCTGGCCCTGAAAAGAGCGTATGTTTTCAAAAACACATCAATTTTGATAATATTTCATTTGAACCAGCTAATGAGGTAAAAGTCCTACCTGAAAAGTGAGATGATATCTGAAATGCAGACACCAGGAGTCCTTTCCAGGTCCAAGTTTTGGGTGCATGTCTTGGCATTTCAGCTCCAAGCAAGGCAAGGTTTGGGCATGAGCTCCTCATTTCAGTGTGATCTCCAAGACCAGGAGGAAACCTCAGAGATCCTCACTCAGCAATGTTGTCAGCAAGATGGCTGTCCACAGCCCTACAGCACAAGGAAGAAGGCAACTGTTGGTTGCTCCAGGTATATTTTGTAAGTCCAGATTTGCCCTATTATTATTATTATTACGATTTTGGGCCATTCTAGCCCATGTGAGTGTCTGAAGCACTAAATTACTGCTTTTGATGGGTACAGCTCTATGCATGGAGCATGCATGGAGCATTTTCTTTCTCTCTTCTTTCCCCTTATGGGATTTTCTCAGTGAAGGCCAGATGCAGAATTATAGATGGTTCTGAACATGTTTTCTGCCAGGTCTATTCATGGCGTGTTGGCCTTCCAAAATGAAAGTTCAAGAGCTTAAAAAAGATCAGAAACTAAATGGAGATTGTCTTGGTTTCGGCTGGGATAGAGTTAAAATTTCTTCCTAGTGCTGTGTTTTGGATTTAGTCTGAGAAGAATGTTGATAACACACTGATGTTTTCAGTTGTTGCTAAGTGTCTTGTCAAGGACAACTACCCTCCAGGAAGCTACCAAGCTACTACCCTCCCAAGACTGGGAGGAGGGAACACAGCCAGGACAGTTAGCCCAGCTGGCCAATGGGGTATTCCATACCACGTGACGTCATGCTCAGTATATGAATGGTAGGAGTGATCCAGGAAGTACCGATCGCTACTTGGTTATCGATCAGCGCGGGTGGTGAGCAATTGCATTGTGCATCAGTCATTTTATACATATTATTTATTATTATTATTATTTTCTCTTTTCTGTCCTATTAAATTACCTTTATCTCAACCCATGAGTTTTTTTCCCTCACTCTCACCCTTCTGATTCTCTCCCCACCCCGCTGAGAGAGGGGGAGTGAGTGAGCAGCTGCGTGGTATTTGGCTGCCTGTCAGGTTAAACCATGACAGTTCTTTTTGGCGCCCAACGTGGGGCACGAAGGGTTGAGATAACGATAGATCTGACCAAAGTGTGTTAAGGTAAAATTGTTATAAGCATTCATTATATTAATTGGTCACAATGTTGATTTATTTGCTTTCAAAGTTGTGGGGCTGGCTCTCAACATTGACAAAGCAATTGGAAAAGGGACACAGGTCCTCAGCCTCTGGAGGCGACTGCTGTCAGGTGTGAAGGAAAGGTATCCCTTCAAGGAAGATGTTATATATCGCCCAAGCAAATGGACCACTATGGAGAGAGGTATCCAGTACCTGAGAGAATTAGGTGTGCTAGAGGTGGTTTATAGTGACCTGGACAACAACCAAATGCCCAAAGATCCAGATGAAGTCCAGTGCACGCGACCCATGTGGTGGAAGTTGGTAAGGAGCGCACCAGCATCGTATGCCAGCTTGTTGGCAGTACTGTGCTGGAAAGAGGAAGAAGCACCAAAGGTGGATGAAGTTGTTAGCAGACTCCAGGATTTCAAAGAAACTGTATCCTCCTCCCTTGTCTCGGCTGTGGAGAAACTGTCCCGAGAGGTCCAGCAACTCAAAGAGGATATGTCCTATTCTCCACCTGTACGGACCAGTATCTCAGCCATTAGGAGTCAGCGTTCTTCTGCTCAAGAGAGAGGATATACAAAGTACACACCACGAGGCACCCTGTGGTTTTACCTGCGTGACCACGGAGAGGACATGAGGCAGTGAGATGGAAAACGTACCTTGACCCTAGAGGCACGTGTACGTGAGTTGCAAGGAAAAACAATCACACAAGGGGGTTGTCTCCCAGGAAAAATGCTGCTCCAGTTTTCAGGAAAAATCTGTCTCATGGTGGTCCAGTTTCCAGAGAACAGTTCCCCAGACAGAGTAGAAGGGCTGATCTTACTTTGGATTGTAATTGCAATGAAGAAATTCTTGACTCACATTTGCAAGAAGTGAGAAACAGATATTATGACGAGGACTAGAGGGGCCCTGCCTCCGGCCAGGTGGAGGAAAGGGACAACCGGGTTTACTGGACTGTGTGGATTCGATGGCCTGGCACATCAGAGCCACAGGAGTATAAGACTCTAGTAGACACCGGTGCACAGTGTACCCTGATGCCATCAAGCTGTAAAGGGGCAGAACCCATTTGTATTTCTGGAGTGACAGGGGGATCCCAAGAGTTAACTGTATTGGAGGCTGAAGTGAGCCTGACTGGGAATGAGTGGCAGAAGCACCCCATTGGGACTGGCCCAGAGGCTCCGTACATCCTTGGCATAGACTACCTCAGGAGAGGGTATTTCAAGGACCCAAAAGGGTACCGGTGGGCTTTTGCTATAGCTGCCCTGGAGACAGAGGAAATCAAAAAGCTGTGGGGTTGCTGAGGGTTGAAGAACAGCAGGTACCAATCGCTACCACAACAGTGCACCGGCGGCAATATCTCACCAACCGAGACTCTCTGATTCCCATCCATGAGCTGATTCGTCGACTGGAGAGCCAAGGAGTGATCAGCAAGACTCGCTCACCCTTTAGCAGTCCCATATGGCCAGTGAGAAAGTCTAATGGAGAGTGGAGACTAACAGTAGACTACCGTGGCCTGAACGAAGTCACGCTGCCACTGAGTGCTGCCGTGCCGGACATGCTAGAGCTTCAATACGAACTGGAGTCGAAGGCAGCCAAGTGGTACGCCACAATTGACATTGCTAATGCGTTCTTCTCAATCCCTTTGGCAGCAGAGTGCAGGCCACAGTTTGCTTTCACTTGGAGGGGCGTCCAGTACACCTGGAACCGCCTGCCCCAGGGGTGGAAACACAGCCCTACCATTTGCCATGGACTGATCCACACCGCACAGGAACAGGGTGAGGCTCCCGAACACCTGCAATACATTGATGACATCATTGTATGGGGCAACACAGCAGAAGAATTTTTTGAGAAAGGGGAGAGAATAGTCCGAATCCTTCTGAAGGCTGGTTTTGCCATAAAACAAAGTAAGGTCAAGGGACCTGCACAGGAGATCCAGTTTTTAGGAATAAAATGGCAAGATGGACGTCGTCAGATCCCAACAGATGTGATCAACAAAATAACAGCCATGCCCCCACCAACTAGCAAAAAGGAAACACAAGCTTTCTTAGGCGTTGTGGGTTTTTGGAGAATGCATTCCAAATTACAGTCAAATCGTAAGCCCTCTCTATCACGTGACCAGGAAGAAGAACGATTTCAAATGTAGCCCTGAGCAACAACAAGACTTTGAACAAATTAAACAGGAGATAGTTCAGGCAGTAGCCCTTGGGCCAGTCCGGGTAGGACAAGATGTAAAGAATGTGCTCTACACCGCAGCCGGGGAGAATGGCCCTACCTGGAGCCTCTGGCAGAAAGCACCAGGGGGACTCGAGGTCGACCCTTAGGGTTCTGGAGTCGGGGATACAGAGGATCCGAGGCCCGCTACACTCCAACTGAGAAGGCGATATTGGCAGCATATGAAGGGGTTCGAGCTGCTTCAGAAGTGATTGGGATTGAAGCACAGCTGCTCCTGGCACCCCGACTGCCCGTGCTGGGCTGGATGTTCAAAGGGAGAGTCCCCTCTACACATCATGCAACCGATGCTACGTGGAGTAAGTGGGTCGCACTGATCACACAACGGGCCCGAATAGGAAATCCCAGTCACCCAGGAATCTTGGAGGTGATCACGAACTGGCCAGAAGGCAAAGATTTTGGAATATCCACAGAGGAGGAGGTGACACGTGCTGAAGAGACCCCACTGTATAATAAACTACCAGAAAACGAGAAGCAATATGCCCTGTTCACTGATGGGTCCTGTCGCCTTGTGGGAAAGCATCGGAGGTGGAAAGCTGCTGTATGGAGTCCTATACGCCAAGTTGCAGAAACTGCTGAAGGAGAAGGTGAATCGAGCCAGTTTGCAGAGGTGAAAGCCATCCAGCTGGCCTTGGACGAGAAAATGCTGAACGAGAAAAATGGCCAGTACTTTATCTCTATACTGACTCATGGATGGTGGCAAATGCCCTGTGGGGATGGTTGCAGCAGTGGAAGCAGAACAACTGGCAGCGCAGAGGTAAACCCATCTGGGCCGCTGCATTGTGGCAAGATATTGCTGCCCGAGTAGAGAACATGGCTGTAAAAGTACGTCACGTAGATGCTCACGTATCTAAGAGTTGGGTCACTGAAGAACATCAAAACAACCAGCAGGTCGACCAGGCTGCTATGATTGAAGTGGCTCAGGTGGATCTGGACTGGCAACATAAGGGTAAATTATTTATAGCTCGGTGGGCCCATGACGTGTCAGGCCATCAAGGAGGAGATGCAACATATAGATGGGCTCGTGATCGAGGGGTAGACTTGACCATGGATGTTATTGCACAGGTTATCCACGAATGTGAAACATGCGCTGCAATCAAGCAAGCCAAACGAGTAAAGCCTCTTTGGTATGGAGGATGATGGTTGAAATATAAATACGGAGAAGCTTGGCAAACTGATTATATCACGCTCCCACAAACCCCCCACGGCAAGCGGTCTGGGCTCACCATGGTGGAAGCAACCACCAGATGGTTAGAAACATATCCCGTGCCCCATGCCACCGCCTGGGCCTTGAAAAGCAAGTCTTATGGAGACGTGGCACCCCAGAAAGAATTGAGTCAGACAATGGAACTCATTTCCGAAACGCTCTCATAGACACCTGGGCCAAAGAGCATGGCATTGAGTGGGTCTATCACTTCCCCTACCATGCACCAGCCTCTGGGAAAATCGAACGATACAATGGACTGCTAAAGACAACACTGAGGGCAATGGGTGGTGGGACATTCAAGCATTGGGACACACATTTAGCAAAAGCCACCTGGTTAGTCAACACTAGGGGATCTTTCAATTGTGCTGGCCCTGCCCAATCAAAACTCCTACGTACCGTAGATGGAGATAAAGTCCCTATCATGCACATAAAAAATATGCTGGGGAAGACAGTTTGGGTTACTCCTACCTCTGGCAAGGGAAAACCCATTCGTGGGATTGCTTTTGCTCAAGGACCTGGGTACACTTGGTGGGTAATGAGAAATGATGGGGAAGTTCGGTGTGTACCTCAAGGGGATTTGATTTTGGGTGAAAACAGCCAATGAACCAAATTGTATGATGTTAATTATTATATGATATTGTATATCATTATTATCTCTATGATTGCTATAGCAGCGAAATCACCCGGATTGATGAAGAACGGTCTAATTCCAATGAAACCGAGCCAAGTGCAACGACGGTAGAACCGGATGAGCACAGCAATACTGGAAATCAGAACTGGCTTCAGGATGCAACAGCCCAACACCACACACCATCTCTTCTGCCCTGAAATACTGTTATGATAGATGGAGCCCGAAGTCGTGGACTAAATGAACTCAAAGGACATTTTAGAGGGATGGTCCATAGACTAAGGGAATGATATCTGTGTATATATAAATATAAAGACGAGAAAGGTGATGGTGATTAATTAGAATGTATTAGAAATTGTGAAATCTAAGCATGATGTAAATGGTATAGAATAAGGGGTGGATACTGTCTTGGTTTCGGCTGGGATAGAGTTAAAATTTCTTCCTAGTGCTGTGTTTTGGATTTAGTATGAGAAGAATGTTGATAACACACTGATATTTTCAGTTGTTGCGAAGTATCTTGTCAAGGACAACGACCCTCCAGGAAGCTACCAAGCTACTACCCTCCCAAGACTGGGAGGAGGGAACACAGCCACGACCGCTAGCCCAGCTGGCCAATGGGGTATTCCATACCATGTGATGTCATGCTCAGTATATGAAGGGTAGGCGTGATCCAGGAAGTACCGATCGCTACTTGGTTATCGGTCAGCGCGGGTGGTGAGCAATTGCATTGTGCATCACTCATTTTATACATATTATTTATTATTATTATTATTTTCTCTTTTCTGTCCTATTAAACTATCTTTATCTCAACCCACGAGTTTTTTTCCCTCACTCTCACCCTTCTGATTCTCTCCCCGCCCCACTGAGAGGGGGGGAGTGAGTGAGCAGCTGCGTGGTATTTGGCTGCCTGCCAGGTTAAACCACGACAGAGGTTAACAAGTTGAAATAACAGGTAAAGTAAAAATCAATGTTATCAAACCCCTGGTAAAGGGTGTGTTTGATTTTTTTGTGTTTTTTTTTTTGGTTTGTTTTGTTTTTAAAAACCAAGTAATTACATTGGAAACAGATGTGGGAAATTTCTATTTTCTAACTGCAGACATAGGTAATGCATGGAAGTAAAGATGAGGTGGTATTTGGCCAAAGCTCTGTCCTCAGACATACATGTTTAGATTCTTTCCAATGACCTTGTCTTCTGCACCTCTTATGCAAGTGGAGGGCAGGATGGAGAAGGCAGCATTACTGCCTTCTGAATTATCCTGAATTCAGGCTTAGTTCGTAAAGCTTTCAGAAAAGTGTTAAAAGGGCTACAAAAAAACAGTTCTCACAAAACTCTTAAAACCATAGCTGCAGTTATGTAGGAATCATATGCTCCAAAAGAGACGTTGTCCTCCTGCATAGCTGCTGCAGAGCCCATGGGTGAAATTCTTTGAGCTTTCTGTGTGATTTGTTAGCCCAAATTTCAAATATAGAGGTGATTTAAGAGTTTAAAACCCACTGACTTCGAATGAGATTTAGGCTTTTAAGTGCCTAAGTCATCTAACAATATAGAGCTCTTAGGCATTTTACAGCTTCTCTTTCATTGCACTGACTTCTATGTTTGGAAGCAGTCTTTAAAACTGTACTTTTGAAAGTGACTTTTCATCTTCAGGAATTCATGTTAGTATCTACAGACTATTCAGACCGATATTTAGATTTTCATCGAAATACACTGGACTATTGATTTCTTCTCTCTCATTTTCCTTCTCACTCAGATCCTCTAGAGGAACAAATAAAAATACAAGAAAAATACCTGCAAAAGAAAAGGATATACTTCTCATATATGGGGACAATTACATCTGAGGAACAGTACTGACTGCTGAAATTGAAATTTCAATTCATGATAAAAGCAGCCTTTCATCATCTAGGAAGCATCAATACAGGCAAATGGAGGTTGGAGACATCCAATAATGAATGTATCAGAAAAGGAAATAATTTTGCTCTTCTATTGATTAAGAGAGTCACTCTGGTTGCAAAACAATTTTTGTGTTCACTTTTTGCAGAATCCTTTGGCAATAACTCTGTAAGGGGTGATTTTAAACAGAAAATTTAGCAAAATATTGGAACAAAAAAGAAATGGCAAAAATGTTATTATTCATTCATCACAGAAGCCTGGAGTTCAATAGATTTTTCCTTATTAAACTACAGAGTCAGTCAATAAATAAACAAATAAATATTGTTGGACTACCTCAGCTATATTAGGATTATGCCACCTGCAAAATGGTTGCTACCTACTATTAAGTGTTGATAAGGAGAAAAAATGTCTGCTGTTAATGAATAATCTCCTGAGTGAAAAAAAGGCAGAACTACTCCAGTTCTCTAGCTGTCTTGCTGTTCTTGGGATCCAGAGATTGTAGTTATTATAAAAATTTCTATTCTGTAAATATTCATCACCTGTAATAGATTCAACTCCATTGCCAGTAATGGATTTTCCCATTTTTCCATTCCTTGTGATAGATTTCCATGGCAGTGGTCTTGCTTGAGGCAGTCTTGTGACACAATCTTATAGCAGAGTTTGCTTCAGCTGACACCTGCTGTTTTCACCTTGCTCAGATCGCTATTTCAACAAAGCTTGCTGTTGCTATGCCTGGAGTTGGTAACTCCCAGGCAAAGCATATCCAGGCCTTATGTACTTGCATGGGATGGAAGAAGGACAATGCACACTATTTTCTCTTGCTTGTATGACAGGTCACCTTTATCCTACCATTGTCCTGCAGCAGCCATACAAAATGCCACAGAGATGAGTCATGCGTGTATAGACACCTGTAACCTCTAAAGATGCACACAGGATACATCCTGCAATCCAAACACTGGCACATATTCTTAGCTCATTCAACATTTCTGAACTTAATTTAATTACCCTGAAAACTGCATTGTAGTGAGCAGGCATGTATGTGCAGCAGATCTGCTAGATCAGATTAAAATTGCCAGCTGTGGGTTAGTTCTGCTGGCTTCATCCTTTACTTCATATACAAGAGCAGGCTTCAAGTTTTGGAATGCAAGGACGTGAGAGACAGCCTTTATGTACTGATATATTGATGTAAACTTTTGTGTGCAGAGATACAAAACCAACTGTGTTTGGCACATTTCTGGCAATCATGCCCAAAAGCTGCTCCTTAATTCCAGAAATTCACCGGACTGAAAAAAAAAAACTTTTACCCAATGAGTAAAGCAGCTGCAATGCAACCTTCCACATTTAGATTTTAAATTACAATTAAAACAATTAGAGACCAATACTAAAAAAACTTTAAGCACCATGTCATAGTGAGTCATCAACACCTTACACTTGTGTGCAAAGACCAGTTAGCAAACTAACTGTCCCTGTCCAAAAATAATGAACTGAGGATAAATCAGATTTTAAAAACGCTGCTTGTAACCTCCTGTCGGATACAGAATTTCAACTGTCTTTCAAAATCTTATAATAGAAATGGCTTTTTAGCATGTCCAGAAGAAGAAAATGAGGTTACATCACTGGTTTCTTATAGAACATAATAGATAGAAGCCATATCACCCTGTGAAAAATATGTAACAAAACTTGTCATCATGCATTTTTTTAAAAAGTAATTTTCATTGCCTACTATATCTTTTTTTTTTTTTTTTAATTTCAGCATCTTGTGGCTGTTTCTTTGTTCACATGAGTATTCCACAGTGAGTTTCTTGCTAGTGAAAGACTGTCTGACAGCTGCAGGAGATCGGGTCATCTTGCCCATTTGTACAGAAAGTCCAAAACAAAAGTGGTCATGGTGCCCTGCCACAGTGCTTCCCTCTGAATCATGGGAAGTATTTCTTGTGTTTAAGGAGTAATTAATTTTCTGTCAGTGACTAAGGCAGCTGAATGGTATCAAGCATCTGTTTCAACCATAGAAAGTGCCAGTTGATTAAAAACTGATTAAAAGTGGTTTACATTCCTGCTGGCCCTTCATTAGGATACAAAAATAAAGAGTGCTTGATGGGCCACTTCTCAGCAGAAAGAAATTTGCTTCTCAGAAGAAAGAAATTTTGCCTGAGAAACTGGGAAGCATGGGACAGCTGTGGGTCCACAGATCAGGAACTGGGATCATGACTAGGCTGCAGCTGGAGGTTGGCTGAAGAAAGCAGGAGAAATACAGGCATTGAACATTTTAGAAATACTTCACATAGATCTGATTTTAAAAAAAGAATAAATACAAGTTGTTCTCTGCAGCTTACTCTGACTTCAGATATTGGCAGAGCCACAAACCCCTTCCTTCTTGTGTAACTGCTCTCCTGCAGACCATAACTGAAGCCTCCTCTCTCTGCCAAGTGTGTAAGCAAATGGCAAGTATAGTGATTAAGGGGTGTTCAGCTAAAGAGAAAAAGTTTCACTAGTTTTTAAATAAAACCAAACATTTCTTCCAGGAAACAGAAAAG
Source organism: Calonectris borealis (assembly GCF_964195595.1). Classification (NCBI taxonomy): domain Eukaryota; kingdom Metazoa; phylum Chordata; class Aves; order Procellariiformes; family Procellariidae; genus Calonectris; species Calonectris borealis. Next base: position 13,064,094 of record NC_134352.1, on the reverse strand, counting down.
AATAAGCAAGAGCCCCTTATAATAATTCACTATATATTATAAATAATTTATCCCCTTGAGTTGGAAGACAGGGATGGCAAGCAGGATAAACCCCCCATAATCCAAGAGGAAGAAGTTAACGACCTGCTACGCCACCTGGACGCTCACAAGTCTACGGGGCCGGATGGGATCCACCCGAGGGTACTGAGGGAGCTGGTGGAGGAGCTTGCCAAGCCACTCTCCATCATTTACCAGCAGTCCTGGTTAACAGGGGAGGTCCCAGACAACTGGAGGCTTGCCAATGTGACGTCCATCTACAAGAAGGGCTGGAGGGAGGATCTGGGGAACTACAGGCCGGTCAGCCTGACCTCGGTGCTGGGGAAGATTACAGAATGGTTTGTCTTGAGGGTGCTCACAAGTCATGTTCGGGACAACCAGGGGATCAGGCCCAGCCAGCATGGGTTCATGGAAGGCAGGTCCTGCTTGACCAGCCTGATCCCCTTCTATGACCAGGTGACCTGTCTAGTGGATAAGGGAAAGGCTGTGGATGTGGTCTGCCTGGACTTCAGTAAAGCCTTCCTACAGAAGCTGGCGGCTAACGGCTTATACAGGTACACCCTTCGCTGGGTAACAAACTGGGTGGATGGCCGAGCCCAGAGAGTTGTGGTTGAAAGCAGTTAAATCCAGTTGGCAGAGGTGTTCCCCAGGGCTCAGTATTGGGGCTGGTTTTGTTCAATATCTTTATCAATGATCTGGATGAGGGGATCGAGTGCTCCCTCAGTAAGTTTGCAGATGACACCAAGCTGGGTGGGAGTGTTGATCTGCTCGAGGGTAGGAAGGCTCTGCAGAGGGACCTGGACAGGCTGGCTGGATTGGCTGAGGCCAACTGTGTGAAATTCAACAAGGTCAAGGGCTGGGTCCTGTACTTTGGCCACAACAACCCCAGGCAACGCTACAGGCTTGGGGAAGAGTGGCTGGAAAGCTGCCCAGAGGAAAAGGACGTTGGGGTGCTTGTTGACAGCCAGCTGAACATGAGCCAGCAGTGTGCACAGGTGGCCAAGAAGGCCAACGGCATCTTGGCCTGTTTCAGAAATAGTGTGGCCAGCAGGAGCAGGGAGGTGATCGTGCCCCTGTACTCGGCACTGGTGAGGCCGCACCTCGAATACTGTGTTCAGTTTTGGGCCCCTCACTACAAGAAGGACATTGAGGTGCTGGAACACGTCCAGAGAAGGGCAACGAAGCTGGTGAAGGGCCTGGAGCACAAGTCTTATGAGGAGCGGCTAGGGAATTGGGACTCTTTAGTATGGAGAAAAGGAGGCTGAGGGGAGACCTCATAGTGCTCAACTACCTGAAAGGAGGTTGTAGTGAGGTGGGTGTTGGTCTCTTCTCCCAAGTAACTAGAGATAGGATGAGCGGAAACGGCCTCAAGTTGCACCAAGGGAGGTTTAGATTGGGTATTAGGAAAAATTTCTTTACTGAAAGAGTGGTCAGGCCTTGGAACAGGCTGCCCAGGGAAGTGGTTGAGTCACCATCCCTGGAAGTATTTAAAAGATGTGTAGATGTAGTGCTTAGGGACATGGTTTAGTAAGCATGGTGGTGTTGGATTGACGGTTGGACTTGATGATCTTAGAGGTCTTTTCCAAACTTAATGATTCTATGATTCTAAGAGGAAAACAGTAAACATAAGGACAAGCAGAAACGTGAAAGCTCAAAGCTGAATCTCTAATGCATTTCACATCAGTGGTTGGATGGGAGAACAAGCAGGAATCAGGGTAAAAGGGTGCTGGGGAAATTTTTTAAAGTTATCAATGTAGCAGAACAAAAACATTAAAATACCAGCTTAAGTCAAACTAAAAAATATTTTTTTTCAGTTCTGAATTATTTATTCTCCTTCTGACCTTATTCTTCTAATGAAGTCAATTTTTAAATGGAAAGGGGGTTTTGAAGTACTAAGTTGGAACGGTTTGTTTCTCAGAATGAAATGTTTCACCATTTCTTTAATGAAGCATTTCATTTTGAAAATGTCAAAACATTTTACTTGCATGTTTTCAGAATAAAATGTTTTGACATTTTGAAATCTCCCGTCTGACAAAAGTATTTTCAGAGTTCAATGCTAATTGAGATTTTTAACACCTGACTTTCTCCCCCCTCACACACACAGAACCCATGCTCTGTGGTGATTTTAGTATTTGCAAAAAGAAAAAAGTCTCACATCTTTCTGAGCAACAAATAAATTACTCATTAATCACAGAGCAGTGATCAAACAGAAGATAGGAGTAGGGACTCTAGGTTCCTCCTGTAACACAGCTGGATTCATGGTAGTTCAGCGGGGCTGCAGGAAAGCATGCTGGGGCTGCCAAAGGCGTGACTGAAATGGAAATGGTGATGCTTGGCAGCTCTGTTGGTGAGCGTAAAGAACCACTCTCACCCCACAACAGTCCACAGCTCTGGATGCTTCCCCACAAACATAAAACCTGTGGGAAAAGCAAAAAAAAAAAAAAAGAAAGAACAAAAAATTTCTGAATTGGTATGCAAAATACTGTCCTCCTGAGTATCTCATTTGTACAATGGAAGACGTCTAAGAACCTTACTTGAACCTATTGATGCTTAAAATGTTTGTGCTGTTTTCCCTTGCAACTCTTTTTGCTTTTACATTTTTATAACCATGTTGTTCTGAGCTTTGGGCACTTTGAAATTTCCACTATGGTTTAATCATCTATATTCATGTTGTCTTTCTGACACTGTGTCTGTTTCATTGTGACCTACATCTTCTTGCTTCTCCAAATAAGAGTCCTATGTTTGCCATTTGAACTACCTTTTTTAATTTGTCGACTGAAGTGGGAGGGTGAAGATTTAAAATTACAGTTTTTAAAGGACTAATCGTGTGGCCTATCCAATGGAAAAGCTAGGTTGTCCGTCCACTTGCTCACCGTTAGTCCCACAGAAAACCTCTCAATAGCTCATGTAGTGTTGACTCCATATTTCTTCCGTCTGATATATTTCAGTCGCTGTCATATAATAATAATAGTGTTTATTATCATTATGCATAATAATTATAGTGATAATAACGATGATATTACTATTAGAAACCAATTAGAAAAATAAGAAAAAAAACCTGTAAAGGTTCACTATGTAATTAATTATATTTTTATAACTATTAACTGGGGCAGGAATTGCCGTATAAGCCCCTCCATGTCCCCTTTTATTTACGTGAATAAAAGATAACATTATGATCAACAGATACTCTGAGAAAGGAACAGTCACGGCCCATGACTCCAAAAGAAGAGTCAGGAAATAAACCTCTACACTTGCAGAAAAAATCAAGGTGCAGAAAATGCGAAGGACACAGTTATGGTTCTGCTGGTCATGTAAAACGTTCAACATGTTGTGTCTGTTATACGCCACTCTGAAGCATTGCAAGTACTGCATAGGGAGATAAATTGATGACAATTAGGTGTGGCAATGCTGAGCTTGACTCTGTGAATCTATCCCTACATTCCCCGTTTCTTTGCTGAAGCACTGTGCACAGCAGTCTACTCAGTTAACACAGAATTAATTTGTAATAATTACTTCCACAATTTATAAATTATATGGTGTGGTATAATATATGATAATAACACAGATTACAGAATGCGCTGATGTCTTAACAAAAAATGCCCTAACATGGCTATTATACTACAGCAAAACAAATTATTGCAAAGTGACTCAACTTGCATTTCTCTCTAGTAAGTGAATCATAATACTTTAATGTCCTCAGATAATCTGCAATTAAATGAACAACAAATAAAATCCAAATGACCACACAGAGATGTTAGAGTGCTCAGGGCAAAAAGATGTGAAAAGAGGACAGGGGAGAGAAAGAAATTATACACTGGGAGATAAAATGCTGTGCAATGTTTAAGCACAACAGGACTGAAATGACTTTGCACTTTTCTTTTTACTACTTTTTAAATTTATTTCCTAATAATAATTTATTATATAGTCTAATGACAATTAGTATTTACTAGAAAGTGAAACTACTATCAGTTTTCTTATATTAAATGTAACTGTATATTTAAAAGCATAGTTCGATGTCTACAAATTAAGCTGCACTTCTCATCACATTCTGTTTTCCTTAGTCTGAGTTTTCTCTGATCTGTGAATTGGCTTTAAATGATTTAGGATTTCATAACCATTTTACCCTTTATAACTCATTAATTACTTAACATACTCTTAGTAGTCTATTCTGTAAACAGGAGAAAGAAAATAGGATACAAGGGTGGAATATAAACTGAATTAAATACAGTGGAAGCGATTTAGAATATGGAGACATTACAGTGCCTTGATGCAACCCTGTTTAGTGATTAGTGTGCTTAGTCCTTCTATTTGCTTAGCATGAAAAGAGCAGAGAAGGTGGCAGTGCATTGGCCTTAGTTGTTTTCTTCAGCTGTCAGAGTATATAAAGAATATTTTGCATGTGGTGTAACACAAAGACATGGGCATCATATCGCTTTGCAGATGTGAAGTACTTTGTGAGATCTTTTGAATATGTTTTTCACCCAGTTTACAGATGGTTCTGGTTCAAGTGAGAAAATTTCTGTGAGTTGCAAATTCACTTGTGTTAGACTGTTTCTAGCTCTATCAGAAAACCAGTCTAAGAAGTAACAATGTTCTATTGGCTGCTATCTTGAATGGCAAATTATTCCCATTATAGGACTTTTACTGTACTGTTGTGTGTAGCACTAGAATAACCACGGCATTTTCCACCTCTCTGTGCTGTTATGGACTAGAAGGAAAAGTAAACTGCCTGATTCCTGCAAATGAGATGCTGTGAAATGATCCTTATACTAACGCACAGCGCTGTAAACAGATGCATAGCAAACAAGTGGCGAAAACAAGAGCTGATGTAAGAGTCTGAGTTCCTGGCTACCTGCACAGAACACTGCTGCCACAAGGAAGAGAAAAAAACAGAATGACCATGAGAAAGTATTTTTTCATTTTATATTTAAGTCACTTATAATGGAGATGGTTTTAAAAACTACAAAATATGGACAAAAGAAATAAAAATTAATAAGTAAAATAGTATCTCTCCCAATGTAATTATAAATTGTCCTTTCACTCTTTTGTAAAGTAGCCCCTACAATTTTATTTTGTCACCATCTTGGAGAGACTAACATGTCCTACAGTTCCACTGCGTTTTTGATTTTCAGAGTCCTCTGTAGATTTTTCAATCACCTTGTGACAAAATTAATTCTAAAAAAAGAAGTGTTCTTAATGTAAGTATGTGTTGTATGTTACAAACAAGACTCATCAGGTTCATTGTTACACCATGTATCTTGTATTTCAAATATATTTCACAGGGTCATAATCTTATTGAGATTTTATATTTGGTTAGCAACTTTCTGTTACAGCAGTGGCACATGAGACTTTAAGTCCAGAAGATGGCATTTAACATTTTGTAGAGAACAAGCATTTGTCTTAGCTTTTCCTAGTCACTTGCATCTTATACTGAATTCCTAACTGGACTTAATTGTTGAGTGTTTCTTTGCAAAAAATTGTTTCTTTGCAAGATAGTTGAAAATTATTCCGAATGGACAGTTATAATGTGTATTGTTTCTTATAGATTTCTTAGTGTACATCAGACCTGTTGTACATGATGCCAAGCATAGTGATTGCTTTCCTGGGTCCTGGTCTCATGAAGCTGCCAGATCTGAGGTGATACATGACACATTTCTTTATTTGCAGCCTGCATCTTCAGAGGAAGGGAAGATCTGCTTACCATGTCAATGACATAAAGGAATTTTTTGCACTAGAAATTATTGTTTGTTATCTGGCATATGCACTCTCCTAAAGAAATTTCACACTGTACTCTTATCTGCATGAAAAGGAGAAAAAGCACAAAGTCAGAGAGAGACAGAAGATGAGGTTGCCTGAGTTGTTTTTTGTGCAACAAATACAGTTCCTGAGGGAGAAATCAGTTGTTCTCATTTAAATGCTGAATCCTGTTCCCCGCTCCCCCCACTCCTCATATTGAACTCTGCATAATTATTACTTATATTTCACCGATTGAACTCTGATGTAAGCATCTTCAGAGTGAAGAAGACAATCTTTAGATGAAGGAATAAACAGAGTGAAAAAATGAATTATGATATTAACCTCCCCCCTCTTTTCATTCTGTTGTTATGGTAACAAGAGATCCAAAAGTGTTATATACAAGACATGGTACCAGAATAGTACAGTATTTGTATCTAATGTCGGGAAAAATGTTTTACAAGTACCATACAAAGCATAAGATGTTTGTTCCATGTGTCTGTTCCTTAATCACAGAGTAACGAATGAGACTATAATCCTGTGTATACACTTTTTAAGATGACAACTGTTCTTTTTTTTAAAAAAAACCAAAATCCAAGAAAAACCCTGTTCCACAGGATTATTCATAAAGACCACATCCTGGTAGAATGACGAAAAACTGGAGACAACTAATTTTAATATGTGAATGTAGACTTTTGATATAAGTCCAGAAATCTTACCTACCAATGACCTACAAGGATATCCCACGTCAAGAACGAAATCCCACAAACTCCTTATGCCATTCTAGACCTGAACAGGATGAATCTTTTTTATCTCCTGAAGTGGGAAATTTGATTTCTTTTCTTTCACCGCACAAACCTTCTGAAGAAATTAAATGAAATAAATAAGGTACCTCAAAACTTGTGACAATCATGACTTTTTTTGAAGAACAGATAAAAATGATGGAAACGTTTCCCAACTGGGGAATTATCAAGCTGGAACAGTTAACTTTTTAAGAAGTAAGACAGTTTTATTCTTGTCCCCAAACTCAGTCAAAACACCAGATGACCGCAGCAGTATGAATCATTCCAGAGTCCTTTATCACACATAAATAGTAATATGGCAAAATCTGTTCTGAAGGCAAATTTATGGTAAAACAAAATAATAGTTTTAGAGAGAGAAAAACAGGCATGAATGATATTGTTCTTGAGGTCTCAACAGAAAAACATCTAATTAACAGAGTGATCTGAGTTATAAATAAAATGAAATAAATTACCCCGACTGGCAGAAAAGAGACACTAAAAGCTCCAACTGCAACTTTCCAATAACATGGAGGATAGCTGAAGAGAGATTCAAGTGATATTATACTTCATGTATGCAAAAAAGTGCTACGAAATGGGAATACATTTGGAAGGTGATTTTATTTCTCGACACCAGCCAGTTGTGAAGCAATTTGAGCTTTTAATACTTTTCATTTAACTCCTGTAGACGAGGGAAGCTTCAAAAGCTCACTACAAAGTTGTGATGAGCAACATACTCTACTTTGAAATGAAACATGGAACAGATGTATTTTTAAAGAAAGTGTAAAAAGGAAGTCTGATGGAGGCTGAAGGTCAGTTTGCAATTTTGGGCCCCGTAATGTATCACTGAGAGAACCCCAGGTTCTGGCTTGGATTTGGAATGAAATATTACGTGTGCCTGCTGAACAACTCTTTCAACTAGGTGGGGGTTTGTAACAAAACCAAAAACTAAAAACCAAGCCATAATTTGCCTTCATAGATGAAACCTGCACTTACATCCACTGCAATTTTCCTCAGTTGTAGACGAGAGAAGCTAGTCTGCATTCTTAAAAGCTTATACCAAGTGTCCACGAAGCCTTGAGAATGTTAAAATGAAAATGAAAACAAAGAGAGAAAGAATTAAAAACTAAGGTTTGCATGCTGACCATGGCCATTATTATTTCGAAAAAGATGCTAGGCTTATCTGCAACGGGAAATAAAGGTCACAGTATGGTAGAGGTGGCAAATGAGGTATTCCCACAGAACCATCTGTATCATCAGAGTTAATCACTGGTGCTGTCAGAGCTAATTGGCATTCTGCTGCCCAACTGCAGCAAGGCCGTCTGGGCTCCACTACAATGCAGGGCACGATCACGACAACCAGAAAGGCCATTTAGTCAGTGGATTGACCATAAAGATTATCCTTCTGTTAATGCTGATTATTGTTAGTCTTTGACTGTGAAAGGAATTGTGGGGAGATGTTACTGTGGATGCTCTGGTGAGCACTGAAACTCCTTTGTGAAATGGTGGAGACCCTCTTATATTCATAGCATCTGATGCAGAGCTCAGACAGTGAAGGAAGTAGACATCTGAAAGTCTGTTTTGACCCTGAATAATTATATAATGTCACACTGGTACATGCCTGGTTTGAATTTGTTGGAGAGTTTGGAGTTAAGCAGCGAAGTCAATAACATTGATGGCCATATTTAGGATCCAGCATGATTTCTTGAACAGAGCTGCTTCCTGAACTGGGGCTAATGGGATATATTTTTAGAGGCCTGGAAGGCAATTAGGCACCCAATTTCCTCTAATTTGCTTAATTGTGTTACAAACTAGTAATACAAGTGAACCAGTCCTAATTTCTTATGCTTAATAGAGCACATTTCCTAAATCACCACTTTTTTTTTCATTTTTCCTATAATCAAAAGGTGTATTTGCCTTTGCACCATCTGTTAACTACAAGAGTTGCCAGAATGAGCAGGGAATGTAAATTAGATCGTGAATATTGAAGTTCACTTTCCTTTTCTTTGCTTAAGTTATTTTAAAGAGTCAATTCATTTTCCATTTATTTTTGATGAAAGACTGAGCTAGGAGACCTTTGAAAATGACTATGACCCACTGAAGGTTTCTTAATTCTTGCAATCTTTAAAAGCAGGTTTAAAAAATTTGAGAAGAGGGCTTTTTTTGTCCATCATATGAAATGAGAGGGAAGACAGGTCCCAGAAAAGACAAAACGGAGCTCTTCCCTTCCTTCCAGTGTTGAGGTTTTTTTGCAGGAATTCTATGAAATTATGTAGAAGAATGAGTCTATTGTACAAATATCATATTTTAGAATTTAAATTAAATAGATGAAGATCATGATACAACTTGGCTTTGTGTTATCCTTTTAAACGGTAACTTGTTCATAATGGATTTTGATGAAGATATTATAGAATCATAGAATAGTCTGGGTTGGAAGGGACCTTTAAAGGTCATCTAGTCCTACCTCCTGACTGTGGGCAGGGACATCTTCAACTAGATCAGGTTGCTCAGAGCCCCATCCAGCCTGATCTTTCCAGGGATGGGACATCTACCACCTCTCTGGGCAACCTGTTCCAGTGTTTCACCACCCTCACCATAAAAAATTTCTTCCTTATATCTAATCTAAATCTAGCCTCTTTTAGTTTAAAATAATTCCCCCCGGGTCCTATCGCAACAGACCCTACTAAAAAGTCTGTCCCCATTTTTCTTATAAGCCCCTTGAAGTACTGAAAGGCCGCAATAAGGTCTCCCTGAAGCCTTCTCTTCTCCAGGCTGAATAACCCCAACTCTCTCAGCTTTTCCCCACAGGAGAGGTGTTCCATCCCTCTGATCTTTTCTGTGGCCCTCCTCTGGACCTGCTCCAACAGGTCCATGTCTTTCTTGTGCTGAAGACCCCAGAGCTGGATGCAGTACTGCAAGTGGGGTCTCACCAAAGTGGAGTAGAGGGGCAGAATTACCTCTCTTGACCTGCTGGCCATGCTTCTTTTGATGCAGCTCAGGATATGGTTGGCTTTCTGGGCTGCGAGCACACATTGCTGTCTCATGTCAAGCTCTTTATCCCCCCAGTCCTTCTCAGCAAGGCTGCTGTCAATCCCTTCATCCCCCAGCCTGTATTGATACCGGGGGTTGCCCCGACCCAGGTGCAGGACCTTGCAGTTGGCCTTGTTGAACCCAACAAGGTTCACATGGGTTCACTTCTTGAGCTTGTCCAGGTCCCCCTGGATGGTATCCTGCCTCTCAGGCGTATTGACTGCACTACTCAGCTTGGTGTCATCTGCAAACTTTCTGAGGGTGCACTTGATCCCACTGTCTATGTCATTGATGAAATTAAGTGTTGTATATTAAAAGTATCAAATTGCTCAAGTTTTACTCAGTGTGGGTGTGCAAAGAAGTGAACACACGAACAAATGAAGAAACAGGAGTGGTCTTAAAACCTGTAGTAATCTAACCAGTCGCTATGGTCTAATAAATTTTTTGCTTTCTCCAAGTGAATCTGAGACACCTGATCCTTCAGAGTGATCATCTGGTTTTGGAGAGCAGATAACTGAACTTGAAAATGGCTCCCTCTGAAAGGTGGAAAAAATCAGGATGTGGTGGTTGTTGGGTGCTGTTTCTCTAGCCCATCCTTCCAAACCAACAGTTCATACACCTTCCACGATCTCAGCTTCTAAAGAACAAGCCCTATGAGGAGCAGCTGAGGGAACCGAGGTTGTTTAGTCTGGAAAAAAGGAGGCTCAGGAGAGACCTTATCACTCTCTACAACTACCTGAAAGGAGGTTGTAACGAGGTGGGTGTCGGCCTCTTCTCCCAAGTAACAAATGATAGGACAAGAGGAAAGGGCCTCAAGTTGTGCCAAAGGACGTTTAGATTGGATATTAGGAAAAATTTCTTCACTGAAAGGGTTATCAAGCATTGGAACAGGCTGCCCAGGAAAGCAGTTGAGTCATCACCCCCAGGTATTTAAAAGATGTGTAGACGTGGAACTTAGAGACGTGGTTTAGTGATGGAATTGGCAGTGTTAAGTTAACAGTTGGACTTGATGATCTTAACGGTGTTTTCCAACCTAAATGATTCTATGAATCTATTCTTTGATTCTATGATCTCCTGCTTCACTACTCGGATCTATGTGGTGTTTGGTAACGGCAGGCAATTAATGCATGTGCTTTGCTTTCCTATATGGCCACTACTAAATACGTCCTCTGGGAAATCCACAGATTCAGTTTCTGATTGAGGTGTTCTTACTTTTGTCTGAGCTGCTTTTTTGGACTCATAGGTATTCTGTGGGACAGCTACTTAACAGAGCTAACCAAGCTCAAATAACAAAGGAATGGAGCTTTGAGACTTGGTTCTTGTTCCAACTGTTTATCCATTGTACAGTTGTTTAGACAATACTTGATTTTTCTCTTCATAGCCTGTTGACTAATAACAAAACAATGCCTATTTTGGAAGTCCTTGCTCTGCTTGTTTCAGTTTGGGAACTGCAAAACCATCCAAATGACATTTTAATGTCATGAGCCAGAAATCCATCTGCAAAAGATCTAAGGTTTAAGAACAAGGCATAGTTTTATTTTTGCTTTGTCTCTTTTTCTCATTGCAGCTACTTCACAGAAGTACAATATAACACAATCAATCCAATGAGTTGTGTCCTGGTTTCAGCTGGGAAATACCTTTAAATTGTTGTAACCCGGGACTTGAGTTGCATGTTATGGGAATTACTATAGCAGAAACCCCTTGTTGCTAGCCAGGCTAGGAGCAAGGGGAGGAGTTCATTGCAATATTAAACTCTATAACCTGGCCCAAAGGGACCAGGGGTGGAGATTGTAGTGGATATACCTTTAAATTGTTGTAACCCATGATTTGAGTTGCATGTTATAGGAATTACTATAGCAGGAACCGCCCAAACCAATGGAGGACAAGCTGTACAGTGCAAGCGCAGCAGTGACCCGACATGAGCTGGCTTTGGTGCCCAGTAACTCCATGCAACACACCATCTCTCCTGACCTGAGTGACCACCATAACACATGGAGCCCAAAGTCATGGACTGGATGAACTCAATGGACATTTTGTGGACATTTATGGATATTTTACAGACATTTCACAGGGTCCATAGACTAAGGGAATGATATCTGTGTATTATATCAAAGGATGGAAAGGGGAGTGGTGGGTAATGAGAATGTATTGGATAGTGTGGGACCTGAGCATGATGTAAATGGTGTGGAATAAGGAGTGGATTCTGTCCTGGTTTCAGCTGGGATAAAGTTAATTTTCTTCCTAGTAGTTGGTATAGTGCTGTGTTTTGGATTTAGTATGAGAAGAATGTTGATAACACACTAATGTTTTAGTTGTTGCTAAGTAGTGTTTACATTAATCAAAGACTTCTCAGCTTCCCATGCTTGGCCAGGTGCACAAGAAGTTGGGAGGGACCATAGCCAGGACAACTAACCCAACTGACCAATGGGGTATTCCATACCATATGACGTCATGCTCAGTATATAAGCTGGGGGAAGAAAAAGGAAAAAGGGGACGTTTGGAGTGATGGCGTTTGTCTTCCCAAGTCATCATTATGCATGATGGAGCCCTGCTTTCCTGGAGGTGGCTGAATACCTGCCTGCCGATGGGAAGGAGTGAATGAATTCCTTGTTTTGTTTTGCTTGCGCGCGGGGCTTTTGCTTCACCTATTAAACTGCCTTTATCTCAACCTATGAGTTTTCTCACTTTTATCCTTCTGATTCTCTCCCCCATCCCACTGGGGGGGAGTGAGTGAGCGGCTGTGTGGTGTTTAGTTGCTGGCTGGGGTTAAACCATGACAGTTGAGAGTCTCATAATATTGCATATGAGCAAATAATCAGACGTGAGTAAAGTTTTTGATTAATTTTGTAATTTATTCTGCTCAATTGGCCTTGCTCAAAAAATAAATTTAGTACTTTCACTGTTCTAAACTACATATAAACTTCAGATGAATAGTTCTCTGCCAACAAAGTCTGTTGTGAATACCTGCATGCAGCAATGTATGAATACATATACCTGTAACAATACAAATTAACTTTTAGTTATCTATTTGCTAAAATTATTTGGAATATGAAGTTCAGAGTTCTGTGTTGACTATTTACACAAATCATCCAATCTGGAGATATAAACAATACCATATTTCAAGAAACTCATTAATCTTGTTGATTTATAAATCAGTTATAATCAAGTGCAACTAATTATGCAATTCAAAATTCAAGTTAAAAGCGTTGCAAATACATCAAACTGCATTTTATTTTTGAATGTGAATGATTATTAGGAGCTTGGGTCTTTTTACCACTGACTTTGCTCTAATCATAGTTCTGTGTAGCGTGCCTCTTTTCAATTGCTCACCCAAGTGTGTGAAGTAGCTGAACATCCACCTCTGCTCTGTTTTTTTATAGGCGACTGATATTGGCTGTGCTGATACTCCTCTCAGCTCTTCTGCTATGGTATGATAGAATTAATGTTTTCTGCATTTAAAAAGTGCCATTTTGACACTGTTGTGCCGTTTAAAATCATCCAGTGAAATTGCCATCAGCACTAGATAGAAAGCCTCTCATTTTGATGACAATAAGGAGATTCATATTGCATTGATGAAAGAGGACAGAACATTGAATATTAACTGGGCTGCATGTGTGAAAAAGCTATGGCAGGTGATACTTGACCAGGGAGTGCAGCCCAGCTGACAATCATACTGGCCCCTGGAGTGCAAGCTCAGCATAAGCTCTCATTTCGGGAATCCTTTAATGAAACGTTACACAAAACATGGGTGCAGGCTGATCCAGGCAGGCTCACACAATTAGCCTGGCTGCTACAGGATATCGAGGACACACTCTGTGTCCTAAAAATTGTAATTTTTTAAGGCAGAATAATTAAAGAAAGGTGACAAATGGGCACTTGGATCCAGGGCAACATGATCTTACCAGAGATCATATCAAACTATTTTGTATCTTTCATTGGTAAAATAACTGATCCTTTAGGATGTCTTCAGTCAAGATTTCTTTCACACATTGTGTGGAAAATCATCAAATAAACCAGAAAAGGTTTAGGTTATCCCTAACTGGATAAAGAGCTGGCCAAAGGTGAAAGGGAACCAGCAGTTTTGGTTAGAGATTACCATCCTTGGGAGAGGAAAATTACAAACATTATTCCTCAAGAGATTCAGTCTTGAGATCGATCTATCCAATGTTTTTGCTAGCAATCTTCTCACAAAAACGAAGGGTGCACTACTGAAATTTGGTGATGACATAAAACTCAGAGTGCCATTGACAAGAAAAACTGCAGAACAAACAATACTCTTTCAAACTGGAGTACTAAGAGCAAATCAGGGAATGGCATGAAATATAAGAGCACAAAAATGCAGAGCTAGGATTTCTGTTGCGAACTGGAGGATTGCCACTGGGAAAGCTTAGCAAAATTTTGTTTATCAGTACAATGTACTGTACATGGGCTTGCAATTGGTACAATGCCCATGGATGCTCCTTTGTTAGGTTGCTCAGACCCATATACTTCTGACAGCAGTATTCTTAATTTACCCTTCCTTCATATGTTGCATGTGGACTTTACAAACAGCCCCAAAATTTGCTTTTTTGAAAGGATTATTTGGTGCCTGACCAGAGGTTAGATGATACACCCACTAAAGGTACAATGAAGGATCATAGAAACAGAAGTTTAAATGAGACACTTTATCACCACCTCTGACATCTACCCATGTATTAGTTTAGTAATAAGAAATTAACAGAAACAAAAAAGATGAAGGGTAAAAAGCCTCTTTGATTAAGAAGTCACAACTACAGCCCACCAACCACTTTCCTTTTTATGCCTTATACCCAGACAAATGCCATCTATTTGCAATGTCCAAAATTCCTTTCTCTTTTTCTCCTGTATCTCCTGCTTTGTAATCCTTTATCAGCCCTGTAGCATTTTAACTCAGTCTCTCCTTCCTCTGTTCTTGTGCCAAGGGACCCTCCCTCCATAGTACCAATTCAGTCCAAATGAGATATTTCTTTGGATGGTTCCTGTTCCCCTTACGCTTTTATTTGCCTTCTGTTATTTTAGTTTAGAAGTCAAATGATTTGGATAATTGTGCTCTCTCCTAAGTTGAAATCTTAAATGAAAACTCAAAATTCAAGATCTTTGAGTCAAGATTTTTGGGGTCCACAAAGCCAAGATATAAAAAAAGCCCCTTTTTTTTTTAAAATAAAACCCCATTTGTCATATTCCACATAATGTTCATTCCCAGGCACACAGCACTAGTAAGGATGCTGGAGATTTGTTTACCAGCATTTCAACTTTGCAAGAAGTGAACAATTTTTTTCTAGGTTAGTATCTTTCAAAGGCCCAGTAAAATGATCAGATGTGTTTCTTACAGTGCATCTGCCATGAAGTTAGTCATATTTTGTATATATGAGATAGCAGGTTTGACAGACCTTGAAGAAAGCCCATAGGGTCTTTATGAATGATAAATGTCGGTTTAGGGCTAAAACCTCCAGCTGAACTCTGCTTGCAGGCTTTGTAGTGTGAGCTTTTACAAAATTGTTTTGTTTCTTTTACAGAATGTATTCAGTGTTGTGTCTGGTGGCAAGAATAAAATTAAAAATGTTGGTGCATATTGCTGTGAGATAGTGACTGGAGAAATTATTCTTCTTCCTCTGAGGTTTTGTAACTCTATCTTGGGCTGATCTCTCTCCTTTGAGACTACAAAGTCCTGTGGGAATAAGATCAGCAGCGTGGAACATCTTCTTTAAACATAATGCTTTATACATAATCCTATTTAGATAGAACCTTTCATTTTAGGATCCCAGAACATTTTACTAGGAGTAGATAAGTCTCATTACACCTGTGAGAAATATTGCATCTATTTCATAAATTTTACAAGGGAGAACTGGACAGGTTCAGTGACTTACCTCAAGTGGCTGGTGAACAATGGGAAAAAGCAGAAACAGGAACTAGAAATAATGATTCCTACATCCTGATGTCAGGCCTAGGTAACAGCAGAGGCTGCATTCACAGTTTTACAATGACAACTTTTCAAAAGGATTCTGTGTTTTTAACCAAGTGCATTTTTTCATGAAGAATGTTCAGTTTCTTAGGAAAATCGGATTTTCCATTGAAGAAATCCAGTCTCTCCACAATGAAAAAGTTTCAGTTGAACAGCTTTTTATTTTGATCAGAATATTTTTAAGGGAGTGGCATTTTGATTACTCTATGTCCCTATTTTTCTGTAGGGCCTGCATTTCTTGGTCTAATTCTCCATGCAACATATGGGGTAACCACAGACTTCAGGGATGCTCTGCTTCTAATTTCTTTTGGAAGGGGACACAGTTGTGTATCATAGATGAGGTCATCTAATTTCTGAGAACAGGCATTAACACAATCTCTTAAGTCACTATTATACATTTATGGACTGAAATCCTGTTTTGGTATTGATATTTTTGTAGCAAAGCTTTAAAATCAAGACAGAAACATTTTATTTTAATCAATATATTAAGGAAAAAAAAATCCACTGTTGCCAATAAAGTGGCTACTTTTCTTTCTCCCCATTGATAAATATTTGCATGTGTCTTTCTCGAGTGATCACTTTACATGTTCCCACATTTTATAAAATGCATTTTTAGATGAATTGTACATTTTTAAAAATCCTATATATTACTGTTTAAAGTCTTTTGCTATAATCACTCTTGGCCTACTCTTTTCAGACATTCTCCATTTTAATCTTAACTATTGCATTATCAGAAAAGTCAGATTTATTTTATTCTCCAGCCCCATCACATTTCAGTTTATCCAGCAAGATTTCATTACATTTTTTTCACCATCTTGTCCTTTTGCTGCAGTCCTGACCTGACGAATCTTACAGAGAAATACATTTAAAGGCTGCTGCTGTGACATCAGGGAACTCACTTGTGCAAAATTTGACATTTTGACTATTCTGTCAGGTATCACTGGCTTCCAGATTGTTACAGAATTGATTGTTATTGATTTCAAAGTGCCACTGACTTTAGATTCTGGGACTATCTTTCCATACTAAAAAGAAATATTCATACTTATTCTTTCTGATCTTTCTCACAGCATGCTCCATCTGAGGGAGTCTGATTATGAAATGGATTCAGATTACTCGACATAAATGGAGCTTCCTGATTAACTGCGAAATCATGTCAGATATGGGTCACAGGGCTCTCAGCATCAAAGACACACACATTCATTTTGCTGGCATGACCTTATTCCCTTTTAAAAAGGTAGTGCAGAATGCTTATCTCTTGGGACACTATTGTAAACAACCTTGGACAAACCAGATCTCTCACTTAAAAATGTCTCGTGTATATGATGCATGCATATTGGTTGCCATGATATTAAATATTCTCTGATTCTCTATCAAGACAAATATGCAGTATGAATTATACATATTACTTTGACTAGCACTGGAGTTCAGCACTAAGATAGAGTCATTTCATCCAATCTGATGACTCTACATGGCTGCATCTATCCTAGAGCAGGTATCTACCCTATAATGTGTGTCCTCCCCTTGTCTAACCAGGAGACTATCAGAAAATATCGCAGCTCACTCCTTGCTAGAAGGTTTCTTTCAAAGTTTCTTCTAAGAAAACCAGGGATTATCATAAGTGTGCTGAAGAGCATCTCTTTTTACAAGTCTCTCTGCTACATACTTCATCTCATTTTAACAGCTGTGTTGTGATCATCATCACCAACAGCCAAAGGACAACATCATGCAGATGTCCGCTTGCCTTCCCTAATGGCTGTTGGGGAAAGACGTGAATAAAGCCATCTCTTCTATTTTTAAGGGCAAAAGTCAGTTGACAGCTGGTCACAAAATGTTTCACAGTATTTCTTTAAAGCCAGCCTTATAAGAGCAACGTATACAAATATCACCAGTTACAGAAGACTATGTTCACATTGTCTTATGCTGAAAGGAATGTTTGATAGCAAAAATTAAAAAAAAAAAAAAAAAAAAGGTGGAACACAATCAGGAAAGCCTAGGCAAAGAGAAAATGAGTCAAACACACTAGTATGTCCAAAGCAGAAGTCTCAAAAGGATGGGTGAAAAAATCTAACACAGTTCAAGCACAGCCTATGAAAAAAAGCTGTATGCCCTAATGTCTTAAAGAATTAATTTTTTTTCGAGTCATTTTTTGCTTTGTAAAGTTTGTACTGGTAAGAAGAAACGTCTTCTTATTCATGTCTTGTTCAAATGAGGATGCAAGTAGGTTCCTGCTTTACAGCAGAGCCACAGCCTGGAGTGTCTTCCCAAAACTGGGAAGCAGACAGGATTGCCCTGGTCAGAGAAAATCTGTTAGAACAGCCAGACTTGCTGTCCTTGATTCTCCATTGTGTTTCACTAAGCAAAAAAGGAGCTAAGAAAAAATCTTTTTTATGCCTGCCACTGCATTTGTTTTATGTTTAAAATCCGAGCACTGCCTGGTTAGAGATGATTGAAGATTCATTCATAAAAATAAAACATAAAACACAAACTCCAGAGCAGTCCAATCCCCACAATCGTCTTGCTACAACCCTTCTCCTGCCAGTGGAGCATTTTTTGCAGCACAGCACTCATGCATAAGAGTTGGGATTCACTTGCAGCATGTCTCCATGATTTTTCTTCCAAGTTCAGGTTCCTACTAACAGCGTCTCTCTTCCCAGCCTACCTTTTGACTATACTGAGCCTACAGCACTCATTTTAATAGTTATGTTTCTTGTGTGTGAAGTGCTCCGAGGTACTCTGTTTGAAAGGCACAATACAGGTGCTGTTGCATTTTATTGTATTATTCAAAAAATGAACAACAGAGGTACTAGCTGGCTGAACTGCCAATGTTAAATGATTGCCGTGAGGGAGCTTTGGGGCCTTTTAAATAAACTATGTGTGATTTCCATAGATGTGTTGCTATTTAAATAGTGTCTATGACAGAGAAGCACATTTGAAAAAAAAAGAAAGGATGAAGGCTGTTTGAGATTTCCACAGTCGACATGTCAATAGTGGAGTAGCCTGGGGAAAATGAAGTGAAACTTGTCCATGAGGAGACAATAAATGAACAATGCACATAAGCACATGCGCACATGCATAATGATGCAGAGACATAAGGAAATGTGCTTGAAAAAAGAAAAGTGTGGCATGATATATGCAAGAAAAATTGGATTGGATCCGATACATTAAGTAAGATAACAGGGCCACTTCAGCATTCATGCTTGCACTCTAAATATTAGTGGTAGGACAGCTTGTCACTATCTATATATATATATGCAGCATGCCTTGTGTCATCCAGCAGAATATGAGTGGGGAAACAGGATAAAACTGAGCAAATGAAAATGAAGGAAATGTCAGGAGAAAAAGTAATCTTAACAGCTAGGTCTGTTAAATTGTAGAAGTGTTTCCTTAGGGAAGTGGTAAAAACATATCACTTCAGTCACTTAAAACTGGATCAGACAAATATACAGGGCTACGTTCTGCTCCTATTATATGAATATCATTCTGGCTTTGAAACTCTGTATTTGCTTTTGTACTGATCCAACCTAAAGCAGAACCTGCCTTCTTGGGAACAATTTATTTTAACAGGGATTAGTAGGGTGAGGAAATATGCAGTCCACCAGGTCTTTTCTCATCCTTAACACCTATGCGAAAATCTTGAGATGGGATTGAGTCTCTGAAAATAAATATTGTAACAGATTTGACCATGTATTTATACAATTTAAGTTAATATCCTAGGACTGTTTGTGGTCATAGGTAGCATGGTCTATTACAATAAGAGAAATGTGGCATTTTCAAATAGCATTGGAATGGATACCATTTTGAGTCTTTCTGCACCAGCCTAAATGTTCATATGATTCTGAGGTGTCTACTGTCATACTGCTATGTCTGTGGTAAGCATTGTCCTGAGACCATGAAATAAATTCCATTTACTTGTTTTCTTTGTTTGTTGTTTTTTTTTTTTTCCCCCCAAGAATTAGATTCAATATCAATCAAAATTTGTTAGTACATCTAATGTTTGTTTTGTTTTTTTTTTCCCCAAGATTTGGATTCAATATCAATCAAAATTTATTGGTACATCTAATTGAAGCGTAGCATCTTGCGGACCTTTTCACAAGTACCGTAATGATTTTTGATTGTTCTGGGTTTTTTTTTTCTGTATGTGTTGGTTTGCTCTTTTATAGATGGGAGCCCTTATTTATGTAAAACAAACTCTCATGCAGTTTAAGTGAAAAACTTACCTTGTGACTGAATCCAAATAGAATGACATCAAGAAGAAAATCTGGTCCATTATGTCTTTGGTAATCAGCTGGCTGATGACTTTGGTGGTCTCTCTGGTAAAGGCTGCTGATATTCAGAATGAAGCTCTCTAGTTAGAACACTGATTCTTATTCATTGCAGTTTAAATGTAGCAGCACTTGTTGCTGCATGATAGATTTATTGTTCAAAAAATTGTCAAGATGATTTCTTAAAGGATCCATTCACAGAGGATAAATGGTCCTCACATATTTTATTTTCTGGATAGAGGTTGATATTTCAATGGGAATACAGTAGTTCAGTATTTAAATCTCTTTTGAAAATCAGACTGAAATTGTACATTACAGCTTTTTTTTTCTCCTGTAATAAAGACAGATTGGTGTCAGCTTGATGATGGAGAGGATATCACATAATTGTAACCTACTTTGCTTTGTTAAGCTCTATTTACTGAACATTCGATACTTTTCTGCGGGCCAGTATGGTATATGGTTTCAGCCCAAGTTCCTGCGTGAACTTCTCTGTTGAGGTTTAGGTCTTTGTAGCAACCTATCTCCAGCTTGTTTTCATTCTGTACTCACTTGCACTAGGAAAGTTGGCCTGGAAACAAAACGTCGTATACTGAGAATATAAATATGTAAAGGGAATGCTGCAATTTGCTACACTTAACAGTCCCCTTTTAAATGGTAAAATAATTTATTAATGTGAAAAAGAAGCTGTACACATTCTACTAGCTGAGAACATCTTTAAATCCCAGATATACAGTATATCTAATTTCCAAAAAGCAAAGTATTAACTGTAAGTATTCTTTACTGATAAAGTGGGCAGTGCTTTGCTTCTTACTGTCTATTGAACCAGTCTGCCAGCTGATGAACACAAGTACCTCTGACTATGATGAAACAGCTGACTGACATTGCACAGGTAGATCTGGCTCATCAGGTGTGAAATTGGTTGAGATCAGCACTGTTACTTAACATTGCCTGGAAGTGGGTGCACTGGATGGGGACCCCACAGGGGCTGGTCAGGGTCAGAAAGGCTTATTTGTGCCCTGAGCTTCAGAAAGTTCAATGTCCTGGTTAACTCAGTCATTCATGAGCTGCTTAAAAATGAAATCAGAAGCTTGAACTTTGGTTCCTGGCTTTGAAAGTACTATTTTAACAAATTACTTTAACAAGTATGATCACCAAATATAAGCTTGACATCTCATTTAACATAGTATTACCTTTGTGTTAAAAAAATCCGAAGAACTTGTAACATTTTCTATATCTATTTTTTCTGTCTAGATACTGCCTATTCTCCCTTTCTTCTGAAATAATTAATTTCTTTTCTTCTTTCATGAAGAAACCTTCTGTTACTCTTTGTCTCCAAAGTGGGTGAAGAACTGTTCACTGGCTGTTGGATGTGTGCTGGTGTAACCTGGAGCAGTAGAGCTTGGTTCAGAGCAGTTGTGTGGCAAAGATCAGCATACTCTCATGTTACTGTGCATGCCAGGGTTTTAAACAGTGCTTAATGACCTAATAGGACAAATTAGGAATGCATGCAGCTTGTTTCTTCTACCAAGTATGTGAAATCTCTTGCAACTCTCTCCTTTTGGTGATAATTTGAAGTATTTCACTTTGCTTTCCAATCTCCTTCCTGACACTGATCCTTTAGGAAATATTTTCTCTATGCAGCAAATTCAGGAGTCAGAGTTCTTCTATGTAAAAGGTATCTATGTTGCCTTCTAGGGTCCTGCAAACAGCAAATGTGGCTCCTGTGTCAGTCCCACCTTTCCCAGTGAGAAACGGGAAGAAGAGAAGGTGCTCTGAGATCACCATCCATTTTTAGAGACGCAATTGCTCTCTGCTTTCTGGAATATTTTCAAGGTCACAGGCCCTTTGAAAACCAAAAAGTGAATAAACACCTTATCAGTTTCTCCAAAACATTTTTTTTCCAAATTGTTAAAAAAAGGAAAAAAGTAATTTTCATTTGAACAATTTTTAAGCAAGTGAAAATATTTTTGTTTGTCTTTCAACCTTCTAAAATTATAAATGTAGTATAAAATATCATAAAAAATAGTTTTAAGCTAAAAATTAAAAATATTTCAGTTCAAACTGCCTAAACAATTATTTCACAGGCTATTGGTATGCAAGATATTTTGTTGTCACCACCTTGCATTTGTTTATGAGAAGATCTCCTTAGTGCAGGTGTTGTACTGAATGCCCAGTGATTCCTAACTGACCACTCAGGAGCAAAGAAGACAAAGCAAAGCTGGTTTTGAAGGGACAGAGATCACAGTGAGACAACAACCTTAGCTCCCTTCTGGTTTTTTACTAACTGGGAACAGATGGCACACAGCATCTTGCAGGGCACAAGTCATGTCATTGCTGAGGACAGTAAAATCTTTTGCTGCCACAATGGCTTTAGAGTCCACTTTTAAAGAGAGAAAAAGAGAGTTTAGAGACTTTGAAAGGTCATTTAGTTCTTTCCCTTTTCCCAAAAGCAGACAACCACACCTATATCAGGTTTCATGTGCTGTGATAGATTTCTAATTTGTGAAAAAAAGATAATCTTTGCAGTGATTATTTAGGATTTACATAGTGTGGGGGTGTTTTGTTAAAAAGCCATCTGCTCTGGAATGACATTAAGGGAAGGACATAAAAGGTATTCACTTTGAAACGTGACTGGGAGAATAATACTCCT
Source organism: Calonectris borealis (assembly GCF_964195595.1). NCBI lineage: Eukaryota > Metazoa > Chordata > Aves > Procellariiformes > Procellariidae > Calonectris > Calonectris borealis. Next base: position 13,041,624 of record NC_134352.1, on the reverse strand, counting down.
TGACTTGCTTACCATGTTTCTGTCATAGTTAAAAATTGTTGAGTGTAACTGCTGCACATGTCTGAGAACGGCTCTGTTCCCTCCTATCCCTAAATCCATATTTTCCGTTAATTTAGGAATTATGTAAACACTTTATCATGAAAATACTATTTTGCCATTGGACATAAATGCAGTTCAGCTGGCATTATATGACTTAAGAAATAGATACATAGAGCATGCAGAGCCTACAAATGCACCATATTTGAGTCTGCAAGGCTGGTACTCAGTGGCTGCACTGGTAACCCAGTGGCAGCCTTCATAACCCAGGGCTGCTGGACTTTTCTACCACTTCATGAAGGCATAGTACGGTGGCTGTTGTCCTCTGTCAGCATTCTTCTTTTCCTGAGACTTGTGGGGTACATAGCTGTACTGTTTGTTCTTAGAACTAAACAAGAAGGGGATATATTCTTCTTAAACACTGTAACTACACCGCTAATAAGTCCTCAGAGATCATTCTGCATCCTGTTTCTGGAGGATATAGTATTAATTATAACTATATGGCAGTCGTGAGCTAAGTAAGCTCACGAAGCAAAGTGAGCTAAGCACGGAAAAGAAAGGAAAAAGTCATTCCTGATTTTATTGGAGGATGGTAGGAAATGAGACACAGAACAGACATATTGACTTTCATAAATGTCAAAGTTAGTGTGACCATAATAATTCTGCAGAATTCACACAAATTTTCACAGGACTAAACAATCGTACAAGTTTCAGAACAACGAAGATGTAAACACTGCACCTTCACAGTGCTCCTCTTCGTTCTTTGGTAAGAATCCACCTCTTAACCCCAAATACCTTCTCCAGGATTTCATGTACGCTTTTTAATTACGTAAAGATCTTTGTTAAGAGGCAAAATATTACCATTACAGAGTTGAGAAATACGAATAGTCTGGATCAGTATCCAGACTCAATCCAAATAGAACATCTTTGGAGATTTGCCCATCTCGTAACCCAGGTAGCTTGGTTTTATTTGCCTTGCATTAATTTATTTTCCCCCATGGCAGAGTTGCGGAGCAGTTGAAGGTGTTTGGCAGTTACTCTTCCCCATGTTTTCAGCTAGATGAAATTTGCAGCACATTACACTGCTTGACAGGAACAGGGAATCAGCCCCAAGGATTTGCTGACAAGAAAAGCCCAGATGTGGTGTGTGTAAGGTTTCAATCTTTTTTCCACCTTTAGTTGTGGAGGAATTTTCTTAACTATACTAATTACATTATCATCCTGATACAAGTTTCATTAAAGCACTTTTAGCCCTATTGCCTGGAGCTCAGAGAATTCACTGTCTTTAAATCATCCAAAAGAGAAAAAGAAAATCAGATGAGAGTTGTACATGATTTCATCTACTGTGTTGCACAGAGAGACAGAAATTGCTGATCCACAAAGAAAAGAATGTAATGTTTCTGGTGGGAATTCAGGCTATGCTGGAACTTCTCTTTTCTCCCTTGCACCTCTGCATAACTTAGATTAGGCCCTTGCTGTTCACGAAGTGCTGTTTTGATGATGACTAGCACCACTACCCACTCCCAAAAGACCCTGCTATGTTTATGAGAGTACACTATGAACCAGAATACAAGATGGTGGCCTGGACAGTGGGAGACATGAAGAGAGCCCACATCTGCCCACCTCTGCCTCCCTGGGCAGTCAGTGACTATGGAGGTATCTCAGAGAAGGCTTCCTCAAGTCTTATGCCGGTTTCTTGAAACATGTGGGTATGTGCATAAACTTGAAATATCAAGCTTTTCCTTGGGTGCTGTCGTTTCATTTTCTAGGTGAAACAATTCACTATGCTGGCAAGCTAGCTTAATGCAGTTTTTCTAGACAATAGCAGCAGTTTTATTTGTAATTTTGTGCACAGATTTTGGTTTTGAAGTTGGCTTAGACTTTTCTAAAATGCAAGAAAACTTCTTTGAAACTCTCTGGGGAAGGAAGAGCATCACTTTATTATCCAGATTAACTGCTTTTTGCTCCTCAGCAGCTTGCCACAGCTTCTCCACTTTTTTTTTGCTAGACCTGACTATGCATTCGGCATGCCCACAAGCCATCCGAAACCATTTCAGTAATCTGAACTACGCACAAACCTACCCACACTGGGCTGTCTGCTCTCCTCAGCCTGCCTTGTCCTGGGGTAGAGAATGTAAAAATCTTTTTGCCTATCTGCAGCCGGGAAGGCAAGTAGACCCTTTCCATTGCATTATCAGTCCTGTCAAAATTATCCAACCACAATTAGACAGCTCTGGTGAGTGGGACTCAGTCCTGGTATTCCTGGCACTTCTTATTCATTGCAGTGCCTTTTCTAATGGTGTCAATGCTGAGAACAAAAGAGGACTGTTTTCAGATCTGAACTGGCTTCCAATAGCCTCCTGGGTGAAATAACAATTTAACCTATCAAATTGTGAATACTTTGGTAAGTAGCTACCTGATAGATGAAATTTCCTCTCTCCTCAGGTGAGAATAGCTTGAATACTATGGCTGGTACACGCCCAGTACAAACATGAGGAAGCTGCCAGATGGATAGTTTACGTAAAGGGTCTTCCACGCTGCAGGTTAGTCACCTCAGCTATCTGCTAGAGCTTGTACTTTTTCACTTTCCAGGCAGACTGCAAGCCCTCTGTGTTTCCACTTTCTTAAGCACTATTGGGTCAGCGCATTTACTGATGCTTTGTTGGCTTGGGTTATTTTATAATCTTTATATATGAAGATGGCACCAAAGCAGGTGATTCCACACAGAGCCTATTTAAAATGTGATTAAAACCCCATAAAACCAGCACAGTTTCAGCCTAACTTTGCCCCCACTGAATTCAGTGATAAAGTTGTCACTAACATACCGTTTTAAACTATATTCAAGGAAAATCCTTGTTTTGTTTAGGAAACAAAGAGAAAGAAAACTCTTTTGCTGTGTTTTAGCTCTGCTTTCTTTTGCTTTATTGTAGTTCTGTTAAGTGCTACTTTGGCATTTGACACATGCAGGTCTTTATCACAATCTGGATACTTCTGTCATTGGAAGCTACTATGATCCCAAGTTGTTATGGAAAACAATTTGGTGATAAAAGCTTTTAATGAAACATAACAAAGCAGACAGGAGAAAAAGGTCAGTCAGAGAGGATTGCATTACAACACCACAACTGTTTTTCAATAAATATTAAAAACAACATCTGCTGCTCTCTTTAACATTGTGAAAATTTCATTTTATTAAGATCTGAGTAGCAAATTACTTTTAGATGACTTTAAAAGTAATTTGCAGCTTAAATGTGTCTGTGTTTTGGGGGGTAATTTATGACTATTTTCATATTGTATGATGATTTTTATTAAGATCATTTTTCAATTTCCTTTCTTTTATGAAAAAAGGTATTAAGTGATTACACATAGATTTCTTTCTCCTTACATCTTCTCTCTCTTACTCTGTAAAGTAAATAGCTCCATGCTGTGCAATACTTCTATAAAGAAACCTAAAATGATAGAAAGCTCGTGTGGTTTGGGCTTTACAGAATCGAAGTATTTAATAACTTAAAATTCACTGAAAACCAAGCCTGCCTCAGCATAGTCTACTGCATGTGTTGATACATGATACTAAAGGACTTAATTTGTTTGTTTTCCTCCTGCCTGATTTCAAATCAGGAAGTTAAAGGTGAGGAAAAGAAAGTTATTAAGTGGATGAAAAAGACTTTCTCTCAGAGCTCTGAAAAGCACTGTAATAGGAGATTGATGCCACAGATAGAAATCCCAGAAACCACCTGATCACAGCCGAATGCAGGAGAAAGAAGGGTGCACAGAATTTAGTACTGCTGCAGGAAGGCACCATAAAATGCACTAAACCCTTTGCCTGTAGTTTTAACAGCAATCTAGCTCCACTGAAAAACTTGCCAATGTCATTTTCATCCTGCAGTTATTGGAAGAATCTCAGGGACAGCAGAGGTCCTTTACTCCTCTTGGGCATGTACAAAAGCCCATAAAGTCTACATATATATATGAATATAAATTATCTGCAGCAGCTATCACAAGGTTATCTTGAGATCATGATGTGATGAGGGATCAATACTTCATTCTTTTGCAACTTGATTGCATCATGGGAACTCGAGTGGCTGCACTCTGGCCCCTTTCAAACTGTTTGAGCATGTGCTTTCTCAGATCCCAAGCCAATAAAAGTCCCTGAAGATTACTGCTTGATTCTTTGACTCTTCAGTCAGGCCTGACTTTACTTTCATTCCCCTAATACTAAGATACCGACAAGAACTGCAAGTATCCAAATCATCATAGCAAAGTTACTGGGTTGTTAGACTAGTGGTAAATGCCATAAGCATGTTTTCAGTCTTCCTCAAAGAATATTTGCCTTTTATGGTACGTGAGGTTACATTTCGTTTAACTGAGTTTGGGGACCCCAGTCTGCATTATAAAATGTAAGAAAACCACCCAGTCACATGTATGCTATTAGAAAACATTGCTAAAAACTAGCATAGGCTTCACATTCATTTACTCAGAAGAAAGAAAATCCAAAATCTCTTACTTTCTTACAGCTTTGATTCACCAACTACCTTGTTATATACGCAGCTGCTAGAGTTCAATAGTCAAAATTACAGATGATCTTCCATTGTTCTTTTGTATAGCATTTCTGCTTTAGGTATTTTAGATAACTCTTCCTTTTGGTCTTAAATTTGGAAATATGTTCTGCAACTGGGTCATTACATCTTGACACAAGGACAGGGATTAAAGCTATTGTAGCTAACACTTTTCTGCAAAGTAAACCAGCAATGCTCAAAAAGTAATTTATTTTTGAACTTATAGATTTCTTGTAAAATTTCAGCAGATTCCAGGGAGAGGAGCATGGATAGATAGTTCAAGCTAGGCAGTCACTACTCAGACACAATTTTTTCTGACAGCTGAACAAAAATGTGTTTGGATGTGTTGGATGGCTTTTCTGAACTAAACTCCTCTGTAATATGCAGAGGAGAAAGTGATACTTTAAAATTATACAGGTGGCATATTTTTACACACAGGAAGGTCTGAAAAAAACCCTATTTTAAGGTTTCTTTTTCTGTATTTAAACCTTCTTCTACACTGACCATTAAGCTCCCTGTACTGACAGTACTTTTTTAAACAGAGTCATAGTAATAAATATCTTTGTCTGTCTCTGCAAATGTATATGAATACAGTGCTTTATTTCCGTATCTGAGTTGTGACAGCCCTTGGCTTTCAATCCAATTAACTGAGTCATACCGTTATAAAACTCCAAGGAGAGAAAAATGTCAGCCCCATAAACTTAGAAATAACAGGATTCCACTCTTTTTTTTTCTTTGAAGGACACACTTCTCTTTCAACTGTATGACTTCCTTAATATTTTATAGGTTCAAAATGAAAGAAAAAAAAAATCTGATTTTGAATTCCACTGGGTGGTATATTTAGGAAGAGCTACATACATATAGCTCATAGCGGTTTTCCAGAAATATGTACCCTGTGTGTAAGGATTGAACAGATGAATAGTCTTCATATTACTTATCCTAATCATACGGTCTCTTAATACGGAATAACAACAAAATCATAAAACTCTTGGTCTTGTGTATCATTTAAGTGAAACTGGGAAGGGTTATTGAGTATCAGCAGGTATGCAAAGGAATCTAACAAGAGTTTCTGAGGATTATGTGAAAATCCTGCTCCTCGAAGTGAGGATGGTGGTCAGGGAAATGTAACTTTCTTTCAAGATCTTTAACCACATCAACTGAGTTAAATCTAGTTGGCGGCCGGTCACGAGCGGTGTTCCCCAGGGCTCAGTACTGGGGCCAATCCTGTTCAATATCTTTATCAATGATCTGGATGAGGGGATCGAGTGCTCCCTCAGTAAGTTTGCAGACGACACCAAGTTGGGTCGGAGTATTGATCTGCTCGAGGGTAGGAAGGCTCTGCAGAGGGACCTGGACAGGCTGGATCGATGGGCTGAGGCTAATTGTATGAGGTTCAACAAGGCCAAGGGCCAGGTCCTGCACTTGGGCCATAATAACCCCATGCAACGCTACAGGCTTGGGGAAGAGTGGCTGCAAAGCTGCCCAGAGGAAAAGGACCTGGGGGTGCTGGTTGACAGCCAGCTGAACATGAGCCAGCAGTGTGCCCAGGTGGCCAAGAAGGCCAATGGCATCTTGGCTTGTATCAGAAATAGTGTGGCCAGCAGGAGTAGGGAGGTGATCGTGCCCCTGTACTCGGCACTGGTGAGGCCGCACCTCAAATACTGTGTTCAGTTTTGGGCCCCTCACTACAAGAAGGACATTGAGGTGCTGGAGCGTGTCCAAAGAAGGGCAACGAAGCTGGTGAAGGGTCTGGAGAACAAGTCTTATGAGAAGCAGCTGAGAGAACTGGGACTCTTTAGTCTGGAGAAGAGGAAGCTGAGGGGAGACCTCATCGCGCTCTACAACTACCTGAAAGGAGGTTGTAGTGAGGTCGATGTTGGTCTCTTCTCCCAAGTAATTAGCGATAGGATGAGAGGAAATGGCCTCAAGTTGCGCCAAGGGAGGTTTAGAGTGGACATTAGGAAAAATTTCTTTATTGAGAGAGTGGTCAGGCCTTGGAACAGGCTGCCCAGGGAAGTGGTTGAGTCACCATCCCTGGAAGTATTTAAAAGACGTGTAGATGAGGTGCTTAGGGACATGGTGTAGTGGCATGGTGGTGTTGGGTTGATGGCTGGACTTGATGATCTTAGAGGTCTTTTCCAAACTTAATGATTCCATGATTCTATGATCATTTGGCTCAACATATAAATGTTCAAAATCAGAACCATTAAGATCTACTTACTCCTCAGGGAAACAGCACTGACTATCACTAAAGGATATACGAGCCCTATGTATAACCAGCTGCTGACTATGTGAGTAGGCAAGGATGTTTGGAAGATTTGGTATTTTCACTTTGTGTAAAGTTCTGCTTAATCACATAGAGCTGTTTAGATTTGGGCAGACCCTGCAATCTGCAAGAGATGTACCTCAAAATAGGGATGGTCTATGCAAATTCATAACTAAACACCTGTATGTGAAGCAGAAATTTGTCATCAGGAAGGGCAGATTTTGAGAAGAGGAGAACAGAAAAAAAACAGGGGATTAATGGATTTGGAGCAGAAGTTGATAAAAAGCAAAGAACAGAAACAAACTACCACAAGGGTGCAAAGCAGAAGAAATTCAGGGTGTACAGTGTAATCCAGTCAATTGCAGATACTTATTTCAATAATCACAAAAGGGTGTTTTGGAAGATTCAATGAGAGGACAGAAGCAGGCGTCACTGACCAAATGCATCCCTCTCACCTGAAGTGAAATAACCAGAATAACCAGTTGATTATTAATCTGATGTTGCTAAAGCCTGAGTCATGCTTTGGTCATCTTTGTAGTGTCTCTTGACTATAACTTTTTTTTCTTTCATTCCCTTTGGTATTAAATATGTTTCGTAATTGAAAAGATAATTTGTCATTTGAAAATTGTCATTTTGTATAGAATCAATAGCAACCTGTAGTTTTGGAAGAAAGCACTGCAAGGATGCCCTGAAAACTCCCACACCTTTTCTATTCCTTCGTGGTATATGGAAACAGCTTCAACTTTTTACCGGATCTAGACTGTATCACTGTTTCCCCTGCTTTTTTAGTAATTGGCCTCTGCTATCACTGTTCATATGCGGTACCTAAAATTGCAAGCTATTATAAACAAAGACTTAATTCCTAAGATAAGGGGCTCTGGAGTCTACACATGATAACCATGTGAATATAAATATGCCAAATTTGATTATGGATTTCTGCAGGTATTCATGTCCTTAGAGTCTCATGCAGTCACCAGACAACAGTGGATGCTCCTGATTAAGCAAGTTTTGAATGACTGACCCTGTGGTGTACATGCGAAATGCTCTGTAGCCCATTACCTCACACGATAAGGTAAGTATATGGAAAGTTGTGTTCTACTAGGAATTAATAATGGGAATAAATAATTTGGTATTCCCAGGTACTTTCTGCACTAAAATTTATTTCTGAATCATTATTTTTCATGGTCTGTGAGCATACAGCTAGAAGGCACTTATAATTGAAAAGTGGAGGTAACTATCATGCTTCTGTGAGTAAAATGCAGTATGTAAATCTCTCTCATACCCCTCAACAATCTCTTGGTTTACAACCAGATCTGCAATACACCAAACAGCAGCAGAGGGTACTGCATTCATTTCTGTAATAAAAACTGTCATGAAATATTATTGATGTTGATGCACAGCTGCTGAAAAAAAAGAAGGCAGTTTTGGAAAGGAGGTTGTTGGATTTTTTTCAGTGAAACATAGTGATTTTCCAGACTGCAGTGTGCTGGAGCAAAACAGCATCACACTGAGTGCTCAGCTAAATGTAGGTGTAGCAGGTGTCTGAACTGGGCCATGATGGGTAGCTCTTCATCGTGGTACCAGCAGGCTGGTCAGCAGCTCTACTCCAAAAAAAAAAAAAGGTGTGAATATGAGGTAAAAAAAAAACCAAACCCCAAATGTGTCAATATAGAAAACAAATGAGAATATCAATCTTCATCATAATCTGACTTCACCCCAAATGGTAAGTAAGCAGAGAAAGTCTGTCCTGAGAGGAACCGGCGGAAATCAAGTAAGGAAGACATGCCAAGAGACGTGCCAGAGGAGGTATGGTGCCAGAGGAGGTATGGTACCTCTCACCACAAAGCTGTTAAACTTCTCAAGCCAGTATTTTTATGCCTGTATCTTCTTGCAGATTCTCTTTTCTACACAACTCAATACAAATGCAGTTCTCATTTATGTATTCTAGTGAATGAAAAATTTCTTAAAATTAGAGACATAAACACGTAACTTCTCAAAATTAGAGACATAAACATGTAAAATACACCAACCAAGTAAAAATACTACCAACCTGCAAGTATATGTACATGCATAAGTAACTCCACTTGGAGATCTGAACAGTTATCCAACCAGAGCCACAGTTATTATAAAAACAAACTAGAAGCTTTTGAAACATAAATGTCACATTTCATTTGTCTTCAGAGTACATTTCCTTCATTTATTTTGACCACCCTTCTCCCCTAGCCTCTTCTTGCTGTTGAAAAGCTTCAGAAAAATGCAGGAAAAAGAATTCTCTTTGGTGATAATCCAACATCAATGGACTTTGATCTGCTCTGGAAGGTAAATTTGGCAACAATAATTTGGTCATACACCATACACAGTTCTATTTTCTCTTCCTAATTTAAATGTTGCTATTGTCTTACCACAGTTTATTATTCATACATATTCATAAAATATGCAAAATGTAATGCGGTGTAGCTAATTAACTTCATCAAAGCTAAACTTCATATTTGGAGTTTTCTCATTTTTAACCTCAAAATCTTAAATTACAGTAAAGTTCTTGTATTCATTTAAAATGTAAGATAAATTAAAGCACCAGTGTGTTTAAATAATAGAAGAAAACATAAAACATAGAATCTTGTCATTTGAATTTAAAAGCTACATAGAGTGTTCTTAAAAGAAACGAGCTAATGTTCCTTTCAGAGATAAAACTACCGCTGAACACAAAGAACAGATTTAGTAATCCAGCTTCCAGTTCCCATGTAACTACAAACTCCCCTTTACTTCAGAGAATATTTAGCCTTTTTAGAACTGGTCCAGAAACCATGGAAACCACAGACGTCAGTGAGCTCTGACTCCTTTTTTTGTTTTGTTTTGGGTTTTTTTCTGGTTTCAGCTCTGCAACTTTTGCCATGTGGATGACTGAAGCTATCTGCCTGTGTGAAGCACCAGTGAACACAGTGGGCCACAGCAATGCATCAGCTTCTGTGAAACGTCTTTTTATACAGTATTTTTAAAGGATGACTTAAATACTAGGAGTGTCATCCTGCTTGCTCACTATGTAAAATCACAGACAACATGATTTTATTGTTGATTTTGGAGGGAATTGTGCCACTGGGCTTTATTCTTATTTTAGTGCTATTTATGAACATGAGGGAACCAGCATTTATAGTTTGGGCAAAGATTCGATTTGTAGGCAGCTTAGAATTAACAATATGCTGGCAACGCTTTCAAATAACTAGCACATCATGTGGCTGGTGTGATTAATGTTCACAATACAGTATGTCCCAAGGTATGTATTGTAACAACAATAATCATAGGCACTTTTTGTAATTTTAGAAAGGAAATATACAATTTGTAGGAATTTGCCTGTAATTTAGAGTGGTCATTCATTAAAAAACCATTATGAACAGGCTAAAGGCCAAATGTGATTTGAAACTGGAGATCAGATAACTAGCCTGTATTTATATTTAGGTCTCTCTGCTTGATTTAAAAAAACAAGAAAAAGAAAAATTATGATTCATATAGCAATTAGTTTGAAATCTTTATGAATTAGATGTGACTACCTAGAGCACTCAGGAAAACCCTTGAAGATCTAATTAGTGTTAATAGAAACTATATTAAATTTCTTTAGGCTACAGAAATTATTTTTGTCAAGAAAATAATCAGTCATTTAAGTATATCATTTAAGATAATAGTGCCTGTCAAAGGCAAAGACACAGACCCGTCCATTTATTAGTGCATTATGAACTCCAAACACCATCTGCTCTGTTTTGTCTCATCTAGCTTCTTTTTTCTGGTTGTATGTTCTTTTCAGTTTTGTTTTCTTTGTCTTTTTTTGAGAGCTGGACTTAATTCCCACTGACATCAATCGAAGGACCCTTACTGACTTCAGAGGCCGTTGACCAGGATCCCATGTTGTTTTCTCTGTCAGCTTACTCTTTTGACCTCCTAAGTCACAGGTCAACTTACACCCCAAATTTTCTTCCTTTAATAGCCTGTTTCTTATTCCTAAATTCTGCTCTCTGCCTCATTATTCCATTTTCATATTTTTAACCTTGTGCCAATCCAAACTAAATAGTTTGGCTACTCCTAACATTTTGATCTAAAAACTGCATGTCATGTTTCCCCAATCCTCCCCTTTCATTTATACCTCTCACCCAATTCATTCTGTTTCAAGGGAAATCATCTTGAGATTTCAAACATTTTGTACGAACAAATTTTTCTTGACTATATCCGCATAAGCAATCTCTTCTCTGAATGTATTTTATTTTTCACTCAGATACTGCAATTTAAGTTTTTCTTTTTTAATTTATTTTCCTCATTTTGTTTTACTTTCCCATGCTGTATTTTTTTTTCTCCCTTTTGAAATAATTAGATTTTATGTTATTTTGAATAAGGCAGGTGTGGGATATTGGGTTTTCCCTCCCACGGTTCCAGGGCTACCAACAAGACACAAGCTGACGAGTAATGATGATAATGCACCATGCTGTCAACACTAGGATTTCAAAAGCTGCAGTGCCCAGGAATCTCTTCCTTTTTCCATATTAGTCAAAGTAATTGGCAAGATCATTTCTAAACATAGCGTACCATCAGCATACTAAAGATAATGCAACCCTATCTTGTTCACTGGACCATTTCAGGTGAGTCTGTATTATAGAGGAATGCTTCAGCAATTTGCATGCCCTCTGTGCATGGTAAACATCCATTGCTTATGGTGGGTCTACCCCATTGGAGGGTGTTCACTTCCTCTTGCTCTCTGGGTTTGCTACGGCAGGACAACAGCAGAGAAGTAAGGCATTGCTAGACCCAAAGCAACCTCTTTTCATGCTATCCCATGACAGAAGTGAATCCACAGATGACCTCGACCTCCCTTCTCCTGTGAAAATGCAGAGCACTGCCTCATGCTACAGCAAGTTATCCAATAGTCCTTTTCTGTTTCCTTACGCATCCCCAAGACCTGGCTATTGCGCAACTGCATAGCTCAAAGTTCTGTGCTTTTCAGAGAGAATTGCCGGGGGAAGAAGAGTTGATTCCTACTGAGTGAAAGAAAAATGGGACTTGTGGTTGAATTGGTCACAAGAATGGTGAACATCTATGGCATCTTAGGTGAGAAGCTGCTCCCCTTACCAAATTGATTTTAGACCTCCTGTGCTGATTTTTAAGGTCAGGTTCAGATGCTCACAGCTTTAGACATAAAACTTCTGGTGCTGAATTTATGCATATTGAAAATATTTTCGTCATGACTTTTAGCCAGTTCCTGGTCATTGAGAAGCCTGAAGCATGCAAATATAGAGGAACATACTTTCGCCCTGCTGCGGTGCTGTACAGAATAGCCCCGCTTAGTGCCCCTCATCACAGCTCCCAGCAGGTCACTGGAGACCATTCCTACCTGCACCATGATCTAAGCTGTGGCCTACCACAGCTTCTTGCATTTTGGTGGTGAACAACATTTGCCACTGACAAATGGCAGTGCTGCAGCAGAGCTGCTTACCTCTCTGCAGCTCTGCCAATGTGTTGCATGCTAGATGCTGCCACAGGAAAGACCATGCAGCACAGGGGATGGGTGAAGGAAGACTTTGTGGTTAGCCTTATCACTGCAGCAGTGTGTAGGGGACTGGGAAGAGCAGCTCTGTGTACTAGAGGTACCTGAATCAGGCCTGCTCCCTGACAGTTCAGGTTTATCTCCCTAAACCACATCTTAGAGTTCATGGATCCCCTTCTAAATGCCTGGAACAATCTCATTTACAATAAAAATCTTTTAAAAACAAACAAAAACATATTTTTTTTTTAAAGAATGACAAAATTTATTCATCCTTTCTTTTCAAAACTTCAAGTCTGTTCTGTTTTAATCTTAACAGGCATGGACATTTTGTATTGTTTCAGCATACATGCTTTAAATAATTTTTTTAAAGCATGAAATATTAATAAAATTGTTCACAACAATAAGAAAAATCCTTCTAATCTCACTGTTCTCAACACAATATACTTTGATTCTTAAAGCAAGACAGTACAAAGCCTCCATAATTTTACTATTGAACAGCTGATACACACAAAGAGAAATTTCAAAGAATTGTTAACTTCAAACCTGGTGTCTGCATGTTTGTAATTAACTTCTCCCCCTCGACAACAAACCTGGAAAATAGATCTTATGAGATAAAACATGAGAATTATACTAGGGCCTGATCTAACACACATTTTAATTGGTGGGAGTCTTTTATTAACTCCTCCAAGCCTTCAGACCCTTAGTGTACAATTCTGCAGTTCTGTATTATGGTTTTGAACTGTAAATAATCAACATGAACTACTTAAAACTCTTCAGTAGAGATTTACCTTTATCATACCAGATTTTTTGTGTAACTTTCCCCACGCAATTCTGGATAATACTTTTATACGGATTCCACTCATACACACAAGATGTATTGTAGGGTGTTACTGTTTATCCAACGCTTTGTTCTTCAGTGAGTTTTGAGTTTTGACAACTGCTAGTATCTTCCCTCACCTAGTAGTGGTTTGGGGCGGGGTGGGCATTTGTCTGTTTTTAGAATGATGGTTTTATATATGTTACCTATGCACAGATTCTCTCCCTGAGAAATAATCAAAAGAGCCCATTTCGTTTATGCTGATAGGAGGCTGGATTACAACTTACATTTAGCATATGTATGTGGCAAATATTTGGTCAGTTTTGATAGCTTTCGTCTAGCTTCCCAGAATAGGAGAATATAAAGAGAGAAAACCTCACTCGAGGTGTCAGCTATCAAGTTAACTACTGAGACACAGGATGGTTCAGAAATAGTTCAGAATAGAATAGTTCTATTCTCTATTCTAGAGAATAGAATATGATTTATCTTTATGAAACAATGTGGGGGAACTGAGAGGTATGAAAAAGATGACTTAAATGTCGATGTTTATTTTGAAAATTTCTGTTGCACTCTGCAGATTTTCATCACAAAAGCAAGATCCAAATGAACCTGCATCTCACAAATTTAGTTCTCTACCATCTTCTTTCATATATGTTATCACAGGTACAATGCAGTCTTCACAACAGGTTCTTTCTTAGAGAAATCATATTAAAGTTTACTCAAGTATCTCGTCTTAAAAGATATTTTCATGCTGCCTATGTATGTACAGATTGATGTGTTGAAGAAAGGGATGTGTTTCTGACATGGATTTCTTTCCTGGTTTGTGCTGTACTTCTCAAGAACTCAGGGGGCTGACACACCACAAATCCTTTCTGGAGGTGATTTCCTGAGAATGGAAAGATTTGTGTGGTGGCAAGTGTGAAAATCAGGTGGTAGCAGAATTAGGCCCTGGGGAAAAAACACGACTGTATCTTTCCTGGCTTACAGGAAGTTTTTCGTTTGGCAGCTAGTTGGCTGAATTAAATTATGTTCAGAAACAACATGTGGCCCAAGCTGAGAAAGAACTTTGAGCAAGACTGAATGAGGAAGGTAAAGGACTTGTGTCAGCTAAAAGTAAAAAAAGAAAAAGTTTTCCATTAACAGAGAGAAAACTACCAGGAAGAATGTGTGCTTGTGCACATCCATTCTTCTTGGAATGGAAGAGTTTGCTAATCAGCCTTTCCCAAAGTATTTTGATTGCCAATATTGGGGTGATTTTTGAAAAAGATTAAAACTTCCTAATTTTTTTTTCTTCCACTTGTCACCTTTTCTTCACTTTCACTGCTGAAAACAACCAACAGATCCAGGGGTGGGGCGGGGGGAAAGCCAAACAACAAGAGACCCAAATAGAAAGCTCTGAGAAAAGGAGGGAGAAAAAACAGACACTAAAAATTGAAACTAAAAATATGAATTTTAATTTGTTTTTTTAATGTTTGCACCCCTTTCTGACCCTACCCAATTAGAATTACTTCTAAATCACTATTATTTGCCATATTACCACAGAGAGATCAGGCTGCCTAAGGAGATATTAGCAGCAATAGCAAACTTTCCCTAAGCCAGGGTAACCTAGAAAAGGCACAGCTACATGGACAAAAATGTTGTAGTTTTTTAAGCAGAAAATGCAGAGCCTGGAGATATCCAGCAATATCAGTGGGGTAAAAAAAAAGAAAAAAAAAAAAAAGAAACAGGCAATCAGGTCAGGTTGCTAAAATGACTGTGAATTTTTTTCTGCTCAAATATAAGTAGATGTATGCCTGTGCGTGTAGGGAAGGGAAAGTTTCTGGGGAAAAGGTAGAGAGCTGAATAGGAGAAAGGAAGTTTTGTTGCTGTGTAAGTTTAAATCTCTAAAATCTGTATTCTTGAAGAAATATCTTTATGAAATGCCTTCTAGCTAGGTCTTTTAAGCTCATTCTTTTCAAAGGTCATTCTTCATAATAATGTTAGATTTCATTTTAATCATAAAGTAAAATTGTATGCATATGGAATATGTGAATAATAACTGTATTTTATTAAGATTACTTATTGTAGCAGCAGCCATATCAATCATTTAGATAGGGAACTGTCACAGCAGATATCTTTTTTTCTCTCCACTAGTGCTGTAAGTCCTGGCATCCTAACTAAGACGACTTCCTCTTTCTCAAGAGGACAGCAAAGCCAGACTAGAGTCACTGCAGATCATCTGATCTACCACCTTGTTCAAAGGCAAGACCAATTTGTTCCATGTCATCCCTGTGCAATGCGTGCTTGCTAAGGTCACCCAATGGAGACCTCATTATGTCCCTATGCTTCTTTGTTCCTTCTGTCAGAAATTTTTTCCTAATATATAATTTGAATCTTTTTTTTTTTCTGCATTTTATGCCCACCTTGGTAATCTTCCTTTGACTGTTTTCATGTTACTCCTCAGTTTTCTCTAAGCTAAAAAAATCTCAATTTGTTCGCTGTCTTCCTGTCAGTCATGTTTTCTAGAACTCTAGTTATTCATTAGACTTCTTAGACTCTGCCACTGATCCACATCTTTCTTGAAGCGCAGTGGCCCTGATGAGTCTCCCCTGATAATGCACTCATTGCCGGCTCAATTTTTGTTTATGTCTTCCAATAGCAAGATTTTTGCAAAATACTAACTCATGTCCAGCTTGTAATTTACTTGTAACCCTCCAGATCCCTTCCTGCATAGCTGCTTCCCCACAAGTTTTCCTCCACCCAAGATTTGATGTACTTGTTTTATATTGAAATTCATGCTAATTTCACCAGGGCATTTTTCCAGTGTTTAAATACTGTTGAGATTCAGTTCCTGTCCTACACACACATATAACTTCTCCCAGCTTCACACCATCCGTAAATGTAATACACATGATCTCTATCCCAGGTTGTTAACAGAAACAATAATAAATAAATAAATAACCACCCTTCTCTCTACACAGTTCAACAGTCTCTGGTGAACCTTCCTCTTTAATACAGCCACCCCTTCTCAGAGTCCGTGACTGGCAATTACTATCTGATGTGGGTATCTAATCTAACTGTCTAGATGATGCTTCCCAGCACACGTACATAAATGCTGTGTATGACCTCTCTGGAGCTAAACGAAATCTTCTGCATTTTGTGATACACACGGGATGTGCTTTATCTCATGTTGAAATTTTTTGTTTCTTTTCTTCTCTTTCTTGTGCAGCTCCCCTCACACAGTTCAGCTTTCTACCTTTGCTTTCTTTTTCTGCGGAGTTGTGTATTGCTCAGATATGTGTATTACCGGGAAAGCTTTGGGCAAAACATCAAGCAATCTTTCTCCTAGCAAGAAACTTGGGATTTATCATAACTTAAAAAGTAGAAAGAAAAAATACATCACCCCCCAAATAACACAAAACATCTTACCCAGCCACTTATTGCACGAAGATTTTTCCTTCTCCCTGAAGAAGGTACTATTATTCATCAAATCTGTTTTAGGCTTTGGTTAAGATACTCGCATCCCATCCAGGCTAAAAGACAGTATCTCAAATTTAAACTCTATAGGTCTGATATTTTGATCTGACTCTTTCTGTGATATAACCTGTAGATTGCACTAATTCAGATTCTGGGCAAGATAATGACTGCTCTTCTTGGGAATGTTTAAGAAATGTATTCTATACGATGAATTTCTGTGGATGAAGGAAGTCCTTTTCATAGGAAAACAGACACCTACTTTCTATTTTCTTTCAGGCCATATCACAACAAATAATCTTATATGTAACAAAACCTCACACGCTTCTCCCTTGCATAATTTACAGGTCACAGGGACCTTAACTTTTTTCCAGTCCTTTTCAGGACACCTCAGCCACTGTCTCACAAATATCCAAATCCTGCTCCATTGCAATCAGTGTCGTATTCCTATACAACCACAACTATAGCCACTGAAAACTCAGTTATTAATAGTGAAATACCATTTGTGGAAGGACTCGACGCATCTCAGTGCACTGCAAGCTTGTTTGTTACCTATTTTTCCAAAGTTAGAAAAAAGATGCTTTTATTTTACCTCCTTTACCTGACTCGGTTCCCTTTAACCTCTGTAAAACAGGCTGCCTGGAGCTGATAAGAAAAACTCTCTCTGGAAGTAAAGCCTAGGAACTAAGCACAGATGACGAGAGAGGTTGTCCTGGCCTCAAAGCCACTGTCAAAGCTTTTCGAGGGAATAAACAAAAAAGCACACAAACATTTTTCCAATTTGTGATTTGTAGTCGATAAAGAGAAAATGCTAATCATACTAATTTCCTCCTGCTGGGGAAGTGGTGCATAAATAATCTGTTAACATGCAAGGGCCAAGAGGGTTAAGCTGTTTAAACACTGTCATTGATTTCTTCCCTTTTCCCATATGCTTACTTCTTCTCACTCCACTGCTACTAAGTAGCACTTCTTTGCAGTTACGTTGTAAAAGTTTATTCCTCTGAGAATATCTTGGAGCCTCTGCTGTTGAAACAATAATTACAAGGAGGTGAAGTATTTGACTAATCAGCAGCAGAAGTCTGTAGGGGTCCAAAGCTGAATGACAAATGCCAATATCCACTTTAGGTTTGTTGGATCAACAAGCCAATATGGTGAAACTGATCCATCATCTTGTCACCAATTTCCTTTGCAGTCTCAGAAGCCTGCCAATTAAAAAAAAAAAAAAATTGTAATCACTATGCATCACTCAGCAGTGATTGCAGGCACATGATAAATAGGATCTTTTGCTTTCCTCTCTCTTCAGCACCTGATGTCTTTTGTTTTAATTTGTACATTTTCTGAGGCTGCTGTGGATTCCAATCTAAACTTAGAGAGAAAAAAATGTACCATAAATATGCATAGGTTGAATTTGAATTACCATTCATTAAAAAGAGTTAAACTTCATGGCCAATTTAGAGAAGCAGCAGGCAAAATTTGGTAGTGATACAGTTCTAAGTATCGAACAGTGGGTTATTCCACTTCTTGTTCCTTTTCGCTGGAAATGTTCCTGCCCTGATTTTGTGAATGCAGGCTCACAACAAAACAAAACTCAAAGCAAAACTGGACTTTTGGGAGCTCTGCCATTGCACCAGGCATGTTCCAGCTCCAAACCCAGCAACACAACACCGACACCTGCATGCTTGGAGTATAAATATTGTTGCAATAATAAAATAGGCTAGACTCAGTGCTTGCACTGGCTTGAATCCTTCCTAAAGTTTAACTGCACCAAGCTTATCAGCCTGTAAAATCTATCCTTGATAAACTCTGTCCTTTTCCTTTTTTTTTTTTTTTTAACAAGAAGAGGAGTGCATTGGGACCAACCTGCAAGAAAGCATTTATTTGAATATTTGCTTGTAGTTCGTACTTCAAACTCCTTCTGCTGGATTTATACCTCAGGTCTGAAAGGCTAGATGTTAGTAACATGAATTTTTGCAAAAAGAAGATTTTTCTATTCAGTAGTGCAAGCCTTTTTTTCAGAAGCTATCAGATAGCAGTAGCACAAAGCAGGAAACAAAACAACAGCATGTGGCACATGTGATTGCTCACAACTAAACAGCACCTGCTCTATAATATCGAGCCTTAGAGGAAAAAGCATTTAAAACAAAACAAAAAGTTAAACATTTACAAACAGAATATGAGAAGATGGCAATCTGCTCAGTGGTACTTTGCACTCAGAAAGAGGTGAAATACAGGCAAAACCCACCACTGTGAACTACTTGTTCTATAACATCCTCAGATGAGTTCTGCCATTCTGCAGCTTAATTTATCAAGAGGAAAATTTCAGCCTCCTTTATTAAAGAAAAGTTTTGCCTCTCTATATGACATGTTAATAACAGCACTCTAAAATGTAGTCCAAATGGGGAAAAGTGAGATGAAAACTTGAGGGCTGAATTTTCCACAAATGGAAATGACATTGTCAAACTGATTTTTCAAATAGCTTCTTCCATTAATGTCCCAGACTGTGTGCAATGACAGGTGGTGTATGCTTTGCAAACACATTCTTGGGGGACCAGAGTCCCTAATGCAATCATATGTAATACTGATGATGCTTTGGCCTTAAAATAATGCATCCCTCATGGTCTATTGAGTTGAAATAACTAAGCAAGTGGAAATTATGAATTTATTTATATATTTACATTCCAGCTGAATGGGAGGTTTTAATGTAAGGATTAAAATGCAGCTAGCAGGAATCCAGAACTGAGATCTGAATTCCAGGTATCATTTTTTTGTCTTTTATCTGATTAACAGGAAATGATCAAGACCGCATACAAGCTTTCCTAGTTTCTTTCAAACATCTGAGAACCACAGCAACAAGCAGGATTTACTTTTAGAGTGAGCATACATTCAAATATCCACAGACCAAGAAAAATACAATAATCAAACAGCAGCCTTAGAGAAGAAGAAATCCTCCATACTGAACTCCTGATAGCGGTGTCCATGCTGCAAAGATGTGTACGTTCACAGTCAGATGCTGGAAATGTTCCACTGTTTTCTGAACCTCTGCTTAAAAATTTCAAAAGGCAAACAAATACACATGGAAAAAAAAGGAAAATTCCACCTACTGAGGTATACGTTTATGGATTTTTTATTTGCTACTTAGAAACGTAATCTAAAAACAGCAACTGAAAAGAAAGCCAGTAATGTTACTGCTATACTGTTTGGCTTGTTTTACAGAGAACTTTTAAATTGGACCACAGTGAATGAACACATGGAATAAATAAACACATTTAAAATTAATCTACATTAACATTTTGTCCCTACTACAGTTACATAGCTTTATGGATTTCAAATCCAAGCTTAGATAAAAGATTCCACACATTTTAGGAAAACATCTCTTACTGGATTTAACCCTGCATTTGAATTTTATAACACCTTCCCTTCAACAATCTTCTTAATTAATAATAAATAAGTACTTTAAAAATGTATGCTCTTTATATGCATGAAGACTTTGTATTATGAATAAAAGCTAGGGAATCGACCTTCATTTTTAGTGTGTACACTGAAGCCAACCCTGAGCCTTCTGTTTGTCAGTGTGCTTTCAAATACCACTTACAGATTTGACACTATGGACAGACCTATACCCATAAGCACAGCCAACACAAAGTACAAGGAGCTAGAAAAGGGCTGAAAACCACTCATTAGCATGCAGGAAGCTGTACCCAAATACTTAAGCAGACAAGACCACCACATTTCATCATGGTAGTACTGGTAGCAGTATGCTTTGCCAGTGCATACCTCCCTATTTGCTCCTTTCAACTCTAATGCACTAGCCTGTACTAAAAGATAATGCATTGTAGTTGCATCTTAAATACATGCTACCCTACTTTTATTTGCTTCATTTTCATATACCACTTCTATGTTACTTTTCTTCCCATGCTTCCTTCCTCCATTTTTTCTCTTCTTTGAAGAAGAACAGTCTCTACCACATTGCTTTTTGGTTGCTTTCCAGCTTCTCTGTGTAGGTAGCTATGGTGTGATTTTATAGACAGCATGTTCCCGGAAGCATGGAGTAACAGGCATGGCCAAAAAAGGGCAACGTTTTCTCAGCAGGCTCAAATCCCAACCCCTGTGTCTTCCTTGCTGTTTTATTAATTGAATGCACTACACTCTGGTTGCATTTTGGGTAGGTAATTGCGTTATATTTCTAATGCAATGAGACAAAAAAAAAAGGAGATTTTAGCAATTAGCAGTGAAATGAGTGGTGACTCGTCCTTGTCAAGTGACAGGCAGTAACCTTTTACTAACGTTGTGAGACAGGACTAGGAAATAAAGTTCCTCTCCCCTTGATGTTCCCAAATGTCATATCTTTATTGCAGTGACTAGCAGAATGGTTTTAAAGAAGATGTGTTTTTTTTTTTTTTTTTAACCTAATTTTCAACAATGGTGTGTAGAAACTTAAACTGTTAAACTAATCATGCATTAATGTGTATTTAGTTTTTGTCCTCTTGTGGCAGTGAGAAATGAATCTTCCTCATACCTGTTCATTGGATGTGACCTAGAAAGTCACATGCCAGACTTCAAAACTGGGGAGAACTTAAAATAACCCAGGCCTATATCATGAACAATGAACTTTGTGATGGAAATGGCAGCTCTAAAAGTTGTGTGAATCTGCAAGGGCCCACTCCAGCACTGCTTGAATTGTGCCTGAAACTTACTACCTGTCTTGCTACCCTATTATTTGGAAACAGAGCAGCTCCACTGATTAATAGAAATGCTGCCCTGCGTTTCTTTTCTCATGATCAAACCCAGTATATGTCAATATGTTGCACAATGAACATTTTTCCTGTTTTTTCTTTTTTTACTCTTTTTTACAGTGCAGAGTTACACTACTACAAATGGCCTTTTAAATGAATGTGGCATATATTTTAAGTAATCAACTTTGTACATTATTTGAAAATCTGATACTATGATACATGCCTTATACATTTGTGGGGACAGAAGACAAAGCCAAGTGTCACAGTTTGCTACCATTTTTCTGTTCATTGAATGATGTCCATATTTGCAAATAATTTTTCACAGTAAAATCGCTGTGTCAGTACAGCTAATAGGACAGTTACACTTATTTTTGAAGCTGCCTTTTAGGACTTTACCCAACAGTAATAAATGTTAATAATGCTGATAATATAGGTGCCTTTTTTCATTTTAAAGGATTGAGTGTTTCTACTTGGTATGATTTATCTGATTTGACTTTCAGATGCAGATTTAAAAATATTTTCTGATTATTTAGCTTCAGAGCTGAAAAAGTTAGTAACAATGAATAATTTATTGAATGAAGTTAACACATTTTTCATCTCACTGAATATTCATATAAATATCCTGATTCCCTTGAACGTGTTCAGTATTTGAATTTACCCACGGATTAAGTGTGGATTCCCAGTGATGTCTTTTTAAATACTCAAACTCAAGTTATGTTGCTTATGATGGATCAGATAGCATAATTTTGCTTTGGGTTATTTAAGCATGCATTCAATTTTTTTTCATCTGTGCTGTTTTGTACACAAAATGTAAAATTAGTCCTTTGAGGCTTCAGCACCACATTTTGCTACTTTGACTTACATGGTTCCCCTGTTCATATGCATTAAGACCTTACTTTATGACAAACTGAGTTTCTTAAAAAATAAGATAGAATCATAGAATCATTAAGGTTGGAAAAGACCTCTAAGATCATCAAGTCCAACCATCGACCCAACACCATCATGCCCACTACACCATGTCCCTAAGCGCCTCATCTACACGTCTTTTAAATACCTCCAGGGATGGTGACTCAACCACTTCCCTGGGTAGCCTGTTCCAAGGCCTGACCACTCTTTCAGTAAAGAAATTTCTCCTAATGTCCACTCTAAACCTCCCTTGGCGCAACTTGAGGCCATTTCCTCTCATCCTATCGCTAGTTGCTTGGGAGAAGAGACCAACACCCACCTTGCTACAACCTCCTTTCAGGTAGTTGTAGAGCGCGATGAGGTCTCCCCTCAGCCTCCTCTTCTCCAGACTAAACAACCCCAGTTCCCTCAGCCACTCCTCATAAGACTTGTTCTCCAGACCCTTCACCAGCTTCGTTGCCCTTCTCTGGACATGCTCCAGCACCTCCATGTATTGCTTGTAGTGAGGGGCCCAAAACTGAACACAGGATTCGAGGTGCGGCCTCACCAGTGCCGAGTACAGGGGCACGATCACCTCCCTACTCCTGCTGGCCACACTATTTCTGATACAGGCCAGGATGCCATTGGCCTTCTTGGCCACCTGAGCACACTGCCGGCTCATGTTCAGCTGGCTGTCAACCAGCACCCCCACGTTCTTTTCCTCTGGGCAGCTTTCCAGCCACTCTTCCCCAAGCCTGTAGCGTTGCCTGGGGTTGTTGTGGCCCAAGTGCAGGACCCGACACTTGGCCTTGTTGAACCTCATACACTTGGCCTTGGCCCATCAACCCAGCCTGTCCAGGTCCCTCTGCAGAGCCTTCCCACCCTCGAGCAGATCAACACTCCCACCCAACTTGGTGTCGTCTGCAAACTTACTGAGGGAGCACTCGATCCCCTCATGCAGATCATTGATAAAGATATTGAACAAGACCGGCCCCAGTACTGAGCCTTGGGGAACACCACTCGTGACCGGCTGCCAACTGGATTTAACTGCGTTCACCACAACTCTCTGGGCTCGGCTGTCCAGCCAGTTTTTTACCCAGCGAAGAGTGCACCTGTCTAAGCCATGAGCCACCAGCTTCTCTAGGAGAATGCCATGGGAGACAGTGTCAAAGGCTTTACTGAGGTCCAGGTAGACCACATCCACAGCCTTTCCCTCATCCACTAGACGGGTCACCTGGTCATAGAAGGAGATCAGGCTGGTCAAGCAGGACCTGCCTTCCATGAACCCATGCTGGCTGGGCTTGATCCCCTGGTTGTCCTGAACATGGCTCGTGAGCGCCCTGAAAACGAACCGCTCCATAATCTTCCCCGGCACCGAGGTCAAGCTGACCAGCCTGTAGTTCCCCGGATCCTCCTTCCTGCCCTTCTTGTAGATGGGCATCACATTGGCAAGCCTCCAGTCATCCGGGACCTCCCCAGTTAACCAGGACTGCTGGTAAATGATGGAGAGCAGCTTGGCAAGCTCTTCCACCAGCTCCCTCAGTACCCTCGGGTGGATCCCATCCGGCCCCATAGACTTGTGAATGTCCAGGTGGCGTGGCAGGTCATTAAATTCTTCCTCTTGGATTATGGGGGGTTTATCCTTTTCGCCGTCCCTGTCTTCCAGCTTCCAGTACCCTGAGGATAACTGCTCTGACTATTAAAGACTGAGGCAAAGAAGGCGTTAAGTACCTCAGCCTTATCCTCCTCCTTGGTGGCAACGTTCCCTCCTGCATCCAATAGAGGATGGAGATTCTCCTTGGCTCTCCTTTTGTCATTAACATACTTACAAAAGCATTTTTTGTTGTCTCTCACGACAGTGGCCAGGTTGAGTTCTAGCCGGGCTTTTGCCTTTCTAATTTCCTCTCTGCATGACCTAACGAGATCCCTGTACTCTTCTTGAGTTGCCTGCCCCTTCTTCCAAAGGTGGTAAACTCTCCTTTTTTTCCTGAGTCCCAGCCAGAGCTCCCCGTTCAGCCAGGCCAGTCGTCTCCCCCGCCCATTCTTCTTATGGCACATGGGGACAGCCCGCTCCTGCGCCTTTAAGACTTCCTTCTTGAAGAACGTCCCGCCTTCCTGGACCCCTTTGCCCTTCAGGACTGTCTCCCAAGGGACCCTCTCGACCAGTGTCCTGAGCAGGCCAAAGTCTGCCCTCCGCAAGTCCATGGTAGCGGTTTTGCTGGCCCCCCTCTTTACTTCACCAAGTATTGAGAATTCTACCATTTCATGGTCACTAAGCCCAAGCTGGCCTCCGACCACCACATCTCCCACCAGTCCTTCTCTGTTTGTGAACAGCAGGTCAAGCAAGGCACCTCCCCTAGTGGGCTCGCTTACCAGCTGCATCAGGAAGTTATCTTCCACACACTCCAGGAACCTCCTCGACTGTTTCCTCTCTGCCGTGTGGTATTTCCAGCAGACATCCGGAAAGTTGAAGTTGCCCACGAGAACAAGGGCTAGCAACTGTGAGACTTCTGCGAGCCTCTGGTAGAATATTTCACCTGTCTCCTCGTCCTGGCTAGGTGGTCTATAACAGACTCCCAGCAGGATATCTGCCTTGTTGGCCTTCCCCCTCATCCCTACCCACAAGCACTTGACCTCATCATCACTATCATTGAGCTCTAGACAGTCAAAGCACTCCCTAACATACAGGGCTACCCCACCGCCTCTCCTTCCTCGCCTATGCCTTCTGAAGAGCTTATAGCCATCCATGGCAGCACTCCAGTCGTGAGACTCATCCCACCATGTTTCCGTGATGGCAACTAAGTCATAGCTACCCTGCTGCACAATGGCTTCCAGCTCCTCCTGTGCTCATTACAAACCGTGACTCAGTCTGAGAATACCCTAGCTTGACATAGCTCTGTCACCTGAAGGTAGCTACCCCTCCAGCCTGACAGGGCCTGTGGGTCAAGGTCCCCAGACGCCACAGCTCTCAGTCCCATTTTCAGCCTGTCCTACTGGAAGGACATGGAAGGCAGTGGGTGAGGAAGGACACATACTAGTCCACCTACCCAGTTTACACTAGGGACAAATAGAGATGGGAAAAGTCCAAGGTGTTCCACACAGCTTTCCAGAACTCATCATTCCCCAGTACTGCCTGCTCAGTAGCAGAGTAGTGATTCTCACTTCTGTCCTTGGAACAGCTTCTCGCTCTTTGCAGTCATGTTAGGAACAGTGTAACTATAATAGTATAAAATAAATCTGTGGCATCCCATTCTGTTTTCAGCTGAAGACCAATCTTTGAGCCATTTCCATAGCAATAGGGGTCTCACTGAAGTAAGGCAAAAATCCTTTACATTTGCTGTTCCATTGGAGTATTGCATGGCCAAGAAATTTATATAGCATAGTCAGACTTTGAAACAATATAAAAATCAGTTGTGGGAATTGTACTCCCAAAGACTCTATAGATACTTTAAAAGATTAAATCACAAGTTGGGCCTTTAGAATTCTTCATATGCCTCACCTCCTCATGTCCTCATCTTTGTGACAGCTACAGATTGGCCAGCTCTCAGAAATGTGATTTGAGTAATATGGATTGGTCTCTCTTCTCTGCAAAAGCTGGGTAAAACTGGAACCACAATAAATGTTTGATTTATTAGAAGCACCATAAGAAATCTTATTACCATAATTTTCATGCTAAAAAATGTAAAACAGGCTTTTCTTCTGAAAAGACAGGTTTAAATTAAGCTTGACCCTTCATGGAGCTAATGCAGGAACTTCTACACTGTGGATATGCACAATATCCCATGCATTCAGATATGTTCAAAGGCACAGGTGAGGCTCCCTATGTTGAAGCTAGTCTAATTTTTTTTTTTTTTTAATGTTTGCTTGTATAGCAAATATTAAAAAAAAGTATTTACCAGATATTTTATAGCATGAGGCCTCATCAGTTATCACAGAAGATGCCAAACACAGGTTTCCACAGAAAACTTTCTCCTTCCCAAACTGCTAAACCAGCAATATAATCTTTCCCAGCTGAATGAGTCCAAGTTTTGTCTTTGACATTATGAGGCACTAAAAAATTGACTTCCATGTTTGACAAAATTAGTATTTTTAAAATTGCTTCAGTGTCTAAGAAGGAGGGTGAAAGGAGATGAGACAGTTAGAGAATGGCATGGGAGGAGCATGGACTCATAAGTACCAAGGATTTCCATGTTTGGAGAAACAGATGCCCTCTGGAGAAGAAAGAGGAAAGACTACTGGTTAAGGTCATGCCAGGACAGAAAAAAAGATCATCTGATAACCAGGTAAATAAAGCATCTGGAAAGTAGATTAAAGATGTTAATCAACCTTACTGACTTTGTAAATTTAAGAGCACCTTAAAAGGCCTCTGGCCTATTGCCAACAGAAAGGGATCTCCATCTGCTTTTATTCTTTCTTTCCTCCAGTGATTCAAAATGATAGAACTGAACTGGGTAAAACAGTTTAATTCAGATAGGAGCTGCTTCTGTTCCTGGAATACTCAGCACACAGACTTAACAGAGCCTGAACACACCCTTTCCAGAGACCTGGGAGGAAAAAAATTGCTTTTTTTCTCAGTTAATTCAGTGTCATCTGTAGCCAGGAAAGGAAAAAAATGTAGTGTGATATTTCTGATCTGATCAAAACAAAACAAATAAAGAAAAAGAAGAAACACAAAGCTGACATGAAAGCCTGTTCTTGTGACATTTTTAGTACATATTTATAGATTCAGGATGTTCAACACATTGTTGGATAAAAAATGTAGCACTTCAGTGCTTATCCAAGCCCTTTAGAGAATCTCCATTACTAACAAAATAAAAGGGTGAGAAATCTAGTGTTAAAGCGATGCAGTGTTTTAAAAGCAGCATTTTGTGTTAACAAAACAAGTAGCCAATATTCTGATTTCATGGTTCTTCTGGGGCATTTTACTTTTCCATTTTAAGATATATATTTAGGAGTTACTGAAGTAGATCCCAAGACTCTAGTTTTAATGTAGCTTGACAAACGTATGTCATGTAGAGTAATTGCACATTACTCTAATTTAAGGGTATTAATTTTTGGAAAGAAAACATGAAGTCTGCCAGATAATTTGGTCAGATGCAGAAAGAGCTAACTGATTTGGATCATGGGGTTATTATAAAACAAATTGCATGTGATAGTGGTGATATTATTAGTAACCCGTATGGTACTGCCAATTAAGCATAACGGGAGTTAGCTGAAACCAGGACACTCCTCATGTAAGCTGCGCACAATGCCTGACAATAAAATCTGAACGGAAGCAGAAAAATGTCTTAGTATTTTACGTTCTTGTATAGTGATGAGATTTTGAGGTGGAACATTGTGTTGAGGTTCGCCTGAACAAATAGAGAATTTATTTAAGCATGCTCCCAAACCAGTAAGAAGAGATTTTGCTGTTGTCTAAAAACTGGGTGCAAACATGACTTCTTCTAAGAGCTTCCTCACCAGATTCCCAGTGTGGTCTTTCCAGTTAGACCAGACTGGGTCTTATCATTTGAAGCTGTACAATTGAGAAGACAGTGTGATAAAACAATCACCAAGGTCATTGCAGAGGAAACTAATCCCCAGGTTTAAATAATTAAGAAAATAAAATTTTTTACTTCTAATTTTTGTTTTCGAGTATTCTTCTTTGCTAAATCAATGTTGCTTTAATTCTTAGTAATTAAACAATTTTACTAACAAATTCCTTGATAATTAAAACCACAGGCAGGTTGGTGAGATTCAATATAACACATCCAACAGAAAAAAAACCCAAGACCCTACAGCTTTCTAAAGTGTGGCATACATTGTTCACTGCATAACAGATTCATTCCAATTTTTTATCAAGAACATAGAGCTTTTCCATTTACTTTAGGCTGAGGCAAGACTAGAGAGAAAGCTAACTGCTTGCATGAAGATGGCTCCATGAAGAATAAAAGTTGAACTCAAGGAAGAAATGGTGAATGGAGCTATCAAATATTTTCTATACATGTTCTTGTATATATGTAGATATAAAAAAAAAAAAGAAAGCAAAAGTCACATCAATCAAGCATTTTCTGGGATATTGTTAGATCATCAGCACTGGTTCTATATTATATACCATATACAGTATACTATATACCATATACCATATATCGTACACCATATACCATATACTATGTTCTATATACTTAGCAGAAAACTAAAGAAAATTATTTTTGGCTGAGTTCTTAGCAACCACCTTTTGCTAAAAAGGAAGAGAAATGTGCATATATAGAAACAGATCTAACGCAACAGTATATTACTCCTGGCACCATGGTTAAGTCATAAAAATATACTGCTTTGTGAGCAACATGCCTCATTCTATCCTATAATTTTTTTTACTGCACTGCCAGGTTTTGTTATATTCAGTTGCATTGACATAAATTTAGAGTAATTTTCATTGGTGACAAGACTTCATCAAGTTTACAGTGGAGTAACTGGGATCAAAATGTGAACCCTATTTTTATTGCAACTAGCTAAAGAAGAATGGAAATAGAAATGTGAAAGAACTAGAGAAATATGTGAATAATTTGCTGGAACTGCCAGGTAACTTATCATACTGCACCAGAAGGAGCAGTCTCTCCTTGTCTCCAGCACAGCTGCAGAGAAGACAGCTTAGTAGCTCTAGAATAAGCTACTCCCAGAGAACATGTGTTTCTAAGTTTCATTAAATATAGGCTGAAGTCTGATTTTCAATCCTAGTAAGTGTTGATTTGTTTTCCTTGTTTGTTATTTTGAGGGGTTGTTGGCTTTTTGGCTTTTTTCCCCCTTTTTGATCCTGCTTATTAGAATTCTTGTCCCTTAGACTAAGGAATGTCAGAAATAAATGACATCTGCCCATCACCCCACAGGAAGTATCCCATGGGTCTTCATATGTTGGATTGATTTCAGTTATTTGCACTATGCATATATGGGTATGTGTACCTAATTAAGAGAGTTTTGGATGGAAACAATCTTGAGAAGCCACAACTGAAGTAAAAAATATCATGCCATTGCATTCTCATCTTCAGTCTTTCTTCATTTCTTTGGCTTCCGTATTTCTTTCACTACACACAAGACTCAGAGAATTCTGTATGTATTTACAGATGTAAAAAGGTATGAGGAATTTCAGCTCTTCAGGGAGCAGGGAAAAAGCTATGGCTCTGTGCAGACTATATAGTACTGAAAATGTTGATCACTTCTCTTTGGGTCTGATTTCCACCATCATTTTAATGTGCAATGGTTTGCATGTCCCCAAAATAAATGTACCTTGGCATAAATAATACTCTTTACTGAATTTTCTCCCATGATGTTTTTATATCCTCCAATCTTACCTCTAAACAGATAGTCACGAGTTGTGAGTCTGAGTGAATCACTGCAAATGGAATTATCTTCCCTGTGACATAAACATACACAGTGTAGATTTACAGCAGGTTTATTGGATGATGAACTACAACCAAAATACCCTGATTTTGATGCTGCTTCCTACATCTTAAAATTTCTGTCAAACTAGTTTTACAGGTAGTGACTTAAGGCTTTCATCCAACTACTGCTCCTATGGCTACTTCTCTGCTACTACATTTGCATTTTACCCAATGTGCATAGTAAAACATATGAGATTAATGGGGAATTACAGAATTCTCAGTGTGGGATGGGGGAATGTAAGGATTTCTGCCTATCCAACTAGCTCAGCTAGAATGGAATCCCAAATAAATTTATTTTTAAAATGGAAAAAAATTCTCTGGCTTCATCAGAGTTGTTCAGTAAATAGTGAGTTCCAAAGGTTATATGCTATGTAATTTTCAAATAAAAAATTTACAGGAAGAACAATATTTATGGTACTAGTGCGAGGCATCATTGCTGGTGCAGAACACCAACATGTTGAAGTAAGTATTGATTTCTACTGCTGGAGATATTGGATAGAGGCTGTATCAGCCTGTATGCTCTTCATATTATCACCTTCACATGACTAAGTCTATGAAAAAAATTTCAGAGTGAAGGGTATTTATCGAGTCATTCCAAGTCAGTTTTCTGGGAAAATGAATTAATACTTGTGCCACCAATTCAAAATATCAATTAGTTTTCAAACATGGTAGATAACAGACCAACTATCTATAGATTCTTTCTGACTCTGAATATAGTATCAAGGAAAGATAGTGAACTTACAGACTGACATCCCATAAAGAGAGGGAAGGAATTCCTTCCTGACCCTTGGCATTGATTTGCTTGCTCCCTGAAAAACAAATGTGATCATCTCCTTATTTTATCTTTAGCTTTTGTTACTATCAATATTAATAGTACATATAATCTGATTCAGTTTAAAGATCTAAACATCCTTACTCTTGGTATCTCCTATTGTACTAAATTTGATTATGGGTCAGATATTCTTCCCATTCCCTTTACAGGGATGCAAAAATGTCGTGATGAGGACACTTTATTAGGGCAGAGCTTTTGGCTGCCTCTGTTTATTACTTTGTTTTTAAATGCTGTGAATATGTTTTTCCTTCAAATCTCTCAGAGTATGTTTATATTGCAGAGTGATCATACATTAAAAAAATAAATATTTATGATTTCCACTTAGAGCCACTCTAACTCTTCTTTCAGCAGGAACTGAACACAGTCCTTAAAATCTTCCATCAATCACCCATTTTGACATGTCTTTGTAAAACAAGATACTCAGAAATGGTTAGAGATCAGTGGCCCTCACACATTCTCACATAACAGAATACGTACAGCTTATGCTCGACGTAGGTCTAGGTCTAGGAAACATTAATGACACACTTAGCCTTGCAATAACAAGACTTTTTGATCACTCACCATTTGATGAATAATCACCATCCTAAAAACAAGTAGTTGTCTGGCTCCTCAGATGTTATGCAAAGAGGCTGGATATGAACCTGATTTAAAGGGTAGAAATACACGAGCATCAGAAAGGCTATTAAAGTTTGGGTCTGCTTTAGGATTGTTTACCTTAGAATGATACCACAAGACATAAAAGCATTATTTTATATGGAAAAGAGGATCCTTTATCTGGAAAGTGGACAACATACACTGCTTCCTGACAGATTAGGCCACAGACTAAGGCCACAGTTTATTTCATGCAGTCGGTCTTGACACACACAGTCTATTCCCAGTCAGGATTCAGCAGCCATGTAATAAGCTATAGGTGGACTTACTTTCATACTGCTCTCCCACATCAGACTAAATATTAACAACTGTGGGTTTGCATAGTGATAAAATAGCCTTTTCACACTAACACTAAAACATATTATTATTGAGTCATTTCTGAAGATGTAAGATGTCCATTAACATTTTCATCGTATTCAAGAATGGTATCAAAGTATCGGCTTAATGAGTGAGATTTAAATAAGAAATAATGTTAATTACATTAACGATGATGGAAACAATGAATTTAGAGGTAGTTGTTCTTAATTACATTTATATAAATGCATATAAATGCCACTGATTTCTAGAAAGCTCAAATATATTTACTGAGCTCTTTAAATCAAAATTTCATTCCTTCTGCTTGTTTTGTCTAGCTAAATCCATTCAGATTATCCAGGTTAAGCATTCAGGTAAGGCAATGTGTTTTTTGATGTTGAACACAGAATAGCTTATTTACTCCAGGTATTCTTCCTATCTTTGATTCATCAGTGTCTCTATCTTTATAAAAAATAATAATTAACTAATGATCATTTGTTTGCCATACATAGCCTTGCTAGCCATGTTTCTTAAGTAATGGTCATGTCTTAACTCTCGATAAACCTTCACTCAAAATTACATGATAATAAGGAACATCAAAGGTCATTTAAAACTTCCAAACCTTGACTAGGCATAGTAACATAGGCAAACATATATGAGACTCATTAGCTGTGAAGAGATAAAGAATTATAAAAAAAAACCTGCACCTATGTACAAATGCAGGAAGTGAGTAAATGGGGTAGAAGAATATTACTAAGTAAATATTTCCAGAGTGAGAAGAAAGGTCACATTGTATGTTTAAGAAAATGAATTTGGGATACAGATGGGTGAACACCTTAAATCTGCCTGAAGGCAGACATGGATTGCTATGTTGTATAAGATAATAAACAATAACAACAAAGTCAAAACAGAAAAAAAAGAGTTAAAACTAAAATAACACCCTTTCAAAACTCAATTGTTCACACAAGATTATTCTGGGATATGCAGACCAGTCCTAATTCTCCCCCTGCCACCCTCCATAAAGGAATAGTATGATTAACACACAACAAATGTGTCTTCAAGCGCTTCCAACAGTTACACTTCTAGTGGTGATCCAACCAGCTTTCTCTAAATAGACTGCTAACTGTATTCCATCTTTGCTGAGAGTCACTGAATAAGGCAACCAAGTCCTGGACAGCAGGATGCCAACTGCCTGCACTTCCATGGAGGGTAACTCAGGAGTACCAAGCAGCTTTGCTAGAGGGAGAGATGACTGCTCCCATCACCAGGCATTTTCTGCACACTCCCTTTATTGCTGGCTCTGTCATTTTCTGGTTCTGTTACTTAGGCTTAAAACTTAACTCCAGTTTCTTGTTCAGGAAAGTTTATGACAAGTAAGTAGGAGGTATTTTTATATTTGACACGATAACCAAATAAACTGTGTTTCATAAAGATTTTTAAATCTCTCTTGAATTCCACGATTTATTTTGTCTTTTAATGGCAAAAGTTTTGCCATCAACAAAATGGCACAGTCACTATTCCTTCAGAAATATTGGTGACTGTGTCTTTAATAATTTATTTTCATCACTGCATACAATATTATTGAATATATTAATGCTTATGTAAACACAGAACTTTTAGGGATTGACCTGTAGTATCTCTGATGAAGAGTACTCCTTTTTCCCTGACATTATTTTGATTTACATACTGTGTTCATAATACTTAATTATATTAGCATAATTTTTGTGGGGGGCCTTTTTAATGGAATACCATTCTTCCCTGTTCAGATTGTTATGGGCTTTTATACTGCTCTTTTTTTTTTCTTCCTACTTAATGCTTTAGCACTTAAAAATAATACAAATATGATAGCATCATGAAAAGCTGCTGCTATCTGTGATAGTCTGCAAGGAAGATATTATAAATAGCAAAAAATAACGCAACTGGGATTAGGCTGCAAAAGTATCAGGAACCTACACAGTAAAATCTGTCTACAGGGTATATAACAATATCTGAGGTGTAGTCTGTTGATTAAGACCAGCAAGTTCAAGACTCCATGCTCCTAATTCAGAAAACTTATTCAGTTTCCGTGCTTGTTTTTCCCCTCTGTGACCTTATACACATCACAGCAGCTCAACCTTTGGCAGGAGATTCTTGTTTTAGGTGCTTCAGCACTGTGACTTCCATAGATGGATGATTTCCAGGAATCCTGAGTGCCTCATTCAGCGCCCTCATTCACCGTCGACTGCTCCAGGCACATTCAGGTATCTCCAGGCGTCTATAGCTCAGACATTTTTTATTCTTCAGTGCTGAGCTCTTAACCAGGGACATGAACTGGACTGAAGAGAGTCCTTTTATTCCAGGCAGATCTCTTCTTCGTGCAATGTCAGTCTTCATCTGAGCATGCAGCTCTGCTCCGTCCTCACACAGCTGGTGTTCCCCCTCTTGCTCTTGTACCCATGACACAAGATTGCCTTGCAACTCCAGTGTAAAACAAACCATGGCCTTGTCCGACACTGCCATCTCCATATTAAAACTGTGTCTCTGAAACAATTTAGCTACTGTAATTTAACTTAGAAAACCTCCTTCTACCTTTTACAGAAATTACTCTTGAGGCAATCACGGTCTTCTCATTTCACCTGAATTCAGCAGCCCCTACTGGGATTAAGGAGCTAAACATGCTTGCAGATGAGCGAGTAGACTCTTAAGAGTGTTCAGAATACTAAATCAGTGTTTTTACCTTACAAAAGTGATTTCAAAAGAGTATGAGCTAATAGCTCCAAGCACACCTTCATGGCTAATAGCCATAAACTTTGAAAGCTACTCCTTCTGTGCATAATGGTTTGCAAAGACTGATTTTATTTTATCAGCACACTGGAAATACAGTATAATCCACATAGGTGGTGGAAAATCAAGACTTCTGTATAAAAATACTCAGTTAACCTACCCTTAAAATGGCAGGAGATTTTTAAATATAAGGATGGAAACAGAGCAGCTCTGAAAGCAATGGAACAAGAAGCATGCCTGAGAGGAAGCTCTTATGTGGCATTAACTTGCCTTGTCCCCTGCTGTGGACAGCCATGTCTTTATAAATATTTTCATATGACCTCACGCACTGGAAATTTACTGAATAGGTAGAAGAGCTCTTTTAAGCTGGCTCAGAAGAGACTGTTTCATCTTAGACACTTCATATGGTTTCAGCCGAGGGGCTGAGCCCAAGGTTAGACTGAGGAAGAGAAGGTTATACATATGAAGAAGCTGGTAGGAGGTTCCTTTGATACTCAGGCCAAGATTCAAGAGAAAAGAATGAAAAATAGTAGCATCTCTTAGGGCAAATTCCGTAAGTGCAATATTTAGTCACAAGCAAAGGACCCATCCTCAGGACAGAGTAGCGGCAAAAGTGCCTCAATGGCATCTTGTCAGCTTGTTACTTTAATAGTTGCCAAAAGCCCAGTTCAGCTTTTAGCATATGGCAGCACAGTCCTGAGGCTGCACTAAATTATGTCTGTATCCTTACTTCCAGCAGCCAGGAATTACCAGAGCATAGAGAGTTATTGGCTATCTCCCTTTCTGCAATAATTACTCTAAGATGAAGAACTATTTCACAGGGAGTTTCTAAGGGGTATTCCTCATGGACTACATCTGCTGGGTTAAAGAAGATACATGTTGGTATTTTATGTGCAGATTCTTAGTTCAAAATACGGGAAAATATGCAAACTAGTGGCCCTGCCATGGCTGAATGAACTTGAAGATGTCACAGCCCTGCAACATTGAGCAAAACCAAGCAAGCAGTGGAGCTCAGGTTCCCCTTTTTCAGCAGGTCTGTACCTTTCAACAATATTTTCCAACTCTTCATGTGCAGCCCAGAACCCAGCCTATTCAATGACAAGAGGTCCCCTATTTTGCTAGAAGAACTAAACGAATGCCAAGTAACACCATTTATGCAACATCTCAAATGAAGTACATTGGCAAGGCTTTTAATGGTGCAATTCTGTGACTACTGGAAACAAAGTGTACGTTACTCTCCATCATTTTAATCCAATACATGAAGCATTTCTAGACACATACTTACGCTTCAGGCAGCCAAGGAGAAAGATGTTAGAACTGTTTTATTCCAAAATGAATTACACCATCATAACACAAATAAAAAGAAAGAACATCCTCACCTCACCTGAATTCTTAAAACTTCCTTTCCTTTAGGAAATATATCTGAAAACAGTAGCATGGACTGAACTGTGCAACACTGCACATCAGAGTGAACAACTTCAAAGGGCTGGGGAGAGAGAAAGAGAATCATACTGATTAAATAGGAAACACTTACGTCCTTCTTTCCAGAGCATGCCTGGACACAGTATGAGGACTGACCTGTGCTGCTGAAGCAGGGTCGGAAGAAGCCCTTTGACAACAGTGTGGTTGTGCCAAGAATGCTTCAGCTCTATTTCATACATATGGGCAGAATCTCACCACTGCAGCAGAAAGGGTATTCACACACAGACTAAATTCACTTACCTACATCCATAGAAATATATTGGGCAGGGGAGGGAAGGGATGGACTAAACACAGAGTGATGTTGAATCACAAAGACCCAGACAGTTAATTGAGATGTGGTCTAATCAGAAAGATTTTTGCAAAGAGGAAGAAGACATCTTTATCTGTCCTGTGGAATTCTGTGCAATGGGAAAATGCAACCAAGAGTAAGCTGGCAGTACATATGGCCTCCAGAAAGTCTTTTGACAGGGTATTATACACAGCTCTGAGTAAAACATAGGGATTCAAGCTGTTAAAACACTACTAATGATCAAACATATGGTTCATATAATGATTTATTTTCGTCATGAGAAAATCCTGGCAGTTAAGCTGCTGAGTTTCCATACTGAGAATAATATTAAATATGTTTACTGATGGATTAAGTAAGGAGCATGCTTGTGAAAAGACAGTGGCAAGGAAAACCACGTGAGAGAATATAAAACTCTGAAGAATGATGGAGGTAATTAACTAATCCAAGTGGCTAATGAAAGTAATAACACCTTACCCCTTAAACACTCAACTGCAGATTTGGCTGCCACTTCACAGAAAGGAGATAGTAGAAATAAGGAAATTCTGGCAGCAGGAGACACATGTGCTTAGAGACAGAGAAAAAATTCTATAGAAGAGAAATGGGAAAGAGAACTGACCTTTGGAGAAATTGAACTAGAAAGGAAGTATAAGTTTTTCAAAACAATAAAATGGTGTGTAAAAAGAAAAGGGAAGCTTTGTTTCACTTCCTTATTCAATAAATCATAAATGTTGAATGCAGCTAGACAGTACTGTCTGTATTGTAAACTAATCAATTGCTTATTCCCAGCAACATTGAATTAGCTGGTGGCACTCATTGCACAGGGTATTACCACAGTCAAGAACTTAGCAAGTCACTGAAGAACTGAACATAAGAAAAATCAGAGAAAAAATATTAAGGATTAAACCAGCCACCATCAAGTACAGAAATACTTCCTGTTGGGGAAAGGATTTAAAACTTCCTAACTACCGAGCAGCGAAATCTTCAATCTATTTTTAACATTACCAAGGGAAAGTCTTACAACTGTTTCTGCAACAACTTATAATTCGCAGAAATTTTACACTGAATTATTTGGACCTTTGATTTCATACAATTTCATGTAAGTAGGATTTGTAAAAAATCCTGCTTCTGTTACTTCAATTTAAATGAAGAGAATAAAGATCTTTTAGGATAATGTCCTAACATGTTAATTTTTTCCATTGCGACACTATTCCTTGAACATCTTCTAGCTTAGATACATCCACAGCATTTCACAAGGGGTCAGTCCAAAAATGCTTAAATTTTCAGCAATAGGAAGAACATTTTTTTTTCTGATCCCTATGCTCAATAAGATTTTATACTTTGACAGTTCATCCAAAGAGAGATTCAAGATGAGAGAGCATCTTTGAATTTCATAAAGATCCAGGCAAAACTAAAGATTTTTGTATCTGCTGTCTGAAAAGTCCAAAAGTAAGATGCATGAAAACCTTTCACTTTTTCCTTCCTAAAAGCAGTCTTTCAGTGCTGCACTGATTGCAAGGAGCAGTTATGAGCAGGGTGATGGGTATGCATAACCTCCCCAAATCTGAACTAAATGATTATTCTGGATACATATTTCATGCCTGTTCAGAAGTCTGCTATTTATCTACTTTATCAACAAATTTTACTGGAGTCATGACCTATCACTCTCTGCTTACTAATTTGTATAAACAGATCAAACTTCAGCAAAACTTTTATCTGTCTAGTCAATGTGGTTGCATTGTCTTGCTGGAATTAATTGATCCTCTGAATTGTGTTTGTATTACACTGGTGATATAGTAGAAAGTTAAATTGCAATATATGAATGGTTAATTGCTCATTTTTGCTTTAAGACTTGTTGGAAAATGTGTCTAGCAAGATAACCATTTATTTTTTGTCTCTCTGAAGGCTATGTTATTTATTGTAATTAAAAAAGAGTGTCACTGGAAATTAGAGATTGAATATCGCTAGCTAGCTTTTTTAATTTTACATTTTAAGAAGTACATTATGTTTGCATACTTAGACATTAATTATGTCTCAGCTAGAAAATAATTAATACATAGTTTAAAAAGAAACCCAATTGTATCTTCAGGTGAGCTTCACTTTTTGCTTAAAATGCTTCCAAAAGAAATGATTTTAGAAAGTTTCCACAAAAGTCTGGTCTTCTGTCCCACTGCAGAATTAAAGTTGACAAGAATGTTTTCCTTGAAACAAAAAAATAAAGAAAAAAGAGAAGTTGGGATATTGCTCAATATAAAAAAGTTCTTTTAAGCCAAAGTAAGCTAGATAAGCATATGTCACTCTGCTAACTTCTCACATGCTTCTGTGTATCTATGTGGGTGTAGCATTTGGCTCAACATGTAAATGTTACTGGATTCCACCTACCGTACAGCTTACCTACATGTCTTGGATAAGGAGAAGTAGCACCAGTTAAGTACCACCTTAATACCGTTGGGTCCAGCAATGACTTTTTTTTTTATATCTTTACAGGACACATGTCATTACAAGAAAAGATGTTAATAACATAAAAAAACCCTAAACCCCAGTTTGTATTAACAATCATAGTGGAATGGTCCAACAATGCAACATAGTTTGCAGATACTGGATCTTACTGAAATCATACTTGAAAAACATTCTTACTGCAACACTACATTTTTTTCCATCCAAAGGGATTTTGCACCCTCCTCAGTTCAAGAGTTCTATAAGATATATTTACCAAACGTTGGACTAGATGAATATTGATATAAATTAACTTCTGATTTCTCACATATTCATGCAAACTCAGGCCAAACTAATTAAAACATTAATGTATATGGTACTGAAATTAAAAGGCCCTAATCAAGAAACTTGGCGTTTTCCATAGTAAGCAATAGTGTCACTGGAAATGAGAAGCCCGACACACTTGCATGAACTTACATATCCTTCATGTTATTCCAAAGCACCAATAGTCATTTGCACTAAAATGAATCAGATGTATATGACTAACAGGTAAAAACGTTTTGAAAAATAACGGAAGTTTGGGGACTGAATAGTTCAAATGAAAGTCTCTGTAAAAAATTCAAGATAAATTTCAATGCATCCATGAGGAATTTGTAAGGGACTCAAAGTAAAAGATTTCCCATTCAAATTTATTTTTTTTCTCACAGAAAAAAAAAAAAACAAACAAAGAAAAACAAGCACCCCCCCCATCTTCCCCACAATGTATTGAGCAAAATGGCTGGTGTCCAAGTCTGGCATGAATGGTGTTAACCTGTGTGATACAACATGGACACAGTTGTCTCCCTCAGAAGTGATGACTACCCAGCAGTTTGTCCGAGAAGAGGATTACAGACCACTTGATACATCAGTGACTCAAGGTTGTGATTTATTTCTGTAAGCATATATAATTTCGACAAAATTTAGCCCTTAAGAAAAGACTTTTTCTTTTTTTCAGTGGTGAGTGCCTTCTAATGCCTTTGGGGAAATCTTTGTTGAGTTCTTCCTGTTTCAGACAGGAGAAGACTTCAGCGTATCCCATATTCCATATACTAAATAGTCATACCATAACTAGAATTAGGAGCACAAGAGACCACCTTTAATAGGAATTTGAACTCTTTTCAAAGGGTGTATTTGTGTACATGTGAGTGCAGAACAGAGTGAATCCAAAGGAAAAAGATAACACAACAGGGAAAAGGGCAAGGTGGAGGGAGAAAAAGTCTGCTGAAATATAAATTTGGCCATTGAGATCAGTGGGTTAACGTGTTGCTCAGTTATTTTTGTGTTTTGAGAGCCTAAATTCCACCGCTGGGAAACAAAATTAATGTCTTACAATTCTTAGCTCTTGCACGGCACAGAGCTAAGATGGATCTGATGCTTAGTATTATTTTTATTTTACAGACTGGGCCACTAAAGTTATTTCAGTACTTTCAACCATTTCATTTAGAAAGTGATATTGTAGTGAGCAGTTGCTAAGGTACTTGTACTATTAAATAAATTAAGTGTAGAATTTAGTTAGTATCTATTTAAGAAACAACCTTTTGCTGAAATTTAGGAACTAATACATTTAAGACTTTGTGATAACAGTTACACATAAATTTACAAAAAATTCTTGGCAGTGTCAAGAAAGCATGGCTTAAAAACTAAATCTATATTACAGGATCATTTTCCTTATTGTTTTTGTCTAGTTCTGGAAACATGGTACACCCAAAAATAGATACTGACCATGGTAAAATATCACAGCAGTTAATATACCCATTAAATTTTTTTCTTTCAATTTCAAGTTAGATTAAAAATTAGCCTGTTCTGCTCGTAAAAAGTGAAACCAAATAAGAAGACACTGCTTTTTAATACAGAAAATATGATACATTTATATTCTAGTCAGCTTTACACATTTATACTCTATTCAAGGTTGTTTTTACTATTAAAATTGTGTTCTTAAAAATAAATCCACATCCAAGTTGCTACTGAAGCGTACCTTCATGGAAAGACTTACATACCCCAAACAACTCTTCATATGAATTTTGTTAAGGGGTCTGTTTTGACCCAAACTGTTGGCAGAACACATGCGAACGTCTCTCAACTCATCCTAAGATCCCACTGACTCAAAGGGACTTTGACAGGACACAATCCCACATTGCAGACGTCTCTGTAGGTTGAAGCCAGCTCTTGGAGGACACTGCTATGGTTTCTTCTGTGATGCACATTACCCCAGGGTCCATATAGCTTGACCCAAGTCACTGAAGTCCATGGGAAATAAAAAAAATGAAAGCCACAACCTTTCATTGACTTTAATAGACTTTAAAACCATTCCTCACTGAATAATTGCCATGGTGATATTCTTGACAGAAATTCTTGAACTTCTAATTTCTAAAAAAAGGCATTTTGCACTCATACTGAACACATGATCCAGCAGCATGTTCTGGTTAAGCAATTCCACCAAAATAGTGGCTAGTTCTTCTCTCTAATTGGGAATTGTCATACTTTAAATCTGTAAAAAAAAAATTTCACCTACACTGCCAATGAAGAATTGATAGAAAAATTACTGTCAAGTCTAAATCTTCATAGAAGTTGTCCTTTAAACAAGAATGCATTGCCTGAATTGATTTGATACATGATAAGACAAGACTCTAAGAGAAAAAATAATGAAACATACTTATGGTTTTCAATTTTGTTTTGTTAAATCAAGAATTTGTGGACCATAAATATGTATGCATTTCTGGAGGTCACAGAACAGAGGGATTTCTATCTGCATGTAATAATAAAAATATTTAATAAGAGTAGTCATTAAATAAAGCATTGTTCCTTTTTTTTGTAATCTCCATTTGTGCCCTACCTGAGTAATCACATTGCATTAGAATACTGTAAATGGCAATAACACTCAATCAAGTATGGTGAATAGGTTCCTGGAGCTATTAATTTATGGAAGTTCTTTATTTTTTAAGGAACCCAAGCAAACTTATCACAGAGATATAAACTGGGTATTTATTTCCTCCTCCTTGAATGGTTCTTTAAAATCTGGGTCACTAAATAAAGTAGCTAAACAATCTTTGTAAGTCCTAACAATTGACTGATTATCTCAATATAATTGAAAAATACAGCTATGTTCTTGTTTTCCTTCTCTGCATGATTTTGTAGTATGAAATGTT
Source organism: Calonectris borealis (assembly GCF_964195595.1). Lineage (NCBI taxonomy): Eukaryota > Metazoa > Chordata > Aves > Procellariiformes > Procellariidae > Calonectris > Calonectris borealis. The sequence goes on along the minus strand of NC_134352.1, from coordinate 13,000,010 downwards.
CAGGATTCACTGAAGTGTCACAAAGAACATCGGGCTGATCTGTAAAAACATATGGAAGTTGGTAACACAGACAATTGCCAAATGGCTAGATTGGGTTATTTTGTATTGCCTTCACATAATTCAAAGGTTACAAGGAAGGCACAGGGAAGAAATAAAAGAGTTCCAAAGAAACAGCTCCTGATAAATTCAAAGAGGGTCACTAAAAGACAATGCTTGAATTAATTGTGCAGATTTTTCTAAATCCTGGATGCTGGCCAATATACACGATACACTTTGTCTGTTGAGAAAATCAAAATGTTTAAATTACTCCTAAAAGTTGAAAAGGCATTCTCTGTACTAATGTGGAAAATTTATGCGAGCACCAGGTACTGCAGTGCATGACTGAGTAGAAGAATTACTTAATACTGCTCAAAAACCTGTAGAGGATGATGGCACGGAGCTCTGCTACCTGTCTGTATCATCTACTGTATTTTGACATGCAAGAAAAAGTGTTCAATTTTTAATTGACTTCTATCCAGCCTGTTTCCAGAGTCTGTGAACAACAAGCTCGATTCTCTAGATAAGCTGGACCAAATGGATGAAACAAACATAAAATATTTCTCAGTTATAAAGATAATGTATTTCCTGCTATGAAGTGGGAAAAGCCGTGGATCAGACTCCATGCCCACCCAAGACAGCAATAGGTTCCTTCTTACGTCAGTTCATCGTCTCTGTATGGCAAGCTACTGTGATCTACTGCATAGGAGTGATGTCAGGTATTACAACATGTTTCATTGCTGCTTGACTTTAAATGACTATTAAGTTTCCTTACTGAACCCAATGCCCTAGAAAAGGAGTCTTTGTATTAGGACAGAAGAGGAATCAAATAAAGTAATCTCTCTGTTCTGTTCTCTCATAAAAGATCAGCTCCTTCTCCAATACCTCAATGTCATCACAAGTCAATGCAGATTAATGAAGCAAAGGGAGACAAAAAATGTCTGCTGTGAGAAATATTTCTGTGCTTGTTTTCTATAGAAGTACTGATTAAAATGCATGATCCCTTATAACCTTCAGATTTTCTCTGTTTAAACATTGGTTCTTAGGAGGAAAAAAAGAAAGGAAAGATTGCAAATTAAATCATAGATAAGCACTGTCATGCTGGTGAAGACAAGTTCAATATGGATGAATTACCTATTTAGACATACAAAATCAGTGTCAGTTGATCCTTCTGAAATGTCCTCATGCCTCTGCAAAAAAAGAAAGTTGTGGCAAATGAAATTTTGCTTTACTTTAATTTTGTAAAAAATTTTTATACTGCTAGGATTTATAAGGTCAGTCTTGTATTTGGTCTGTCCAGTTGGCTAGCTGTTTAAAGAGACTGGGCACAGCCTGAATAATATATGGTGGAAATGTGGCTGATAGTTGGAGAAATTACTAACTATAACAAAGGGTATATATCTGAAACTATAGGACACAATATGAAAACAGAAGCTTTCATAGCCATAGATCAATAGACTACTTAAGAAGTTGCCTGTCTGAGCAGGAGATTTTGGAGACAGGAGTTTTCTGTTGAATTTAAAAATTAGCTTCAATACCTCAGACTTTGAGTTAATGCTAAAATGTAGTCAAGAAGCAGGATGGGGGACAGTAGCTAAGTCTACAACCATGAATAATTCAACACAATAGAACAGATCAAGTACACAAATCTAATATCCTATGAAAAGAAAGTGCATTTGTGCAAATAAACTCTATTTGTGACTGTAAAGCTCAAACAGTAGACCCACCATTTGCAGCTTACATGGGTCTGTATACAGTATAGCAAAAGAGGAAATTAAACAGTTGGAGTAGCAGGAATTGAATGTAAGTTGCCAGCATCAAAGAAGCTTGTGTGAAATGCCTGAAATCCATTTCTACTTACAGTGCAGCAATATCCATGTCATATCTTACACCAGTCCACAACCACAGTAGCAAGGCTAGCTGAGAAGACAATGAATAAAGATATGGAGAATAAAATAGCCTTTTCTCCCACTGCTAACTACCTCTATTATAGATGAGCCTTGAGGCACCTTGACAGGGCATACTGGAGGACCTTAACTTGTCTACTGTTCTCTGAGACTTTCCACAGAGCTTAAGTCCACGGCACATACATACAGGTCTTGAAATCAGTTTGTAAGTGTCATATTTGGATAATTAAATTAAGACATTTGATCTAAGATATCATTGCTGTACTAAGGATTCTTGAGACAATGGTCAGACAAGGAACCTTGAATCTTTTGCTAAGTGAACACTCAGCAGCCCAGTGCTCTTTTTTTTTCTTCACAGAAAGTGAAGAATTACTAACAGAAGTAGCAGAACTACTCATATCAGCAGAGTTAAAAGGATGTAATATTGGAAGAAGAGAAGGACGGATCCCACCCCCATCCTAAAAATATGAGACGTTAGCTTTTACTATTAGGAGATGGGGGAGAAACTAACTCCAGATTACATTTGTGAAAAATACTAACTAAAACCCTAATTTGCTTTCATATGGAAAACCTATATATTTAGGAAACATTACCATAATATCTATTATGTTGAAGCCAGTCAGATAACAATTTCATACACAGAGATTCCCAATTGATTTGACCATAAAATAAGCCTTCTCTTCAATAAAGAAAGGCAAAATGATAAGAATCTATGTTTACATATGCATGTATACATACATATCCACACAATGAGGCAGGGAAACAGAGAGCAAGAAGGGGAAAGAAGGAAAAAGACTTGATAATTCTACTTCCAGATGCATACAGATACCATCAGGTTAATAACATGGGAAAAAAAAAAAAGTCAGTGCTCAAATAGAGAAAGTACTAAGTTGTCCAAATTATAAGACATCCAAAATATATATAGCTAGTGAGCTAGTTAGCTCCTCCCTAGAGGACATACAGCAGAGAGAGAGAGGGGCCATATGTTACTTCAGAAAAAAAGATAAAAGTCTTGAAGAGGAGTTCTTTTCTTATTTATAGAAAGAGTGTGATCTTATTTATAGAGAGAGTGTGATCTCCAGGGCTCAGTACTGGGGCCGGTCCTGTTCAATATCTTTATCAATGATCTGGATGAGGGGATCGAGTGCTCCCTCAGCAAGTTTGCAGATGACACCAAGCTGGGCGGGAGTGTTGATCTGCTCGAGGGTAGGAAGGCTCTGCAGAGGGACCTGGACAGGCTGGGTTGATGGGCCAAGGCCAATTGTATGAGGTTCAACAAGGCCAAGGGCCAGGTCCTGCACTTTGGCCACAACAACCCCATGCAACGCTACAGGCTTGGGGAAGAGTGCCTGGAAAGCTGCCCAGAGGAAAAGAACGTGGGGGTGCTGGTTGACAGCCAGCTGAACATGAGCCGGCAGTGTGCTCAGGTGGCCAAGAAGGCCAATGGCATCTTGGCCTGTATCAGAAATAGTGTGGCCAGCAGGAGCAGGGAGGTGATCGTGCCCCTGTACTCGGCACTGGTGAGGCCGCACCTCGAATACTGTGTTCAGTTTTGGGCCCCTCACTACAAGAAGGACATGGAGGTGCTGGAGCATGTTCAGAGAAGGGCAATGAAGCTGGTGAAGGGTCTGGAGCACAAGTCTTATGAGGAGCGGCTGAGGGAACTGGGATTGTTTAGTCTGGAGAAGAGGAGGCTGAGGGGAGACCTCATCGTGCTCTACAACTACCTGAAAGGAGGTTGTAGCGAGGTGGGTGTTGGTCTCTTCTCCCAAGTAACTAGAGATAGGACGAGAGGAAATGGCCTCAAGTTGCGCCAAGGGAGGTTTAGAGTGGACATTAGGAGAAATTTCTTTACTGAAAGAGTGGTCAGGCGTTGGAACAGGCTACCCAGGGAAGTGGTTGAGTCACCATCCCTGGAGGTATTTAAAAGACGTGTAGATGAGGTGCTTAGGGACATGGTGTAGTGGGTATGGTGGTGCTGCGTGGATGGTTGGACTCGATGATCTTAGAGGTCTTTTCCAACCTTAATGATTCTATGATTCTATGATTCTACATGGGAAATCTAGCACTATGAATCTGTGCATCCCTGAAAGCCATCACTCAAACTGATGTAACTGCTGCTCCACTGTTGCAACATACTATTTCAGGAGCAGAGGAGGTGACATGAGCTCAGTGTCATTACCGAACATGTTCATATGTATTCTTGCTTGGCCCATTCCACTTGTATTGCAATGACAGGGCAGGACTGTAACTCTTCTTATTCAGAGGACATGGGCATGCCTATGTTCCCTTATCACAAATTTCATCAGAAACAGTGTCTCACCTGCACCTGCACACAACTCCTGCAAACAGCACAGAGCTCACTCCACTGAGCCTGGAGTGAAGGTTTGCTACGCAGTGAAGAGATAACATGTGCTAGCACATCAGGGCTTCTTTGCATTGGTCTGACTGGCAGAAAGAGGACACTAGACAACATCACATCTTACCAGCTCTATCTGCACAGATAAACAGTTTCAGTGGTGTACGACACAAGCAGATAAACCAAGATTTCCTTTGATAGTTCTACTTTCCTGTTTCTTCCCTCTTAATGAAGAACACAAACTGTGACTATGTTGCCAGCTGAGCATTGTGTCAGTAGAAATCAAAATAGTGTAGAAAACACATACAGATGAAAAAAAAAAAAAAATTGGCCTGGTGTGAAACTACCTCCCTACATTACAAAATAGAGTTCTCTGCTCATTGAAGACCTTCAAGACTTGGACAAAAGCCTTGATCTCAGTAGGGCACCACTGCTATCTGCTATTATAAAAGTATTTTCTACCACTGTGTCTAATGTTGCTTTGAGTATCACCTTGAAGACAATACTGTTGATGACCCCCTTCTTAGACTCACATGTGTGAGCATACACACACATACATGTATGTTGATCTTATGTTAGAATAGGAAAGGACAATTCTCTAAGAGGTTGCATGCCTCCTTCAAACACTGGGATATCATAGACTGCCCAACACCTGAGGTGAATGTGGACTTTGTTCAAAAGTTGAAACGGAAGTCTTCTCATTTATCCCTGAGCAATTCCTCAGGTGGAGCTGTTCTTCAAAGTACGCTGTTCGGGAGGGAAGGAGAGAAGACTTTGACTCCATGTTAAGCATTTTTATCATAATAATTGAACGTATAAGGTTTGTGTAAGAGCATATGACTAAAGCCACAACTCATTTTTTAAGTATATATCGCTTGTGTGAGCACTGTGATTAATAATCCTTAAGTACCACAGGTGCAGACAGATGACAGGAAATCCTAACTGAGGCTCAAGACAGTATGTAGTGTTAGTGTGAAAAAAAGACTTTTTCGACCTTGTGTGGTCTTTGCAATTTACTGCAAAAAAATCTTAGAGAAATACCACGCAGCCAGTAAGCCTGTCTCCAAACTAAAACTACAGCAAATGTGCAAACATTAGCTGTATTTATACTGCTGAATGCCGGCGCGGACTACAATAAGCAAAGATCATCAATCACTATTTCTGCTCACAGAGGAAACCTACACTCCTTCAAAGCAAGTAATTTTGAGGTAAATCAAAGCAAAACCAATCCCAAGGCAGGTTTCACAATAATTATGTTAGAGACAAAAAATCTAAGCAAGAAAGAAAATGCAGTACATAGCTGTTCCCTTAATTCATTTAACATGTTAATAAAAAGGAAATTTTAAGAGATTCAGTGATGAACAGCTTGTCCTGTGCAGAATTGTTCAAGGGCTTGCCCTTCAATCATTTAATTAGAGTCAGAAGGATATTGCTGATGATAATCATCATATTTGGCACTTGCTGTATATAGCATCTTTCATACAAGGATGTCAAAGATTCACAAACATCAGTTAATTGCTATTCTCATCAACACTTTCACACAGTAATATTAGCATTATATTCTTATACATTCAAAATTTTACAGATATTGTAAGTTACCTGTAAGTACTCTAGGTTATTAATTTTATCACCATGCAACCTCAGTTAGCAAAAAGTCACAGAGCGAATCTAACACTTCTAGATTATCAGAAGCATTAGCCAACAAGCTTTGAAGTCTACTCTCAGGATTCCCAAATGTAGACTTCAAGAGCTGCATTTGCCCTCTAGTATAGAGGAGAATTGTTCAGAACTATTGGCTGCTTTGATTTGGAGAGCAACATTATTTATAATTTGTATTTAAACGAGTACTGGATAGAGCATTCATCGATTCTTCATGTTTACTGAACAAGAATTATTTTTGCCTAAGGTTTGCAAAAGAATTATCTGATTTCTTATTTTATGCTCACAAATCCCTCCTGCTTTTTCTACAAGATTTCTTTTGTGCCCTTCCAAAATGAGTGTGGAGATCAGATCTCTACCAGCCTGGATTCCAGACTGACACCATAATCAGAGGAACTGGAAGAAGAAGACATTGCAGGAAAATGATATCTCTATGAAATGGGTATGATCCTGATTCAAGATATCAAAATAAATCTGAATCTCTGTATTAATTAGAGTGGACATTTCTGTTGGAGCCGTATGTGAACATGAAGTAAGCTCATAAAGCCCCTTACCCCATTGTCTCCTCTCCACCTCCAGAACTACCTTTTTGGTATCCAGATGTGATGGCTCTTGTTTTTCTTTTTCCTGTAACTGCCTCCAACAGTCTGCTCAGTACCAGTGACTGTTTTCTTTCAGAAGAAACAAGGTCATACTATATTCCAGCTGTCTGGTTTGCAGTATCATATGAAAGCTTGTTCTGTTTGTCCCTCCTTTTGAAAAAGTCCATGTAGAAGCAACCAGGCTCAGGACCCTAGTCACATTTCTTAACAACACTTCTAAACAAACCGTGTGGTTTGGGAAGGAGGCACACTATATCCTTGACTGTGATCTTGCTGTTTCATACAAACAATGCCACCCTCTGTGGCATGTTCCTATGGTCTTTTTGAATACTGTTACCCGCTGCCTTTGCAGGACCTAAAACTTTGTGACGTGTGAGCAAATAAGCCCCTGCATTAACGTTTGTCTAAACCACGGAGAGACTGGCTGCTAAGCCTCATCTACAAAACTGCAGAAGTCCAGATTATTTCATATAAAAAAAGATCAAAATGTAATAATATTAATTTTAGGAATTTCACTGCTCTGCCATTTCAATCAAAATGCATTTCAGATTCAGACAGAATTAGTTTATGCTAAAAAGAAAAATGTATTCACTTATAGAAAAATTTTTATGTTATTTTGGAACCTGGGTCTTTCATTGCTTGTGTGGGCGGAACAGTGGTAATTAAGGAGAGAATGAAAAGCTCAACACAGTAAATGTACAAGAAATTACACATCAGACAGTCAAACTTTTGAGCACACAGATCTCCAACCCTGTAACTTTTCAACAGCTCTACATACAAGTGAAATACATGGTTTTGTGGTTAATTTGGCAAAAAGGTTTGCAACATCTTCTGCATGCTGTCATTGCTGTATATACCTTCAGATTCTCACTTGCCCTCTTGCTGCTGTCATAGGCCTATAATAACTACTTAAGATGTAGCTGATGCCTTTTGTCTTATGCATTGCCAAGAGCAGATTTATAAACAGCCAGCCAAGAAAACAGAGCACAGAAGTCTATGTCAGATATCTACGATTTTAAGCTGGCAAAGCAGTTCCACAGCCCTGCTGAAGTATTAGTGATTAGGCTACCATCAGTCCTGCAAATGTTGTAGCTATGTCCTTAACACATCCCCATTCTCCCTCAAAGTAACTTACATGCAACAGGTGTGGAATACACCTCTAGAACACCAGAGATGAGCTCCCTCATAATGTACTTTTTCCAGCTGCTTTGGGGATCATCCAAACACCCATCATCTCAAAGGGAAATAATTTTTTTGACAATCTAAGGCACCAGGAAAATTCATAGCACGAAAGCAAATTCCACTGTGCAATAAGGCTAGCACTGGAGTTTCGATAAATATAGACCTAAATGCCTTCTTGGCTAGCCGCTCTTATAAGCCTCTTGAAGGCAGGATGTAACATGACACTTGGTGCAGCACTTCTCCAACAGACCTCTTTGTAGTAGGCTTGATCTCTCACCTCCATGTAGTCCATGTAGACTTACGCTTAAAAAAACCCTGTGGTGCATGTGGAAAGGTGAACTATACCCTGAGAACAGGTATTTCCTTGCCATGAAAATGCATTCAAGATGAAGGCTTGCCTTTTAACAAATGCATTTGAACTTGAATTGACTTCCTTTAAAGAATTCATAGAAAACTTACGCTCCAGGGCAATGGACATCACAAAAACTCATGGGCAGTATTTTTTTCATTTAAAGTTCAAAGAATACATGTAGCCTCTGTTAATTATTTTTTCTAGTAAGAACAGAAATAAGCCACTATGTCTAGACTCTTTTAAAGCAGAATGTTAAAAATTTTAAAGGCCACAATCCCCTTACATTTGATTGTTTGAAAACTGATGTTATGCCAGCCTTCTAAATAGTTTAGTATTTATGTTAATCAATATATTATCATTACAGCAAACATGACTAATTGTTCTTATTTGGTTCTTGTAAAATGGCTGCTTTCCATTCACAAACCACTGAAAATTTAAAGAGACTTGGAAAGCATGTTATTTGTGCAGCACAAAGAGAGACCTTGTAATGCTTTTTTCTCCATACTACATCCTACATATTGCCTAAAAACTTTTTGTGGTTATGGAAGCAGAGCCCTTTTTAGGCTTACAGAGGACAGCAAAGGTTCTCAATTTTCTGATGCAGAATATTTTTCTTTAATGTTTTCAGATGCAAAGGGGTGGCTATTAGGAGAAGGAAAACACACTGCATATTGCACTGATGGTTTGGGAATAAGAGAAAAATTATTTCATAGATCTCACTGCAGGTATTGATGCTATCACCTTTTCAATTCATTATTGTCAGTTAGCTGGGTATCAGCAGCCAAACAGCTGAGAAGACATAACAGATCTTGCTGCTACCTCTGAAATGAATTTAAACCAACCTCTTCTACATTAACCAACAATACATTGTCAATTACACCATGTCACCCCTAGGGGCTTTTAGAACTTCGAGATTCACAAGAGCACTTCAGCCTACTCTTCAATGCTAGTTAAGACTAACCGACTAACTGAAAATCAAGGTTGCTGACAGAAATCCAAAAAGTACTTGGTTCAACAGGCCAGTCCACACTGGTGCAACTTTCACACAGTCATGTACCAATTAAATCTCTAATAACCAAATTTTATTACCTATACGTGGTAAATTTTATCATTTGAGCTGGTTTCACAGGTTTCACTCACACTGGTATAAATACAATCAAGAGTAAGCCCATAGATTTCAATACAATGAGATAAAGAGTAATCGGTACAAAACTGAAGTATTTAACTCAGGTATCAAGACGTTTTGTTATTCTACATTCTGCTAAAAAACTAAATATTAACAGTTGCTATAATTAACCCAGGTGGAGACTAAAGAAGCAAAAAGACTCTTTGAGCTGTTGTCAAAGAAGCCATGTGGATAGCAAGGCGAAGAGTGAAGAACTTACACAGTATATGGCCAGGATAAATTAGGCTATTTAGAAACACTTGGACAAGGAAAAACCTCCAGATTATTTGTAAATTATTCTGTAAATAGAAAGTAACACTGTTTTGTTTTTATAGAGACACTCAGTTCTTCTCTAAGTTGCCCATTTGCTGTAAAAATCATCATCAACAACTAGAAGTCATTTCTCAGTACTTAGGCCCATGTACTGGTCCATATTGTGTATTGTAATTTTGGCAATCTTTGTGTGTTTATAAAAGACAATACAAAAAAAATGCTAAACCTTTTTTTCTTTTATTTCTCTAGAACAAGTTCTTTAAAAGCCTTTATTTTTTCCTTGCATTTTGAAGCTCTTGTGATTCATGAGTGAATTAACTAATCTCAGCTCCAGTTTTATTAAGGAAAGTGATCAAAGTGCAAAGCACAACTGGCCATTCTCAGCATTACAATATATACATCACATGCATGTTGATTAAACAACTGACTTTTCATCTGGGAAAGACTTTCAAATAAGAGCCATCTGTTTTTATAACTTTTATGTAGCATTTGGTAGATCTCACAGTGTGTCATCAGCACACTGAGTTTTTTATTTGTTCATTTCTTCTCTATAATTTTACAATGGAACCTAAAAATTCCCTTATTGTTTAGTAGTTGGATTATCTCCTTGAGCTAACTGAGCTTAATCCTTGCATGGTATTGAGCACACATTCAGAAAGCTGATAGGAAAAGAACAAAATATTTTGGATGCTGAAATGACTCACAGAATGTCTGACTCCACCTGAATAGAGAAAGGGTTCTCAGCTGGACTCCAATCACTGTTAAAGTCTCAATATTTCCCCAACATCACACAGAAAGCAATAATCTGCTTATTAGCGTAATATCATTTAGTATATCTCTCACTAGCACGGAAAGGGTAGTTGGGATCTATGGCACTAGGTGCAGCACAATCTAACAGACTAAGAATCCCTCCTCTGAGAAGGCTGGGCAGCTTGAGATAGATTTAGAAACAAATTAAACACACAAATGGATCATAGGGTAAGAAAGGGATAGGGAAAAGAAGACAGAGTTAAAAAAAAGTTTAACTAATAGGGAGTCAGCAGTCTTCTCTAGTCAGTAACAGTAAACACAGCTGTGAGCTATGAGACAGAAGGGGTTTGAAGAGGGATTTTGGAGAACAAGAAGGAGATTTAAGGATTGTGATCATGAATTCTTCTTGCTGGAAAAGTACAGCAGGAGCCTACCTGCCAGGAAAGTAAAAATCACCCATTCTTTAGCCAAGATTAATACATTTTCTATACATCTTTAAATGCCAGGCAATTGCTGTATTCCCATCTGAATCATACATAAGAGAAGCATGAATTAAGTGACCTAGATAAAATAAGAACTCATTCCATATTTCTATTAACCCCTAACTCAAGGATATAAATTGGGTTAATATTTTGGAATTTCATATACTTTTCCATTTATGGGTTATTCTTTATTAGCTGTGAAATGCTGTCCTTAAGCATAGCCATGGATTTCCAAGTAAAAGGAAATTTATAATAAAGAAATCCACGTTGGAACCTTAATATGTGTCTGCTTTTCCTGTGGCTCTACATAAAGGGTTTCAAAGGCATACAAACTAATCTATCCTCTGTTTAATAGGAATTTCAGGCATGCAACAGTTGTGCTGTTTCACTGTTGTCCTGAGAAGAGTCCTGCTACTGCTCCCACACTTACAGAGCCAACAGTTCCCTTTTCTTATGCATTTGTACTGTAGTGATTTTGGCCATAAAACCACACGTTAGTTAAGCACATTCCATGTGCACTGCAGTAAAATAGATAACAAAAAAGGTACCCTATGCTGCACATCCCATAAAAGCATTTCATGTGGGAAGATTTCCAGTCTACTTTGGTAATTCTGTCCATTGCTTTTGAGTTTCTACTCTGGCTTGGAGATGGGCTGGGTGTAGCTGCGAGGAGTAAGTATTCACATTCACTGTGTTTTAACCCCAGTCGGCGACTGAGCCCCACACAGCTGCTTGTTCATGCCCCCCTGGTGGGATGGGGGAGAGAATTGGAAGAGTAAAAGTGAGAACACTTGTGGGTTGAGGTAAAGACAGTTTAACAAGTAAAGCAAAAGCCACGCACACAAGCAAAGCAAGTCAAGGAATTATTCACTCCTTCCCATCGGCAGGCAGGTGTTCAGTCATGCCCAGGAAAGCAGGGCTCCATCATGCATAACGGTTACTTGGGAAGACAAACGTCATCACTCTGAATGTCCCCCCCTTCCTGCTTCTTCCCCCAGCTTTATATGCTAAGCGTGATGTCATATGGTATGGAATATCCCTTTGGTCAGTTGGGGTCAGTTGTCCCAGCTGTGTCCCCTCCCAGTTTCTTGTGCACCCCCAGCCTACTCACTGGTGGAGTGGGGTGAGAAGCAGAAAAGGCCTGGGCTCTGTGTAAGCACTGCTCAGCAGTAACGAAAACATCCCTGAGTTATCAATACTGTTTTCACAAATCCAAAACATAGCCCCATACTAGCAACTATGAAGAAAACTCTATCCCAGCCAAAACCAGCACAACTACATAGCAGCAGAGCTAGACATACACTGATATTGAAAAAGACCATCCTGGCATCTCAATCAAGGGACATATGGGAAAAAGAAAAAAAAAAAAAATTAGATGGGAAAAGAAAAAGTAAGCACTCACTCCACTGGAATGCAGATCCAATCAACATACGGAAATTTCCTTCTTAATTCCCCTGCTAAGTAGCTATTATTCTATGAAATTTGTGGTGTGCTTTCGCTCTTTGCAGCTGTGCCACTGTGACAATTCTGTCCATGCTCAGAGGTACAAAGAACCTACATTCCCAGGAAATCAATCTGAATATGAAAAAAAAAGTAATGGCTAAAATTCTAGAGTGAAAAGTGATGACTACTATCCAGCTCCTGGATTTGTTGTATGCAGAGGACAAAGGAGAAGAAACAAACCTGGGCCTTCATATTTTAGGGGGCACACTCTGCAGATGACACCCATCTCAGGCAATCTGGCACAAACTATATCCCACCTTGTACTTCTCGTCACCTCCAGCTGAAGAGCAGGAATAACACTTCCTTGCCTTCCAGGCACCTCGTGAAGGCAGACACACTGAGACCTGCGCCTGGAGGGGTTCTCCCAGGATAAAACCACACAGGTCCACGCAACAGCACTTGCTGGCAGCTTATGGAAGAGCTTCAGCAAAGAAGTCGGACTGATGAGATGGAGTTAGTGAATTACCTGTCACCTCCACAAGTTGTTCCACACAAAAAAATCTGGAAAATAGCTGATAGGAGCACTGTTGTTGCCTACTCTGGAGGGAAGAGAGGACTTTTTTTTTTAATTATGAGCTTTTAGTCTACTAGCTTTTACCAGAACCAAATCTATTGTTGAAAAGGAAGTTGGGGGACGGAGGAAAAAAAAAGAAAATTAAAAAAGCAGCCTTCCTAAGGGAGCTCTGAAGATGAGATAAGATAGCTATTTATATGCATTTAAAAATAATTCCACTGACTGGAGCTCAGCAGTGTTGAAACAGATATGCATTATACTCAATCAACACATTTTATAGTTATGCAGATGTTATTTTCACTTTTTTCTGGTTTAAAGCATTAATAAATCATGTTCATTTTATGTAGAGTATTATATAGATTTCACGTTTTTAAACAGAAAAGAGGTATGCAGAATGTGCTAGAAAATAAGGAAAATCTGTGTTTTTCCCTGTTGGCTGGAGCACTCCACTCTAAGAGCAAATGTTTTATAATCTAATATAACCTGGAGCACTACTCCACACTAAACAAAGATGGTGAGTCACAAGAAGAGGATTTTCAAACAAATCAAGCATCCCTGTGCTATCATCTAACATGAATGCCTACTACAGCAGGATTTTAGCCTTGCACAACAGCATCTATGGCTCTTGTTCAATAATCTGCAGTAAAACCTATTTCTACATGAGCCACACTTATAGATAATAGCTGTAGGAGAACTCAGTAGCCTGTCCTTGAGGAGAAAAAACATAAATTAGAACCTAGGGTTAACTTTAATAAAACAAAGCCCTCTAACAGAAAATGTGCATTTGTTTGGGCCAAATATTTTAGGGCCAAATATTTTACTTAGCGACAAATTCATTTCTAGATATATGTGTCATGAATACCCCTGGATTTCTATTTGTTCTCCAAAGACTCGTTTGCTCCTTAGAGCAAATGTCACTGCTCATCTGTAATAGAAAGCCTTTCACACTAGACAGGAAAGATCACATGGAAGTTGATCATTCTAACCATCCAGTATTACATGGGCAGGTCTTTGAGCAGGTAATGCACTGAAAAGCATCCATAATGCAACAGGCAGCTCTTTCTCATGATGACAGAAAATCAGCCTACGTTCTCAACCATACACAGCACTTCAGTGTACTACAGCCACAGAATTAAGCCAGCTGCCTACCTAACGGCCACTGCAACACAGCAAAGTATTGATGACTTGTTGTAATTATGTCAGAAAATATGTCCCTTCATCCATGTAAAGTCGACAGGAAAAAAGAGGACAACTGAAGTAGGCAGCAGAGGCTGGGAATGTACAGGAATTAATTGCTTGATAAACATGCTAGTCTTTCTACAAGGCGTTTAGTGCCATCACATAGAACTCACTAAAGAATTATTATCCTGTAAGATGGCCCCAAAAGCATGTCAAAATTTTAACATTTTCTTAAGTTCTATATAGCAATATCAACTTTTTTCTTCTTTTTTATTAAATACAACCACCTTGCTTCTGCAGAGCTTTTGCATAAGGGCTATTTCCAGACCACACTGTAGAGGAACTCTTCTCGTCTCCCCAGACATATTTACTGATCTCTGCAAGGAAAGAGGCAAGCAGACACACCAGGACTCTAAAAAAACACATCTGCCATACAGCCTGGCTGGTACAAATCTACATTTGGAGCTGCTACAACTGACTTGTCTAAGGGTAGACACTGTCCTCATTTCAGTGCCCCCATCTTCCTGATTCAGCTCAGATTTGTAGGGGAGACAGAAAGAGCAGACACACATCTTTTCCTTTCTCACGGCACTCCCTCCTTCAACAGCATCACAGATGGATGCTCTTTTGTGCAACAGACACTTGGTTTGTTACTGTAGTGATAAGCAAAGCAACTGAGAAAGACTTTGAACTGCTTGGGCTTTACATGCACAACTCATTGCCGTTTAATTGTGCAGCAATGATAAAATCCTGTGTGGTGACAGTTCCTTGCCCGCTCACACCAAAAGGATTACTTTCTTGAGTTCAGCAGGTATTGGATTTTGCCCATGATGGTCATAAACAATGTGCATAGTCTGGATAGTAGAAGGCACTTTAATGGGAGAAGATGGGTTTATGAGGACAGAGGGATTTTCTACACAGATGTTACTGATGGGCAGAACTGACCTAGGTTTAACACCTCATTTAAATAGTGGTTCTTTTCAGCAAAACAGACTCAGACTGCAAGAAGGTTTTCTTCATTAACTCGCTTCATAATCCATTTCTTTCTTAATGAAGGGGAGAAAAAACATTTATTTCAAAGAAGATCTATATCATCAAATGCATATTATTTGTTCTTGGCTTCTCCCTGATTGCAAAGTTGCCATTAAAATGATTGAAATTATTTATAGCAAAGCACTCCGTCAGCCCACCCAATAAAGATCACCAACTTAAATAAACCATCCACAACAAAAAGGCTTATTTCTGCCTACAGCTACAAAGCAGTCAAACAATGAAGAAAGGCATAATTGAATACTTAGAAACCAAAACCAACTAATGGTCCTATTATTGTACAGTTCTGTCTTTTTGTATGTATTGTTAAAATTAAGGGTAAATCAGATTGTTTATAAGGGTAAGATTTTCATTAAAATGCATGGTTCTTACAGACTACATTTCATTATGGATCATTATTAACATATTTAAATAAAAATTCTATGAATACAAATTACATATAGCTAAATGTTTACTACACCAATGTACTTTTGCTAAACTAAACTACTTTGCATAGGTTTCGAAGCATACCCATTTAAATGAACTAAACATAACATCCAACTATGTTCAAGTCTCCAAAAGAGAGCGCATTACTTGGTCAGAACTAATTTACTGGTCAGTAAGCAAGTGGTTAAAACATAAATTGCTTCCAATTTAAATGTTCTCATGTTATTTGCACTTGAAAAATGCTCTCCTTTGTCATCACTGGGGAGTACTCTGCTGTTCTCATGCAAAACAAAATCTGAAGCAGGAGAGAAAAGAAACATCTATTATTAATTAGACATAAATTATTCCTAATCTACACACAGTGCTTAATCCCTGGTTCACAGAAATGCAAATTGTGCTTCAGAAACAATATGTTAACAAGCCATTTGTCAGCAGCAGACAGGAGCCCAAACTCAATATAAAATATAGAACAAACGCTTCAAGCTCATTCCAAAGAACATGCTGATTGAAAGTTTACCCTGAGCTGTACAGAAATGCAAGATGGAAAACTGCAAATAAAATAGTTCACATTGTGAGGCTGTTCATCAGTTCCAGGGTGGAAAAAAATCACCAAAAACATGCTTCTATCAAATTTCATACTTAGCCTTCTTATAAATAGCAAAAATATCCCTCTCATGATTTACAGTGCTCCAGGAGGAGTAAGGAAAACAGGAAGCTAAACCACTGAAGAAACTGCAAGGTCTAAGCACGGTTCTGCTTCTTTTTCCCCAATGTTTGCCAAAAGACATTAATGAAATCAAGAGCTTATAAGTTTGTAACACAAATGTAAGTAATGCAAATGTTTAAGAGCTGTAATGGTAAAAAGTATTTAAAAAGAGTTCCTGAAGACATCCTCTGCTTCCAGGCTTAAGCACTAAGTTCCAGAGAAGAAAAATTTTTGCCTATAGGGAAGCTATGCCTAGGAAAGGTTTTGTAGACCCTTCTTCCCAAAGGTAGAAACAAGCTGGACTAGCTAAACAGCTTATCTGATCCACTCAGGGAATTCCTATGTTCCTATGGGAAACATAGGAAAAATGTGAAAAATAGTTGAAAAATGTTCCTAAAAGCTTCATTTGAAAATGTTTTTTTTTTCCACATGGAGTCAAACAATGTAATTTCTGTGATATTCCATTATCTCATCAAGTTTGAGAGAAACATTCCCCTGCTTGGGAAGAGGTGAACAGATGAAGATTCTACCTTTCGTGTAATGTGCTGTTCATGATAGTTTGAGCAGAAACAGGATTTTCCTCCCTCCTATACACAGACATAACACAGCAAAAGCTGAGTAACTAGAAGAAACAGCTACCTCCATTAACGATACTGATGCCTCAACTACTGTTCTTCCTACCTTCATACTCTTTGCAGGTGACTAAGTGCCACAGGAATATGCAGATATTTTCTGTTGCTATGATGAATTTAACTGTCTAGTTAGGGAAGCTGCACCAGAAAACTGGGATAAAGCACACTACAGAAGTAGGTGTTCTCTGTGAAATTCACCCAAAGCTGATCCAGTAGTCCCAACTTTAATGAGGAGGAAAGGTTGTATTCCCAGACACCGGAAAAAAATGTCAGCTGAGGAGAACTGCCAGGCAAAATTTCTTGGAGATGTATAAGCAAACACCCGGACTCCCTGGCTATAGAAAGAGAGGCACAAAGTCCTATGGTAGTATACTATGACCAAAGGATTTCACTTGTCACTGTGGGGGAAACAAAATTAACTGCATTACATCTTACATTGTGAGTATATTATAGTATTTGAATTAAGCCATTCAGTATTTAACAGCAGGAGGATATTCCTAGGGTGAAGATACATGTGCTGCCATCCTCAAAGGCCATTTTCCCAGCAGTTCAGAAAAATAAAGCTACAATATACCTTTAGCTAGGATGGCATACAGGGCAGAGCTCCTGGAGGAATATAAGCAGTGGCAAAAAAAAACATTTTGCAAGTACATTAATACTAAGAAGACCAAAGAGTTTCTGCTTCTTGCTGAAGAGTGAGACTTACCAACATGACACTGAAAGCCAGAATGTTTGGTATCTTTTTAACTTTCATGTTCAGTAAAATATCTGCGGACTGTGACAGGAAGGAGATATAAGCTCTCAGCCTAAAACAGTCCTTGAGTATTGAGGAAGAGTTCAACTACAGAGAACTGGCTGATGACGTAGGGGTTAATGGCAGTTTCCTTTCCTTTCTTGTGGAGACAGGAGAGAGTCCAGAAGATTTGAGTATCACAGTCGTATTTTCTGTCCCTAAAAAGACAGGAAAAGAAGTCAAGAAGCTATAGCTGATCTACTTAACTTTCACTGACAGAAAACACTGGAAGAAATAATAAAGCATCTATAAAGTAATGAAAAAAGATAAATAGCAGGAAACAAATTAACAAAGAACATGTAGCATCAAACTAATTAATTTCTTCCCATGACATGGTAACATGCCTTGTGGATGGAGAAGTGTCTGAATATGTCATATATCTTAGCTTTAGTACAGCTTTTGGCATTTGTAAGATGCTTCCAAGGAAGCTAGGGAAACACGGCCTGTACAAAACTACTATAAAACAGTCCTTGTTGGAAACCACATAGTAGTTATCAGTGGTCCACCACAACACTGCAAGGACTCATTAAACAGATTACTGCTGCCACTCACCCCATGCTAAACACTATGTTTCTTTATCAGTATAAACACTAATCATGGAAAACTGGACATGAAATTTTTCAGGGTGGTGTGAATTCACACACACTGGAAGACAAAGCTGCATTTAGAAATTGGAGAAACACTTTGAAAAATACTATTTAATTCAAGAAGGAAATGTGCAAAATTTGTAAAGTTGTACGGAGGAATAATACGTCTGGAGGGAGGGTGGGACATGATGGCATGAAGAGCTAGATCTGTAGAAAAAGATCTGGTGGAAAACAAGTTCATGAAGTAGTTGTAATTTCTGTGAAAAACACCTTCACCATAGAGTGAAATATAAACAGGAGTATTATCAGGAAGACAAGCGAATACCCAAGTACTCCCACTCTGGTCTGAATTGTTAATACCAAAGTTGGGCCCTTTCCAGTTTGGGGTACTCCAAGCCAAGAAAACTACTGATCAGTTGGAGGAATGAATGGATCTGTGAAATGGAGAAATATTTAACTCACTGGGACCTTTAGCTTACACAAGAGAAGACTGAAGGGACAAAAAAAGCTTTAAATAGTCACAAAATATTTGAAGAACATGCAGCAAGGAATAAGGAAATAATTTCTTCATTTTGTCTTCTGGGAATGAAGTGGGCTTATGTTGCAGGTATTTAGATTAGAGACTGGGAAAAGCTTTCTAACAGTGAGGACAGGTAACAGTTTCACTAAGGAGATTGTTATACAATCTGCCTTGGGCTAATGAGCTCTCTATCTTTTAAAATTAGCCCAGAACACGCACCCCCCAAAATCTCCAAATACCTTTTAAATATCCATCTCCTAGCATAATAAATGCCTCAACCTCTGATTTACTGTTATTATGCTGCAAAAAGGAAGCTATCATCCAAGTATCACTGCATCTGGCAGAGCAGTATACTCCTGTGTGCTTTGTACTATATACGCACAGCCTGCACACCACCATTCAGCATAAGCCTACTACAGAGCATATGATATTCATCACACGTGCTGTCCTCCCTCCATGAAATGCATTGTTAGATCATATTCTAATTTACGACAACATTTTCTCTTGGCTTCTGAGAACTGCTTGATACAGAAATACACAATGTCACAGCAATGACAATTGCTGCTCCACAACTATTCCCACTGAAAGTCAATTGAATTTCAATTTCTTTTAGTGGGCAAAGCCAGGAGAAGCCAATTATTGTTGCTTTAACACTGTACAGTTTTACCTCGGGCAGAACTTAGGTTCCAAACAAAAACATTTCAGTTCCTGCTTACAATCTTCCTCCTGATGTGTTGCTCCAACTCCCAGTAGCAGTACTGTATCAAGGGAGGGTTGCCACGTTGGTCATATTAGCAAATAAATAGAATATTATCTATTCTAAATATTATAAATAAAAAGAAACACATTCAAAAGTTAATGCTGTTTCCTTTTTGTTTTACAAACTATGTTCCAAAGCGTATATACCAAGTTGTCCTTGTCACAACTTATTAATGGATGAAGTCGGTGTGATTCTTTATATTTTGGACTTAATTCCCTAACCTGGAAGAAATCTTGGCTCTTCTCTGTGTCAGGATGGGAAAGTGTCAGTACACTGTGAATGCTGCACACACGACTACTCTCGTGAGTTTATGGGATCATGTCCTTCACTTGCATTTGCTAAAACCACAGAATTACTGAGAAGCATTTCCCATTGCCTACTGATTGGCTCAGCTTCCTGCAATATAGAGGGTGTAGCTCTGAAAATTCGTAGCAGATGTGCTCCCTCAGTTTCAGTTCATCAGGATGTGTAAACAGCTGGGCTCTGTCAGCGGAGCCGATGCCATTCTTAGAGTCAGCTGAGGATGGAGGAGATGGAGTCTGAAAGTAAGGCAAATTAAGAGCACAGTGGCTGAAACAGAAAACTCAGTTTAGATCATTATGATTTAGAGCTGTCATTGATATGAAGAAAACAATACAAGTCACAGCTTTTTAAAGGAAGTCGTAATGGCAATACAATGGGTTTCAAGCCAAGTTCTCAATTCTACAGCTCACATTGTGAAAATTATGAAGCAGCTTATGCACTACTCAGGAAGCAAAGAAATGTGCTGTGTTATTTTCTTAGCAACTGCTCTAATTACAGGCATTATCTATCTATCTATCTATCTATCTATCTATCTATTTCTTTTTTTTCTTTTTGTCTTGTACAGTTGTATGATTTCCAAAATTTGCTACTATGAGGTAACAGCAGCAGTTTGCCCTTTTCCTCAAATATGTCTGGTCTGGGCTTGAGGCAGCACTTCAAAGAAATATTGGCTATAGATTTCAACATGTATAGACTACAGACTTCCAACTTGTGAAGCACTGAGTTTTATTCTAAAAATCAATGTCTGATCTTCATACATACGGTGCCAACATTCTTTCAAATTATGATTTTTACCATTCCTCAGAATTAAGCTGGAGCAGAAGATTTTCAAAGTAGGAGTGAAAGCAGTAAGTTGTGCCATTCCCATTAATTTTCTTAAGAGGTTAACACATGAACAAAGGCAGACTGAAAAAAAGTAGCAAAAATTTCTTATGGGGCAGTTTTTCAAGGGAAAATTACTGACATTGCCCTATTTTTTAACACCACAATTCTCATCTTGGCTAAATGAAAGGATTATCTGTGAAGAGGCTATGTAAAAATGTCAGCCAATCACAACTTTCTAGTTCTTCAACTGTAAAATTAGAATAAATGAACTTCCAACCCTTTTTATTTATTGTATCTGTTGACTCAGCAACTTCACACCAAGCAATGGATATCTCTCTCAGTGACTTTGTAAAAAGTCAGGCTCACGTGAAAAGTCAGGCTCATATAAAAAGTCAGAAACACTCTATGGTATAAACTGCAGAGTTTTATAGGTTTTGAACAAGGTTTTTTAGATGTTTAGGAAAAAAACCCCATATTTCAAAGTGTATATATGGTGTTGGGAAGAAAACAGATCTGATCACTTTGCAGTGTGAAGAAGTAATTATTGTTTGTGTATTCTATAAAGGACAGCAATAGGCGTTATCCCTGTACACAAGCAAGCATGGATGAACAAACCATGTCATCAGCCTGTAAGCCAAATGTGACACTGAACTGGTGTCTTGCAGAGCACAGGGTTAGTGTAGCTCCATGGTCTAAAACTGTGCTGTGAGTGCATTCTACGCGGAGGAGTTTCCTGGTGCAAACACCAACATGTTTTCAGCCCCTGAGGGCTTGCCCTGATTTCAGCCTTCAGTAAACCTGTGCTGGTGCATCTTGTCCCTGGGGCCATGCTGAGTTAAGAACCATCAATGCAAATAGTTGCACAGCCTTCTGCAAGTGGGGAACTGTGGTAGGACAACTGCACAGGGGACTGTCTACAGCTGGATAAATTCAGGGTAAATAGTCCATTCACAAAAATACTAAGAGGATTTTCTACATAAAAGCATCTGAGTTCTTTAATGCATGTCTCTCCCAAAGGTTCTCCAGTAAAAGCTGTAATAGCATGACCAAGGAGAGAACCACAATATCTGAAGTCAGCAAAAGATAACTGAGCCCACCCATATGTCCTCTGGAATCAGAGCTAGAAGTGACTTACTGCACTCTGCATCTATTCAACCTTTCAGAAATGAATCGTCCAAATAGGGTCCAAGTGAAAAGCTTCTAAAAGGAAGAATATCAAGATACACATGACAAAGCACAGGGAAGTGGGAACTGACAGTGCTTATCAATGTGAGTGGGAACTGAGAACACACACTGTTACTTTGGTATTTCTGAGGCTATTTTATGTATCCAAAAGGATAATGATGTGAAAAGGAGACAGGTGTTTAGAGCAGGGCAGAATCAGGCTGTAGGCAACCCAAGCTGGACAAGATGCTAAGTCCTGCATTTCCTTACACTCTTTCAGCAGAGCCTGAGGATTACACTTGGTATTTGTGGGAGTAATCAGTGGTCCTAATTTACTCAAATCTTTCTCTTTTCACACTTTAGGTGCCAGGGAGCAAGAAGGTTGAGGGAGAGAATATCCTATAGGGATATTTAGCAAGAATGTTGAGGGAGCGAATATCAGCTGTAAACTTCAACAGTCTCCAAACCTGTATATCCAGCATGTTTTGTGGACATGAGGAATGATCCAGCAGTGATCTCAACTGTCTTACTAAGAAGATGTTTATATGAGAGAGCACAGGAGGCTTCTTTAGCATAATGACTCCACTGAGAAAGAGAAGCTCGTAACTATCACCTCACCAAGTGTGTTGCCAGTAAGCCTCAAAAATAAAGAACAAACACAGTTTCCGTAGGGGCTTGTAATGTTCCTTTCTGGCTGCTACTTGCAGGGACTCAGAACTCATGAACAATTTAAACAGCTCAAGAAGGCATGGCAGTTTCAGTATGTGGGCTGTCAAGTTAATTTATGAGTGTGTATAATTGGGTGGTTGTTTTTTCTCTGGAAAGATGAAACAGCTGAGCCAAGGAAGATTGGTATCTACCATTTCCAACATACAGAAGTAGATATTTTTAGGGTATGAAAAGAGAGAGAAGCAAAGAAGCATCTGTGCAGCCACTAAGAAGTCTGCAAGGTATAAAACTGTATAATTGAATACACTTTCTAGACACAGGGCTCTAATCGTCACTGACTTACAGGGCTGTATGGTAACTGCAGAGCGGTTCAGAGCGGCACCGTACCCCAGGGAGTTCCCAGCAGAATTCTGCCTACAGACAACACAAGCAGGCAGAGTGCTTTCTGAGGAACCGAGGGAATAAAGGCTTTCTTTATTCTAGCCTCAGTACTGGCTCTGAAATGGAAGTGGTTGTGGGATAAAGCTGTGCCCTAACTAGCCGTGCTCCTTTTGTGCAGGGGATATCGGCCACATGACAAATCCCAAGGGCCTGCAGGGAGCCTCCTTACTGAGATTTTAGCTGCTGCTCTCAGAGAAGGACACATAAAGAGAGCAGTCTTGTTTTGAAATCCACACCCTCTAATTGGAGGTGTCAGAATCTGTCCCTTATTAACTGCCAACCTATGAGGTCAAATATAATGTATTAATTAATTCCCAATTATTACACTAGTTGCCAAGGGCAATGGTTCCAAGGCAAATGTGTGTAACTACTACTATGTTCAGTGAAACTGTACAGCTGCCTGTGTACAAGTGCTATGTGCACAGAACCCTTTAATTTGATAAACAAAAGCTTCATCTAAACTGTGGAAGCTGGCGGCACTTTGCAATTCCCAGATCTGAGGCAAGATGTGAAGATTATATGCTAGAATAAGTCCTGCACATTGGGTACTCCTGGTCTTCATCACAGTTTCTCCTGGAAGGAAATCCAGGAGGGTGAGGACGGAGGGAGTTGTGGTGTATGCCATCACACCTTCCACTCCAGGTGACTGGGGGAAAAAGGATGGAGATGAGGATGCATCACAGAGCATGCACTTAGACACAGGCAAAAAAGGTTTGATTTACTTTGGTACATTGATAGCAAGGAAGAAATGAGGATTCAGATCTTTCCAGTAACAAATATACAGCCCTTGGATTTCAAAACAAAGTCAGTATTATGAAAAACTCTCCCGGAGGATTTTGTCTGCAGCTCTACCATGTGCTTGCATAATATCTGGGCTTACAAAAATGCATACATATGCATACCATGCATATATACCACATCAGTTATCACCATTTGCATGATTCAGCATTATCTCCTGCCTCAGTTTTCCCTTGCTCATTCAATGCCTGATTTTGGAACTTCTTCAAGCTACCTGAGCAGAAAACCTCTCACTCTGAACTAGCCCAAGATCCCACACATTATAACTTCAACCTCACTGGCACAACCTTCAATTGTAGTCATGCGGAGTGTCACCTAGCAATATAATTGGAATTGCTCACAAAGATACTGACATAGAACATTAAAAATGGAAGAACTGGGCCAAAGGAGGGTGCATTTTTTTTAGCAATATCCCGATCAAAAAGATATAGGCACACTTTCTGTTCACAACAGAAGGATTGATTTTGTCCTCACTTATGCCTCTGTAGTTAGAAATAACTCCTATCATCTCAGTGGACTGATATGGGTATATATGAAGGAGACCTCAGGTGAACTTGAGATCTTCTGAACAGACCAGGTTCAGACACCAAGTCTTTTTAACAGAAAAAGGCTGAAAAGATGGAGTTTAGGAAATATTCTGAGTTGTCTTATTCACCTAACAGCAATTCATCTGAAGTTGTAATTACAACTGAGACACATAAAAATGGGTGTATGTAATTAATCCATTTAAAGTAGAGTTTATTGAAGGCTACTGAGACACCACATACAGTACTGCCCTTCCGTGTGCCTGTGGCTCACTTTTCTTTTGATTGCTAAAGCAAATGGGATGTCATTCACAGCAAGGATGGAAATATGTATGAGTTTTTCTTTTGCATAAAAAGTTTCGATCATCCAGTCAGGTAACTGATCTGTGCAATTCAAACACTTACTTGCACAAGGGTGAATTATACTCAAAGCAAGCACTCTGTATACTCCATAAAACATACAAACAAACAAACAAACAAAAAATCTCTGTTGATTTCACTCATTTTCCTGTAAGTAAACCTGTTACTATACTTTGACCATTAGGAAACTTTGCCCACTGGCTTACAAGACCATACACAGCTCATATGCTAGCAAAATAAGTGGGCTTGACATTTCAATGCTCTGCAGCAGCTAATAATTCCTGGTAGTCATGGGCCAAGTACTGAAATTCCCCGTCACTCAAACACTTCCTGATATATTTAATGCTGTAACTGATTTCTCATACAAAAGACTATTAGCTGTGGTCTCTCTGCAGATTTGAAAGCTCTTGCCCAAGGAACCACCTTTTCTCTTCAGCCATTCTAAATTTGCTCCTCAGCTTTTGTAGAGTACCACAGTGCAACTGACTTTGATAGATTTAAATAGTTCATGCTTGCTAATGCAGCTTGTACTTACTGTAATATCCCATTATAATGTGCAAAACACTACGATCATTGAAGTGAGTTGTTTTAAAATGCTTTAAAAAAAAATAAAAAGAAATAATTATTTATGCAAAAATTCCAGTAGACTTCTCTGGGATTTGCTGGTGAAAAACCAAAGATTCAGACTCACAATTCCTAAATAGGTTTTGCAGTGGGAGTGACCACGGCTTCAAATTTTTTTTTTCATTTGAACAGCAATACCTGTCACTAATACAAATTATGCTATATCTTGTCAGCTTTCAGGTGCAGGTTTTAAAGCTTAAATCTCTGCCTTTCATTATCCATAATTTACTCCAGAGCTGAAGCTCATATACAGTTGTTCTCACAGTCCACTGTGTAATTGACTTCAGCCCCTTTCCTCACATAATAAATAAATTAGATAATATTGGAGCCTTTAAATTAACAAAAGGTTAAATAACATTTTATGAGTTCCCTTGGTGATTTTCTGGCCAGCACCACATTTTCCATAATACATCATTACAGCAATAGCACTCTGCAGTATTGTAGCTGTACTACAGCAATATTATTATGGGAGAGCTGCTGCTTTGAGATGCCTATTAAACGGGTTTCAAGACTTCAGGAGCCTGCAAACAGTCAATAAATTGTACATTATCCAGGATTGCTCAGTGAGCTATAGCAGGGGCCACATGACTTAAGCAAAGCTGGAAGCTGTCCATTCCCTTTCCAGGGACTCAGCCATGCTGGAGAAATCAAAGCAAGCCCTTGTCTTATCAAGGCATTTAAGGGTGGTCTTTTTTGGTCATAAAAAAACCTAATATGTATTCAGTGTGTACTAAATCTTCATTTTCTTTATTTTCCTGTTACAGCAAACAACAGATGTTCTTAAGGTATATACTTACCAAATGTCTTATTTGTGCATCATCCTCAAAACATCTTGGACACAATGTAACGCTGTGAATATTTTTGAGTATAAATTGGAAATTCTAAAAAGAAGCAGAGCTCCATTCTGTGTTAGAAAATAACTACCAGGATAGTTTCTGCTTCTAAAGAGTAAAACCCACTTTTAATCATCAGGTCAGCACAAGCTTTACAGAACACCATCAGGGTGCGATTTGCACATTATTCTGAGAATTTAAGTTATGAACTGACCTCAGTACAGACACAAGCTCTCTTTGAAGCAAAAATCACCCTAGACATTTCTGATACTAAAAGGCTGGATGTATGTTAATTCAGAAAGCATGGATGGGCAAGGAGTGACTCCCCAGTGTCAAATGTCATCACTGAAACACTGCCAAAGCAGTGCCCTCATCTCCAGATTTCTAGAGTGACACTCAAGGAAAAAAAAATTGTTTGCAATCGCCTTTATTTTTTACACAAACTTACATTTCTCTGAACAACAGCTGAAAGGTTGTTAAGGGTAATGGGTAAAATGTTCAAAACCAAAGTAAATCATAAACTGCCAGACAGAGTACAGATGGACAGAGGACCACTCTAATCAATCAGTAAGTAAACAAAATGTTCAGAATGATATTAGAGAGGTGTGCTTGCTGCCTGAAGAACTTTTCTTTTTTCCTTTTTCATGCTCCACTTTGATTTTCATTGATGTCTTTCACTCCCCTCTCCAATGCACTTTATGCCTTCTTCCCACCACATGTCAGCCCCAGAGATGCAGAGGAATACCTCTATTTCAGATCAGTTCTTGAATTTCAAGGGTTTGAATAAACTAAAAGTTAGGAGACCATGTGTGTCTAAATTTCTCTAAATTAACTGTCCAGAGTACTTTGATTTACTATGGTGACTTCATCCACCTCTGTGAAATCTGGTGATACTATGTTTTAAGCATGATTCATACTCAGTATTTTTTTCATGGCCATTTATAATCAAGTGACATAAACAAAGTGTCAATTACTGCGTTAGACCTCTAGCAGCTGACTAGTTAATACGTGAACATGTAGGATTTCATGCTGCAGTGCTGCCCACTACAAACCATTTGGTCAGATATATTTTCTTGTTTTGAACACTGATTTCTTTTTTTTCAGATACTCTACTGATCAAATGCTGTGTACGGACAATTACAGAAAAATACATGTAAGAATATCTATCAGCAGTATGTCTACCAGTACTTATAATCTATGGAATAGCTCACACACAAAGATGTCCCTGAATGTAAATGACAATATTCCCCCTTCCTGCTTTTGAGACAAAACTCAACCTCTCCTCAGGCAAGAACTTGGCATATCAAGGTTCTTTAATCCACTCTAAACAATGCATGAAGGGGGATGTCAATTATTGCTAATTCAGTCTTCTGAAGTTTAGTCTGCACTTGAAATCCTCTCATCTTTTCTTTCAGGCAAAGATACACTAAAATGCTTGTAAGCCACTGAAGGCCTGGATTTGTGTAGGCCATCACAAACGGTGTGGGCCACCACTTATCCTCTATGTTACAGGAAAAGTAATTAATTTTACTTCCTTTCTGCTCTTACATGACAAATATATATTATGCTGCACAAGAGATAATTAGTACCAAAGGAAAAAAATGAAATTCTTCCTGAATTTCTTTTCCGTTGCTCTTCTAGTATGCCTTATTTGTAAATATAGCTCTGAATTTCTTTATGTGCTCTGAATCCTACCACTTTAAGGAGTTACACTTATTAGCCATTCTAACAACTAATTAGAAGTAGCAGGAAAGCCATTTTTCTGCTTTCTGTAGGGAAAACCACAATACCCTCAACAGCCTCCAGAAAAAAAGTAACAGACTTTAGCCAGCTAACTATTACTGGGATAATTTGCTTCTGCAGTTAAATATGATTCCCGAAATACATTCAGAGAATACTGACAGGAAACGTTGAGCATAAAAAATGTACTATGAATTCAGAATGACTATTTATGCCTAGCTGGGAAGCCCTATATAATCTAATCAGATTTGCTGAGGAAGACAATGGCCAAACCACACCTTCTATTTGCATGAAATATATGTTAAGATTTAAACTCATCTCAGTATATAATGCAGATAAAAGCCAGTGCTGGAAGAAACAGGAAAGCTTATCTTTGACAGAATTATGAACAGCAAGTCTGCCTGGGTGTCTTCAGGACAGCGCAGGAATTTACTTGGAAGTGTTTTGTGTTTGGTGATCACACATTAGCATTCTCAACATAGTGCTGAATATTCCCTTCATGGAAACTAGTGGACTTATTCAGGGACCTGTACAGTTTTTTAGCCTCTCCTAAACTAAATGCAGAAGGATTCAAAGGCTGTAGGCCAGGGACTGAGCTGCTGTAAACCAGTCTAGTTCCAGTGAGAGAGGGACTGCAATTTACACTGGCTATGGATTTGCACCTGTGAGGACTTTGAGGTAGATCCAAACCAAATGAAGTTTGTCTGAGCACGGACTGCACTAGAAAGCTGTAGACCTGCAGGATAGAGTCACTTTTCCCTTCATCTCTCTAAGCAAGATGAAATGTGAATCATCCTAATAGAATTAGGAGTCTGCACAAATCTTCTTGACTATTATAGGATTTTTACTTTGGATCTACCCATTTGTAACTTTCTTCCATACAAGTAAGAGTCCACATATATTGTTAAAAAATTAAAATGCAATAGACTTGATGGCAAGGTTCTTGACTAAAATGCAATACCTGCTGTGGGATGTGGTTTTGCTCCCTTGCAAAATGCCTATGAATGGGAACAAGATAAATGGTCTTTATGACGCAAATGGTTTGTATTAAGCAGCAACTTCTCAAAAAACAGTTACTCAAAAGCTTCTGTTCTTGGAGTCCCACTGTTTGTAGTGAAGCACTTCTGATGAACAGTAGCCAATAATATAGTACCTTGTGTTTGTAGAAATAATTAATATCAAAGATTTGCTCCAGGGATCAATAGCAACTATGGGAACTTAAAATGAGATAGTTTTTTGGGTTTTTTTTTACATTGCTTTGTGATGCAAAATACAGTGAATATTGGGAGATTCCAGGAAAATGTCTGTAGCTGATGGATGTATTTGTTCATTCCTGACAAGTCTCTTGGGTTTGTTTAGCTGTTTGCTTTTTTGTATTTTTTTTAAAAAAATAGGATCTAATTCACTTTAGATCCTTGGTTTTGCACAGAAGCCTGACTACACTTCACCAAACAAGACGTGTGTTATGGCCCACCTTTGGTCACTAACTCAAAGTCTGCAGTGGCACACACTTCATAGGATCACAGAATGTTTGAGGTTGGAATGGACCTCTGGAGGTCATCTCGTCCAACACGCCTGATCAAGAAGGGCTACCTAAAGTCAGTTGCCCAGCACTATGTCCAGTCAGCTCTGGAATACCTCCAAGGTAGGAGACTCCCCAGCCTCTCTGGGCAACCTGTGCCAGTGCTCAGTCATCCTCACAGTGAAAAAGTGTTTCCTGATGTTCAGACGGAGCACATTTCTGTTTGTGCCTATTGCCTCTTGTCCTGTCACTGGGCACAACTGAAAAGATGTTGGCTTCGTGATCTTGACACCATCCTTTCAGGTATTTATATACATTGATGAGATTCCCCTGAGCCTTCTCTTCTCCAGGTTGAACAGGCCCAGCTCTCTCAGCCTCGTCATATGTGAGACGCTCTAGTCCCTCCATCATCTTTGTGGCCTTTTGTTGCGCTTCCTCCAGTATATCCATGTGTCTCCTGCACTGAGGAGCCCAGAACTGGACACAGTACTCCAGATGAGGCATCACCAGTGCTGAGAAAAGGGAAAGGATCACTTCCCTCAGTCTGCTGGCAACACTCCTCCTAATGCAGGTCGGGATACCATTTGCCTTCTTTGCTGCAAGGGCACATTGCTGGCTCATGTTCAACTTGGTGTCCACCCCCCAGATCCTTTTCTGCTACACTGCTTTGCAGCTTGGCATCCAGCATATACGGTGCCTGGGGTTGTTCTTCCTCAGGTGCAGGATTTTGCACTTCCCCTTGTCGAATTTCAAGAGGTTCCCATCAGCCCATTTCTCCACCCTGTTGAGGTCCCTCTGGATGGCAGCACAACTCTCTGGTGTACCAACCAATACTCCTGCTTCATCTGCAAACTTGCTGAAGGTGCATTCTGCCTCATCATACAGATCATCAGTTAGGATGTTGAACGGTACTGGAGACAGTACTGATCCCTGGTGTACACCACCACTGGCCTCTAACTAGACTTTGTATCACTGATTGCAACTCTCTTGTGTTTGGCCGTTCAGCTAGTTTTCAGTTCACCTCACTGTCAGCTGATCTATCCCATACTTCATCAGCTTCTCTATAAGGATCTTATGGGAGACAGTGTCAAAGGCCTTCTTGAAGTCTAGGTTGACAACATCCACTGCTCTCCCCTCAGTTACCAGGCCAGTCATTTCACCGTAGAAGATTATCGGTTTGGTCAAGCAAGACTTCCCCTTCGTGAATCTATGCTGAATGCTCACAACTACCTTCCTGTCCATCATGCACCTGGAAACTGTTTCCAGAATATTTACTCCAGACCGACCTGTAGTCCCCTGCTTTTTTCAAGATAGGAGTGACATTTGCTTTCCTCCAGTCCTCAGGCACCTCCCCCAACTGCCATGATCATTCACAAACATAATTGACAGTTTTAACTGTATGTTGGTGACAGTCATCAGAAGAGTTTTGATAACGTCATTCTGATTTCCTCAGAAAATGCTGGGGCAGCACAGTTACAGTGTTTCCCACACTACCTTCAAAAACATGCTCGTGATTGTGGAATCCTGGTTGTGAATGCAAACAATAAAAAAGCAGGGTCCTGGCCTGGTCTCATATTTTCTGAACTCCTCTGTGTACTCTCATGACATCATCCACGTTAGAGTCTCTTCACTACCTTGCACTACAGGGACAAAGATCAGAATTACTGGAAGGGAACACCAAACTGATGGAAGAACTGCTAAGAACTGCCTTCCACCTTGGAAACAGTGTGTTAATTTCCTGGACATTATGTCTTAAGAGCTATAGCCCTGGGTGTGTGCTGTACCATGCACAGGTACTGAGGAAACAGTGAATCAGGAACTCAGAAACACGGAGGAAGGTGTCTCAGCACTCATTGCAGTGTTCAGTTCTTCATAACATCTTCCACCTGTCCTTACACTGCCCGCTCCACCCACTTGGTGGTTCAGCCTTTCTGGAATTCTGCAGTCTGGATTAATAACAGATAAACAGTCCGAAGGAGGTTGCCACTTGAATATTGTGGCCTTAGCAACCCAGAAAGCCCTAAACACAAAAGCAGCCCGTGTATTTACAGAGTGGCACCTCCAAACATACCACAGCCAAGGGAAAGTCTTGGTGATGTTAAATGGCCTGGGATCTCCGTCACGTGACTCTAGATTTTGTCTATCCCTACACATTTATTACCAATATATTTTGATGGAAATAAAGGTATTCAATCTCACCCAAATAAAATGTTGGAGACCTCAAAATATTAACTTTAATCCTTCATCCACACTTCCCGCAAATTAAGGATTTGGTTCAACTACATTTAATTCAAATCAGAATTTAATTAAAAGTTAATTTCTTTCTGTACTTGACCAATGTATTGTAATGGACCTAACATTTTGCACCCTTCTGAGCTTATCAAGCAGCTGTAGTTTCTCTTTAACTTTCTTTGACCCTATTGCCCTTACATGGTCAACTTCTGCTAGGTTACTGTGCTGTTAGATCTATTGAAAAGTCTGAAATTTAATAACTGCCAATTATTAGCATTTTCTCTAAAAAGGTTAGCACTAATTAGCCCTAAAATCAGCAATGAGTTACTGTAAATGATAAAGTCAGCATTAACATTGATTACCTTGCTAATTAGTCATGGCAAAAAGTAGGCCATTTGAGCAACAAATGACATTACTATGTCATTACAAAGGGCCATCACAATTAGATGTAACCCCTGTTTCAGTTTTGCTTCAGTAAGGACCAACAAACCAGATGGAATTCAGTAACTGATAAATTATTAATATTTTTGCTGGTTTCAGACAGAGCTCTAGCTAATGCACATTCTTTCCTAGACACTCTTTAATCATAATTCTTCCTAAAATACCCACTCATCCAAACCAACTTTAATACACCAAGGAGGACTGTATATCCATTTCTACAAAGGCAAGAACATCAAATAAAGTAGAGAGACAGACAGAAGCTGGAGGTGCCTTCACAAGATCTGAGAGTGTAAGGTTTGGCCCATTTTAAGACATCTACTTTAAAATCCAGAAATACTGAAGATATCAAACTAAATGTTCATTTTCATCTGATGCTGACAGAAAATCTATTCACTACTGCACAGTACTTAATGCTAGTTAACAAAAATCATAGAATCATAGAATCATTTAGGTTGGAAAAGACCCTTAAGATCATCGAGTCCAACCGTAAACTTAACACTGCCAAGTCCACCACTAAACCATATCCCTAAGTGACATGTTTCTCAATACCTGCAGGGATGGTGATTCAACCACTTCCCTGGGCAGCCTATTCCAATGCTTGATAACTTTTCAGTGAAGAAATTTTTCCTAACATCCAATTTAAACCTCCCCCGGTGCAGCTTGAGGCCATCTCCTCTCGTCCTATCACTTGTTACCTGGAAAAAAAGACCAACACTCACCTCGCTACAACCTCCTTTCAGGTAGTTGTAGAGAGTGGTAAGGTCTCCCCTGAGCCTCCTCTTCTCTAGACTAAACAACCCCAGTTCCCTCAGCCACACCTCATAAGACATGTGCTCTAGACTCTTCACCAGCTTTGTTGCCCTTCTCTGGACACGCTCCAGCACCTCAGTGTCCTTCTTGTAGTGAGGGGCCCAAAACTGAACACAGTATTCGAGGTGCGGCCTCACCAGTGCCGAGTATGGGGGGACTTCCCTACTCCTGCTGGCCACACTATTTCTGATACAAGCCAGGATGCTATTGACTTTCTTGGCCACCTGGGCACATTGCCGGCTCATATTCAGTCGGCTGTTGACAAACACTCCCAGGTTCTTTTCTGCCGGGCAGCTTTCCAACCATTCTTCCCCAAGACTATAGCATTGCATGGGGTTGTTGTGACTTGAGTCTTGTAAAATTGGCCTCAGTCCATCGATCCAGCCTGTCCAGAACCCTCTGAAAAGCCTTTCTATTCTCAAGCAGATCAACACTCCTGCCCAACTTGGTATCATCTGCAAACTTACTGAGGGTGCACTTGATCCCCTCGTCCAGATCATTGATAAAGATATTGAACAGAAGTGGCCCCAATACTGAGCTCTGGGGAACACGACTTGTGACTGGCCACCAACTGGATTTAAGTCCATTCACCACAACTCTTTGGGCCCAGCCATCCAGCCAGTTTTTTACCCAGCGAAGAGCACACCCATCCAGGCCATGAGCATCCAGTTTCTCCAGCAGAATGCTGTGGGAAATAGTGTCAAAGGCTTTACTAAAATCCAAGTAGACAACATCCACTCATCCCTAAGTGGGTCACCTTGTCATAGAAGGAGGTCAGGTTAGTCAAACAGGACCTGCCTTTCATAAATGCATGCTGACTGGGCCTGATCACCTGGTTGTCTTGTATGTGCCATGTGATGGCACTCGAGATGATCTGCTCCCTAATCTTCCCCAGCACCAAGGTCAGGCTGACAGGCCTGTAGTCTCCTGGATCCTCCTTCTGGTCCTTCTTGTAGATGGGCATCACATTTGCTAACCTCCAGTCAACTGGGACCTCCCCAGTTAGCCAGGACTGCTGATAAATGATGGAAAGTGGCTCAGTGCGCACTTCCACCAGCTCCCTCAGTACCTGTGGGTGGATCCCATCTGGCCCCATATATCTGTGTGTGTCTAAGTGGTGTAGCAGGTCGCTAACCATTTTCCCTTGGATTATGGGGGTTTCATTCTGCTCCCCGTCGCTGTCTTCCAACTCAGCGGGCTGAGTTGGTACTCTGAGAACAATTGGTCTTACTATTAAAGACTGAGGCAAAGAAGGCATTAAGTACCTCAGCCTTTTCCTCATCCTTTCTCACTGTTTCCCCCTGCATCCAAAAAAGGACAGAAATTGTTCTTAGCCCTCCTTTTGTTGTTAATGTATTTATAGAAACATTTTTTATTGTCTTTTATGGCAGTAGCCAGATTAAGCTCTAGTTGGGCTTTGGCCCTTCTAATTTTCTCCCTGCATAGTCTCATGACTTCTTTATAGTCCTCCTGAGTTGCCTGCCCCTTCTTCCAAAGGCCATAAACTTTTTTTCCTGAGTTCCAGCCAATGCCCTCTGTTCACTCAGGCCGGTCTTCTTCCTTGTTGGCTCATCTTTTGGCACATAGGGACAGCCTGCTCCTGTGCCTTTAACATTTCCTTCTTGAAGAATGTTCAGCCTTCCTGGACTCCCTTGCCCTTCAGGACTGCTTCCCAAGGGACTCTGTCAACCAGTCTCCTAAACAGGCCAAAGTCTGCCCTGCGGAAGTTCTGGCAGCAGTTCTGCTGCGCACCCTCCTTCTACAAGAATTGGAAACTGTATCATTTCATGATTGCTGTGCCCAAGACAGCCTCCAACCACTACATCACCCACATGCACCTCTGTTTGCAAACACCAGGTCTAGCAGGGTGCCTTCTGTGGCTGGCTCCCTCACCAGTTGTGTTATCTTCCACACACTCCAGGAACCTCCCAGAGTCTTTCCTCTCCACTGTATTGTAATTCCAGCAGACATCTGCTAAGTTGAAGTCTCCCATGAGAACAAGGGCTAGCAATTGTGAGACTTCTCCCAGCTGCTTATAGAATATTTCATCTGCCTCTTCATCCTGGTTGTGTGGTCTATAACAGACTCCCACCATGATACCGGCCTTGTTGGCCTTTCCCCTGATTCTTACCCATAAACACTCGATCCTTTCATCACCATCGTCAAGCTCTATACAATCAAAACACTCCCTAACATACAGAGTTACCTTGCCGCCTCTCCTTCCTTGCCTATCCCTTCTGAAGAGCTTATAGACATCTATTGCAGCACTCCAGCTGTATGAGTCATCTCACCATGTTTCCATGATTGCAACTACATCATAATTTTCCAGCTGCACAATGGCTTCCAACTCCTCCTGTTTGTTGACTATGCTTGCGTGCATTAGTGTAGATGCACTTCAGTTTGGCTGTTGGTCCTGCCACCTTTTTTGGGGGAGAAGCCCTAATTCCTATGTGACTGTTCTCAGGTGCTTCTATGGTTTCTAACACATCAACAACCCTTGTGCCTTTCCTGCCACGTGGATCTCCATCTCCTACCCCCACAGGGTGCTGCATGCATTAGTACACGGACATTTCAAACGTGCTCCAGTGTACTCAGCGCACCATGGAGGAGACTAAAAGACCTTGCTAGCATGCCGTCCCTCAAACACTAACGTGCCACCCCCAGGCTTATCTCTAGCGAGCTTGGTTTTATCCCTTTCCCCCTTCAAATCTAGTTTAAAGCTCTTTCAATGAGCCCCGCTAACTCCTGCGCAAAGATCCTTTCCCCCCTTTGAGAAAGGTGCACCTCATCTGTCGCCAGCAGATGTCATGTAGACCTCGTGTCATGTAGACCAACCCATGACCAAAAAATCCAAAATTCTGCCAGTGACACCAGTCACGGAGCCAGGTATTGATCAACTGGGTCTTCCTGTTTCTTCCCTCATCTTTCCCTGCAACTGGAAGGATAGAGGAGAACACTGTTGTGCTCCTGATCCCTTAACCAGTAGTCCCAAGGCCCTGAAGCCTCTATTGATTGCTCTTGGGCTTCTTATTGCAACTTCATCGCTGCCTACCTGAAAAATCAATAATGGATAATAATGTGGCGGCCGGTAGGGTAGGAAGTCTTCTTGTCACATTTTTAATGCGGGCCCCAGAGAGGCAGCAGAATTCCCCAAGAAGTGGGTCCAGTCGGCAGGTTGGGCTTTCTGTTCCCTGCAGAAGAGACTCTCCTATGACAATGACCTGTCTTTTTTTCTTTATGGAAGCAGTTTTGACGAAGGGCATAGGCCAACTTAACCTTGGCTACACCTCCAAGCTAGATGAACCATCATCCTCATCATTGTTCAGTTCCACTTGCAGAGCCTTGTACCTGTTAAGCAAGGGCACCTGGGAAGGCGGGGTAGTCACAGAGGATATGCGCCTGCTGCACTGGGTAGGAACTTGTCACCATTGCTCCCTTAAGTCACCATGTTCTGCTGGGTGGAGAGAGGATAGGGAATCCTCCGTATCATATGTCCTGTCTACCTGACAGGTCTGTCCCAGGGATGGTAGGGTGCAGTTCCAGTAGTCTCTCTCTCTCTCAGACTCCCTGATACTCCTCAACCTACCTACCTCCTCCTGGAGCTCTGCCACTAAGCTGAGGACTTCCTCTACCTGGACGCACCTCCCACAGGTGTACTCACTGCTGCTGTCCAGTACTGGTATAAGAGTAGGGCACCCTGCAGCCTGACACCTGGAGAGATGGATATGAACTTACAAGTTTGTAAGTAACCTCTGTGACAATGGCAGTGCACGGGTGGTTTAATGAAAAAGAAAACAGTGGGTTAGATTAGTCATATGATATAGCCACAGTACTGTCTTCCACGTTGTCTAATCTATACCAATCCAAACACGTAAAATTGACTTAAAAACGGCTCAGTACCCATCCCAGGAGTTTTTCTTTTTACATAGGAATTCTGTATTACACACATTCATTGCCCTATAGAAATTTCTGAAGAGGGCTAAGCTCACCCTTAGCTCATATCAAAGCACACTCTCTCAGTAAAGCTAAGCACCCACAAACGGTGCTGCAAACTGGATGGGATTATAGGCATCAGACACATCCATATAGACCACCAACTGCTACATTCTTTGAGGAGACCATGCAGCTTGCATCAGACCCACAATGGTAAAACAGGAGGCTTGACTCCTGAGGGACTCTGCAAACTTCTCTGGCCACCCCCACCAACATTGCTGGGGAAAATACAGCCTCGGAAGAAGACGCAGACATGCAAAGAATATTCAGCATCTTGGAGGCTGTTGCAAATGATATGCAATCCCAGTCCTATTAGCCTAGTGCAATCAGTCTAGTGCAATCCTGCAGTGCCCTGCACGGAGCAAGGACATTCACTAAAGCTTGTACAATGACACCTTTTAAGCACCACCTATGATCTCATTGCATCCTAATGTTACAGCAATAACCCTACAGCTTGTAAAACAGAACATGATGCTTTTTGCTGCTTTTCTTATTCTACATTGTCTGCATTCCACATATTCTCATGCCTACAGATTAAGAAGTTAATAGTTTTCTACTCCAAGCTAACAGATGTGGATGGGAAAGGTTCAAGAAATAAATACAAAGCAAACCAAAAGGAAAGCAATGCAACAAAAAATTAGTTAAAGCAGAAAGGCACTACCTGAAATATATACACAACACACCCCCCCTCCAAATTAATGAATGAACGAAGACTGTGAACCTAGATATGGTAAGAGACCAGAAATATTGAAAAAACAAAGGAAGAAGCACAATTCAGCCCAGTTCAAAGTATGTAGATGGAGCTATGGCCTAGAAATTTTTTCTTCTTTTTGTAGAGAATTACTTTTCTGATTATCAGAAAGTTCAGAGGCTAAGGCTAGTTAAGACCATTTAAAAATAGACTAGGCTGCGTACTGTGAAAAAAACATCCCACTGTAGGTAGGCTGCTTGACAACCCTGAATGTCCTCACAGCTCAGAATCTTATCATCCGAGCACAAGTTAGCCTCAGGGGAAGAACTGAGCCTCATTAGAAACAAGCCTCCTCAGACCTATGAAAGATTGCAAAAACATATGTATGTCTTTATGTTAGCTTTTGTATTTAGAATACAGTTAGATGGAGAGCGGATAAAGGCAAGTAAGCACTGAATCTCTGTTTTATTACAAAATAGTAACGGCATTAAAGTAAACTGGCATCAAACCAGCATAAGAGAAGTGGAAATGCAAGTTATATTGTCTTCATAGTGCTCTCTAGTTTCTGCAAAAAATTGTTCATGATTAAGATATCTTTTTTCCCTCTTCTTTCCTGCAGTTCTTTCCCTGGAATCCACTGAACTTTATGTTTATAATCAGCACGTCACTTTTATGATTCAAAAATTTTTAAACACAACAAAACAGTGGGTGGTTTGAGCACTATGAATCAGTGATTTAATCTGGCCAGAATAATTTCAATCCACATTCAGTCTTCCATAGCTGACATGTTAAGTAAGAAACTTTTATCTGCCTGAATATTTGACACAGAACAGATTTCCCAGAAGACAAAATCTGGACATTTCAGGAAACTAATTCTACCCTGACATTCCCAAAACTGAACTTTTCAATGAACTTGACTCATACTACCTTTTTCTTATGTCTAATGAAAGACTCAGAATTCTTTTGTTTACTTTTCTATCCAATTTTACCTCTTAATCTTACCACTGACAAGGTATACTGATAAAACCTAACAAAGACAAACAAATAAGTACCTAAAAAACTACTGATACTATGTAAGTCAACTCCGAACAAGGTTTACCAACAAAGGATTTAAAGTTTAGTATCCTCTGCCCAGCATTATCATTACAAGCGCTCAATATCTACAGTGGAAACAACAACAGAAAGTTTGATTAACAAAATATAATATAGATCCCTTCCCCCAAAAAAAAAAACTTTACAAAAAATCCCAAACAGGGAATTAATGATTCTGTTCAAATCCACTCAGACTGAAAGCCCCAAGAAAGGTTTCTAGAGTGGCTAGTCAAATCATTCAGGAGAAGGGAAGACTTCTTCAAGATTTTACTGGTCAAATTTATCTTTATCATCTTCATTAAATTTGTTTTGAGTATCAATCCGGTTTATTTTTATCAGCTGTATAAAGTTTAGTAATGAGACAACTTTGCTTACACATGTTGAGATGAAGATGTAATTTCTGCAAACACCTGTACAAATCACTTCAGCTAATGCGGGAAACACGGTGATACATAAAGTATAAATGCAAATACATTTTACAGATGAAGCAAATACCTAAATTGTTACTTTCTTCAGTAATGCCTAAACACTAAACACAATGGACACAGTGACTTCAAGGTGATGTTCCATATTGACTTACTGAGATGTAATGACACAGCAAAGTTAGAAGCAAAGCCCGCAACAGCAGGACAACTACTTTTCATCATTTAGCACAAAAGATTAGGATTCTTAGCTCAGAGAAAGGAGAGTTAATAAGAAAAATAGAAAACAAGGGAAATGTCTAGCTCTTTAAAAAAAACAGTTTTGCTGATTAAAAATACTGAATAAGCTGCAACTTGTGTCTTTTCAGATAGGACCAGTGATGTTTTTTGTGATTAGAGGTGTTTTTTTGGTTGGGGTTGGTTTTTGGTTTTGGTGGTTTTTTTCATTTGTGTTTGTATGTGGGTGAGGGAGTAGTTAGCATGAAAAAGACAGGACAAAAAAAAAAAAAAAAGGAAGCTTTAAAATCTACTCCAGCTTCCTCAAGCAGAATATTTATGTTGTTGAACAAGTCATGTAAACTCTATATACCTCAGGTATGCTCTCTGAAAAAATGGCTATTAGCACAGAACTTCACAGAGAATTGTGCATTTTTAATAATGGGTTAACCTCTTTGAGATAGTTGGATAAAAGATGGTATTTGATTGCCAAGTGTATTAGAGCTTCACACTGACTGCCTTATATCAGGCAGGAGAAAACTAGAGCAAGCCAAGCCACAGAGATAGTTTCAATGCCCAAAATGGA
Source organism: Calonectris borealis (assembly GCF_964195595.1). Lineage (NCBI taxonomy): Eukaryota > Metazoa > Chordata > Aves > Procellariiformes > Procellariidae > Calonectris > Calonectris borealis. The sequence goes on along the minus strand of NC_134352.1, from coordinate 12,960,287 downwards.
GGAAAAAATGCCTCTCACGTTTACTGGTTTCTGATTTTTACATAAGAAAGAAAATACGTTCTACAGAGTTTAGCTGTGGGAGCTGCAGTCTCAAGGAACATGATAGCAAAAATTATTATAAGAACAGGTGCTCCCTGATTTCTTTCTTAAGGTAGTAGCTTACCTTTAACCAATAGCTAACATTTGCAATATTACATTGAGTAGGGGAGAAAAGGGGTAACAATGCTTTTGGATTAAGTGTTCTGGTTTTAATCTACAATCTCCTCCACTTGTTTTCTCCCAAAGACATAGATAGGGGGTACTGAGGGGGTACAGAATGTAATACTTTCATCATAAAGGTAATTGGGTATCTCTGGCTCCTGTTACCCTTTTATAGTGTCTGTTGAATATAACGCTCGAATTTCACATTTTGGATGGATGCACAGAAGTTTATGTAAAGTGTTTGCCTGAAATACTGAAAGAGAACCTACATTTATATTTCCTCATGCCTGTGTTGAGGATTAATCCATTCTTCCTCACATTGTAAATTTTTTTCACTTTTAAAAATTCCTTTCTAATTTCTGAACAGTAATGAGTTGAAGACTCAAAACTCCAGTTTCACAGCTAAATCAAAACTGTTGCTGGGGGAAAAAAAAAAAACACAACAACAAAACAAAAAAACACCCACCTCCCCCCCCCAAAAAAAAAAAGGCAAAAAAAGAACTTTTTGGTGTTTACATGAAAACAAAGTGTGGCCATACTGGGTTCTGACTCAGATCCACAACTGAAATCTATCCACTTTGCTCCTAAAATGTTGAAATACTGAGCTGGAAAAGTTCATAGTACCAGGTATGTGTAAACAGCAAATTTAATAAACCAGCTAATAACAATAGCTTATGTTCATATAGCACTTCACATTGTGATGCACAAACATTAACTAATTCATTCCCTTAATACTCCTCCGAGGTAGATCCTATTAAACATAAATGTTAGAGATGTAATTACATGTTAACAATTTTTGGATTTCTAAGAGTTATCTTTAGCAATTAGTAGAAAATGTAGCTTAGAAATCTCTATTCCATAATCTATGTTTTCAGTTAGCTAATATACTGCCATCAGTTATTTAAATGCAAGGTGACTCATTGTCATCCAGATAGCCTGACTAGAATAGCAAACAAGACTTCTGATGAGGAAAGTCTCTTTTATTTCAGTCCTACTGTATTCTCTGTGTGACACGATCATTAGCAAAATTTATCAGCACTGTCCAATATTCTGAGGATTGACTTGGCACTGTCAAATCTCCATGCTTTTCCTTTGCTTGTCAGCATGCAATGGCTTGTAACAACTTTTGTGGCTGATGGCCATCTACAGTGCAAGCAAGGAAGCTACCTTATCACTGAGAAATGTTAATTCATTTCTATTATTTTTCTAGAAGCACTTTCTGTCCTAAACTGTGACTCCCTCGGCTAGCACAGTATGTAGACCAGCAAGGAAATACTCACCTCCCATCTGCCAGCCTATCCCATCTTCAAATCACATGAAAACCTGAAGTCAAAATGAAAGAATTCATAAATATATACTCTGTACACTAGCCCTTTTAAGCTGAAACCATGGAAACTACTGGAAACTTCACCCTCAAGTATGCCTGTTAAAAAAAGACCACATTTTTTTAGATAGACTTCCAAAAACTGACAGGAAAACATTCGAGCAGATGTCTTCCCTTCTTGTGGGAATTGCATCTCCATAAATCTTGAGGTAGCAGATTGTGAGAATCAGGGATGTTGAAGACATTGCTATGACCTCCCTCATCCCTGGGGTTGTATGGGACCAGCGAGGATGCACTAAGCAAAGCATATTGGAAAGCATCATATCCAAGAGGCAGGCAATAAGACAGAGATGCCTGGCTGATGCCCGTGACTCTCTCTGAAAAGATTCTGTGCTGAGGAATGATAAGGCAGAAAAAGCAACCTGACAAGCCATGAACACAGTCCCTGTTCTCCTTTGGCCACAGATAAAAAGGATGATGCAGAGAGGTCTTCCGCAATGTTTTGCAACAAAGCACAAAAGACATAACCAGATATAAGCAACCAAAGTTTGCTCTTTTTAACCACATGCACCTCCACACAGTGCTCTATCGAGGGCTGGCAGTCACAGTCTAGTCTATCAAATTCAGGAGCAGGAACTCCTTCCACAGAGCCTGGAAGTGTATATGAGTACAGCATTAAGTTCATCTCTTGTCCTTTTGACAATGTAATTAGAACAGAAATACAGGAAGGCCAGGCAGTAGAAAAAGCTTCACAAAGCTCTCCTGCAATTTTTGGCCAATGTACAGACAATGGTTTATCTGGAAATGTCTCAGAATTGCCTGAAACAATGCAGGTTATATAACTCAGAAGTGTGAAAACCACTTATGATGAGGTGCATTCTACCCTTTCTTCAGCTTTTACCCATAGGTGGAAATGTGGTTAATGGTATGTGGTTAATGAGAGTAAAGGTACTCCACCATAAGCAGAATTCAGCCCTTAGCTTACTATTCAAACAGAAAGAGACAATGTCTAGACAGGCAACTCTTTCCAGTACAATTTGCAAATAATTTCCCCGCAAGGTGACCAAGCATTGAGAGGCCTTTTCAGTTCCAAAGGACAGCAAGAGAGTCTGCAAGCTGGAACCATATTTCAAATGCTAGCTCTTCAGTCTGAAAACCCTTTGGTAGGCTAGTGTAAAGAAGCAGACAGTGCTAGAGCACTGATGAGGTGATACACTGCAATAACCAGGAAAAAGCACTGTGCTATACAGCCAAAAGGACATTGTACACTGCAGTGGCACTGGCAACCCCAAGCTTTGGTCATGACTCCATTGCCCCAAGACCTACATTGACACATGAAAAAAAAAAGACAGCATCTGCCTCAAAGGGTTTACAACTCAGTAACAAGAGAAAAACTCTGTCCTGCAGCTGAGTAGGATGATAAAAAACTGCAACCCTAAGCAGAGAGTTGAGTGTAGAAAGGTATAAATTTACATCACAAAATCTGCCCCAGTTGAGAAAATGATTACCTGCAGTGTTTCCTGGCAAATACAGTACTACTTTATTAATTCATTTTTCTTGCTTTATCCATTTATTTTTGTTAAACGGGGAATACAGATGCTGGCCTATTAATTCCCAACTATATTTTAGATACCCCCTCAGCATCAGACACAAAGTTGGGTTGTTAACTAGAAAAACAGAAGAATAAATACATTTTTATTGTTCTGTTGTTCCAAGAACAGATCTTACAGCCTTTATAAAAAAACAGTAGGGATTTAGTGTCTTGTGTAGCATGCCTGGAAGGTCACTGCATTTAGATTATTGTGGAACAGATTACTCTTGCAGCTCAGATTTGTTGTTACTTTGACTATCAAAACACCCAAATTCAGTAATAAGCAAAACAGTAAAAGTGCAGATATAGAATCAAAATATTGATATGAATATGCATGGCCTAAGACATTGTTTCAGGAATAAACCTTTTTTTTTTTTACTTCAAGCATTTTTGCATGTATGTTTGTTGGGATCAGGGTTGGAGTGATAAGAGAAATGTGTTACCCATTGGCAGAATGCCTAAATTCATGAGGAAGTTCATAGAAAATACAGGTCTGTTTCCAGTTATCTCCCATTGTCCAAAAGGCTGTCCATCCCGATCAGGCCTTCAGCGGAGCAAAATAAAAGTATATTGTAGATTTCAAGGTACATTTAATTAAAGCTCCATGATCTCTGATACTTAAAAGTAGTCTAGCACCAAAAAACAAGCAAGGTGAATCCAACTACAATAATTTGGTAACAATTTTTTTTTTTCTCTCTCTTTTTACAGAAACATGCACAGCTGAAGCTGTATTTTGTTTTGCTTGTGAAGTTGAAGTTTTGTCCTTGTATTACAATGACACAATGTCTTTTGTTTGGGGACATGGGGGAAAACTGCACTTATAAAACTGTTTCGCTGTAATTGATGATAACGTCTCTTTGATTAATCTACCTGTATCAAAGCTTCTGTGACTGACACAGAGCTGGAAAAAATAAATCATCCTTCCATGAAAGACGGGTGAAGAATTTTCCATTCTTTTTCAAGGGAAAAACAAATTTCTCTTGAATTAATCTCTCTTAAAGCACTAAGAAACTGACTGACTTCATTCGACATTCCCCATCCTATACTGCCACTACTAAAGGACAAGTGTCTTCTTGCTTGAATGAAAATCACAACTCAGCAGAGAATCAGCCCATTCCTATGAATCACTCGTACAAGCCCTGTGGTCTTAAGTGGTGCCTGCAGCATAGCCCTAGCAATTGTTACCTGCGTGGGGATGAACTTCCCAATGTCATACACCTTTGAGAAGCAAGGTGTTGATAGAAGCAGAGCCAGAATACCAAAATCAGTTTAAATGTAAAGTATGTCTGTCCAAACTGAAATTAATCAAGACACTTTAGAACAGGTTTATGTACAGGAGAAAACTCTCTGTTTAAAGTAGCAAGTATAGTAATGCATGCCACATACAATGTTACTTATCATACACAGATATATTTAGGTGTGCATGCACGTAAGCTGTTTACCTATTGAAGGGAACTTCCACCACACACACTTTCTTTGTACATATATGGCTCACAATTTTCAAGGCAGAAACAGCTTCAAAAAAAAATCTAGTATGATACAGAAATTTGATTCAGAGCTTTACACAGTTAATTTTAATTGTGAAGTTGTGTGGAATTACAGAAAACTGAACCACAGGAAAACTTTTTTAGTTCATTAGTGTTCTGGTTCCAGATGGGACAGAGTTAACTTTCTTCCCAGTAGCTTGGGGGGTGTGCTGTGTTTTGGGTTTGGTATGAGAGGAGCGTTAATGGCTCATTGATGCTTTGTTTGTTACTGGGTGGTGCTTGCACCAGGGACTTTTTTTTTTTTCCTCGGCATCCCATGCTCTGCCAAGTGCAGGGGAAGCTCGGTGGGATGGGGGTGGGGCGGGCGGGGAGGATAGCCGGGGTGGTTGATCCAGCTGGCCAATGGGGTATTCTATACCATGTGACATCATGCTCAGTATAAAAACCAGGGGGCTGGGGGGGCTCGCCCCCCAGTTCATGACATGTGATTAGCGGTTGGTGAGCAGTTGCATTGTGCATTGCCTGCTTTGTATATTCTGCTATTGTTGTTGTTATCATTGTTATTATTACTGTTCTACTTTCTTTATTTCAATTATTAAACTGTTTTTTATCTCAACCCGCAAGTTTTCCTACTTGTGCCCTCCCGATTCTCTCCCCCATCCTACCAGAGGAGGAAAGTGAGTGAACAGCTGTGTGGGGTTTTGTTGCTGGCTGGGGTGAAACCACGACAATTAGTCTGAATAGTTCATTAGATTGAAGCATCTATGTACAACCTTCCTGTAAGGGAGTCTGTGTAGTCTGTTAACAACAATCTCCAGCAATCCAGATAACACATTCTCCCCAGTCTTTGAATTTCAGCAAAGCTTTTGATACTGTCTCTCACAGTATCCTTCTGGACAAAATGTCCAGCACACAGCCAGACAAGTCTATAATACGTTGGGTGAGCAATTGGCTGACGGGTTGGGCTCAAAGAGTTATAGTAAATGGGGTTACATCAGGCTGGTGGCCAGTCACCAGTGGGGTTCCCCAGGGCTCAGTTTTAGGGCCAGTGCTCTTCAATGTTTTTATAAATGGTGTGGATTCAGGAGTCGAATGTACATTAACTGAGTTTGCTGATGATACTAAATTAGGAGGAGGTGTGGCCTCCCTTGAGGGTAGAGAGGCCTTACAGAGAGATCTGGATAGACTGGAGAGCTGGACAATCACCAACCGTATGAAATTTAACAAGAGCAATTTAACAAGATTCTCCACCTGGGACGGGGTAATCCTGGTTATAAATACAAATTGGGGGATGAGAGGCTAGAGAGGAGCCCTGCAGAAAGAGATCTAGGGGTTTGGATTGATGGCAGGTTGAATATGAGTCAACAGTGTGTCCTGGCAGCCAAAAGGGCCAAGCGTGTCCTGGGGTGCATCAAGCACAGCACAGCTAGCCAGTTGAGGGAGGTGATTGTCCCACTCTACACTGCACTGGTGCGGCCCCACCTCGAGTCCTGTGTGCCGTTTTGGGTGCCTCAATACAAGAAGGACATCAAACTATAAGAGTGTATCCAGAGGACGGAGACCAAGATGGTGAAAGGCCTCCAGGGCAAGGCTTACGAGGAGCAGCTGAGGTCACTTGGTTTGTTCAGCTTGGAGAAGAGAAGGCTGTGGGGTGACCTCAACACAGTCTACAACTTCCTGAAGGGGGGCAGCGGAGGGGGAGGTGCTGGTCTCCTCTCTCTGGTGACCAGAGAGGAAATGGAATGAAGCTGCATCAGGGGAAGTTCAGACTGGACATTAGGGAAAGGTTCTTCACTGAGAGGGTGGTTGGTCACTGGAACAGGCTCCCCAGCGAAGTGGTCATGGCACCAAGCCTATCAGAGTTCAAGGAGCATCTGGACAATGCTCTTAGTCACATAGTTTAGTTTTAGGTAGTCCTGTGAGGAGCAGGGAGTTGGACTCGATGATCCTTATGGGTCTCTTCCAACTTGAGATGTTCTGTGATTCTAGTTATTCTTCCTACCACTATTGTTTCTAACATGCAGCCTTGCTGCAATTTAGGAAGCGGTTTCTTTCTACCTTGAATTAAAATAAGACTTTTCCCATCTTTCATAGTACCTACAAGCTTCACTGATGTTTATTCATTACTGTACAATGTTCGCAATCTCTTGTACAGAGCCAGGATTATCTCAAAGTGGGTAGTCTCACTTTTGTGGAAAGATATGAACTTAGTTATTTTATTCTTTTTTTTTTTTTTTTTAAGGAAGACCCTGGTTTTAGAGCCAGCAGTAATGATTTTCAACTGCTACTGTGCAGACAGTGTATTTGCTGTTCTGCTGTGATGCTGGACTTGGTTCTGGCATGTACCATCTGCACTTAACACAGGAGGGAACTACGACTCAGAAAGATTTTACTGAGGTTTATAAATTTCTGGTGAGAATAGACCCCACTGTCTCAATGCAATATGTGCACCAGTCTGGCTGTATTTAACATTAAGCCTTTCAAATTCAGCTTTCTTTTAGCTCCCTATGGTTACGTTCACTTCACCTGAAAGATTGTGGTCTGGGTCTGTATTGTTCCATTATATTTGAATTGTCTTCTTTGGTTTAGCATTTGGGAAAAACATCACTCCTGCCTTCAGCCACCTGAATCTCTGAGAGGCTCTAGCCCCAGACTCTGTTTAAAACTGAAAGCCATCTGTGCAATTTAAAGACAGAGAAAGCATACAAAAGAATCTGTTCAGTTAGATAAAGGCTTTCGTAGATTATCAGAGAAGATAATGAGGCCAAGATGAGAATCACAGGGACCAGATCAAGTGTGAGATCAGATTTAAAGCTGAGCCACTGCTAGCATCTGGGTCCTAAACCAGATACACCAAAAGAGCATCATTAGATGATACCCAGCAAAAGTCCCAAATGTTGTGCTAATCTCATTAAATTGCCATATTCCAGAGCACTGGCTAGTTTGTTCTAACAAACCATAATCAGAAAACACCATGCAGATATTTTCATTTGTTCCAGAACTGTTGCTCCTCTGATCATCTTGCTACAGGTATATAGAGACTGGATTCAGTATGGCTGTATCTTGCCTCCTCCCCAATTTAGAGCTGTTTTGGAAAGTAGTTTGCCTGGTGACTATTTCTGCTTCTTTGCAAAGCATTACTGCTGATCTTTATTGCTGAGGCATGATTAAGAAGTTCTGCAGTGCCTGTAGAAAGCTGTAAAAGGGTTACCCTTCTAGTTTACTATTTAAAAGCCAACGATATTATTGGCATTGGGCAGAGCACAAGAATCAAGATAGTTTCTGCAGTGAAGAGCTTATGAACTAAAGCTATGAAGCACAAATAGATACTTATTTTTAACAAAAGGAAAAGAGCCTGTGTCAAAACCTTCTATGCCAACAAGCTTGACAACTTCATGCTAAAGCGTACACCACAAATAAGGATTCATGGCCCAGTCTGAAGAGGTTTTGAGCAACCACAGTTCATAATGACATCGCTGGGAGCTGCAGGGCTAGAGCACCTATTCAGAGCAGGCCATTAGCTTAAATGACAGTAAAATCAGCAGAGGTTATAAAGTGCTTTAGTGTTATTTGTCTGACAGGTGGTGCCATTGAAATAGTGGAATTAGGGTACTGCAAAGAAAACACAGCTCAGCCAAATAACTGCAGCTGTTCTGTACTGTTTTTTTAAAAATTTTTTGCATACAACAAATTATTTGGGAACAAGACATATGGAACTCATGCCATTTAAATATATGTTGTTATGGACCAAGGAGGTAATATTTGTCACTATCCACAGTTCTGTAACTAGTCAAGAGTCTGTGGTATGAATACTACGGCAATGCTCATCATGAACATGCACAATAATGACAGTTTTCCCTTACGAAAGCTTTCCCCCAAATAGAACAAATTCTCCTTTCTCCTCTTTATTTTGACAAACATGTTGCAAAGCACCAAATGAATCTGATCTCCACTGCAAGTCGGAGGAAATCCACTAGATTTGAGTTGTAACTGGGGTAACGCTCAATGTACTATAGTCTGTGGAGGAATCAGTCTGTAGTCTGTACCACAGTATTCTGTAGAGGAATCAGCACACAGAGTTCGATCTTTATTGAGGATGGTTGCTAACAAGTTCTGTGTATAGAATTTATATTGGCTTCTGCAATAGCAGGAAGCACGTACAAACACTGGATGCAATTTATGTCCCCGTTTAGAAGCTTTGTGTATTCTGCCAGAATTATAGGAACAACATTCTAATCTCATTTCTAAAGGACAGATATATATTAGGAACACTATACTGTCGTTTTCCACTGAAATGCTTTGAAGGGAGGTTTTCAGGTCAGCTGATAAGACCTCACAATTTCTTGTATTAAATTGTGAGAAAAGCAAAGGAACAAAAATTTAGATATGTACTGTATCAATCAGCTCACTGCTACATGAGGTTCTCTCTGTCTTGCAGGAGAAAGACTGCTGCATGTGTGATACTACAGAACACTTGATGAACACATAACACTGAAGGAAGCTTAAAGCTGTAATTTTTCTGTTGCATGTACCTGGCAGTCAGTACAGTCATCTTTCTTAAAGACTGCATCCCACAGGAATAGGTGGAATATAGAATGTTACAAACATGGAACAACCTTGCACTGCATTACTAATTTCTGAGGTTTGGATGAATTTTGAGTAAAAATTTGCACATTTTTAAGCAGCTGCTGATACATGTCTTTAGAGTCCAAAGCAGTAACCTGTCTAGCACCTTGAAAGCAGAGGCACGTGCAAGGGTGTGTAACAAGGCAATTACATGTTGAGAAAGCATTTGTTGATATGAACACCATAATGATAGTACGAATTCTATTTATGCACTGCAGTGAAATGTACACGAGTTGCTAAGACATCTGCATTTCTCATCCACACCTACTTACTTTACTTCTGTCCTTCCCTTCCACCAGATTCCCTTCAGCTTACTTTGATTATTTTTAAATTGTGAGCTTCTAAAAGCACCTCTCCCCAACTAAAAACTGGCATGTAATCAATCAAAGAAACAGCACTATGCAGAAAGGAATTCTCAAACAGCTACTGATGCCTGCCCGTATTGTCTACAGCTGTAGTATTGCCTACAGTCTGAAACCACCCACACACTCAATGTGTAACAAGCAGCTGTACGTTGAGAAGAAACTGATGGGCAGGATCATAAAGTGAGTATGAAAAAATAAGGATGCCTAAAAAATATTACCAGGGTAAAATCCTGCATCTGTCCCTCTTTCCAAAAACAAACAAAACCCCACGTTGTATTGTGTTCCCCAGAGCTGTGAGTGGCACTACTCCGTCTGAGCTCATGACAGCTCTAATGAAGTTTAGTATTGCTGAACCAACTGTGGCTCACAACAGGGTGCTCCTTCATCCACAAAAAAGCATGTTACTTTGCAGAAAAGGAGTGTAATTGCGCACATGGTTTCCCATGGGGTGTTGCTAAATTGGTCTCTGCTATCCCCCACCTTCTGTTACCTGTTTTGCTACCACGGGCAAGACAATCTCACGAGACTTATTTTAATCCAGTAGGGATGTCTTTCCTTCTTTCTCTTTTTCCTTCTTTCCTTCTTTCTCTCCTGCTCTTTCTCTCTCTTTTCTTTCTCCCTCTCTCTCTCTCCCTTCCTTCCTATCTCTCTTTCTCCCTGTCCCCCTCTCTTTCTTACTCCCCCCCCTCCTTTTCTTTCTCTCTCTCTCTTCCTTTCCCTCCCTCCCTCCCTCTCCCCCCGCTTCCGTTTTTTCCTCTCTCTCCCCCTCTCCCCCCTCAACTGGAGACAGCAAATCTCCTTTTTCTGGTCCCTGTAGGAGGAATACAAAGACACTTTTGGGGACAGGGAAGAAATGCAGCAAAAATCAGTGTCCTGTTCAGGCTGTCTTTTCTGCACAGTGAGGGAATAGAAAATGAATGGACCTTCACTGTGAGCAGACAATGACAATGGCACAACAGCTCATGACTGATCAGTTTTGGGAATAACAAGCCTGAGAATTAGGGGCAGGTTTTGTTAGCAATTCCCACTGTGGATGGAGCCTCCTGTTGAGCTAGGACCGCATCACAGTCTGTCTGATCATGTCCTAGCACAGTGTGTGTCTTCTCTCCATAATTTCATCCTGTACATGTATTACTGTTATTCACCTGCAGATCTTTTTAACGTCTACTTTTGATGGTGAAAACTTCTCACGGGGAAGCAAAAAATAGCTCTTGGCATATGGAGATTGCAGAAAGATTTAATAAAAAAGCAAAAATTAGACTGCTAAAACACCGTAATACTACGATTTTATATGTGAAGTTGTCTTCAACATCTAGACATCATTTTATTTTTAAAAGGCATATTAATTTTTTGATTGTATATTCAAAAACTCTAAGTAAGAGTATTGTCCCTAGCAGAATGAATAGAAAGTACTTTCAGTGTTTTCAAGTGTTAATTTGTCTTGTCTTTCCTTTTTTGTTCTTTTCCTTTCAAATGACGTTTTTTCCTACATAAGCTAATGCATTATCCACAGACAGAGAAATAAAAAATACAGTCCGTGTGCTTGTATTACTTTCATTCGCATAGTACCACATAAATGAATTGCACATTTTAGATAAATTAAATTACAATTTCCTTCTTCAGAGAGTTTTTAGTCTCAATATAATAGCAAATGCTGCTGGCCTTGCTCATGAAACTAGTAGCAGTGAATCAGTTTGCATGACTGAAGTCATTGTTCTTTGATATTGTTTAATAATAAAAAATAAGGACAACCCATAGCTTGATCTCTTTCACTGAGGCTGACACAGGAACAAAACATCAGTGCAAATTATAACAACAATTTCTTTAGTTTTCAATTTCAAGAAAAGGTGCCTCAACCAGCAGAAGTTTGTGTTAATATTACTTCAGCACAGTTTTATACAACCCCTTCACCAACCTCTACCTAGCCAACCATCCCTCTGAGCTCACCATAGACATCAGACAACCTTCCCATATATGATGAGAAAAAAAAACGTATTAATCTCTCCCAACTTCAGTCATCTGAAAATGTAACAGTACTGCAAGATAAAGTTGTCTAGAGGCTTTCTCTATAGCCAAAGGAGAAAGATGCCTCTTTGACGCCCTGTTGCTTATGTTAAATAATCCATTTTGACAAGGTTTCTAGAGTATTCTTCCTGAAATCAAAGGTTGTTTCTTGACAGAAATTCCCACACATTTCAGTATAAGATTTGTCTCTTTTCAGAGGTTTAATTAAGGGTGAGGAACGCTAGATTTTTACACAGTTTTTCTTCTTTTTCTTTTAATTTGATCATATCCTTATGACAGCGATACTGAAGGTCTCCATTTCTATTAAAGAACTTATCAAAGATGCTCCTTTAATTTCTTCCATTCCTGAATCAGATAACTGTTGTCCTATTTGTTTTCAACTATGAACTACAAGGTCCAAATTTAAATACTCTGTTACCTGTGGCAGATGATTCTGGAAAGAAAAGTATTGTCTATAAGTTTCTTGAAACTTTTTCTGTTGCCACGTTCTCTTCAGAGTATCAGGAACTGTACACTCCATTTTAAAAATAAACTGGTGATTCATTTTAAGTACAACAGAAAGTGAGGCTACCAGAGCTTTTATTTGATTACCTAACCTTGAATCCTACCAATCTGGATGAGTCACTGTTTCCTTTCGCTCTTCTCCTACTCTTTCATAACACAAGTGCAGGCATCAGGACATTGTATGAGAAACCATCTTCTGTGGGCTGCTCATTTCAATGAGGTTTTTTGTTGTTTTCAAGATGTCCTGAATGTCATGTTTTAAGTGTAAGGACTCATGAAGGCCCAGAAATTCACTTTTTTTCCCCCTCAGCTCTTGTAAGCAGAAGGCAAACAAAAGTTCTTCTTTAAAGTAGCTCTCATTTCTGATTCAGCCTCTATACATCTTTTAGGATGTAACTTGAAAAGGCATTTTTAAGCAAACAAGTACTTAACTATGTGTTCCACTAATGAAAATCAAACATGCCCTTAAAGTTAATCACAAACCACAACTTTCTGAATTAGGTTGGACATGAGCATTTCCTGAAAGAGGGTTTCTTACTGTTCAACTCAGCAGAACTTTCTTCTCTTGCCCATTTTAACTTTTTCTTAGTAGCTCTTACATTAAAGACCATGAGTGAATCATGAATTATTCCCACTGCATTTGGTTTGTGTCTTTACTGTTATTCTTCTGTTGCATACGACTTAAAAAAAAAAAGACTTATTTGCCCCAAATCTCATACTTTTCCACATAATTCAGTCCAATAAAACATGTATTTCCTTCCCCTATAAACCTTGCCTCACTTATATCTTTACCATAGTAACAACGCTGCTTAAGATGGAGACGGTTTTTGGCACTTTTATTTTAGATCACTGCTTTGAGATAAAATTTCAACATGTCATTCACAATGTTTTTTGTGTTTGCAAATTCATTACAATTCTAAAACTGAAAGGCGATCCAGACTTCATCATGCTCAGTGATACAAGTGGGGTAGGATTTTTTTTGTACATAATATTAGAATGCTTTTTGAGATGGCACTTACAAAACAATTATTGTCAGAAAAAGGTAATATTCAACCCAGGTTTTTCCTTCCTGTTCTTCTCCCGCCTTCTTCCAAATGTTTTTTTTTCCCCACAATGGCTCTGAAATCTCACAAAAATTAATGCTTATTATATATACTCAAAAGAGGCAGGAAAAGTCACCCCTAGGTAGTGCAAATTGCACAATAATAGAATAAAGAGAGAGAGCACGAGGGAAAGATGTGACTGTTTGTACGCTTGATCCTTTAACAAAAAAAGAGAAACAAAGCTGTCATGATATTGCCACATCTTATCTTTAGAAAAGCAGGACTAACGCACATGTTTGTTCTCCACTGGGTAACTTCCAAAAGAGACTAATAACAGAAACCACAGCAAATGCATTAATCAGACTAACACCAGCATTTTGGGATTCAGTCCTCTCCCTGTCTCCCCTACACATACACACATGAACTAATCTGTTTACTCAATTCTTGTTTCCTCAAGCACGAACAAGGCAGAAAAACATAAAAAATCAGAATATGTAGTATTTAAAAACAGCATATTTGCAATTAGCCCAACATGTATGTCAAGAATTTTCTTGTGGTTAGAGAAGTCAGGCAGACAGGATTTTGTGGTGCCAATCCTCGTGTAGCCATTGCCCATTCTGACATTTTGGAGAAGTCACTTGGATTTGCAGCATTAAAAAATGGTATAGTTAAGACAGACCTGACTTACAGAGGTGCTTTGAGGCTTTTAAAATTGTCTGTGAAGTTCCTGTGATTCCAGCATAAAAGATGTCACCTACATGTCTTTTCTGTTAGTCAGGCTTCTCTGCTTGCAGCTGCCTTGCTTCTGGGTTTTCCCGGCCAGGTCTTCTGGTCACCGTAGCCCATTCCTCTGGGCTTTGCTTATACCCGTACTATATCTCTGCTTGTTTAATACATCCAAGAGTATAAATCAAAATTTCTGGTCACTCATAATAAGTCACCAAACTGGGAATAATTTGCTGGCCAAAAATAATACAGATTCAATACTACCAGTTTATTACTCCTAAAATTAGAAGAAAAATAGAAAGAACAGTATTTTCTGTAGGGATCCAAAGTGCTTCCTTTTAAGGACAGTCTGGAGAGAACTGTTTTATGCCATCAACCCCTGGGTTAACACAAAAATATGTAATCTTTACAAATTAGAGTTCATACTTATACATGAAATAGTTGAGCTAAGAATTCATGGAAAACATGCAATATTGTGAGAAATTTTGAAAGAATTTTAATGAATTTGCAATCCAGTTTTCAATTGTGACTGTTGATTATGTCAAAACAAGCATACAATTCAATGCATGCCAGAAATATTTCAAGTAATGACCTTCCTAACTCATATATATACCAGGTATCCTAGAAGTGAACTCTCTATCAAAAAATTCAGCTTGAACTCCAAATCCTTGAGGAAAGCCAGTATATTTTCACAGTTATTTACATTTTGGGCTGGCAGTAGAAGAATTTCCTTAAAGATTTATGGTATCCATCCTATACTTCTGCACCCTTTCCTACTGATGAAAGCAGTGAGTTAGGTATCTTTTCCACTGCCTGACACATCATAGGAATTTAAGGTGGAACTTCCAGTCCTTAAAACAACTAAGATAAATTCCTCAATAAGGCTTTAATAATAAAAGAATCAGCTGGTGGACTGGAAGACTTGAGGAGTGCAGGAGAGCACAATAAGTAACTGAAACAGGTGCCAAGTGAATTTTTGGTGATGCATGACCCATTAGGTCCGAGAGAGATCAGAGTACAACTTATCTGTAAAGCAGAGCTTTATTTAACAGAACATCTGTGAGATCTGGGAAATCAATACTTGAATTACCGAAACAACTACCTAATGGATTAGCAATTCTATAAATCTGATGGTTTTTCTGTCCATAAGTGATCAGGATCAAGGGATTTCTTTCTTGTACACTGTCCTCTTTCATATATGCCAAATAAAAATTCTGCCTTGTGCTTTTTCATTGTAACATTTCTGTATATACATGTGGAATACTGCTTCCCATCTAGTTTTAGCCTCATTTGCTAATTTTGCTAAATTTATGATTAAGCAAAAGTAGCAATCAAATCACTAAACTCAGCAATGCAGAAAAGAAACAAACATTATTCTCCACCTTCTTCATGCACATAGGTAATACAACAATTATGCAACTTTCTCATTGAATTATTTAGATGTTTTTGTATATAGTTTTTCTGCAAATGTTTTCACTATCAGAGTTTTAATTATATAGACACAAATATTTATGCCCACAAAACACAGCAATTGATATTCAGGGTTGCGTAACCATGAACATAATTTGGACCAGTCTCAGACAGTGGTTAATACCACATAATTAGAGAATCACCTTCATAACTTCGTGTCATCACAAAATTTGCTCTCTCATTCCTGGCTGACCTTTGCAGATCAATAAATGTATCAAACACAAGACCTAGTAAGGAATTCTGGAGCATTTTGTTGTTAACCTTTAGACATGATGAAAATTGACCTTTTAATCCAGCTCTCCATTTTCTATATTTTAGTTTGTGATCCAGGATATTTTTTCCTTCTCACATCATAGAAACCTAACAGCCTATGATTAATTTCAGGGATAGGAAATTTTAAAGTTTTATAAGCTCATCAACTAAATACTGCCAGAGTAAATAAATAAATAAAACATGCTGCTTAATTCTTGTAATTTCCTGATCTTCTATTGCGGTATTTTTAAATATCTTTTCATCTGGTCTGCTCAGTGTATCTATGCCTTACTGAGTTATAATTCTTTAATCCAGCTACTAAGCATTTTATAATTTAAATATGCAGAAAATATTTGAAATTTTTACTTACTTCCAGGTCTTCAGAACAATGGCTGTTTTAAAAAATTACTAGGTATATTTTCATATTTTTGGACATAACATGATTCTGTTTTGTGATTCTGTGAGTTTCATCTGATTTAATCCCACTGTCTTGCTCAAGGCTAACTTGAGAACAGCCTCCCTTTTTGGTCAGCTCCTGTAAGAGTTTCTTAAAGTGCCATGACATCATTTTATCCAAGATTTTCTACATCATCAAACATTTCTAAAGTGAAGAACATCATAGTGTTAGATTTTATGGCTTTTCCACTTTTTCTGTGTCAGTTCTCACAATTCATTTTTTCCTATTCAGCCAATGAAGACAAAACAGTATTTTCTGCACAGTAGGCTGTGATTTGTATTCAGATGAATCATCACAGATATAGACTTCTCTACAGAATTTTATCTTTCTACATATTAGCAGTTGTTCTTAATTTTCATTGAATAACACAAAAATATATACTAGTAACATAGGTGGAACAGATATTAAAATAATGATGGACTGGTCAGAAGAGCTTTATTAAGTACAGAACTTGACATCAGATCTGATGAAATAAATCCCAACAAAAGGAAAAGGTTCAGGTTTATAATATTCATTTCAGATCTAGTACTTTGTTGTATATTATCTTCATAGATACTTGATGATTTACAATAGATTGATTTAAATTGCCACAAGGAAAAAGTAGGAAATTGCAGTAATCAAGCACATCTGAAGTGAGACTTGGCAAATAAAAAATACTCCAGACCAGTCTTACTTCATGCAGCCCATGCTCAGGCAAAGCATCCAGTGACTCAACCAGAGTTTTGTAGTAAGAACTTTTGTATTTGCATGTTTGAAGCTATCCCATGACTTCTCACAGTTTCTGATTACATTGCTCCTTTATCTTCTGCATTATTAAACATACCTGAATACTGAATGAGCATAGTTAAGATATATAGGAAGAAACTGGTCTACTACAAGAAGATTAAAAATAAAGGAAATAATTATTGATAAATTTACATATCATAGTACTAACTGTAAAAGTGGAACAGTATCTGAATTTTATATTTTAATAGAATAGTCTTCAACTGTTATAAAAATTAAGTTTAATATATACTTTATTTCATGGGATCAGGACTGATTTTTATGGATAAATATACAGACACACATTCACAAACAGTAAGACATACATACATGTACATTCCAATTTAGTTGTTTATAGCAGTAATATAATAACGGACTTCGTCATGAAACAGCTATGTAGGCATTTGATAATTACACTACCATTATAGAACTAAAAACGTATACTCTAAAATTATCTAGTTCTAAATGTGTCCTAGAATCCAGAAGCTTTGCATGTTTAAAACCAGTATTTGCTACAAATAGATGAAACGAGACTACTATAATTTTAAAACATTTTATATCTATGTATCTATGTAAGACTATAATGTTCTAGGCTTCAGTACGGACTGTTAACATTTGTGAACAACTGGTGTATGGACTTAAACTCTATTATGCTATCTTGATACACATATGGATTGGTCTATTTACATTACTTGGAAAGTAAAAAGGGGAATAATAGCTGTCTGCAATCCTAAAAACACCAGAATTTAAAGTGCCAGACATTTGACAGATGAGAAACTGACTACATCTCTGTTACTGTTTCTAGTCTGAATAATGGGTCCACTTGTGGTGGTGTTAGGGAAGAGGAGTAAAGAGAATGAAGGGAGACAGAAGCCAAGACGACACAAACTACCAGAGCACTCTCTATGAAGGATAATTTTGTTCTGCAAAATATAGTCTATAGATAGCCACTGTTCATAAGAAAACAGCTGGGAATCTACGAAGACTTGTCTTGACATACACACTTCGCACTTCCAACTACCCAATCACATTAAAAGAAGCAAAGAATGTAAGTATTTTTACTAATATCAATTTAAAACTATGACTATCCTTACCATTTTTACATTGTATATCCATAAATGGAAAGAAAGTGGTAGTCTTCGTTAAGACTGGACAGATGGAAAAAGCAATGGTCTTAGCAATTTTGAATTAAGTGGAAATTCAGAAGGACAATACTTTTCTTTAAGAAGTATAAATTCAGGTAAATGCTGAGACTCTGATTCCTACTGTATACAGGAACGTGAAACGTCAAGCAAGATGGCAATGCAATGGCAGGTTCTTCATAAAATGAAATTCCATAATAGCAGTTATAGGCCACAGTTTTATAACACAAAGTTTACACAGTCCATGATGAGTATTAATGTTCTTGAATTTTTCCTAATTCTTTTTGGAAATAAAAGCTATGTACTTCAGGAGTAACTACCCTCCCACAAAGTAGTCTTCAACAGAGTTTGCTTCCTAGCTTTGTGTTTATTGTATTGAATACTGATGTTAATAAAAAAGCAAGCATGACAGCGTCCCCACACTGAGATTTCTGAGTACTACTTTAATGCTAGCAGCCTTGGCAAGCTAAAAGACACATTTTTAGAATTTTAAAACAGATGGATTAGCCGTTATAAACAGAAAGCTAGTTTAAAGGACAAATGCCTTATGTAAGATCTCACAGAAAAGAGATCTATCCAACTCTATTATTTTCATGTGACCCATAGACAACTGTGATGTTCAAAGATGCACAGAAGTCAGACACACAATGCCCACTGGAATTCAGTGGAAACTGAGTGCTCAACCTTTGCTTATATCTTTGGCATTTCCCTTCTAACTATCACTTCTTTTGGTTCCATGGTATCCTTTTTCTTTTAAATCTAGCTCAGAGTATTTTATTTTTCCTTTATTAATTTCAATAGGTGAATGACCTGACTATGCAGAAACAGAATAAAGACACCCTGAGAGCTGGCAGACGGTATAGTGATGCTTGCTATGATATTGATATGCTCTATTATTTCTGAACTGCTTGAAACTAGCTTGAAACTAAGTTTCTGCCTGTTACGTGGAAAACAGAAAACCTATTATTTTCAGCTTAAAGAGAAGAGACTACAATAGCCAGCCAGTCTCTTCTTAAAGGCAGTTGCTTGCCAATATCAATATATTACCTCTTGACAATCAGTTGTGAAGGATAATTAGGTCTTAATCCTGTGGTGTTTTATGAGTCTGCAGGTGTGAGGCCCAGGGGCAGACCAAATAATATCATCACCTGGGAATCAGCTACGGAGGCCTTTGAATTGTGTGTCCTTAGCAATCATAACTTTAGCAATATCATCAAGAATATCAAAGCTGCAAGTTAGAGAACTGGAAGATAAACCAAATAATAATTATTTACATTATGAATGCCGTTTTCTTTCTTCAAGAAAATCCTTGTTCTCGTGTGTTGCTATGCTGGCCTGTAAAACAGAGGAGGAAGAGCAGTATTACAGATGAAGTTTTGCACACCTAGCATGCAGCAACCATTTAAAAGACCATTTAAAAGTCAACCATTTTGACTCCTGCTGTTATAAAACTGTTTTCCACCCTTTAATCTCTGTGTTAGGCAAAAGTATTGTTTCTAAATTAATGTATGCCCTGAACAAATAATCTGATAGAATGTGTGTTTCAGATATCATTTCTGTCAGCTCAGTGCAAATTGAAATGGACTTCCTGGATTGGAGGTATTGATTTTAAAATTCTGATTCTGGCCATTTCTGACTGAAAAGGGAAAAGCTACTGCATTATCCCCTATTTGCTACCGTGCCCCACTGCTATTACATGAGTAAATTGCTAGCAATGCAATAGGAGAGCCTTGATGCAGACACTACCTGCACTGTCCTTTGGGCTTTCCAGTTTTTCAGTTGACAACTTTTCTATCCTGTATCTACCGTTTTGGAGAAAGCAAGTAGGAAAAACACCAGGGTCTAGAAAATTTTTCCAGCTGGGAGAAAAACTAATGATGGAATACAGGTATTCTTTACATATATAAATTCTGTCTTCTGTTTTCTGAAGAAACTCTTGATTGTCAGCATCAGTCTTTAGTACTGACATTTATGTATGAATTCAGTTTCCTTTCTGTTGGTACAAACTCCTTCTTCCTTGAACATGTGGCCAAGGTAAAAAACATCTCACATTACTTTGTGTCAATTGTATGTATATTGAAGATGTCATTTTACTATAAGCCATTTCTGGAGTAATTATTTTTCTTCCCATTTTAGTATGCATCATTATATAATCTATGTTTAACAGAATACTTAAAGGACGTACATAATCTGTTACAGATTTCAAGGAATCATGTGGTTACCATTATTGATAGTAAACCTTGGTAAGAACTTTATTTTCTTGCAATTATAGAATCTGCTGCTGCCAGCTTCACTTTTTTTCTTCAAAATGACAATGGGCTGGTTTAAGGCTTAAGCACAACCTCCTGAGACATTTCCCATTTTGTCTTCCTATTTTGCTCAATCACTTTCTTTGGGTATCAGTTCTGTATTGGACTTGCCAGCTCAACCTACAGAAACATCAGATTCTTAACCAGAAAGCCTTTTAGGCTGTATCTGCTGGGCCGCACAGAAATGTAAAGTACTGTTGTGAAACAAAAAGTAGAACATCATGATCATACTCCTTCACGCTTTTTCTCTGCTCAAGCTTCTACTAAATCTACAGGTTCGTATTTTGCAGCTGTTGCACATTTACGTTCTGAGGATGGGATGCAGGTGGTCTAATGTTGGACATCTAAGATAGATGCATGTCTCAGACTCCCTTAACAGCCAATAGAAAGGAAACAGTTGTCTGAACGTGATCCACCTGACCTCTTTCAGACACCTGCATCACAGTGAAATGAACTGTGTTCAGAAGGATCTAATTGACCATAAACGGAGCATATGTAATTAGACATAAGCTGCAAATGCAAGATTAATTTCACCAGATGATTCAGGAAATAAATATGACTGATGATTGTTCATGCCCTTAACACCTTTTGTAAATAAAATTTAGCCCATGATATATTTTCTAAGTTTCTGCTGGAAAGCAGGGATGACCAATACCTCTTACAACAGTTGACCTTAGAGAACAAATTCTTCACTGAGAATATCGCTGACAATCGCTTTTTTCCCCCACCTTTTTTTTTCCATCTATAAAAATAATTTCCATGCTCTGAATTTATAAGGCTTTTTCTAGCACAGCTTACAAATGATTAGCCATACATAAATGCAAGACATTTATTTAGCTTATTCACTATTTCAGTTGTCTTGCTCTAATTTTAAAAGTGCAATTTCAAACTCAATTTCCCATCCTTTTAATTGGGACCTCAACCACTACCTGTAATTAGGTGGTTTATTTTTGACTCATAATCCTTAGCTATCTCATCAAATCTGATGAATCAACTCAACTGTCTGAGTTATAGTTTATTATTCCTATGCAATTCACAGACCCTATTACTGGTTCGAAAGCCAAACTGTTAAGTTTCACTCTAAACAAAGATTCAGGGCTGACCTATCAATAAGCTTTGTCATTTAATGTGGTGCTTCTCACTCCCAGAATATGGAACTCCACTTTCACCTTCTTACACAAGCAAAAGCCCACATGTACACACATCATACATGCACAGAGACCTTCTTACAAAGTACAGTACCCCCTGCTTGTATTTCTGAGTGTAACCAGTGCTTTTATTTTAGGTTATAAGGCTTTGTTCAGAAAGCCAAGCTGAAGGGGATTTTGTTGCATGCTGAAGTTCTTACAGTTTAACCCAATCTGTAATCCTTAATGCACCTGTGAGAGACTGAACTGTAGAACATTTGTCTCAAAGATTGCTTGTCTAAGCAGAGAATCCTCTGAATACGATAAGAACGGCTATGAGGCCACGGAAACCTCCGGTTTGCAAAAGCTACGCTGTGTGCAAAACTCGGTGGAGGTCAACCGAAGGTTGTGAGAGATCCAGCGCTAGCTGCGTGAAGAGCGAGGCTGGAGTTGCGAGGAGCGTGTGCGCCCGTGCAGCCGCGTAATAGCCGCGTGACAGCTGCGTGAAGAGCGAGGCTGGAGCCACGTGAAGCGTATGCGCATGCGCAGGAATGCAGCAACATGCAAGTACGTGCCGTTGTCATGGGAACCGCAGCCCCTGAGCGAACACAAAAGGACTGCCAAGACAAGTCCCACCACCGAAACACCAAGAGGCTTGGACCCCCGGGACGCCGCGGACCCATGCCCTGGTGCGATCGCCCACCACCGGAACACTGAAAGACTTGGACCCCTGGGACGCTGCGGATCCATGGTGGTGACTATTCTTGCAACTCTATCCCGACTGCTTACTTGATTTGTCTTTTATACTAACCTAGGCTGTCGCTACTAATTTTTATTTTCAATAATAAAAGTTGTTTAGGACATGCGGCATTTGACCTCATTTTGTCTTAATTTCGCCCTTTGGATCATATCAAAACATCCCCCGACATTAGATCAGGACATTTAAATTGGCGTCACGGACAGGATCCCTTGAGACGAGAGTGCTGTATTGTTTGTAGTGTTTCCCAAATATGTGAGACCTCTCAGGAAAGTAAGGGGTGCAGGCGTGTTTGAAACTTACGTGCTGCCTTTCTGAGACAACCACTTCTCCACTTTATAAAAGTTCCCAAATACGTGAGACCTCTCAGGAAAGTAAGGGGTGCGGGTCTGTGTTTGAGATATTTGGAAACTTACATATTGCCTCCCTGAGACGACCGCTTCCCTGCTTTATATAAGATGAGCGATACTAAAACTGCCCCTTTGGGGAGAGAAGTTTTGTTTGGGTTTTTGGAAGAACATGGTGCATGACACTCTGTACTCGGAGTGGACTGGGCTCAGGGAAACTGGTATAATTTGCAGGGTGGTTGATTGAACGAGTGTTTTGCAAAAAGATGCAAGAGTAAGATCAGGAAAAGGAAAAGTGATTATTTGTGCTGTTGTCGGTGCCAGTTTGGCCGCTGCTGTAGAGGCGAGGGAACGCTGTCGTGTTGCGGAATCCCAAATTGTTGAATCCCTCCAAAACCTCGTTCGGTCCCTTCAGGCGCAAGTGGCGGAATTAAAAGAACAGCTTGAAGAAGAGAGAGACCAGGTGAAACATCTGCAGTCTGCTCTTAAGTAACTCCTTGCGGGCACTGCCCACGAGGAAATATCCCCCAGATCGGAAACTGGTTATCCTTTTAACGACTTGCAGGCAGTGAGAGAAAGAGTAGAAATTAGAACCGCCCTCGCTGCGACCCTTGGTTAAGACCAAGTATATTTACAATGATGATCAGGATCAGTCCCCCCAAGTCACAACCAAGGAGGTCCCCTATACTGCCACCGAGTTGGCGAAGTTAAAAAAGGATTTTGGCTGAACTCTTAGGGAGTTGGAGACAGAGTATGTACAGAGAGTATCGTTATCTGGGAGGGACCAGATTTCGTTTAGTGAAAAGGAGGTCGAGGGATATTGGGGACCTGGAGTATTTTTAACTACTGGGAATTACCGCATCCCTTGGTCTTTAACCCAGTGGGCAGCCTATTGGGCGGGGTGTTTGAACGCCCTGGAGAGGGGGGATCCCCTCGCAATCATGGGGACTGTTGATCAGTTGGTGGAAAGTGTGCAGAAGGTAGTTTGCTTGCAGATGCTGTATGATCAGAAGTTGAAGCCTAGGCAGGAGTCCCCATGTTGATGCCGGTAGGCTGTGAACGAATGACTCCCCTTGTAAGGGGACTCCCCTATTCCTTAAAGCCGATTGGTATACAGTTACAGGGGAGAATATAGGCAATGCCTCAGGGCGAAAGAGTTGCGGCTGCTTTAGAAGGACTTACACCTGGTTGGCACCGCTGGCCCCCGGATAGGAAGATGTGGACCTGGGGGGGAGGTTGCCCAAGAATTGATTAATTACGGGCGCAAGTATGGCCCCATTATCCTTCCAGCCACTAAAACAGACTCTAGAGACCTGAGACGAGCTGAAGTAAAAATGGTTTCGCGCCCTGGGGGTGATAGAAGAGGAAGGGACATCCCAAATAAGCTCAGTAGTCTGTGGGCAAAGAGGTGGCAAAAGGGGGTTCCACGTGACTTAATGGATGGATTGCCAACTGACAAGTTAGAAAGGCTGGTGTCAGGATGGCCCGATAAACCAGCAGATAAAGAGACTGGTTCTAAAAATACCACCTCTGGTTCACCCCCTTTGATTGACTTACCAAAGACAAATCTCAACCGAAATACAGTGGCAAACTAGATCCTTCGCCCTCCAATGGTGAGCGGGGGGGTGAAGGTTGGGTACGTATCAGACAGCTCACCAAAAACGGCTGGGATGATTTACTAATTACAGGTGTTGTGGGGCCAAAACAAGTGCCGGTCACATTTTTGGTAGACACTGGGGCTCAGATTTCAGCTATCAAAATGAAAGATGCTACTAGCTGTGGAGTTAAATTTTCTATACAGAGGCTGTTTGTAGCAGGTGCATTTGGCAATGTTCAACCACAGGCGTTGGCAATGGTCAACCTACGATTGCCGGGGGAAGATATTGCCACCACAGTAGCAATGGTTGTGGGAGAATGTCCACTCAACTCTTGGGACTTGATGTTCTTAAAGGGAGGACCTGGATTGATAATAAAGGGAGACAGTGGTCGTTTGGCTCTCCAACAATGGATATTCGGCTGCTACAAGCTGCGCTGCCACTTCCCCCTTCAAAGTTTATGAATGTTAAGCCTTACCCGATACCCTTGGGGGTCAGAGAGGGAATAACTCCTGTGTTGCAGGATTTAAAAGGACAAGGTATCATGGCTCCAGCCCACTGCCCTTCTAACTCCCCAGTGTGGCCAGTACGAAAATCCAACGACAAGTGGAGGTTAACCATGGATTATCGTAGACTTAATGCAAATACCGGCCCATTGACAGCCGCAGTACCGAATATTGCTGAGCTTACAGCTACAATCCAGGAACGAGCCCACCCGATCATGGCGACAGTGGATGTTAAGGACATGTTTTTTATGGTCTCCCTACAACCTGAGGACCAAGACTGTTTTGCTTTTACTTGGGAAGGTCACTTTCACCCGACTCCCACAGGGATATAAGCACTCCCCCACGTTAGTCCACCATGCGGTGGCGCAGGAGCTGGAAAGAGTTCAGGTAGAGAAGGGGATCAGTATTTACCAATATATTGATGATATTCTTATGGGAGGGGATGAGGTAGAAAGGGTTCAGATAACTCAAGGTAATATAATTTCCCATCTAGAAAGTTTGGGACTGAAGATTCTGCCTGAGAAAATACAAACACCCTTGAGTGAAGTGAAGTTTTTAGGGATTTGGTGGAAGGGAGGAATGACATGTATCCCATCAGACACCCTCTCTTTGCTAGACCAGATTAAGATGCCAGAGTTGAAAAGGGATTTACAGCATGTATTGGGGTTACTTGTGTTTTGGAGAAAACACATTCCCAATTTTTCAGTTATTGCAAGACCCCTATGTGACTTGTTGCAAAAAGGGGCCCAGTGGGAATGGACTGAACCTCATGAAGAGGTACTGCAGTTGCTGGTGTTTGAAGCGACTGCCCATCAAGCTTTGAGTTCTATTCACCCCACAGACCCGGTCCATATTGAGTGGGGATTTGCCAAAACCGGGCTATCCATTCATTTATGGCAAAAGGGCCTTGAAGGACCCACTCGGGTCTATTGGGTTCTATTCTCGTGGTTTTAAAGATGCTGAAAAAAGATATACAGTTTGGGAAAAGGGTTTGTTTGTAGTCAGTTTAGCTTTGAGAGAGACTGAACGAACTATTCAACAACAACCAATAGTGCTCAAAGGCCCATTTAAGATAATTAAAACAGTTTTGGCAGGTACTCCACCCCCTGACGGGGTGGCCCAGAGAGCCTCTGTGCGAAAATGCCCAGATAGAACATTACTGCGACATCTTCACGGTATCCGAGGGGGCCGTAAAGATGTTAACCATTCAAGAGGAGACGGGCCCAGATAGGGAAACGAGTGAACTCCACCCCATAATAAAAGTGGCCCCTCCATTTTCTGGGCAGTTGCAGAACATTTGGTTTACCGACGCTTCTTCCAAACGGGAAGAAAAAACATGGAAATAACAAGCCATAGCACTCTGTGTAGACATCAATGAACAAATAATTACTGAAGGGGAAGGTAGCACTCAAGTAGGGGAAATAATTGCAGTATGGAGTGTTTTTCAACATGAGGCCCAATCTGTTTCTCCTGCCTATATTTATATTGATTCCTATGCTGTGTTTAAAGGCTGCACCGAATGGCTTCTGTTTTGGGAACAAAACAGGTGGGAGGTCAATAGGATACCTGTATGGCAGAAGGAGAAATAGCAAGATATTCTGACTATTGCTAGGCAAGGAAAATTTGCAGTGGGCTGGGTGGCTTCCCACCCAAAAGATGGTACCCCTGTGAGCCAGTGGAATGGCAAAGCTGATGAACTAGCCTGACTGGCTCCCCTGCAAAACACCCAAATAGCAGAAGATTGGGAACGGTTGCTACAGTGGCTACATGTAAAAAGGAAACACTCAGGAGCCAAGGACCTCTATTTCGAGGCCCAAGCCCAAGGTTGTCCAGTTACTAGGGAAGAATGCAAGACTTGTGTGTCTGCTTGCGAACAATGTCATACCCGCTTAGAAAGATATCCCCTGGAGGATGACCCCCTGCACTTGCGGGAGGGGAAAGGGCTGTGGGAGACCTGGCAGGTGGACTATATCCGCCCTTTCTGGAAATCAGAAGGAAAGCATTATGTGTTGGTTGGGGTAGAGATAGTGTCAGGGCTAGTCCAAGCGGGAGCATTTGCTAGAGCGATGGGGGAAAACACAGTGAAAGCTCTGAAGGGGTAGTTTGGCACCTTCCTCAGACTGCAATCAATTCAATCAGATAATGGTTCCCACTTTACTGCCAGAATAGTCCAAGACTGGGCAGCTCAGGAGGGAATTTCATGGGTATATCATGCTCCATATTACCTGCAGGCAAACGGGATTGTGGAAAGAACAAATGGCTTGTTGAAGCGCTTTCTTAAATCACACAAGCCAGGATGAACCGAACGACTGTGGGATGCAGTGACTAGTGTCAACAGTCATTAGGGCATAAACGGATGCCCGAAAATTACCGCGTTTTGTCCGAAGGCCTCAACCATTATACCAGCCTCCTACGTCCCTGATCATCCTAAAAATCCGTCACATTTTCCAGGCCAACCAGTTTTGGTTGAACTCCCCACTGTGGGAGCCGTACCCCTGGTACTGGCAACTCAATGAATAAGTATGCCTGGAAAGCAAAAGATGCTCCCGGAAAAGAACGTGAGATTAACATACGGTGGATTATTCCATCTTTCTAACAACAACCTGCCTCAGGTTCCTTAAAATGGACCGAGTTGCTTTCTTTTCTTTTCCAGGTGGAGACTCTGGAACCAGCCCGAAAAAGCACATGAAGCTGCTGATTGCCTGCATGATTTTGTCAGTGGTTTCTTTGTTAATATTCATAGGGTGTTTGGTATACCATTGTAAACGATGTTTTGGCCGACCATTATCACCATCTTTAGTATCTGGGGAAGCTCCTGCTCCCCCTTTGACTCGTCATGGCAAATGAATTTATTGTTTTAGGTCAACAAGTAGCTGTTACCTTTAATCTTACCAAGTGTTGAGTATGTGGAGGGCCATTTGGTCTAGAAAGATGGCCATGGTCCTCCGTTCCCCTTTCTCCTAAATGGTTAGTGAGTAATTACAGTGAGATCAAAAATGATTCCTATTGGAGCGAGGACACACAGCCCTGGATGGTACAATACCCGACCCGAGGTGAATATTGTCTAAATCAAACATAGGAGGGTGGTGTTTTTGTAGGAAATAGCAAACGTAATTGCACCTATACATATAGAAACCATTGCTTCATTGAGGGCTGTAAGACAACATTTGACTACAACAATGAATCTTTTGTATCTCATGAGCTGGGATGGGTCTGGGTGAATGAGACCGGGCACTGGAAAATACTTCCTCCCTATTGGTCTCCGATCAATTGTATGAAAAACATTACTGGTATTACTGAAAATTGTTCCTGGAGTAATGATACCGGTGCTTGGTCCTGTTCCAGTTACAAGATACCTGGCAACAACGTACCCCTATCATTAAACCATCCAGTTGGAGCAGGTAATACCACATATTTCCAATTACCATGGACCCCCACAGGTCTGTTTGAAAATGGTATGTGGGCACTGAAAGGTCATTATTGGATCTGTGGACATCACACGTACAAGCAATTGCCCAAAAATTGGACTGGGGTGTGTTATGTGGGGCTAATTCACCCTTTATTCTTTTTACTCCCAGAGGATGGAGGTGACGGATTGGGTGTTAAGTTATATGGTGAGCTCAATCGATATCGGCGATCCATTGATACCTCTATAACAGGTGGAACTGGTCAAACCTGGGGTAAGGACAAGTGGACCCCTCAACGTATCATAAACATGGACCTGCCACCTGGAACCCCAATGAGTGGATTAGTGGTGCTCCAGAACCTATCTATAATTTAAATCGCATTATTCAGTTGCAAGCCGTTCTAGAGGTTATTACTAACGAGACGGCCCGTGCTCTGAATCTGTTAGCAGACCAGGCCACCCAAATGCGAACAGCGATATTCCAACATCGCATGGCTCTCGATTACATGCCAGCCGAAGAAGGGGGTGTTTGTGGTAAACTAAATGACTCCAACTGCTGCTTAAAAATCGATCATAGCTGCAAAATTGTTAAACAAATTATTGCAGGAATATGAAAACTGGCCCATGTTCCCGTTAAACCTGGAAGGGTTGGGAATTTGATCCCTTCTCCTGGCTCCCAGGTGAACCATGGGTCAAGCCAATTTTATTTTATTTGTTATGTAGTTTTGCCATGTTGTTATTTCTACCATGTATTATTACGTGTTTTATACAGTTAATTCAACCTGTTGTAACCAATATGCAATTTGTGACTACCTTTTCACCTGACAGTGTTAAACAAATACGCGCTGTGTGCCCAACTACGCCACCAGCAGTGCAGATTGTATGAAATGCTCTGAAATGCTCTTTTCTGGCCTTTTCTACATAACTACCTTTTCTCAAAATCACCATGGGTCCTGAAACAATGTTTGAGCCACGGGATGGTGTGAGAGACTGAACTGTAGAACATTTGTCTCAAAGATAGCTTGTCTAAGCAGAGAATCCTCTGAATACGATAAGAACGGCTATGAGGCCACGGAAACCTCCGGTTTGCAAAAGCTACGCTGTGTGCAAAACTCGGTGGAGGTCAACCGAAGGTTGTGAGAGATCCAGCGCTAGCTGCGTGAAGAGCGAGGCTGGAGTTGCGAGGAGCGTGTGCGCCCGTGCAGCCGCGTAATAGCCGCGTGACAGCTGCGTGAAGAGCGAGGCTGGAGCCACGTGAAGTGTATGCGCATGCGCAGGAATGCAGCAACATGCAAGTACGTGCCGTTGTCATGGGAACCGCAGCCCCTGAGCGAACACAAAAGGACTGCCAAGACAAGTCCCACCACCGAAACACCAAGAGGCTTGGACCCCCGGGACGCCGCGGACCCATGCCCTGGTGCGATCGCCCACCACCGGAACACTGAAAGACTTGGATCGCCGGGATGCTGCGAATCCATGGTGGTGACTATTCTTGCAACTCTATCCCGACTGCTTGCTTGATTTCTGTCTTTTATTCTAATCTAGCCTATCGCTACTAATTTCTATTTTTGACAATAGAAGTTATTTAGGACATGCGGCATTTGACCTCGTTTGTGTCTTAATCTCGCTCTTGGGATCCTACTAAAACCTTCCCCAACAGTGGATCGGGACAGTACCATTCTCTTTCCTCTCTACTAATGCATGTGCAGCTCTGACTACTTTAGTCCACAGTATTTTGAGGGACTGGTCTTTTCCCACAGCAATATAAATTTTAATTAAAACTGGTAAGTCAAGCTTCCCTTATTTATACTGTTCTTCTTATGGCAACACATGGATAGGATTAAATGGTGCTGTCAAGCAGAGACGCTGGTATTTGCTGGCTTTTAATATTGCTGCCCATATCAAGACAATAAATAAATGCCATCAATATTACCTATTCTTACTTCTTTAGTAATTATTTCATTAAAGTCATATTTATGCTGCCAAGTATCAGCAAGAACTGCTGGTACCAACTAGTAAGTCTATTTGGTGGTATTAAACTATGCCCAAGGATGGTTTTCAAAGGCATATTAGCAGTAACAGCAACAGCAACTCAATATGTATTTTATAAAACTTTTCAATGTATGAAACTAATAAACTCAAAGATTAAAGAAAAGTATAAGGAAGCAGCAACTCAGACCACAGGTCTACATTTACTAGGCAAAGATCGGCAATCCAGGTAAACAGCAAATACCCTCCCAAGACACCCACCCTATCCTCAGAATGCTTGGGTTTTGTCGTGGTTTAACCTGGCAGGCAGCCAAATACCACGCAGCCGCTCACTCACTCCCCCCACCCCCAGCGGGACGGGGAGAGAATCGGAAGGGTAAGAGTGAGAAAAACTCGTGGGTTGAGATAAAGACAGTTTAATAGAACAGAAAAAAAGGGAAAATAATAATGATAATGATAAAATATACAAAATGAGTGATGCACAATGCAATTGCTCACCACCCGCGCTGACCGATAACCAAGTAGCGATCGGTACTTCCTGGATCACACCTACCCTTCATATACTGAGCATGACGTCACATGATATGGAATACCCCATTAGCCAGCTGGGCTGGCTGTCCTGATTATGTTCCCTCCCACCTTGTGTACCTAGCTCAGTCAGTAGGCACGGGAGCTGTCCTTGGACTAGGAGGGCACTTAGCAACAACTGAAAATATCAGTGTGTTATCAACACGCTGTTATAGAACATCAGTGTGTTATCAACATTCTCCTCGTAGTAAATCCAAAACACAGCACTAGGAAGAAATTTAACCCTATATCAGCCGAAACCAGGACATAAGTCCCAAAACATAACTTGTTCCAAGGGTGACAAGGCAACTTCTAATATGCCCTGTTTCTCAACACCATCAACAGTCAAGGAACGATGACAACTTAAACACAATGCCTAAGGCACGTTGGCAAAAATGCAAGTAAATTAGCTTCCAAACCCTTATCCTTGTCCCAACACTGCACTGCAAATCTCTAGTTACAGAGAGTGCTTCTGATCTCATTTACTCCAGGCTGACAGCAGTGTACGTACAATCCCATTGCCTTTGACGGCAGCATTCCTGCTTTACATTAGTGAAAAGGGATAAGAATAAAGCCTCTCTCTTCACTCGTGAATTCAGAGTGCAGACTGTTGAGAATACATATGCTGTGTCTTCTACCCAGGCTAATTTACAAAGGTGTTACAGGTGACATTATAAGCTTTATCAACACATACCTTTTTTTAAGCAATCATCAGCTCAGAATGCTGACTAAATTTCCTCCCGATCGCATAAAACATTTATGAAGACCAATTAAAAGCACCAGCAGCAAGGCTATCAGAACTATATCTATCATGTTGTTATAGATTTTCCCTCAGTAGGACAGCAGTGTCCCTCCTTGTCTCCAAGGAGATTTTTTCTTTAAGGTTTTCTTAGTTCTGTTGCACTGAAAACTAAAGCTGGGAGATGAAATCAGCTAGAAGAGGACATCTTTCCAAATCTTCTCCAGTTGGAAAGGAAATGTCCATCTCCTCCTGATACACCAGACTACAAATGCTCTCTCCAAAGATATTCCTTCCTCTCAACCTCAAAAAAGACCCACAGATTGATCTGCATTTTCCTACATTATTTCCAGGACTGTTAGCAAACTACTGATGCACTCCATGTTGCTCTCTCTTCACTGATGTCAAATCTAATTCTTGGCAGAAGCTCATGTTTTATTTTTAATGGTGATCCATGGGCTAGAGTATAAAGGCAGATGCATATGTTTCTCATCCTACACTGAAACTTCCTGTTTTATCAGCATAAGGATCAAGGCAGAATAAACCCTTTGTGTTCTTAGTATGCTTTCTGGTTATCATTTATTAACTATCATGTTGTCTCTTTCACTCTTCTTCTAGGAAACATGTTCCCCTTACAAGTTATCACAATTTCTTCTTCCTTTGTATTATTCTTTTATATGCACTGCTTTTCTTTCCCCAATTTTAATTTTTTTTTTCTTTTTGTTCTTCTGTAGCTCTTTCATGACATTTCAACAGGTCTCACCACTAAGATTTTGCCCTATTCTGCCCACTGAAATGTAATCAGTGATGCAATTAATGCTAGCATTTCACACGCCATCAGAGAAGTCTGGAAGCAAGATCCAAGCTAATGAGACTGGATATTCTTTGCTGGTAAAGCTCTTCCAGGCTTTCTTTCAGGCTGAGCCACAAAGAAAATATATTTGTTAGTTAACCTTTACTTCCCCTTGGAAAGTTCCGAACGTGACAGCTAGAAACTTTGTTTGTTAATGTACATTTAGATTCTGAAAGACATGACGACTGCATAAACACATTAAAACAGCTCAATCGGGCCTTGCAACTGGAAAGTTGACATCACTGAACCATGCAATTTTGAGGCACTTAACCACCTCACTTTAAAAGCTAATGCATGCTATATTGTATTTTTAAATTTGTTGCTTCCTGTCCCTTGGATGACATTGCTTCACATGTACACAGCAATGCTCTTATCTTCAGGATTACACAAAATATCTATCTCAAAATCCTGAGAGCTTTTCAGAGTTTCGACTTTGAATCAAGTTCAAGTCTGAAAGCCATATTGAACCGGTTGCACCAGAGCAAAATTACCTTAATTTCAGGAAAACCCATATGAAATATAATTACAGGCACTTCAGGGGAATGCATGCAGTGGAAGAGAAACTTGATGGGACATTCCTTTACCTTTGTGCTGTTTCTCAAAGGCTGGGATGGTACCAATGGGCTGCTACATGGGAATGGCTACCGATCTCATCTATCTGGACTTCTGTAAGGTCTTTGACACAGTCCCCCACAACATCCTTCTCTCTAAACTGGAGAGATATGGGTTTGATGGATGGACTATTTGGTGGATAAGGAATTGACTGGATGGCAGCATCCAGAGGGTAGTGGTCAATGGCTCAATGTCCACATGGAGATCAGTGGTGAATGATGTCCCTCAGGGGTCCGTATTGGGACCAGTACTGTTTACTATCTTCATCAGTGACATATAGTGGGATCAGGAAAGCTTGAGAAGTGGGCCGATGTGAACCTCGTGAGGTTCAACAAGGCCAAGTGCAAGGTCCTGCACCTGGGTCGGGGCAACTCCCAGTTATCAATGCAGGCTGGGGGATGAAGCGATTGAGAGCAGCCCTGCCAAGAAGGTCTTGGGGATACTGGTGGATGGAAAACTGGACATGAGCCAGCAACGTGCATCGCAGCCCAGAAAGCCAACTGTATCCTGAAACGTGGCCAGAAGGAGGCGATTCTGCCCTTCTACTCCGCTCTGGTGAGACCCGACCTGGAGTACTGTGTCCAGCTCTGGAGTCCTCAACACAGGAAAGACATGCACCTGTTGCAGCGGGTCCAGAGAAGGGCCACAGAGGGATGGAACCCCTCTCCTGTGAGGAAAGGCTGAGAGAGTTGGGGTTATTCAGCCTGGAGAAGAGAAAGCTCCAGGGAGACCTTATTGCAGCTTTTTAATACTTAAAGGGCACTTATAAGAAACTTTTTAGCAGGGCCTGTTGTGACAGGACAAGGGGTAATGGTTTT
Source organism: Calonectris borealis (assembly GCF_964195595.1). Lineage (NCBI taxonomy): Eukaryota > Metazoa > Chordata > Aves > Procellariiformes > Procellariidae > Calonectris > Calonectris borealis. The sequence goes on along the minus strand of NC_134352.1, from coordinate 12,926,687 downwards.
AAACTAAAAGAAGGTAGATTTAGACTAGATATAAGGAAGAAATTTTTTATGATGAGGGTGGTGAAACACTGGAACAGTTGTCCAGAGAGGTGGTAGATGCCCCACCCTGCAAACATTCAAGGTCAGGTTGAATGGGGCTCTGGGCAACCTATCTAGTTGAAAATGTCCCTGCTCATTGCAGGTGGGTTGAACTAGATGACCTTTAAAGGTCCCTTCCAACTCAATTCTATGATTCTAAGAGCAGAAAAGGAGTACAAAAATTGAACTCCAGTCAGTTTGGGCATAATTTTTTGTATGACCTCCTTTAAGAACCAGAGAGAATAAGAACCCTTCGTAGCCATACAAACTGCAGAGCTGCTTGAATTCCTTTCACTTCAAAAACATGAATTCAGTGACCCAAGGTGTAAAAGGAATGGTGGGCACCAACAGCCTTTATTTTCCTTGTGAGGTGTTTCTCTACAGTCTTTTTCTCAGACAGGTTGCATAGGGTGCAAAATCAATGGCAGCTGATGGTCCACAAGCATTGACACTTTCTGTTCTCATCTACGGACAGTTAATTTAATTTTTAATTAACAGGAACAGAGATAATATTTAACCCTACTATATTGTTGCTGTGTCCTTCACAGGTGTTCTGTGAGCAGAAAATCATTGCAAACTGGACAACTATTCACAACTTCTCTGGTTACTCCCTCTTTATCACTTACCCTTTTCACACTGTCTAGTGTGATCCTATCTCACAACCAAAGTTTGTCTATGCTGATTTATCGTCTTTCCCCAATCACTACTTGCTGCCATTACCTTTAACCCAAGAATATCAAATTGGTGTTTCCACATCGTCTGAGGAATCTGAAATTCTGTAAATTCCCTTCTGATGTATGATTTTTATAGGAACACAGACCATCAATCTTCATCCCTGTATACATACATGTAATTTCCGCAGTACAATAAAGGCACATGAAAAACTAAAATAAGTGAATAAACAAAATTGAGAGCATTCACAGCATTCACCGGAGGATTCAAACAGTCAGCCTCAAATCAAAGTTGAAGGTGCTGTTAACGATGACTGTAATCTAACTCACTAGCAATCAAAAGCTCAAGGTCTATGTTACTATGCACTGTTTCTCAGGACTGCAAAGCCCTGGTCCACTTCCACACAGACTGAGTCATCTCAGCGTTCTACTGGATTCGGCCTACAGCTCAATGTAAAGTTTTATGGGTATCTTGGCAGTGGATATACCTATGGATTTCCAAAGCTGCAACAGTAAGAAGTGACTAATAAACAGGCGTTAACGTGTTTGTTTCAGTGCAAAACCAGTTTAGTCATGTATTACACAGAATTACTATAATGCCCTAGTCAATCTCTCCTTAGAAGTTGGCTTAGTACAGAAAATACTTGCTGTAAGTTCATTTTTGCTGATCAGCAGTCACAGCAAAAGTACAGTAATACTAAGATTACTTCTGTTCTGCAGTGATTTGCTGTTTATTTTTCTAAAGTTTTTAAGTAATCATCATTTAGAACTGAAAAGGTTCTGAAAATAATTATTACAATTACTGCTATGTATTGTTTGTTGAACTTCAAATACATGATCCATACTCAAAGTTTCACCTGGTAATTAACAGAATATTAGATCATAAAGCAAAGCATGGTCCCCATCACAAACAGTTTACAATCTGAAGTGCAAAAAATACGCAGAGGTCCACAATGACATGTACTGCACAGTCGTGGTAATCCCAACAGGACTACTTAACTGTGCAGATACCTACATGCATGGTTATGTAAAGCAGGATAGCCAAAGAGAACTGATGAGAATTTCAGAATATTAACGGATTTCACCACCCACTGTGAAATGCCATCGATACAGGTTCCTCACATCCTATTTCTCTTCTTCTTTTGGAAATCGTTGATGGGCAAGTTTATACCACATGATCTTGTTACTTTAAGCCAAATCATCTATGAGCTGTCAGAACTATTCACATACTACTATGCATACTTATAGCCTGCATTTCTTACTCCTTAAATCCCAACAATCTAGCAACACTAGAACGAAGTAACGTTTATATGACCAGGTCTTTGTTTAGCAATCACTTCTGAGCTGACATTAACTTTCTTCTGTCCTATAGCCACCACTTCTAAGTAACAATAACAACAAGGCCCACATGAACACTGGAGGACTGCGCAACCACACCAGCCAGTTTAAGCCCACCTTGCCAGACAGGCTACAGGCTGGACTGGGGTATTCTGTGAAGGGACCGCCCAGTGCCCCAAGCCCACATGATTGGAAAACAGGGTTAGAAGAGAACAAGTTATGACCCAGAAGGAGCTGACGGGTTTCTGGGCTTGGGCCAAGAGCCCTGCCCGCCAGCTCTGCTGATAGCAGGAGGCACGCTGCTCGGGGCGCGGCACCAGAGCCCCACGCCCAAAATGGCGCCACCCCCAAAATGGCGCCGCCAGGCCGCGCCGCCTGTTCCACCCCCACCCCCCGACCCCCGCCACTGGCGGCCGAGGCCCCGCCCCACTATTTGCATAAGGAGGTGCCGGCGCCGCGCCCCTCCCTCCTCTCGCGGCGGCGGCGGCGGGGCGTGCAGGCGGGCTGCGGGAACGGCACGGATGAGGCGCATGCGCGTTGTGGACGGGCGCTGGGGCTGTAACGGCTCGGCGCGGAGAGGCCGGGCGGGGCTGGCCGCCGCCGGTAGCGGCCGCCGCGGCGGGGCGGAGGAGTTCGCCGGGCCGGGCGGCGGCCAAGAGGGCTGGCGGGGCCAGTCGCGGGGCTCGCTGCAGCAGCTGGCGGAGCGGTACGCGGACCTGGCGGCTAGCCACAGCGAGGCGCTGCGGCAGCGGGAGGAGCGGGAGTGGCACAACGCGCGGCTGCGCCAAGAGAACGCGCGGCTGCGGCTGGAGAACCGCCGCCTGCGCCGCGAGAACCGTTGCCTCTTCCGCCAGGCCCTGCTGGGTCCCGGCCCCGGCGGCCCCGACAAGCCCGGCGCCGCGGACCCGGGCGAGGAGGCGGAGGCCCTGCGCGCCCAGCTGGGGAGGCTGCAAGAGAAGCACCGCCGGGCCTTGCAGCACCTGCGGCGCTGCCGGGCCGCTGGCGGGCCGGAGGCCTCAGAGCTGGACGAGCTGCTGGAGGAGGACGAGCAGCCGCTGGAGAAGAGGAACCTGGTGCCGCCCGTGTAGCCGGCCGCGGGGGAAGGCGCGGCCGGGACGGCCGCTGCGAGGGGGCGGCGCCGCGGGACGCTGCAGGCCTCCGTGCGTGCCCGCCGTCGCCGCCTGCGCGGGCAGCGCAGGACCCCGGGGCGGGGGAGAGGCGGCTCACCCCTTCCTCCCCCCTTCGCTGCCCGCGGTGAAGCGCGGGGCTGACCCCCACTCGGTCAGTTGAAACAGGCGCTTCCCAAAGAAAGGGTGGAGGAAAAGTTGGTTGGGTTTTTTTAATCCCCTTCCGAGATGCATGACCAGGAAGCATTGACCGTTATCAAGGAGAAGCAGGTTCAGCTGGAAAAACTGACACTTGGAGGAGGCCAGTATTTTAGTCGAGGAATGCCTCGAAGCAGCTGCTGTCATGGAGAAAAGAACCACGGTGAAAAGAACAGTTCGTCTCGTGTCACCTCATAGCATTGAACTGTGCTTCCTTCGGGGAGCAGCTGTGAATCACGTTTTTTCTCTCTGAGTTAGCAACTGTCATGTAGACCTCAATAGCCATGGAGACTATCAAGAGATGGCTCTGACTAGTTCTTAGTAGTCTGTCTGTCTGTTAGGGAGTGGAGGAAGCTTGCAAGCTTCTTCATCAGCTCTCCAGGAAAAGTTGGTGATCATTTGAACCCCTCTGAATTGTCTGGACGTTTACCGCAAAAGAGTATTTGTATCTTTAACGGTGGACTTTGTTCACCATCACATGAATATTGGTTTGAATTTCACACTTACACATAACGCTGCAGCTGATAATAAAACCATGACACACCAAATGACTGTCTTAAGTGTGATTTTTAACGGGCTTATTTTGAAATTGTAGATTAAATGCCCTTCAGACCTAATGCACTTCCTCAAAGCAAAAAGAATTGATTATTTTTTGAACCTTTCTTAAGAAATTCTACTATTTGAAAGTGAATTACTTAGTTATTTCTCAGAACTGTCTCCCTTTAGAAAATCCACTATTTGAAAGCAAACCTTGTAAAGAACTGAGGCATCAGTTGGTTTTGTAATATTCCCTCATTTTTTTGTCTTTTAAAAGCTGTCTGATGCCTTCGGGTTTGGGATTGGTTCCTTAAAGCTGTAATGGCCAAGGTCTGCTTCAGCTCGAAGTAACACGAAGTGGTGAAAATCTATCTTTTCTAAATATCTTTGATAATATAACTTCTGAAAAGAATAGTTGTTACTCCTTCATACAACATCAGTATAAGTGTCTAATCATAAAATGAGTAGTGCTTGTTAAACTTAAGTCTCTTTGGATCTGCAGCCTCAAATGAGTGCCTTCTCAAAACGGAAGAACAATTTGGCATGGTGCAGTTAATCTCTCCTTAATTGGAAGTTGTGGATGTTGTCCTTAATAAGAAAGTGTGGGTGTTGATGTCTGGATGTGGCATTTGATTGTTTTATAAATGAAGTATTCTCAGAAATGCTTAAATTGATAAATGCTCAAGAACTGTACCTACAATAAGCATACTAGCAGGATTGTCTTATTGTAATAGGAGTTTCCGGTAAAGTATGAATACCCAAGCAACGTGAAGAATCTGTCAAAATAGTACAACATAGGACTGTGTTAAGATACAATGCTAGAAATGTGTAGCTGTGCCAGGCATCCTTTTTAAATGTTAAAGTATTGGCATGTACAAAAGAAGAGATTCTGGACTTTTGTGATACAATACGCAGAATCATTTAATTAAACTTCTGGGGCCCTCCCAATAAATAGAGTTTTTATGCAAGAGTACCAAGTTCTATGCAAGTTTATATAAAGGATTCTTTACTTTTATTTTTTTTCTATATCTTGATAAAGAAATTATAAAACAACCCTGCAGATCACAAAATACAGAGAAAAAAAAAAAGGATGAGTATGTTGGTAAGATTCAAATTATTGTGAAGAGTGCCAAAGAAGAGATTTTAAGTATTTCCTGAAATATTGGTGCTTCCAGATGAACTGCAGTAAATTATCACTTAATTCAGTCAAGTTGCAAAAGTTTTGTTTAACCAATCATCTGATCTGGTTGTTGTGAGTTTGTTTTTGAGAGCAAAAGACAAGAAAATACAGGATTTAGGAAAAGTCTTTAGTAAGATGGTGCAAAAGTAGTAGTTCACTACAGTGTCCCCCAATTAATGGTTTACAGGTGGTGGGTTTCCTTTATGACATGCTTGCATGGTCCTTGGCTACAGGAAACTACAAATACTGAGACCTACAGGAAAAGTGAATATACAGGTATACCCCGAAGGATATACCTGTTCAAGCCTTAATGCTTGTAGTCTGAATTTGTCTATATGACTAGTTCTAACAGCTAGTAGCTTGATATCATAGGCAGAAACTCATATTTGGCCCTAAAACTGAGTTCAGCCCAAACCTCTTGGGTTGATGGTTGGCAGAAAGCACAGGGTATCTTTGGAATTGCCTGATACATTACAGCATCTATGCATCTGAAGTGATGAGAGAAGCGTTACCATAGTTGTATGAAGAGCTTACTCTTGGTTAAGGTCTGTTTTGTTTCCTATTGTTCTTTTTTCTGTCCAATAAACAGTGAAATCTTGAAGTTTCAGTCTTCGCTTCTTACTCCCAAATCTTCCCTTTAATTCTGTTTATTGCCTTCTGGACTATGACAGGTAATTGTCCTTCTTTTGTTCTAGTTGTGGTAGTGTCTCTGTTTCAGTCTTGCTGTGTTGAGCCTTTCTTCCTCTGGCCTGCCTGAATGCTTCTTCCCTGGATTTGAAAGAGAGTGTGTTGCAGAGCAAAATTGCTACAGTGTACTCAGCAAACAGAACCATGCTGCCCTGTTGTCCTTCTTTTCATAACTTCATTTTTTTTAATTCAAAATCATTTCAGTTGTATACTGATCGTTTTCAAAACCATGAATTTCAAAACCATATGTTTTTTTCATGTTTTTGATTCTAGGTTTTAAGTACCTATTTCTTTGTCATAGTTACTGGAAGAAAAAAAATCACTTTTTTTGTTTTTGCTAAGGCCAGACTTTTGAAGACCGGTGGATTATTTTCTTGTTTAAAACAATTTTGCTTATAATTATCTTTTACTGCATAGCATTTTGTACTACAGTACATCAGAGTGCTATATGAAAGTGAGTTTGTTTGCAGGTAAGTTTTTTACTAGAGAATGATTGAATCCAAGTTTGGGTTTGGGGGGTTGGGTGTTTTGTTTAGTTTTGGTTTGGTTTTTTCCCCACTTAAATACATAGAAACATAACAGAATGTATAAAATATTTGGCAATAATAACTTCCTGATCAGCTTGTTATTGCAGTGTTTAAAATATGAGTACATATTCTCTTAACTTTTTTGACAAATACATATATATATAAAAAAAAATTTATAGAGGCAAACAGAACCAAAAATCCTGTAGTCTTTCACTTCACTACTAAGACAACAAAATTATTTTCTTTTGTTTCTTAATCAACTGTTCAGTCTTAGCTGCAGACTTTTTCTTACCCTTCTGTCCTGTGCCTCATGTTAACAAAATATTATGAAGTGTATGTTAAAATGGAAGCTATATGCATGGCTATATTAAAACTGTATTAAAATCTTCTGTGGCCCTGTGTGAATTTGATGGCAATTACTTTAAAACACATGTGTATGAACAGAATGGCTTAGTGTCAGTGCCATATTTAATATACACTCTATTGCTCTTTTGAGACCTAATTTAAGTTTCATTAAATATTGCACTCTGAAGGAGTCTTTGTCTGCTGTGCTCATCTCCTTGAATATGTTAGGGCCTTGGGGTGCTTTAGCTGCCCACAGAGAATAATGAAATAAATTAAATGTCTTTGTATGACAAACTAATGCCATTCAGGTTAGTTTAGTTCAGCTACTTTCCTACCAAAGCAGTCATCTGTTATTCTTCCCTTTCTGTTTCACTGTGTTCTGTATCCCCTTTTGGTCTTGTTCAATTCATCAAAGACGTTTCTAAGATGTATAGAAAGCCTCTTTTCCAAACTTGCAAATGATTTAAAGTAGTGGTTTAAAGTTGGATTTTTAGTGATTACAAATTAAGAAGGTCTTTCCTGTATATTTTTAAGTGGTATCTGGTATCTGTATCATCATACTGGGAAGTTTAGGTGTAACTGGCTGGGAACAGTCATCGTTCTGTACAATATCTGGATTGAATTTACTGCCACTTCCCTTCCAAAATAAAACCCAGTATCATTCAGAGAATAATAGCAGCACGTGATTAGAAAGCTCTTTTTAAAAGCTTGCTACCAGTATTATTTCATGACTTTCAAGACCATTTGCTTCCCCTTTGTGCTGTCAAGGGTCTTTGTGCAGTCAGAATGTAGTTGTAGCAGCAGAGAAGATAAAAGACATTACATTTAGAGGGCATAAAGAGGCTGCCTTAGATCTAGCTTTATAGGAGGAAGTGTGGTATAAGGCTGGGAAGACAGCAAATTGGTTGGATAATCCAGAGAAAGACAACATTTTGTGAGAGAATAATTGTGGAAAGATGTGACCATCAAACAAAAGCTAATGGAATTATTATATTCATATATAGGTGTATTTTTAATGAATAAAAATATCGAATGCAACATTTGGATAAAGTAAAATACTAGCACTGAGGAAAAATGCAACTGTGTCATACACTGTCGTGTCTTTGAAGTGAGGGCAAGCTTTGGAGAGCTGCTCTACAAGCAATACTTAGATCTACTGAGATCATTAGCAGTGGTGCTCATTAAGGCTAATTTATTTCATGTGAAAATTTGTGAGGGCCAGAAGATTGAGCATCTCCATTTTATAAATGCTGCAGGATTTTCAATGACTTCAAGTGCTTTACACAGTTGTTTGCAATTTAGCACCTAGACTGGTACAACTCTTAACCCCCTGGTGGAGTACTGGTTCGAAAATAGAGGAATGTGCCGCAATCAGCCAGCAGCATCCAGGTGCTGTGCTTTGACAAACTCCCTTCCAAGTGCCTGACCCAGCCTGATGCTGATTAATGTGTGGGAGCTCAGGGCATACCTGGAGGCGAGGGGGTTGCAAAGCGTGTGAATACAGTAGGTCTAATATCTTAGTGGTCATGACTTCTGTTATAATGACTGCCTACAAAAATTATATGGGCTACTGAAATAACAGCTGGTGTGTTTGTGTGTGAATTGTAAATAATTGGCTGCACCTGTGTTTCTTCTTATTAAGAATGAAGTAGTGTTGTCTCTTCCTCAGTCAGAACCGTGACTCTGGGGGCATTCAGTAATTCTTTCTTCATGATGAATATGGTCAAATTGTTCTACCTGGCTATTAGAAAGTCTCGTTGCCAGCTGAGGCTTCTATGACTATAATTTTAAACTTTGTTATTACTTTTCATTCAGAAGCGATGGATTTTTAAAAAATTTATCAAAAATCTTACCTTGCTTTTACAGTTTGAGGGAGTTTTGCTGTGCTGCACCAGTGAGGAAGATAAGCTTCAGGGTGGATACTGTAAAATCATTTAGAATCAGAGCAGTGTACTTGACACGTTTTCCCAAGGACTTTAACAGTCCAAAATAAGATGCGAAGAAGCAGAAGTTTTCAAAGAAATCCTACGGAAGATTTTGTTTTTCTTCTGGTTTTATTTTTTTTAGTGATGTAGCTTTAATGACAGTTAAATATTTCATTACTCTGCACTGTAAATATAAGTGACTGCATCTACTGAAAGACTCAGGCACATAAAATCTAAAATAAGGCACTAAAAGCACCAGAGATACTCAGAAATCTAAATATAAGGTCTTTACTACCAAAAGCAGTCCCAGAAGGCTCTCTTCATTTAACAGAGGAAGGTTTTGCCTATTTTACTTTTGAAACCGCTGTTTATTGTGAAAGAAGCAGCTGTGAAACCAGTGTAAAAGTCAAATTTGACCCTGTGTGCTTGAGACTTGTATGGCAGTGCTGAAAAAAGCACTAGCAATTGTGTGTGAGCATGTGTGAAAAGCTGCTCATTTCCTGGGTATGAGTAAATGCTCTTGGCTAAATTTGAATAGTCTTTGGCTTGGAGGACATCTGGAGAGGGGACGAAGGAGGGGGCTTCAGGATTCCGTCAACTTGATTGCTAGCCTTCTCTTGGTACCAGAGAAGCTTTTGTTTGTGTTCTGCCAGAAAGTGTTTCATTTCGGCTTTTAGCTAAAGAAGTTTTCATGCCCTCAGTGGGCATTTCTACATCTCCTCAGAGGCTGCTGAGCAGGGCAAAACTCAGAAGCTTGGAAGATTTCCCTTTGGCCAATTAAAAGGCCAAAAGAGTGGCTAGAAAAAGACTGAATATATCTGGTTAAAGAACAGATGGGAGGATTTCTGACCATATGGGTAAAAGCCCTTGTTGCATTGAAGATTTCCATGTAAAAGATGCTAAGAAAAATGCTAGACTCAGCAAGCTGGTATAGGAAATACTGTTGCTAATAGTGTAGCAAAATTGAATGCAAGCTCTTACAGGAAAGGAAGATGTGTTTATTTCCAAAAATTAAAGCAAAACTAACTTTACTCGTTTAGATTCATGCTTTCATAAGGAAAAACTCATAAGCACTGACATGCATGTGTCTGGCAATCTAGCCCCAAAACACATGTACTCTGGTGGTCCGGAGGCAGTCCTTCCACGACTCCTTTGGTGAGATGTGGGACAAAGGATACCATTTTACAAGTCTGCCTCTCCTGGGTTTTTAGGTTGGTTACCATATGCTGCCTTTGTATATAGTTTTTTGTGCCCTTTATGAGCTGGCTGTGAGCAGTCTCTCCATCCCACCCCAGTAAATTATCAGGGTTTGCACGCTCTCCCTTTGTCTCCTGGCCTGAGCGTCCTGAGCAGCTGCACACAGATGTATGGTGGGGTCTTTGTAACCCAGTAACATAGGTGCCATTCTTCCTGCTCTTCTGCAATTTGCTCCTTTTACCGGTTCCACACCCAGATCTTTCCCCCCGCCACTACGCACACCAATCTTGACTTTTCTGTTGCAGATCTCTAGAGTAGGTTCTGGTGTGCCCTGGGAAGACTCTGCTTTGGAGTGGACCGGCACAATGAGTACTTTTCAACTGCATTCAGAACTGCATTTAGAGCTAAATTAGTGCCTGCTCTCAAATGCAGGGAAAGAATGAGTGCACCTAACTATCAAACTGCGATCACCTGAGTTTCATTTCTGTACTTTGTACATTAAACTTCACCAGGAGCTTAAAATTTTCCCTTTCTGTATGCCAAGCAGTACTGTAATCTCAGAAAAGCTGAGGATATCATTGTGTTAACCCGTGGTACTGCCAAATAGGATCTGAAGTCTTTATGTTCCCCCACGTGTTAAGCCGTTCTGAGCGGCTCATACAGTACCAGTCGTCAAGCGTTAGACACAATGCAAAATATAGGAATGCTACTGTTTTCTTAAGAAAACACAGCTGAAGGTGGGACTCACACAACAACTTAAAGCTTAGAGAGCTTATTCAAGATGTGGCTTCTGTCTTTGGCATAAAGAAAATCAAACTCATGCTCTCACTTTCTAAGAATCAGCCACTTGCTTGGCTTTGCCAGTGGGGAACTGTGGTGGTGTCCTACTGAGACACTTCTACACTGCAGAAAAATCAACTGCAATGCATATGAAACAGAAAGGAGGCATTTTGCTGATCTATATAAGTGATTAACTTGCTGTATGGCAGAAGCCTCAGTTCAGTGGGAATAAGGGTGCTGGGTTCTCAGACTTTCCTTCAGAAAACTACTGTACAGTGATGTCTAATAGTGGTACCTGTTAATTGATACATTCATTTCTTTATTTTCTTTTTTTCCCCTTCATAGTTCCTACCTTTAATTCCCTTTTAATAACCGTATTTTAAAGTATCCTGAGGTTCATCCATCATTTGTAATCTTAGGGCATTTTTAATTTGTTTCTCTCTTTAGAACTCCTGAGATAAGATGTTCACAACAGAGATAGGTTCAGTAGGGAATCTGCTCGTTCTTTGAAAGATTTCCACATATTATGTGGGTATCCCAAAAAAATAAAGATGGTTTTTATGATAACAGAGCTGTTACCCTGAGGGTGTTGACTGATAAAGCCAACACACTGGTTTTCTTAACATTATTCATAAATAAAGTCCTTACTACCACTACTGCTGCCTCAGGAAGAAAAGGAGAAAGATGTGTTTTTATGAGCCTTTCCTGTGAAATTGAAAATGTGTAATTCTGTCCATAAGGGGACAACTAGCCAAATACTTGTCATTGATCACTCTTCTTTGCAACAAAATGAGGTACAACATAGACCAGGAAAGCTTTCAGTTTTGCTGTGTAAAAGCTTGTGGTTTTATGTGTATGCATAGCTTTAACATAACATAAAAGTATGATCTTGAGTCACTGCAATCAGTTGTTGAAGGTAACTAATTTTTTTCCTCTTTAAACACAGATATGAAAACGTACTTTATCTTTTTTGTTCTAAGTATTTTCAGTGACATGATTGTTCAGTATATTTGTGCAGTCTCAGACTTTTTACACCAATTCCTTTCTTTTCAAAGCAGGTATTTTAATAATTTAGATAGTAGCTGTCCAACTAAGAAATTTCTTTTCAGCTAGTAGCATAAATTTTGTTAAATGAAATTCAGGTGATGATGCAGCTCATTAGGAATCTGGTTTAGCTGAATCTGTGAGGCTGTTCCTAGATCGTATAGTTGCAAAGTTATACTATAGTTAACTGCAAACTTCAGTACCGCTGGCTTACTAGAAAGTTTGTTGTACTTTATTGTGTATTTATAATAGTTTTCTATGGAATGTTAAGTACATTCTACAGAGTCTTTTTGATTGAAATGGCTCATGGACTCTCTGGAATACAGAAAGTATTAGAGGATGTTATTTGTACATTTGAATTTTTGGGAAAATAGTGTGCTCTTATACTAATATGCAAGATAGTGAAATAGTGTGGTTCAGTATAACTTCATTGGTTTAGCTGAGCCATGACAATTAAAAGCAAGTGTGAGCTGGGTTCAGCACATCGGTTAAACACAGTGAACTAAGACATTGCACAGCAGTGGACATTTCTTCTTAGCTGCCTCATTCTTTCTTCTGAGTAACCCTTGATTATTTGAAGGAAAAAAAGATTAAATGCCATAGAGTGGAGCTATGCACCACAGCAGAGCTGCCATTTTTATAAGGTCTGTAGGAGGCAGCTTTTCTCGTGCAAGTTCACAGCTTGGTAACTTTTACCAGATAACTGAGTAGGAGTACCTGTCAGTTATAATAATCTGAGGAAAATGGGTGGAGGGAATTAGAGGGTGGGTAAGGGCTCCCATAAGGTAGTTTTGTATCTTTGCACTGGTGGTAGGAGTACAAGTGTGTGTGTATGTACGTATGTAAATGTAGTCTTTATAGAATACTGTAGTTTTTATAGAATTTTATAGAAGACTTTTTCTGAATACACACCAAATACACACCAAGGTACAAAATATGTACGCAAGTGTGCATGAGGTTTGGGTGCTCTAGTGGTGAAAACTATATCTGCACAGAAGCAATAATAGTGTCTTTCTCATGATATTGTTTCAGTGAGCTAAGACCTACCTTGCCAGAACATGAGAATAAAGTCAATCTGTAGTAGTGTGTAGTACTAACTAGAGCTTAGTAGCAAATGGTCTGAGGAAAAATTATAAGACATAGTCAAATGTAACGTGGTAGATCTCCCATGATACTTATTCAACTAATAGCTATCAGTGTTTCAGAGATTTTTTAGGTGGTTGTAGGTTAGGGGGAAAATGGTATTGAAGGGGGGAAAAGAGAACAGTGCAGAAAAAAATGAACACACGGAGGAAACAGAAGATAAAAGTAAGTCATAGCTTGTAGAATCATTTACAGGATGAACTGGAAAAGGGGTAGTGAAATGATAGACTAGAATTTGGGGAGGATGTTCATCGGTAAGGAAAGGGAAGGGAGAACGAGCACAAAGGAGTAGGTAAATTCACAAATGCTGGTTGTATAATACAAGCAATAGAAAAATGTGAAATTTTAAAAGTGATGAAAGTAAATTGTGGAGAAGGGTAACATCTTGAAAAAAGTCATTGGGAAAGCTGCAAGATCTATGAATTGTTATTTCTTCTCCAGAGTATGAGGTAAATGAAAGTGCTGGAAGATGATATAGATACAATTGGTAAATTACCCATTTGATTGAGGCAATGTGGCGTTACCATCTTATAGGTTCTGCAAGGCTGTTAAGGGTATTCTGTGTTAAAAGCTGGAGACAGACTATGCTAAAATCTGAATGTGTAGGCTGACAACCTTATTAAATAACTTCTACCAGGAATAGTCCTGCGGAAGTCAACAGAGATAATTGTGGAGCAAGTGTCTATTCTGTATGAGTAAGGTAATGCAGTCTGACTTACTAATCTGAAAAACTTCTGGTAACAGGAAGAGAACAGCCAAATCAACATGGAAGGGAAGATTATTCCCCAGCAAATGCAGTTATTGTTGGTGATGAAGTAGCTAATCTAGATAGTTACGGTGAACATGACAACTGTGGTAAGAAATGATTGAACAATTGCTGAACAGTTATTTATAATGAGGAATCGTGTTTTACTAAGATGAAATTTCCTCGCTATAAACCCTGCAGATTTGTTCTTTCATCTGTATAAGTGTATATGTGTGAAAGGAGAGGACTGAACGCTGCACCTAATAAAATGTAGTGACTATTTGCTTGCCTCAGCAGGCTGAGGATGGCTACGCCATAGTACAGACATCACCTTACCAGAGTCTGGACCTCACCTCCCAGGGGACCACCAGCAAGGGACCAAGCTGCTGGTCATGGGAGGGCCACTTTGTTACCGAGTGAGAGGGGCACGGAACGTGCCATGTTGTCGTGGGCACTGTGCACGCAGCCAGGAGGAGCCGGTGGGAATCAGAGCAGGTGCCAAGGGCTGTCTGCAGTTTCGGGCATTCAGCCAGCTCTGTGTTGGCCCATTTCCCTTTGGGCAATGGATATTCCTAGGTAAACACAATCGTTTTCGGTGGAAATGAGCCAGCAACTAATAAGAGTGGTGCATTCTTGCTGAGAAACATCAAAAGGTGAGGAATTTTGCAAGGAAGGGCGTTAATGGAGGAGGTCCATCCCCAGGCCAAGTCTGGTATGCTGGGCATTTCCATGGTGTACAAGAGATCCCCACATCAGGGAGCAGAAAGAGCTGTAGTTAGTTGTCCTGTGCACAGAGCGAGTACGTTTAATGTCAAGCGAGCTGCAAAGACATGTCTCCCTGCTTTGCCACCCTGGTGGGGCATGTGTCAGCCAGGCTGTCATGGGCATCTGTTCAGGGGTTCTGTTTGTGTAGGGACATAGATGTGTCAGTATGTTAGTGTTTGGGAAACGTAGACTAATAAATTCTGATATATTTTAATAAATTCAATTTTAATAAATTTTTATGTGCTTATGAGCTTGAGAGCATCAAAGGTAAAATTACACGGGAACAAAAACACCTGCTGAAGACCTGATAGAGGCCTCAGTGTCTGAATCTGATCTGGCCTTTTTTTAAGATGGAAAGGAAAGCATTTCAGAACACGCATGATGAAACATTTAAAAAAAAAGACTATTTTGATAAATGTAAGTAGCAATGATTATTATTTTTGCGTTAAACAATGGCCATTTCCCATTCCCACACTTTTTTTTGCCTTCAGATGTGAAAGGTACTGACATGATAGAGCTGGGATTTTTAAATGAACAGCACAGAACAATTAAAATTAGGTGCTTGTAGTGATGGAAAATTACCATTTTCGTTGATGTTGAGGTGAAGTAGATTGCAAGTAGATTGCAGAGCTATTTCACAGGAGGTCTTCTGAGTACCATCACGTTGTTTATCCTCCACAATTTGGCATATATTTTTGCAAACTCATTGGTTTGAAAGAAGTATTTGATGAGTCCCAAAATTTCAAAGGTAGAACAGAATATAGTAACTGGAGAAAGATCCTCTTTGTTTCTTCTTCTTCATAGTAAAAAGTGAAATTGGAAGCAATGCAGGGCTGGAAAGGGGGCGTTATTTGTAGCTTGGTTTCCTACAAAGACAGGGTGCAAATGATCACTTGTCTGAGTGTGTGCCTATATCCTCCTATGTTCTTTCTGATTTTACCCACTTTGAGACAGGCTGTTTTGCCTTTTTTTAACCTAGGGGCAATTTCAGTCACTTGACTTTCAAAAGCAAGCTTTCAAAAAGCTTCTTTGGAAGTGAGCTACAGCACTGAGGTTGGAACAATTGACCAGGGACAGATAAAGGGACAGAAACCTTTTAATCTGGCACTGTTGACAGGGAAAAATGTATTGTCATTGGGAATATATCCAAGTCCAATACATCAGGGATAGGTTCAATAAGGACTGAAGATCAGTCCAGTCCGTTGGGTGAATATATATGACTGTGCAGATGTACATGATGTACATATATATGTATTTATGTATATAAATTTAAGTGTTGAGCAAACATCCAGAAGCTAACTCATCTACTTTCTTTAAACTGTACAAATCTACTGCATCTGATAGTCCCGCTGAGCCTTTAGAAACTGGTTGAGAAGGCAAAAAGGGATGGAGAAATCTTTCATGACAGCTGATGTTAAGGATTTTTTCCTTAACTTCTAATTGTGTATGTAATAACCGGAAGATTCAGTCTGAAAATATGTACTAGATGCTTCTGTGATTCCTTAGTTCAACTTTAAACTATGCAATAATATTCCCAGCTCAGCTGCTTGCAGGCAAAAATGATTTTTTATTTCTTCTCAGGAAAAAGAGAAAAAACTTTTTTTCCCCTCCCCTTGTATTTTCATGTTTTAGAGACCTGTACCTTAACCAGAATGCAGTAACTCAAATTAAATCATCATGAAAAAAGCCACTGCCTTAGAATACTTTACACTAAATGTGCAAGTAAAGGAGTCTTTCCTTGACTTGAGAATCCAGCTGGAAGATTATTCTCTTCCCCCAATATGCCATCTATTGATCTTCTCAATCAAGTAAAAGTGTCATTGCTTTAATGCCCTAGGTGTCTTTTCTGCATAGCACTGAGCAAAAGAGCAACACATTGCATTTCCTGATTAAGGGTGGATTTATTAGCTTCTCCTTGGCCTATATGTACACCAAGGAAGACAGGTTTTAGCTCTTTAACTTAGATTCCTTTGATCAGTCAGAGTGAACAACATGGTTACTTACAGGGACATGTTAGGTTGGTGGGGGAGCAGGGGGCAATATTTCATTTCAGGG
Organism: Calonectris borealis; assembly: GCF_964195595.1. Classification (NCBI taxonomy): domain Eukaryota; kingdom Metazoa; phylum Chordata; class Aves; order Procellariiformes; family Procellariidae; genus Calonectris; species Calonectris borealis. Next base: position 12,910,345 of record NC_134352.1, on the reverse strand, counting down.
TATGTTAATGTGTTTAATATTGTATTTTTGAAACTGAAACAAAACATTTTGACATCTTGGAAATGTGACAGTGATCCCCAGACAGAATTCTTTGATTTTTTTTTTTTCTTAAAAAAATGTTGCTCTGAATCAGAACAAAAATGTTTGATTCTGTTTTGCTTTGCAAGATTTCTCATGAACTGACAGTTTACAGCTGAGCTCTATTACATGCAGATCTAAGTGCATGGTTCTCTTACGCTTTATGTAAATCTTACAAGTACAAAATCTGGCTTTAGATTAACAGCCTGTGTTTTACTTTCTTCATGTAAACTTTGACATGAAGTATACAGTGAAACTCATCTGAATATGTTGTGTGAGAAAAAAATGTTACTCTGCTGTGTATTTCACTGTATACTAAGCCCAGTTTTAAATGTTATTAATATGTCTCTGTTCCCAGAAAATTCAAAGATAGCAGTGTTAGAAAACTGGATGTCAAAATATTCTTGGTTGTAGGATCTGTCAGTTCACCATGAACCTTCTCTAAGTCTGTTTCTTCTGAGAAATGCAAAGGCTAAGTCTTTCAACTGTATACTGCGTTCATTTTCAGCTGTTTTTAGAAAGTCTTTCTCCTCCTAACTAGGCTTTTTGTCTAGCACAACATTTTACATTTTAGCTGGTTTTGAGGGGAGCTCTACTTTGAAATAGATGTCTACTGAAAAATACCTAAATCTGCTGGAAGACTTGAAACCTGCTGAAAATGATCTGAAAAGGACTTTTTTAAGTCTCAGGAGCTTAGCTGTGTTGCGAAGAGGCTTTGTGTTTGTAGAGGGAGAACGCTCTGTGCCTAGGTGCTTACATGGAGAAAACTGTGTGTTTTGTGTTACTGTTGTAGCTGCTTCATCTGAAAATTGTGACGGGAGGCTGGTGTGATCATCAGCAGTACTTGTGATGGACCTGCAGACCAGAATAAATTCTTCGTAAGAAACTCTTACTAATGAAAGCAGGTAATAGTCTTCACATGAAACAAACTCAGTGAAAGCAGTGACTTGATGCTTAAGGTGGGCTTCACTGGATCAGTAAAAAATATTGACTAAATTTTTTTTTTTAATCGTAAGTATTAATAGAATCCAGGTTTTTTTTCTCCATTAGGTGTTTGCAACAGCTTTGTAGCGTCAGGAGAAAAAAAAAAGTTTTTCATTACGTTTACAATAAATTATCTGAAACTTTTGATTGAGAAGGTACCTAATGACTATTCAAGTTAAGACTAACATCTATGGTGAACAGTCCTCTGACTAAACGTACAAAAGTGTGAGCGAAGAAAAATGTTAAGCTTCATTTAATTAAATCCAGGCAGTAGGGACTTTAGAGGAAGACTGAAGGTATACTTTCATGATCATCTAGTTGCATTGTATGCGATTTAAACAGCTCTGCCTTCAGGAGCTCTTAAAAAACAATCATCCAGGGATCGAATGCAACAGTATGGCTTCAGAGAGGGAATAAGTAGATTGTGAAGTCCTTGCTTAAACAAAACACTCAGTGGTTTCCGTCTGAGCTTTCTTTCAGTGAAGATGTGTCCCCACATGCTGAAACTTGATAGCTTTGCTTAAAATATGTGCTTTAAACCAAACCAGCTAGCAAAAGAAAACAATAGTGATTCAGTATGGTCAACAGAAAGCCTGCTAATTACTAACATTGGGGAAAGAATTCTGCTAGATATTCTTTGTTTCTCTTAAAAGGAGTTTTGTTTTGTCCAGTTTGATGATATAATTTTTACGAAAGGTCATTTTCATTAACCTTAGATGTGCACCACCCTGTCTCATTGCCCATAGGCATGCTAGTATTTACAATTTTCCTTCATCCTATGTAAAATTAAACAACAGTGAATATGAAGTTAATGTATGTTAAGTGCCTCAGGCACATTCCAATTAAGTATTAACATAGGTTGGAGCACTTCCAAAACATTTAGGGAATATCACTTTCAGTCATTTTCATTTTAAATTAATAGCAAGAGTTTCTTTAAAAAGTAATATACTCTCAACTGAGGGATTAATTAAGGAACTTCAGGACACACGTATAGCAAGCATTTGAATGAAAACAAAAATGGGTTATGTTCCAATCCTTAGACATCGTACTTGGTATGTGCACATGTCTCTGTAAAGGTGAAGGGAGGACTTTATGTGCATTGTCTGTATCATGGCCTGATTTTGTGAAACACTGAACACGTGAAAAACAGAAGGGTTTTAAGAAGTCTTGGCACTCTTATTTGTTGCTTCTGGACCATGGACATTAAGGACGTACTGATAGCAGGCATAGAAGGGATCAAGAGAAGATATGTAACCGAGGCTGGAGGTGAGGCAGAGGAAATTTTGAAATAAATGTTATTTATTTCAAGGAGGAAGAATTATGTCTCAGGTTATGGAAGATCTTGTGTTAAAAAAAAAAAGCAGTCATATTAATACTCTGTTAAAAAAATCTGTGAGGAAGAGAATGAATAAGTATATTAGTGGCTCTGGTTTATTTTGTTATCATGTGTAGTTTGAATGCATTATGTTTACCTTCTGCCCAAATTAGATGCTCAAAGGCTAAAACTTTCTGTTGTGTGCAGGGCTTGGCAAGACCCACACTCTCTAAAACTCACTTTTGTTTCAAATTGAGATCTTAAGTGCTGCATAAGTATTTGGAAGACCATATTTATGGAGGTGAAAGCAGACAATGAAAAAATAAGAGTATGATCTTCCAAAGTGTCTAAATGCCTTTCACCCTCACTGCCAAGAGGATAACAAGTCTCTTACCTTCTTTTGAAAATCTTGGTCAGAGATTCTGTTACTTGCAATCATGAAGATAAATGAGGAAAGTCAAGGGAAAAGTGCTGCTAAAAAGCCAGAGAACAAAATACAGAATCAGCTATAATGTAGAACCAAACTATAAGCATAAACATGACTTTTAAAATGCTTTTTCTAATTTGTGAGCAGCACCTGACTGTTTACTTTATTCTTAGACATAGCTGGTTCTATGGCTAGTTCTATGCTAGACTAGCTACGTAAAGTCTATGGACTGTATCAGGGTTTGTGTTCAGTAAAGATTAATGTATCATTGCTAATGAGGAGTACTCAGATTACATGTTCTGTTGAAAGTTGTAAACATTTGCAAGATCTAAATGTGAAAATTTAACAGTCCATCCAAAATATTGTGGAGTTCTGCAGAAGCCTTTGTGTTGTCTTTAGCTCCAGTATTTCATTGTAGAAGTGTTTTATAATATTTTTAGCAAGACTTCCATGACAGAAAAAAATTGCATCTAGAAGAGCCAAATACCTATCAGATTAAAATCCCTGACTACATGATTGAGAAGGTTTTCCATAGATACATTAAACCTCTGTAAGATTTTAATGGCTTTTATACTAGTGAACCATCTCCACCATTAAGGGTTCACATTGAGCTTTGTTGCCTTCCTGAATACGTGCTGCTCAGAATGTTGAATTTAATGATAATGGGTTGATTTTTGAACACTTAGTCTATAACTCGATTTATTTGAATGAACATTTTTTCATGTGGTAAAAATGGAAGTCTAACACACGTTTAATTTTAAAAATTTTAATTAATTAATTTTCAACACTGACATCCTATTTATGGTTAAAAGTTCAGTAAGTTGAAATATCAACATCCTGATTACTTGGAGTGTGTTTTATTTTGATAACACACTGAATTTTTTAAATAAGCAATGTCACTGAACGTGCCTAATTACTGCCAGTATCCAGTAGTTAGGCTGTCATGGTAAAGGGGAAGAAAAGCAAATAGTACAACTCACAGTTAACAACCAGTATTTATCCTGCTACTATACCAAAACCAAATTTTTGTTTAATTATGTATTATAAATAAGGCATTAATTAGTAATGTAATTCATAATACCACCAGTAGATTCTTTTTAAAGTTACAGCACGCAGTAAACGTAGATGGGCAACCACCACATAAACATTTTTCATTCCTTTCTCTTCTTGACTCAGAGGATTTCCTCTTCAGGTAGAGTGAGAAAAGCAGTATGTATTACCCTGCTGAGAATACCAGTAAATATGATAAATGCAATGGAGATTTGTGGCATGAATTCTCATTTGCTGTTATGTGGACTGACGCAGCAACACTTCACATAGATTATATCCCGCTTTTTATAACTCATCATTACCAAGAATGGATAAGGGGAAGTAAGAATATATGCAATTTGTCCCACTGAAAATTCCATTCATGAAGATCTTAAGATGGAGCTCGTCTTTGTAAGCATCTGAACTCTGTGTGCAAATAGCTTTCAAATATATGGAATATAGTTTTCAATGTTTCAAGTTTCATTTACTGATGTTGGAAGATATAGTCAGCTTGTTTCTTTCTGCACTCCAGCGTGTGTGCCTTCATTTCACTATCAAAATACATGCTTTCTGAAAAAATTGTTGCTACTTAACCATTTTCCTGCAGCACTTGAGCACGAGGTACTTGCATGTGAAACAAGCACTGTGCTAGAGATTATGGGGATCTGTGGCTTGTAATTTAGGAGGCTGAAACAAATGTCTAGCTCATCCATATTAGTCTTCCGATTACTGATGAGTACCATAAGAAAGGCTGACATATCTTCTTTTGTGAGGCTCGCATTTGTAGGTGTTTAGAATACCGTAAAATACAATGACTCCCGTGTATGCAAAAAGTCAAGTGGTGGAATTAGTGTGGGCATAGTTTTTTAAAAGTGTGATTGAAGATCTCCCGTTGTATTTCAGTCATACTTAAAACCACATACCATTTTTTTAGTGAAGTTATGCTCTGCTGTGCGCATGACTCCGGACAACTTCATGTTATATATTAATGCTTTAGGTTAGATTGGTTTTAAATTGTTGTGCAAAGGCAGAGAAAAACAGGTACTAAGAGAGGGAAAAAAAGGATAAGAAAGAAAAAAAGGTAGAGAAAACATATACTAAGGACATTTGAATATATTCAGTTAATGTTAAAAGTGCAGAAAGTACTGTGAAACCAGTAAGTAGGCTGGCCCTAGTAGCCCTAGTTGCATCATATTTATGTATTTGTCACAGAAATAACAGCAGTACAATTTAGATGAGGTCAGAGCAGGAGCAATTTATTCCTATAGCTAGGAGAGGTCACAGAGCAGCAGCAAAACAGTCTCTGCTGATGTGAGCTCTGCCCAAATGGGACAGTATGGGGTTTATATGTTTGTAGGGTAAACAGCCTGTTCTTCACCAAACCTGTCAGATAAGCAGGAGGTGGAAAATAACAGCGATTGAAATCCTTCAGATAAGGAAGCTCCAGACAATACATCCTTTTACAAATATTCCTTTTACAAATAATCCACTCCTTTGTTAATTAACGGTGCTGACTGGCAAGGCCATTAGCTGCAAATGTTTCTTTACTAATGAGGACTGCAAAGGCCTATGAGACATTAACTATTTTGCTTCCATATTTCCCCCTTTGAGATTTACAATCTAACACCGGTTTTCTCCTGAGTATCTAGAGTACAGTAGAAGGGCTGTGGATGCTCTGCTTATGACTCCTGGGAGCCCAGGATCAATCACTGCGTGGGCTGTGCTGTCCCATCATCCATTCTTGCCTCTAGATTTTATAATCCTGCATGGTTATTAGTCCAAGCACTTTTTCCCTTCTCTTCTTCCACATCCCTCAAAACATTCAGCATCATTATTCTGGCCTCCCCTTGAGCCATGACTCCTTTCATCCTCTCACGTACCAATTTGCCACAATGTAAAATCAACTGAACCAATACACACAACCACCAAAGCTAATAATCCCAACAAATTATACTTCAGTGCTGTTTTAGGCAGTTTTTCCTAACCATCCTTCCATGTCTGGGAGCCATCCCCACCAGTCAAAAAAGTTTCTCACATATTTCATGTAGCATCCAAAGTTTATCTTGAATCATATGTACATTCATTTCTATTCTCTGATCTTGGTCTGCATATGTAGAAGAAGTGGTGTTAACTAATACACATATACCTCCTTAAGCAATGAGCATATAATTTAATACCATTCTGTTTTAATACCATTCTGCAGGGCTACCTGTGATGCTTGTTTTACCTCTAACTGTAAGGCTGAATCATCATTACCCATCTCTTCTATTGCAGCAGAATTTTTATGATAGCTCTAATTCTGATTCTCCTAGCCAGGGGGTGCAAATGGGTGGAAGCCAGTTTGTCAAGTAAGAAGCGGATTTTGCAGAATGTTTTGTATTTCATTTCATACCTTGGGGGAAGTTGTGCCCATCCTTCCTGAATAGGTCTGGATGTATTGAGATGCCAGCAAAAAAAACTCCTGATGAACAAGTGCCAGTCCAATTAACAGGCAGTATCTTATAGGTACTAGAGCCACATACCCAGCATAATCATCCATTCTTTAAGGTCTTATCATATAAGAATTCTTACAGGTTAGTGTATGACCAGTAATATAAACCCAAATGCAAAAAAATCTCAGAGCAAACAAAGCTACAATTTCCAGAAACAATTTACAGGTTCAGGTGATAACAATAGAGTCATCAAAGCCTATTTGCAGGGTTGTAGTTTGCACTTCTGTTGACATTTGATCAAAGGAAGTTCATCTGCATTATCCACCTGTGCTGTGACAGGAGAGACACTCTGCCTTGTGTCTGATGGTGGTGGGACACTTTCACACTGCGAAGCGTGGATCCAGTTGGGAAGGCCTCCTTGCACTTCACCGCAGCATTGGTAATTACCAGTACCTGATAAGGGCCCTTCCAGTGCATCTGAAGGGTGTGTTTTCACAGGTGTACCTTAATGTAGACCCAGTCTCCTTGTTTCAAGGAGGGGCAGACTTCAGTGGTGGGTTCAGGTGGGACTTCTTTCAGCTGTTTATGGAAAAACCTTACAGTATTTTAGAAGAGCACCATTTGTCAGTTGAAAGCTGGCCTGTATGAGAGTTAAGGATGCTGTCTAAGGCAGTTGCATGGGTCTACCCATTGAAATATCTCATGAGACGACAGCCAGTGTTTTCTATTCACAGTGCTTCTTATGTACATTAATAGGAAAGGTAACACAACCAGGCATTTCAAGCCAGTCTATGCACAAACCTTTGCCAATTTGGTTTTCAAATTGGAACTTTTCCTCTCTACAGCCCCACTAGATTGCGAGTGATGAGCACAATGACTCTTTGTTTCTGTTTGTAGTGCTACACAAGTTTTCTGCATTACTTGTCCGGTGGACCAGGTCTCCTATTGCAGTTAGGGGGATACTAAGCCCGGGAGTCAGTTCTCACAGCAACTTCTTTGCTACAGTTGTTGCATCTGCATGTTTGCAAGGACAGGCTTCTACCTGTCCTGAGAAGGTATCTAAAATGACAAGGACGTACTCAAAATTAGAGCATTTAGGCATCTGAATAAGGTCAACTTGCAAATTTACAAGTGGTCCCCATGGTTTAGGATGTGCAGCTATGTTCATTTTCTGCCGCTGCCCTATATTCTTTTGTGAAAAGGTGTCCTAACAATATGAAGATTCAAGAATGACAACAATACTAACAAGCTTCAATCCTTTCCACCATTAATTTCTGGCAAAATGAAAGCCTATTCCTGGTCATTCAAGCTACAGAATAAAATAAATTAAATAAAAATGTGTATGAATTAGACAAACCATAAATTTATGTGGACTATACAAAAGGGAAATGACATATTAAGGGGCTTAAAGTTTCCCTTTCTGTTATTAGTTGTATCTGTAGATATACCAACATTTTAATGATGTAGTCATTAGCTTAGTGACTTCACTAAAGCATTCCATTGCTCTTATCCAATTCCACAATAATATTGAGAATAGACAAATAAATGGAAAATACGTGCACAAGAAAAACTTGGAGCAAACCAATCTTGTCATATAGCTGCAATCATTCCCCCTTTGTTAGTGTGGGTCCGCTGAATGGGCCACACAAGCAAGGGCTGGTATATCTGTTTTTCATCTTGCTGTAGTCCCAAAGCCATTTTGCCAGTAGTTTGCAGGGACCTGAAAATCACTCCTTCCAGGTTCACTATAGGGTCTTTCCTGCCTTCTAGATAGTTGTATTACAGTTAGTGTGAAGTGATCAAATGAACTATAGCTTGAAACTGGAGTGGGAGAGAAGTTTTTCGAGCAATAAGAGAGTGTCCCCACCTTGCCTTTACTATCTTCTCAGGAATATCTACCAAGGAGAAATCCCTGGGCGCATCACATCACGGTATGGGGTTAGGGGGTTGTTTCTGTTTCAGTTGAATGACCTTCTTCATCCTTAAATACCTAATCTCAATCAGTGGTGGTCAAGTAGTTAATTTAGAGCATATTCAGAACTGAAACATTTAAAGCAAAGTTCCTGATGCTTTGGTGAATAAGCCTGGTATCTCTGGCTCCCTGGACGGGAGGAGTCCAAATGTTAACTCAGCGCCTTTCCCAGGGCTGATTCCCCTTCACCAGCAAGTGCCTTTAGCGTGTACATTCAAGGTGTGTGAGTGGGGCGGGGGTGTCCTGCGGGACGGCACCGACTGGGCACCTGGCCCATCCCTGTGCCCGGACTGTTGTGATTCTAAAGGGCAAAATCTTTTAAAGGATCAAGGAGGGCTCAAGGGGGCTCAAGCTCCTTAGGAGAGGAAAAACCATTAAAAAAAAAAAAAGTATCTCCTTGGATCAGGGCATGACACAAACATCCTTGGACACAAGGACCTCGTGTGCCACTGACAATCATACTGGGGCTGACCCTGGTTTGTCCTGTCCAGCCACCTTTTGTTTACACGCAGGATGGTATGCGTTTGTCTAACAGGCACGGCAAGAGAGTTCCATTTCCACTAGGCATGTTATTTAAGTGGCATTTGTTCCCCTCTAATTCCCCAGTTTCCTCTGTAATGCTCAGTTCTACTCTTTTCCATCAGATTTAAATCTGTTTAAGCTGAGGCTCTTCCTTTGCAAATGAGCATTTACATTTTCTCCTGATGAGTTACAAATTTGAACATTCGACTTGTAGAGAGCTCAGCTTTAGCCTGATTCTCTCAAGTTTCCTCCTGTTTTCTATCCAGTAGTGTTATCGGTTCGATAGGTGGAAGTGGTCTGTTACTGACGGGAGGTCTAGTACATACTCTGAGCGCCTCTTTTCATCCCCCAAACGACAAATCCCAGTTACTAGGAGTCAATTATACCTCTTCTTGTCCTCCTAATGTTCTGTAAACATCTTTCCAATCCATTTGTTCCTATTAATGCAAGAATTTACTAGCACAGGTCCCTTTTGGCTGCTCGCATAACGTTTTAGAAGTTTGGTTACAAATTTATCGCTATAGGCACATTAGCAAAGGGTGAGTCCCAACATCACATAAAATTTATACACATGTAATCTTGGGAATCTGCCAACTCTGCCAGATGATAAGGGATGTTAGGAGCGCAGCTGCCTGCTCCGGCCCAGGGCTCGGAGCCCCTGCTCGGGCTGTGGGAGGCAGCTGCTGCTTTCCCAGGTGTGGGTTCAACCAGTCTCAAAGCTGCACAGGTAGCCCAGAGACACACGCACAGGGGACACTGACACAGCCGGTCACAGACCGACACGGACAGACACTGCCTCCAGCAGCACCTACCTATAGGACTGGCGTGTAACATAAACACAGACAGCCCGGTCCCCTTCCTCCTCTTCGGCTGGTGGAGGCAGAAGGTCATTAGTACAGGCACACATACATCCCTTGAATCCGGCACGGCCCCTCTTGAAACCCCTGCCCGCATCCTGCCGCACCCCCGGCCCTCTTCACGGGTCCTTTATTTGCTGGCAGGCCCGGCCTGATGCACCAAACATGCACGGACTCACACGCATGTCCCATGGGCACTTCACACTAGAGTCATTCTTCACTTCAAGGGATGTTTGTAAGATTTCACCTTCCCAGGCAAAAGGAAAGCCACACTGTTTCGGCGGCTGCCGGGTGGGTTTTTTTTTTGTTTGATTGTTTGGCTTAGGGTTTTTCATGTGGGTTTTTTTTGTTTGGGGTTTTTTTTTTTTTGGTTGGGTTTTTTTTGACTCTTTAACTCTCCCTTAAGATGCTTTACTTGATCTTTCATTTTTTCCTGAGAGTCTCTCTAACTTCTGGTTTGGGATACCGTTTTTCTTTTGGAGGCCTCCTCATGCAAATAAATACATCCCACTGAAACTGGGGTACCTTAGGTCTTCTGGACTCCAAGGCACTTCCTAAGTGCACTGTTTTATCTAAGTTAGGGTACCTTCTATAGGAAACTTACCTGCCTGCAGGCTTTAGGTGAGCAATACATACACATAAAACATCCTCGAGTCCCTTTTGGGGTACCAGGACTTCACCTGGTTGTCCGGTCACCGATGCCACCCGGGTATCGGCTCTCAATCTCTGCTTGCTGAGGTGTCTCTCCAGCCCGACAGACACCAGAGACTTAAAGGAAAAGAGACAAGACCCACGGGAAGGTCCTGCCGGTCACAACGTCTGGCCCAAGCCCACCACGCCGGTCAGGTCGGGCCGATAGCACGTGCACCTGAGGGGGCTCATGCTGGAAGCCGGCACTGGGCTCCAACAGATCTGTGTTAAAAGCTGGGGTGCAGCCGCCCCCTCACCCCGCGGGAACTGCAGCAGCCCCAGGAGGGGTTTCAGGAGATGCTGTACCTCTGCCGAGGGACGGGGGTTCGGCAGGGAGCAGCCCGCCGTCCTCCCCGGCCGAGCGGGAGGTGCGAGTCCGAATGGCAGCACCGCCTTTCGCCCTGAAACAACGGGAATTCATTTAGATGTGGCCAGAGCAGGAGCAGTTTACAGCTGTAGGAAAAACCACGGAGCAGAAGCACGACAGCCTCTGCTGATGTGAACTCTGCCCAAATGGGGCAGTTATGGGGTACAACCCTTCTTCACCAAACCCTGTTAGATAAGCAGGAGGCGGTAAATAACAACAGCTACTGAAATCCTTCAGACAAGGAAGCTCCAGACACCTCATCCTTTTACAAACAATCCATTCCTTTGTTAATTAAATGGTGCTGACTGGCAAGACCATTAGCTGCAAATGTTTCTTAACTGGTGGGTCCTGCAAAATGTGAGACTTATTAACTATTTTGCTTCCACATATTCCTATTGCTGTTCAACAAGGAGAGGTAATCTTGCCAATATACAGCTTTTGCCAATATTTTATTTATAAAATAGCAAGTGACAGCGATGCCAAAACTCAACTGATCTAAATCTTACAGTTCTGCTGAAGTGAGTGGAGCTGCATGGACTTACAAGACAAACAGATTTTCAGCCACTTCATGTAACGTGTGTTTTAAAAGCAGCTGCCTTTGTAATTCTGTTTTCAGAAGTAGAAATAAAAGTGTCATTGCTGCCTTCTTGAAGGAATGTGTTTAGCAAAGCATTAAACATCTAGAGTTCTTGTCTTTGCCAGTAAATGGAATGATAATGTTGCAACTGAATTTATATCTATATATATACACATATCACTTGGGCAGTTAGAGAGATTTCTGTGACGGAGTGTTTAAAAGACTGATGAATCAGGTCAGTTTTAAACTGTAAAAAAACCTTTGCTAAATTAATCCATTACCAATGATGCAATAGGTACAGTCTGTTACAGTACCTCTTATTCCATACTGCTCGCTTCTTTAATTCTAAACAATGAAGACTTGTTGCTTAGGAGTTAGGTAACTAGCAGGTATTGTGTTTGCAGGTGTGTAGCATTGTTACACCCTAGTAATGATTAACCTTGAAATTAAGAACCATAAATGAACGTGGTCCAGACGTGGCTCGGAGACAAACCTCGACCTTATAAGGAAAGAAAGGAGCGGGTTCATGAAGAGTTCACCACCGTACCAGCCATCAGAGACCACTTGAGACCCTCAAGAAGACCCTAAAGACTTTAGTGCGCATGTGTCCAAGATGATATAATATTATAATTAGTTCTTGGAAATTTAATGAATATGTAAAAGAGAAACTTAAAATATGTATGAGAAGCATGGATATAAACAGAAAGGTGATTAGACCAGGTGTGCTTGATTTGTGGCAAGTCCACCGAGCACCCAGGCCTGAATAAAACAATATCTCTCCTGAGTGTGTGGAATTGGTTACTTGCACGCCGGGCACGAATCCACTTTTCGGACAACAGCAACACGACCCTTAGTAACGATCAGTTCTTAAGCAGTGTTAATCATCATAACTACACATACAAAGATGTAAGTCTTCCACACTAATGTCCTGAGTGAGCTATGAGGATGCAATACCTAGGGGCTGATGCCATGGTGGCACTTGGTCATGGAGGTCACAATGATCAGGCCTGAGAGCTGTTGAATAGGAGAAGCCAGAGCCAGAGCGGGTTTGTCCTCCTTTTTTCTCTAGCTTTCCTTCCTGAGGCCTGATGGTTTTATGTTATTGCCCCTTACATGAAAGAAGGTCTCTGCTTTGTTACTGATTAACTTGTTTTCTTTTGTCTTGCTAGTAATCCTTGCCTATTCAGAAGGATGTTCTGCCTGTTCGCAGTCCCCTGTGCTTGTCTTGTCCTTCGTCTGGCAACTTTTGTTCCTGGATGTCTCTTCTGGGCAATTGCACCCGTATTTCCCCCTTCTGTGATCACATGCTCATATAGTTATGTAAAATTATGTTTGGCTATGCCATTGCAATGTTATAAAATACTTGCATACTATTGTCAGTTTGACTATTTTAGTACCTTTATACTGAGATTCAAGGTTAATTACGTCCTTTTGGGTACATTTATAATTTACAGGTGTCACAGACCTCTGTTTTGCTACAGTAACTTTTATTTTTCTCTGGATAGTATGATACCATCTCTCCTGCCACACAGTACTTGCAAACAGCCACAGCTGCACACACTGTATTAAGATGATGCACAGCCCAGTAAAATAAGTTTTGCTCCCACAGGAAATTTATGATCATTGCTACAGGAAGCTCTTGCCTTCACCTATCATTTCTACACGCATGGTCTCTGCGGCTAGCCATCGCGGAGCCCATGTTCTCCTGAGAGCTGCAGGAGGAAAGAAATCTTTCATGGATACCACGGCAGATTGGAAATAACTATGCTTTAGATATTTCTCACACTGCTGCTTTGTCTCTTCCGTGACTGCCATAAAGAAAACCAGAAAGATTAAGATAACTTTCCATTTAAAGACCCACAGCTGTAGTACTTGCTAATGAGTTATCTCATTACTGCCACATTTACTAGATTGTTCACTGACTCAGAGTTCATTTTTCTTATTTTCTTCCCCAAACATTGTTTTGATTTTAGTTTTTTGGGGCTGTAGTTTGATAGTGCTCTGTCAAGGCCAGCAATTTTACTAATAGCAATTAGATAGAAAATCTGCCTTTTGGAGAAGGCATAGAGGAGTTATCAACAGTTATCAACATTGGAATTATAATAAAGCCAGGACAAACATCTGATTAATAAAATGGGTCACCTGTAAATCAGTGGTGATGTGTGTCGCGAATGAGTGGTTTAGAAGCAGCTCAAAGAATCATTGTCGAAGGTACTAGCAGAAAGTGATTCTAACAGAAGTTTATGAAAGCGTGACTTAACAGAGTTCGATCAAAGGTTCACTCTATCACTTACTACACAGGTGAAACATACAAAGGAAAAGAGCATGGGAAGCTGAAAAGTCCTTGACTAGTGTAAACACTACATAGCAACAACTAAAACATCAGTGTGTTATCAACCTTGTTCTCATACTAAATCCAAAACACAGCACTATGCCAGCTATTAGCAAGAAAATTAACTCTATCCCAGCCAAAACCAGGGTATCGTGCTAGAATTGAGTTGGAGTGATTTATCAGAGGCCGAGGATGAAAAGGTTAAGGGAGACCCTCCTGTTGAGTCACAAGGTTCAGAGAAGACCCGGCTGGATCTGGGTCAGACTTAGACAATGGTTTATGTCTAATACAAAAAGGGTAAGGAGATCATCCTATTGAGTCACGAGGTTCAGAGTAGACCTGGCTAGATCTACCCTAGATAGTCCCAGACTTCGTCAACGGTATATGTCTAAGGGATTATATGTGTTAGCAGCAGTCAAAGGTTCATTCACAATCTTAAGATAGATCATAAGATTTTAGCAGACTATATTTGCTAGCAGGTACTTCCATCAGTTCACACACACACACATACAAAGATAGATAAATACACAAAGATATACCTGTTAAAAACACCCCTCGAATTCAGTGAAATACTCATGTCATATGTCTTGGCATTCCTTAACAGGCAAAGGGTTGAGTGTTGAGGAGTGTTGCAGACCAGGTCCCGTACCAGTCGGCGACAGTCCTCTGAATATCGCAAATTCGAGAGTTTGCAAACTCTGAGGAGCGTTCCACTCACAAGGAGATGCTGGGCACAGCCCGCTGTGGTCTGGGGGAGCTTAAAGAGTCTCATTTGGGACCACTGTTTATAGGGTCACAAGATGAATGACCTTAGTCATACATCAAAACTCTCAAGGTTTCAGTAACAATAATATCATTTCACTTGAGCTACAACTCAGATATCAGGAAATGACAATTATCCCCACTCGTGTCCTACACTTGGGCCAGGCAGTGGAAGTTTCTGGTACGATTGGTACATTCCCCAACCTCAGCTATGCAAAAACTCCTGATACGGTAAAGGGACTCTTCACCTCCTGACTCATTACACCAAGGCCAAGGTTTAACAGGAGTTTCTGAGATTGTGGAGCGGCCCAGGAGGGCCGGGGGGGAATACATCACCACAACGTGTCAACTCCTTGAATAGGCCAGAGGACTTACTCTCATGAAAGAAAGGCAATAAAGATGCATTTACAACTGAAATGGCACCGGAAGTAGATATGAAAATCTTTTAAAACATAGGGGTAAATGAAGTTAAGTAAGAAGAGAGTCAACAGGAAAAAGTAGGCTGTACACTGCCATGTTGTCCAACTTTACGATTTTTTTTTTAAATAAAAGCATTAGATAGAAACCATTATGATACTTGGAAATTCAAACATTAATGTCAAGGAGATGACAAGGTAACGATGCTGGTAGTCAAAAGGCCACACAGCCTTATTTAGTATTAAAAGAGTAAGTTTTGGGTGTTTTGTTATTTAGTAAAAATTGATTTAACTAGCCATTTTGTTTGTATATGGAGACCTACAGTCAGCTTGAAGAAAGAGAAAAAGTCTTCCTCCCACTCCATGAACAGAAAAAAAGCAAAATGAAATTAATGAAAAAAGCGTGAAAAATCCTGCTATCAGTTCCTTTTTTCTTGGAGATTTTTAAGTGTTTAATAGCAATAATGGGATCAAAGTTGATCTGACACTGAGTACTTTTGAAGTGCTACAAGCACTTACTCACAGGGATGCTGAGCACTCCCTCCATGTATTCCCAGATTATTCTTACTGCAAATATTGTCAATACAATGTAGCCCAGATCGTTTTATAAGCAAAATACAAAGTCATGAATTATAGATAGAACAGAGGAGTCTTTTTATCAGACTATCAAAGCTTTGTCAGAACTAGAGTCAAAACTCTCGTTATCACTCATGCAAAATTGTATAGTGTCTCAAGTATTTGTTGCTGAAGCCAGACTTTATAACCTACTAGGTTGTAAAACAAAGGTGGACTAGCATTATGCTTGAAAAACAACATATGCATGCATTTTATTTTACCTTCTAGTAGGCAGTAACCACAGGAAAGTGCCTTTGCAGATAGTCATTGGTCTAACAAGAAAAACCTGCTAGAAGTATCGAAGCTCTGAGGCTTTTGTCTTCCCACTGCACATTGTGTGCACAGAAAGCTTCACCCTGGGAGCTTACTATTGCTGGTGGAAATTTCTGTTTCAAGGTTTCTGGTTACTATTTGAGCTAGTATATTGCTCCTTTTGCCTTCAAATTCAGAGAATCATAGAATGATAGAATCATAGAATAGTTTGGAAGGAACCTTTAAAGGTCATCTAGTCCAACCACCCTGCCATGGGCAGGGACATCTTTAACTAGATCAGGTTGTTCAGAGTCCCATCCAACCTGACCTTGAATGTTTCCAGGGATGGGTCATCCGCCACCTCTCTGGGCAACCTGTTCCAGTGTTTCACCACGCTTATTATAAAGAATTTCTTCTTTCTCTCTAGTCTAAATCTACCCTCTTTTAGCTTAAAATCATTAACCCTTGTCCTGTCGCAACAGGCCCTGCTAAAATGTTTGCCTCCATCTTTCTTTAAGTACTGATAGGCTGCAATAAGGTCTCCCTGAAGTCTTCTTTTCTCTAGGTTGAATAACCCCAACTCTCTCAACTTTTCTTCATAGGAGAGATGTTCCATCCCTCTAATAATTTTTGTGGCCCTCCTCTGGACCCGCTCCAACAGGTCCGTGTCTTTTTTGCTGAGGGCTCCAGAGCTGGACGCAGTACTCCAGGTGGGGTGGGTCTCACCAGAGCGGAGTAGAGGGGCAGAATCACCTCCCTTGACCTGCTGGCCACGCTTCTTTTGATGCAGCCCAGGATATGGTTGGTCTTCTGGGCTGCGAGCACACATTGTCTGCTCATATCCAGCTTTTCGTCCACCAGTACCCCCAAGTCCTTCTTGGCAGAGCTGCTCTCAATCCCTTCATCCCCTAACCTGTATTGATACCAGGGGATGCCCCAACCCAGGTGCAGGACTTGGCCTTGTTAAACCTCATGAGGTTCACATGGGCCCACTTCTCGAGCTTGTCCACGTCCCTCTGGCTGGCATCCTGTCCCTCAGGCGTGTTGACTACACCACTCAACTTGGTGTCTTCTGCAAACTTGCTGAGGGCACACTTGATCCCACTGTCTATGTCATTGATGAAGATAGTAAACAGTACTGATCCCAATACGGACCTCTGAGGGACAGTACTTATCACCGATCTCCATCTGGACATTGAGCCATTGACCGCTACCCTCTGGATGCATCCATCCAACCACCAATTCCTCATCCATTGGACAGTCCACCCATCAAATCCATACCTCTCCAATTTAGAGAGAAGGATGTTGTGGGGGACCGTGTCAAAGGCCTTACAGAGGTCCAGATAGACAACATCTGTAGTCCTTCCCATGTCCACTGATGTAGTCACTCCGTCATAGAAGGCCACTAGGTTGATCAGGCAGGACTTGCCCTTGGTGAAGCCATGCTGGCTGTCTCGAATCACCTGTCCTCCATGTGCCTTAGCATAGCTTCCAGGAGGATCTGTTCCATGATCTTCCCAGGCACAGAGGTGAGACTGACTGGCCTGTAGTTCCCCGGGTCTTCCTTTTTTCTCTTCTTAAAAATGGGAGTTATGTTTCCCCTTTTCCAGTCAGTGGGAACTTCACCAAACTGCCATGATTTCTCAAATACGATGGATAGTGGATTAGCAACTTCACCCGCCAGTTCCTTCAGGACCTGTGGATGGATGTCATCGGGTCCCATGGACTTGTGCACCTTCAGGTTCCTTATACGGTCTTGAAACTGATCTTCTCCTGCAATGGGCGGCTCTTCATTCTCCCAGTCCCCGCCTTTGCCTTTTGCAGCTTGGGTGGTGAGTACCTCCACCTTCTCCATATCCCGGGTAACCAGGTCTCCCATTTTGTTCTGGAGAGGGCCCCCATTTTCCCTAGTCTTCCTTTTATCCCTGACATACCTATAGAAGCTTTTCTTGCTGCCCTTGATGTCCCTGACCAGATTTAATTCTATCAGAGCTTTCGCGTTCCTAACCTGATCCCTGGCCGCTTGGGCAATTTGTGTGTAATATTCCTCCCAGGCTACCTGTCCTTACTTCCACCCTCTTTTTGTGTTTGAGTTTGTCCAGGAGCTCCTTATTCATCCATGTAGGCCTCCTGATGTTTTTGCCCGATTTCCTCTTTGTTGGGATGCATGGCTCCTGAGCTTGGAGGAGGTGATCCTTGAATATTAACCAGCTTTCCTGGGCCCCTCTTCCCTCCAGAGCTTTGTCCCATGGCACTCTACCAGGCAGATCCCTGAAAAGACCAAGTCTGCTCTTCTGAAGTCCAGGGTCGTGAGCTTGCTGTGCACCCTCCTCGGTGCCCTAAGGATCGTGAACTCCACCATTTCATGATCACTGCAGCCAAGGCTGCGCTTGAGCTTCATATTCCTCTCCACCCCTCCTTGTTCCACTCTTACTAATTTTGCTTATCATCTGCTACTCTAGATACTTTTTTTTTGATACAAATAAGATAATGGTGCTGAGAATTTCCCCTTCTTGAAGTAAAACAAGCTGATGTAAAAATATTGCAGTGTAATTAACTATGGAGAGTTAGCAATGAAACTCCAATTCTTTCTTATGTTGGCTTTACTATGTGGGTGAATTCATGCCAAACCACAGTAGAAGCAACTCCTTTATTACCTTTACTGGCTTCAGCCAAGACTTGGAAAAATCTTCAGAGTGCTACCACCCCTCAGGTGCGTACTGCAGAGAACAGAAACATCTTGTTGTGTAGGCACTTCCAAGATGCATAACTTCAGTTAAGCACCACTGTATCCAACAGCAGGAAGCAAGCAGGGAGGTCTTTTTAAGTCCTTTGCGATGCAGCGCAGCAGGTAAGTGCATTTGAATGAAAAGGAGAGAAAGATTTTAAAAAACCACTATCTGTACTGTGTTTTCTCCTGGTCTCTCTTGAGCTTGCCTGACTGAAAGACAGCACACAGAATATATTGACTCCAGTGATTATTGTGGTAATTTAAAAATGAATGGTGAGTCTGGATCTGTCACTCTTGTAGAGTCTTTTAATCATAACTCCATGGAGCTATCATGGGAAGAGATTCTTTTTACATCACAGGAAGTATGCTTTAATAGCTTGTATTTAACTATTGTTAAAAGATAGTATCAGAGCAGGACTTCTTAAACATTCAGTTTTGCCCTAATATGAAAACATAAAAGCCAGTGTGAGTAGGGAAAGGGAAAGATGGCGAAAGCCCTGTAGGAGACATCAGCTGATGAGTGCTTCACATTGCTTGAGAATGGGAATAGGTTCTGTTTCGTTCCATCTGCTGTAAGTCTAATTTCTGGTGAAATAGGCAATGATATATGTAGTCTTTTAAAGTTTTTCAGTCGTGATTCGTTTCTCTGTCTACTAATTAAAGTTACTAGTTTTGAGAAGATCATGAGGCATTATATGCTTTTATTATAGCCCTCCTGTCTATGACTTGGTGTTAGATTAAAGGGGAAAATATAATCTTGAAAAACCAAGGTGCCTTCAAGAAGTGTTCAGATTTGTCCCTTCTCTGCAAGAAGGCTTTGAGCTCTGAAGATGTAGAGTCTGCTACACTGGTGGGAGTTAAAAGGAGCAGAAAGCACTGTGCAAAACTGAGTTTCAGATTCAAGTCAGTTGTTTTGCCTTGGAGTCATCCAGACAGCAGAGGAGAATATAGGCTTTGCTTTTTCTAGAATTCAATCACTTTTTTGGTTAGAATAAATGAATGGTGTCATGGGATTGTTCATTATGGAAAGGGAATGAGGGATGAAAATTCCCAGAGTGGTGAGTGATAAACAAGATAGTTTCTGCCACAACTTACATTTTCAGTAATGTAAGTTTTGTAACTTGACTTTAAACTCAAACCTAAATAGTACAGTACCTGAAAATATAATACAAAAATCCACAACAATGATATTAAGCATAATGAGAGAACGAGTTACACCACCTGGAGTATTAGCAGTATTGTGACCTTACACAAGCTGACTGGCATTAGGCTGATATTGTCCCTCCTGCAATTAAGAGAAGCTCTAATTAGTGCCTGAAAATGGTAAGTGAGACACACTTCAGCCTTTGAACATCTCAATGAATGGGAAATGAAAAGAAATGACAAGCAACAGCCCAAAGCCTCAGTGACATGCAATTAGAAAGCAGAATATTTTTTACTTTAACTTGTGTAACAGTTGGAAATAACAATTAAAAACAAGTCATTATTGAATTTATAGGTCAATTTCAAACTGGTGAGCTAAATTTCTGTCTTCCTTCTTCTTTTTCTTTTCGTAACAAAATTTACTTTATTTTTAGTAAGGCAAGGGACTTTTGCGGGTACAAGGGTACTTTTGAGCTCCAGAGGCTAGCTCAACTCGTGGTCGTCGCCCTCCCAGAAGAGGACCTGGCCATGGTTTCCACTCGGCCGAAAGCCATCGCCAGGAGAAACGTGGTGACCCAGACGGAGCCCCTACGCAAACACACATCTGTCCAGGCCTCCAGCTGCAGGGAGTGCCTGAGGCTGTCCCTTGTACCGGAGGGCAGCAGAGACGACGCCTGTGTGCGCTGTGACCAGGGGGATGATCTGCTCAGCCTGGTGGCAGAGCTGAAAGAGGAAGTGAAGAGGCTAAGGATTATCAGGGAGTGTGAGAGGGAGATAGATTGGTGGACCCGCACCCTGCCGTCCCTGAGGCAAGGGCAGCACACGGAGGCTCCGCAAGAAGCGGAGGAACCCCTGCGCTCTTGCCACCAGGCAGAAGGAGGGGACCCAGGCGATGGAGGGGAATGGACACAGGTCCCTGCTCGGGGTGCCAGGCGAACCCCCGCCCGACCTCCCTCACCTCAACCTTCCCAGTTGCCCCTACACAACAGATATGGGGCTCTGGAACTTGAGGGCCAGACGAACGAGGACGAAGATGAAGGCCCATCCAGGGGGTTGCCCGAGGTGAGGCAGCCAGCCCCACAAATTACGACTGCCTCCGCTAAGAAAAAAAGGAGGGTAATTGTCATTGGTGATTCCCTTCTGAGGGAGACGGAGGGCCCAATTTGTCAGCCAGACCCATCCCACAGGGAAGTCTGCTGCCTCCCTGGGGCCCGGATGAAGGACATTACTAGGAAACTCCCTGGTCTGGTACAGTGCTCCGATCACTACCCGCTACTGGTTATACAGGCTGGCAGTGAGGAGGTTGCAGAGAGAAGTCCCGAAGGGATCAAAAGGGACTTCAGGGCACTGGGACGACTGGTGGGAGGATCGGGAGCACAGGTAGTGTTTTCCTCAATTCCTTTAGTGGCAGGGTGGAACACTGAAAGGAACAGGAAAACTCATGAGATCAACACGTGGCTCAGGGGCTGGTGCCATTGGCAGAATTTTGGCTTCTTTGACCACGGGGAGGTTTACACGGCACTGGGCCTGCTGGCGACGGACAGAGTTCAGCTGTCTCACAGGGGGAAAAGGATTCTCACGTATGAGTTGGCCGGGCTCATCGAGAGGGCTTTAAACTAGATTCGAAGGGGGAAGGGGATAAAACCAGGCTCACTAGAGAAGAGCCTAGGGACCGCACGCCAATGTCAGGGGAGAAATCGTCAGCCCAGCTCAAGTGCATCTACACCAATGCACGCGGCATGGGAGGCAAACAGGAGGAGCTGGAAGCCATTGTGCAGTGGGGTAGCTATGACTTAGTCGCCATCACGGAAATGTGGTGGGATGAGTCTCACAATTGGAGTGCTGCAATGGATGGCTATAAGCTCTTCAGAAGGGACAGGCGAGGAAGGAGAGGCGGTGGGGTAGCCCTGTATGTTAGGGAGTGCTTCGACTGTCTAGAGCTCGATGGTAGTGATGACGAGGTCGAGTGCTTGTGGGTAATGATGAGGGGGAAGGCCAACAAGGCAGATATCCTGCTGGGAGTCTGTTATAGACCACCTAACCAGGATGAGGAGGCAGACGAAATATTCTACAAGAGGCTGGCAGAAGTCTCCCAGTCGCTAGCCCTTGTTCTCGTGGGGGACTTCAACTTTCCGGACCTCTGCTGGAAATACCACACGGCAGAGAGGAAACAGTCAAGGAGGTTCCTGGAGTGTGTGGAGGATAACTTCCTGACGCAGCTGGTAAGCGAGCCCACCAGGGGAGATGCCTCGCTTGACCTGCTGTTCACGAACAGAGAAGGACTGGTGGGAGATGTGGTGGTCGGAGGCCGGCTTGGGCTTAGCGACCATGAAATGGTAGAATTCTCGATACTCGGTGAAGTAAGGAGGGGGGCCAGCAAAACCGCTACCATGGACTTGCGGAGGGCGGACTTTGGCCTGCTCAGGACACTGGTCGAGAGGGTCCCTTGGGAGACAGTCCTGAAGGACAAAGGGGTCCAGGAAGGCGGGACGTTCTTCAAGAAGGAAGTCTTAAAGGCGCAGGAGCGGGCCGTCCCCATGTGCCGCAAAAAGAACGGGCGGGGAAGGCGACCGGCCTGGCTGAACGGGGAGCTCTGGCTGGGACTCAGGAAAAAAAGGAGAGTTTACCACTTGTGGAAGAAGGGGTAGGCAACTCAAGAAGAGTACAGGGATCGCGTTAGGTCGTGCAGAGAGGAAATTAGAAAGGCAAAAGCCCGGCTAGAACTCAACCTGGCCACTGTCGTGAGAGACAACAAAAAATGCTTTTGTAAGTATATTAATGACAAAAGGAGAGCCAAGGAGAATCTCCATCCTCTATTGGATGCGGGGGGGAACGTTGCCACCGAGGACGAGGAAAAGGCTGAGGTACTCAACGCCTTCTTTGCCTCAGTCTTTAGTAGTCAGAGCGGTTATCCTCAGGGTACTCAGCCCCCTGAGCAGGAAGACAGGGACGACGAGCAGGATAAACCCCCCATAAACCAAGAGGAAGCAGTTAATGACCTGCTACGCCACCTGGATGCTCACAAGTCTATGGGGCCGGATGGAATCCACCCAAGGGTACTGAGGGAGCTGGCGGAGGAGCTTGCTGAGCCGCTCTCCATCATTTACCAGCAGTCCTGGTTAACTGGGGAAGTCCCGGACGACTGGAGGCTCGCCAATGTGATGCCGATCTATAAGAAGGGCCGGAAGGAGGATCCGGGGAACTACAGGCCGGTCAGCCTGACCTCGGTGCCGGGGAAGATCATGGAGCGTTTGGTTTTGAGGGTGCTCACGAGCCATGTCCGGGACAATCAGGGGATCAGGCCCAGCCAGCATGGGTTCATGGAAGCCAGGTCCTGCTTGACCAACCTGATCACCTTCTATGACCAGGTGACCCGCCTAGTATATGAGGGAAAGGGCGTGGATGTGGTCTACCTGGACTTCAGTAAAGCCTTTGACACTGTCTCCCACGGCATTCTCCTAGAGAAGCTGGCGGCTCACGGCCTAGACAGGTACACTCTTCGCTGGGTAAAAAACTGGCTGGACGGCCGAGCCCAGAGAGTTGTGGTCAACAGAGTTAAATCCAGTTGGCGGCCGGTCATGAGCGGTGTTCCCCAGGGCTCAGTACTAGGGCCGGTCCTGTTCAATATCTTTATCATTGATCTGGAGGAGGGGATCGAGTGCTCCCTCTAAGTTTGCAGACGACACCAAGTTGGGCGGGAGTGTTGATCTGCTGGAGGGTAGGAAGGCTCTTCAGAGGGACCTGGACAGGCTGGATCAATGGGCCGAGGCCAACTGTATGAGGTTCAACAAGGCCAAGTGCCGGGTCCTGCACTTGGGCCACAACAACCCCATGCAACGCTACAGGCTTGGGGAAGAGTGGCTGCAAAGCTGCCCAGAAGAAAAGGACCTGGGGGTGCTGATTGACAGCCGGCTGAACATGAGCCGGCAGTGTGCTCAGGTGGCCAAGAAGGCCAACGGCATCCTGGCCTGTATTAGGAATAGTGTGGCCAGCAGGAGTAGGGAGGTGATCGTGCCCCTGTACTCGACACTGGTGAGGCCACACCTCGAATCCTGTGTTCAGTTTTGGGCCCCTCACTACAAGAAGGACATGGAGGTGCTGGAGTGTGTCCAGAGGACGGCAACGAAGCTGGTGAAGGACCTGGAGCACAAGTCTTATGAGGAGCGGCTGAGGGAACTGGGACTCTTTAGCCTGGAGAAGAGGAGGCTGAGGGGAGACCTCATCGCGCTCTACAACTACCTGAAAGGAGGTTGTAGTGAGGTGGGTGTTGGTCTCTTCTCCCAAGTAACTAGCAATAGGATGAGAGGAAATGGCCTGAAGTTGCGCCAAGGGAGGTTTAGATTGGACATTAGGAGAAATTTCTTTACTGAAAGAGTGGTCAGGAGTTGGAACAGGCTGCCCAGGGAAGTGATGGAGTCACCATCCCTGGAAGTATTTAAAAGACATGTAGATGAGGCGCTTAGGGACATGGTTTAGTGGACATGGTGTGTTGGGTTGACGGTTGGACACGATGATCTTAGAGATCTTTTCCAACCTGTATGATTCTATGATTCTATGATTGCCTATGTAAAATCCTTAAGTGTGTTGCATTTCTGATCTAAGCTTCTTCTGCTGTGCATATTCTGCGATATTTATCTGCTGGTCACAATATAGCAGAATTTTGTTTTGTATGTCAGGTAGGTATTAGCTCAACTCTTTCTTATTATACTCTTTAAGCTGGGCAGGATGCAAAATTCCACTGGTTTTTATTGAACCATCTACACCATATAACTCGATGCTGTGTTAACTATATCTCAGCTATTTGCCAGACCGCTGTGGGTGATAAAGTACAATGAGTACCGGTAGAGAGACTCAAATGCAAGCTCTGATAGGTGTTTTGGTTCACAGTTTGAACAGGGCTGAACAGTTGTGGTCTGCTGCAAGCCTGGTTGCCCTATACATTGACTGCATGTTGCAACTATGCTGCTTCTGTTTCTAGAGTTAATTCATTTGGTACCAGCTTAGGGACTGCTGCTTGATCATGCATTATGCCATGCAGACATGCCATTGAGCTGCTAAATTACTTTTAAAATTGAGGCAGTGTCTCTCCAGTGCCGCACATTATTTTAAGCATTCTGAGGACGATACGTTGCAAGGTTTCCTTTTTTCATTCTGTGGCTATTCACCATTTGTATTTAGTCCTACAGTCTCCTGACTTAAACTGAGCAAATTCAAAGGAATTGTATAGATATGCCCTGAATACCAGGGCACCATATGAACTGGGGCTGTTGGGGGCATGTATCCAAAGAAAACAGTCTTTGGAATACCAGTGTTAAAGGGTCACCCTAGTCTACCCTGTAGTCTGCTGAGCCTGAGGATGGCACAGCTTTGAATCTGGCGGTGCTTTAGTGAAGTAAGCATTCCATTACCTCCCTGGCAGTCACTACTGAATTGTTCAGGAGGCAGTGCTTAGGTAGGCTGGCAGAGGGAATGGGTAAAGCTGAAACTTGGAGTGGTGACGAGAGCAGCAATGACACAAGGAATGTCTGCCCTTCTCGGGGAAAAGGTAAAAAACAGCAACTTGAACTAAGACTACAGAGAGAGTGCAATATAATAGAGAATGGTAAGGAACAGTTCCTTTGTAAGTTGCACAGAAGTGTGAGAGGAAGACTGAGTTCAGGAATAATATAAAACCCCATTGATTTTGATTTACCCTTTTCTTAGTTTTTCTCTTGAGGGTTTCTCTCTCTGTTCTCTCTCCCTTCCTTTAGTATAGTTTTGTTTGGCTACACTGAATCTCTCTCCTTTCAGGAGTGGATATATTATTCATCCTGGTGCACAGAGGTGGCTTCCAATGTCTTGATGAAGTAATCTACTGCCACCAAGCCACGACCACTCAATGAGCACACATCTGCCCCAAGGTTAACATAAGACCTAAGGGGAAAAGGTTAAAAGGTTTTATTAAATTAAATTTTTGCCTTCTGTTTGTCATGGATAAATAGGACAAAAGCCAGAAGTAAAATGCATTTACTTTACTATCGTTCATTAAAAATTATGCTTTTGGTGGAGAGCACAATATCTTTGTCACTGTGCTTTGGCTTATGCCTGGTATCTTGTCTATGAACCTGACCACTATGGACATCCAAGAAATGTATTTACAAGCTTCAAGCAAAAAGGTTTCTTTTTCTTTTCTCTCCACAAATAATTGGACCCCACTTTTTTGTTTTTAATATCAACAACATCTGATTTGATAAAATTATTATCAAAATAGATGTGCTTAACGTTGCAAATCCTGAATGGAATGTTGACTGAACAAACAGGACAGGAGAAACTGGCAGGCTGCAAAGAGCAGACGTGGAGGGATCGCGGACTCCTTAATGCTGACATCTGTTTGCCTCATGAAGATGAAGGAGAAATGTATGCCATGTACAGAGGTGACTAGTGGGTCTTTGGGCTGTATCTTCTCACTGATGTCTACTTTCTATTGCAATGACCACATAGATATTGTGGAACTTAGTCCTAATTTTCACAGACGTAACTGAGAGGAGAAGCAAGTTCTTGGGCTTTTTTTTTCCCCACCCTGTTTGAAGTACTGGCTAAAGCATAATGCAAGCTTCCTGTCTGGCCACAGAGGTGTCTTTTCTCTTCAAAGCCCATTCTCTCTGTGAGACAGTTCTTGTTCAGTGAGCACAGAGGCAGTAGACTAAATGATTCTGTACGTGTGACGAACTAGGGATAAAATACAAGATTAATCCAAAAGCATGAAAAATTATCAATTAAGAATTCTCATTAGCTATATTTGGTGCCTTAATTGGCCTTTTTGACCGCGTAATCTCAAGTGATAATTATTTGTGGCACCGACCCATTCCTCTGTGAATATTATCTTTTAATTAATTCCAAATGCTTATTTCACTCCTTTTATCCCTCCTTTCTATATAGCAGTTCTTTCTTGGCTTTTTTTAGTGTAAACAGCATACCTCGCGTTTATTTAAAAACTGTCAGTAAATAAAGACTAGTTTCATCAGTGACCAAAGATAAAGGAAAATCCTGAAGGGTCATGTCTTACCATTTGAATCCTATATTTTGTGATCTTGTCTTAGGATGGGGGTTGTAAGTGAAATCCTGCCCTTACAGAAGTCTGTGAAATTTAAGACTTTGCTCTCTGTAGAACCAAAATTTCTTTGCAAGTGTGTTATGTAATTTTCAGCATATTAACCAAATAAAGAGAAGCAAATGGAACACAGAAGATTATCTTTAAGATTCTACATCACCATATATAACCTAAGAATAACTCTCCTGTTAAAATAGACAATAAATGTCTGAATCTTCTATACAATTTCAAAATGTATTTTGAAAATTATTGATTGACAACTGCATATGTGCAGTTCTAGAGTGCTTAGTGTTTGTGCTATAGTACTGTTACAGTTGAATTATCTTATTAGTATGTTCAGACACAACAGATGAATCAATTTTCTTGATACTAAAACTTGCTCAAGCCTCCCGTCTAGATTGGAATCCAGTAACTTCTGAGGTACAAAAGAGTTTGCTGTAACTTTTTTTTTAATTTATGTTTTATTTTTTACCTTCTTTATACTTCCATCCCAGTAGGAAGCAGAAGTACCCAATTTCATCAGAAATTCTGTTCTCATTATTTCTAACATAAACCAGGATGTTCGAAAGCTTACACTAATGAGAAACTATTCTCACAAGATTTCCAGCCAAGTTTTTCCAGTCTGAGAGGCTGCTACTGCAGTGTGGTACTCAGTAAATTTTATCATTTGAGAGGGTGCAGATGGCTTCTCATGCCTTGGATCTCTGCGAGTTCACTTCTTTCCTTTGGAATCTGCGCTAATATCAAACTTGAGTATAAAACGCAGTTGTAGCCATCACTCTTAGTTGTTACTTCCATGTGCATGCGAAACTGAACTGACTTATCCTTCAGAATAAACCTCGACATCAAAAGTTTACCAAACATCACTTGCGTTATTCCTGGATCCTCAATATGGCGAATACAGGCAGCCTTGTGATAATGACACGGTGCTAATTGTATATATGTTCTCACATATACGAATGTGTCCTGGGCTGTTCAAGTAAAGATATACAAATATCCAGAAAATACAAAACTAGGGCAAATTCTGCTCCTTGTCATGATATATTCTTTCCATGTCATATGTGATTGGTAATTCACATCCAGTGGACCGACATAGTTTCTAAAGTGGGTAATATTGGCAGAGGAAGGAAAGCTGTTACCTTTCTGAACAATCTGGAAGGATGGGTTTGCAGAGCTTATATGGAAAGCTGACTGACCTAGGCAAAATGTCTAATAATAGATGAAAATGTCACTTTCCTCTCTTAAGTGAAGTGTTCTTGTTAGTACAAAGAGATGCTCTCTCTCCATTTGAATTCTCAGTATATTATTATTTTGTTGGGTAATTTAGTAAAAGGAGATTTTACTTCTGCAAATGTTACAGAGTTCAGGTCTTGTCACCCTACAAATCCTTCACCTATTTGAGGTTTTGAAGGCCTAAGCTTTATTTTCTTCTTGACAATTTTGACTTCTTTCAATTCTTCTGCCAGGGACTCATTTAAATCTGTTTGCAGATTACAGATGAACATCACAATTGCTTAATCTTAACTTTGTAATGACCCTCTGCCTGCCTGTCATTCTTAGCAAGAGAAGACACACGCAGCTTGCCTTTGTAGAATGGTCTTTTGAAATTAGCTTGGCCACACCACTCACATAATTAAAAATAATTGAATTAGCTGCACTCTGGCAAAGAGGTGAGATCAATATTATAACTAAAACTGCATTCCTTTATAATTGGATCTTAAAAATGAAACCTCTGAAAGGTGGAAAATCTTTCGTGCTTCTTAGAAGTAATTACCATTTGTATAAAGTTTTATATTTTAACAATAATCCAGAAAAAATTTACCATAGTATATCTTTTGTGTTAGTATGATTAGCTATTTTTGTACAGATCTTCAACAAAGTTATTCATTGTAATCTTTCAAAGACATAGGACTTTGCAAGGCTCTATGGTGTACCTGTTGAAGACAATGAGGCCCAGATCCTACAATCAATGTAAAATGCAGCCATTAGCTCTCAACAGCTTTAATAGCTGGTTTGATCTGCTGGGGGTGTTGGGCCATCGCTTTTGCTGAAAGCAGAACAGACTCCTAAGCATTTAATTCCTCACTTGGCTGTATGAACTGCAGTATTTGCAAAGAAAAAAGACTAATTTTGTGGAAAATTCTCTGAGAGCTATATTTGTGATAGATATCCGTCCATCCATTAATCTCTTTATTTATGTATAAAGGTTTGCTCTGTACTGACCAGAGAAAATGGATCTTTGATCATATGAGATTAGACTGCAGTAAAATTTCCACTTCACTTCTTAAGTTTCCAAAGCAAATTGAAGCAAAAATGATCACAAAAAAAATCAACTGAAAAGTTTTCTTTTTAGAGTAACCAAACATATTTTATTTTCACAAAAAAAAAAAAAAGCCCTACTTAGGTTCAAAGTCACATTTTGTGTTCCAACATTTAATGTACAACTCAAAATATTTCAAAATAAAATATGAAAATGTTTTGCCTGAAAGGGTCAAAGCAAAATGCTTTGGCATGTCAGAACTCTTTCTTCTGTTCTCTTTCAGATTTTTATTTCTGAATGATGAGTATAATCCAAACAAAAATAATTTCAGCTAGGTATCTCTTACAGACTTTGAACTGACCACTTGGGATTTCCATTTTGAGCTGTGTGAAATAACATTCCACAAACGGTTCTTTGATGGCAGAAATTGTAACTCAGAGGACATTCAAAGTCCAATCCCCTTTGCAGGTAAAATTTGGTTTGCTTTAATGAGAGTTCTACTTAAGGTCTTGATGTTGGCAGTTAATTGCAGTTTATTTCCTCCATTTGTCCGGTGGTAGGGAATCCAGTTCCAGGCCACAGTTTTGTGTTGCTTTGATTTTTGATTTTTTTTGTCTGACTTTTTTGTAGTACTGCTTTTCACATGGACACAACTCTTTTTTGAGTAATACTTTATCAGTGTGTCCCACTACGATTTATTACTTCAATACATCATTGGAGTGACAGCTGGCTCTGGTGATGCATGATCTAATACATCATAAGAACAACATCTCATTTGGATTAAACATTACGTAAGATTAATAGATAATCTCCCTCCCCTTTTTCTTAGCTGTAGACAGGACTGTTACTAAGGGCTGCAACGACATTAGAATTAAAGTGAGATAGTATTTCTATTTTTACCTTCTATTTTCACTCTTGAACATAGAACGGAGCAATGTATGCCAGAATAAATTTTACTGTAGCTGCAGTAAGTAAGGGAAAATCAACGGAAGCCTGTCCTTAACTAGTTTCCACATACAGAAAAAGCAAGGCAGATGTTAGACAAAATGCAATGCTTCCCAGTATTATTCAGTGCAAAGTTTCTCAAAATAATCATGTTCTCTCTCACAAAGTGAGGCTATTTCCACTGGCAGCCCAGTTAAAGCTGCAAGAACTCAATGGAAAGCGTTGCATGGACTTCAGTGCGCTTCATGTCAGTCACAGAAGAGGAGAGCAGAGTAAGGTCTGAGACCCACATTGCAAGGTCTCTAAGAAATCATCTCCAGATGTTTTTCAAATTTGAAAGATGGTGGACACTTGGTTGAATGAGCAGATGCATTAGTTTACTGCTGCTAACTGACTCAGATTTACAAATATTTAATAAAACTATGAAAAAAACATATGTGGAAGAAAACTGTTTTCTTTAAAACTAGCTGAATGGATGGTGCCTCTTGACTTTTTAGCCTCTGTAATACAGCAAATGAGGAGCTAACGCAGTCACACGGGAGAGATTTAATAAAAAAAGAGCTAGAGGAAAAATACACATAATTTAAAGTTTATTTGGAAATTTCTCACCTCTCTTAGCTGTAGATAGAAATCTGCAGGTATGTTTACATTGTCATGCAAGACAGAAAACATGGTAACACAGATTATTAGAATAAGTGGAGAGGCCCACAATGACTAAATTTCTTAAATTCACCCGTGGAGAACCCTCTATTGTAACCACAGTAACTAAACTGCTTCATCTTGAAAACAAAAGGGACTGATTTGCTTAGGATCTTCAAAATACACAACAGTAAGTGAGCTTTTCTTCCCTATTTCTTCCTAGTCTTCCATTCAAGTAGAAAACCATTGCAGAGCATATCCTAGTGCTTCACTAAAAGTGAAAATGAGAACTTTTTTTCCATGTGAAGCTCAGGGGTCCATTCCAGCTTTCCCCAGTGGCAGCAGGAGTGTTTCTGACAAATGAAACGTGTGAGTTACTTCTAGCTGATTTAATCTGAGAAACTACGTTTCAGTCCTGTCATCAGTTTTGGATAGCTGTTGTGACAACCAAACTCAGAACATTTCTCATCATTTGCTATCAACCAGTCAGCCTTGCACAGAAAGAGGGAGTACTAGGAGCCAGAGAGTCTGGCTTTGCCTCTCTCATGGGGAAAAAAACACAAGAAAGGAAAAAAGATGGAAAAAAAAGAGCAAGAAAAAGAAAGGAATACTCAAAAAGCTGCAGACCATTAAACCTTAAAATGAGCTGGCTGGAACATAATTTCTGCTAACCTCTGTTGAAGTTACTGGAACCTGTCGTCCTACTTCCTTGCTCAGGATCCTTCACAGCAAAAGATCTGCAGTAACAGATGCAGCTGAGAAAATGAATGATAAAAAGTCATTGAACTGACTCCCCTTGATTTCTGTGACCCTTTGCACAAGCTTGTAACTCTGCATTTGTTTTAAATATTTCAGCCTTTGTGGTGCCGAAGAAGACATCAGCTTTACACAATAGCAGTTTAGGCTTAGAGGTACATTTTTTTTTGTAAAACACCCCAGAAACTAATGCTTTAATTCCTGAAGAGCTGGGAAAGTGCTTAAGTGTGTGCTTGAAGTTTGACATGAATTTATGGAAGCCTCCTAATTTAAGGTGTATCCCTGAATTGAGACATTATGGATTTTTAAGGCTAAACAGGACGTGTCTGATGTTCTTGTTTCTTTTCTTTAATTGCCCAGCCATAGAATTAGTTTTTGTTTACCGGAAAATATGTATCAATGCATTAGTGGGCCCAGATGTAACTCCAGGCCTCTAGGCAAAATGCATTGCATGATCCTTTCTGGATGCCTTTGCAAAACTCTGACGGGAATTCCAAGAACAGAATGAACAGAAATGCAGTTACAATCTGTCCTAATTGTAGGAGGAATTCTTCCTTAGTTTCTGGTTAGGCTAAAGAAATCCCTAGCCTAAACTTGTCACCATTTGCTTGCACATTGGTCTGTCTGCCTACAGTAAGTCGTAACTGTCATGTGCTGGTGCTGCAAATCCAGAAATGCAGTTTTTAACTCCTTTGAAATAGTCTTTAGTAATACTTCTAGAGCTTTGCTACCTTGGTTAGAGAAGGGAACAGATTTAGGGCAATATACAATTTTCATCTCACACTAAAAAAAACATGGTGGGAAGAGAGGTGGTAATATTCTTTGATGTTGAAAAAATCTTCTTTCACCCAAAAAGGTTATCTGAACTGTTGACTCATTTCAGTAAAACCTCATCTTGTTCCTAAAAATTCAAACCTTCAATTCAATTTGCTTTTCTTTACTGCAAAATATGGTGGTGCTTTAGTTCTGAAACATGTCTACATTTCAGAACTGTCAAACAGCTTTTAATAAATCTCCAAACTCTCTGAAAATGAATCTAACCATTTTCAATTTAAACAATTTTTAAGGAAAGCAAAAATTTTTATTTTTGTCAATCCCAAACTGATTTTTTTCTTTGATTTTTGTTCAGCAAACTGAAAAATAGTTTACTGGAAAAATGTCAGTTCAGTCCAGCAATTAAAAACTGAAGCTAGAAAATTGCAAATAGAAAATAAGCATGCATTTTCTAACAGCAAGACCTATTAACCCCTGGAAAAAGTTTAGTTAGAGTCATGCCAGGTGGTTCATTAGTTGAATTATTTCAATCAAGACTGAATAGCTTTCTGAAACTGCCATTGTAACTCAGCCGGAATTTGGTGACTTGATAGTGGGATTAGTGAGGTTGCCTTCTGTGGCTTACTGCAAGTAAGATTATGTGGTTGCTGTAGATTCATATAGCCCTACAAATCTATAAGAGTATGCAGCCCACAATAGAAATCTAGAATTAGACTGGGGATAGTTAAAGCTCTTTTAGTCTTAAGAAAAACCTATTCCCTCAAGTAAGAGCAAGTAATAGGGCTTCCTTTTCTCTGAGATCCAGTGACAGATATCAGACTAATCTGCAAACCATTTCTCTTAACTTATCCCATATTGCTTGCAATGT
Organism: Calonectris borealis; assembly: GCF_964195595.1. NCBI lineage: Eukaryota > Metazoa > Chordata > Aves > Procellariiformes > Procellariidae > Calonectris > Calonectris borealis. Next base: position 12,877,512 of record NC_134352.1, on the reverse strand, counting down.
TACTTGGTGTTAGCTTTCAAAATCAAGTGACTCTTCTGCTTTCCCCTTGCACGCAAGCGCTGGATGAGAAGTAGTAATTTATTTTTCATGTATATAGCAAAATTAGTTAAAGGGCTGTGTATTAAATTCTAAAACCAAAGGCATCAACTTTGTCCCACTCAGGCAGACAGGAAGACAGACCTATGCTTTTAGTAGAGAGACAGAGTGTGTGTGAATTGCCGTGCAGCAGGCTGCTTTAATGCATTTAAGGACTTAAGGTCACCCAACATACAAATGCAGAAGGGCTTTCTTTTCCTTCCCCCTTCCCTTTTACACCTTCCCCTTTCTGCCTTCCCCCTTTGTTTCCCCTTTTCCTCCCTCCTTCCCCCTTTCCTCCCTCTCTGAAAGCCTTCTTGGACCTTTTTTCCAAAGGCTCAGATTGGCCAAATATGCATACTGACCCCTTCTTTGCCTTATTTCCTGTTTTAATTGAGTGTCGAAGGTTATACATTGCTATTAGTGCAAGACATGAGTGGCAGCAGGGGTCAGGGACTCTGTGGCTTTCTATTAGAGCCATAAAACCAAAATGGAATGATAATTTCACCTGCTCTAACCCCAATTTTTCCAAGATGTGATAGACACTGACCTTAGTGTTTGGCTGCTATTGACTATGTAAACTGCAGCCACCCTAATTCTGCTTGCTAAACAATAAATGTGCCCTTTATGACCAGGATGGGAGACAAAACAATAAAACATACACACAGAAGATTCAAACAAGCAGACTAATCCAGGTGACATAAAATGATAAAATAATGCCTTACTGGGGAAGTCAGACCCTTTCTATCTGGTGTGCCCTTACAGTTATTTTTTCTACCAATTTTCAATTTCTTCTTTTTGGCAGAACATCCTATATCCATCTCCAAGTATTGGGACACAGGCAATGAATCTTAACTGCTAAAGTAGTCCCAACTATGCCACTTGAAAGGTTTGTGGGTCTCAGGGGGAGTGGATTGTTTTATTTTATGTGCGTGTATTTTGGAGAAAGTGGGGAAAGAGTGTTTCATTTTTTTAAGGAAACTTTTTATGAAATGCAGGAATATTCCTAAAAACCTTCCAGGTCAAATAATAAAATGAATAAAATAAAGGCTATGTAATACCAAAAGTCATTATTTGATATTAAGATGTTAAAATATTAGTATCCGTTTATCATGAATGTCTAAGTTGGGATTTGCAGCCAGATCCACATCAGCAGTCAGATCAGCTGAGGTACTTCCTTTTACCTGGTCTTTGATCCAGGTCCAAAGGAATGAGGAAATTCCAAAACGTAGTTCTTCACTAGTTTATAATTTGAGAATTACTTTTAACCATATGGGGTAGCTGGTGTAAAATGACAAAGTTTAATTCCAAATTCATTAATAATTACTATGAGAGAATTTCAAAAGGTGCTGAGATCATTCTCTTTTGAACTTCTACTTCTGGCTTTGACAGAGACAAAGATATTTAGTAGAATAATCCATTTGTTTTGCAAGTTATCCAAAAGTTTGAGAAACCTTCTAAGACCGTCATCAATCACAAATTTTCAGTTGTTCTACCCAGAAGTATTTACCCATCCCTACAAAATACTTTTGCTCAGACTGGAGGTTTTAACTCAGATTATGCAAAACATATACAGCAACATCTGTAAGCTTTGCCATAGCAACGGTGAGGAACTCCAGTGGGTCAGAAAGGAGGACAACCCTCTTTCATTTCCTATTGATGTCAGTATCCATGGAAACCCCTTTTAATAGTATCTGCATCAGGCTGAGAAAACAGGTAAGCTCTCTTCTAAAAGGAAGTACATTAAAAAAACACAATCCTTTGCAAGGTCAGCTCTTGAAAGCCCTGAAGAACCCCTTAGCTGAGAAAGCTGGAGGACTGTAAATCCTCATTTTTTTGCTAAGAAGCTCAGCTACAGAGAATCACATTAGCACTCTCTAACACGGACAGAGGAAAGTAAAGCCTTTGTTCCCTAAGATGTTGCACCCCTGAGAACTTACTTCCTTCACTAGGAGAATATACAGAAGAGGTGATTACGTGAACTGAGAGATTAATTATGAGCAGAATTCAATGGGGGGAGACTGACACAAGCACATGTGCTGTATGTATAAAAAAAAAGAAAAAAGACTGAATTGCAGCAACACCATATGGCAAGTGCCCATAAACTAAGAATATGTACACAGGAATATTATTCACATGATAACATTTTAAAATATCTGTAAACTCAGCATTTTATGGATAAGTGGTTTGGAGGAAATTGTGCTACCTCCCTCTCCCATTTGGGCTATTTGAGTGAGAAACAGAAGTTATCAGATTTTTAAATCATCATGGTGGCAAGCCATCCCTGTCTCCCACTTTTGATTCCACAACTGAATTAGCATGGACACGATTTTGAATAACGAAAGGTTACAACTTTATCACTTTGTGATTCATTTACAAATAAGAACCGTCACACACTAAGGTTCAGTTAGGAAGCAGTTTCTGATAATTTTCAAGCCCAAAGTAATATCTAAAGTTTGAAAAAATACAGCAAAAATGCACGAGAAAAAATCAAGACTGTGTTAAATTTGAATGCAGTTGTTCCATTAAATTCACTAGATGTGGAACTACATCCCATAGGGTAAATTTTTATTATATTACAACAAAAGAGTAATCTTCCATATCAGATACTACATTTTAGTTAATTGCATAATGTGGCTATGAATGTGACATTGTGACAAACCTTCCCCTTTTTTTTCAGGCACACTTGCATGTCACTGATTGATCTCCTAATCTCTCCTTCCTCACTAAAAGAAAAGAAAATCTGAGTACTCCTAATGAGTCAGTAGTTTGTGGCTAAGGACAGAATATATGGATTGCACAGTCCATATAACACACAGCCTACTAAGGAAACAACTTGAGGTCTAACTGATGAAGGAATCATATTATTGGAAATTATCTTGTGGTTTAAATTACAAAGAATTTTATATATATGATTACAAGACAGCTTCACGATATGTTCTAAGGACACCTGACAAGTGCAAATTAGATCTGCCTTGTAAAACCATGAAAACCGTGAGCTGTAATAAGATTTAACAAAAAAGTAATGGCACTGCAGTGAAACATTTAAATATGCTTTCTGTCTGAATACATGTAACCCAAATATTTAGAATCACTGAATCACCTAGAACAATTGAGGGCAGCAGGGACCTCTGGAGATCACCTAATCCAACCTGCTGCTCAAAGCAGGTCTCATTCAGGAAATTGTCTGGTTGAGTCTTAAAGACCTCCAGTATGGGACATCCCACAACCTCTCAGGGCAACTTGCTCCAGTATTTAACTACCCTCATGGTACTTTTTGTTTTCCTTATTAGGTTTTCCAATGTTCCAGCTTTTACTTGTTGCTTCTTCCTATCACCATGCATCTGCAAGAAGACTCTGGCTTTGTCTTTTCCCATCAGGCAACTGCAGACAGCTCCTATTCCCCAGGATGAACCAGCCCAGCACCCTTCACCTCCCTTCATACATCCTAAGCTCCTGCCCTGGCCATTGCAGACATCCGCTGCTGGACTTGCTCCTGTACGTCAGGGTCTGTCCTGCACCAGGAGCGCAGATCTGCACCCTGCACTCCTGATGTGGTCTCACCAGTGCCGAGCAGCGGGGCAGCATCAGTACCTGGCCCTGCTGCTGCACCCGTGCTGGTGCAGACCTGGGTGCAGGGTCTGCTTTGCTGCCCAGAAGCACTGCTGCCTCCTGGCAACCTGCTGCCACCCAGGGCCCCAGGGCATTTCTGCAGAGCTGCTGTTTGCATCAGTGCTCTCTGAGCCCAGCACTCCAGGCAATTTTCCACCCACTTTACTATAAACTTATCCATCCCCGTATCCTACCAATCTGGCGAGAAGAAAACTATGAGAGGCTGTGTTAAAGGTTTTGCTCAAAACAATGTGTGCAGCACCCACTGCCCTCTCCTTATCCATAGTGCTGATTACTTCATCACAGAAAGCAATCAGGTTGGTTGGGCAGGATTTGCCTTGGTAAACCCATGCTAGCTCTTCCCAGTTACCTCCTTATCCTTTGTGTGTTTGGAAATGGCTTCTAAGAGGATTTGCTCCTCCCCCTTCCAGGGACTGTGGTGAGGCCTGTAGGTTGCCTGGATCCATCCTCTCCTCATCTTTCTCTAAGACAGGTGCACTGTTTGCTTTTTTCCTCTCTGATCCCACAGGCTTCTGTATGTTTAACTGGCGTAAGTGCTCCCTATCTCAATCCTCCTTCCTGTGGGTACTGTTGCCCTCCTACAAGCTCTGGTAGAAACCTCGGAAGCCCTGAAAAGACCAAAATCAGCAATTATGAAGTCCACAGTTGTAATTCTGTTTTGTTGAATTCTCTTAGGACCTTAAACTTCACAGTCTCATGGTCACTGCACAAAAGCTGCCCTTAATCTTCACATCTTCCACCACTTCTTTCTTGTTTGTGAGTAGCAGGTCCAACAAAGCATGACCTCTAGTCTGCTGATTGATCACTTGCATCAAGAAATTGCCTGGACTTGCCAGAAAACTGGATAGCTTGTGCCTGGCTGCATTGCTCTTCCGTAAGATATGCTAGCATCTGTATCTATTTTTATAGATGGACAGAAATTTGAGATTGATTGAGCTCACTGCCGATAAACAAAAGAAAGAAAATCTCCACTGGGCCTTAAAACAAGTATGAGAAATTGATTTTTCAAAAAACTATAGGAGAATGCAGAAAAAACACCCTTATTCTGCTTCATCCTCTTCTTCCCGTGCTTAAAACCTAGCTAGTTTGGTAGAATAGGTGTGGATTAGACACCAGGGCCAGTACCAGTAATACCAGCTCTGAGCAAGAGTTCAAGTCTTTGAGGCTCACACTCTTGGACCAGCTTGTTGGTAGGCATCCTCCTTCTGGAGAGAAAGTGGCTTTGGGAAATAATCTGGACTTCTAGAAAGAAGCACAAGTTTCTTTTCTTACTTTCATGCATAAGGGGTCAATAACTAAGATTTTGAGGTCAAATATAGCCAGTTTTTCTTTGAGAATCAGTCAGCCTGGAAAGTGTGAATCAATTGACAAACATATGTATTCCAGACACAGATATTCTGGAAAGTTTTGTGGGAAATAAATGTGTATGTGAACAGTGCATTTACTTATATATGTGAGAGGAATAATGAAACACTATTTGCATTTCATAGATAGCCTGGGCAGGTAGATGATGTTTCTTATTCTTTTTTCTAGCCAGGCAGCTTTTGGAAAATAGCTGAAGTAATATAGGAAAGTTTAAGTTTGGTTTTTTTTTTTTAATGTGTGTGTGCGTGTGCATTCCTGTGCTTGGTTGTACTCAAAGTCAGAATAGAAGATTTAAGGTTACTACTGGCCTTTAAAAATCTTTGTCTGAACCTGCCTTTCTGACTCAGGTCAGGTAAAGAAAGAGACTTGCCTCCCTAGGCAAGGAGAACTGCCTATGTTTATACCCACAGGATGTGGATTTTACTTTATTTTTACTCATTGTGCAAGGTCACTTACGAATCTTTTGACTTTTAAAATGAAAGTAGAAGGGCAAAATGACATCACTTACTTCAATAAGCCATTCACTAAATTGCAGTGCAAGCCTGCCTTTCAGAGTTATTTGGACCACACTTTTATTTCTCCAATGCAAAAGCAGTAGCCTGAGAAATACAAGTTCCTGTGAGACAATTTTACTGAAAGAAGAGCAATGGCAGTACTGCAACAAACCTATGTGAAATATTCACTAAGAACTGCTTTTGACTGCACAAATGATCACACTTTTTCTGTGATTGCTTTGCTAAAGTCTAATTTAATTATTGTTACACCATGCACTGGTATTCTGCTAGGCTAAGTCCGAATATCATGCTAGCAGTCAAAACTTCTGGTTGTTCTTCATAGTGGACTAGCACCGGAAAAGCTTTTACAGGTAGGAGTTTGTCCAGGAGAAGACAACAATTTTAACAATTGCCAATTCAAAAGTTAAAAAACTAGATGAAAAATGGGATTCCTTCCCATAATTGTCCTCTAGAGTAGCTCGATTCAAGGAGCCTTTGTGGAGAAGGTGACATGCTCCTCAGGGTCTGCTGTGTTTGCATGGGACACTATGTCAGATATGAGTGTGAGCACAGTGAAAGAAAATATATTTGAAGAAATAATATTTCAGTGTATAAAACTTTTATTCTCAGATAACCACCTCAAAATCAGAGACTTGTTGGAAGCCAAAAGAACAAGGCAGGGGAGCGATCTGGGGATCCCTGAAGAAGGTTAAGAAGACAAGAGCTTCTGGGTTTAAATTATCCATAGATCATCTGCATAGACAGCAGCACCTACTGCTGCTAAATTAAAGTCATGTAATTTTTTGTGTATGGAAAATAAATTTTTTGCCTATAAAATACTGTCTTCATCCTCAAGAAAACCGTTGTGGAAAGGGAACTAATTTTTTACAAAACTTGTATAAATACACCTTTTGTTCTCATCTTCTAGGCTGCCCCAAAAATCTCGGTCCTAGAATGCTTAAAACATATTTTTTGTTTCCTTTTCCATCTTATAAACATTTCTTCAGTGAAAGCTCATATTGTTGTAAACACAAAAATTGTCCTCAACTTAATATAAGACATTTCCCAAAGAAGCATGTGTTTGAAAACAAGGACCATATCCATGTTCGTGGCTGCTAATCAAGTGCTATTATATGGAGCTGTGAGCTGCAAGAGCATCTGATAAGTGAAATTTTCACATGTAAGAGACCATACCATTTTATAAAAGCCGTGGCAATTTTCCAGTTATCAGTATCAAAGTAGATAATCATGACAATAAATAATCATAGCTGTAGATCAAAGATGTTTAGGCGGCACAGTATTAGCCCTGCCCCCATGCTATTTGAAGACATCTATCCTGATGGGCAGTGCTCAAGCACCAGTGCAGTCAATCGATAGGCAACATTGAGGGGACGTATAGAGCTGTGTCATAACTTATATAACAGCAGCTAATTTCAAAGGAGACAGTGTTTAGAAGTGCCTAGTATTGACTGATCAGAATCACTGGCTGACACTCTCAGCAATTGCTAACGTGTTTTTATAGCTTCTCTGGATTGATGTTGTTCGTTCGTATATAATAGGTTTTATTAAATCTGAGAAGCTGTGGCACTCTCACTTTGTAAAACTCCTTGAGGGGGTGTTCAGCACAAATCAGACTTTATTGTTAGTATTGTGCTGAAAAGGAGATGGAGAAAAGGGTATTATTTTATTCCTATCCTTGTCTCTAGTTAAGAAATGTCCCACCCTTTATAGGAAGTCTGTCACTGCTTAGGTTAATATTTTATTTTTCTGTATCCAAAGAGCACAAACAAGTGTTGCTCAGTGACATCTAAACAGCTTTAGCTTTAGTTCTGACCTGCTTCCTACTCGAATACCTTTCCTAACCTAATAATTTGCCCTGACTTCTTCAGAATTTTATTCCTGATGTTTTTCCACTTGCTCATAAGCCCTGCTAACTTAATCCTCTACTCCATTTCCCTACAGAGGGGAACTTTTCCCCCAACTTCGGTCTACCCAAGAGATCCTCTGCAGAGTTTAATCTTCCCTGAATTTTAGTTGAGCCAGGGCCTGCAACTAGCCCTTATCCATGGCTTAAGCTCCCAGGTAATACTCCAGTACAAGAGATAATAATGCTGTTCTCCCCTGAGATGAGAGATCTCCTCGCAGAGCACTGTGCCGCCTAGCCCTTCTCCTGCTTACAGTAGAAATGGCTAGGAGTGTGTCCATGTTACATACTATAGTCTGGCTGAGCAAACTTGGGCAAGATTATTTAAACAGGGCTTGGCTGTCTGTACATGTCACTGTAATTTTCATTTTAAAGGTACCAGCAACATGCAATGGTGTAGCAGCAAATGCCGTATTAATTCCACTAGTTCTCTGTCTAGCTTCTTTGTGAGCATAATCAAGAGTGAGCAAGTACACTGAAAAGTGAAGGGGGATAAGGACAGAAGGGGAAGGTGGACAGCTGTAGAGTACGGCTGATCTGAGCTAGTCCTTAACTAAATTTTCCTGAGCTAAAAAACTACTCAGGATCTGGTTAGCTCTGAATACAGACAGAAATCTGAATCAGCACACTGTTTAAATGTGTTCATCTATCTCTAATAATAACTCCAGGCTTTTTCAGTCCCTCTACCCTTTTATTCCTATCAGAGATGACTTTGTCATTTATATTTGTTTAGAAGCTCATGTTCTAAAATCATACATCCAACTGAACTGACTAAATCTACAGATTCCTGGCACTGTGGCATCCCACATCTTGCAGGGACAGGCCGTCACCACATCATGAAACCTTTTATACCATATCAAATTTAATCCCATGATTACCGTTATCATAGAATCATAGAATAACAGGTTAGAAGGGACCTCAAGGCTCATGTGGTCCAACTTTAACTCTTGCTAATAAAAATAGGATCTGATTTTGTAATGTTCCTTAGCATCATATTAACCTTGCGATAACAAGGAATATCGCTGCAAACAATAACTAGTGCAGCCAAATGTCATACATTGTGATAGGAGGGAGCAGCAGAAAAGTGTGTCAATGGAGTAGAAATATGCTTAAGGGCTGACCTTGTTGTGTGAAACCAGATACTCCATTAAAGATTGTCTCTAAAGGAAGGTTTTGCTGTTGTTTTTTTAATTATTATTATTATTGTTGTTGTTGTTTTATTTTATGCCTAAATATACTTTAGTTTGTAACAATGAAGAATTAATATTAACTTAACCTTTTGGGGCACTCAAAATTTCCATTAATAAGTTTATATACTACTTAGATCACAGACATTTCAGCTTATTAGAATATGGACCTTTGTCGTGGTTTAACCTGGCAGGCAGCCAAATACCACGCAGCCGCTCACTCACTCTCCCCACCCCCAGTGGGACGGGGAGAGAATCGGAAGGGTAAGAGTGAGAAAAACTCATGGGTTGAGATAAAGACAGTTTAATAGAACAGAAAAGGGAGAATAATGATAATAAATAATGATAGAATATACAAAATGAGTGATGCACAATGCAATTGCTCACCACCCGCGCTGACCGATAACCAAGTAGCGATCGGTACTTCCTGGGTCACGCCTACCCTTCATATACTGAGCATGACGTCACATGGTATGGAATACCCCATTAGCCAGCTGGGCTGGCTGTCCTGATTATGTTCCCTCCCATCTTGTGTACCTAGCTCAGTCAGTAGGCACAGGAGCTGTCCTTGGACTAGGAGGGCACTTAGTAACAACTGAAAACATCAGTGTGTTATCAACATTCTCCTCATACTAAATCCAAAACACAGCACTAGGAAGAAATTTAACCCTATCCCAGCCGAAACCAGGACAGTATCCACCCCTTATTCCATACCATTTACGTCGTGCTTAGGTCTCACATCTTTTTTTAATACATTTCAATTAACCACCACTATCTTTCTTTATATATACACACATATATATATATGCACGCACAGATATCATTCCCTTGGTCTATGGACTATCCCTCTAAAATGTCCACTGAGTTAATTTAGTCCATGACTTTGGGCTCCATCTGTTATAACAGTCTTTCAGGGCCGAAGAGATGGTGTGCGGTGCTGGGCCGTTGCATCCTGAAGCCAGTTCTCATTTCGGTACTGCTGCGCTCGTCCAGTTCTATCATCGTTGCACTTTGCTCGGTTTCATCGGAGTTAGTTCATTCTTCACTAATCTGGGTGACTTTCACTGCTATACCACTGCTACATCATAGAAATAATGATATACAATATCATGTAACAGTTGACATCAAAATTCAGTTCATTGGCTATTTTCACCCAAAATCAAATCCCCTTGAGGTACACACCGGACCTCCCCATCCTTTTGCATCACCCACCAAGTGCACCCAGGTCCTTGAGCAAAAGCATTCCCACGGATGGGTTTTCCCTTGCCAGAGGCAGGAGTAACCCAGACTGTCTTCCCCAGCATATTTCTTATGTGCACGACAGGGACTTTATTCCCCTCTACAGTACGTAAGAGTCTTGATTGGGCAGGGCCAGCTCGATTGGCAGATCCCCTGGTATTGACTAACCAGGTGGCCTTTGCTAAATGTGTGTCCCAATGTTTGAATGTCCCACCACCTATTGCTCTCAGCATAGTCTTTAGCAGTCCATTGTATCGTTCGATTTTCCAGGAGGCTGGTGCATGGTAGGGGATGTGATAGACCCACTCAATGCCATGCTCTTTGGCCCAGGTGTCTATGAGGGTGTTTTGGAAGTGAGTCCCATTGTCTGACTCAATTCTTTCTGGGGTGCCATGTCACCACAGGACTTGTTTTTCAAGGCCCAGGATGGTGTTCCGGGCAGTGGCATGGGGCACAGGGTATGTTTCCAGCCACCCGGTGGTTGCTTCCACCATGGTGAGCACATAGCGCTTACCGTGTCGGGTTTGTGGGAGTGTGATATAATCAATCTGCCAGGCCTCCCCATGTTTATATTTCAACCATCGTCCCCCATACCAAAGAGGCTTTACTCGCTTGGCTTGTTTGATTGCAGCGCACGTTTCACATTCGTGGATAACCTGTGCAATAGCGTCCATGGTTAAGTCCACCCCTTGATCATGAGCCCATCTATATGTTGCATCTCTTCCTTGATGGCCTGATGCGTCATGGGCCCACCGAGCTATAAATAATTCACCCTTATGTTGCCAGTCCAAATCCACCTGAGCCACTTCAATCTTAGCAGCCTGGTCGACCTGATGATTGTTTTGATGTTCCTCAGTGGCCTGACTCTTGGGCACGTGAGCATCTACATGATGTACTTTTACAGTCAGGTTCTCTACTCGGGCAGTAATATCTTGCCACAGTGCGGCAGCCCAGATGGGTTTACCTCTGCACTGCCAGTTGTTCTGCTTCCACTGCTGCAACCACCCCCACAGGGCATTTGCCACCATCCATGAGTCAGTATAGAGATAAAGTACTGGCCATTTTTCTCGTTCAGCAATGTCCAAGGCCAGCTGGATGGCTTTCACCTCTGCAAACTGGCTCGATTCACCTTCTCCTTCAGCAGTTTCTGCAACTTGGTGTATAGGACTCCATACTGCAGCTTTCCACCTCCGATGTTTTCCCACAAGGCGACAGGACCCATCAGTGAACAGGGCATATTGCTTCTCGTTTTCTGGTAGTTTATTATACAGTGGGGCCTCTTCAGCACGTGTCACCTCCTCCTCTGGTGATATGCCAAAATCTTTGCCTTCTGGCCAGTTCGTGATCACCTCCAAGATTCCTGGGCGACTGGGATTTCCTATTCGGGCCCGTTCTGTGATCAGTGCGACCCACTTACTCCACGTAGCATCAGTTGCATGATGTGTAGAGGGGACCCTCCCTTTGAACATCCAGCCCAGCACTGGCAGTCGGGGTGCCAGGAGGAGCTGTGCTTCAGTACCAACCACTTCCGAAGCAGCTTGAATCCCTTCATATGCTGCCAATATCTCCTTCTCAGTTGGTGTGTAGCGGGCCTCGGATCCTCTGTATCCCCGACTCCAGAACCCCAGGGGTCGACCTCGAGTCTCCCCTGGTGCTTTCTGCCAGAGGCTCCAGGTAGGGCCATTCTCCCTGACTGCGGTGCAGAGCACATTCTTTACATCTTGTCCTGCCCGGACTGGCCCAAGGGCTACTGCATGAACTATCTCCTGTTTAATTTGTTCAAAGGCTTGTCGTTGCTCAGGGCCCCATCTGAAGTCGTTCTTCTTCCTGGTCACTTGCTAGAGAGGGCTTACGATCTGACTGTAATTTGGAATATGCATTCTCCAAAAACCCACAACGCCTAAGAAAGCTTGTGTTTCCTTTTTGCTAGTTGGTGGAGACATGGCTGTTATTTTGTTGATCACATCTGTTGTGATCTGATGACGTCCATCTTGCCATTTTATTCCTAAAAACTGGATCTCCTGTGCAGGTCCCTTGACCTTACTTTGTTTTATGGTAAAACCGGCCTTCAGAAGGATTTGAATTATTCTCTCCCCTTTCTCAAAAAATTCTTCTGCTGTGTTGCCCCATACGATGATGTCATCAATGTACTGCAGGTGTTCTGGAGCCTCACCCTGTTCCAGTGCGGTGTGGATCAGTCCATGGCAAATGGTAGGGCTGTGTTTCCGCCCCTGGGGCAGGCGGTTCCAGGTGTACTGGACACCCCTCCAAGTGAAAGCAAACTGTGGCCTGCACTCTGCTGCTGAAGGGATGGAGAAGAAGGCATTAGCAATGTCAATTGTGGCGTACCACTTGGCTGCCTTTGACTCCAGTTCGTATTGAAGTTCTAGCATGTCCGGCACGGCAGCACTCAGTGGTGGCGTCACTTCGTTCAGGCCACGGTAGTCTACTGTTAGTCTCCACTCTCCATTGGACTTTCGCACTGGCCATATGGGACTGTTAAAGGGTGAGCGAGTCTTGCTGATCACTCCTTGGCTCTCCAGTCAACGAATCAGCTCATGGATGGGGATCAGGGAGTCTCGGTTGGAGCGGGATTGCCGCCGGTGCACTGTTGTGGTAGCGATTGGTACCTGTTGTTCTTCAACCCTCAGCAACCCCACAACAGAAGCATCCTCCGAGAGACCAGGCAAGGTGGACAGCTGTTTGATTTCCTCCGTCTCCAGGGCAGCTATACCAAAAGCCCACCGGTACCCTTTTGGGTCCTTGAAATACCCTCTCTTGAGGTAGTCTATGTCAAGGAGGCACGGAGCCTCTGGGCCAGTCACAATAGGGTGCTTCTGCCACTCATTCCCGGTCAGGCTCACTTCCGCCTCCAATACAGTTAACTCTTGGGATCCCCCTGTCACTCCAGAAATACAAATGGGTTCTGCCCCTTTATAGCCTGATGGCATCAGGGTGCACTGTGCACCGGTGTCTACTAGAGTCTTATACTCCTGTGGATCTGATGTGCCAGGCCATCGAATCCACACAGTCCAGTAAACCCGGTTGTCCCTTTCCTCCACCTGGCTGGAGGCAGGGCCCCTCTAGTTCTGGTCATAGTATCCATCTCTCACTTCTTGCAAACGTGAGTCAAGAATTTCTTCATTACAATCCAAAGTAAGATCAGCCCTTCTACTCTGTCTGGGGAACTGTTCACTGGAAACTGGACCGTCGTGAGACAGGTTTTTCCTGACAACTGGAGCAGCATTTTTCCTGAGAGAACCCCCTTGTGTGATTGTTTTTCCTTTCAACTCACGTACACGTGCCTCTAGGATGAAGGTAGGTTTTCCATCCCACTGCCTCATGTCCTCTCCGTGGTCACACAGGCAAAACCACAGGGTGCCCCGTGGTGTGTACTTTCGATATCCTCTCTCTTGAAGAGAAAAACGCTGACTCCTAATGGCTGAGATACTGGTCCGTACAGGTGGAGAATAAGACCTATCGTCTTTGAGTTGCTGGACCTTCCGGGACAGCTTCTCCACAGCCGAGACAAGGGAGGAGGAGATAGTTTCTTCAAAATCCCGAAGTCTGCTAACCACCTCATCCACCGTTGGTGCTTCTTCCTCTTTCCAGCACAGTACTGCCAACGAACTGGCATACAATGCTGGTGCGCTCCGTACCAACTTCCGCCACATGGGTCGGGTGCACTGGACGTCATCTGGATCTTTGGGTGTTCGGGCGTCGTCCAGGTCACTATAAACCACCTCCAGCACACCTAGTTCTCTCAGGTACTGGATACCTCTCTCCATAGTGGTCCATTTGCCTAGGCGATATATAACATCTTCCTTGAAGGGATACCTTTCCTTTACGCCTGACAGCAGTCGCCTCCAGAGGCTGAGGACCTGCATCCCTTTTCCGATTGCTTTGTCAATACCCGCTTCCCTAGCAAGGGATCCCAGCTGTTTGGCCTCCTTCCCCTCTAATTCCAGGCTACTGGCCCCATTATCCCAGCATTGGAGCAGCCAGGTAACAATATGCTCGCCTGGACGACGGCCGAAATCTTTCCGCATATCTCGCAACTCATTCAGGGATAAGGATCGGGTGGTTTCCGTCTCATTTATGAGTTCTTCCTCTTCCTCCTCCCCTCCTCGTGGTGTCCCTGCTTTTCCATCATCCTTTTCTACACGACCTGACTTCCGCTTCAAAGATTTCTTCTTCTGTACAGGGGCGATGGATACCAGCGACGGTTGGTCCTCTGGTTCAGCTGTAGTACCCGTCGCGAGGGTTTGGGTAGCTGCAGTGCCTGTTGTGGGGGTTGGAGTACTTGTAGTGACTGTTGCCGGGGTTTGAGTGGCTGCAGTGCTTGTCGCACTGGTTGGAGTAACTGCAGTGACTGTTGGCGGAGTTTGAGTAGCTGCAGTGCCTGTTGCGGGGGTTGGAGTAACTGTAGTGACTGTTGCCGGGGTCTGAGTAGCCATAGTGGTTGTTGTGGGGGTTGAAGTAGCCACGGTGCCTGTCGCAGGGGTTTGAGTAGCCACAGTGGTTGTCGTGCGGGTTGAAGTAGCTACAGTGCCTGTCGTGGAGGTTTGAGTAGTCACCATGTCTGTTGCCGGGGTTGATCTCTGGACAGTATTCCTGAATAGTTGTTTAACTCTAAACAAGGCCTGAACCACATTCAGAAGACATAGCAATATGAACATGCTCGTTTGAACATCCCAAGGATATTCAAAATTCTCAGGGAATATTGTGGACGTCTTCATGAAGAGGATAGAAGAAAAAGGTGTTTCTGAAGATATGGAAGGGAAGGTGAACAAGTGGGAGAAAGTGTCCCATCCTGTCTCCCCACTAAATTCATCCTCTGAGGTGAAGACGTAAGAAGTGTAATTATTAATAGTTTCCAAAAGATATCTCCCGAAGAACAGGAATGATGGCAGTGCTGAGTACAGGCTCGTGACCAATAATTTTATCATAACATAAAGCCAGGTCACACAGTATAGCAAAGCAATGACCTTAATCCATTTCCCAGAGATGACCAACCCCACATACAAACTGATAATCAGCAGTATAGACAGCCAGTAAGGTGCTATATACCACAACTCCAAAAACAGATCCAAAAACTCTGAGAGCAAATAAATCAACATTGTGAACATCGAGTACTAAACTGATATAACGAATGCAACTGATATAATGACCTGTTCGGGTCAGATGTGTCGTTATCTCAACCCTTCGTGCCCCATGTTGGGCGCCAAAAAGGACTGTCGTGGTTTAACCTGGCAGGCAGCCAAATACCACACAGCCGCTCACTCACTCCCCCACCCCCAGCGGGACGGGGAGAGAATCGGAAGGGTAAGAGTGAGAAAAATCTCATGGGTTGAGATAAAGACAGTTTAATAGAACAGGGAAAAATAAGGGAAAATAATAATGATAATGATAAAATATACAAAATGAGTGATGCACAATGCAATTGCTCACCACCCGTGCTGACCGATAACCAAGTAGCGATCGGCACTTCCTGGATCATGCCTACCCTTCATATACTGAGCATGACGTCACATGGTATGGAATACCCCATTGGCCAGCTGGGCTGGCTGTCCTGATTATGTTCCCTCCCATCTTGTGTACCTAGCTCAGTCAGTAGGCACGGGAGCTGTCCTTGGACTAGGAGGGCACTTAGTAACAACTGAAAACATCAGTGTGTTATCAACATTCTCCTCATACTAAATCCAAAACACAGCACTAGGAAGAAATTTAACCCTATCCCAGCCGAAACCAGGACAACCTTCTATGTGCATTTTTCCTGTGCTCTAGACAGTTTAGCATTTATGGCTTATTTTGTGATTTCCAAGAGATCCATCTGTTCATTCCAACATTGGGTATTGTTACAGAGAATAGCACTCATGCTATGTAGCTATTCTTAAAAAGAGGAATAATTGAAGGAAACAGAAAATTTTAAACCCAGAATTTGTTCTAATGCTTTGTAGCAGCATTTTCTTACTCTTTTGTTACTAAATTCCCAGGCCTTCTATGAGAAAATTTATACGGAAAAACATTACTAACAAAGATGAAGTGTGACAGCAAAGAAACAGTGATATAGATTGTCCCTTATAGAGCTGAGTTCAGCAGCAGGAGAAAGCAAGTACATTAAGCTGTCCAAAGATTGTCCATGGACCTTTGTAAAACTCAAAATAACGGTTACCTTTACAGAGCTTTGCTAAACACATGGGAAGGGAAGGGAAGGGAAGGGAAGGGAAGGGAAGGGAAGGGAAGGGAAGGGAAGGGAAGGGAAGGGAAGGGAAGGGAAGGGAAGGGAAGGGAAGGGAAGGGAAGGGAAGGGAAGGGAAGGGAAGGGAAGGGAAGGGAAGGGAAGGGAAGGGAAGGGAAGGGAAGGGAAGGGAAGGGAAGGGAAGGGGAAAAAAAAAGGGAATTTTGCTTGATTTACAGGGGAGGGGGGAAAGCCACCCCAGACAAACAGTAGTATAGTGTAATTGCAGTAGACTGAATGCATGGTACCTTTATAAGGTTGTTTTGCCTTAGCACTAGTTTTAAGTATTTCTGCTCCTGTATCACTGTGTTAAAGGATAAGCGTCTTTCCTGTGAATAGATTGAAATAAGATTCAGTTGTCTCCTAAAATCCCATCATTTTCAGTACTTCCTGGCAGATTATATTGGTGCCTTTTGTGTGCAGTAGTTTTAAAAAAGCTAAGGTACTGTTGTGGGATCCTAATGAAAAATTAACTTTTTCACTGAAAAGAGTTAAGAAATTCAAAGAGATTGATGAGGTAAGTCCATTCACCTTAGATCATCCTTTATTGAAAGATGAAAGCAATGTATAATAGGTGGTAAAATAGCAGCTCTGTTACTTTTAAATAGGACTCGAAACTCTTTGCCATCAAATTTGTATGTTTAATGAAACTAGTCCATGTACTGAATAATTGTGCTGATTTCTCCCAATTTATTTCTAATTTATAGGCATTTTTTAATTATATTCAGGGCCCCTTCTTATACTGTCTAACATTTAAAAATATTGTTAAAATTAAATGAGCAGCATTTTTATCTGTTCTGTTCAAACCACAGATGCTAGATTTGATTTTATTTCTTACACTGAGATTGAAATTCTATTTTAATATGCAGAACTACAGTCTAGGGAGTCATAAAATGCAGAGTGTTTTCATTAGATGATGGCTCTGTACCTCTAGTTAGCAGGAAAGCTGATTCATCAAACAGTAGTGATCAAGACACTGGGGCCTAAAAGGGAAATTGACCACAAAGACGAAAAAATTATGTACCTGTTTTGCAGTATGTAATTGTTTGCTTTTGCATTAAACTGATTCTGGCAATAAAATTTTCTTTAAAAGTACAGCCATTTGTTACAGATCAAGTCAGTTACAAGATTGAAGCATGTATTATTCTTCCATTTACAGACTATTAGTTATGGAATTTGAGGGTTGGTTTCTAAGTGGTGACTCAGTCTGGTTTTTCTCTTGATGCCTGCATAATTTATGGGCTAAGTTTGTTTGAATAGTATATCGCTGCTAAAAATGTAGTAAGTGAATTAAAAAATGATCAAGTAAAGCCTGCAGAAAACTGCAGTGCAAAATTATTCCTGCATATAGTGGGTAGTATTTTAAGGAAGTATTTTAAATATGAATTTGGTAATTTTCTTATCTTGATTTGACAACTTAGATGAACTAGCCAAGTTAACTGGCTTGGTGAAATGTTGCATTCCTGTACCAGGCGGGACTGGCCGGGTTCATCAGTGTTAGTCATGGTTTGATTGGCATTTCATGGAGTGTGGTGATGCAAAATAATCAATTGGAAGTCTCTCTCTTTTAGGGTATGAGCTACCACCTTTGTAATGACATAAAACATGCTGCTCCTTGTGGTTTGAAAATGGGGGCACATTTCTGCTTCCCATCAGAATATCTTAGTATGGCCAATATAGAGAAGGTCTAAAAGTATATATGAGAGGATGCATCTCACTTGCTGAATAACAAGCAAAAACAAAAGGAGCAAGAAATCCAAGAGAATAAAAATCTCCCATGCAAAATGATGTTTTTGCATTTTATACCTTTGCATTTAATCTCTGTAGCTCCTAAATGTTCCTTGTAAAGTGCTAGATGCTTCTCAATCTCTGATCTTTGTTCATCGCAGTAGCCATTGCAGAGCTCTGTTTTTCAAACATGACCTCTAAAGAGCTGCTCAAAACTACCTTTATGTTTAACAATCCAATGTGTATTTCCATGAACTGCTTGTGCTGCTGCAAAGCGGTATAATGGAGCTTCAAGACAGAGCTGATGTTCATCTGTGATTAATTTTATCCAGAAAGAGATAGCAGCCCTTTAAAAGTGGCTAGTTAGGGTGCCAGGGAAAACTAGACCAGGGAGCACTGCAATATCCGGAAATAATGTCTATGGTAAACTTATGTCCATCAGTGAAGAACCTTATTTCATATGCACAGTCCACAGTGCAATCAAGTGCTCTGTCATCCTCTGGGTGTTTTGTTACATTTGGGGGAGTCAAGGTCCTTAATTCATGCACCTGAGATGGATGCATAAAGGTAGACAGAATATAAAAGCCCATCCTTGTAATGTTCAAAGTAATCCTTTCCTTATTTTTTGCATATGTATTCAGATATACTGAAAAATAATTCCTAAATTTTCCATTTATTTAATCTTTTTGCTCAGTAGATCATGAGTACATATTGCATCATGAAATGAGGCTACGCATGTCCAGACTTGCAATTTCCCTGCAGCAATTTATCAGCAATGATATTTTAATTGATCCCTGCAGTATAAGCCAGTTTAGGAAAATATCAGCTAAGCAAGAGCATTTGGAAATCCTTTGAAGTAAAGAAATCTGTGTTCACATTCTCCCCTTCTGCATGTATTTGTTTATAAATGAAGAGATACTATCTCTCCCTCTCCCTCCCCACATGGCAATGCATTCCCTTGATTTTTTCCGCTGTTTCAAAATTATAAGATAAATGATAATTCTAACCAATTATAGTTCTTTTTTAAAAAGGAAGAAAAACAAATCAATCTCTGAGCTGCGGCCTTGAGCCCTTCAGAAAAACTACATAGCTATTGGCCTGAGAACTTGAATCAGAAGAAAAGTGAAGAAAAAAATCAAGATACTAAGAACAAAATAATTCTAATTTATCTACTATTCTCTGAAGCCGATATACTGGTGCCCATTGATTTCTATGTCTTTGGGCAAACTCCACAGACGTATTTTAAAATCTTTTATTATTTCTTTTCCTTAAAGGAAGGGGGTAAAAAAAAGGAAAACCAGCCAACCAGCCCAATATTTGTTAGAACTTTCTTTTTCACTTAAATCAGTTTTCCAGACTAAGATATAAAACCACACAATCTCCTCCTTGTTATGTATTATTCCTTTTGACCTGAATGGCTTGGTAAAACTTCCGAGGAGAAATGGGCAATGGAGTCAGGCTGTTTCTTTGATGCAACTCTGTTTAATAAAATCTACAAAATTTCCATGAAAACCATAAAAAACATTTTGCTTGTTCAGAATTTCAACTGTCTTTGCTGCCAGCACATTTCCCAAAAGCTGTCTCCTTTGTGAATTCATTCTCCATTGCCCTGTCCCTAGGCTGTCCCTTTCTGCACGCATATTCCTTTTGCCTTTTACTTGCTCAGAGGCCAGGTCCACCCTTTCACCAGATGATAACACATTTCATCTTTGTGTGTGTATTTCTGTTGTAGTGCTGAGTTAAAAATGGGAGGCAAAGACTAACTTAGATCTCTGCAGGTTTCATGCTGATGGGTTTTTTTTGTTTGTTTTGGATTTTTGTCCAAAATGGTACAATTACACATGAAAGCATTATAGGGGTTGTGTCCGATTAATAGCTGTTCTGCCTCAGGATCATGATAGGAAGGTGGCCTTCTTTGCATCCTCACATCTCAATCTGTTTACTCTTGCATGTGCCATTTTGCCATCTTTAGACCTTTCCAACAGGTGTGTTCCCTTCCTTCCAGCAGTTCTTCTGCTCAGACCTCCACTTCCATTTCCTTACCTTATTTCATGTGGGATGTCTGAAGAGTTATTTTCAAGAAACAGTCTTTAAGGGATTTTTATTGGAAGAACAGCAATGAATAATATAATATAAAATAAAAATGCTTTGCTTGCAAGATTTTAGAGATTCAGAAATAGGGCTTAGATATTCCAGGCTGAAAACTTGATCCCATGTGATTACAACAAATAATCACTGACAATAATTCAGAGTTTATTACCAATATCCTTATTGCTTATGTTTTTTGCCTATCAAATAGATATATTTGAGTTGCTGAAAAACAAAATATTTGTCTCAGCAGTTGGTCTGCAAGTATTATAAAACTAACATTTCCTAAGATTCTTTTTTCATGCATTTTAAAATTTAAAAATAAAATTTATGAGCACAAAATGCAGAAAAATTGAGACTTGGTTTCTTAAAGCTTTTCTGTTGCTTAGCACTAACCTTTAAGAATTTCTCTTGCGGTCACTGTACATTTTAGCCGTATTAATGAATGAAGATCGTTGCTCTGCTTTAGCCAGTAAGTGCTTAGCTCTGAGGGCCTCCCAGCTCTTGGCTGGTCACATCTTCTTTTCAACATATGAATACCAGTACTGGCTTGTTGTTGAAAGACGCGTAATCTCTGAAGAGTAACCAACTGAACATACACAGTTACGAATTGCTGAGCATACAGATTCAAGGAAGATTTCCTACTCTAAGCAAAAGTGTTTTGGCAGTTTTGGTATCAGAGCTGTGGTGAGCAGATGGCTTCACCTGGCAAACAGTGAAAATGCTGTAAACACACAAAAAAATCTCATCTTTTCTTGCAGTAAGTCTTGTGCAGGAAAGTGAGGGATCTGTTAAGGAGTCAGTGAGGATATGAAAGCAGAAATCAGAGGAGCCTGGTGTCTATTTCTGATGGGAATTACAAGAATACATTGCATCACGACTCATGCACTAGTGCCTTTCTGCTGCTGTTCCTCCTGTATGCTGCTCAGAGCCTTCTCATGGCAAGGTCATCCTTCACAGAGGACTTCTAGGCTTTTGATATCACTGGAACATAAAAAAAAAGGAGAGGCTTGGTGAAGACTGATTTTTCGCTACTCATATCATTTTGAAAGTCCCCAAAGTTACTTGAGGTCTTTGTATGTCT
This sequence comes from Calonectris borealis, assembly GCF_964195595.1. Lineage (NCBI taxonomy): Eukaryota > Metazoa > Chordata > Aves > Procellariiformes > Procellariidae > Calonectris > Calonectris borealis. The sequence goes on along the minus strand of NC_134352.1, from coordinate 12,856,454 downwards.
AAGGAGCAACAAGAGAAATGGGGAAGCTATAACTCCTGAGCTGTGCATAGGTCCAAATTGCATCCAGTGTCAGTTCCCAGACTGGGGAGACCACACTGACACAAGGGTTGCCAGCAGTGAGCAGGAGAGGTGATGTGACCAAGGGGCAGCTGAGCCCAACCTTGACAGTTCAGCTTCAGCTGCAATCCCCGGCCCACCCGCTGCACAAAGACAGGGGTTACAAAAAGCTATTGTCATCTCCTGCCTTGGGTCCACCTCTAGATTTGGCAATTCCTTGGCTCTCCCAAATGGTGAAATGTGTAATCTGACGTTGGTGGAGCATGTGGGGATGTTGATGGGCAGTTTGCACTGTTGGGTGTGTTGGCCATGACCTACAGTGATGTTGGGGTCACGGGCAGAGGAGTTCTATCATGTGAGTTAACGTAACTGGAGAAGAAATCTCATGTCCAGGCCAGTGATCAAAAAAATGTATTTACTGCATTTTTTTTAATTATTGAGATGCTTTTTCAGTTGTTTTTTTTTTTTTCTTTCCCCCCTGATAATTTGTATTTGTATTAAAGCACTTGTTTACACAGTGCTATCGGTACCCCTGGTGTCAGGTGAAATGGAAATGAAAAGAAAAAATCTTTGCCTTCTATTGGAAACTTAGTAGGGCATCATTAATTCATTCTAATGACTAGGAGATCAATTGCAGAATACTGACTTTTACCAGTCAACAAGCAAGGGGACAAACACGATAAAAAAATCAAGGATAATGTATCATTAAAGGTACTTTGTTGGTTTAGTTGACAAATGTAATTTGATTTAAATTATTTATGGTAGTGTTCCACTTAGCAGTAGACTCATAAATGCTCTGTAGTACAATTTGTAAAAATAATGCAATACATTACATTTAAAAACAATTGTACTAAATGTGTACTTTATGTACGTATAGTGATATATGTGTACCACTAACGCATATAACATTACCTGTAGAATAGGAAGGTATGCTGTGTAGAGTTCAGTTTTCTGGTTTTTATCTTTTGTGATTTTCACACAGCATTTCTGCTGTACTTTAGCATTATTTTTGCTTTCCTTTGCCTGCCTCAAAACTTGCAGTGAATCAGTAAAAGCCTTACAGGCTCTTTGTGTGTGGAGTTAAGTCACTTTGGGGCACATTTTCCATCTGCTTTTGCTGTTCCTAAGTCACTTAAGAGCCTTCAGCATTTTATCTTTTTCCACCAGGTGCAATGGCAATAGCAACTAATAAATCTGAATTAAAAATCTGTCAAGTACAATGAATAATATACAGAACTATGCATGCACAAACACCAAATTTACGCGTATATTGAACCAGGATAATTGATAATTGAACCAAGAGATACCAGGGACTTGAAAAAAGGAAGGTATTTAGATATAAGTAAGTTAATATAACTTCGAAAAGCAGGACTCCAATGGCCAGTGAGAAATCATGTGCCAGTGCTAATAGACTGGGGAAATACTTTCATTCTAGGAAGCATATTTGTTATGGAGGTTAATGCTCATTAGAGCACTGCTACACACCATGAAAGCTCATAGTTCTTACTGTTTTTTAATCTTCTTGTTCCACTTACCGGAGCTACAGATGTTTCTGTTTTCTTGGATATAATCTGGGGAGTTCTACATTTTGTTCAGAATTGCTGTTTTAAAAGCATAGGAAACTTATTAATAACAGCATTTTTTTTCTTCCTCTTTTATACTGGAAACTTAAACTCTGTAGCATTTTTTGGACATGAGAATTGGAGATACAAAACTAATTCTAAATGTTCTAGTTCCACTTCTTTATGAAAAGGGAGCAGGGCCTGGAACAGTGTAGATTTAAGCGACTAACCATCAAAACACAGGCATGAGGCATTGCAGTGATTTATGATCTGGCAGCTGGAGGGGCCTATTTGTGTGCCTATAGGACCCTAAAGTGTAATTGTTACCAAAAGGACACTGTTTACTTTTTTCTGCAGGATTTTTATGTAGGCAGAAGTCCTTTCTGGTAAATAAATAACAGGGGAATTAGTTAGAAATTAATTAAATTCAAATCTCTCATACTAACCTAGGTGAGACTGACCAATAAGCAATTATGTTTTACATAAACGATGCTGTAGGTGCTGCCTTTCAATGAAGCGTCTTATCTTGGCAGATATTTTCACATCTAAAAGTGCAGCTGATTGAGATCTGTGGGAGAAAGTCTGCATGACTTGGAAATCAATAAGAAACACAAGAGCACAGTGTTTCCAAATATTGACTAGATAAAAATAAATTTTTGTTCAGTTACTCTTTGGACATCTAGGGAAACCAAATATATTTTCAAAATAATGAAAAACAATAGTGCAAGATGATATGTTTAGCACGTAAAAATCATGTTCAAATGCAAATGCATTACAGAAGATTTTTTTTGCCCTGAAGAAACAGAAAAGATGCTCAAAAGTGTTTTGATAAAAAGTCCTTACTGTGGAAAAAGCAAAGCACAAGAATCTGGGGACAAAGAATACTGTATGGTGTGATGGATTTATTAAAGAGGAAATCCAGACTAATCTGACTAATTTGTCCCCTTGATCTATATTATCAAAATTTCACAGGCGTTCTCTGCACCGTTCAGAGCGCTTAAATAACTCCCAATGTGCTTTTGTAGTTGCCTCAAAAAAGAGGCACAGCTACCTTTATTACTACTCAACACATGGAAGACTTGGAAAGAGTAAAGAAAGCAGCTAAATCAAACACTTAGCTGGAGAAGAGGCAAAGAAAGCAAAGAAAAAGAATCCAATTATTTTATGTTTGCTTTGCTAAATGGTTTTTCTGTCAAGAATCGTGGAGAAGAAACCCTTCCTTCCTCCCCCTGCCTTTTTAACTTGTTTGTCTCTATTCTGTAAGCCTGGGAGCAGACAGTACCATATGACTAGCTATACATTGCTGCTAAGACTTCTGCCAACACTAATTAACCTCCTCCTACAAATAGCAGCAAAGTACAGCCTAGACTTTGTCTGCATATGATTTAAAACAACAACAACAATAAAAAAAACCCCAAACCTTTTCCAATCGTCTTGCAGTCGGTAATTGTTCGGTTTCTTTCCCTTGAAAATGATTCTCTGGCTGAGGAAAATGTCCCCTCCTTCTGCCCCAACAAATGCTTCAGCATTTGTTGTAAACTTGAAATCCCTGCTGCAGGTGTAATTCAAAGAGCCGGAGTGCTACAGCCCTCAGGTTTTCTGCGGCTGATGAACCTTGTTGAAATCTTTTGGATCTTGCAAGGTGCTGAGAGCTTAAAACACCCCACCAAACCCCCAAAGGGCATGGAGGATGCTCAACACTTCTCGGTTAGGACTCTGATTACTTCACTATCTCCTCTTTGGACCATCAGTGTACGTTAGGGCAGGCAAAGCATGCTGAGATGCCACGAGTGACAGGCAAAATCCTTTACATGCAAAGGTTTTACTCTTCAGGTTTGCTGCAGTGCGAGATTTAGGAGTTAACATACAGAAGCAGTAGTCACGCAGGAATATGGCTGGGATCAAGACTTGGACAATTGGGTTCAGAGCACCTTAGCTGAAGGCAGCTGCAATGAGTTTTGGGCAAGGCACATGAGCAGTCCGGGGCAGGCAGCACCCGGGGTCTGGAGGCAGGACTGGCAGCATGGACGCTGGAAACCAAGGTCTGCCTACACCGGCTCTATCACCAGCGCTGCTGGAAACCTTACGGGAAAGAGCTCCCAGCTAGGAGCTCCTGGCTAAATCTGGCCAACACAGAGCTTTTCTTCTGCACTGAGCTCCTCTTTTATTAACCCACTGTTCAGCCTCTGAAAGGGTTGACTTTTTTTTTTTGGATGTCCTGAAAATGACCAAATGAGGGAGATGGAGACTTGTGAAAGTGGTTCAGTGTTAAACAGTAAGGCACTCTTTCCTTTAAAGATGACTGCTCATTAATGTGCAGCTATCTTAAGGCATATCTTATCTTAATTATCTCTGGGAAAAATAAAATACAATTTTAGCTAAATGATCTAAATATTTTCAGAATGATTTCAGAGGTTGTTAGAGATATGTGCATAAGAAAAAAAAGGTATCACACGTACCTCTCTATTCTTAGATGTGTATCAAAACCTTACTTTTGTTGTGGTTTTTTTTTTTTCCTCTGCCTGTATTTCTCAGCCTCCAAGATATGCAGATGTTTCTCGAGCAAGATGGTAAGGAACATAATTGGTGCAAATTATCTCTGCAGGGCAGTTTTTCCGGAAAGATTGTTTTAGTTGCATACTCACATTTAACTTTTTCTTTATGTATATTTTCCCTGAGATGTTTCTTTTAGTCACACCACACTCTTACCAGAATTTCTTCATCCAGTAACTATGAAGTTACTGGTACTCGGTTAAGATGAATCCAAGTTATGGTTTCATCTGTCTCCCCCAATTTGGAGTTTCTGATGTCCCTTTAGCGTGGCTAGGTGGGGTCATCTCACAGAGTGTAAACAAAAGATATTTACGGCTGTCACAGTGCCTACTAAAATGTGTGTGTTTGTCTATCTTCAGTGTCATTTTTTGCTGCACTAATCATGCATTTCTCAGAAATCTATAGCTTGACAACTGTGCCTTATGCCTCATACGATGCAGATTAACACTATGGTTCATTATGAGCTTGCATTTGACGTTGGAGGCAACAGAGGCTGATTAAAATGCAGGATCAGACCTTTTATTAGCTGCAGCTTGAATGTAGCTTTTCTCTGTGAGTCAGTGACAAATACAAATAAATATGGCAGGGCTTATACAAACACCATTGAAAAGAAATAACGTTGATGTATATAACATGCTTAGCATTATACAACTTCTCCCACCCGAGAGCCAGAGTCAGACTTTGGCTACATAGAACATGTCTTATAGGTTTTACCTAGCTCTATTTCAGCAAAACATTAAGTTTATTTCTGGCTATAACTATGTGGTTGAAAGTGTCATCAAAAAGACTGGCTGCGTGCCCAATATTAGATGTTTGCTTAAATACTTTGCTGAATTGGGGAATGAACGTCCCTGAGACATTCTGTGGAGCTTCTGAATCCCAGAATAGCCCTAAATAAATCTACTCAGTTACAGAGACTTTTTTTTAATACTGTACAGTATGTAGCATTAGACTTGACATTTTTATATATGCATTATTGCTGAAATACAGTTGCTCTGGGAGGTGTAATTTAGAATTTTCCAAGCCTTGCACATTTAAAAATCTCCATCACAGCATTACACTAATATGTTTTTATTCACATTTCCTTATTTTTTTATCTGAGAGTTGTACTGTGTATCACTTTTATACAACTCTATAAAACGTATCTAATTAACCCTATTCATGTTACCCAATTATTTGGGTTTGTGTGGTGAGGAATGAATTTCACCCTTAAGGATCAGATGCCTAATTAAATTGTTTAATTTAAGTTTTATTTATGTTCTTAATTCATTCTTTTCTGAATGAATTCTGAAAAATAAAAGACCAACAATATTTGCTTATAGCAGCAGCAAAATATGAAAGTAGTTAATTTCTTATCAGTATTTCTTTGAATTATTAACCAGGTACTTTCTGTCCCTTTACTCTGCATACTGAGGCAATGAAGCTGTTCAGATTTAAAAAAAAAAATCTGCATCCCTCACGTCTTAGAATAACCTTCAGACATATGGCATACTGCATAAATAATTGATGCCATCAAGGCTTATGTCAAGGTAAAACACAAACTGTTAAGGTACATTTGACTTGAACTAGCAGGTGAACATAAAGACAAATGGTATTAAATAAAGGTACATTTTTTCATGTCCACTGTTGGAATCACCATAGACTTTCTTAAGAGAAAAATTGGATCAATGCAATCAGGGCATTAAATGTTTAATAACAACTTAAAACATGTAAATTTTGCTGCAGACAGACCTCTTTCAAGCAGTGGCTTAATCAGTAGATGAGAACAGAAGACCGACCGCCCTGCAGAAATGGTGGTGTTGACTGATAGTCCTAGCAGTACCAGATCTTTTGCAAGCTGCTGGCAGGGTTGGTCTGTTGGGCTCATTGCTCACCAGCCTGCTTTGCTTGGCACCTGCCTTGGTACATGCTTGAGAGATGTCGCAAGCATCCAGGTAGCTCTGAAGCTTTGCAGTCCATCCTTGCGTGCATGTCCTTCCACCAGGGCTAAGCTGGGAGGAGTCTGGCTAGATGGAGAAACAAGGGTGTAGAAGTCAGCAGAGAGGAGAAAACAGAGCAAAAACTGCTGTAGAAATTATCTCTCTGCTTGTTTGACCTGTGTTCTGAAGCTGAGAGGCCACCTTTCTCTTCTCACTGTCTCCTCCTGTGATTTGTTTTCTCGAAGATGAGATGCCTGGGCATAGGGACACTCTGGCCCCTTGTTACCCTTTTCACCTGAAATACATATTGATGCATTTCATGCATATTGATGCTTCCCCTTGCCTGCTGTCCCTTAATCCCTGCAGCTGAAAGTTGTGATATTTCATTCACGACACGTGGCCTGGGAGAAAGCACCTACCTGTGACTATCTACATAGTGAAAGTCAAGATACTGCCCTTCATCTTAGCAATACAGGGCACTAGGCTGGGTGAGCTGGGAAGGAAAAACTTGCCTTGTTCTCACTGAAGGAATCGGTGCAAGCCTCACAGTCTAGGTGTCTCACAGAGTGTTGAAATTTAAAAGTCATAAAAAATCAGACATAGAAATACATGTTACTGATTAGAAAACTGTGGTACAGTCCAAACTGCTCACATTCAGCATAACAAATGAAAAGTTTTCAGTTTCATTTCTGTCTCTTTTTTTTTTCTCCTTTTTTCCCAAAGAGGATGTTTCAGAACATTATAGTTAAAGGAAAAGCTTATTATTTTGGGGCAAAACAGCCTGCTCAATAAATTTATGACAGACAGACATTTAGCTAGAAATTTCAAATTCCATGAGCAACTTATTGTGGTTTATTTTAAGTATGATAAATAGATTGCATGTAAGATGAAGTTTGTTGCATACAGCTGTTTCTATCATTTACCCCTAAAACATGTCAATAATATATGTTGAAGAAAACAGCATAAATAAATCTTCAAGTTCAGCCTTTCTATATGGAATTGAAATTTTCAAAGGCTACATTCGCAGAAAGGACTGTGGTTTGTGAGAGGCTTTAGGAGAAGACTGGATAGGATTTGAATGACTGTAAATATTTTTCTTCCCAAAACACTGCACCCAGAAACAGTCCTTAATTTTAGTTTAAAGTGTGTATTTATGTCAGGCTTTTTGATGTTTTCCACATAGTTCCATATAATTTATTTAATTATCCAGCCATATCAACTCTCCTTGGTTCTTGGCTTCTAACAACTGTGTGTGGGTTCATCACCAGAGAATGGGTATTCTGTAAGGCAGAGGTCAAATAGAAGGAAATCACATTGCTGTGGAGCCTTTTGCAGTGATGCCATCATAGAGCCATGTAGATGGGCAGAGACCTTGGGCCTCATCCCATCGAGGTTTGAACATCTCTGAGAATGCAGACCCTAGAGCCTCTCTGGGGCTTGCCTCAATGCTCTGTCCCTATTGCAGCCCCCTGTGAGGGTGCATACAACAGTAACATCCCTGTCGTGGTTTAATTCCAGCCGGCAACTAAGCACCTCACAGCCATTCGCTCACTCCACCCTGGTGGGATGGGGGAGAGAATCAGAAGAGTAAAAGTGAGAAAATTCGTGGGTTGAGACGAAGACAGTTTAAAAGGTAAAGCAAAAGCCATGCATGCAAGCAAAGCAAAACAAGGAATTCACTCCCTACTTCCCATCGGCAGGCAGGTGTTCAGCCATCTCCAGGAAACCAGGGCTCCATCACGCGTAACGGTTACTTGGAAAGACAAAAGCCATCACTCTGAATGTCCCCCCTCCTTTCTTTTTCTTCCCCCCGCTTTATATGCTGAGCATGACGTCATATGGTATGGAACATGCCTTTGGTCAGTTGGGGTCAGCTGTCCCAGCTGTGTCCCCTTCCAACTTCTTGTGCACCCTCAGCCTGCTCACTGGTGGAGTGGGGTGAGGAGCAGAAAGGGCTTTGACTCTGTGTAAGCACTGCTCAGCAGTAACGAAAACATCCCTGTGTTATCAACACTGTTTTCAGCACAAATCCAAAACATAGCCCCATACCAGCTACTGTGAAGAAAATTAACTCTACCCCAGCCAAAACCAGCACAATCCCCCATCTCCATCCTTGTCCTCATACCCTTCCCCTATTTATCCCCAAGCTAAACCAACCCAGCACCCTCCACCTCCCCTTGTACACCCTCTGCTCCAGCTCCAACCATCGCGGGGACCTTCCAGTGGATTATATCCTGTACATCAGGGTTTGTCCTGCACCAGGAGCCCAAACCTCGACCCTGTGATCCCAGTATGGTCTCACCAGTGCCGAGCAGCAGGGCAAGATAGTGTCTGGCCCTGCTGCTGTGCCCGAGCAAAGAAAACCCACCATTGGCATCCTTTGCTGCAAAAGATCTCTGCAGACTCTTTCTGCCCACCAGGACTCCCAGGTCTTTTATGCAAAGCTCCTTTGGCAAATTGGTCACAGCCTGTATTGACCCATAGGATTATTCTGTACTGTTGTACCACACATAGGACTTCGCATTTGACTTCACTGAACTTAAGGCGGCTGATTGCCATCAGCCAATTTCTCAATCTTCCTGAGGTCCCCCTGAATGGTAGTTCCTGCCCTCCAGAGTATGGACTGTTCCCCACCTGCCCTCCCCACCCCAGTTTGATATCAGCTAAACTCGCTAAAGAGTCCTACAATTTAGGTTGTTTATAAAAACATTTTATAGTTTTGCCTCTAGTCCCTTGTTGGATGCCACTAGCTACTGGTCACCAATAGCACTGATCACAGCTCTTTGAGCCCAAAAGTCCAGTCTATTTTCCACCCAATTTATCATTCATTTATCAGGCTATATCCTGCAAATTTGGCTACAAGGTTGCTACCAGAAACCAGGTATACAACTATATCCCTTGTCCACAGCACCAGTCATCTCGTCACAGAAAGAAATCAGCTTGGTCAGGCAGAATTTTTCCCCGATAGATCTATGCTCGTCTTTCATGTTCCTGAAGGAAGCTTGTTTCATTATTTTATAGTTGAATTGATACCCTGTTGATGAGGTCCTCTTGGAAGATGCAATCAGAAGTTTGACAGATGGTTATCCCCCAACTCATTTCCCTGCATTTCAGCAGCTGGGTCCCACTGTGCCTAAGTGGGGAAGATTCTGAACTGTCCTAAATAATAATTTTTGTCAAATAAACTTATAATATACTAAATTAATCTCAGCATTTACGGTACAGAACTCTTATGTGAGGCTTTACAGCAGTGGCAGACCAAGGAATTTAGGAAACATAGTCTAGTAGCCCATTCTGACTTTAACTTTTATGAAAACAAGAGCTGTAAGTTATCCAAATAACTCAGTGAAGGAAGTTATCCACGTATCACAGTAAGGGATACATAATCAAACGAGGAGATAAATTTCTGTATCCTGGGGCTATAAATCTGATCTAATCTTGGGGCAGGAGACGTCTTACATGTAATGCTAGAGAAGAAGTCTAGATCATAGTTGGTGGAGTAGCTAAAAGACCCTCTCAAGTAACGTAGCGAGAAGCACCCAGCAAAAAAAAGTGAGAATAAAATATGCTGTATGGTGTATTAAGACAAAAATCAACCCCCAGATCCAGTCCTACAGGAGTGCTGAAATAGTTGAGGCAGGCAACTGTTACTACTCTTGTGGCACTGAAGGAATAAGGCTGCTTGTGTGTGGTAGACTTGCAGCAAGGCTGTAACAACATCCCTGAGCACTGCATTAGCTTTATCAGCCTAAAGGAGAGATGTGAAATGTAGATTCATAACCTAATCTAAAGGAAAACATTTTAGTGGAGACATGATTCTTCTATTAAAATCAATGCAGTTGATAAGTTTCCATTTTCTCCTTTGTGTCTCCTTGCTCTGCCGTATGTTTATGGTATGTCATAAGTTGCTAAGTGACCAGTGGAGCTGGGCTGCCTACGTGCACTGGGCATTCATAGCCAATATGCTTCATTGTGGTATTCTTAAAAATAAGACTTGTTGCAGGCCATAATATCAGTCTGCTCTGGGGTTTTTTTTACTCTTTTGGGAGGGTGCATCAAATTTGAGTGTGAAACTTGGAATCCTGCTCACTGCTTTTTATATATGCAGCTCTTTAGAAGGCCTCTTTGCAAAAGCAAGTAGACAAAATATTTCAATATCCTGACTTTATTTAAATGATATGCGGGAACAGCACTGCACTACTGACTTCATGAACAGGGCAGGCTCAGAAGCAGGAAAAGGTTGTAATAAAACCACAATGCATGCCAAGAATCATAGAATCACAAAATAATATAAACTTTTTATGATATAAAAAGATCTGGGGGGTTATCTAGTCCTATGCCCTGCTCAAAGCAGAGCTAATGAGAACAGGTTGCTCAGACCACGTCCAGTCGAGGTTGGAACATCTCTGTGAATGGAGACCCCCACAACCTCTCTGAGCCACATCCCATTGTTTGTCCACTGTCATTGTGAAAAAGTGTTCTTCATGTCAAACCAGAATTTCTGTGTTCAGAGTTGTGCTTGTTACCTCCTGTCCCTCCACCTTCAACAAGAGTCAGACAGCAGTGAGGTCTCCCCTTCCCCTTCTCTTCCCCAGGCTAAAACATCTCAGCAGCCTCTAGCTCCCTCGTACATCCCGTGCTCTAGCCCTCACTATCATGGGAACCTGCTGGTGGACTCGTTACGGTACATCAGGGCCTGTCCTCCACTGGGAGTCCAAATACGGACCCTGCACTCTCTGTGCAGTTTCACTGGTGCTCAGAATTGGAGTCATGTGTTGAAATGCCATGAAACACATGGAGCCACCATGAAATGCATCTTTTGCATGCAATTTCCAGTCTTGCAGCCCTTATTCAGATAAATAAGGACTTGGGGAAAGATTTATCAGCCTGATAAATGACCCTGTGGCCCCTCTTTTCCTTTTGGCAAAGCAGCTGTGAATGCCCACTGACAGACTTTCTCTTGTTAAAACCCTATTCTGTTATTTTTGTACTACAGAATTGGAACCAGAAGTTTTGTCCATCCAGGTATGACACAGTGTTGTGTCATATCTCCATGAAATAAGATTTATTGGGGATTTTATACCTGTGTTCTGTGTTAGAGCTTCTCTTAAGCTGCCTCTGAGCTGAGTTATTCTAAATCACAGAGCCACAATACAGCCTTGAGATCTGTGAGACTATGAATACGCTTTGGTGGACTGATTTTTAGTGTTCATGAAACATACGTTCAGACTGAAAACTCATAGCCCCAAATTCACACTCATAGGAAGTTGTTTCCTTGTATATAGGTGAAAAGTATATATTTTAATAAGCTTGCTGGCACCCGGGTGTCACTTTTTTCCCTCTGCTGAATACAAAACTGGCTGATACAGATATTTCAGACTTATGTGCTGCAAGCAAAATAATCTGCCCCAACAAGAGCAGGATTCACAGTTATGATATTTCCACTACAAAGTATGCCAAAATGAGCAGATAATATTCATTTTCTGCAAAAGCTTTGAAACGGAATAAACAGAACATTGCATTTATGGCAGAGCATGTGTAGTTGTATTCCCCAGCACATAACTTGTCAACAAATACACATTAGTAGAGCTATATTATGTATTTTGTTTCCCAGGCTCCTAACTTGATATGTGCATTCATTCAACCAATCCCTTTGTTGCTCACTTATTGAATCTGTTCCATTCATCTCAGCAGCCTTTAGAGGTGGTGGTGGGAGGAAACCTAAACTTGTTTACATCTCTTTCTGCAAAAAATAATGACAGAATAATTGAATCTAAGAAATGTCTACTTTGCAGAAAAAGGAAGAAAGTTTACCAAAACTTAAGTCCCTAAGGACTACTAAAACTAGAAATTTTTTCAATTATTTCATGTGAGTCTTGGCTCAGACCAAGTCCATTGTTTAACACTGAGGACATGAAGGTGTTAGAAAAAATGCTTTCTCATTCCAGTCAACTGTCAAGCTCCTCTAATACTAATAATCTAAAATGATGCCAAAGTTTTTATTGTCCACTCATATGTTCTGCATGTATATATGGGCAGTCCATTACTAGTATATGCATGAATAAACAAACTTATTTTGCTGTTTGCTCTTCTGTGTGCTTTGGATAAATCACGTAAGACCAGGACATGCCCAGAACATTGTTCCCACTGACCTCAGTGGGCCTAATTTCTTTAGCTGCTTGTAAACTGATCCTACATTTCCAGTAAAGTATGATAAATCAGGATAAATGGGAACTTGAAGGGACCATCCTACCTTTTCTGGTCTGCAAACAAGAAAAGTAGAAGCTGTGGAGCTATTCCACACACGAGCTTTAGCAGTATGTGCAATTTGATGTTTAGAGGTATTACCTGTTTGCCTGTTTTTTCACCAGTCACTCTTAGACTCAATTCATGCACTGTGTGTTCCCAGGAGTATGGCAAATCTGATAATGTATTAGATATTTTCATGGAAAGCTTCCTATTCTTTCAATCTTACAATTTGTAAGCTCAGATCTGTTTGAGTGGAAGTTTGTTTGTACACAGAGAAGTACACTGAAGATAGACACTTATGAAGTGATGTTATCTGTCAATATGCTAACAAGGAAATACTTGACTGTTGGTATATTTATTTAATTCTTAATACTGGCTACTGTTTAGTGTTCAGTGTTTCTGCTGCTTAAAATGTCACAAAAAATAACCTGTCCTTTACTGAGTAGCTCCAACAGAACATCTCAGAAATGTGTGTCATTCATGTGTGTCAAGACACAAATATGCTGGTGTGGAGATTCCAACCATAAAGGTGTAGTGTTGCCCAGCCCTGGAGCTATTTCAGGATGGTGGGGTTAGGGTGAGGCAGGCTCCCGGCACTTCAGACCAATGTCCAAACCCTCTCATGTTGTTCCAGGGACCCTTCCCAAAACTCAATGGTCAAAAAGCACCGAAGACATTTGGATACTTAGTGCTATAACTGATATGTGCCTTTTAATCTGTGAATGGCACAGGTTTACACCATTTTTTAAAAATATAATTTCTTTTAAAAGTTAACTTTCTTGTTTTATGACTTACTTTTCCCATGTGTTGTTAAATATAGCTTTTCTTATTTACTGTGTCCTCTTTTTCTGTCTATTTAGCTGTCTATATCTATATCTGTAGATACACTATAACGACTCCAGCGTTTTATATGTGCCTGATATAAGGGGAGTGATGTTTTATAACTTAATGGACTTTTAAAGCTAAAATGTAATCTTGTTAACTAGATCATATACTTTTTTCCCTATGATTAAAACAAATAGATGCAGAATGCATATAATATATGGTATAATTTGCCACAGGAACTTCAGACTTTTTGATAACTTGCTATATATCCTTCACATATAAAATGCAGGAAGATTTGAAAGCTATTTTGTCTTCTATTATTTTCCTGATCTGCCTTTTTGGTTTAAAGTGAAAAAAATATTATTCTAATTGATGAAGTGTAAGTCTTACCAAAGGTAAAGAACTGAGTCAGAATAAGGAATTCCTGCTACTTGATTATACAAAATGAAATACAATTAGATTTGGTTTCCTCCTGGTTTAATTTAGTTTATCCCCTCAGGAGAGATACATTCACCATATTTAATTTAGCTGTAATACACTGTAGTAAATATTTTCCAAAAAGGAAAACTTAATGAGTTGAAGACATGCATCACAAGCTTCCTATTTTCCACCTTACCTTTTCAAAAGCTTTTTTGTTTTTGTTCCATTAAAACTTTTTAAGGGGAAAATCAGACCTCCAGAAATGTTTTTGGTTTTGCATCTTTAGTGAAGAGTTTGCTTATTAGTTGAGGTACAATCCTAATCCTACTGAAATCACAGGACTTTCTCCCCAGAGCTGCTCCTGGCCCCACTGACATCGCTGCTGGGGCTCTGCCTGCCCAGAGCAGGGCTGCCCTTTGCTCCTGTCCCAAGCGCATGTGGCCCTGTTGTGTCCCCTCTCCCCCTGCCCTGGTCCCTCTGGGTGGCAGCCCTGCCCTTGTGCACACTTGCTGCAACTCTCAGAGCAACCTCCAGCTGATATTTCTCCAAGCCTGAGGTAGTACAGTTAGGTCTAGGCTGTGGAGAGATGTTCCTTCTGCTCCGTGTGCCCAGAATGGGCAAGGAATAGAGGAGAAGTGACCACTGTCTTCACTACCTACATGCAAAAAACCTGTACTTGAAAGTCCCACTCCTGCCTTGTTCATCTGTATGACATAATGTTTGTGTGTCATGACAAGCATTCAGAACCTCCAAAAATAAGCCTTGAAAGCTATGAGATTTTAAGAAAGGTTTTTTTTTTCCTCTGCCTATTAGATTTTGATAAAGATGGCTTATATTTTGAGTTCTTTTCTATATCAACAGGGAAGTAGATCATATACTTTCTTTGTAAAGATTCTTATGAAATCATTAAATATTCCAGGATTTCAAGCAGAATAAATGACCTGGAATCACTGCCTGAGACATCAGTCCCAGTGACGTTAACAACAGGTTTACTATTAATTTATAAGAAGCTAATATTTTTCTCCACTTTGATTCCAATCCTCATTCTGGCAAAACTGCTGCTGGGGAAACTGATGGGAATTTTGCTGGGAATGGAACATCAACATGACACTTCATCATGTACTGAGAGATGTAATTTGCCTCAATATGCATAGATTATGTAGAAATACAGGCCTCATATTCATATTCCTTGTCAGGTGGATACTCTTCACAATCTGAAAATGAAGGTGCAAGAGGAACGAAATAGCAAACCTGACTTTTATGCACATCTAAGTTTGAATTGTTTAATATTGTAAATCAGAATGCAAAAGTTTAGGAGAGAAATTAAGAGAAAATCTTTACAGGTATGCAAATTTTCTTCCTGGAAGCTGAAGAAAAGCATACAGTTTATACCTGCCTAAAGATCTGACCCTTGTTTGCTGCTGCAGTGTTAAATGAACTGCTCTGCATACACACAGGACTTTCTAATCCTGATTTGCTTTATAAATCTGTAGATTGATAATAGCTTGATGAATTACAGCAATGTCAATATCATCCTGAATAAAGGTGTAATAGTGTGTTCTGCTAGATACTGTTTTCTGTAAGCTTAAAGCTCTGATATTTCTTAACTTCTTTCTTTTTAAACTGCAGAACCTTTATGTCACAAAGCTGTAGTTATTTTTACATTTTACAACCTTGTATGAGGCTAATGACACAAATGCCTTTGTCAAGGGTAGACACCAGCATTAGTGTATTGGGACCAATGACTCAGTCAGTGCCTTGCTTGAGATGAAGTGTAACAACCTGCATTTTCATCACAGATCAGCAGGAGAGGCAGCACATTATACAAACATTAGCACTTAAGCAAAGCTTTAGGCTACGCCAATATGGGCACAAAAGCAGGGGAGAAAGACCGGTGCAAGCCGAGGGTTGTGTTCACCGCAAAGGCATGCGAAGCCTCCCTGACACTGTTCACACACCTCCCAAGTGTGCAGCAGCTGCACCAGGGGTGAGGGCGTGCAGGGACAGCATCACTTTGACAAACTGCCGACCAGGGCAGTTTATCCATCATCACTAATGAAGCGTGCTGCAGAGCTGCTTGTGAGAGACCAAATAACACGGACAAGCCCTGCAGAGGACACAGGTGTGCAGGGGCCACTGGGGCCAGCTCAGAACTATTGATCTGAGACATCTAGGGTCAGGTTCTTGGGGAAATAAAAGTAGCGTAAGCCTGAGGATTGCTAAGGACTGTGCTGATTCCCTTAGCTTCTTTAGGCTTTTGTGTAGCCTTAGTGTAGCTGGCAAGGTAAGTTTTACCTTGTGCTAATCAGATTGCATCGAAACCCAGCCTTTTTGCAGCACGGCTTGGTCAGGACAGTCCTGAAGGGCATGGAACAGTGCAGAAGCTGGGTGGGTTGCTGGAGAAGGTCAAACTACAGTAGTAAGCAGGATCAGGGTCGGTATCCTTGTTCACTTGTCAAATCCGCCTGCTAGATTTAACCTGACCTAACTGGGATTTACTCAAACGCTTATGTACGTGAACTTGCAATGCACTTTCCTGGACACTAAGGCCAAAGAGTGAAAACCACCAAGTATTTGGTGTTTGGGATGATATGTTCCTGAACTTAAGTATTCTTACTTGAATTTACTCAAAACTAAGCCCACCCACTAGCTGAAAATACTGAGAGAACAAACAAACTTACATACAACATTCTCTTTTGTGGTGTTTCTCAGAGAAATATCTGGGGAGAGAGAAAGATACTTATATTGTCCTATTTTTAAGCTTATTCTTCTAAGAAAGTTAGGAATAGTGGTAGCTAATAGGGTAAAAGAGGAATGGACTTCTTAGCCTGGGAGGTAAGACTTTGTATATGGGAGAAATTTTATAGCAGTTTATCTTCAATTTTGTAAAAAAATACATTGAGTAAAAGTAGTGCAAATCCTTACAGATTCTTCCTTTAAAATGTTGGGGAAGGGTTGCAGGTTTTTTGGTTTTTGGTTTTTTTTTTTTTTTTCATTTAGCTGAAATCGGTAAATCTGGTCTTTTTATTACAGATTTAAGCAAATATGAAATTATTTTTTAAAACCCTAAAGTTGCCACAGCTTGAATCCTGAGAATAAGGGAATTTATACCCATTTAAAACTGATTTATACCTGTATAGTTTATTATGCTTCCTGTACAGGAGTAGCTATGGCAGGTAAAGCACCTCTGTAGTGGTATAAAGTCCCCACACTATGACAATGATCCCTTTCTAAAACCACCAGTATCATTAAAGCAGGTCAGTTTTCTATAACAGACAAAGTTTGAATAATTAATTTAATTTGCAAAAAGTTGTATTTAAAGCAGAAGTGAAACAATCAATTGAAACATTAAAGTGATATAAACTAGTTTATATCTACTCTGCCGTGATTGGGAGGTACTGCAGATACAGCGGAGCTGGCCAAACTACAGGTCAGTGCAAGCTAATTTATCTTCCACTCGGTGTTGGTGCCTCAGCTTTTGTGGAAAGGTATCACTACTCAGGATAGGTTTTGTGGGTCTATACTACACCACAGCTCCTCATTTTTGAAGTCAGACTTTTCTCAAAGAGATTTTCCCAACTCTGTTGGTATTTCAGAAGTCAAAAGTAAATACTGTTTACCTGCAGGGTGAAAAGGCAGGTTTTTATTTTTGGCTTGGAACATTTCTCTTTTTTAAAAAAAGCCAAATTTCCATTAACAAGTGTATGTTATAAGTAAATTGCCCGAGGAAGGATATTGTAGAGCATTTTTCCAGTATAAGCAGTGAGTAAAAAACATCCCAAGCCCAAACTAAAACATAAACTTAAAAAAAATACCTACAATAGCAAAAGTCTAGTCTTGTTTCCCCAGGTTTTGGAATCTGTTTTTTGGTCCTGGAATGAATGAGAGTTATTTGTGACCTGCTCTGGGGAATCACATCTGGAATATAAAAACAGATGGCTTCAAACTAAAGAACATGCTTTGCATGAAATGCAAAAAGTAAAGCATTTTCTCCTTGCACTTCTGGCTGCATTCAGCAATAGCTAGCATTATTGGAATAAGCAAGAAATGCTACACGTTTGTGGTAAAAAGGAAATATTTATGTTAATGCTTCTTGTTTACTGCAGCATCAGTACAGTTACGGCAATCTGAATTTAGACGTTGCACTTCAGGTCATATCTGATTGTGCTACGGGCACAAGAGAGGAGGTGTTTGTCATCGGAGATACTGTATTGTAAATAACTACAACACAAAAAAGGAAGGAAAGAGAAGTTTGGGAACATGAAGGGATTGTCCAAGAATCATACAGTAAATCATGGAAGAGCTAGGATAAACCTAGATTTCTCAGTTCTGACTCAGTAATCCCAGCTATTGAGTATGCTGCTTCTCAGAGTATAACATGAACATGCAGTATTTACTTTGTAAAGAAACACACACTAGACCTTTTGGTATTATTGACTTATTATTCACAATAACTAAATCCAAGAGCATTTAAATACGCACAAACAGGACTTTTGACAGGAATCCCTAGTAAGAATCCTGACAGGGTAGTTAGATTTTCAGGTCCGTGGGCACAGAAAACCCACTGAAAATATCCCTATCACTAAAGCAGGTTGTGCTCTCTGACAGGAATTTCACAATAAATACTCTCCCTGCAGTATCTGCAGATGCAAAAGCTGCAACGAGGGAGTTTGGAAATGTCTTTCCTGTACTATACAGTTTTAAACACCAATAAACAAACAAAAGCAATAATATGGTCTTCATAACTACTGCTAAACGTGCTGATGCCTAGTGTCAGGGGCTGCAGTGATGACAGATTTAGAGATTAGAAAATGAAACACAGAATATTTTATGCAGAGCAAGGGACTGCCTTTGCTCAGCAGGGAAAAGGCAAAGTCCCTCGGTATCACACAAGAGTTGCCTATATTTACATTTGCCTCTTCAGGGACTGCAGGAAGCTCAGTGTGCTCATGACATCTGGCAATTCATGGCCATGTTGACTTTAAGAAGCTCAGACTCAGCCTCAGGACAGCTTGCCTGCATTATCTGCCCACCCATGTAGTACACAGCGTTCCTCTTTCCAGGGAAACTTTTATAACCGCGTGTCTGACTTGCAGTGGCCACAGGACAGCTCCTGGATAGATATGCAGGAGACCACCACGCAGCTGTGCTGTGTGAGAACCAGCCTCTCCATGCACACTTTGGGTGTATCCTGATAAGCAGGATGTGCCCAAGAATTCTTTCATGGGGTAATGAGCAGGGTTGCCCTGGATCTGCTTCCCAGTTGTTCCTGCTATTGCACAGCAGGAACCAAATTCAGCCCTAGCATCATGGCTGCTCCAGCACAGCGTGCCTATGGATGCGTGAGAAGAAAAATGATTGAATGCTTTTGAAAGTCTGACTTCTTTTTCTAAGCCCCTCTGAAAATAAGTTCCCTGAACAGATGGAGACTTATCGCCACACAATTTCCCAATATTTTGAGGTTCATCCATTAGGGTAAGAATACAGTTAAGCACATGGGAAAATACATCCTGCTGTGGTCTGTTGCAGTCTTTTTGTAAAGGCAACATACTTATATCTCAGCTTCACAGAAGAGTCAGAGAGAAAGACAACCACAGCAAACAATATTAAAATAATCCTTAACTATTTCTTTTCCTGATCAAGATTTCTAGAGTGGCTAGCGATTTTGAGTATCACTGCATCTGATGAGGTACCTGATTTGAAACCCATAAAAGTGGCTTGGCTTTCAGAAAGAAAGAAAAAATGCTCAGGACTTTCTGTTGTCCAGTCACAATTTTTTCTGAATGTCTTTGCTAGAGGAGACTTTTGAGAAGGAGGTTTTGGTGCTAGTGGCTCTCATCTTGGTTAAAAAAAAATACAAGATGAGCCGTTCAGTATATCCTAGCCAAATTACAGCTGTATAGTCTTTTAAATTAATATACTAACTACACTTGCGCACATATTCCTAATTTGCCTTTTAATTTTAATGACTAAACAAAAAGTTTGTACCATCTGGAAATTCTTGCTTTATTTTTCCCCGTGTTTTCTGAGGTAGTGCATATAATTACTTGGCAAATGGTCTGCATAATGCCACTACATCTTGTCATCAATTTGTATGCAAAAGATGAACTCTTGTGTGGGTAATAGTTCCTTTGAGGCAGGAGAGCGAGCAGAGGAAACAGTTTCAGCTGAACAAAACGTAAGCGCCTTGTAAATATGTTGCCGAAGCATTTGTTCTAAACAGTGTGTCCACAGAGACTTGTATTAATGATCCAAAATACCAGAGCAGTGTGAAAAATTACTAAAATCCTGCCACTGTTGTGTAGCTTGCATTACAGCCGGTGAGGGCCATCAGACAGAGTGGCAGGGCGGTGAGCAGGAGCAAAAGGTTACTGGAGGAGGAACTGGCAAGAGAGGTGTATCAGAGCTGGGGAAGCACCGGGCTTCACAGCATGGAGTGGAAGGCGGGCTGGTGGTGGAGATGGGCATGCAGATCTTCAGGCCAAATTCACGTGAGCTCATATGTAACTGCGGTCTCCATTTCTCAATTTTTCTAGTACCCATTCTGGGGAAAGATTTTGTCTATAAGCAGCTCATAGCCAGAGTGTGAGGAAAAACACACAGTTTTCTCCCTGTAACATTATTTCCACTTATTCATATGTTGCTCAAAACAAAAGAAGGAAATTATTTTCCTCTTATTACTGCCACATAGCAGATTTTTTTGAAAAAGTTTTTTAGGAGGGGGGAATAAGGCAGGCTTTTAAAAATTTGTTCACTGTAGCTGTTACTCTGACTTTTTCAGCTCAATCATTATCAGATTTCATTTACAAATCTATTACAAAAATAGTTCAGCCTGACTTGACATCCTTCTTTCCCTTCTTGTAACACTCTTGCCACTGCCAATCACTTGCAAGTAGTTTCAGTCATGTAAAGATAGTTTGCTTTTGATGGGAATGTTACATGTATCAGAAGAAGGGAGCACCAAATATTTAGGTTGTCGTACGAATTTAGCAGAATACTTACAGGGTATTCTTTTGCAATGAAGTTTCAGTTCAGCTCTTCCTGGCAGGAAACAGGAAACTGCTTTAAACCACAGCAAGGTACTTATGCTACCCATGAGCACTGATTCAGTGACTTGGTGTTCATTGCTGAAGGGGGACTTTCAATCTCAGTTTATCACAGTAGCAGTAACTTTCCATAGAATGGGTGCAAAGAAAAGAAAAGGAGATAGTAAAACTACAAATGCAGATGTCGGTGTTGGCAAGTAGACTAGGGGGCATATTAGCCTAAGGAAGTAAATTATTCTTTCACCCTTAGCATTTGCACCTTAGCACTGGCACCAAATCAGAGCTGAAGAATGAATGTCTGAAACTAGACAAAAGCCTTTACTGCCACAACACATACTATAAATAAGTTTCCATGACTGTTAACTTCAGACAGACTAGAACTTGGACTATTTTTAATAGTTTATAAAGATTAATTATATTCCTTAAATTTTTCTAATAGTTTTCTAGCAATTTTGGTCAAGATTGTGAAAAAGAGTCTTGAAAGCAGTTTACTCTAAAAAATATGACAAAAGTTTGTAGATTTCTGTTTACATACATAGTAGTTCACATAAAATAACAATAATAGCTTGGACTTTTGAATTATCTATCAACATCATTTTCTAAACTGTACACACTTTTCCCACATAGCAACAGTGCAATCTTGATATTTGTTTTATTCCTTTTTTCTATCCTTATTAATGTATATGGACTTTTTTATTCAGGTATCTGTGTTTATTACCTTACAAAAAGATCTGCTTGTGTTTGCTCCATCTCTTGACATTTTGAGTTGAACTATCATGTGTAATCTAAAATATTTGCCTTTTACATGTCATCAGGCTGCATTTGTAAGACAGACTCTTTATTATTTGTAAAGCTTCCCCTTTACAAAATTCTTTGGATGAAAATAATTTCATTTAAATTTCATATATATTGTGTTTACTACTATGCTTATTAAATTATACTTTCACATTTCTTAACAGGAATTCTCATTTGCTTAATATGAGTCCCATACCCAGAAGGTCCAAATGCTGCAGAATTGTATTCGCTATTCACTATGCATTTTATTATAACTGTTTCTTCAATCAGCAAATGTTAACTAACTGTCCTGGCTTTGTTTTATATCTGCAAGTCTGCTGACCTAACGTAAAGAGAAAACCAAGAAAATAAGTTGAAAATAACCTTTGCTAATGTAAAGAGAGGAAGCAAAAATGATGCTATGGCTTTTTTTCTTATACTGTAAAAAGGCAATCTAATTTAATTATTAGTCTGTCACTGTGCTAATGACTATTTAGCCTTTACAAATGACAGTCTACACTAAACCAGGGAGCTGACCCGTGCTTTTAATACTAAAACCATTTTTCTCTTTTGTGCTAATTTCAATCAGAATGGAAAATTGTGTGTAATGTTATTACTTAGAATGATTACAGTCGTATATAAAACCTTGGAAGCTTTATGCATGATATCATTGAAATGGGGTATTTTTGAGAGAATGTAGAGATTTCTGTTAATAGTTTCAACAACAAGGTTTTAAAAAGGTTTTTAAAAATAGAAAGTTAAACCAAAAATCTACATACACGATGTTCCATCACACCAAATAAATTTCTGCTAAAGCACTGAATTCTTGCAGCAGAACTCTAACCAGTATCAGATAACACAGTCACATTACAAATATTTCCATCTACATATGTGGAAAAATCACACATGGAAATGCCAGACCCTCCTGATTCTCATTTTTGCTGGGGCTGTGAAAAAACAAACATGTTCCTTCAGTATGAACTGGTTTGTTACAGCCTATTCCCTGCTCTGTAGTAACCGCTTCTCTGCACCCTTTTATCCCAAGCTAAGCACAGGGGTGATTACTGCTTTTCTACTGTTATCTAGCACATAACTTGGGTATCACGCCTCTGATGGTGCAGTTTGGGCTGCTTGAGGATTTTGATGGGACTTCTTGCCCTGCTGGCACTGGATGAGTGGGAACAGTGACAGTGGTTAGTGCCCTGCATTGTTTCTGCAAATTGTTGCCACTTATAGCAGAGGTGGCATAACAACAGTTGAATAATAACATGAATGTTTACATGGTGTTGGGCTTTTTTTGCAGAGTGAGCTAAAATCAATGCTGGATTTAATTTAAGCCTGCAGTGGTGGAGGATTTAATTCATAAGATGTCCAGCTGTCTCTCCAACAGGAGCAACAATCTTCAAAAGGGATTGTGTATGTGCTTCCAAAAACTCACTATGCGCATATACCGACGGAAGATGAACCTGCTTTGGTAGATTTTTTTTTTCCTCATTTCAACAGTAATTTTCCTCTCAAAGCAGGTTATCTACTGTAATAAAGAAACCAGAGGTCTGTATGAAAGAGGTGACCAGTATAATTAGAAAACATTTACAATTTCCTGCAAGATGGATGAAAAGGGGAGGAAGGAGAAACAACACTAATCCAGAGTGAGTCTATATTCTATCAGCACTCCTTAAACACTCTAGTAACTTATTAATTTGCTGCCCTTGTGCTGTCTTTGGATATGCAATTGAAATGGAGATAGGGTAATGTGATAGATGTGCAGGATATGTACTTCTTGCATTTCTGTTCACTATAAAAAACCAATTTTGTTAAGTTGCTTTCAACTAATTCAGGTTCTTTTTAAAAATGTAATTAAGATGTGTTATAAGTGACTGAGACAACCTATTCTTTTGAAAATACTGTAATGGAAGTAAAAGATTTTTTCC
Source organism: Calonectris borealis (assembly GCF_964195595.1). Classification (NCBI taxonomy): domain Eukaryota; kingdom Metazoa; phylum Chordata; class Aves; order Procellariiformes; family Procellariidae; genus Calonectris; species Calonectris borealis. Next base: position 12,833,118 of record NC_134352.1, on the reverse strand, counting down.
CCTTTCTTTTCCATGTGGCCAAATCTCTGCTGTGGGAAGAACATATTTGAATACAATGGAGTTGTGATAGAAGTAGTTTCTGGGGTTTGGGGTTTCTTTTTGGATTGGGTTTGTTTGGTTTTTTTTTAAAGTTCTTAAAGGCACCAAGAGAATGATTCTTCTTTATTTTCTCCTTTTTTATACCTTTTACCTGATTTGCTGTAAAAAAAGAGCCTCTGTTTTGGGATATTGTGAAGTGGTTAAGAAACCCTCTACATGTACAGATGGCTAAATGCTGTTATTTGAGGGGCAAATGACACAGATTTATTTATGAAAACTTCCTCTAAGCAACTGAATGATTTTTGTGTACTTAATAATATCCCTAAAGCTCTTCCCAAAATCATACTTGTGCTAACTGAGGTCAGGTTAAAGCTACACAGAAAATGAGTTCTGATATCCACAGAAGGAGTTCCAAGTCTGAATCCAAGGTGAGAGACAGCTCTGTGAAAGACATTCCCCAAGATGGAGAGCTTGTTGACCCGGAAACAGCAATGTCACTCTGCTCCTAGGAGCTTTAGCATTATTTCTGTGCATGGTCATTTTTTTGAGGGGCAAGAAGTGCAGGACACATATTATTTGCTGTTGCGTTCACCTTTCTGAGCAATGTGACATTGAAGGCACATTACAGGCAGTGTTTTAAAACTAGAATAAAAAAAGAGAAAAATGTTTAGTGTTCTGTGACCTCACAAACATGTTTTATGTACAGAAGTAACCTACAACAGTATTAACTTGTTTAGGTAGACTAAGGACTTCATCTCAAATGTCTAAGGTTCTGAGTCCTGCTGATAAATAATAGCATTTCCCCTTTCTCAAATGGTGCTTGGGTATTTTGCTTGTAACAGTATACTTCACAGCTGGCCTTGGGAATCTCTGGTATCTTATAGCAAGCTTTGCTGAGCAACTCCTATAAAATGCAGAGCTTTTGTGACTCAGTGTTTGGTGCCATGCAGGAAGATGCAGTCTCACAGCACAACAATGTGAACTAGAGAGTAAGAGAAACTTCAGTTGTTCATGATATACATAGCAGCATCTTTTAATGGATTTCAAAATTCTGAACCCCTACTAAGAAAATTTACCACCCTTGATATTTTATTAAATACAATCTTAAGAAAATGATGGATTTGGTAGATCCAAAGACTGAGAGAAAAATACAGACTGGCAGTAGCTTAGGAGGGCAAGAAACTTGGGTACCACCAGAAACCAAAATTTTTAGTTGGAAATCATTACACAAAGGTAGATAATATATGCAGAGTGATCTACAAGGTCTTGACAGAAGTGTTGATCAAATACAGATGTAACAGTTTAGATAAGAATACAGAATTTTATGTGCTTAGCTGAGATTAAACAAACCATTACGTTGGCAGATTTTTTTTTCAGTGTTTGATACTGGAAGTTATTTGCCCATTTCATTAAAACAGTTTAGAGAAAAGGCAATCTCTGGGCCAGAATTACAACATGGGAGGTGCTCAATGATACCAAATAATTTTAAGGTCAAAATATTCCAGGATGAAAGGGAGAGAAATTTTATTTTCCTTTTGTTAGTTGAGCTTATGGTTGGGATTGCAGAAATGCTTTTTGAGTAGTGAACTTAATTATTAAGCACTGCTGGGCTGACGAAAGACGGCCTGTTCTTAGTGGCTCATTTCACAACATTGCCAGGATTTGACATTTCTTGTTCTTGGTGTTTTTTTTTGTTGTTTGTGTGTGTGCATTACTTTCATTAAGAAAAGAACACAGCACAGCCATTAAGCACAATGGAGTCTTCAGACTTCTCTCTGTGTTGGTATTGAATTGGCAGAATAAACTGTGAGTTTCTGGAAATTCATAGTATTTCCAGTTGATTAACTTGTTATTTGCTTCTGCTTTCTTATAAAGAAGCTTTGCTCAAGTTCAAACATCACAAAGAAAAAGTGGAACAAAGAAACAACACTATATAACTTAAGGTAGAAATTGAAAGTTTCCATTGTAAATATCATTCATTTTGGTGAAATAATTGCTATAAGCTCACCATGCCTTTCAAGTATGTGGTCTGACCAGTAGTACTTTGCAGGAGAATTGAACTGTTGAAGGAATTACCTATAAATTTTAATTTGGTAAGACTCTTAAGAATTACACAGAAAAAGCAAAGAATTTTAAAAGTATATCAAAGACCTTGGACCCAATTTTAGCTACGACTTCTGATTTTGATCCTGCAGTTTCACTGGCTTGAATTGATGACATTTATGTATTTAATAATTGAATGAGAGTTACTTATGAAATGATTAGCCTTCTAAAGAATTGCACCTAGGCTCTCTGGGACATCCAGTTGATTGTGGACACAAAATTGCAAACAGTTAGAGACTGAGGTAAAGCTGCTGATAAACCGTGAAAAGTATGAAAACATCTAGTCATTTCAAACATTGATGTTGTAAAAAGACTGCTAAAAAGTTGATGGTTCTGGCTAACATTATAGGCGAAGAAGAAATCAGCTTAACGGCCAAATACCATTATAAAAATCAGCAAATATTGCCAGTGTTCTCATTTTAAAGATAAAACTTTAGAAGTCAGAATAACTGCCCTCCTAAGTTTTTTACACCTCCCTTGGCAATGATACTATTTTTGTTTTGTCAGCAGCACCAATAAATACAGCTGCTATACTGTAAAAAATAATTATATTATATGGCAGATAAAACAAGGGGTATACATCAGATTATAAATAATTTAATTTTACAAAGGAATTTTACATCTTAATCTGTTCGACCATCACTTTCACTTAGACTCTGAAATAAAATTATGTTATTGTATTCCTTGCTATAATCTAATATTTCACCCATAAGGAAATGTCAGGTCACATTTACAGCAATCTAGGGGCCTCTAAGCCAGATTGGAAGGTCATTCTGTTTGAACATTGTAAATGAACCTGTCCAACAAAGTTTTGGTTAAGGACAACCAAGGACTCATTATACAGTCAATTTACCCAAATGCCAGCAAAAGCAATGCCAGGGCTGTTACTGTCTGTCCTTTGAAATTTGAAATGGTATCAAATGTACAGGAATTTATCCTTTATTATCAAGCCTGGGAAGAAATTGTATTAAAAAAAAAAAAAAAATTAGAAGGTCATTATGTTACAGTGCAAATAACATTAAGCAAAATAATATTTTGATAAAATGAGATAAACTGTATTTCAGTATTATGAAAAATATGGGTGTTCATTTGTTTTCATAAACTATACTGGGAGGCTTGAGTATCTCTTATAGCCTTCCTAAACGGCTACATAGGCATGATTAAGTTCCAACAAGAGACTTTTTTGCAGCAAATTGTGACTCCCCTTCTTACATACGGTTGTGTATGTGTGCATTCACTATACGCACCATCAGGGAACATGACTGCAATCATGAAAGTGGTTTCCACTTCACTTAGCTGGTGTTGACACTAGAAATTAGGAGAAACAGAGATGCAGCTGTGAGTAGTGCCTAAGTCACTAATCAATCTGTGTTTCTCCGTAGGCGGAAAGAAGACAAGAATGATATTTCTTCGCAAATTTGTGCAGTAAAATGCAATGTGTTTGGTTCCCTGCACAGCATAGTGTTGTGAAACTTGTGGAAGAAATTAAATGATCTGTCACAGCTGGAACGTTTAGTGATCTTTTAACACACCAGGCTGATTTCTTGATTGTCCTGAAGGCTGCTTTCCTCCCCCATTTCTCTGAAAAGTTATAATGAGAGACCTGTCAGAGAGTTGAAAACACCATAGGTTGCAAAAGCAATCTCTTTGCCAACCTAAGAACAAAACTTTGGCAAGGCAGTTTTCCTTTGTGCTATTTTTAATGTTAGGCATGTTGGTCACAGGTCTGGCGTTAATGCTGTCATGCTTACTTCATGGTCATCCACAGCTCTGTCAGGGCTATTATTATTACTGAAGTGACCTGATGTGGGAAGCAAATAGTTGTAGTACTCCAAGGGCCAAAGGCTCTCATTCAGGATCAGACATGGGTTTCACTAGAACAGGGAGGTTTTCTTCTTTAGTGCAATCCCTAATGTAGAAAAAATTGTCAATTTCTGTCAAGAAATTTTGTAAGACCTACTGTAGAGCCTGGGAACTTGAGCATGGTGAGCTACAGGCAGATTATCTTCTCCAAGCTTCACCCCTTTCCATCAGAGATGTGTTTGGCTGAAGGAGAGAGCTCTCAGGGCAGTCAACACTAACTCGCCTGTCAAATTCTCTTGCATTAGGAATAATGCTTTCAAATATGGTAGACAACTTTTATGAAGTCCAAGAGTGGAAAAGTACACTCAGTCAGAATGAAGACTTGCATTATTTTCCCACTGCTAATGTAGGGTAGGTTCCTGAACTCATGGAGAGATAAATGGTATTGGGTGATATAAATGTCCCAGTAAAATAATAATCAATTGTCCAGGTTCGTGTTGTGTTTCCTGCAGGTCTAATTGACATTTCTGGGAACAATGTTGGAACGGCTGTTTACTGTGGTGTCATCTCAGGAAGTGTTATTTTTTAGGAGAAGCTTATCAGAGAGGAAAAGTGTGGAGTAATTAATTAGTACCTTACCTGCACACATCTGGGTGAAAATGGAGCTGCCACAATATGAGGGCATCCTCCCTTTTGTGGCCTCTAAGGGCACTGTAAACTCCAGCATGGCCAAACATTCAAGAATTCTTCATACTTCAAGCACCAGAGAGAAACCAAAGTGCTTGCTGAGGCAGGGCTAATACAGGGACAGGGAAATGGCTCTGATAGTGCAATTGCTCCCAAATAACCTGGGTGAAATGTGTTTCTTTTTTTCCTTACGAAATACTATATTGAAGAACAAAATGGAGAGAACTGTTAATTATGTATTTAATGATTATAAGAAGTATGAATAAAATATGACTGATGGCTAATGGGCTCCCTTTTTTCTACAATGCTTCTGTAACCATTCTACAATTAAAAAAGTCCTGATGCATTTAATACATTTTATGCGTAACAGGTTGTTATGAGGCACTAATCCAAAGAGCAAAGAACTCTGCAGGTGTACAGAAGCCTTTCATAACAAACTGTAAAAGTGATTAATTTGTGGCATTTTCAAGAAGGTAGCAGATAACACGTGTCCCATTATTTAGCAGAATGAATTGTCTCTTGGATCCACTCCCTTTACTGTTTGTCAGCCAGCCGCACTGCAAACAATCTGTGCCTTGAAGTTTTTTTCCCTTTAAATGGTGCAATCTCATTATGCATTCCTTGCCCATAGCTTTTCCCCCTTAAATCAGTCCCTGGCATCCGACACTTATAAACTAAAAATAAAATGAGCTGAGTCCCTAGTTAACGTCTATTTATTAAAGTTGATCTTTCATGTATAGAATTACCAGGACATTTGGCCTGATTTACTATACTAACATTTCCAATTTGGCCCTGGGTAGGGAGCTGTGCTAGTAATGCTGCACCCTATGGTGAAATAGTGCCTAATCAGTATTTATGAATAGGGTTTTGGAAGTCACTAAAGAGCAGAGTTTTCACAATGGACAAGGGAAGAGGTTTTACCTTCTTAAAACACAAATATTGTTGAGCTTTGGGAATCTATATGCACATTAGAATTGAAGAGCTTTCATTTTTAAATTGCAGTTAAAAATGTGTAATGTAATACACTCAGTAATTTAAATGGAGTGTACCTTTTTCAGCCATTAATGCTATTTGTTAAACTTTGTAATTACTATGCAAATGAACGGCTGCACTTAAAAAATGGCAATACAGTGAATACAAAAGAGAAGAACAGCTTGAAATTCTAACAAATGTGAAAATAACTCCCCTTCTCCCCTTCCCCCCCCCCCCGCCTTTTTTTTTTGTTTTTGAACTCAATGTTTTGGGGGGAAGATTGCATTTTGGGAAGAGAAAATAATTGTTTTGTGTTGAAAGGAGATCTGTGGGCCTAACTCTATACAATAGCAGGCTGCCAATTGCATAATGTATATCGTTTTCCTAAATCTGGGATCAGTTCTTTAGAATGTCCATATTCTAATATCAGCTTTTTCAGAAATCTGGCCTCGGGGGATAAATGCAAGCTGTGCAAGGGATCTTGATGCTTAGATTTTTGTGTTACTGGTGATCCATCTAGCCCCATAAGTTGGAGTCATCTAGACATGACTAGGATCATGTTGGATCCCGTTACTTTCTGTTCTCTCAATGTGGAGAGCAGATTGCTGCTCCCTTTTTTTCAAGCTACCTTATATACACTTAAAAGTTATAATCCTGTTTTCCCTTCATCTGGTTATCTAAGCAAGTCTATTTTTATATCTTTCCCCAAGTCTTCTTTATATCTTCTAGACCTATATACTTTCCTTCCTCAGGAATCCCTCCACTGATTCTGTGCCCCAAATTTGATATACCAGTTGAAGTCTTCCAAATATACTTCCCAATAGCTAAGGAAACTGTAAGAGTATGCTATTTCCATTACAAGCTATATTCCAGTTTATGTGGTCCACATTGATTATTGCTTTTTTCATGATATCAGAACTGTTTTAGTTGCTATTACATTTGTGATGCAGGATAACTTTTAGATTCTTTTCTGAAAACTTGTTACCTAGAGGCTTCTCCGACCTCTATTTGTGTAGCAGGTTATTCTTGTTTAAGTGTGGAAACCTGTGTTTATCCTATTTTAAAATGCATCCCATATTGTTGTTTGGTTTTTTTAGTTGGTATTTTAAAGGTCATTCTGTTGAGCATGCTTAAGAAAATCTTTGGAAATTTTAGAGGGGAATACTTGCATTTAAGCACAAAATCAGAAGGTATGCAGCTGATCAAATCTTTGTCTACAACACACGGTGCCAATGACTTCCATGTCTCCCTGCTGCACGAGCTGAAGTTCTTTCTTCTTGAATTTCCTTCAATATCTGATTATGCCAAGCAGTAGACTTGCACAGCTGGGCATAGGTCATTATAGAAGACTTGTGGAAAATACAAAAAATCTGGTTGAACTAAAAATATAAACCTGGAGAATATGTACCATAATTAAACTTGAAAAATGTGTATGCTAATCCATATTCTGATAGATAAGCAGGAAACATTTCAGTAGAAGAATACAAAATTTAGCATTGGTGAGGTAGGGAAATAGCCCCACACTGGTGTGCCAAGTAATCCTCAAGGGAACTATAAAACTTCATATGACTGAGTAGTTTCTACAGTAAGCTTGACTTTTAAATGTATGGCTTAATTTTTAGAGTGTACTTTTTAATTATGGAGAAATATTTTTTTCCTACTACTGGAAATAATTGAAAAGATCAGTGGGATATATTTTAGTAATTGGTCTCCCTAAGGGAACCAGCAACATTGTACACTCTGTTCAGATCCATGTCAAATGTTGACCTGAAAGAAAATCTGCTGGGACATTTGACAGTGTTTGACTTAAAACGTTTATTCATTACGCTGAAGCTTTAGTATATCTTGGGGAATCTTAAGAAAAAGATATCTTGGTAACATATACTTCTACTAACAGCAAATGTGAGTTACTAAAGACTGCAATTTTCAATGTTAAAAAAACATTGACTAGGAATTTAGGAATGAGACTATGCAGTCTGAATTATGAATAATTAGGTTCAGGTTACCTAATTCTGTTAGACTCTTTTGTAAATCAGAATAGCACTCTCTGCTCCAAATAAGCTGGAAACTAGTGTATTTGTTTGGTGTAAAGCACAGCCAAAAGGGCATATCTTGCCCTGAATCTGTCAGCACAACTTTCTGTTACTAATGGAAATAATATGAATGGGTCAAGGTACAATATGGTAAATGTGCATACAAAATGTCTGTGCAACTGAGCATAGAAGTTAATATCCTTGAGTTATTCCTTATCCTGCATATATGAATATGTATGAATCTATTTCAAAACATATCTTTTTTCAATAAATCTTCCAAACTAGTCAGGAATGTAGTTGCCTGATGTCAAAAACTCCACTAGATTCCTCTGCAAGCTAATGAAGTTCAATAAGAGTAAAAAGCAATGATTTCTAGATCTTCCAAAACCATTATAAATAAATAAGACCAGGAGTTTTCAAATACGATCACTAAAGGTAATTCCCATAAAAGGAATTCTTCTTCCTTTCCTGACTAGGAAATAGCAAGATACTGAAAATCAAGCAGAGTGAGCAGAGGAAAAGGCAAAAATGTCAGAGGAAAACCCACGGAAGATTTTATTATAAGATCAAGGAGCTATTAACAAGGATGAAGGATGGTCTTAAACCCCTTTTTTTCCTGTTTCAGTTTGAATGATGATCTAACCAGTTTCAGTTCTCCAAGGCAAAGCTGTCAGCCGAGGCTGGGGAACTGTAAAATCAGAAGTGCTCACTCAATTACAATATGTTAATACTGTTCAGCTGCATAACATGGCCTGTGACTGCAGCTGATAGAGCAAGGGAGTAAAGACCAGCTACGTTAAATGTAAAGAACATTTTTTTCTTCTTTTTATTTTCTTTTCCTTGCTGTAAGAAGGTGATCTGAGTATTTTATTCTAATGCTGTAGTACAGAGACTACAGATTATTCATCATCTTGATATATGCACTAGACTGGGGAAATTAATAGCAAGACAACACTATGATTGAATTAAAAAAACCCAGACTAATCCAGTATTCTCTGCCAACGCATTGGTGATCTATTCATGGAACAGCTAGTACAACAGTTTGTCTTCTGTAATTGTTTTCAGAGTGACTTGGTACACCTCTTACAAAAAAAGACTGGAGAATCATCTTTTACAAAATGCCATACACATGTTGTTTAGCAGTCTGGTGTGGACCAATTCAGCGAACAGAGGCTGGAATGAGACTACATAGACTCATTCTAGTCTCTACGGTTTTGTGCTGCTGGCTCATGAAATTTATGACTCCTACATGAGCTTAATTCAGTTCGTGGTAAGAAATTGTTATCAGGCAACCAAGGAACACATCCATTATACCATACAGCCCATTATACTGTTTAATCCCCTCAGCTCATTACTACGTGAAACAGTCATAGAAATCATGTATTTTATTCAAATGTTTTCCTGTAGAAGCAAATAGCACAGTAAAGGTCACAGAGGAAATTCAATGCATACATGGATGTGCCATTAGTTTATATGATACAGTGGTTGCTGTTGTATCATTTTGGTGATTTTTTTTTTTGTCAGGTGATTTCCAATCAATAATAAATTGCATATCCTTAAGCCAAAGAACTCTGTAGTAAATAAAATTATTGTTGAACTCTTTGGTAAAAAAACTTTGTGATAGTGATAGCAAGAATAATAATTTAAAAAATCTTGATTTTTTTCTCTTCATGAAATTAAAAGAGTATTAACATAAACCAGAAAAATCATATAAAGGTCATAAGAAAAATGTTCTCTTCTAGAGAAGGCCATAGGCTGCAAATGGAATACAGGCAATTGAGATTAATTTCCTCACTTCTTCTGTTGTATTGTTTTTGAAGATATTATTTTTCATTTGCTCAAAGATTTTTTTTTTTTACTTGTACCTAGAATGGATATGGAGAAATGTTCTTTCTCCTTCAGCCTCTCTCTCTCATATACACAAATACATACACATACATATAAGCAGAGCAAATCTTCATCTTCTTATTCTCCTACTTTATTAAAAATATTATCAGTGGTTTGCAACATAGTTTTAGGAACTTGGTATCATTCAAGCTCTGGAACTTGGAGTACTTCTGTAAGTTTCTTTAAAAATGACAGGGAGCACTTTGCTTCTGGGGAGCTGCTTGGCAAGTAAGAAGGGTAGTCTTTATTATTACAGAGCTGTTGCCAGAATTATCTAGAGCAAGTGTGAATGTATGTGTGCACACTAACATCTATTTCTATATTCCTCATTGCCATAGCAACTGTATGCCTTATAGTATTCAACAGACTTGTCTTCATAACACCTTTTCGAAGCAAGAGACTGCCTTTATTCCATTTCACAGGTAGAGGCTAAAACAAGGCTTTGTACCTTGCCTGATCTAACAAAGCAGCCTGGGGCGAAGCAGGGAACAGGGTCTGACCTCCCAAGCCAGTTGCTCTAACCTGCAGAGCAGAGGTTGCAGCTTTAGTAGAGTGGACTCTTGCTTGATTAATTTGTTAGCTGAGCAAGTTTTTGCAGCAGGATTCATCTTATTGCTGTAAGACAAAAGACATTTTGAATCTGGGCTCCTAGTTTTAAAAAAAAATTGTTTAATATTTAGATATTGTTCTTCTTTATAGTTGTCCAACCAGGTCAAAAAATAGAGGGAGACCTTTTTGTCTCCTCAAATCCTCTGATGTGGAGCGTTAAACTGCTTAGACCATCTGTATGATGCCTAATCAGAAATGATGTGCATCTCTCAGCAAGATGTGAGAGGGAATGTTGGAAAAATTAATTTTTATTAAAATAAGTGAGACCTGCTTTGTCTTGCTGTGAAACGGAAAAAATAAGGAATGAAAGCATACCTTTTACGCACCCTTGCTTAAAGTGACAAATGCCTTACCTCCAAAAATACCTACAAATGTGCAGTTTCATTATGTCTGGGAGAAATACTGAGCTCTACTCAATGTTCCATTTTTTGAAGGTCTTCTTAAGGGCTTTTGTATAGCTTAAGGGCTTAAATATAGTCTTTATATCACTGAGATAAATAAAAGGGATCTCACTGAGTTTTCATGTACTGCAACAGGCCCTAAAGTAGAGAGAAAACTATGAATCCCGAGGTCGTTTAACCAAAACTGACTTTTTCTAAAGCACTCCTTCAGAACATACCCATTACTCATCTTCTGACTGCACAGAGGTAGTCAGTTTTGGTTTTCTCTCCTTCCCTTTGAACTCAGGGAACTCTCTTGCCTTCTAGCATGTAAGCTGATAGCTTGTCCCAGATGGTAGAGTTATGTCTGAGCTCACCACAGGTTTTATTTTCACGAAGCAGGATTTTACTTTGTGTGTTGCAGTGTTTAGAGATAAAGTGGAGGCTACAGTAGAAGAGCCACCATGCAGCGCTGGGTCCTGAACGTTGCTCCAGGAGACCTGCAGTATACCACGTCTGCAAAACAGACCATGTGAAGCTCAGAGAGAGAGCTTGCACAGAGAAAACAGGGGAATCAAAAGATGGAACAAAGCACAGAGGAAAATGTGCAAATTAAAGCTGCCAAAAGTCCTTTAACGTATGTACATAACAATTTACATTAGCCAAGTAAAATCTGAAGCTGGAAACCAAGAGAATGGGTCTGAGAATCTGAGATCCACTCAAAAGATCTTCAGTAACTGATATATAAAAAACCTAAATAAATCCAGGATCTATTTTATTCAGACTTTTTAAATTGCTGTGTCCAGAATAACTCAGCTTAGCTGGTATCCTGACTAACATGCAAAAAAAGGGTGTGCTTCTTGATATTGAAGTAAAATTGGGTGCCAAATATTATGTTCACCTTTTTCTAGAGCAGTATTTGAAAGGATGACCCACAGTTCCTCTTCTCCTCTTCTCTGCCCTTCCCAGTATTTCAGCTTTCAGTAGGAATCTTAGTGATTTTTGCTGCTATTTTATCTTATCTTTTAGCTAGAACTAAGAGGGTATTTACTTTCAACAATATTTTTCTGCACCCCTGCATTCCCCGTGTCCCCAGTGTAACTTATAATACATGGTTCTTGTTCATATCTTCTCTCTTTGGGGCTGTTTGTGTGCTTGTTTTTTTCTATACATGATCTAAATGACTTCAAATACAAGCTTGTGTGGCTATGTAGTTTCTGCCCTCAAAATGTATTTGCAGAAGCTTTTCTGGTGGTCATGAAAGAGTGTGTCAGCACTGATCTCTGCAGAGGTTGCATTTTGCTATAGGAAATTGCAGTGACGCAAAAAGGAACTTACATCTGTTTTATATATACATGTAGAAATGGCTGCATACTGCATTTTGCTATAACTGTGCATGTTCACTCATTTTCACTGATATATTTGTGGTTTAGGACATCTGAGAGTAGGGAGTAAAATTGCTTTGCAGAACCTTTGCCTTGAAAATTTCACTCTTTTTTTCCCCCCATTCTTAACTATGCCAAGAATCCCTGTTTTCGAGGTATTGCTCCCATAAATTATTTTCCCTTCAGGGAACTCTCAATTTATTGAAGATAAAGAATTTGCTGCTTCTCACATTAAAATCAGTGCCAGATTTCTTCTGGGTTTGGTGAAAGCCCATACTTTGCTTTCTTTTGAATGGATGCTTTACCAGTTCTTTAGAACATCTACTTTTCTCAGGTGTCACTTCGAAATACACAAACCTCACCTGTAGAAACGATTGACCATTAGCTCAATTACAAAAGAACCAGCTTCTTACCTTAGCATTTAATTAACATTCCTGTTAGGATTTTTAATTGGAAAAGATGAATCTTTGCTGAAGTTGACTTCTTTCACATGGTAACTTGAAAAGATCACCCAAGCTAGTGCCAAAACGGATGTAAATTGTATGGCTTAGTGACAGCAGAATAGAATACTCTGAGAGATTGTGAAATACATTAAAAAAAAAATCATATGAACAGAGAGAATGTCAGCAAAGGAATAAAAAGGTGGACAGGAACTTTGTTTTCACCTGTCCACACACTAAATTTCACTATGTCCTTCCTGGTGACTTTGGTAGAGTCCAGCTTTCACTGTAGTGAGTGAGAAGACTCTTACAAAAATCAGATTTGGGATGGCTGAGGCTTTGTTCCTTGGTCCCTGATATATAGCTGAAAACAGGGATTATAGCTGTTTTGTGGAAGCTATTCGCAGGAGGTGGCTTGAAACATCAAACACCCCTCGTTTGCATTTTAGTCTCTTGGCTCCTAGCATGAAAGAAAGGGTGAAGACTACATGAAAAGAGGTTGGTTGTCATATTTCTTCCATAGCAAAAGTAGGAATGGCAGAATTGAGTCTCTGGAGAGCTAAGAACCCTTTCTAGACACAGACTTCCAAACTACATTTAAGTGCTTGATATGCACTGCAAAATATTAAAGCTTTCTAAAGTTTTCCTACGTGTAACCTAGAACAAGCACCTATAGTCTAGACTCGCTGACACTATTAGCTGGGTTGTATCGATAATATTTCTTCCACACATTTATGATTCTCATTTTCTCACTCCCCAGACTTTTCTGTCATTTCTGTGCATGTTTGTAATCCTTTTGCTTCCCAGTGACATTGGTAGCATCCTCACAGCTTCTTCTACAGAATGCACTCTCCTGCACCATGCCCATACAGCTTCTGAATCTTTCAAACAACATCCCAATAATTCATCCTAATTCTTACTGGAGATCTTGCAAAAGATTAGCCCTTTTTTTCCCTTTTAATAATGGCCAACTGTTCATGTTCCAAAGCTGTTTATTTCCAAAATTATCTGTTGAAAAGATGATTAGAAACTTGAGAAGAACACAAAAATAAGCAGGATGAAAATCTGGTGGAGTTTAAGCTAAAACTTGATAATTTTGTGAAATGTATTAGCTGATACAGACACCTGTAAAAGTTGGGAGTTGGATGTGTTGACGCTGAATGTTCCTTCTAGTTGCACATCTCCCCAGAAGTCTCACCACAGAGGCTAAACCTTGTCTTAAGCCTGAATTCATGTGAGAGTATGGTGTAACATTTTTAGAGTGTGTTGGCATGCTGTTTTTACCCAGAGGTTGCCAGCCTCCCTCTGCTAGTGTGTGAAATGCATTTTCCTCTGCTGTTCTAAGAGTCCCAAGAGTAATAACTCTGTGTAGCTCATGCCTCTGTTGCTAAGACAGTATTCTGCCACCCTTTCCCTTTTATAGTGCCTGTTTCTTTATGTAATTCTGGTCATTTTAATGACAACCTTTTCTCTTATAATTTCAAATATGAAATTATCTGTTAAAGCAGCGTTTGGACAATTATATTTCTTCAGTTATATGTGCTGATTCAGGTTTTCTGTTGTCTCTTTTCTGACACTAGGTTGAATGTAACCAACGTTTAAAGAAACCACAGACTTCTGCTTAGTCCTCTTTTTCTTTCTATGGTTTATACATAGCACTTCAAGGGAATCCTTTGAATGAGGTTAGATACTACTGTAAAGAGCTTTCTACATACAGTGAAATCCTTATCTCCTAGAACTTGCTTAGGTTACTGTCTAGTAACATGTTCACAGTTTTTTCACCCCAGAAGATATTTTGCTGTCTTCTTCTGAAAGATTGAGCATCATGCAAAAGTGAGAACCATGTTTCTTAATAATAGCTACTACACAACTCTAATAATTCCAATTTTTATCTTAGGGGGATTTTTTTCTGATAGTCTTGGTGCCAATCGTGTATTTTCTTCTTTGCAAACTTAATCTTCGTTCATGCTTTTGCAAATTCCATATAGGCAGCATTTTGGCTTTCGTAGAGATTGCTAGTGTAAAGATTTAAAATCTGAGTAATATTCTCAGGATCTGGACTTCAGTAAATGCATCAGAGACTCATTATCAATTGGTTTAGAAGTGCCACTAACAGGAATCATAAGCACATCATTTACTAGTTGATTCTGTCCTGGTTAATTACATCAGTGAACGAGGTGGCATGAGTAGGGAGCGAGATACTGGTCCCTATTCAGTAACAAAGTTTTCTTCCTTGTTTTTCTGAGTAAGTTACTGGCTTACAAAAAAAATGGGAAATCTTATACTGTTTGTCTATTTCTGGCAACCCAAAGATATTCTCTGAAGAGGTTTATACTGAACATTTTCAGTGTGCCAGAAGCATGTCCTTCTCAATGCAAAAGAATTGTTATTTTCCACAAAATCTCAATGCTTGAAAGTATAATAAAATAATTTTCATCTATGAAAAAACATCAGAGAGGAAAATTTTCATCAGCTGTAGTGCATGTGTGAGGCTCAACAGTGTTTGACTCTTGAAATTTATAACTTTCCCACTAAATGATTTCAAGACCTTGAACAAATTCCATAAAACAAGGTGTTAGTAGCTATTACCAACTATGTATGGTGTTTTCTAATTGTGTTTTAATAATGCTATTAATATTCACCAAGGTGAGCCGCATTGAGTGTGCTTGATAATATAGGTATTAGGTATTAGAATACCCAGCATGAACAGACCGAAATGAAGTAATTATCACAAACCTTGCTAATTTAGCACCTGTACTCAAGCCTTCATTTTCATTGCCTTTGAGTTATAACATTGAAGACAGATTTCTTCTTACTAAACTTGAAGGGCTGTGATATTATCTGAATCTACTGAATCACTATCTACTATACTGAAAAAATGTCAGTGAAAGAGTAAGAAGCAGGCAGGAATTGATTTACAGACTTCATAGCTGGTTCTGTATCTGCATTTTTTAATGCATATGAGTACGCATGGAAAATTTCAGTATCTTCTTTTCCAGTAATTTATTTGCTATTATAGAGAAATTGGTCCTCCAGTATGAAGATTAGCATTTTAGTACTAAAGTTTCTTGATAATTCCCATTATAAATCTGTATAGTCCACTGTCTAAATATTCAGGCTGAAATTATATTTATTGACTTTTTTTTTTTTTTGCTTTCCCCTAGAAAGCCCACCCAAATGTCAGTTTTAAAATAAGGAGGCATTTTCATTGTATCCAGGATTTCCACCAGAGATCTGCAAGCGGAGACGTTGCTGCTGCATCTCTGGAGCCATCAACTCTGGAAGGAGTAAAATCTTTACCCTTGGTCAGGTGAAGATCTGCCTGGTGAATATGCATCACAAATACAGATTCTCAGATTTGCTATGTCCACATCTTGACTCTGCAGTAGGGAAGGAGACTTCTTCAGTTATTGCAGAGACGGAAGGAATGAGGAAAGAGGCAGTAGGGAGATAAGCAATAGTCAAGGCAACTGAAACCTGCACTGGGAAATTGGATTCCATCCCTATCACAAAATTAAACCAAATTGATTTGGTGTGCCTCATTATTTTGAATGCCTGACTGGAGTCCTGAAATCTGATTTGCAGAAGTGCTGAGTGCTTGCAGCTAAAATGGAAACCAACACAAGCTATCTTTTAAATATCTTAAGTGCTACATGCTATTGAATTATCTAAAAAACGCCAAGTTATAGATATTTTGACTTGGACAGTCAGAGTTTATGGGTACCTTTGACTCTTATCTTGCTAGATTTCAACACTAAATTTTAGAGATTCTCTTTCTTCTCTCACAAGAATGAAACATGAATATGGGGTGCTTACATGCAGTAACAGAAACCTCATTATTGTATGTATCCAATATTAAGTGATAGGATAGTGTTTTAGTACTGGACCTTAAGTAAAGCATGAAAAAAACATCAAGGAGAAAATAAATACTGAACTGATGTTTACATAAATGAACACCAACTTCTCAGTGAAGTGAAAGGGTCTTTGAAAAAAAAAAAAAGGATGCAATCTTCAAACTGGAAACTGCATGTGTTTAGTTGAAATTGAAAGGTGTATGTCCACTGGTGTGAATCAAAGTTGTACAGTTAATTTTAGTTTTAAAATTTTAATATTCTGGAATTTTGTAATTGTAAACTTATTATTATTCCATTGGTGTTGAACATTGAGTTTGCTATGTTATGCTGTAGGATGATTGGTTGGAAATAAAATAGTTCTCACTGCAAAGGTAATAAAGTATCCTGCTAAAGGGCTGTCCATAACACCACTTGCTATTTGTTCACTTTTCTTCCATTAAATGTCTTCATAGGAAGTAATGGAGACTTTCTTATGTATTGGAAGTGCTGTTAATAAGAAGATCATTGACTCCAGCTGGCTAAATTCATCTGATATCAAAAGAGTTTTTACCGTGCATAAATCAAAAGTGTCACATTCAGAGAAGTATTCACCCCTTGACTGAGAAAGCTCTTGTTTCTCTATGGCTTCTTTTCTTTCCTAGGGGAGGGCAACTAATGTTTCCATCAAGTTTCTGTAGGAGCTCCACAATAGTCTGCATGAAGGCGTGCTGAAGCAGACCATGCCACACAATAGCTTTCTCTGGCAGCAGAGGAACAAGTAGGGATTGTAGGACTGAACCCAAGGCTGATATGACACATATTGTTTCCTAAGGTTTATAATTTGCTAGCGGTGTTTAAAGCATGTGAATTCCAAATTCCTTTTGATATTGCTAATGTCTGTCTTAGTGCATAGAATAATTTGATTTATTTCAATAATAACAAAGCTATACTTGGGGCAACCTTAATCCTGGCTCTGTGTGTTTGCATTGGATATAGTTTATAGTTAGAGAATTATTTAAACTTTTCCTTGTATGTGTCTAGAATGGAGACTGCATAGCTGTATCAATTACATAAGATACTGTTGGGGAATATTTTTGTATATTTTTGACTTCTAATCCTTTTTTTAACCACAATACAGATTAGAGAAACAATGTTGTAAAAATTGCTGTAAAATAAAATTAAAGATTATATCCAACTTGTCATGCAAGAACCTTCAGAGGAGATGCTCTTTAATTTAATGCTTAACTCACCCAGTTGTACATGAATATTCTAAGACTTTATACATTAGTAATATGTAAGATAACACTATCATCTGAAAGCTTTGCAGTACCATGGGCATAGCAGCACGAGATGAGCTATTCTTATCCCTACATTTGTCTTTCAGGTAGAGAGCTGAACAGCTCAGCACAGATTTTCTTTTCTTCTGTTCTTTAAAAATAATTGGAAATAGCAACATACTTTCAATGAGCCAAGTTGTTTTCACTCCTTTCGCATCCATGGAGCTGCATGAAACGTGATCTTTGCCCCGCTGTATTCAATAACATCACGTTGTGCATGTGTAGATAAACAGAGGCAAATATGTATAACGTGCCTTTGCAGAATAGGTAGCACATCAGAGGTTTAGTTTGCTTTTGACACACATATACATCATAAAACATTAAAGGAAACCCTGCTGAGTGGTATTACTGCACATGCAGTTAATGGTGTGGGAAAGCTGATTATGGCAGATAATTTGCAAATCAAAGGCAAACAGAGTTTCATTTCCAAACCGTTAGCAGTTGCAATTGGAAATCCTAAACTTACTACTCTACTTACTATACTTTTTTATTGTGATAATACCAAGAGAACCTGGTCATGGTTCCTCTTGTTCTTGACATGTACACATCAAAAGTATTGTTAGTGTCTGCCCCAGACAGCCTATAATCAGAGCAACAACAAAAGGAAGCAAGAAACGGACAGCTAGGAAACTCACTGTATTAACAAATCCATTATGATTAGAGTAATAAGCAGCTGCCATGCTACAACTGTGGCAAGGAATCTATTACCTTTCTTTCAAAGTCCTTTACTGAGTGTATGGATATATTTTTAAAGACAATGGTATTTTTATGCAATTATAAATTAAAAATAATAAGCCCTGGAATGGCTGGAAATATGGTGGCATAAGCAGAGCAAGGGGAAACAAGCCAAGAAAATAGTTTGCTCTGTGAAAAGTTTCATGTTCGCATCCTCTTCCCTCATTAGGAATAAACCTTAAGTGACTGGTAAAGGACTAACTGGGAGAGGACACATGTAGACTGTGTGGCTAGCATGTATTTCAATGTTTCCATTAGTTCCTTTTTTAAAAACAGTTTTTTACAGACAATACAACTAAACAGAGTGTTTCTTGTGTGGAAGATCCCCCTGTGTTCAATGGCTTTTACTGTGGATCTGAATGATAATGCATAAACAGTCTGGTGAAAGTTTTGGGGAGTAGAAAAGGTGGGTGTTGAAGTGGCCCAGGAACAGCAGGAGCATGGATCAACACAGAGCAAACAGTCCTTTTCTGTGTAGGTGTTTATTTCATGGTCCCTCTTGCTGTTCAAGCCTTATTTCTAACTGTGGTGAAGTTCAGATTTTCACCTCTCAGATGGTGCTTATGCGATGTGGTATCTGTATGAAAAGTGTCACATATTTAGTACAATTTTGCTGATGCTAGCAAAAGAAAAACTCTTATGGGAAAGGTCAGACTTCTTTCCCTAAATACTATACAGCAGCCACTGTTTTTGAGAACACAGTTGATGTGTCCAAAGTAGAACATTTCTCTCTAGGAAAAAAATATAAGAAATAGCATGTTCAGCTTTTGTCTGCCATGACTTAAGGCATTTCTGGGAAAATGGCTGGAAAAAGGTGGGTTTCAGGAAGCTGGCATGAGGTATGTCACTGTCCTGGGACAATGTCCCGCTGTTAACTTGCTTTGAAGATCTTGAGTAAACACAAAGGGACTTAATATAATGCTTATCCTAATATTTATTTAAAGCTTGTTCTGTCCAGGTAAGGAAGCTTCCTTTGCACGGGGTTACCAGCCATAGTAGATGTAAGGGACATTCCCTTTTCAGTGTGATTTTCGAGCATCTGACAGTCTTAAAGATTCGGCATATCCCTGTGAGGCAGGAAACTGACCGTAAATGGGGAAGCAGGGGACAGAGAAAGTAATGAAGGTCCCAGAACTCTTTGGCTTGTCCTTGGATTATTTCTCCTTTTTTTCCTGTGTCTAAGAGGTATAGTGCTCAGGAGAAAGAGAAGTTAAGAGAAATGTCACAGAAGATTTCTTCTGCTTGGAGTAAGAGCAAGGATGTCTCTGAATTTGAAGATGAGGAAAACCCCTGATCTTAATGCTGCAGTGAAGAATGTTTTGAGGGCAGAATCCTGTTTGCATTTTCCTCTGCAGCATTTCTGTGTGGAAAAAATTTGCTAGATTCAATTTGTGTCTTCTGGAGTTGGGTCACAGTGAGGTGGACATATGGCAGCTTGCATAATATTGAGAACAAGACACACGCATCCTGGATGAATAGTAATTGGGAGACTACAAGTTTACAACCAGCAGATACCAGCTTTGTGAGCTGGTCCTATTTGCCCCTTGAATGACTGAAGTTTTGAAGAATATGTGAACTCTTGTGTATTCTGAAAGTGTTTGGTACAAATATTTATGAATTATAATGAATATAAAATAGCAACCAACATCAGTACTTTTTTAGTGGCATAAAATACATTGGTTGCATTGCTGATGAAAGAATCTGGGCCCTGACCCAAAGAGTTTACTACATAATAGGAACCACGACCTAAGTGGAAGAATATTCATATGTCTGGATAGGGAAGGTAACAGTTGTACACCTGGTGCCGAACTTTTCTTTGGCTAGGCAAGTTATACACACTTCCAAGAAAAGAAGAAGTGAAAAGGGTAGAAGGTAAAAAATATAAAGGGACTCCTTAGGTATCAATGGTGAGCATTTGGCATTCAGGTAGTGTTCTTGTTTTTTTTTTAATTTTTTATTTTATTCTCAAGGAAAGTCAGAATATGAAGCATACTAGAATGATTATAGTAAAATTCATATACTAACTCATTATTCATTGGTCTTAAGGAAGTTTGAAAGCATTGGATGTAGCCCCAAGGTGAAGGATGTAAAAGGCTGGTGGGTAGGGAGAAGGCTGGAATCACTGGTTTTTTAAATGATATTTCAATCAGATAAATAGAATTACTAGATTTGCAAGGCTGATGTTATTTCATAAAGGACGGAGGTAATACTGAAGAAAGAAGTTTTAAAAAGTGATGCAGCTCAACTATAATTTATGTTTTTGAGTGCAATGAAGCCATACACCCCAGCTTTTTATGTAATTATTTGTTTTATGTTATTCTCATGTCTTTGCCATAACCTCCTTTTCCATCTGAGGGCAGCTTCCTGAGTGGGAAACCATAATGGATCTCTATATCATACAGAGTTTGGAGGACTTATTCATTTTTCCTGCAAAAGTTAAATAAAGTGCAAAACTTTCAGCCCATCAATCCTTTAGCAAGCTGTCCAAGGTGACATTTCATTAGCACATTTTGTCAGTGGATAAATCGTACAGCATGCTCTGAAGAGAAGGTGGAAAACATCCAGTCCTTTTTCATTAGATCCATCCGAACCTGAACCACTGGAGATTACATACAAAAAGCACATGAGACAGAGAAAGCACTATTCTGTCTATAAACTGCATTAATCATTCATTCCCTTCTGAGTGCTTTGAGTCACTGCCCTGTCTCTGGTTAGGCCCAAAACTGGCGATTTAATTTTGAGCTGGATGACAGATACATTTCAAGGAAAATCACAGACATAACGACTCCTGCCAGGCTTGATAAAGTCCTCATTCATCAATTAAGGAGCTTCCAATAAGGCAAGATGGATAGAGCAAAATGAGGCACATCACATGATAATATGTGCAGGGTTGGGTTTGTCAGGTTTTTTCCCCCCTCTCTCAATCACACACAAGCACATATTCCCCAAAACACACACATACATGCACACATCCCTTCACACATGCTCCTTTTGTTGATTCTGGGAGTAGAAATAATTAGGGAGTTTTGATTCACTAATATGAACTAATTACCTAAGGGACTGGGACTGCTTTGCTGCTCCACTGACAGTAAGTGTCAAAGGGCTGACCAAAGATAATAAATACCTGAGGAGCCACCCATTTACTGCAGTGTCAGAATGATTTTCTCTTAGTGAAATTTTTCCTGGCTGTGCTGAAAAAGAGTGTCCAAATAAAAATGATTTATGTAAAGAAATAGCGGTGCAGCAAAATCAAATGAATTGCTACATAAACAACTGAAGCTCCGACAATAAAGAGGAGACATAGTGCGATAGATTAATGACCAATTTAAATTAGTGATAAGCCAATTAAAGGGGCATTATCAGGTTAAAATCATGGGTCTGATACAATGTTAAATCAGTGGATGTATTAGATATTGAAGGGTCATTTTGCAGTTCAAGGCTTGGCTAAATAAAGTCATCCCTGCTGAGGGGTTCCTAACCAGACATCTTTGACAAACTTTATTTGTAGATGTTCTAGCCTCGGATAAGAAGACCATACCCTTGTGCACCTTTATGTATAAATGAGTCATTAAAGAAATTCTTGGAATAGCTTTCACCCAAAATTCCTCTATTGGGTTGTGAGAGCAGAAACGTTGCTGGAAGCTCTACAACTGCTTTAAAAAGCGTCAAAGAATTACCCATTTTACTCAGCTCCTTTGATGATACCAGGAGGAACTGATTCACAAACCTTGTTTTCCTGATTCCCCCCCTCTTTTGACTTTCCTCCCTTTTTGCCTTTCTAGCAGTTACTATAACCAGTCCATCTCTTATCACTTCCCACCACTAAGAATGTGGTTGCTTTTATTCCCTAAGAGGAAGGATAGGATATTAATAGAAGTCAGACATATTTTGCTTTTCAGTGGCTCATTTCTAGTTTAGGCTATTTAAAAGAGAAATTGTTGGCTCTCCACTGACCCACAATGAAAAACGTGAAATACTGCAATCTGTGCTAGATTCAGAATACATTTCTCCTTGGACACCTGGTGCCCTGACTTTTTGTTGTACTTCATTTTATCTCCAGTGAAGGCTTTTTCTGACATTTGGAAAAAAGGAAGCCATAATTCCTCATATTAGTGCCTTCTGTCTGCGTTTATCATGCCACTGGAGGAGACACAGATCATAAACTAGAGTTGTCTCATAAGTTGAAGGTTCAAGCAAAGAGTGGGAGAGAATAATAATGGTGGAAAGTCATCTTTACCCTCTATTCTTCCATCTTTTAGCTCAAGAAACAAAGTAATATATAATTTCCTCATATCCTAAATACATAAATATGGTTTGTGCTCTTTAATCTTTTACTTTGGTAATGTATATTATGAAGTAATTTAATTTTCATTTGTAATCAGTTTAACCTTTTCCTCCTGATGTACATATATTACTGTGTTGTTATTTACAAGATTTGCTGGCTACAAGGAATTGTTTGAATCTCAAAATGTGATTTAGAATTAAACTTTGAAAGAAGGTTTCCAAATTCCTCCTTCCTTTTCCTTCCATTTCCTTCTCAAATGTTTTAAACCTTCTTCTTGTTACACAATGCAGTGCTTAAAAGCTGGGGTTTTTTATGGGTTTTTCATCCTCTAGCTCTTTCCTACCCGTTTGACTGAACAAAAGTAAATCTGGCAGTTAAAATTTCTTTCTTGAGTTCTCAGAAGTAACAAAATAGGATTGTGACATTGTTCAAATTAACAGAAGTTAGTAGACTTTGCTCAGCTGCTTAGAAGTAATTGACTGTTCTGATATTAATGTCTGTACTCTGGGTGGTAAGACCTTTTCATTTTTTACAGTTACATTAGGCAACATCCTCCTTCTCATTAAATTTTGGCAGCTAGAAGCACATAAGTCTTTCTTTGCAGAGAAATTTTCACTTTGGAGTAAACTTGATCTTTATTTTATGTACTATTTTCCGTAATATCTAAAATACCCTGTATTAAAAAGTATTTTCTACTAGCCTGACTTTAGTCTCTCCATTTCATTTGATGTTGACACACTTGTGTTTTTGATATCACAGCCAGTTGTTTTACAACTTGTGCTTTCATAAATATGCAAGAAAAATAATTTCACAAAATTGACAGTGAAGGCATGAATGTATCTTTTATGTACTCATTAATTAGCCAACTTGTTTTGAAAGTTTCACCTGAAAGAGAATGTAGTGATCGTGCTGCATGGAATTCCACTGACAGATGCATTTTCATTCAGATTTTTCCAAAATACTTCATAGACCTTTTGCAAGTGAAGTCAGTAAATACCTGGCATTTCTGAGAGCAGAGTTAAATGAACTGCATTGAAAAATTCCATCTTTTCCCCTAATTTTAACCTTTTTTTTTATGGTTATACATGTGCTGAATTTTTCTTAAAATTGGAGATTTTTTTTTATTTGCAGATGACATTTTAGCCTCTTGTAGGAACACTAAGGAGACATTGGCTTTCATGCTGCGGTCAGTGGGAAGCCTTTTTCCTTTTTTATAGACATCCAGCTGTGCTCTTATGAAATGCATTATATCTGAAAGACTCTCCCATTGAAGAAAAGGGAAAAAAAGGCAGTTGGTGCAAATACGTCTTTTGTTGGTATAAGGAAGGCAGGTGATGTTTAAGGAATGAAGTACTGCTATCTCGCAGCAGTCCTGCAGGTGATTCTCAAGATATTCATTTTAGAGGCCTAAGGTGCATTTTGGGTGGCTTTTATCAAGTTGGGCTGAAAAATGTAATGATGTCAAGTTCAAATTTTAGTCCAGGTAATCTATTGCTCTCAGTGTCTCTTTGGAGCCCCTGCCGGGAAATGTGAATGGGGAAAACATTCTATGGGACTCTCCTGTCTCCCACAGAGCTTGAAGGGATACAAGTATTGTCTCCCTTATTTTCTCTGTTTCCCATGTATTTGCACACAAGGAGGCGTGCAAAGCCTCCTTGCAGCCACAGAACAGACTCTGACAGCTTTTTCCCTGCTGTGCTTCCCCATGCTGCTGGTGCAGGGATGGGAGTCCAGAGGTCCTGCTGTGCTGCTCAGCAGGCAAAGGTGGTTATGGACCCCTCACCCTGGGGAATGAAAAATCTTGGGGTACTTCCCCTCTGTAGGAGAAAAATGTTCTCTGTAGATTTTTTAGAAGGTTGAAATCCTAAATCAGACAAAAGGTGATGCTGAGGAAAAAACAAGAGGGTGTGGAAAAGTCAAGGTAGCTTTTGCCCACAGGCCTAGTTTAGGGGCATTTGAGAGTACAGTGGCACCCACTGAGACAATAGACCTTTTGTCTCCTTAGGAATTTATCCTACAAATGTGAAATAGCTGCTAGGTACCTGTGTAAAATACAAAGACAAATACAACACTGTTGTTTAAGTGGCTAGAATATGTCAGTTTAGTTAATACTCTACTTAATATGTTATAATGAAAAGAAATTGTGTTAGATAAGGGTGTTGAGGAATTTGTTTGCTTTGGCAAAATCCAAATAGTTTTAATGAAATCATTGCATTTAATTGCAATTTCAAGGAAGGTAAAGATAAATGTTCTTAGAGGTTCTGTACACAGAATCTTCAAAATAATTTTAACAGCATTTATCATTCAATAGCTGAGCTACTAAATGTCACTACTGCTCATCCAACAGTAAAACTAATGTTCCTGTTTGCAGGTATTGTTCACAATGCCCTTATTTTTTCCCCTTCATAAAATTATATTTGGATTATACATATTGTAATAAAACCATGGTAATTATACAAATGCTAATATAAAATGATGGCCCAAGATATTTTATTTCAAGATGATCTGTTACTGTGGTTACAACAAGTTTTGTGGTTATAAATACAAGTAAACTATACTGTAGTTTTATCTCAGTATCTCTATTATAACCCAAATTTTCTTCATGGAACAGTAGCTCTTATAGTTTCCTTGTAAGGAATGCTATAGTTTTATTTTCTAACTGCTCAGTTTTTATGTCATTCATTCTGAGGTTGGAATGATTTAAAAGCAGATGAGGAATATGATGAAAAAACAAGGTGTTTTTTACTTTAAAGAAATCTGAGGATTCTTCATAGAATCTTAGAATCATGGAATCATTTAGGTTGGAAAATATCCTTAAATCACCAAGTCATATCATACACTGCCAAATCCACCACTAAACCGTGTCCCTAAGTGTCACATCTACACATATTTTAAATACCTTCAGAGATGGTGACCCAACCACTTCCCTGGGCAGCCTGTTCCAATACTTGACAACCCTTTCAATGAGGAATTTTTTCCTAATATCCAACCTAAACCTCCCCTGGTTAACTTGAGGCTGTTTCCTCTCGTCCTAACACTTGTTACCTGGGAGAAGAGACCGACACCCACCTCGCTACAACGTCCTTTCAGGTAGTTGTAGAGAGTGATAAGGTCTCCCCTGAGACCTTATCATCTTGTATCTTGGTCCCCAGTAATTCGGTGAAGTCTATAAGATGCTTCTGAGATCTCTAAGAGGAAAATTTATGCAAGCACTATAATACATGCCTACCTAAAAGTATTTATACCTTTGGCTACACACATATTTCTAATTTGTTTTTATGCATGTGTATACATACATGGATGCAGAAGTATATATGGCACCAACTATATGACATACTTATATTGTGTTGGCATTTGTTTATAACTGGAAATTATAATTTATACCATCATACCATTTTTCTTTTTTTTGTTTAAAAAAATGATACTTTTCCATTAAAAAAAAAAAATCTCTCTTATCTGGTCTTCTTATGTTCCTCTATTTCTATACTGTAAAAAAAAAAATGTACGTAGGGCAAAAAGGAGCACTTACAAACTAGAAGAGTCTGTTTGTTCTATGTTGTGGTTTGGTAAGAAAAAAAATCTAACAGGGTGTCCTAGAGAGATATATTACAGGGTGGCTATTTGAGACAGAATATGATGTGAACGGATGAATTTGAAAGTCTAGGAGAGAAAGCATGAGCAGCATGGGACATACACACAGTGACACAGTGACACTTCACCATTTACTTTTTTTGCTTCTGTAGAGCATAATGTTGATGCTTTGGCTGCCCATAGACAGTTCTCATAGCAGATTTGAGAAAACATTCAAGCCATATCACCACATTTTGCACTTTGATTGAAAGAAGGCACCTTCACTGGTACTTGATTAAAGACTTCTTTTATTCCTAACAAGTTTTGATGTTTCTTGGATCATTTGGACTTCTGAAGGTTAATTACTAGGCACAGGAGATCAGAATATGCTCACAAAAGTGAATAATAATTTTAAAATTACACTACCAGGACCCTGACTTTTTACGCATCTCAAAAGACTGAATATGGAGAATTCTGATTTCCTTCTCCTAGTGAGACCAGGGATGACATGGGTGAACATTTCTTTCAGTACTTTGATCCTTGCTGAAGCACACAGCTTCTAAACAGTGAAATAGAATAGAAGAAGTAACCCCTGTTGAATTTATTTGGTTCCTAACTGGTTTGACGGCCCATAGTTGATATGTACCAATTAGGTGAGGATGAAATATCATAAAAGCTTAACAGCAGATCTCAAGGAGCATATAGAAAAGGTTAAATTAATTATTTTCTCAATAATAGCTCTAATAGTCTTCCATGTAAGCTATGTAAGGTGAAACTTTTGATTTTGAAAGGTTAAATATGGAGCACACCTCAGGTATCTTCATGGCTGGAAATAAAGCAGATTTCTTAAAACTATACACCCAGCTGTTTCTCTTTGTCTTGCAACATTTTACACTACAGTCCGATTAGCTGTGCTACATGCTACCAGTTGGTAAGTGAAAACTTGTGTTTTCATTACAGTCCCAATAGTCTGTTATGAAACAGAGATGCAGTTTATAGTATGATCAAAGATGTTAATGTAGCACCTGTTCTGTACCATAATACTTGCTCTGTTTAATGGAATAAAGGTCATAGTGAGAATTCCTTTAAACATCCAAAGGAAAGAATTCAAAAGGATCCTATTGCATACTGTAGATTATATAGGACAACCACACCATATACTCTGTTTCCTCCTTTCTTTTGTGCTTTTAACTCCTATTTATATCTCTCATCTATCTATGAGATAATGGTAATGATGTATTTAGACATAGGTTTAGAGCACAAAGTCTACTATCTCAGTGTTTTTACTTAGCTAAAGGCTGTTCTACAATACTGCTTAGAAACAGAAAACAACCTTGAAAAGTCTTTACATTCCTACCTAGTTTCTAACTTCTCACACATTTCTGCTTTTAGAGCTTAGTAAGGTAGGACACCTAAGCCAGTGATCTTGACTGATCATTTGGTGGCTAACATTGGTGCTTAAAAACAAAGGGCCAAACCAACAATCACAGGGTAACTGAGAAAATCTGTCCTACATGAAAAGAAGTAACAGCTCTTTCTTTCCCCTCTAGGACAGTCAGATTTGGCATCTGTAATAACGTAAGAGTGACAAACAGATGAGTTATTAAAAATTAATCTCTACATTAAAATGCCTGTGTGACTAATAGGAAGAAACTCTTGCATAGAGTGCTATAAATCTTACTGTTAGCAGTAAATCCTTCTAATGATGGGTTAGACTAACGAAACGTGTTAAAATTTATGTGCAATAAAGACTAATGTGATTTTTTTTAAATTCCATCTTTAGCATGGAACTAAATAAAGGATCTCTTCGGGAATCCAAATGAACAAGTAGGTGCAAATCATCTACTACTTTCCTAAGTATCCTGATAGTAAATAGTTGTAGGTGATCAGCTTCTACAGATTCAGAAAAGAAAGAAATTAAAACAAAACCTAGCTGTCTACAACTACTTACTACCAAGGTGCTTAAGAGTGAAGTTGTTGATTTGTACCTTCACTTGGATTCCTTAAGAGATCTCCTTTTTTTTTCTTTCTTCTTTTCTGTGATTACAGCAGAAGCTGATTTGGCCCTGTTGTTTTAAATACACCAGCATATGACTATAATTTAGAAAGCTTTAAGTAAACTTTGAACATGGGGTCTTTATTTTGATCTTGGGTATAATGACTGCAAGCAGGAATGTTTCTACTAGTATTTGAATGTTAACAGTATTTTAGTTATTAAAATGTTTCTATTTTTAAGGAATTGAGAATTTAGAAGATACCACCTTTTTGCAGATTTAAGTGAGAGTCAGGTGTCTACACATCTTCACAATGTGGTTCTGTGAGTTGAAGTCTGTTTCTGAGATTCATGAAACAGATTATTGATTATTTCAATTTTTTCAGTCTTCAACTGCCCTTCCACTTGAAATTCTCTTGTTTAGCATTCTGTTTTTAGAGGCAGAAGGTAATGAAAATCAGGTAGATCACTGCTTCTTAAAATCCTTGAAAGCATTTATATCATGCATTTTCTCTGGTCTAAAAGCGTTATAAGTATTTATTAGGAATGATCTCTGGAACTCACAGGCTCTAAGGAGCACATTTAAGTATTTAGCTCAAAGATCAGTCGTAATTTTTCTGGTAAAAAAAAGTTTCTTTGTTAACTGTACTTCTCAAACTGATGATCTATTACAATCCCAAGAAAAAGAATATATTTCTGTGTAAAAGCACAACCTTTAAGAAAGTTTTATGTGTTTGAAGAACCGTTCAGAAAGAACTAGCATTGTGTGAAAAGTGGTCTGATGATAATACAAAATACAGGTGCTTAAAGGAGTTTATGGGAATTAACTGTCTGTCCCACTGAAAATCAGTGAAATGAGTTGCTAACTATAATAACACTTTGAAAATGCTAGTGTTGCATGCAGAATGCTAAAACTCTGTATTTGTGGGGGTGTGTCTGTATGTTGTACATCGGCACTTTTATAAAATTCTTTTTGTCAAGAAACAGTTTGTGAAATGCTAGAGTAATATATTACTGTTTAGGGTTTTATCCGTCTCAAAAGGAAAACAACAATATTCCATTAAATGGTTGGAATGTTGATGGTGAGAAAATTATTAAAATACATCCCTTAGAGAGGAGAGTTTGTATAAAAAATCAGTAATGATACACTGTAATATTATGGGGAAAAGATGTAATATAATTGGGAGCTAAATGAGAAGCTAAGCATCACTGAATTCATCAATGACAGGTCTAGGGTCAATTCACACAAAACCCTAAAGTAATTGGAAATTCACCCTAAAATAATTGGTTACTGACATAACCAATGTTATGAATGATAGAATCAATCAAAAGTCAGTAATGAGCCAGAAATACTAGTCCCCTTTATCTATTTGTGTGAAATAAAGTTGTCTGTTTTAAAGTATATACGAAATACAAGCTTTAGTATGTGAAGGGGCTCCAAAAGAAGGTGAATGTTCTTTTGTCAGATGGGAATGAACCTTCTGTTTCCTTCTGGATCACTGATTCATACAGTATACACTGGCCTGTTTTCAGTACCCTGTACTGACAGTGAGCACTGGATTATATCCATTTAAGATTTTAACATGCTACATAAACCCACTGTCAGTCTCTAGGTCCTCTGAAAGCCACACAGTTACCTGTCTGCTGCATTCCTGGACACATTAGGACCTGGCGTAAGGGCAAGGAGTCTGGGACCGGAAGCAATTAGTGATCCAATGGCACTGGAGCAGTTTCTACCCCTTTACTCGTTATTGGTATGATAATGAATGAGAGAGCTTGGGGCAAATCTGAGCGGTCAGGGACCAGAGCATGCATCACCTCACCAGCCGTGTGAGGGGTTTTGCTCTCTGTGCTCATGTCAGCTCACAGATAAGGAGTCTTATAGCTGTCCTCCAAATTCTTCAAGAAAAAGCTGGAAGAATTTCAGTGAGGCTCAGTGAGGGGGTCCCAACCATCTACTGAGTGATGCTCTTGTGCTTGATCCCCTCCTGGGCTGTGCTGCAGCCATGCTGCAGCCAGGCACCCTGTTGATGCAGATTGGTCCTCCTGGCTTGTCCATAGATCTGCTTTGTCTGCAGACTCACCTTAGAGGTCACTGGACTCCTGGTAGACCATCAGCAGCCTTGTGCTACACTCTGCACTTGGGGATAGTGGGACTTGTCCTTGTCAGTGAGGCAACCACCTCCTCCTGCCTTGTGTTGTGCTCTTCCTTTGCCGGACAGCCTGCTTTTGTTGATCCTTTTCAAAACCCTCAAAGAAGCATTTAATAACGCTCCTTGCATTTGTAAGCACCGAGCTACTTGCCTCAGCGACTGAGGGTTGTGGAGAGAGTTAATGAGGCCACCTATAATAAAAGCAGGTTCCACAGTCAGAGTACATCAGTCAATCAAAAATACATCATTGCTGGAGAATGGTTCCAACCCTCCCCGGATCTGTTTATTTAAAAATAGAAAGGAAGATCTTCTAGAAGATTGTGATCTGCAGGGGAATTTAACCTCAGGAAAACATGTAGTCACACGACATCAAAATGGCAGACTCAGGCCAGCAGGGGCTTCGGGGGGGTCTCCAGTCTGAACCCTGGCCCAGAACAGGCTCAGCCATGGGATCTGACCAGGCTTTATCCTGTGGGAGCTGGAAACAGCCTTGTCTTTCTTACAGGCTGCTTCTCTCTGATGTCTGACTCCTCCCTTAACAGGTTATTCCTCCCTTAATGTCTGACACCATTATGGCAAGTTGAGAAAAGTCAGGAGGGACAACTTGTTTTCAGAGAACCAGACTATCCTCTGACACAGCAGAAACCCACCTGGTAGATGTACATGAGATGAAAAGTGGCATCATTTTCCTCATGGTCATCTTAATGACAGATAAACCCATTAGATTCCAATGTATTGGTTTATCTGTTAAAGAAGTCAGTGGTGTTGATTAGTTAGGTTAAAGTTTGTTTAACTCTCATGTCTGTCTGTCACTCACTGTCCAAAATTGCACTCTCTTCGGGCTATATTGTTCTCTGATTTCTAGAAAAAACCTGTCATGTGATAGGAAAACTCCCTCTTCTTGGGACAGATCTTCCCTTCCCATTCCATCATTTGAACTCATCTCATAAGTTTCCTTATGACACCTGTCAACTAGATTTCTATTGCTACTCAAAGCACTCAGGACTGGCACTCTGTACATGCCTTTGCAAAAAAAGGTGTTTTTTTTCTGAAATTTACAATAAAATGGTTTAATTAAAGGGAGTTTTACATCAAACTTTTTTTTTTCACTTTTGCATCAAACAGTATATGCTAATAAGCCCCAATTTGACTCCATAATTACAAGGATCCTTTATCTGGACCAAAAATTCCATGCAAAAAAAGTAATATTTTAATGCTTGAGACTCTGTGGTTTTTTTGGAGCCTGATCCAATGGTCAGCTTGTTTCAGATCAAAGATTATCCACAAGCATTACAGTTCTCATTAGAAGGTAAACAAATTTTCCTCGTCCTTCTTATGATAAGCTTGATTCTGTCAGAGCTTAAAAAACTTCAGTGTGAATAACTTTGCAAAACACTCTAAACTAAAACTTTCAGCTTTGTGTGGCTTGAGATTTTTGTTTATAGGTCTCTGGTTACTGCTTTTCATTACCTTCTGTAGCTAAATTTAGCTGAACCATTTGAAGATATTGTTTCAAATTTTTTTTCTTCTTTTTTTTTTTTTTGTATGTACAGTAATCAAATAATTGCTTTTAACAGATTCAAATCTCAACAAAATACAGCTTTTGGCAACCACTGTGCTCTAATGTAGCAAAACAGATCCTGTAGGCGAAAGGCAATGCAGTTCATCTGGTAATGTGGTTGGCATCTCAGCTTCCCCAAAATGCACACAACTCTGTAGCTGTCTTGAGCTTACCAGTAGCTGGTGGGTGCACAAAGCTCTGGGGGAACTTGTAGCAGTGAAGGATTAAGAACTCCTTATAAATATACTGTTTTCTGGAACACCACAGACAGGGAAGAGTAGCGCTGCTCAGCAGCAAGCAATCCCTGCTGCAGAAGTCCACAATGAGAGTCACTGGAAAATGAAGCTGTCCATAGAAGTTTTATCTTCCAGAAGAAGTAGCCTCACATGGATATCAGTTTTCTTCTCATTGCAAATCATGTTCTGGAGTGGCAACATACACCCTTATTTTGTTCAGGCCCCCTCTATCTGAATTAACTGCCCGTCCCCTTTTCTTTACTGTGCCACACTAAGCAGATTTTGTGTTTGATATAAAGGACAGATAAATTTCAGTAGTAGCTGATGTGATCTCTGTTTATAAGCTTTGGTACTGCATCATCCAACATAAGGTACAGTGCTGGCTCTATGAACAACTCCTTGGGAATGCAGGAAGAAGTTCAATCTACTCTAATCTTGCAGACACTTCAATTCCTTGTTTAGAAGTCAAATGATGATTAGGTACTCTTCCTCCACATCACCAAAAGTCAGATGCATGCACGAGGAGCTACCAGGAGATGCCAAAAGCCATTTCAATGAAACAAGTATGAAAAGCTGTGCTGATTTTGGCTGGGATAGAGTTAATTTTCTTCACAGTAGCTGGTATGGGGCTATGTTTTGGATTTGTGCTGGAAACAGTGTTGATAACACAGGGATGTTGACATTACTGCTGAGCAGTGCTTACACAGAGTCAAGGCCTTTTCTGCTCCTCACCCCACCCCACCAACGAGTAGGCTGCGGGTGCACAAGAAGCTGGGACGGGACACAGCTGGGACAGCTGACCCCAACTGACCAAAGGGATATCCCATACCATATGATGTCATGCTCAGCATATAAAGCTGGGGGAAGAAGAAGGAAGGAGTAGACCTTCAGAGCGATAGCCTTTGTCTTCCCAAGTAACGTTACGCGTGATGAAGCCCTGCTTTCCTGGGCATGGCTGAACACCTGCCTGCCAATGGGAAATAGTGAATGAATTCCTTGTTTTGCTTTGCTTGCATGCGCAGCTTTTGCTTTCCCTGTTAAACTGTCTTTATCTCAACCCAGGAGTTTTCTCACTTTTACTCTTCTGATTCTCTCCTCCATCCCACTGGGTTGGGGAGTGAGCGAGTGGCTGTGTGGGGCTTAGTTGCTGGCTAGGGTTAAACCATGACAAAAGCATAACAAAATATAACACATAAACAGCATTTGTTTTAATTGAAACACACAGAGACAGTTTAATCCTTTATGTGCATTTTGCACAATTTTTTTTTTTTCATTCACAAGGTCCTTTGCTTCTGATTTAGACAAACACTTGAAAAAGAGTTGCAATCAGGAAAGCAACCAACCACCATTTTTTTAATATAGGAAGGCAGTGAGGCAGCAACACCTCCTGCCCTAACTTGGAGCCAGTAGCAGAAATTAGCAATGCCATCTGCAGCATTGAGTGTGCATTTAAAGGACTCCATGTGCTTTATAGCGAGTATTTTGGTATTCAACAATAATTTTTGCTAAGCTAGCCACACATGTAGTCATCTTTTAGGAAATTAAAAGTCCCAAGATCATAAAGAATTTAAAGACTGGAGAATGGCCATATCCTCTAGGCTGGACAAGCCTAGACTGTTGTCTGGCTTATCGGAAATTGTCCACTTCACCTCATTGCCTTTCTCACTATATCTTTAATTATTTTCTTTTTTTCCAGACATAAATCCAGGAGCTCCAAAATGTGGTTTTGAGATATGCTTTAGTGGCATTTCTTGGCAATTTGCATGTTATGTTTTAAGCAGTTTATTATTTAGAAATTTGGTTCTTTAGACTATCCGTGACAAGTGTAACACAACCTTAATGGAGAAATTTTACTATGAGACTTTGTCATATTTGTTTCAGTGGTATAATAAACATCAAGCCATCATTTCATGTGGCATCGTATGTCCAGATGAGTGAAACATAAGGAGAAATATTTCAAGTTTTAATTAGATAATTCTTGGTGTATCTCTTCCCTTCATTAAAAATCAGGATGCAGTTTTCAAGATGCTATCTGACTTCCCCAAGTTTGCTCTTTGATTTTAACTTTTGAGAATTATTTTGATGTGTTCCTTTTTTAGAGGCACATGTTGGGGCGGGTTATTGTTTTTATTTTACATAATGTGTTAAAGATCACCTTTCTTTTTCTCTTTGGCATCTTTGGCCTTATGTGGTGGTGCATTCAGACACCCCCTTTCTTCCCTGGGCCACTTGTTGATCTGGGCCGCTTGTTGCTCCCAGACCCCTAGACTGCTGCTAAACACATATAGTCCCTGAGATATAAACCCTTAGATGATTTCCCTTTGTATATTTCATCCATGTAATAAGCAATAGAGTGAACCTTGCCATCGAATTCTGTTAGGTCGCACCTTTATAAATCTCTATTAAAATCACTTTCTGCTAATACCTTTGATGGTGATTCTTTAAGCAGCCTCTAAACCACTCATTCACGACACCTTAGAAGAAACCTTAGCATTGATGGGTTTAATGACATAGAAGTTGAGAGAACACAGTTGAGGAAACAAATGTTTTTGTTGAAACTGCTTCACTCGGTGTTTTTATTGTTATGTTTCTGTTGTTGACTCAAATGTAACAGCTGAGGGAAAAGCGCCTTTGATAAAAGATTTTCTGGTTGCGTCCTTTTTACACCAGAATGAGAAAACTCACTCCTCACCTCTGAACACTATGAATTTCTTAACAGAAATTCACAAAATCAGAATTTCATATTGCTCATTTAAATTGTATAGTGAACTTTAGAAAACAGTTCAAAATAAACCCTTTTAAAACAACTTACTTTTTTTTTAGAGTGTGAAACTTGAAGTATGTCTTTATACATAGAAAGCAAGTAGAAATGGTAATATATTACTTCCTTCCTCTTTCTTATTTTGCAGGTCATTTTTATCAATGTTACCACACCAGACTTACAGGATCTTAGGTAAGAATTCTGAACTTCTATAGAATATCTGTTTTAAAACGAAACTAGCTGACAAATGAGTTTATAGATAACCAGTATTTTTTTTCTTTCATTGTTTCTTTGTGCTTGACCATTTTAATTTCCTAGAAATTATTTTAATGAGCCCAGAGTTAACAAACATTTTAAGCAAAATGTTAAAATAAGCTGAGCTATTGGTTGTATTGATAAGATTCTGATCATCAGCTTTATTCTCTATTTCACTTTAATTTTTTAATTTTGAGAATTTTTATCAGATCACTGTAAACATGTCTGCAGAAAAGAAAATACTTCAACAAACTCCTTATTTATTGCTTATTTTATAATTTTCTTAATGCTTTTTCCTAATTCTTCCCCTGGAAAAAAAGGAGACCTATATAATATGGTGTTTCTGAAAAAAACCACATGGCACTTTTATCCCATTTTGCAGTCTATTTTCAATACTTGCAAAAAGTTTTTAATGCCATACATACTACAAAATCAGATCATTATAGTTGTCCAAGGAACTTGTTTTCTTTTGTCCCTCTGTTCCACCTCACCATTTTACTGAAGAACAGAGAAACACCCCATCCCAAGTCCTGAAACTCTCACAAGTATACTTCTGTAATAATTGTTGGTGTTATACCCTGTGACCTGATAACTAATATAAAGCTTCCCACATTCTGTGTCTGAAAATCGGGATTATCAACAGGTCTCTACTCTTTTCACAGGGACTCTGAGAATGTGCTTTAAATGAGCTAACCCCAGGACTTTTCAGAAACACTACAAAAAACATATGTGAAAAGACATCATAGAAACATGTGGCGAGCTGTAACGATAAAGGATTTCACATGTGAACAATCACTCCAACCCATACTGTTACTTTCCACCTACTTATGTCACTAAAGAAGATGGTGACTTGCAGAGTCACTGACCCTTGTGTGTGGGCTCAGCTTCTGTATTCTGCTTACAATATTGCACACTGTTGCATGACAATGACCTGGAGGAGAATTGACTTCCTACAGAAAGGATCTGTGAGTGCCAGGGATACAATCATTTCTCAAGGAATTAAGCAGATAAACAGCTAAGCTATGGGACACTTTGTCAATGAAAAAAGATCAAATGTAAGAGTTTGATTGTGAAAGACACTGATGGTTTAACATGGAAGGTAGCATGCAAAAGCAATTCCAAATACAACAAAGATCAAGAAAAAAAGGTGTGTGTTCACAACTGATAGGTAGATTAGAACTAGATATCCTACAAGCCTGGTTCTCTGTTGTCATTAAATAGTTATTCATACTTTCAACCTATGTATCTTTGGCCTTTCCCTTTTTTTCCCTGTCTATCTTTCAGAAGGACCCACAATTAAAGAGATCTTTTCTGAAGCAGAACATGGGAACACATTCTGTCTCGGTGAGGAGAAAACTATTTTGTAAAACAGATGAAAACATCAAGAATGTTGTTTTCTTTATATTTTAATTTTTAGTGAACACCTAATAAGAAATCACTTGTCTTTTTATATTTTATTGCTTGGAACAGATCTTGAATTAAAGATCTGATTCTGCTATCCTGACACATTTAAAATTGTATCCTATTTCTTGACTGCAGCAAATAAGTTCAGTAGGGTAGCTGAGTAAGGTAACTGAGGTATTATTGAAATATTGAAGTCCCCCAGCTACCGAACAAGTAAAACAAGCTGCAAGATGTCCTACCTTGAGCCAAAATAGTTGTATACAAGTGAAAAATAAACCTGTGATGAATATCCTCCTGAAGATTCTTGGCAGGGTTTGAGTCCAAACATAAGTGAAGGGTAAGTGCTGCGGGTCTGCTCAGTTCAAATATGTGAATTGCAGGAATGAGAAGAGTTGGCTAGATGTACAAGCTAGGATTTGGGAAGAAAGTAGGAAGAAGGTCATGAACTGTTGGTGGTGTAGGCTGCCAGAAATTGCTATCTGTACCCTTCTTCTTTACATGAGTCAAGTTTATGTGGATCCCTCTCTGTCCACCTCTCAGAAGCATACAGAAGGTTCTCCAGAAAACAGCAGCTTTCTGCCCAGCTCACTGCTATTTTGGCACTGCCTACTAAAGGTCACTTTGTCTGCAAAAATCCTGGTAAAGAAAGGAATGGAAAGGAAAAGCTGAGTGAAAATGTGAGGAGAAACTACTTCCTTTAGCAACAAACAGTGGTAACTT
Organism: Calonectris borealis; assembly: GCF_964195595.1. Lineage (NCBI taxonomy): Eukaryota > Metazoa > Chordata > Aves > Procellariiformes > Procellariidae > Calonectris > Calonectris borealis. Next base: position 12,795,937 of record NC_134352.1, on the reverse strand, counting down.
GGCCTCCTACCAACTATGTTTTCAGATATTTGCCACAAGATTATGACTTTTCTAAGTGGGTGAAGAGGGTTTTTCTTCCCACAGGTGAAAACTGGACTATTGTACAGTAGCTGCCACTGCACTAGACGCTTTTCTGTGCTTCTTTGGATTGCATTGGTAATGTGTTTGAAGAGGACAAATTTTCATGTTGCTTTAAAACTGGAAGTATGTATGCCAGCTGTCAAGCTTTGATGTGAGTTACAGCATATCTATTCAGCAAAATACAGTCTTTACAGCATAGTCATGAGAAATGTCATAGGGAAAGGTGGTGATATAGTCATTTATCCTACAACACGCCTGACTAGATGGCTGTTTACCATTCCAGTTAATGTTCCTGGTTCTTGTTACTTCTGTTACTGCTGCAATTGTCTTGTTGCATCAGCCAGCAAAAAGGACAGAAGCGTCTCCTCAGATTTGTCATGGTCTTGGCTGTTACACAAAGGTTCAGTTTAAAAAGTTTGAGACTATGAGTGTAATTAAACTATGGATTGGATTAAATTAGTATCTTGTTGACTATGAGAAACAATGGCAAGTTATCCAAACTAGGTTTATTAAATACACCTCTGTATTCATTTGGAGGAAAGTGTTCGTATATTTTAATGAAATCTATGACTACAGAATGCCACATAATAATAGTAGAAACTGATGAAGTTTTTATTTCCTCTGTCTGCTATTTCTTGTGCCTGCTTCTCCTGCTGTGTTGTACTGAATCTTTACAGCCATTTCATTTTAAATTAATATTTCCATTTTAAGTTAATATTTATCAACACTGAATTTTAAAATGAAGATACAGTTTTATTTGAAGAAAATGGAAAATACAACAATTTTGTCATGAAAGGGAAAGAAAGGGAAAAGGCACAGAAAAATACCAATTGTCCATTCAGAAGGCAATCTTTTTTCTTTTTGAAAGCACACTTATGTGTTTATTTCTGTGTACCACAAAGATAGCCTTTTTTTAATGAAGAAGAAAATTTCATTACTATTTCCCTACTTTAATAAGCTGTAACATTCATAGTAACCAGATTTCTTTTGATAATCAATTACAGGGGGTAATTGATTATTTAGATCTAGTTTTAAAGGCTGTTCATGTAATTACAGATGTGAATAGTTTTACAAATGCAAATAAAAAGTGCATTTTGTTATGGCAATCCTCTGCCTATCACACATATGTCCATTTATGTATAAATTTCTTAGGGTTATTTAAATATCTGTTCTGAATACATACTTGACAGATTACATGTATTGTCTGAATCCATGAGCCTTGTTTTTTAAAGTTTTCCTTAAAGTGAGTTAATCTTGGAATACACTTTATTAGCCTCTGTGGAACACATATAATTTATGTGTTCCAATCCAAAATGCAGCAAACTTACTAAAGTGAATAAAAGCTAATGAGAACAGCTGGTGGTTTTCATGTTTTTGGTATGGATGCAACTTGAATTATCCTACAGTATGTGGTCAATTTTGTGATGATCTTCACTCTTGAAATATCTAAACCAAATATTTTACATTTTTTCCTCTCTTTAGCTCCAAGTATCACAACCCCTAGTACTGGGAAACATAATCACTGGACCAACTGCCCAGCACGTCAGTTGCATCTCACATGGTATTGTCCTGCTCCATACATGTATGCACTGATGAATTCTACAGCACGGTGTGAGGAGTCCAAGATTTCCCGGATACCTGCATGATCACAAATATCTTTCCCTGCCTTAAAATCACTAGGCAGAACAGCCTAACACCATAGGGTGCTTGACTCTGGACGTAATCACAACAGAGCTGATGAGATGAGACCTCATGCACAACCTCTATAGAGGGAGTTGTTTTCAGTCCTACAGTGAGTCAGTCCTTGTTATGTCTAGCTAAATCTTGAAAACCTTCAGCAATGAAAATCCCATCACCTCTTCTGGGCATCCTGTTCCAGTGTTGGAAATTGTTTCACCTAAGGTCCAACCTGACCTGCTCAACCTGCAATTTGTGGTGGGTGTCACTTTTTAGGTGATCTACCAATAACAAGTAGAATCTGTCTTGCATTTGTAGCTACCTTTCAAATAGCTGTAAGATGGTATCATATCGTCCCTTAGCCTGTTCTTCACCAATGTTAACACCCACCAATTGCTGTAGGAGTTATACAAACACTAAGTTAATAACAGCACCAAGAAGGAGAGAAACTGTTAGGCAAATATAAATACAAACATATATACAAAACACAAACTAATGAACAAACTAAACTTTGCTGGATTTGTAGGTCTGCAATACAGTGTCTTATATTACAAGTTTCTACATGTTAAAGCAAGGACACATTAACTGTATATGTCATCATATATCTTTAAACTTCTTTTCAGAATTATATCCTGAAAATTCTTAATTAAAAAAAAACTACACTGAGACAGCCACCTGGCACACAATTGACCTAAGACTGGGGGAGTGGAGAGATTTTTACCCTGTGTGTGACTCCTGAGTTGGGTCATGGTATTCTCCACTGCCATCGAGGCACTGGGCCCAGTGATGCAAATCAGTCTGATCTGGATAAAGAAAGAAAATCCCATAAATGACTTCTACGTGTCAAACTGTTATGTTGTGAAAATTTGATCCCTAGGCCTAAACAATGGCACTGAGCAAAAACCAGATCACTGCAGGAGCAGATGGTAGTGTTTGCAGCTTTGGGATAGACTTTAGGCACATATTCACCATCTGTCTGTACAGCATTTTCTCAAATTTTGCTAAATACTAAGTTTATTGCCACTAAAACTTACGAGCATTATGAGACAAGTTACTGAGTCTCACATTCAATCAAACATTTTTTTAGTGGTATACTCCTAGTCAGATAAATAGTTTGGGAGGGCTGTGATGAACATCTCCTACCCACCCCCCCATAGCTACTCCCTTAAAGAGATCCTCTCTCTTTGTTTAACTCATCCCTTTGCTTTTCTATATAATCTTTCTATAAAATATGCAAAATATATCCTTTATAGCCCTCAGAGGTTTCTTAATGATAATTTTTTATTTTTTTGCAAAATGTGTGCAAGTTAATGGTGCTTTAAGTGCTCTCTGATATTTTCACACCTGTTGCTTCATTTTTGCTCTCATTTTAATACATTTTTTTTCTCAGAAATGTAAAAATTGTTTCTGTTATAGAAGAGTCAGTTGCCACAAAGTGTCTTTTGCAAGCTTCTTCCACTGAGAATCACTTAGTTTGTTATCAGGGGAATGGGCTGGCAGCTACATTTTTGATAAAGCATCTGTGTTTTTTCCAGTAAGTAGTTAATATAAATTTCTAAGCATATCTCAGGAAGGATTAGTCTAGAGAAGGTTAGCACTGAAAAATAATGTTGTCACATTATATATCCACAATCCATTTGATTTTGCATACCTCTGATTTCTATGCTAGATTCTGTTTTGTTTTTTATGCCTATGATTATTATTATTACAAACATTTGGTCTTCACTCATCACCCGAACTCTGATTGCTTTATAAGGATTTTGCAGGGTTTAATTTGGCCTTGTTTTCAGGAAGGGGAGCCAAGCATTTTCAGTCCCTCCTTAAATAAATGCATTAATTAACCTTTGTTCAAGTACTGTAGTTTTATATAAGACTAACAGGTGAACCCTGAATTTCCCCAAAGCTGATTTGTCAGTAATTTAATCTCAGAAGTTCATTATAATTGTTATTTATTTCTGTCCTTTTTTATAATGCATTGTATTATCTAATTAAAAAGAGGAAGTCATGTCATGTAGCTTAATGACCAAAGAAGAGAGAGATCAGGTTTTCATCTATGTCTCCAAGACTTCCAGCTGATACTAGACTAGTCTAGTCAGTTGGAGCTGGGCTTCGGCAGTCAAGTCTCATTCATGTGCATGGTGTTTCTGGTTAGGTTACACTCAGTGACAGGGCAGTTTTATGGTAACAGAAATTATCACTGTGACTGCTTTGAGCCATTTGTTCTTCTAGACTTGAGCCTGGATTCATTTACTAAAGGTGGTGTGATCGGATTTCTGCACAAACTTGTTACTGCCTTCTGTACAGGTGTCATTAAACAGCACATATTAATTGAAGTGGAAGGATGTCATAGCAGTGTATAGACACAACAATTTCTTCAGTTGCTTTGCTAGCACTTCTTGGGATCATACAATCCACAAGTGATACTGTTGCAAGCCGTCTTCTCCATCAAGCTACTTACAGTGTGGTATCAGAAGTGTTGTCTTCTTCTCAGCTGCTCCTGTGTTGCTGGGCTTTCCCTAACTACAGCCTAGATGTAAAAAATGTAGGCTGAACAAAAAGGGGCTAAACAAAAAAAATGCTGAACATCATGTAGTTATCTGGATATGTTTAATGACTGCTACTAGTAGGATAGTAAATTCTTATTAATTTGTGGAAAAGGTAAAGTGACATGTCAGGGATGTTTTTCAAGTTAAAGTGTAACCATGCAAGTAAGTACATACAGCAAGATATATATGAACAAGGAAGGTATATTACAAAGCATACTTCATTCTTTTTAAAAATTGCTGGTATTCAGATTTCATGGAGTGAGACCTCCAAAATACAGTGCATTACATCTGTAAATACATCACAGGAGTAAATATAAAAAATGAAATCTTGCTACTAAGAGGCTGATCATATAATATACTTAGTATATCTATATTGACAAATATTGTGAGCTGTTATTTCAAGTTCTAATTACTGTATATTGTACTCAAACTAGCTGTATGTTGTTTGATTATTTAATTGGTACTACATTTTTTCTTGATCCGGCTGTAAGACTTTTGAATTTTTGTTTTGCAATATTGGTGTCAATAAATGGGCATAATGAGATAAACACCTCAGTGTTACATATTCTGTCCTCAGTTAACATAGTTAATATTGATTCATCATTTTTATTAACATATTCTATACAAATTTATTATTTCTTTCTTCTAAATTATGTCTGTATCCAGTTGGCACTCCATTTTGCTTAGTAATATACCACTGTAGAATATAGTACAGTAGCTATCCCAAAAAATTCAGAGCATATAAAAGAGAAAGACATTACATAGGGAATGGGCATAGCATGTAGTGTGAATATTTTAGTGTCCAGAAGGAAAAAAGCTGTTTTCCGTATAAATCTGGAATTACTGCTTCATATCTCAAGTCTAAATACGTTGGACAAATGAAAAATGAAAAGAGAAAATAAGCTTAGTTTTAGAGAACCATCCAGAATTCTGACACCACCCCCTGCCGCCGCCTCAAATCTTTTGGTTGATGTGGATCTCCAGTAAACACAGCAACACAGAATTTGAGTGGCAGTGTGCTGAGTACACAAAGAAGGCGGGTGTAAGCATAAGAGGAATACTGTCCATGAGCCAAGAAGTCCGTGACTTTCCCGAGAATGCCAGAAGTGAATAGGTAAAGGGCCTCCATTTTCCTTTTTGCATGTTGTTTTCTATCATATGCCACCATAAGGAAGATGCACATGAAATAAAGGCTGAAGCTTTTGGGAAAAGGATACCCCAGCCATTAGCATGAAGGCCGTAGTGAAGATAATCTAGAACATCAGTGGTTGATGATGTATCCCAGGCTTTCAGGCTTCAGTGACTTTTCTTCCCTGAGGCAAGGACGATTTAGAGACATCATATATGTGTTATTCATATGTCTTTTGCACAGAACTCACTAGTGTATTCTAATCTTTTGTACAGAAAAAGAGATTATTTAATCTTTTCTGTGTCTGGTTTAACTACAGGGGGGTGATTTAGTTGTTTTGTACGTTTTTCAAAAGCAGCAGAGCTCTGGAATTTTGGCGTAAACATTTTTATGGCTTTTATATTGTAAAATTACAATGGATCGAATTGTAAAGGAAATCAGTATAAAATACTCCCCATCACAATGCCCTCTGTGCTAGTTATCTGTTGAAAAGAGTTCATTTCAGGCTTGCTGCTGTGATTTGCACAACAAGCAGAATAACTTCTGACTTCCTAAGTAACTGTTTTTCTCCCTGTGAACATAGTCCTGATGCAATTATTATGGACAATGACAGCGCAAGCCAGCAGGGCCAATGAATTGGCTATCAATGTCTGGGGAAGGTAAAAAATGGAATTTGAAACTCATTAAAATCACTAGATAACTATATAGCATTCAGGATAATATTAGTGTCTTACATTTTCACTAGTAACTCCTAATTTGCCTTCCAAGAAAATATACCTACTGGTCTGCTAAACCTGCATCTTGGTGTTAATGAAGGAGAGACCTGTGAGAGACCTGCATATTTGGTTGAAAAGAGTCATTCTGCAACTTGGAAAGACATATACTCCATGAATCCTGCAAAGTCTTAGGTCTGTTATGCTGCCATTATTTCTTCATGTAAGAAAATAAGTATTATTCTTGTGACCTAATTCTACACCAAAAATTACTATAAATAATAATCTAAATATCCCTAAAATATTACGTATTTATACCATCAGTTTCTGTAAGTGAACAGCAATCTGAAAATATCTGCCCTGAGCTTTATTCAAATCAATGAACTAGAATGAAAAGGCTCATTTACCAATTGTTCATCCCAAAATCTATGGAGGTGCCATATATATAATCTATAAAAGAGGGATCATCTCATGCATAGTTTGCTTTTCTGTTGTATATCAATAGGAAAATGTTTCATTATTTCTCAGGATACTATCTATACAGTAAGAAAAGACTGGGTGTATTAAGTTCTTTAGGTATGATTGGATTTTTATTATTACAGATAAATTGTGGTTTCCATGTGGTGAAATTCCATACATCTACTAATTCAATTTCTTCTGTCATAAATTTATCTACTGCCTATGCTGCAAAAAAATGTTTGTTTTCTCCAAATATTTAAGCCAGCTTCTGTGAAGATGAACTTTCCTTCTGCGGATAGATACACACAAGTGCACATAACCATTGCAAAAGCTTCTGTCCCTTGCAAACAAGAGCTTTCTACAAGACAGTGAAACGCCCAAGGGTTTTGGACTTCAGTGATTTTGCTTTCTGCATTTCTCACTTTGCCCCGCTCTGAAATGGCAAAAGACTTCCTATCCATCTTTGCATAACATTTTTGAAGATAACTGTGAAGTCTTCAATGGCCACATGTAAGGCAATAAAGAAATAACTTATAAACACAAGGTTTGTAATAAAGTCATTATGATAATCTGAATGGCTCTGTATTGTTCTAATGTAATCCCTAACAGCTGTATAAAACTCTGAGTAGCTGGGAGAGACATTGCTAATGTAACTTTAATACTTCTAGGAACATTTTTTTGAAGGCATTGGGCACCTTGGCCTTCTCTGAATCATTCTGAGTCTTCTCTGAGTCACCATTTCCCCTGACCCATTCACTAGTGGGCCCAAATTTTTTTAAATTTTCCTTTTGTCATTTATATACTTGTAGAAACCTTTCTTGTTATGCTTCACAGCCTGTGCCAGATTTAACTCCAGGCTGGCCTTGGTCTTTGTAACCTCATCCCTGCAAGATCAGACAGCAACTCCATACTTCTCCTGGGTCATCTGCCCCTGCTTCTATCTCTTGTACTCTGTCTTCTTATGTTAGGTCAGTAGCTCTTGCTCATCCATGCAGGCCTCCTGCCGCATTTGCTTGATTTCCTACTTGTCAGGATGGGCCCTTCCTGAGCTCAGAGGAAGTGATCCTTATCAGCTGACACCGCTGTACTTCTCTTCTCTCCAAGGTATCCCACTGGATTCTTCGAAGTAAATCTCTGAAGAGGTTGAAGTCTGCTCTCCTGAAAACTAGGGTTGTGTTCCTGCTTTTGGCCCTACTATCTCCCCTTAGGATCCTGACCTCCACCTCCTCATTGTCACTGCAGCCAAGGCTGCCTCTGACTTTCACCTCCCCCACCAGTTTTTCCTTCTTTGTTAAGTATGAGGTCCAGCAGAGCATCTTTCCTTTGTTGGCTTCTCAGTTACCTGTACCAGGAAGTTGCCATCAATACACTAAAGAAATCTCTCAGATTGCTTGAGCCGTGCTTTACTGTCCTTCCAGCAATATCAGGGTGGTTAAAGTCCCCTGAGGACCACAGCTTGTGAACGTGAGGTTTCTCCCGGTTGTTTGAAGAAAAGCTCATCTACTTCTTCCTGATCAGGTGGTATAAGGAGATACCCATTACAATGACACCCATGTTGGTCTGCCTGCTAATCCTGATCCATAAGCTCTTGACTGACTCCTGACCCATCCCAAGGCAGAGCTCTGTGCATTCTCAATGGTCTGTTACAGAAAGGGTCAAGCCCCCTTCTCACCTTGTCAGCCTCTCCTACCTAAAAAATCTGTATCCCTCCATCACAGCACTCCAGTCACTACATACCTTTGCAGATGGGTAGTGCCAAGAAAGTTTGGTTTGAACTTTGCTTGAAAATACCGTGTATACCTTACAGGTTGGTATATTTGGATGTTTCTATTATGTTTGCATTGTGACCTTAAACTAAGATTCAGAACTTGATTTGAGAAAATTATCTTTAAGGCTAAAGCCCAGGTTGGTGTTCACGATATTGAAATTTCTGAAAGACTTTAATGTGAAATGTCGAAGTCATATAATTTCATGCATTCTTTTATTTTAACTCAAATCTTGTAAATATAAAATTTTGAGAGAGTTTTTTATATACAATGAAAGCTGTGAAAAAAAAGAGTTTTTCTTTGGAGCTTTGGACCAGATTTGTCATGTTCTTAAAGGCTGTTCATTCTACATAAAAATTTAGCAAGCTAAAGCACAAAATCTAGTCTCTTAATGTGTGTGTAAGATATGGAATATGAACAATTGTTTAGATTTTGTATGAAACATTACACAGAAGCGGTGGGTAAATCTGTTTACCGTCTGCAACTTTCTGAAAGCTGTTCTGTGAGTAAATTTGATAGGCTCAGCCAGCAAATATGTAAGTTAGAATGATTTTGAAAAATTGCTTCTCCAGAACAATAGGCAATTTCACTACCTCATTTAGAGAATAGTCAGCAGCTTCTGTCTGTTATGTAAAACAATCAGAAACTTGGCTTCTTTACCAAATAGGCTATAAAATAACATATCTAGCAAACGAAATTAAAAGATTTCATTTGCTCACTTTGCAAAATCAGCTACCATGTGTTGTTTAAAGATGTGTTTAAAATATTCTGGTAGAGATAATATAAATCTCAGAAAATTTTCTAAAGGGAACATGGGCCATATCTGCTAAATCACCATAAAATATTCAATTTTTATAAAGTAATGTTTATGATTTATTTCTTTCTTCTCTTCCATATAGTAATCTTTGGGATGCACTGAGTATCAATTTCCCCAGTGATTTTAATTTCTATGGTCTATCTGTGCACACTATTTCAGGCATTATATAGGTATTTGCATATCATTATTACTGCTTTTCTGCTACTGAATGTAGAGATGTAGAAATGTGGCATACATTTCCCTTCTTGCATTCTTTAATCAAATTCTTATCTCTGTATGTATTGTTATTCAGCAGCAAGGCAGGGTGACATTTTAAACAGTCCTAAGTGATGACAAGGGCAAGGCAGATGTGCGGCTATATCAGTGACAAAGCAGCGGCTGGGGGACAGGGTAGGGCCATAAACAAAGACATCTGTAGGTGAAAATTAAAGGATGTTCCCATTTGCTTGCACAGACCATATAAATCTGTGCTGGCAGGGCTGCTCTTACAACTACAAATGCCCAACAACAGTTTGTTCCCACCCACGTTCCCATGCTAGTGCTAAAATGATGACCGGGAACTTTCATTGGCAAAGAGCTGTCATTCGCTGAAATGGGTGGCAGCAATCTGGGGCTTCCTGGAGCAGTTCTGCACATAAGATACACAAAGGGGTTTGTCAGAAGCGCTTTCCATGATGTGGCCGCCTTCTCCGCTAGGAACTCAGCTGACTGAGATGATCCTCTTATCTCCAAGAGGCTTCCAATGATGGATCTTTACCTTTTTACAGCCAAGATGTATGCCTGCTGTAGCCCAACAAAAAGTTGACTCTAGCCCAGTTTCCAAAGAAAATTAGACTTTTGCAGTTGTGTTGAGCAAATAAACCTCAGGAATACCAAGTTCCACAAAGTTTTGGACTATGTGGATCTTGTTGAAGGTTAGAGACACAAACCTTGCTCTGATTAAGCAAAGGCCGTAAGGGGACCCACTGGCCCAGCACATAGCTCACCCACAGAGCGAGCAGAGACAGCCCCAGCCATGGGGAGCATGGATGGAAGGTGACTGCTTCAAAAAATATGTGGTGGAGGGATATAAATAGCTAAACAGGTCTATAAACTGCAGGAGGAAGAGGTGGTCTATGGAGACGTGGAACAGAATGAGTGTGAGGCTTTTCTGGAGCAGGCCAGGAAGAGATGCACTCAAATCCTCTGAAATACAAGCTCTGTATTCCTGTTTACAGAACAAATTTTGTCTTACGTATTTTTTTAAAGGTTTCCCACTCTGGATTTTATTTGGAAGATGTTGTGAATGATTAACTAAAGTCTTGTTTCTTGAGAGAGGTTAAAATTGTTCTCATAGTAACAAAAGGTTCAATTATTGCAAAAGGAGAAAAAATCTTTTTGCTTTAATGAAAAATACACTGAAAATATATTTTTATCACATTTTATCTTCTCTAGATTTTGTTTTACCAACTGTTTTGCCAAATATGAAGGAAAGTTCTTTGTAACAATCCATGGTTTTATTTTCTCTAGATTTTGTTTTACCAACTGTTTTGCCAAATATGAAGGAAAGTTCTTTGTAACAATCCATGTAAAGCAACATAATTTGGAGCTTAAAGGTCAGGCTTATGAATCTTTTTGCTTGTGCTTTAGAGTCTTCTGGTTTTAAAACTAATTATTCTATTGCAGAGATGCAAGAGGGCTAAGTCTTGGATGTTAAAATTTCCATTCTTCTTAAAAAGGATAATTTCAGACAGGGCATCCATGAAGAACCCTAAACTAAGCTAAAATCTTCTTCTACACAGTTCTTGCACCCCTGAATTTCCACTGACTGCATATTTGATTTATACTATTTACGGGCACATTTGTAATTTTGCTATGTGTCCAATGAAGAGTGGAAACCTGCTACTGAAGTGCTTTAGGTGGTGTCTAACTTACAGATGGTGATTTTTGATTTTGCTGCCAGCTTTCTTTGCTGGCATTTCCTTTCTGAGATGCAGCAGCAGCATTGTCCAGGCACCTCACTGACTTCTTACTGTATAGCTCTGCAGAATGAAATTTAACAGTATAATGAAAAGTGTTTTCCTGAATAGGGTTACCTGAAGCTTTCTGTACATGCAATTGGTGATGATCTGTCCCCACATGAGAGCAGAGTCTGTATGCAGCTGCCTTTACTTCAGTTATTAGATATACTTCATTTCTGTTCCCTCTGTCTCTGGTGAGAGTTCTTATGGCAGTATTTCTCGCAGCAAGAACAATTTTCCTCATCAACATCTAATATTTTGCTCTGAATCCCTCTGGGACTTCTTTCCCCTTACCTGTAGGAATTGTCAGCAATCCTACGTATTTAGTTTTCCTGCAAGTCCCTATTCTTTCAATTTTCCTCTCCAAGCTCCATTTAGCCTGTATCACACCAGCTGCAAAGCTCCTATTAGCTTTCATCATTTCAGATTTATTTTCGAGTTTCTCAGCTTGACTTTCTATATCGTTTATATGATTATCTAGCCTTGTGCTTTTATTAAGGGAATGGTGTCTTGTGGCTCAAATACTGAGTAAGGCTATCTGGAATCTGTTTCCACTTCTGTCAGAAAGTTTCTCTGCAATCTTTTGTGTCCCAGTGTCCTAGCATTAAGGTGAGGAAACAGCATTCTCATTTCCAGGCATTATGTGAAATATACTTCACCAATGACTGTGATGAGATTATTGGATGACACTGAGGTGCTATTATCAGTCTTTTGACCTGACTTTCAAAAAACATTAGGCTTTTCACAACCATTTAATGAAAAAGAGGTTAGTATTAAGATTGCTTGAGCCATTACAAGATGCTCTTTTCACTGTTTTCACTTCAGCTATTTTGATTGAAATATTCAGTTTGGTACTGCAGGTTAAATGGTCAAAATCCTCCCCCAAAATCCAAAACCTACAGAAAAAGCAGTTCAATAGGTCTTAGCACAGAGCTAGGAAGACTACCGTATTTTGTCCGGTATTACTACTAGTATTACTACTGTTACTACTACTATTACTACTAATACAAGATACAAGAGCTTCTTCTGTGGGGACACAACTTTCCGTTTTGTATTTCCCAAGTTTCAAGCACTTGATTTTACAGCCTTAATGTGTTTCTTTAAGATAGTTCTTTTTATGTGCAAATAAAAATCAAGGCCCAAAATTAGCAAAATGCTGTCTCTGCTCTACCAAATGCATTAGGATGAAAAAAATCAGTAATTCCTTGTCAGTAAATTGCTTCCAAGCTGTGGAAAGGAGAACAATATAGAACAAATAAGACAGTGCACATAGTGGGCAATAACACTGTGCATACACATTATTTTAACAGATGTTTCCTATTAATAAGGCTACTTAGCAGTTCATTTAATGTATTCTTTCTTTCTTCCAACAAGCAGGAAGTCTTTTTGATTCAGTGCTGCTTTAATATTTGATAACCACATTAGTTATGGGAAAATTTTATTAGAAAGAAATTCTTGTATGTGACCAGGAAGATTCTAATGTAATATCTGTCAGCACTTAATAATAGTGGAGCAGAACAATTTCTTTACAGTATATAATACTACTCCACCTAGTATGAAAGTGTTTATAAGAAAGAATTATTATTTAGGGACATTGAATTTCAAAGGGATAAAGTGATTTGCCAAGGTTTTTCTTCCCTTTAGGCTAATATGAGAGACAGATTTCTTAAACTTTTATCCATTGTGCTCTTTTCTGGATCCTAGTAGTGGATCCATTTAGTTTTGTGCTTTTGTTAACAGCTGAGGAAAATGAAAGCAATGTAAGCAATGAAGAACATTTGTTAGTTTTATTCAAACATAGCAAAAATAAAACAGAAATGTGTTACGGTTTGTTTTCTAAAGAAGCTAGTGGCAGCATTGACTGATAGTATTTATATGTTCAGCTTCAGCTCTTCTGGACTCCAAATTAAAATGAATAAAATTCAGCCAGTTGGTGAAAAAGAAGATGATAACAAATGATAAGGGATGCTCTGCAGAAAATGCTTTAAAATAACTACTTGCTAACAGTGGTGATTAGTGGTGATTAAGCATCCAAAATTAAATATGTGTCTACAGAAAATGAAAAGCTAAAACTAACAACTGCACCCAGGGGGACCAGCATGAGGATAAGAGAATGAAGCCACCCTGTCCCTTGCCTTGCTGAAGCTGACCACGGGGTCTCGTGCACAGTCATAGTCTTTTAACAATAGGCTTGCACCATGTTTGACTGCATGAGTTTCTGGTCCAACTTCTAAATGCTATTGCAGTGAATAATAATAGTACAGTCTTAACCATGGGTGTGAGTGTTGCTTGGGAAATACTGTTAGGATCAAGAGGAGAGACTGTAACTGAAGCCAGTAAAAAGTGTCATCTATGTCAGAAATAGACATATAATATAAAACTCATCTTAACTTCCATGTAGTATGTAACTCATTTTTGCAGAAGAATGTATAAATAATACATAGGAATAATAACAAAGAAGTTCAGCAATAAAAAAGGAACATGATTGCTTTTTAAATCCACAGAAAGCAATTATCATCTCCATATTTTTCAAGCCCTTAATGGAGAGGAACACTTCTCATTCCTCAGACTGACAAGACTTCTTTTCTTTCTTCATTGTACTTTAAGAACATTGGTATTCTAAATGTCTTTCCAAGATCTCAGGTACTGATTAAGAAAGAAAGGACTGAAACACCAGTTGGTAGTCATGAAACCATAAATAGGAATTTGGTTCTTTGGACTGATAAATAGGTTCCTCAACCTGACATAAATGGTCCCACAGCTGTAAGGTATCATAGAAAAAGCGATCTAAATTTCCCACCATAGAGGGGAGTCTTTTCAATTACAGAAAAGCCTGTCATAAGCTTACACCTATTCCCATGAGCTAGTAACCATTTACTTCTGCAGATTCAACAAGGCTTGCTCTAATCAATTGCACTGCAGCTTTTCCTTCCACTCTTCTTCAGTTAATCCAAGTCACAGTGATTGTCTACGGTATCTATTTCCTGACTGGTTGAACCTAGAAAGAATTAAGAAACTCATGAGAAAAACTCTTTTCAGGAGAATTTAAGATCAGTTATCTGCAGTACTTATGTGGATGCTTAAAGTCTTTCCAAGCAAAAAAAGGGAAAATGGGAGATTTTGAATAGTATTTTTCACAGTAGCAGTAGGATTATTTACAGATGAGAACTTGAAATGAGAGTAGGCAGAAAAATAAAGCATTAAAATAAATGACATCCATGGTTAAGCAACAAAAGCAAATTATGTCTATGAACGACTAAAAAAACTATGAAGAATTTTTAACTCAGCCTGAAGGAATAAAGTATCATTGTGTTGTTTTTGTCAGATCAGCTTGCAACTCACTGAGTCAGATTCCATATCAGTTACTACAGATCTATAATTTGTGTTTTATATGCTTTCATCCCCCCCCTCCTTTTATTCCTCACTATACCTTTTTTACAATGTGTCTTCATTTTGTTTGGTTTTTTATGATCATAGAATCATAGAATCAATAAGGTTGGAAAAGACCTCTAAGATCATCGAGTCCAACCATCAACCCAACACTACCATGCCCACTAAACCATGTCCCTAAGCACCACATCTACACATCTTTTAAATACTTCCAGGGATGGTGACTCCACCACTTCCCTGGGCAGCCTGTTCCAAGGCCTGACCACTCTTTCAGTAAAGAAATTTTTCCTAATGTCCAATCTAAACCTCCCTTGGTGCAACTTGAGGCCATTTCCTCTCATCCTATCGCTTGTTACTTGGGAGAAGAGACCAACCCCCACCTCGTTACAACCTCCTTTCAGGTAGCCGTAGAGCATGACAAGGTCTCCCCTCAGCCTCCTCTTCTCCAGGCTAAACAACCCCAGTTCCCTCAGCCGCTCCTCATTCATAAGACTTGTGCTCCAGGCCCTTCCCCAGCTTCGATGCCCTTCTCTGGACACGCTCCAGCACCTCCATGACTTTCTTGTAGTGAAGGGCCCAGAACTGAACACAGTATTCGAGGCACGGCCTCACCAGTGTCAAGTACAGGGGCATCCTTAACACATATGTGAAACAATTCACAAAATATGATTATGTCCTTTTATTTATATGTCAGTGGGAAGCAAAGTCCAGAGTTTGATATAAAAACATGGAAAGGGTATTGGGATGAAGTGAGGAGCACCTTCAATGTCTCTGTCCAACTCTTACTTTGAAAAAATATCCGTTATTGAATATGATTGGCTAAAAAGTAAAAAAAAAATCTTTAAACAGTTTTTACACCCTAATTATATAATTTATGACAGGGAAAAAGATTTTGTAGGGGCTGGAAAGGAGCTCACCAAGTCAGAGAAAAAGGAATATTTAGAATTTCCCTCCTTTGTGTGGCAGGATATTATAAGGAACTTCCTGCAGTAGCTAAAAATCTTCACTTGCCAGCCATGGGTTGCTAGAGGTTTTCCTCTGTTTGATTAGACTTTTAAAATGTTTGGTCCAGGTCTTCTTGAATTGGTAAATAACTGCAAAACTGTTTTGACTTCTATTAAGGTAAATCCAGTCCAGCCTTGCCATAAATAATAATAATAATGGCATAGTAGAATGCCATAAATAATAATAATGGCATAGTAAGAATCCTAGTTGGCACCCTAAAAAATTAGGCACCCTTGCATCCAGGTTATATCTAGGGATCTGTGCAAGTTTTCAGTTCTGATCCTTGAAAGGTACTGAATTCATATGGTGTTATATTAAGCATTTCTGACTGTAGCAGCAACAAGCTGGTTGTGAATGGAACCACTGTGAAACACCTCCTTTGTGCTTACGATTAGGGATAGATATTTCATGTGTAGGTGGTTGTAAACTCAATCCTGTTTGAACATTATCTTAGTACTATGCATGTGTGTTCACAGAATTTGTACTTTAATTTGGAAATAAAGCTGTAACTTGATTCCTTTGAATGTACATGGTAATGCTTTAAAATTGATGCAATTCTGAGAGAGTTGCACAAGCTTTTTAAAACAGCCTAAGTTAATACAAAAGTTACTCACTCAGCTGCATCCTGGTGTGAAAATGATCGATATTCTTGCAAAACATAAGTTGGAATAGCCTGATCTCAAGTTAACAAACACTATGTAAAACCAGTTCAAAAGCCCTCTTGCTGGGCACCTATGTGAGGCTGTTTATATTTTGTAAATAATAAGAATTTGATGAAACAAGATAGATACTTGTCCATGAAACACAACCAGAAATTGTGGGCATAATGTGGAAATTGTTGGCTAAAACTCAATAGCCTCTGTTAAGCAGTAGGTTAGACAAGATTAAAGCTGTGATCTTTGTGATTTTAAAGTGGGTAAATGTAGTGGAATTTTTTGTAGAGGTCCACCTGTGTAGCAGAGCATCAGTAAACTTGATGGTGAGTATAGGTACTATTACTAACTGTTGCTTTTATTAGCCATTTCTATTAGATTTTTTCCTACAATCTGATGCACATATTTGGGCTTTCCTCTGCTAGGCAGCATAATAAATGTGTACTAATCAATGGATTAATACATGAAAAGCATACAGTCTATAGAAAAGAGACAAAAAGGATAAAGGAGAGACTGAGAAGCAGAGCTATGAAGTTACATGCTTAAGCACATGCAGAAAGTTATCACCCAAACAGACGTTAGTATTTATTTCATGTATTCAGTATGACTTCTCATTTCTTTTGAAGTAATCTTAGAATTCATCATACTTCTCTATTGAGCAGGTGGTAGATTGAATGATAGATGTAATTTATTGTGGTACATTTAAAAGTAGAAAAGGTGGTCCTGAGATACTAATGAGCTTAAGAATTTGTCAGATTTTTTAAAAAAGCTTAGCCTTTTATATGAATAACAAGACTACTTGGAGTTGATAAAGTAAATATCTAAGAGAAAAAAATGACTTTGGAAGGGATGCAAACACTCTAACTTCGGGGCTGTAAACTTAGGGGTTAGAAGTGCTTATAACTATTGAATGAAGGAGCCTCAGGCTTCTGCTGGACCGCTGCTCTGGTATTGAGGCTTTTGTGGCCTCTTTTCCTGCAAACCCAATATGAAAAGCTAATTGTTCTACAGGCATCTAAAGTGATCATAGTTTCTCTGTTTTACAATGAGACTGGAACCTGTGAATTAACCTCAGCAGGCAGCTATCCGTCATGACCAGTGGTGTCAGGTTGATCTTCTTTCCTTGGCTCCTAGGCTTGGAGCAAAGGCAGATGCAAGTCCTAGGAGAGCTGCTGCTCCATTTGAAGGGCAATATGACACACCTTGGTAATGATGTTACTTACTGGTTGTAAAACTTGCACATTGAGGTTTGATTTTTGCATCTGTGAGACTGAGAAAGGGTGAGGAGAAAAAGCTAACTCTTTAATTTCAACCTTTATTTTAGACACTCAAATCTCTGACCATCAGTGTGGAGTATCCTTTCAGTAATCTTGCGGTGATGTTTATGCACAGATAAATCACAAAAGCAGATAAAATCTGTTTTCTTCTTATCTCTGCTCAGTTCTTGCTCAGGAGTGTGTGTTAGAGTAGGTTTCAGCTTTTTCTTAAAAATGGCAGAAGTTTGGTTTTGTTTATACTCTCCTTTCATTCTGAGTCGACAAGAGTTTTGGGCCTACCAACTACTTGTCCTCTAGTTTTCTGGGAAGGATAAGATAGCAGCACTATTTGCATGTGAATTCTTGTTTTAAGATTTTTGCATTCTTTCATATATTAAGACTGGTTTCAAATATTAGGTTTTAATATTTTTCACATTTTACAGTTTTAAATTTTGCTAATTTGGATACTATATTCATTTATATAATGATAACAAAATTTTACAAAATTCTTTCAGGCAGTGCTTGTTTCTTTGAACATCAGAGATGGAAATTTTAATAGCATTCTCTGTCACACATTCTGGACACCATATTATTTTACTTCAGATCACTCTGAATACACATCTTAAGTGAACTCATTGTTTCTGAATCCTTCCTGCTGAAGGCCCAGCTTTAAAATTTGCTCTGAAACTATGGAGAGTTGTGCAATTTAGTTATATTCTTCTTAGACCAAATTAAGATCTGCAGAGCTTTTTTAACTCCTGCAATGTGTGATACTAAATACCGTATGAATTCTTCTGATCCCAACTATCTCTTTTTCCCAATCTTATTTTTCACAAAGTCACTTTCCTGAAGTTTTTCTTCTTCATAGTGATTGCTTTAAATAATTAATAGTATCAAAGCTTATTGTTCCACTGCTGAATGAAGATTTAGGTTCTTTAAACCACCAGAAAAAGCTGCAGATGCAGTATAAAACTAGGTTCAACTTACTTGCTTAGATTGATTTACTTATTCTAACCGTATATTCAGATAACCTGAATGGTGTCTGTATTTTATTATTGTTGTGAAAGGTAAAATTCAGAGCCCTGAGATTCAGTGTGTGTCCAAAGTTTGAAAAAAACAGAAGATAAGAGGGCTGATATACAAAGCATTAATGGTTTTCAAAATTGGGCTAACATGATACAGAAACCAGATTCCTTATTAAATTGGGCCAGATATAGAAGTCCTATTCTGTTTCCTATCAGATCTTAATGCAAGCAAAGTTGTCACTGCTCTGAATGCTGAGACTTGAGGAGAAAAATAAAAGAGGAACTCTCCATCTATATATAGCTTAGTATGTGTTTTGTTTTTTGATACATGTTTTTACACCATGGAAGACAAAATCTCCAGAGTCAATGTGATTTTCTCCTGTCCCTCCCTACTCTCCTTCAGATTTCACATAATTTTTTACCATGATGTGTAGCATATTCTCGGGCCATGTAAGACCCGCTTGACACATATTCTTTGTAAGCATTAAGGGTACTCCCACCCCAGTATTATTTCCTGGCTGTTCAGATTGCTTACAGAAAAGAAGATCCAACCTGAATGGTAGGAATTTTATTTTTGAGTAAATCCCAATGATTTACATAAGTAAAGATGGCAATAATAGTGGCATAACAAAGTGACTGATTGCGGTCTACCTTTGCACAGTCATTTTAAGTCTACATGATGAAGATACTTTCTGCCTGAACAAGGAACAATTCTTGCAACATGAGAAGTAGATGTTAAGAGAAAAAAGACTGATACTATCAGTTGCACTTAATGAGTTCAGACTATCAGAACACTGTCAAATGCCATCACCAATTACGGTCTTTAGTATGTAGGTCTTAAATCCTTTAACTTTCAAATAAGTGTCTCTGGTATTTTCAGTCATCCAGTATTTCTTGAGTGCTGCTAATAATACTGTGGGTGGTAGACCAGTTGGGGAAATTTGTAATCCACGCAACGGATAAATCCCCTTTGTAAAATGCTGTTGATTTCTAACAATAAAGAAAAGGTATTTTTAAAAAATTTTTATTCCTATTGTATTATACATATATGGACTGAGGCAAAGAAATCAAGGACAAAGTTGTAAACAAACGCCAAAAAGGAAAATCATCTTTGGAACACATGCATTTTTGTGTCTTATGTAAATGATCAGAATCAAACTTTCTGCAGTGGGTCTGCTCTTAAATAATTCTTGCACATTGTACTAATGATCTCAGAGGAAGGATTGCTGTCTTAGTAAGAAAGAGAAAACTAATGGCCATGTACCACAAGCAGACTTGAATGTTGGCAACCTGAGTTGGACCTTGTCATGTATCTCTTAGTGTACAATGCTCAGTTCCTGCACAAAAGCAATTTAAGTGCAAATATCAAGTCCCATTTTATTAATCAAACAACAAACAAAAAAAATTACCCTAGAATAACTATGACATTTGTGGTTTTAAAGGAAAGCCTTGAATTCATTAAAATAATTTATTTTTAGATCTTATCAAACATTAATAAGAAATTAAAAGTATATTGTCCTTCTTTTTAAGCTGCAGAATCATTAGATCATTTAATTTAAATCATTAAGCTGCAGAATATATCAGCTAGTCCCATGAAATGGGGCATATGAACATGTACTGTTGAGAGGAAAATGGACCAAGAAGAGCTGCCAGATATAGCTATAATCATGCAAGTGATGAATCTAAGAAAATGAAATATTTCTTCTTATGAAAGTGTAAAATCTGGAGAATAACAAGGTGATGAGAAACCTACAATATGGACTTGTCAAGACAAATCCCATCTAACCAGTCGGGTTTTCTTCTGTTACAGAATAGCTGATTTAGCTAATACGAGACAATTATTTGATAAGATGTATATTTACTAAAGTAAGGATTTTGCATAACAGGGGAATTTATGATCTGAATGCAATTGCTGTAAAATTGATGGACAACTGGGTGAAAAACTATAGTCAGAATAAATTGTCAATGATTTGCTGTCAACCTGAAATAAAGAAATGGTGATCTTTACTGTGTTAAATTTGGACGTATTCATTATTTTCTTAAAAAATGTAGTAGACTTCTACACCAGAAGTGGAGAGAATTGCAAAGACTTTGAGCGTCATTAGAAAGAAAATATGAATCTAATATTAAGTGAAGAAATGCTCCAAAAATCCATAGAGGACATTTGCTAAAGAAAGTACAAAATATTTCTGTATGATAGAAAGCATCATCTCCTTTAGGAGGTGGAGAAGATAGGCAGGCAGCAACAGTTAGTCTTAGAGTGGTCCGTAAGTTTAATACGGGTCAAAAGGGTGATGAAAAAAGTGATCTGTAAGTAAAAAAGAAAATGAAAAAAAAAGGTCTTTGACTGCATGTGTTATCTGGAAGAAAAAACTCCATAGGATTACAATATCTGATAGACTGTAATTTTGCAAGAGCAAACAGCATTTCTAGGAACAGGAAAGAGTCGCCCCTCAGCATACTGCTGCATAATTGTAAAACTAATTACAGGAACATCAGCTTTTGGCAGATGGTGTTTTACTTTTTGTTGAAGTGTCTTTTGAAACAATAACATAATTCAAAAGATCACTGAAGCGACATGAACAGAAAAATATACCCAAACAAAGAGAAAACAAGAAAAGCAAGGTAAAAAGCAAATTTTGAAAACAGTTGAGTTTTATATAGCAATACCCTGCAAAAGATAGTGGATAGTAAGTCGTTGTCTTTTGATATTTTCCTCCTTTAAGCATAATATGTTTCAAACATGTCTGTGGGTACCTCCTCCAAAGACACACATTACCTTAGAAACATGTGCCCTTCCCCCATGCACATGCACACATGCCACATCACATGTTGAAATATGACGTGTGCTGTTATCCACACATTTTCACAGCTGCAGTTTTAGCATTGCTAGGTCAGAAGATTCCCCTGGGTGCTTCTCAGTCTCAGAGGTATTAATTTAAAAGTTGTTCACTTATTAGCAACAACTACAGAACCCACCTTGGCAGAGAAGCTCAAATCAGCTGTTAAGGATGTAACCCGTCACCAGGCAAATTAGCAATATGGGTGCTGTTTCTCTGTAAACTCTGCTTACACGCAAGCAGCTAGCACTTGGTTAGCTGTTCTTTAACTGGCAGCATTTCTAAGGCTAGACGTTTTCAGCTTTTTTATTGAGAAGTTATCTGAAGGTTATTTGCTCAGGCTTTGGGGTTTTTTTGGTGTGTGTGGGTTTCCCCTCTTTGATCTATTCCGTATTTAAAGTCTGAAGTATACAGAAGTTTGGAGAAGTTCGTTGTTTGTTAATTTTAATTCTTGTAAGAATTTAAGACAGGGCACTGCCTGCAGCTTCCTCTGGTCACAGGATGCTGCAGCAGGTAACAGGTTCAGTGGTAATGAAGGTAGCTGTAATACAGTATGGGAGCTTTGTTAAATCATCTTTTTGGAATTCTGACTAAAAAAAAAAAAATCACATGTTTTTTTCTGAAACCTAAGACCTGGAATCCACTGGAAATATGTATCAAACTTTATTCAGTAAAATATCTGTATACATGGAAAAGGATTTATGGGGGAAATGTCTGCACAAAAGAAATAAAATGATATGTAACAGTACTCACCTATTCCATACCTGGGAAAAAAAAGGATTTTTCTAAACTGTGACTTCTGTGTATTAACTCTTTTTTAACTCTGTTATGAGAACTTGATAATCACATCCTTCCTAAATTTGCTTTTGTGAGAAGAGAAGACAGCTAGGTGATCCACTGACAGATTTGCAAATAAATAACGGTACCTCAATCTTTGTTTATTATTAAAAACTGCAGCAATCTAATGGCTTTCTAATCAAATTCTGGGCTGAAATTCCTGCCACAGAGATTGCAAAGTCTGGCCCAGATTTTTTTGTTAGTCTGTACACCACTAATAAATATAATCACTGTTAGTTTTTGGACCAGGGGACAAGGACCTGATTATAAAGTATTGCTTAAATGAATTTTGGCATTCAGTTTTACTTAAATGTTAACAAGCCCTTTCTTCTATGTCCCACTCAGATTTTTCTTTCAAATGTTGCAGATTTAAAGCTACACTTTTTTTTTTTTTTTTGTAAAAACAGCTTGCTTTGTCATCTTGTGCAATACCAGAGTAAATGCATTGTGGCCAAAAGTCTTAAGCTGAGGAAAACTATCTTTTCTCTGGTTGTTTGTCTTCTGAGACTGCAAATGTGTTGATAGAATAACAACATTGCTTATAAAGATGTACTGCTTTGTAACATGTTTTGCATGTTTTGACTTTTAAAAGTGGAGATTAATAGAGCTGAATTCTGAATTGTATTATTTAAGATATGGATAAGATGATTTGGGGTAATTAATTTTTCTTCTTCCACTTTAAGAGATTTATTTTCCTTTGCTGTACTCAAAAAAGGCTACAGAGAAATAATGATCTTCATACTTGATTTAATGTACTAGATAAATATAAATAAAAAGTAAGGTATGTGTTTATTTAATCTTAAAATCCTGATTAAAAAGTTAAAAAAAACAATGCTGAAATCATTATGTCTTCTTTGACCACTCTGTTAATTTATTTCACTCTGTTTGGGGACAGAGAAGTATAGGGAAGAAGGGTAAAATCTACAGACACTTATTATTAGCTATATGCTATTTCTGTGCCCTTTGTTCAGACTTTAAAAATGCCATGGACAAAATTCTGCAGGATCCAATTTCTTGTGTTCTCTGGCTCCTTTGCATGTTTGCTGGCTCCTCTTTGCAAATTGATGTTCAATCCATGCCTACTTAGCACAAAGGAAGTGCTCGTGAAGTGCTCGAGTACACAGAGGAAAAACTCAGTTTCCTAGAGAAACACTGTCTGTCTCAGAGCAGTGTGATCTTTATCAGCAGATGTAGGGTTGCTATTCTGCAGGCAAGTATTTCCTGTTGCTGGGAAATAGACCTTGGTGAAATAATAGGTGACAGGTATTAGTGTAAGGTTTGGAAAGAGCATCATGAGGAAGAGTCTTGATTTGCTAGTTCAGGACACTTGCCTCTTTGCATTGTGTCTGTGCCTGACATAGAAAGATAAGCCACAGCGTTGTTTCTCTTGAAGGTGATATTTCTTTCCTATAAAGCCATCTGACTCAAACGCTCTTTCTGAAGTACCTTCCCTGTCTTTTGGCCTAAACTGGTTGCAAATAATCAGTTTCTGTGTTAGATGAGAGATCTAACTCTTAATGCCTTTAGTTTGCACATACTAAACCAAACATAAAATTCTCATGTAATATATTGGTTTGTCCAGATTAATTTCACGAAGAAGATTTAAGTTGTGGGTGGTTAACCTTGCTGCTTCCTCCCTTCTTCTTCTCCACGCTCCAAGCTTGTCTCACAAGATCTCAGAAGACCACAAGTCTTTGGAAATTATGTCTCTCAAACTCCAGAGTGTGTTTGCTTTGACTATATTTTTAATTTCTCCAAAGCTTAGAAATCACATTCAGGTTTCATAGGCATTTTTTCCTGTCTGTGAAGTGCTTCTGACTACACGTAGTAGGAAACTGCAGCATACATTTTCAGTTTGGTATTTTTCCAATGCAAAAGGATGAACCCTCATTAAGATTTCAAAATATAAACAAAAAAGAGAGAAGGAAAATCATAATAAAACTTCTTTTTCTCTGAAAGTAACTTCTAGACTCTACTTTTTATTTCTTTTTTTTTTCTTTTTAAAAAATCTAAACCACATGAAAACACGGTTTAAGCATAGGACTCTCTGATGCCATAGGTTTTCATCTAAAAACTCATCCATTGCATAGCATTAACAATATTAATTATTAGTATAATTAAATGACAAGGTGGCAAGCTCTTTAACAACGGTAAAGCTTCTATACTTCTATTTCAGGAAAGGTTTTAATAAGTGATGGCTAAGGACAAAAAGAAAGTGTTTGTCTTTCTACATGAGAACTTTTCCATCAGACATGCCATACAGCTTGGTTTGGCATCACTGAAGACATGTGAAAATCAGCAAGTTAGATAAGACCTAATATGAAAACCTATTCTGAGATGCCCATACATTTCAAATGTAGTATTCAGGAGTTTTAAAAATAAAGTTTTGATTTTTACCCATCTTCATTCAGTAGAAAAGGAGAAAAGAGAGGACTGTGAGAAAGGAGGGTCTAAGTTTAATTTTGTAAAACCTCTTAAATTTGTTTCATAAAACTAAGCCAATGACAGATTACATCTGATGTCTTTTCTGTTGAACAGCTCCACATTTCACGGTACAGAACTAATACAGAAATTAGACAAGTGGTCCTAGTCTGGGGACTGGTTCACTGGTATTTCTCACTACCTATGTCTAAAAGGGGTTTGAATAGAAGAACTTGAGTAAGCAAGTGGTAACTACAATAAGAAATGACTTAAAACTAAAAATAATCCATCACAGTCTACAATGACAACATAAAATTTAATTGTGCCTTCCACTGTAGGATTCCCTGTTGATTCTAGATACAGAATTGAATCTGTTTTACAGCTAACCTACTTGGTAGTCTAACTACGTCATTTTTAAGTGCAATACTTGCCTTGCAGTCAATGCAACTGGGTATAGCATCAAGGAATTAGAATAGTGTCTCTTAAACACAAGGGCTGGAGAGTGACCAGGAAAGGATGAGGGAGAGAGAGTTCCAGAAACTGGTACTACATTTGATCCATATTTTTGTCAGACATCTAAGTGGGCCAGATAGGTTCTAAAACTAGTCAGCTCAATAACCTACAGCTAGTTTAAAACCATGGATAATTCATTATCCACATCTCTCTAGTAGTTAAGCATAGCATAAAGATTACAAGAGAATTTGAATTGCTTACTGTCACTTTCACTTTATGACTTTTAGCTTTGGCCCTACTTTTAAGCCTTCCCAATTGGCATGCATGGTGTCTATGCATAAAGCAATTTAACTCACTCAGGATACATGATTACCAGTTGCCTTTCTACTGAAGGTTCTTCTGTTGATGTGGGGCTGACAATTCCAGTCTCTTGCCTCAGCGCCTCCTGTGTTGTGCGAGTAATCTCTTCCGACATACCATCTATTTTAAAGTAATACCTTCTCAATTTTCATCCTTCAGTTTTGACTCCTGACAAAAGCAAATATTCCTTTGAGAGTTGGGAAAGTAGGAGAAGAGGGAGCATCTCAGAAAGAGTGGAAACTCTGTTTAAACAGCATGAATTAATCCCATATCACACAATGTAAGTGACATGCAATTGCTTGTTGTTATCAGCCATTAAACCTTGAAAGCTATTGTATGTGAAAAGAGAAAAGCATATAAATAATAGAGATATGCTCTTCAAAGCCCTGGATGCTTGCAAACCTTTTGTGAACTGTATTCTCACTTCCCCAGATGAGGTGCATCACAGCTGTTATAATTCAACTGAGGCAGCGGACGGAAACCCAGATCTTGTGCTTTGATTATATACTAGCAAATTCATAACTGCAGTATTCAATGGTCTCACAAATACTGATGAGTTTGTCTTTGCAATGCCTTTGGGAGTTATGAAAATGTGACCTCCAGTGTGTAGATAGGAAACTGGTGCACAGAGAAATGAGAGGACCTCCTGTTGTTGCACAGTGAATCTGTAGCAGGTTTAGGAAGAAAGGAGGAGTTTCCAAGTCCCTGACCAGGCGTCTTTAGCAAGTGTTGGAGACAAAAGCATGTCTTGAAATAGGCATGACCAACACAACAACTCTCATGAAGTAATTGCCTGGGGCTTCCCCTAGTACCACTGCATTACAGCTCTGTATGAGGTTATCTCCACTCTTGTGCTCTTTTCCTGCCTTGCTCCTGTGGTTCATTCTGTAAACGTTTTACACCACAGCTGATAGAGCAGTGGCACACTTCACCATGATGGAGCTCAGGAATAATGACATAACTCTGTGAATCTTATAAACTCCAAGCAGACTAGACAGAAACGGTGCAATCTAAGCTTTCTCATGAACATATGTCTATGCTGATAGGTATTCCTGTGCTCTGTGGAAGGCCCCTGAGTAATAATACCACAGTGAGGTATCCATCTTACATCTATATGATGTATTCAAACACTTATCCAGCTTGCTTATCCTGGAATTCCTGGAATTTATGGGCTTTGCTCTGATGTTTAATCCCAGATTCCCTTACACCATACAGCATTCTTGAAATCAAGAAGCAAGTACCTTTTCTGAGTCGCCTTAAGAGCAGAGGAAGGTGCAAAAACCTGCTATGACACCCTGCTAATGGAGAGGAAAAATACACGTATATGGGATTGTTGGTAATCCCAGCTCAAGCTTTTTGATTGTAGGGCAGCCATTCAGACTGGCCCTTGAGAGCTGCTGGAGCTCTTAACCATCCCTGCTAGGACAGACAATGCAAGTAATAGCAAAGCAATCAGATGAAATAAGCTCTGAAACTCATAAAGCAGATGTGGACAATATGATTCATGTTACTTATTGTTGTAAATGCTATGATAGAATTGCAATGCTTTGCAGATGTGAGACATCTAGGCTTTATTATATATAATTTTTCTCCTCTGTTTGTAATGAATACAGGTCAATTCCTTCACAAGTCAGTAGACAAGAAATTTTCCTTGTAATCTTAGCGTCTGCCTTTAAATGGGAGGAAACATAGTTTGATTTTTGACAGATTTCAGCAATCATGTCACAGGATGTGACAATAGTGTTTTACAGACTGATGTGTATTTGTTCCCACATTTCTCCCTCCAGCTGTATTTCTGTATGTGAATGCCACACTCCGATTTTAAAAGATGATAAGAACACATTTTTGGCTCTGCATTATTTTTTAGCTGAATTATACCCTGGTATGAGTGAGTGATACTTTTACTGAAGTCAGAGGCTCTTGCTAATGCATAACTAAGGGCGGTGTCTTGCCATCCAGATTTAATAGAATCATAGAATTCATAGAATCATAGAATCATTAAAGTTGGAAAAGACCTCTAAGATCATCGAGTCCAACAATCAACCCAACACCACCATGCCCACTAAAACATGTCCCTAAGCACCACCTCTACACGTCTTTTAAATTCTTCCAGGGATGGTGACTCAACCATGTCCCTGGGCAGCCTGTTCCAATGTTTATCCCCTCTTTCAGTAAAGAAATTTTTCCTAATGTCCAATCTAAACCTTCCTTGGCGCAACTTGAGGCCATTTCCTCTCGTCCTATCGCTAATTACTTGGGAGAAGACACCAACACCCACCTCGCTACAACCTCCTTTCAGGTAGCTGTAGAGCACGATGAGGTCTCCCCTCAGCCTCCTCTTCTCCAGACTAAACAGTCCCAGTTCCCTCAGCCGCTCCTCATAAGACTTGTTCTCCAGGCCCTTCCCCAGCTTCGATGCCCTTCTCTGGACACGCTCCAGCACCTCCATGTCCTTCTTGTAGTGAGGGGCCCAAAACTGGACACAGGATTCGAGGTGCGGCCTCACCAGTGCCCAGTACAGGAGCACGATCACCTCCTTGCTCCTGCTGGCCACACTATTTCTGATACAGGCCAGGAGGCTGTTGGCTTTCTTGGCCACCTGGGCACGCTGCCAGCTCATGTTCAGCTGGCTGTCAACCAGCACTCCCAGGTCCTTTTCCTCTGGGTGGCTTCCCAGCCACTCTTCCCCAAGCCTGTAGTGTTGCATGGGGTTGTGGTGGCCGAGGTGCAGGACCTGGCACTTGGCCTTGTTGAACCTCATACATACTGACTCTGTAGGTCAGTAATAAATAAACATTTTCCTTTTGTGGCTGGGCCCACAAATCTATTTGATTGAGTTTCTTTTTAAAGTGAGCCTATTATAAATATTAATCTGATTCAATGTTGTGCATAGACTTTACAGTAAGATGTATTAAAAATGTCTTTTTTATAAATCCTGGCTCTGTTCAGCCTAGTGAAATAAAGATCTTGTGTTAAATTAGTTCCTTATAGAAATTTCTGTTTAATCTCCACCACTGCATTTTTGCATTTTATGTTACTTGCACCTTTTGAAATGGTTTCATTTTTTAATAACTTTTTACTACTTTTTATCTACATCTTGAACGAGATAGCTATAAAGATAAAAAAGCCTACACAACAGCTTTTTAGCTAGTAATTAATAAAGTCAGTTCTTCTTTTGCTGCTGCAGTTATACATCAAAAGGAAAACAATTATTGCTACTGCTTCTTAGAATATCATTTAAGACCAGCGTTTGAACCACAACCTTTTGCTCCAACTGAGAGGAAATGTAAAGTGAGATTTACATTACAAGTAATTTTCCCCATTTCAGGTAACGCGTATCTGTGCCGTGTTTGACTTTTAAGACCTTCTTATCAATATGAAGAATAGTTTATTTGTTGTATGTCTATCTGAACTTTGTTTCCCTGTGAGGTGTAAAAGCAATTGCTGCTGTATTCTTAGCTATCAGTATTGCCCAAGAGAGATATTATGATCCTTCCAATGGCCCTTCTTCATCTAATGTAATCCCCTTGAGGCACTTCAGCAATTAAAATGAGTGACTAGATGTTTTCATGGTTTAATTTATACACTATTCAAACATTACTTAGGCAATGCTTTCATTTGGATAAATTTGCTTGAGCATAATAGAAATTCCCTAGTTTTCCCTTGAAAATTTGAATTCTTCCACAATAATAGTCTCTCCATGCACTTTCTACTGAATGATTTGCATAGAGTAGGAGAGTCATGCACCTCTACAAGTCCATAGTTACACCTGTGATGGGTGAAATTTTAAAGGTCCACTGTAAAGCACAACTGAAAAAAATCCCACAAATCCAGATAGCAGGGCTTCACTTAAGTTATTCAGATCTTGCAGGTGTACAAAGATGAGATTAAATCTCAGGACAATAATCTTTCCTGTACTACTAGCTTTGAGCTAGGCTGATAATATTTTTTTTTGCTGTAATTCAACTCCTGCTGGTCACCACAACCTTTCAGATTTTCTTAGTGAGAACAACAACAAGATTTAGTAGGAAGGATAATCTCTATTAGCAGCACAGCTACTGTAACACATTATTGATTCAGCCTATCTTTACAATGTGAAGAACACTGTACATATGCTTAGAAGATAACTAAATACAGATTTTTATGTATTAAGTATCCACACTGAGCATATGCTGTGAGAATGTATTTCTCTTTGGGCAGAGCATTTGATCATTCCATCAGTTTACAGAGAAATTGCTTGAATTTTCCAAAGAATATTTGCAAATTATATTCATATGCCTTTTCTCATACATTTATACACATATCCCTCTTCTTTTGTCCCTTTAAAAAGGGACTGAAAAGATAAAATAGGTCGTAATCTCTTTTTTGCTTTGGTTCTCCACAAAAGGTAAATCTTCAATTCAAGCATATGTGTACTTTGAATGAAAAATCACTGTATCAGAGGCAATACCTCGAACTGAATGCAGTTCCTTGGTGTTGTGCTGCTACAAAGGTAACCCAGATTTTGCAAATGGTTGCTAGAAATGACAAACCAGGAGGCTAGCTGTCAGATGCCATTTCAAAAGAGAGATTAGAAATTAAGTGAACGTATTCCTGTCTGCCTGAAGAGAGAATGCAAACTGAAACAATTGTATGTTTTGTGTATGAACTGTTTATTCTACATATATTTTGAAGATACCTATGAAAAAAATAATCCTTAGACTGGTTGAGACTAAACATAATACATTTCCCAGGACACCTACAGAAGGAATCTGGATTGGCCACAGTAGTAAGGATGAAGAAGTGCATCTGTTATGTATGGGAGAGTTAGAGCGTGTATGAGAGAGAAAGATGCTGTTGGTTTCTTTTGTGTACCTGACTGTGCTCTGTTAATAGATTTTCATTGCTTCTGGAACTTAATGACCGCAACTTGCTAAGCACATCTGCTGCACTTCTAGCCACAGTCTGGCTGCGGTTTAAAGACAGTGGATTGCTGTTTTGTGCTTTTACCGTGAGATCTGGTCTTTGTTCCTCTGGGGGATTTTCTTGTCTTAGCAAGAGTAGCTACACAGGGACAGAGGCTCATGCATGCACACATATGCATGCACACGTATGTTGACATGCACAGAGTTGGATACAATAATTACTTTATAAGTATGATAGGGAACAGAAGGCCCAAATAATTACAAAGTTAAAATGTAGAAACAGGAATTTTAACAGGTAGGCAAAAATAAAGGCAAGAAATCCTCACAAAAGCTAAATCTCCTTTCACATGGGATTTAATTCATATCACAGAACACATTATCTATCTTGGGAATAAGCACGATCCAAACAGCAGAATGACACCAGTTAAAATTAACCTTAGCCAGGAAAATATTTTAAGCAAGTTTAAGCAGCACGAACAGGTGACAATCTGTGTGTTTCATGCTGAGACAATGAAACTTAGTTATAAATATTGTCATTGTTTGTGAGCCCCTTTAGGCATAAAAACTCTGGTATCATGATAGAAAACTGGTATTTTAATACGTATTTAAACCTCTTACACATTTAAATCACTTTTACAAATGATTGTTTTTCCCTAAAGCCTTGGATTCTGGGCTGCATGGTTGGACCTCCCACTAAACACTGCAGGTGAGGTCCTCAGCTGGTGTAAATCACTGTAACTCCCCTCATATCAGTGAGGGAAAGCATCCAAATTATTGACCTACAGGAATAAGTATCCCAGCTGTCATCTGCTCAAGCTATTTTTGTCAACGAAAGTGTTTTTCAAAATAAGTTTATTTTTAATTAGTGCATTTATGTAGCTATATTCACCACTGGTGATTGGCTGATTTACACTAGTGGAAGACCTGGCTTGCCGAGAATGTACTTTGCTGCACTGAACACATGGTGGTAACAGCCTGTAACTATCCCTTTGCGGCCCTGATCACATTTTATTTGTGCCGAATTTCCCATAGTGGCTGCTGTCACAAAAGACCTAAAAGGATTATGGAACATATGCTTTATTTTTAAACCGCTTTTTATTTTCTTTTGCCTAAAGTTGCCTTCTTGCACTAAAGGACAATCTTCACCTTGTGAATATTTTGTTGAATTAATAGATTTAAAATTTCTTCACATGGATTAGTTTCTCTACTATTGTTGAATTTTTTTGTTAAAAATGAATTTTGCCTACAGTTATATGGGAATCTTTCAAAATTGCATGAAACATGAACAAAATGTGTGGAAGGGGAGGACAAAAAGAAGAGAGACAACAAGCATGAATTCATAGGCATTAATGTTAAAAGGAGATCACATTTAAATGAACATTGTTTTCCCTTGATAACTTTTTTCTCACTGCCAACTCTGTTAATATTTAATTTTCAATATATTTTACCCAGAATCACTGAATGTTGGGGAAAAAAAATTAAAGGTTAGATTTAGTCTTAAATTCATTATAAAAGCGAGACCATTCCTATTAAATATAATGATGAACAGTGAATGTAAAAACCTCCATGATACCAGCTCAATACATCAAAACAATACCTCCTCTGTGTAAAATATTGAATCCCCACAAGACGAGTGATAAATAGAGGCAGGTGGAAAATATTTATCAAAATATTTTAGCACCTTAGTAAAAGTTTCTTTTTCAGGGTTTGTCCTGGTTTCAGCTGGGATAGAGTTAATTTTCTTCATAGTAGCTGGTATAGTGCTGTGTTTTGGATTTAGGATGAGAATAATGTTGATAGCATACTGATGTTCTAGTTGTTGCTAAGTAGTGTTTACATAAGTCAGGGCCTTTTCACCTTCTCATGCTCTGCCAGGTGCACAAGAAACCAGGACAGCTGACCCAAGCTGGCCAAAGGGGTATTCATAGAATCATAGAATGATCAAATCATTAAGATTGGAAAAGACCTCTAAGATCATCGAGTCCAACCATCAACCCAACACACCATGCCCACTAAATCATGTCCCTAAGCGCCTCATCTACACGTCTTTTAAATACTTCCAGGGATGGTGACTCAACCACTTCCCTGGGCAGCCTGTTCCAAGGCCTGACCACTCTTTCAGTAAAGAAATTTCTCCTAATGTCCAATCTAAACCTCCCTTGGTGCAGCTTGAGGTCATTTCCTCTCGTCCTACTAATTACTTGGGAGAAAGACCAACACCCACCTTGCTACAACCTCCTTTCAGGTAGTTGTAGAGCGCGATAAGGTCTCCCCTCAGCCTCCTCTTCTCCAGACTAAACAGTCCCAGTTCCCTCAGCCGCTCCTCTTGTGCTCCAGACCCTTCACCAGCTTTGTTGTCCTCTTTGGACACACTTCAGCACCTCAATGTCCTTCTTGTAGTGAAGGGCCCAAAACTGAACACAGTATTTGAGGTGCAGCCTCACCAGTGCCGAGTACAGGGGCACGATCACCTCCTTGCTCCTGCTGGCCACACTATTTCTGATACAGGCCAGGAGGCTGTTGGCCTTCTTGGCCACCTGGGCACACTGCCGGCTCATGTTCAGCTGGCTGTCAATCAGCACTCCCAGGTTCTTTTCCTCTGGGCAGCTTTGCAGCCACTCTTCCCCAAGCCTGTAGCATTGCATGGGGTTGTTGTGGCCCAAGTGCAGGACCCAGTACTTGGCCGTGTTGAATCTTACACAGTTAGCTTCTGCCCATCGATCCAGCCTGTCCAGGTCCCTCTGCAGAGCCTTCCTACCCTCCAGCAGATCAACACTCCTGCCCAACTTGGTGTCGTCTGCAAACTTACTGAGGGAGCACTCGATCCCCTCATCCAGATCATTGATAAAGATATTGAACAGGACCGGCCCCAAAACTGAGCCCTGGGGAACACTGCTCGTGACCGGCTGCCAACTGGATTTAACTCTGTTGACCACAACTCTCTGGGCTCGGCCGTTCACCCAGTTTGTTACCCAGCGAAGAGTGCACCTGTCTAGGCCGTGAGCCGCCAGCTTCTCTAGGCGAATGCTGTGGGAGACAGTGTCAAAGGCTTTACTGAAGTCCAGGTAGACCACATCCACTCCCTTTCCCTCATATACTAGACGCGTCACCTGGTCATAGAAGGAGATCAGGTTGGTCAAGCAGGACCTGCCTTCCATGAACCCGTGCTGGCTGGGCCTGATCCCCTGGTTGTCCTGAACATGGCTTGTGAGCGCCCTCAAGACGAACCGCTTCATAACCTTCCCCGGCACCGAGGTCAAGCTGACCAGCCTGTAGTTCCCCGGATCCTCCTTCCTGCCCTTCTTGTAGATGGGCGTCACATTGGCAAGCCTTCAATCATCCAGGACCTCCCCTGTTAACCAGAACTGCTGGTAAATGATGGAGAGTGGCTTGGCAAGTTCCTCCGCCAGCTCCCTCAGTACCTTCGGGTGGATTCCATCAGCCCCATAGACTTGTGAGTGTCCAGATGGTGTAGCAAGTTGTTAACAGCTTCCTCTTGGATTATGGGGGGTTTATCCTGCTCACTGTCCCTGTCTTCCAGCTCAGGGGGCTGAATACCCTGAGGATAACTGGTCTGACTATTAAAGACTGAGGCAAAGAAGGCGTTGAGTACCTCAGCCTTTTCCTTGCCCTCGGTGGCAATGTTCCCCCCAGCATCCAATAAAGGATGGAGATTCTCCTTGAATTCTCTTTTTGTCATTCATATATTTGTAAAAACATTTTTTGTTTTCTCTTATGACAGTGGCCAGATTACATTCTAGCTGGGCTTTTGCCTTTCTAATTTTCTCTCTGTGTGACCTAATGAGATCCCTGTAATCTTCCTGAGTTGCCTGCCCCTTCTTCCAAAGGTGGTAAACTCTCCTTTTTTTCCTGAGTCCCAACAAGAGCTCTCTGTTCAGCCAGGCCGGTCGTCTTCCCCGCCCGTTCTTCTTATGGCACATGGGGACAGCCTGCTCCTGCGCCTTTAAGACTTCTTCTTGAAGAACATCCAGCCTTCCTGGACCCCTTTGCCCTTCAGGACTGTCTCCCAAGGGACTTCTCTCAGGACCAGTGTCCTGAGCAGGCCAAAGTCTGCCCTCCGCAAGTCCATGGTAGTGGTTTTGCTGGCCCCCCTCCTTACTTCACCAAGAATCGAGAATTCTATCACTTCATGATCACTAAGCCCAAGACAGCCTCCGACCACCACATCTCCCACCAGTCCTTCTCTGTTTGTAAACAGCAGGTCAAGCGAGGCACCTCCCCTGGTGGGCTCGCTTACCAGCTGTGCCAGGAAGTTGTCTTCCACACACTCCAGGAACTTCCTCAACTGTTTCCTCTCTGCTGTGTGGTATTTCCAGCAGACAGCCGGAAAGTTGAAGTCCCCCATGAGAACAAGGGCTAACAATTGTGAGACTTCTGCCAGCCTCTTGTAGAATGCTTCATCTGCCTCTTCATCTTGGTTAGGTGGTCTATAACAGACTCCCAACAGGATACCTGCCTTGTTGGCCTTCCCCCTCATCCTTACACACAAGCGCTCAACCTTATCATCACAATCGTTGAGCTCTAGAAAATCAAAGCACTCCCTAACATACAAAGCCACCTCACCGCCTCTCCTTCCTCGCCTATCGCTTCTGAAGAACTTATAGCCATCCATTGCAGCATTCCAGTCGTGACAGTCATCCCACCATGTTTCTGTGATGGCGACTAAGTCATAGCTACCCCGCTGCACAATGGCTTCCAGCTCCTCCTGTTTGCCGCCCATGCTGCGTGCATTGGTGTAGATGCACCTGAGCGGGGCTATCGATTTCGCCCCCAACATTGGCATGCCAACCCTAGGCTCTTCTCTAGTGAGAGAACCTAGTTCAAAGCCCTCAAAGCCCTCTCGAGGCTTTCTGTACCATATGATGTCATGCTCAGTACATAAATCTGGGGGAAGAAGAAGGAAGGGCGGGGGATGTTAGGAATGATGGCATGTGTTTTCCCAAGTAACCGTTACACGTGACGGAGCCCTGCTTTCCTGGGGATGGCTGAACACCTGCCTCTCATGGGAAGTAGGGAATGAATTCCTTGTTTTGCTTTGCTTGCGTGTGCAGCTTTTGCTTTATTTATTAAACTGTCTTTATCTCAACCCACGAGTTTTCTCACTTTTACTCTTCTGATTCTCTCCCCCATCCCACTGCGGGGGAGTGAACAAGTGGCTGTCGGGTGCCGGCTGGGGTTAAACCATGCCAGTGTTTTTTTATGAAGAAGGAGAAAAAAATTTCAGCATGTTATTTTGTGTCACTTTATTAAAGTTATCGGAAGGAGAGAGATGTTAAAATTTGATCATTCTTACTGAAAGTCATTTTTAATCCAAAACCTATCTTTCAAAGACTGACAAAATATGAAACTATTTTAAAACTTATGCCCTATTTTTAACAATCTTTCATATAAAAATGCTTGGCAATATTCCTATAATTCTAATGAAATGTTGCAGAGGATAGAGGAAAGGTATAAAACAGCAGCAATGATGATCCAAATGACCGGATGAATTACTTTCACCTTCTGTGAATTAGGGCTTTTCTTGCCAGAATCTGCCAGTCCTAATGACAAGGATATTTGGGTAATTTTTCCAGCTGTAGTAATCTGTGATTCAGCAAAGCATCTAAACTCGTGCTGAACTGGACCAAAATTGTGTCGCAAAGGAATTTAAACAGAGGCTTTTGGACTTTGCTGAATTTAAGCTATAGAGAACACAACCAAAATCAAAATCTTATTTTATGTGCTGCAATTTGGGCTTGAATTTTATGGGAAGTTTCTGTTTTCTAACATACTGGAAATTCTGTGGTAGACTTTTAATGAAAGAAAATCTCCAAAATAATTCTAAAAGTTTTATTATGTAGAAAAGCTGAATGCAACAACGATTCTAGTTGCCTGCATGTTTAATTAGCTTTATTTTCAGGTTAAAATTATTCAGCTTCATCTTGACGTTGTACTGTACCAGAGACTTTTGTGTGAAAAATTTCTAATTATGATATGAAATTTGCCAACTTGAGGTTAGTGTTTCAGAGTCTGGAAGAAATATTGGGATCAGTCAATATTCGCATGGGTTGTTGTTTGTTTTAGGACTTGCAGACGGTTGTGGGTTTTTTTTCTTTTCTTCCTTAAAGTTATTATGATGAAATGGTGTTAGAAATTAAACAATCTTTTGTCCCATTCATAGCCAGGAGACACACCATTATAACTCATGGGAAGACTGCATCTTTCACAGCTGGAGAAGCTTTTAGTCTGTCTGATTTCACTCAGTCATGCCAGAAATGGACACAAAACTTTTTATTTATCCACAACATATTAGGGCTCAGGTAATCTTTTCTTGAAAGCAAAACGCTCAAACACAAGTTTTGCAATAAGAAATACTAATTGTGGAGGATTCTACAACCCCAGAATCACAATATACACAGGCAAGACTCTAGCTGGCCCTTGATTTGTAAAGAAAGCAACAGAATATGGTGCTTTCAGTGCTGTTCTGGTCTCTGCCATCATACCTAATAGGCTTAACAAAGAAGAAACATCATCAGATTTATTATACACGATTTGTCTTCTTGAATCTGATACAGAATAAAAATGCACTGTGACTACTAGACCAAAATAAAAGGTGACGGGGAAAACAAAACAAAACAAAAAAGAAAAAGTTCAAGTGAATGATTGTATTTTAACAACTGAAATTAAACTTGAACCAAAATTAATCTAAGTACTTATGCATTTGAAGCGTGGTGTGTATGTTGTGCTGGAGCCATTGCAAGTCTCTGCAATTCAGGCTGGGGGTGGCACAGTTGAGTGTCATGGATTGCTGGCACTACTTGGGGCTGAGGATTTTCTTTCTTTAGCCTGTTTAGAATCATAGAATGGTTTGGGCTGGAAGGGATCTTAAAGGTCATCTAGTTCCACACCCCTGCCATGGGCAGGGATACCTTCCACTAGATCAAGTTGCTTAAAGCCTCATCCAGCCTGGCCTTGAACACTTCCAGGGAGGGAGTGTCCACAACTTCTCTGGGCAACCTATTCCAATATCTCACCACCCTCACAGTAAAGAATTTCTTCCTAATATCTAATCTAAATCTACCCTCTTTCAGTTTAAAACCATTACCCTTTGTCCTATAACTACACTTCCTGATCAAGAGTTCCTCCCGTCTTTCCTATAGGCCCCTTTTAACTACTGGAAGGTTACTATAAGGTCTTCCCAGAGCCTTCTCTTCTCCAGGCTAAAAAACCCCAGCTCTCTCACCCTGTCCTCACAGGGGAGGTGCTCCAGCCCCCTGATCATCTTTGTGGCCTTCTTCTGGACCCACCTGAGCAGGTCCACGTCTTTCTTATGCTGGGGGCCCCAGAGCTGAACACAGTACGCCACGTGGGGTCTCACCAGAGCAGAATAGAGGGGCAGAATCACCTCCCTCGACCTGCTGGCCATGATTCTTTTGATGCAGTCCAGGATGTGATTGGCTTTTTGGACTGCTAGCACACATTGCAGGCTCATGTCCAGCTTTTCATCCACCAACACCCCAAGTCCTTCCCGGCAGGGCTGCTCTCAATCCACTTATTGCCCAGCCTGTATCCATCTTTGGGATTGCCCTGACCCAGGTCCAGCATGTTACACTTGGCCTTGTTGAACTTCACGAGGTTCTCACAGGCCGACTTCTCTAGCCTGTCAGGATCTCTATGGCATCCCTCCCTCTACTTGGGAGGGATCCCTCCCACTGCTTGGTGTCATCTGCAAACTTGCTGAGGGTGCACTCAATCCCACTGTCCATGTCCCCGACAAAGGTGTTAGATAATATTGGTCCCAACATGGACCCCTGAGGGACACCACTCATCACTGGTCTCCATCCAGGCATCAAGCCACTGACCACACTTTTTGAGTGTGACCATCCAGCCAATTCCTCACCCACCGAGTGGTCCACTGGTCAAATCCATGTCTCCCCATTTTAGAGACAAAGATGTTGTGCAGGACAGTATCAAATGCTTTGCACAAATCCAGGTAGATGATGTCAGTTGCTCTTCCTTTATCCCTCTTTGCTGTAATGCCATTGTAGAAGGCCACCAAATTTGTCAGGCATGATTTGCCCTTAGTGAAGCCATGTTGGCTGTCACCAATCACTTCTCTGTCCTCCATGTGCCTTAGCATAGTTTACAGGAGGATCTGCTCCATGATCTTGCTGGGCACAGAGGTGAGGCTGAATGGCCAGTAGTTCCCCGGGTCTTCCTTTTTTCCCTTTTTAAAAATGGGCGTTTTGTTTTCCTTTTTCCAATCACTGGGTACATCACCAGTCTGCCATGACTTTTCAAATACGATGGATAGTGGCTTAGCAACTTTATCTGCCA
This sequence comes from Calonectris borealis, assembly GCF_964195595.1. Taxonomy (NCBI): domain Eukaryota; kingdom Metazoa; phylum Chordata; class Aves; order Procellariiformes; family Procellariidae; genus Calonectris; species Calonectris borealis. The sequence continues at coordinate 12,757,268 of NC_134352.1, read as the reverse complement.
GTTCCCTTAGGACTCTCAGATACATCTCATCAGGTCCCATGGACCTGTGCACATTCAGGTTCCCTAGATGGTCTTAAACCTGATTCTCTCCTACAGTGGGCAGTACTTCATTCTCCCAGTCCCTGCCTTTGGCAATTCTGTGAATTGAGTGGCATGGCTAGAGCCCTTGCCGGTGAAGACCAAGGCAAAAAAGTTGTTGCATACCTCAGCCTTCTCCATGTCGGTTGTAGCCAGGTGTCCCATTTCGTTCATCAAGGTGGATACAGTTTCTTTCATCTTCCTTTGTTGTCTTATGTACCTGAAGAAATCCTTCTTGTTATTTTTCTTATCCCCAGCGGAGTTCAGCTCCAGCTGTGCCTTTGTTTTCCTGATCCCCTCCCTGCACTCTCAGGCCACGTCACTAAATCTCTCCAGGATGTATATTCCTACCTCCACTACATATGCATTTTGGTTTTGTGTTTTAGTTTGGCTAAGAAGTCTTGACTTAGCTACACTGGCCTCCTGCCTCCCCTGCCCAACATCTTGCACATCGGGATTGAGAGCTCTTGTGCCCTAAGAAAAATGTCTTTAAATATATCCCAGCTCTCATTTGCTCCTTTGCCTCTGAGGGCAGTTTCCCAACAGATCCCCCACACAGAAAGTTTGCCTTTCTGAGGTTTAGGGTCCTGACTCTAATTTTTATCCATCCTGTACTCCTCAAGATTGAGAATTCTGCCAGGGAATGATCACTGCAGCCCAGGCTACCTCTAATCTTGACCTCTCCAATAAGTTCTTCTGCATTACTGAGCAACAGGTCCAGCAGTGCCTCTCCTCTGGTTGGGCTTTCCATCACCTGTACTAGGAAGTTGTCCTCAATGCACTTGCAGTTTGTTGTGCTGCTTTTCCAGCAGATGTCCGGGTGGTTGAAGTCCCCTATCATAATCAGGGCCTGTGAGCGTGATGCTTCCTGCAGTTGAAGAAAAAACTCTTCATCCTCTTCTTGATCGGGTGGCCTGTAGTAGACACTGACTACAAAGTTTGCTTTGTTGGCTTGGTCTCTAATTTTCACCCATAAGTTCTCGACCTGCACATTGCTGTTCTTCAAAGATAGCTCTGTACAATCAATCCAATTTTTGACATAGAAAGCAACTCCCCCACCTCTCCTTCCTTGCCTGTCCCTTCTGAATAGTTTATAGCTGTCAATCACAGCACTCCAATCATGGGATTCATCCCACCAAGTTTCTGTGATAGCAATCAGGTGATAGTTTTCCATCTGGGCAGCAGCTACCAGCTCCTCCTGTTTGTTTCCCATGCTGCATGTATTGGTATAGAGGCACTTCAGCTGGCCTATCAGCCACATCCCCTTTTTAGAGGAGCTCGCCCTAGTTCCCTAGAGGCAATTCACAGGCATGTCTCTGTTGCTTCCTAATCCCTCAGCAGTCCCTGGCTCTTCTCGAGTGTTTAGAACTCCATCCCTTTCCCCCACTAAATCTAGTTTAAAGCTCAGTTTGTAAGTCCAGCCATCTTATTGCCCTGGACACTCTTGCCCCACTTGGTCAGTTGAACCCCATCAACAGGCCAGGTTTCTCAAAGGTGTGACCAAGATCATAGAAGCTGAGACCTTGAGCATGGCACCAGCTATGCAGCCAATCATTCACTTATTTAATATGTCTCCTTTTTCTCGAATGTTCTTCTCTGGCTGGGAGGAGAGAGGAGAACACCACCTGTGCTCCCAATCCCTTTAAAAATATCCCGAGGGACATAAAGTCTCTTTTGATATTTCTGAGCCACCTTGTTGCAGCATCATTTGACCCTACTTGAAATAGTAAGAACAGGTGATAGTCCACAGGCTTTACGAGGCTCAGCAGCCTCTCCATGACATCATGTAGTTTAGCTGATAGTTGTTTTGACATCGGGCTAAGAATCTTAAATAAGCCAAAAGTTTTAAATCTACATCTTGTTTTCACTAAAAAAGAAGGAATCTGAAGGAAAGATTCCCAGTTGCATTTCCAAATAACTGATAGTGTTAACTGAGGTCAGGAGAGACTGACTGGATCTTTCTCTAACTAGCAGACCATTTAAAAAAAAAAAAAAAAAAGGGAAAAAAAAGGAAAAAAAAAAGAAAAGAGGAAAAAAAGGCGACGAAGACATGGCTACATTCAACAGCCATGAGGCTTGAGGCTTGACCCAATAGGGTCAAGGATGATTTGAAGAGGATAACTGAGTGTAGGGAAAGGGGGATTAACTAAAGTCTCTTAGAAACAATGACATTGACTTGCAAGATGTGAAATATACGTTTATGTCTTATTACATTCATAATCCCTGTTACCACTACACCACAATTTCTTACAAGGGTGATGTAGCTATACTGGAAATATCACTGTGACATAACAGAATCTGTCATTGTGTTGGAAGATATGATGGTCCATGGAAAACAGGGAATTAAATCTCTTTCCTAAGGGAACTGACCATCAACTCCAATATTTTGTCTTCATTGAAGATTAGTCATTTTTGAATTCTGAAGTTATGTATAATTTCAATTGATTTTACAAATGACAGCAAGTTTGTGAATTCACAGTCTTTCTTCTATACATTTTTTTATTAACGTAAGAAAGAAAGAAAGAAAAGGGACAGCAACAGTTACTGTGGAGTGTGTATTTCTGAGTTGTTTAAATCTTAATGAAGGTTACAAAGTGTGAATACTTCTATTGTGCTCATGAGTAACAGCACTTGTTCTGTGACAAACTATTAAATAACCAATTTTATTTTAAAAATGAATGGTCAAAACATCTAATATCCTGTTTTCACACCTGTAAGCCACTGAAACTCCACTGGCTTTATCTTATTATTGGCCTCAAATACTTTTCCAAAAGTGATACTGTTATTATCTGCTGTTTAGTATTCTCATCTCTGCTGCTCTCTCTGTGTTTTGGAAATATAGTTCCAAAAAGTGAGGAACTGCACTCTTGTGAAGCTTTTTGAATGCAATAATACTGGGAAGAAGAATTCCGCTGCTGTGTACATCCAGACTGATATGGTAGCTTCAGTGGTCTGCCAACATATTTTCTATGCACAACAGCAGGCAAATCAAAGAACATGGTCTCCCCACACCTCTTACATATGAATGTTACCTGATGTGTTGTAGCAGTTAAGTTAAGGTTTTTCATATCCCTTAAATATGTTGGAAAAACCACAGCTTCTTTTTTTTTTTTTTCCCCTCAGGAAGATTAAAAAATAAATATAAACACAGCAATTATCACTGCCTGTAAGAGGACGTATTTTCATAAAAAGAATGACACAGTTGCTTGAAAGAACTCTCTCTAGCAACTATAAAACCACTTTCCACTAAATTGTAGATATTTAAAACTTAATTAAATTATAATAAGTAGATATATTCAGAACAACCTGAAAGAAATATGGAGTGCCTTGAAGGTCATTCATGGCTCTGAAATGTACAGACACAGGTAGAAGTGCAAAATCACCTCCTGTGACAGAAACATTAATTTCTAATGTTCGTTTTTATCACTAACAAAACTACATCAGCTCCCTTTACAATATCTGGTTTGTGTTATGGTGGAAATTTGATCCTGCAGTAATATGAAATATGACTTGCTCTTTTTGTCTTTGTTGAAGACCATGGTGTTAAAGCATCTGGAATAGTTACCTACTTTGGGACTCTTAGGTAATAACTACTGTACTTGTTATTTGATTTAGTATGTGTACTTGCATATTTTTATACTAAAACACAATGATATAGCATAAATGTACTATATTTTTCATGTCATGTATCCATATAATTCTACTGTACAGCCGCAGCAAGCTTCAACTGGAATCAAACAAAAGGCCTGCCTAATGTATCAGAGCGTTACATAACATCCCTGGACGCTATTCTTCAGCATCTAAAATTTTCGTCCTTTGCTCTTCCTCCTTAAGATGGTATCAGTAAAATTCTCAAGTCCTGACTGTACTAAACTCTTTATGAACTGAAATAATACTTATTAACAGAACGAAGGACTGACTTAGCAAACTTTACTATTACTTAAGGTGTGAGCCCCACTGGAATTTGCAAGCCTATTGGAATTATGTAGCTTATGTTCATATATTACTCTAAGGTTTCAAAAGATTTTTCTGAGAAGAGAATGCTTTTTTTCCACTTAATTTTACTTCTTTTGAGGCGAAGTTATTAGAGGAATGGAGCTTACACTAGCAGTTATAGTTAATTAGAAAAAGATAAAATTTTCAGCAAAAAGTCTTTAAAGAAACTTTAAATAACAGTTTCCATCTTCCAAAAAGGTATGTTCTATTTCTTGATGGAAAATTGAAAGTGTTAATTAAAAGTTGTTTCAAGAAATACGACATCTTTGCTTAGATATGTTCCTAATGTATTTCTCGTACATGTATTTTCTGGTACTAGGCATTTAATGATTTCTTTTCTCTACCTGGCACTTTCAATGCCAGAAAATCAGATATTCAGCAGTGTGATCACATTGTTGAATATATGTTTTGACTCCTCCCAAGACCAATAAATGTAGGATTATAAATCATTAAATTTAAAATTTCACTTCAGGCTGCTGGTTCTGAGTCATTGATACAATGTTATACAAACATGTACAGTGAATTGTCTATTAATACTTCAAGGTGTTTCAAATCTTAGCTGCTTGAAACTACTTGAAAATGAAGAAAAGAAAAGAATAAATAAGAGAGAGAAAGAGGGAAGGAAATTGGGGAGAGAGGCAGAGGTAAGTACATGAATCTTAATCCTTTCTAGGAGAAGAAATAGACAAATATTTTGGCTAAAAGTCCATAATTAGGAGTGCACTAAGACATGTTCTTGTTAAACAAAGATTTTTGACAATTGAAGTGAATAATTCTGAGTTGACATGTAAACCCCAGTCACGTTAAGTTTTAGAATCCATTCTAGAGTACACTAATTCATGCAAAATATGGTCACATAATGGTAACTTCATAATTCAGAATAATTTTTGTCTTATTTTCACCATCTCTCAAAAATAGCATGCGCTGCTAGAAGGTGTCAGTCAACGTCCCTTTTATGTTATCACCTTTGTGTTTACAGGAATCATCAGTAAAACTAACAGGGCTTAGCTGGATAAATATACATATATACACACATCTTATCATACATATATAAACACATTGTGGCCTGAAAATCCTTGGAAATTTGGGCCAAGTTTCACAAAACCAACAAGATGCCTAAGTCTTCCTGGATTCAATAGATCAAGGACTGTTATATCAAAACCCTTAAAGAGATCTCTTCCCTTGCACACATCTACTCATTGTATTGCCACTTAATTGAAACCAAAGTACCAAAAATAGGGGTAACAAGCGACAGAAGGGAAGGAGGTGATGAAGTAGGAACATGTAGTGAGATCACACCATAAATGTACTTACTTAATTAAGAAAATAAGGAAAAAACCACTGTTTCAGCTCCCCAGCTTAGCTGTCTACCAATCTCCAGTTACCTTCAGACCTAGCAGAAGACATAATCCTAAGAAAAAGTTTGGAAAAAGTGAAACTGATAGTGAAACTGATATTCAGAGCAATTAAAGGACATATTGAACTTCCCCATCTTTGGACAACCTTTCATCTTTGTTGGAGATGACTCATCCTAAATGACTATTCCAAACTGAGTTAAGTCTCGTACAGAGCAGAAACTTGACTTTTACTCTATTAGCCTTACTAAAAAAAACCCATACTGCTTCACTTGAGGTGTAGTTACAACCCATTCAATCACACTTGAATAGGAAGTGCATATAAATCAACAGCCTCGTAGTCTCACATCTTCTGTGGATGATCTTTAATATTTTGAAAAAATAGAATCTTAACTGTGTGGCTCCTATGTGGCTTCATAAAAATGTGGATGAATTACTTAAATATGAAAAAAATTCCTGCACATTACATTATAGCCAGAACCATATAGTGTAGAAACATAACACCCTAAGGAAGTACTCAGTGACTTCGCATTCTTACAAGTGCCTTATACATGTGCATTTATGACTATGAAGGTTGTGGAAGAGAGGGACAATACTGAGGACTCGGTTTGGTGAATCAGTCCCCGGCTAAGTGACCTCTCTCACAGACTGCTTACTGCAGGTGTGGTCATGTACACTGTTCTATTCCTTTAATTTACAAAGCCCCAGCCCAACCCAATGGTTGACTCTACACAGATGTTGGTCTTACCTCTCCCCTATCTTTCTAAAGTGTTAAATCCTAGGAAACAAATGCTACACTCCCTGTTACCTGAAGACAGCCACCAAACATTTCCCATTTGGGCTTGTAAGAGTAGAAGAAAAATTCCTTGCGTTTGCATCACTATTCTCACCTCTATAAGGCAAGGGACAACTTTCCAAATTTTGGAGTATCCAAAATTATTATTGTATGGATTTAGGCCTGCATGGGTACCCTAAGCCAGATTCTGTGGTGCATCAGAGCACACTCAATCCTTCTTTAACTTCTATGAGCTTACAACATCTTCAAGATAATTTAGGCCACTGAATGCTATCAAAGCAATCACTTTCCTCCCCTGCAAGTTAAGAAAGAAATATGCCCCAGTATTAGAATTCCTCTGTGGGAATTTAGCAATGCTGTCATCTGTTTATTTGTGGTCTAAATTAACCCACATTTTAGATAACGTTTTTCAAGCTACATTCAAAAATAACAACCATAAGGATTGCATGTTATGCACAGTTAAAGCTTGGATTTGCACTTACCAACACAGATAGGTGTGTCTGTCTGTAACCACATGTACTAGAAAATCAGTTAATGCATATTAAACTTATGGAGTAGGAGGGAGGGTTGAATCTGGAGACGAGCTTGAAACTGTTTTTTTAATTTTTGGGTTCTGTTGCTGTCAAAAGGGAGCAGTTCAGTTTCAGGAATATGGAAAAAAAAACAGTCTCTGTTTTGCTCAGCACAACACTCTGAAATTTCACATGGCAAGGAGCACTTCTTGCCATGTATGAGCTGTCTTGGTGTTTCAGAACATATGGTATGTAAGATCACACACTATTCTATGTCTCCTACCACGGGTAAGAGCAGCAGGGCAAGCGGAGGAGTGGAAGGTAGGATTAATTCCAGATTTGCAAGCACTTCTAGTTGGATAACATTCCCTTACTTTAGTGAAAATGGTACTAATAGAAAAATTAACCCAGTGTGGCAAATAGTGTAAGAATACTAGACTTTAAAAGGGAGGTTGATCTTAGGCAGGATGGTTATCTGAGAGGTAAATTGATATAGAAATATTACACAATGGATGTTCCTGGGTCCTTTTTCCACCAAGATGTTGGTGTTTCAGATTAGCAAATATTGAATGCATGTATTTAAATTCCTTTAATGTCATGCTGATCAGTCAATTAACTGTAGGCTTTGGTTTTAATATAAATAAAAGTTTTAAAATATAACTCTCACTTTTATTATCATTTCTTCAAATGAAGATTACAGCAGAACAAGACAATTCAGGCCAGCAGAAAAGTCCCCAGTCTGACCCCCTGCCCAGAGCAGGCTTGTCCACGGTGTCAGACCAGGGCTCAGGGCTTTACCCTGCGGGGCCCAGAAAACCTCCAAGGAGGGAAACGACACCATCTCCCTGGGCCTGTCCCCACTACCTGGCTGTCCTCACGGGGAAAAAGCTTTCTCTTATCTCCAGCCCTTTGTGCCTGCTCAGCTCACCACCCACCAGGATCCAGGACCTTCTGCCCAAAGCTGCCCCCCACCTCACCAGGATCACTGCTGGGGCTCTGCCTGCCCAGGGCAGGGCTGCCCTTTGCTCCTGCCCCAAGTGCATGGGGGCCCTGTCCTTTCCTCCCACTGATCCAGTTCCCTCTGGACAGCAGCCCTGCCCTCGTGCATATTGACTGGTGCCCCCCAATCTGGCGTCACCTGCGAACCTGACAGGGTGTACTTGGTCACCTCCTCAGGTCACAGTTAAAGATGTTAAACAGGACAGGTCCCAGGGCAGACCCTGCGGGATCCCATGGAGCACCAGTCTCCAGGCAGATACGACCCAGTGACTACCACCTCTGAGCCTGACCACCCAACCAGGTATTTACCTCCGTGGTGGGGCACCCACCCAGAGCCTAACATCCAGCTTGGCTACAAGGACATTATGGGACAGTGCTGGAAGCTTTCCTGAAGTCAATGTAAATGATATCCCCTGCTCTCCACTTGTCCACAAATCCCGTCATTTTATCACAGAAAGCAACCAGATAAGTGACATAATTTTTACCCTGAATAAATCAATACCACCTTCTTCCACAACTGCCGAGATATGTGCTTCAAGAGGATTCAGTCCATGATTTTGTTACTCTTTGATGTAAAGCTGAACAGCATTATCCTTTTACCCCTTTTTGATTACAGGTGCAACATTTTCTTTCCCTCTGTTGTCGCAGACTTTCACTGCTCTTCAAAGCTGTTAGTGGCTTTGTGAATGCATCTTCCAGCTTGCTTGGCACCCTTGGATGCTGGCCATCTGTTCCTATGGACTTGTATGGTCAAATTCGTGCAAGTCATCCCTGACTCAACGCACATCCATTGCTAGTTGTTCTCTTCCTTGAACCAAGTTCCTAAGTGCAGAGCCATAGGAGACCTTGCTTGGTGAAGTTTGAGGCACAGAAGGCATGGAGCGTCTCAGTTTGATCTGTCTTTGCTGTCACTGAATCACCTGTCATATTCAGCAATGGTCTCGTATTTTGTTTTACCTTTTATTACCAATGTAAAGGTAGAAGCTTTTCTTGTTGCCCTTGACCTATCCTACCAGTCTCATCTCCATTTGAGCTTTAGCTTTCCTCATACCATCTCTGCATGCCTGCGCAATGTTTCTAAATTCTTCCCTTGTATCCTCTCCCTGCTTCTACCCCCCATATGCTATCTTTTTTTCTTGGAGCTCTGTCATGAGTTTCCCGCTAGTCAAGCTGGTCTTCTGAGATGTCTGCTTTTCTGCCGAAGCATACACTCTTGTGCATGCACTTCTCCATCTTCAAAGCCTGTTTCTTATTCAGCTGCTTTGCAGATGGAATTTCCTCATTCTCATTTATGATGTTGTGCTGTATTGCTTTTCAGTTTATTCTGTCAGTGTAGGAGCCTAACACATTGGGTGTAAGGATTTTCCGTTTATTTGTTTTTGTTCTACTTTAGGAATGGCATGGTTAGTTTTAGTGTATCCAAAGAGTTAACTGCTGAGACTTCTTGTCTTTTTGTGCTTTGACAGCAGGTTTTAATATAATCATATAGATTGCTAGGCTGTGAGCGTTGTTATTGCAGAGTGGGAGGGTTTGTTAATTGTTGTTAGGCTTGCAAAAACCCCTTCTGAGACAGAAATCAGATTGAACAGATGCACACACAATCAACTTACCTAGGGTAGCGCAGGTTCTCCTATCCAAAAATTCTAGAAGATTTAATTAGGTTTTGTTTGTTTTTCATTATTAAACTGCTTTTTATGGTAACTACTCTGTGAATGCAAGGTACAAGCTATGTGAAAAAAAAAGTAAGCAACCATGTAAAGACAATTTTTGCCTTTCTTCCCTCTGCTCATTCATTTTGCTGAGGGTACCCTTGCTCTTGCTAAGAGACAAGCACATTAACTAAAAGGCCCTGACCTAGAATATAGTAGGGATTAGGTTGGAGAAGCACCAACAGATGGGCACGGTTAGCAAAATACTAAAAAGAAAGGAGGGACTCTGCAAATAATAGGCTGTTTCAGATGGATAAATGGCAGCTCCAAGTTGTCCCTATTTTTCTGGAGCTAAAGGGTTAAGATTAACAGGAGTTATAGAGTTTTGGATTTCATTAGGGTTTTTTAGAGAATAAACAAGTTTTGTCTGTATATTCTTTCTCATTTGAGTCTCTTTTATTGCTGCTTATTCCTAGGATAAATAATAAAAATTATATTAATTCAAAATAATTTGCACTTGGAGAGAATACCTTTAATTTAATCTAAGCACTTTGTTCGTCACACCCCACCCCCCCGCCCCGCCCCTTGTTCTTTCTTTCTGATCTCTTTACCTGCCTAATATATCACACAAAAAGACACTACCAATGTGTCAAGGACACAGTTTAAAAGGAAATATTCATTTGCAGAAGTTGCAGTCTCCATTCCTTTTTTGAATCACTACTGTCTAACCATGTATGTCTCACTTCCATGGCTTGTTAAATCCCACAGGATGCCATGTCAGCCCTCACACTGAACAAAAATTACGGTGTATTTCATTTTGTTTCCATAGCTGACAGCTGGAACTTCTTTAAATGCTCAAAGTGATTATGAAATAATTGGAGGTTAATATGTGATAAAGGTGTCTTTCAGTGGATGGTGTTTTCCCTCCTGTTTTTTCACACAAAAACCTGTGAATCATAATAGAATTTATAATCTAACAGTTTCAGCCCATGCTTTTAGAGTTGTTTCTGAAGTACTGTGACATCAGCATATGTACCTGTGCAGCACACTGGGAATGGTGGTCAAGGAGGATACATTCTGGCTCCTAAATTACAGGTGTCCCTCTCTTACCTCTTGTAGCCATCCTGAAAGGATAATAAGGCATGTTGTTAGTGGATTGGTTTAATTGTTTCTTAGTTTTTCTTGTAAATATCAGAGTGAGTGAAAATACGAGCCAAACTCATCAAATGATTCAGATGTTTTGACTCAAATTAACAGTACAAAATCCATGCGGTTGTGTTAATATGTCAATTTGCAGATACGTTACACTGATGGGAGTTTGATGGAGGAACTGGAATATGATGCTGCTTCTGGTTCTCTACAGTTTGTTGCACCACCATTGGCCTCTTTTTTAAAAGAGGCAAAATATTTTTCTTGACTTTTCATTGGAAATTTTTAGATGCTTAATAAAATACAACTAATAAATATTTTGCATTTGCAAACTTGTTTTTTACTGCCCTCACTTTCAGTTATGGCAGGCAGCCACCTACTTCATCTGCCTCTACACCTGCCTGACCTCTAACTTACAACAACCTGCAAAGAAAATATTTGTAAGAGAGTATTTATAACACATTATTTGTACATAATATCCACAGGTAAAAAGTGAAAAAGAGAGGTTTGGGTAATTAAACACATTACCCAGACTAAAATCTTCACCAACCAGTATCAAATGCAAGAAAAAATGCTTATACCTAAGTTTTTAAACCTAAGTTTTAAACCTAAGTTTTTCTGCTGTGCATTGTTTTTTGAAGAAGAGATCAGAAAACAACACCCACAGACAGTGCTATCTACCCTCAGGAAAATATACTTTTGGTCACTTCAGAGCTTTTAACATTTAGACTAAAATACAAGGTTGGTAAATTTTAGATCTGCTTTACATAGCTCCTGATTCACCGCATCTGAAATTTGGTGGTATATTAATAAAAGAACTAATATAACCTACTGTGGACATCAGTGAATTCTAAGCACATTGAGTTTTATTCTTTTCTCCTTCTATTCCTTGAATATTTTTAGGTGATGAGTGCTTTCTGGGAAGGGATTGCCACGTTCAGCACTTAACATGCCAAATGATGGCCCACAATAGGTCCATCTGGGAATTACGTAAATATGTACATATATATATAAATGCAATAGGAATAATCTATCTGAACTATTAAGCCTATATAAAATTCTCCAGATTTCCTTGAGAATAGCAACCTCTGCTTTGTAAATAGTGTGAGTTTCACCACAGCATTGTATGTCCTGAAGTATATCCACATCGCTCGGTAGTAATGTCGAGCAGAGATGGTGGCTGTCTTCTTGGCCACCCTGATAATTCTGTGCTGGTTCTTCCACGTAGCTATGCCCTTCATCAGATTGTGGTTAAGGGTCTGGATCAGGCCTGCTGAGGGGAACGAAAGTAAGACACAGATCCTAAAGAAATTTTGCTGAAAGGAAAAAACAGGTTCTAATTACACTTGCCCTTGCCTTTCTCCACCCTCTTGGTCTTAGGATTTGTTAACTGCAATATCCTCCTTGTCTTTTCCTGAAATGACGTATAACATCAGACCATATACAGTAGTTTATTACACAGTATATTTTTTAGTCATATGTTTTTTCTTAAACATAATTCAAGTCAGCTAGCCAAAAAACACTTGTCATGTCTGGAACCCAGCTGCTGTCTTGGCATTCTTTATTTTGTGATGCAAGATCTCAGTTTTGCGTGTATTGTCCTTTTTTTCTTGACTACATCATCTTTGACCCTCTAGCTGAAACCTTTCCTAGTAAATGGTGATGAAGCTTGAGTGCATCATGTTTATCCATCTAGTGATGTATCACTTTTCACCACTGTTGCACTTAGTATTAGCTGATCACTTGAGACATCAAAGCATTTGCTCCCTTTTTGCGAGTGAGATACTATGTAGTGTCATTTGTATTCACCTTGGGCAGATGCTGAGCCTCTGTTCATTTCATCAAAGAACTATTTATGAGGCTGTAAAAAAGATGAGTTTCTCCGAATAGTCTCCAAATTAAACTTTTAAAAGTTTAATGTTGGCACACAAGAATAATTACAGTTATAAACCATTAAACATTTAGAGGAAATTTATAGTATTGGAGAAGAAAATTTACAGCTGTGGTCAAACGCAATAAATTTCCCCTGAAAAACATTTCCACAGAAACAATTCTTTCTGAGAATTAAAGAATGTAGTGCTTTGTTAACAATACCAAAATGCACAGGTGATGTCTTTAGACATTATTTAGATAGGAAGATTCATATCTTTATAGGATACCGTTAATTAACGCTGAACAAATGTGTACACATAAACTTATACATATGTTGCCACACACATATATGTTATATTTCATTTGTTTGGGTTTTTTTACATCAGCAAGTATGGGGCTCTGAGTTCACTCATTATATCAGGCTGCATATGCTATGTGATCCTAGAAGGCAGTTCAATAGCTTGCAATTTTCTTCCAAGAATCATGGTGTTGCAATTATCATATGCCTACAGGGCAGTTAACATCTATGAAGCTTAGTCAGTCCTTTAGCCAGTCCTTAGGCAGTCCCTATTTTTCTCTGCTACCATGTCTGAGATTTAATATTATAAAAAATAATCTCACTTCAATTCTCCAAATCTTTCCACTCGTAGAACAAAATTTATGGCATCTGCCTCTGCTTAGCTTTCACGCTACCTAATAAACCTCTATTTTCTAGAAATATCCTTAAATTAAATCAGTTTATTTAAGGCAAACTCCAAAGCCTATGGAAGGAACTAAAAAGATTCCCATTAATTTCTCTGGGCTTTGATTCATGCTATTTTTCACTTTAATTATTTCATGTAACATCTAGCTCTCTTGGAAACATTTGGATTTTGTCTTTTCAAACAAAATAGGGATGAAACATATTTCTTTTTAATATTTTATGCCTAAGGAGAAGTGGAAGCATTTCAGATTCCTCAGCTACTTTTCTATTTCACTGAGTTATTGTAATTCATTATGCATAACAAAAAATCATATATTCCTATTTACAATTGTTTAGTGTAAAGGAGACAATAAAGCATGCGACTGAAATAGAATAAATCAGAAATATTCAACTGAACACGTAAATTAGACTGTAAACATTTTGGAGCAGAGCCTGTACGGTTCATGATTATAGGTTTGCACAACACAATCGGACATGGCCATGACCTTTAGATGATATTATGGTATAAACAATGAATCGGTGGTATTTTGTAATAATTAATCACAGAAATAAAAATAATTATTTAATTTCTTGTGCAGACTTTGTGTCAAACTCTGTTGCATGTTTACATTGTGACAGGCAACACCATCTGTCACAAAAATCACAAATTTACCTTAACAGTGCAGTTCTATCTTTTGCACTCCTCTCTGACTGAAGGCCTTGGGATTATTAAAACCTTATTGATAAAAGCTGTTGGTTTGGACAGTAGTTGGTAGTCTTTGAATGTGTGAATGAAAAATAAGGAAATAAATTTAAATGAAGAATCAGACTCTTAGTTGTTTTCTGTAGGTTTAGATGCATTTTTTTCAAGAGAACTAGAGTCTCCTTTCCACAGCATTCCTGCTAAGACTCTTCAGATGTCATAGGTCTCAGCTCAAGATCTCAAAAGAAATTAAATGCAGACAACAAAATGGTTTCCTGTAAACTGTGGGACACTATGTCAGCTGGCAGCCAAATGCAGTAAACGTAATGCCCCAGAGAACTACCAGGGTGTACATATGTGAGGCCACAACTCACAGAGTGAGTGCAGGATCCAACAGACCTTCATATTTTCTCTTTTTTTCCTTCTGTCTTGCTTGCCCTTATCACTTTCATGTATTTTATATCTTTGCAAACTTGTATGATTGTTTCTTAATTAAAATTAATCCTTTCATTTAAAAAAAAAGTGAAAAATGTTTTGGAAATACTTTTCTGCTCAAATGTGGTGATTTTGTCTGAGCAAGGATATAGGAGAAGGTGACTTGTCTTACACAATTTATTCATCTACTCCAGCTGACGGAGCAAATGAAACACAAATTGCTGCCTGGCAGCATTTATAAGTGTTCAGATTGATCAAAAAGTCTGGACAGGTGAAATCAAGTCATAGTAGCAACTTATTGATAGTTGTTGACTCTAGTCAGGACTGCAGGCTTCCTTTGTACTAGGTATATATGATTCTGGCTGTACTTTACACACATAATCCAGACCAGATAGACCAGATAAATATTGTTAGAACATGGATATTTTATACAATGGGAATTTGTATCTCTCTATCTTTGTTTTCCCCACCCAGATAAGCAAGAATGCAATAACAGTGGTAGTTTCTACCAAGCATCGGTAAGAAGGCTCAATTGTATGTCTTTGGATCTAAATGAATATGTATTAAGCATGCTGCTGATGTACTCTTTGTAGAGGATGGAGAGGAGAAATGAAAAAAAAGCAGAGAAAAAAACCCAGTGAAAACAATAAGGGAAAGACCTTCAAATAACTTCAGCAGTTTGGACTTAGGTTCTGAAAAAAAGGGTAGAAGATGACTGGAAAAGAGAATCTAACTGGTTTTAACACTTTTAATGCTTACTCTCATCAGTTCTGTATGCACAGGATTTGGTGGGTAATACAATCAGCTAAAGCAAATACGGTGATGGATGACAGATGATTATAATTTCTGTGCTGCAAAGGCATTGTAAGGTTGAAATGCTTTCAGAGGTGCCACAGCTACAACTGATGTCATGATCTCCGAGCAATGATCACAACAATTTGCAAATACATATTGATTATTTTATTACTAATATGCAGCTTTGAAATCAAGAAGTAGCGTAGCTGCTTGTTTGTAGCATGTGAATGTCCAGTCTGCTGAGGACTGTGCCTATTCCTACCTGTGAGGGCAGCTGCCAGAGGCCTTTCAGGCTAATAAATTTAAATAGAATAAAATGAGTATCTATTTTAAAAGCACTCCTCTACCTTTTCCTCCTTCCTACAATGAAAACCAAACTCTTCAAGAGTAAAAACTAAGGTTTCAGTTTCTGTGTGCAGTGGATATGTGAAACTGCTGACTGACTGATTGATCTAAGCTGAAGGTAATAATTATAATTATTTTATCTTTATGTGACAGACAAGCTCTCAGGAAATCTATGTCTGATAAAGGTCAGTTCTTTACTTTCATTGGTTTGCTACACAGTCAGCAGCAAAGTGTAATAAACCTAATTTCTTTCTTCTTGCTTATTCAACCTATAGATGGTTATAGACTTTATCACATGAGAAGAAATTGGTTCTTTGTTTCCTTATTTATGCATGACATTAATTCTGCCTTCTCTTAAAAAAAAATCATGTATGGGAAAGCCCAATGATATATACCAGCTTCTCTAATAATTGGTATGTGTGTGGGGGGGGGGGGATATAGGTCTAATTTAAGTACTTTTTTATTATTTTCTTGTTCAGTTTCTAAATTATTTTTCTAATTAAAAAAACAGGGATATTACCCCTGGAATTATCTGAAGGGCTTTGTTTGGCATATTCTTATATCTTCTTCCCTCAGATAAGTTTGTGGGGTTTTTTCCCTCTTTCCTTTAGGTTAAATGCTAGATTAGGGAAAAGTGCCAAAGGAAAACAAACCTTTAAAGCTTTCTAGCCTGTTACTGTCTTACTTTTTCAATAATGACTGTTACTGCACGTAACATGATTTATCAGACTCTTCAAAAATGACTGATGCCCGAAGTTCTTTCAACTTTAGGAAGACAATTTATGGGCTGCAGCACAGGGACACAGGATAGTGCTAGGACAGTGGCAGTATGGCTGTACTATCTAAGCATCTAAGCAAGAAGATGCTGAGTATTTATCGCTGGGCCTTATGCTAAGGTTAGGTTGATTCTTACTAGAATCTTGTTACCAAAGAAATATTGAGCTAGCTATTGGAAGTTTGGGAATTTGTCAAGCTTTAACTACAATTTCATTTACAATGACATAGATGTCAAACATTTGTAAATTTCGTGGGTTAATATTCCTAACAGATATAGCAAAACAAGAATGAGAGTAGATTGAGATTAGAGATAAGGACAGATTAGCTAATATAAAGAACTGTTCCTTGTGACTAGATCAGGAAATATCTTGGACCTGACTTAGGCTGAAGCACTGCAATATCTTAGAATTACTTACTTCAGCCTTTTCATTTATGTGTATGTTAACATGATAACACCTATTCCTGTGGCCAAATCTAAAGAATGGTGGCAAACTGTCTTAGGATAATGGCTTTCATCCCAAGAGATCTCCACACTTCAAAAATGCAGGTATTGTGCTCTTGCTTTCCTATCTTATTAAAAATGAATTGTAGAATAATGTGTCTGGCATAAAGGAGTATCTGTAAGCAATTCTTATGCACACTGTGAAGTACAGTCATTCCTGCAATAAAATTCAGCAGCTGCACTTGTGGTCATGCACCATACACAGAAGGATAGAAATGGAACAGGAATACATCACCTTTTTTCCCCTGATTGGTCCTGTAGCCAGGAACGGATGAAGTATAGTAGCTTCCTGGCTATATCTCCTTCTGAGATTGCTGTGTTAAAGGACCATATTGCTTCCCAATAACAGTAGAGAACCATCCTACCCATTTTTTGTGCCCGCACATTGTGGAAGGCAGACACAAATTGCTAAAACCTAAAACCTATCAAAGCCATTACTATCACCAACTCACATCACTGCCATTAAATACAGGAACCAAATTACATTCCAAAGCTAGGGTCCCTGCATGTTGGGAATGGAGGCAAAAATTGACTGGTCTTCTTTTGCCTGTATAATTAGGGGACTAATGAGACAAAATTTTGCCAGATCTGCACTGGTCTTGTACCTGTCTACCTGTACTATGCCTTCAAAGACACCTGGGGAGGTCAGAAGGCTTTAACGTCTCTCAGTAAACTTCTTCCAGAAGGACTTCTGAAATTGGTCAGCTGAAGCTAATGGCAGAAAAATAAATTTGAGCAGCAGTAACCCCAGGGCAAGGGGGAGGGCAAGGGAAGAGAAAATGGAGATAATAGCAAATGGGAAAAGAAGATGCAGGGGCAACTACATGAGATGAATAATCAAGAGGTGATTAGCAAATTTTGTATAAATTTCTAAGAGGATACTGTTTCAGTCCTCTGTGAAAAGCAATTCTGCACCAGACCTTCTGCAGTTATGAAATGCAGCAGTACCTCTCCAGTTTAGAGAGATCGCACCAGTTCTAGCTCGCAGCTGTTCTTCAGATCATTGGTCTTCACTTGCACTCAGTTATTTGGATCTGAAAGGCTGACTTTGTCCCCCAAGCCGTTTAGGAATTAGGTCCACAAGGAGATGCTAGCAAAGAGGAGGCCTCAAACAGAGCATAGTCAGCAAGCCGTGATATTTATATGCAGTAAATGGAGAAAACAATACATCCAATGGTTCACCTATTCATGAAGGGAAAGAAAGGTCTGTGGTTTTATGACAGTGATGCCAATTAAGCGTCAATTGACAGTTAAAAGAGCATTTATTGAGACTTAATAGGAAAGATGATGGGTAATCTTTAATGGAAAAGATGATGTGTAATCTAGTTAAAATTACAGGACACAAATATAATTAGATTTTCCACACATAAAATTGTAACGAATATTTAGGCTCTTAATTGGATTTTAAAAAGCCAGCAATATTGAGTTAATAATTGTGACAACTAATAGAGTATCTAACTAAATGTCAGTATTTTTATTAATTGATATTTAATTTTCTGTAGACTGTCTTGGCAAATGTTAATTAAATGCCAGAAAATTCCTTACAAATTTTAACATATTAATAACCTTAAATTATGCCTTTATTGCTTACATAATTGTAAGTTAATTACATAGTTACAGACTTACTCTCTACTCTTTGCACAGAGCTTAGGAGGATGAAGTTTCTTATGGGTCAATAAACTCACCTGCTTATTACCTACACAAATGGAAAGTGAAGGCTGATCCTGTGTAATCCTGTTCTTTCTGTGGTGTAGCATGTATTAATTTCTGGGCAACTCTAGTTCCAGCCGAAGGAATTTGAACCAGGTGCAGTGTCTGTTTTTCCCTATTTCCAGGAGATATATGGTAAAAGGTCATTAATTAGGGCTGTAATGGTCTGGAATTCAGAAAAACGGTGAGAAGTTAGAATACTTACATTCTTGGTAATCAAAACCTTGCAGCTGCTTTTGATGACTAAACATTGCCATTAACTAGCTTTACTATTTGTAATTTAAGTTATTCAGAACAAGAGAAGAGAATTCAGGTCAGCATAACCACATGCTTTGTCTTTTATCAAAATACTGCACATATTTATCATTGGGAAAATTAATGAGTATTTCTGACCAATTCTGTAGCTCAGCCCACAAGGTAGTTCCAATCTCCTGAAAAAACAACAACTTCTTCATGAGCAAGGCTTGCTACTAATCAAAAATACAAGCAAGTCCAGGACACTTTTTTTCCTTCTTAAGGCCAGACATTTTCAGGATCCGTATTTAGATATCTAGGGTCCCACATCTAAGAGAGAAGTATATACATGAACCCTTGGTTCTGTTGTATTGTTTAGATGTTTTGGGACTGCTCAGTTTACGGCTTCTTGTTCATTCTAAGTTGTCTTACTTGCAAAGGAGAGAGCTTCACAAATACTGACTTATATTTGGGTCTATTATCTCCTTACATTTTTCTTTGATTAAAAGATAGCATGCAGAATAAGGAGCCATCAAAGAAGTAGACGTAAGTTTTTGGAATCATTGTTTTTGTACTTCCACTGTGTGAATTAGCAGTGGTCAGTCATACCTCAGTGACGTGTATTTGTGATTATGGTCATTCACTACTTTGTTTGGGCTTCCTGTTTATATCTTACTGACTTAAAGTGAGGGGTCACCACAAATGGAGATGGTGAAAGTTAGCTATATAATAAACTTATACACAATTTTCAATTAACTTGCCCTTAATATAAATAAATGTCCATGAATGTATCCTGTGGTGAAGTGCTTAGATGGAGATGTTTCAGAGGAATGTACTTTTACAAAGCTATTATTGCTAGCAAACGGCATACAATATTACCATTGGTGAAGATTCTGTATCGACTGGTGTATCAATAAGAGCAAGGATATTGAAAATATAGATCAATAAAACTATAGGCAATCAAAATGCACAACACATTGATGGGGAGACATTTTCAACAGGTATAAATTGTCACAGCATTGCTAATTTCAACACAGTAGCATTGATTTCCACCAGTGTCAGGATCTTCAACATCCAGACATTGTTCTCTCCTTATTAAAGTAATGTGTGAATGTGTGTGAGAGAGAGGCACAGAGGGATGTTCTCATATACTTGACTTCAGTGGGAATGAAAGATACCTTGCCCCCTTCTGGATCAGGGAACATCAGTGATTCAGGCAGAAGTCAGGCAGGTGTGTGGGGTACTAAGCTGATAGAAATTAAGGTAGCTTGTCAAAACTAATAATCTGTTTGTTTAGAGGGGGGAAACAAAGAAAAACAAGCTCAAAATTAGATTCAGTCTTACTTTTTCTCTTTGTCTTTAGACAGCAAATGAAAAAGAAGGAATAATGATAAAGGCTTTCCTTGCCTTTTCTTTCAGCTTTATCAAAGCTTTAACTTTTTGAAAGTTCAAGTCACAAAAGAATCAGCAAGGCTCTGGCTTTGGCACTTCAGCTATTTACAGGGCTTGGTGTTTAAAATCTCTGAGGAAGATAAGTTCAAACCAAACTAAGTCAACTCTTTTTGCTTGGTTTACCTATAATAAAATTCCACAAAATTTGTAATAAAAAAATGTCATTGGGGATCTTTTGTTACCAAAAAACCTTACCCCAGCATACTTTTTGTTTTAACCAGATCTGTTTTCTGTAACAGCTGTATGTTCAGGTAGCTCTTCTGAAGGTGTATTCAAGGCAAAATATTTGAACAGTTTATAAGGGGTATTTAATTGGCATAAATCAATGCCACAAGCAGCTTAATTTTTCATGGTGTTTCTAATCTAAGTGGAGCTTTTATAAATTAAGTTGGTGAAATCTGTTCTGCTGTCTTCCAGTTGTATCCTGATTTTACATGGATTTAATTGATAAAGGCAATTTCATATTTGTGATCTGATATAATTTCATGTGTGATAACGCTATCTTATTATTTATTTTCTTTAACCTTCTAGCTTAACATCTGTATACTTCTTTTATAATTCCTGTGTTCCCTATTCTTTGTACTTTGTACTTTTGTACTTTTCTTCTTAGATTTTGTTCCGTTGCAATCTGAATTATTTTGGTTAATCAGCTTTCTTATATTCCAGATTAATGATAATTGACACTGTTTCTTGGCTTGTGTAGTTTATTTTTCTAAATGTCAACCTCTATTCAAGAAATAATACACCCCAAACTCATTTTACATGAAAATTAAAGGATAGGGTTCTAGATGATAGGTTTCTGCATGATTTTTCTCATTTTAGTATTTAGATGAAAATATGCAATTAATTTATATTGAGGCGTTTCCTGATTTCACACTATGCATTGAATATGTTGACATCAATCAGGCATTTTCATATCTCATTTTGTTAATTAAGAATGAGTGAGAAAATCAGGGAGCTCTTGATCATGATATACAATATTGGAATTAAAGCATGCTAAACTGCTGACTTTCTGAGCTTAAGAAATGTTTTGCACTCTCTGTTAGAAATACTTTGAAGCACTTTTGCAGCCATTGAGATCTTTACAGTAATATAATTACACTGATGGACAGTGAAAAGAGTTCTTAAGCAGAGCGAAAACAAAACACAGGTTTATGCACTTCAGGAAAGCTAAGGATAGTTTTACTACTCAGAACAGATTTATACTCAACCAGCTTAACCCTGCAAATATATTTAAACTCATGTAATAGTGTAAGAGAAATATAAGAAATATAAGATTAATTAATCTATGCATTTTTTCTGTGGTTTACTTGTCTGTTCTCAAAATTCTCTTCTGTAAAATTTACTTAAACAATGAAAAATTTATAATTTCCTGCTAGAAATCATGTGGAAGTCAGAGCTAAAGAAACTCTAAATATGGGATTTTACACTTCTAGAACTGGTTGGCCTAAAAATAAAACTACTATATGCAGATTTCCTGGAGGTGATATCAATTTGAATAAAACATGAAAATTTCAATACCCTGTTTTTTAAACAAATATTTAGTTTGAAATTTTGTCCTGAAGCATTGCAGTGATTATCCCACAACTTCAATATTATTCAAAATATGTCTCTAAGAATGTATTGCTGTAGCATGTTTTAGCTTTTTGTATTATTTGTTACACAAAATGATGATTAGAAATATAGAGTTATAAACCAGTATCTTCGCACTAACTAGTTAAATAAAGGGCTATTATATGTGTCTTCATATAACAGAGTTCATGGGTTCTTAAAGACGCGGCTCCTTGTGTTTGGGTATTTTTGATTCTTTTCCCTAGTCAGAGGGGAAATATTAATGAAAGAACTGGTGTGTTATTTTGTAAAAAGTTTTTTAAAGATCATCACCATTAGGCTGACATTGTTTCTTCCTAAATCTGCCATGTCATGTATGCAAGAGACTGAAATCCATGTACACACGTAGAACACATACTATTCTGCAGTAGTCATCTTGCAAAGTCCAGAATCAGGAAGATTTTCAACATAATTCAATTGTCTTCCATGTCAATTTGCATGGCCAGTGATTTGGCCCTTCTTTCAAATATATATATTTTTTAGTCACAGTGAAAAAAGACCCTTTGTGTATATACATCTGGATTTTATCAGTCAAAATATTATGTCAGCTGTATTGCCCTTCCCCTGAAAGAACAAGCTAGCCTTATTCATGATACTGTATATGTTCTGACATTTGAAGAAAAAAATTTATTTCATATGGTGGCAGCATCAGTGAGTTTGTTATAAGAACTCTGTTTCCCTCCCAGCTGTTTACCAGCCCATTAGGTGTTAATTTTACAAGTGAGTAACATGGTCATGTTTTTTAAGGAAACAAGTTACTCCAGTGGATCCAGTGGTTTAGTATGCAAAGTGTAAATACAAATCACCATGCTCAGTAGCAGAGGTGTGGGTTTTCTCTGCTGTGGCACTACAAAAGTATCTTGTTAACATTACAGACATTAAGGACTATCTGCTGCACTACTGAAGTAGTAAAAATTTTCTTGGGATCAGCACTACATGTAAGACAGTTCTCAGACAGTGAAATGGTTAGTCCTCCACTAATCTTAAGTGACTGAGACAACAGGAACATCACTGCCATCAGAGGAGTATTTTTGCCCTACATGGATTTTGTTTTAATTCCGGGTAAATAAGAAAGTTCAGGACCTCAGAATTACAGGCTTAGCTTTTGTAAGGATTCTTATTTACAGTTGTATATCAGATTTGCAATTTAAACTGAGATAAGAGTTCTGCAGTTTTGCTATAACTCCATAAAAAAAAGAAAATTGTTGGAGATAAGCCATGAAAGTAAAAGAGCAGTTCAGTGACAATTCACAGTTGTCAAGGATATAATGTGAGAAGACAAAGGAAGAAATTGAAAATAGCAGTTACAATCAGAGATTTTTAAGTTACATTAAAAAAAAAAGCATTTTAAAAGTTGTGCTGAATAGGTCTATGTAATGTGAAAAATGGAAAAAATATATAAAGCAGATGGTTAATCAGGCAAAAGGAGGTCTAGACAAAGATTTAACAGAACTATTCATTAAAATAACCAAAAAATCTTTCATTTCTATCAGAGCAATAGGGAGCAGAGGCCAAAAATTAGAAATGGGGAAAGAGAAGTTGTTGCTAGAGAAGATGGTAATAAAGTGATATTTATTCTGTAGGTCTTTTAGAACTCATTTATCCATAATGGACCAATTAGGGCAAAATTTGAACATAAATATGTCTAATAAGAAAGTCTTATAAGTATTCTAATAAGAAACATTTTATGAATAGTGGAGGAGTGAATGCCTTTTTTCTCCTTACAGACTTACCCAAGCTCATCAGCTACCCACTGAGACCAATAGAGAAACATCATTTTATATTTGTGGACTCTGGATCATAACCTGGATTATGATAAAATATTAAACTCGGTAAAATAGTACCTTACTGCTTATGTAACAGTCCAGAGTTGTTTTGTAATGACTTATTTAGACTGCAGGAAGAAATGGGTTACAAAATATGAAATGTGTGTTGATCTTGCAGAATGTATGCAAGTAAATTACCTTACTCACCCTGCCTTTTTCTCAGCCTGTATGAGGATGAGCCAAAGATTATCCCATTTCAGAAAATAAGATCCTCACAGCTGTTTATGTAAACAAGGATTTACTGAAGCACTGGCAATATCTGCATCTGCTCCTACCCTTGCAATAGAAATCATTTCACACTCATTGCCCTCTTTGATAGGGGTGAGCTGAACTTGTTCTCCAAACCATCATGATACCACCTGAATTATAAAAACCCACTGGTCAGGCTTTATTGTATGTCTGCATGCTTTAAACAAGACTCCACAGGGAGTGGAGTCTTTTTAAAGTCTTTCTCCTCTCATTTTCCTCTCTGTTTTTACTGTGCTATAATTATCTCCCCTCCTCCCCCCTCCCCCCCCCCCCCCCTTTTAGGGGGGGTCTTCTTTACTGTTCATTTAATCTTTCTCAACACAT
The DNA here is from genome assembly GCF_964195595.1 of Calonectris borealis. Taxonomy (NCBI): domain Eukaryota; kingdom Metazoa; phylum Chordata; class Aves; order Procellariiformes; family Procellariidae; genus Calonectris; species Calonectris borealis. The sequence goes on along the minus strand of NC_134352.1, from coordinate 12,733,217 downwards.
AGTTAAACTAGTGTTTATCTCCTGGTGTGCATTGGGTGTTATGGCTGTTAGCTGTCAGAAACTGGGATCTGCAGTTGCCTGTAACGTTTGCTAAGAGCATAAAGATCTTCAATAAATTTGGGTGTTATATAGACCTGACCTAAACACAAAAGGGATATCAGATCAGGGTACAGGACTGATGTTAATCTGTATAAATAACTGAAAGTCATTGACACCATAAACTGCATGGAAAGGAAAGCAGCTATAACAAATGTGAAAGCCGTGATTCCCTGATCCCCCCCAGAACCTTCACAGGTTCCCAATCCAACCTGGCTTTATGGTAGTTTTAATAAAATGTTGATTTGTAAGCATTAAGAACCTACCAGAGTAGTAATGGTGTCAAAGTTGGATAGCAATCTAATTTCTAGAGTTAGGGAATCTTTTAAAGCATTGCTTAAATGCAGAAGTTCAGAAAAACAAACAAAAAAAAGCAACAAAAATTCAATACTTAAGAATTTCTGATCCTTCTGAAACCAAACCAATCCAATACACAACAAAACCCACAACCACCACAAAACTGAATCAGAGGTTAGTAAAAAAATTAATGCATTTCTTATTTTTCCTGGAGCAGGTTTATTTATTCTTTATCTAGGTTAAAGTTATATGACTTTTCTCTTTAAGGATGGAAAAATCAAGGAGGGAAAGTCAGTAGCACATGGTGTAAGGGTGTTGTGAAAATGCCGAACAGATGCCACCATTGCTTGCCATCAGGTGTGTATATCCATTGAACTTGCAACCAAGACTAACCAAGTACAATTCACCGTATACTGGGGCAGCACAACCCACAAGACCACAGAAACTCATGAGGGCTCATGAAACCGAAGGGGAAGCCATCAGCAGCCTTGATATAAACCAAAGGAAAATGCATGGAATAGCAAAGGCAAGTATGTGTATTTAAATGTGAACAACTCGGGCATCAGTACTGCAAACATTCATGCAGTGTTCACTTACGTAATTTACATGTGGAAAGTGTTTTTGCAAGATCTGAACTTGTTCTGATAATGCAAAGAAATAAAAGTTTTTATAAAAACTGTTTGTCATTGCTACAGACAAAGTTAGGGAAGTGGTTGAGTCACAATCCCTGGAAGTATTTAAAAGACGTGTAGATGAGGCGCTTAGGAACATGGTTTAGTGGGCATGGTGATGTTGAGTTGACAGTTGGACTTGATGATCTTAGAGGTCTTTTCCAACCTTAATGATTCTATGATTCTATGATTTCTTTTAAAACAATGTAACCATTTCTTACTTGGCTTTAGGTAAAGTCCTTTCTTTTGTACACAAATATAAATGCCCTTTAAGCCAATTAATATCTTTGATTTGCATGATTTATATACATAAAAACCTATATATTTTACTGTAATCAAATATGCATCTTTCAAGTATACCATCTATTTTAATTATTGTAAATAAAATTCAGATACTCCTCATAACTTGCATATATGTATTAAGGAACAGAAAACGTTGGGAGATAGCAGCCTTCTATGAGTACTGACAACGGACAATTTCGTGTAATAGAGTTCCAACAAGCATTTATGAGGAGCCTTCCAAATGTATTTAATCCAGTTAAGTGAACATTCACCAATATGGTAAACTCCTTTATTCAAATATGCATGTTTTTAAGGTGTCTGTGTAGTCTTTCACAGTTTATGCCTCTGCTTTGTTCACTCTTCTACAAAGAAATACAGTACATTATTTCTTAAATCTGGAATCTTAAAGCTTATTGATGTACCTTCTGCTACATAAGGAGTTAAACTGAACTAAATTATGTCCAATATTACAGTATTATATGGAACTGGTGGAAATTAGTGTGAGTTGTTTGTTTTTTTTTTTTTATTAAGCATTCCTCCAACCACAGGGATGTTACACAGAGAAACAGCACTATACTAGCACAGAAATAAAATAAGTATGCTTGACAAGCCTATTCTGCATAGCACTGCTCTGTGTCTGCAGAGAGCTCCTGGCTTACTTCAATGTGTATAGTTTTTACACAGGAAGAAGAGACAACTATTCATGTACTTTTGTCTTAGATTCATGTACTTATCTCACTAATATTTTGCTTTATTAGAAAGCAATCGTAGATGCAAGTTAGATATGTCCTTCCTACCTTTTTCCTGCCTGGCTGGGAAAATGACTGCATTCCTTTTTACTGCCACTGACAATACCTAATTGTGATGATTTTGGCTGGGATAGAGTTAATTTTCTTCACAGTAGCTAGTATGGGGCTACGTTTTGAATTTGGGCTGAAAACAATGTTGATAATGCAGGGATGCTTTCATTACTGCTGACCAGTGCTTACACGGAGTCAGAGCCTCTTCTGCTCCTCACCCCACCCCACCAGCGAGTAGGCACAAGAAGTTGGGAGGGGACACAGCTGGACAGCTGTCCCTAACTGACCAAAGGGATACTCCATACCATATGACGTTATGCTCAGCATATAAAGCTGGGGGAAGAAGAAGGAAGAGGGGGACGTTTGGAGTGATGGCGTTGGTCTTCCCAAGTAACGGTTACGCGTGATGGAGCCCAGTTTTCCTAAACACCTGCCTGCCCATGGGAAGTAGGGAATGAATTCCTTGTTTTGCTTTGCTTGCATGCACGGCTTTTGCTTTCCCCATTAAACTGTCTTTATTTCAATCCATGAGTCTTCTCATTTTTACTCTTTCACTTCTCTCCCACTGTGGGGGAGAGTGAGCAAGCGGTGCGGGGTGCTCAGTTGCTGACTGGAGTTAAACCACGACACTAATGCTTATTTGTGTTCTTCCTGGGGGGAAGGTAGACCACTAGTTTCCAACAGTACATGTGGACAGTACTTTGTGGCTTGGATAATTCCTTTTTTACATCAGAGGTAGCATAAAACAGTTGTTTGAATTGTTAGCATCATATGTAAACTGGTTCGCTCTTTAAATGGTTGTTCCAGAGGATTATTCCTTTAATTCTTCTCATTTCTGTCAGATGTACTGACATATAGCTGGTCTTGCAAAGGACTGTTGACTTGAGCAACTGTCTATCATGTTTTTCTGTATTTTTTTTGTCCTCCTACAACTGAGAGGACAAAAAAATGTGGCAATCTGGTGAAGTTCCCGCTGACAGGAAAAGGGGAAACATAACCCCCATTTTTGAAAAGGGAAAAAAAGGAAGACTCGGGGAACTACAGGCCAGTCAGTATCACCTCTGTGTCTGGGAAGATCATGGAACAGCTCCTCCTGGAAGCTATGCTAAGGCACATGGAGGACAGGGAGGTGATTTGAGACATCCAGCATGGCTTCACCAAGGGCAAGTCCTGCCTGACCAACCTAGTGGCCTTCTATGATGGAGTGACTACATCTGTGGACATGGGAAGGACTACAGATGTTGTCTATCTGGACCTCTGTAAGGCCTTTGACATGATCCCCCACAACATCCTTCTCTCTAAACTGGAGAGATATGGATTTGATGGGTGGACTGTCTGATGGATGAGGAATTGGTTAGATGGACGCATCCAGAGGGTAGAGGTCAATGGCTCAATGTCCAGATGGAGATCGGTGATGAGTGGTGTCCCTCAGAGGTCAGTATTGGAATCAGTACTGTTTAGTATCTTCATCAATGACATAGACAATAGGATCGAGTGCACCCTCAGAAAGTTTGCAGATGACACCAAGCTGAGTGGTGCGGTCGACATGCCTGAGGGACGGGATGCCAGCCAGAGGGACCTGGACAAGCTGGAGAAGTGGGCCCATGTGAATGGGTTGAACATGAGGTTCAACAAGGCTAAGTGCAAGGTCCCGCCTGGTATCAATACAGGCTGGGGGATGAAGGGATTGAGATCAGCCCTGCTGAGCAGGACTTGGGGGTACTGCTGGATGAAAAGCTGGACATGAGCAGGCCAAGTATGCTCGCAGCCCAGAAGGCCAACCATATCCTGGGCTGCATCCAAAGAAGTGTGGCCAGCAGAGCGAGGGAGGTGATTCTGCCCCTCTACTCTGCTCTGGTGAGACCCCACCTGGAGTGCTGCGTCCAGCTCTGGAGCCCTCAGCACACGAAAGACATGGACCTGTTGGAGCAGGTCCAGAGGAGGGCCACAAAAATGAATAGGGGGCTGGAACACCTCTCCTATGAAGAAAGGCTGAGAGTGTTGGGGTTATTCAGCCTGGAGAAGAGAAGGCTTTGGGAAGACCTTATTATGGCCTTTCAGTACTTAAAGGGGGCTGATAAGAAAGATGGATGCAAACATTTTAGTAGGGCCTGTTGTGACAGGACAAGGTGTAATGGTTTTAAACTAAAAGAGGGTAGATTCAGACTAGATATAAGGAAGAAATTCTTTATAATGAGGGGGTGAAACATTGGAACAGGTCACCCAGAGAGATGGTAAATGTCCCATCCCTGGAAACATTCAAAGTCAGGTTGGACGGGGCTCTGAGCAACCTGATCTAGTTGAAGATGTCCCTGCTCATTGCAGTGGGGTTGGACTAGATGACCTTTAAAGGTCCCTTCCAACACAAACTATTCTATGATTCTATTCTATGATTCTATAATTGGGATTGACCCCTGACTAGCATATGATCAGACATCTCACTTCAGCAAAGCAAGATTACTTGACATCAGTTCAGAACTGCACTTGCCTTCCCTCTCTTCTTTTAACAAAATGGTACAATTAGGCACTATATTCAAATCCTTTGAAAGACTGAAAAAGGGAGGGAATTTTTAGGGAAGAGAGACAAATTATTAGTAGCTGAAAGGGAATCTTGAATGGTAACGTTATTTCTTTGTCCAAAACTAAACATTGTGGCAGTTACACAATATCACTGAAGTAGAAAAGTCTCTTTTCGTCTCGCATTCCCTAAAGAAAGAAGAAATCTAGAAAGTTTTCTATTATTGGTTCTGCTGCACAAAGAGATAGCACAAAAAACAACAGGGCTCAAAACAAAATGCTTTATTGAATAACAGAAGAAGGATGATATCAATATGTTTTTATCTGTTCAAGAAATTTCTCCGTAACGGCTTTTTGGTGCCCAGTGCTCTAATACCCTATATGGCTACTAATGGCTTTCTAATCTCATCGTCTGCAATGCTAGAGTTTTAAATCTATTTACTTCAATTTCATGACATGTATCAGGGACAAAAGGATGTATTTACTGGCTTTGTGTTACATGCTTTTATTCGATTAGAAGGTGCCCAGGCGTCTTCATCAGGAACTCTCATTGCAAGTTCTCAAGGAAAGAAGCAAAGAAAAGGTCACTTTATTAATAATTTCAGTAGTCAAATAAAAAAAGACAGATTCTTGATGTAGCTCTGAATTACAACATATCTGGCACTAGTTTCAGTCTGAATTTCTCCTTTCGGTAGGCTGCAGCTTGCCTCTGATGTATTGCACTTTACCACTTGAATCTCTTTTTCTTTTATTTTGTGAATGAAAATATTTTTTTTTGTTTTCATCTTAGGTGGTACGGCTCTGACTAAACAATTTGAGCACGTGTGGGTATTTGGGGAGGGGAGAAAACCTGTCACTAAGTTTCCTTTAATCCTTCTGAAATTTTTCCCTGAAAAAGCTTAGCCTAGAGCAGCTGGGATATGTGTAGGGAATATCAATAGCATTTTCACCCCCTTTGATAGTTGACTTTCTTTGCTATAGATTACTACCGTCTCAGTGCAGAGTAAATGACTTCTTTTTCTGAGGAGAGAAATTTTGAACAAGAATGGGGAGGAAATCATGTGAAATGCACTGTGTCTGACCTATCCCAAAAGTAGACAAGTCTATTGCAATCCTTGGATGTAAGAAAGGATCTTAACGCAAAAGTAGATGTGGTTCTTAGGTCCAGAGATTTTCAAGTTAGTCTGTCAAGATGGCTGACATAACAGCTGTCACAAAAACTCAGCCTACAAAAGATTAACAATTATTGTAAGATTGTGTATAAAACTGGATTCTCCTTCAGTGCATAGAGACTTGCAGGCTTGACAGTGACCCTTGCTTATTCTTCATTGGAAAAATGCAACAGAACATCTTACCCTGTGGCGGCACTAGAACAGTAGGGACCACATCATGATGTATTCTTCTAAGAGAACACTCCTGAATTTTCCAGTCAAGATTTGTCTCTGCAATCCATGCTAAGTCTCTCTGCCTGGCTTTCTTATGCTGAATGCTCTACCTGAATGCAAAAAGGCATCTTCTTCATGTGTTTCTGAGAGAGCAAGAGCAGAACTGATTATTCCTTCCTCCCCCATTGGACCTGTTATGTTGGTACACATATTTAGTAGGCACAGTAATATGAATGTAAAACTTGTTGATTCTGCTGAAGTTTCCATCTTTGGAAAATGCTATCAGAAGAGAGAAAAACAAAAATTGTACTAAAGAGCCACTTCTGAATTTATGAAACATATGACATGAACCTTGAAAAGTACTGATATTGAGTCTTCATGTGTATGACCTGCTGCCATGAGGTAGCAAGTGTTCACAACAATTTTAGATTGCAATAAGGAACTTTTCAACTCATCTGGGTGTTCTAGCTGAATATCCAAAGGCTGTTATTGCACTCTCCAGGAGAAAGCATATTGAAATTACATATTTCTGTTATGGTTGCAAGAGCCGGTTCAGGTTCTAGAATTCTAGTAAATCAGTTTCTCCCCGTACAAGAGGACATAAATCTGTCAGATCCAAACCCTGGCTGGGCCTCTGCATTTTTTTGACCTGTGTTGAAATTAGATTGATACTATTCTAATGCACTCCATGAACCTTTAGAGGTTAAGCAGTTCAAAGGCTTCTTTATGTTTCAGTTTAATGTTTCATATGCCATTTGTTTGTTACAACTTTATATCCTGACACCAAGCACCATGTAATAAATTGTGCTTGTGCACTGTAGTAGTATTTTACCTAGTGCTGAGAATCATTAAAATACTTGCTAGTTTTTCTTAAACACCTCCTGTCCTGAAATCATTCAGGAGAATAAACCTCAGATGCAAATTATAAGGTATGTTTTTAGTCCTTGTGATTTCAGAAAAAAATGGGTGCTTGCATCCCAAACATATTATAAGGTAATAGTAGTGTCCATAATCTTCTCCAGTTTTACAGGATTCCTTGTGTTTCTTAGATTAAAATGTTGTTTTTGCAGAAATAGGGTTTAACGAAAAGTTAGAAATGAGTACATACTATAATTACAGTAAAGAAAAAAGAGCTTAGCCTAAAAATAGATTCAGTTTATTCATACTTTGAATACACTGAACAATTGCTGCTGAAAGCTAGAAGAAATGTTGCAGCAAATTTTGATAGTATTCTTTGTTGCACATCCATTAAAAAAATGTATTAAACTTTCCTAGGTTTATTATTTCCTATTCCTATGATGCTGACTCAATGGGTTTAGTTCATTTATTTATTTGTAGGGGGGAAAAAATCCCACGTTTAATTAAAAAGGCATAAAAGGGAAAATGACACCATCAGATATCCTAAGCAGTATTTACCACTGCTTGTGTTCTAATCTGGGTTTTTGCATTTATGTAACACCAGTTTTTAAGTAGTACAAATTGGTACAGTTGTATTGAAATTAATGGACCTACATTGGGTAAAATAGCTCAGAATATAGCCTATTTGGTTTGGGGTTCTTTGTTTTCTTAACATGTTTTTCTAACATGTTTTTCTAACATATCCATGTTTTTCTAGCCCAGGACAGTGACTTCTGGATCTTTCCTGATCCTCCTGAGAGGAGAATTTTGCTTGTAAGGACGTTCTATCTGCATGCTTTTCTTGGGCTGTTCTCTCGAATTTGGCACTCAGGCAGCCAAAGTCTCTGTCAGGAGCCTTTTGGGAATATCTGTTGTTAACTGTATCACCCTCTCTTTTAGCAGTTAGGAAAACATCTTTCACTCTTAGTGTGTTTACCTCCTATTTCTCCTTTGTATTTTTTTAAATAATCTTTTTTCACCCTATATTGTGTTTTGTATATAACTGTAAAATTTACTTGTAGATCTTAGATGTTTTTTCTAATTGTAAATTATGAAAGGAATAAGAAGTTTGGGGATTTTGAACAGAAATTTAGAAACCACTACCCTCAAGTGAAATGAAAGATGTGGCTCATGCAAAAGAATAGGCTTGAGACGTAGCCTGCACAATTTATAATTTGCCAGGGCCTACATATGTGAACGTGGCCTATACGATAGGAGATGAATAGCCTTAATTAGCTATTAGTAAAATAAACTAGAGCAATGCTTCTCCCATGCTTTGGCACAAATCAGGACTAATCTGCTGGGGTAAGTGGAAAGCTGGCAGATCACAGGCACAGATATTAGCAAGATTTTTTTTTCTTTAATGTCAAAGTGACTCTAACCCTCTTCCTATTTAAAGACATTACTGTAGAAAAAGAGAGAGCTTTCTGGACCATTAGTTTAAAAAGCCACTCAGAATTCAGATATTTACCCAATGTCAATGTAATTATCTGTAACATCTGATACTGCTTTCCTTCCAACCTAACCTTTTCCTGGAAAGAAAACACTCAACCCATTTCTAGTGGATTTTTATGGTTTGTACAGATGAGACCTGAAATCAAAAGCTGATCTGTGGTTTGCATTTTCTTGGAACTTTGATTTGATTTGGGTTGGGATATTTTTGACATTTGTTGCTTCCTCTGCCATTAAGACTTCTGCCAAGCAGTCACTAAAGTGAGGAAAGCTTTCTGATACCATTCCAGCTTCATATCCTAGGCACAGCAAGAATAACCAGGTAAGGAAAACATAAACACACTGGTCTAACTTTTGCTCTGAAGGTCACTGGCTGTTGTGAGAGACTCTTTTGTGTTTCACGTACAAACGTAAGAGAACATATAAATCAGTGTGACAAGGAATGTTTGTGCATGGATTATTTGTTATTCTCTCCTCCTCTTTTGCATGCTTTAAACACATATGTTCAAAACCTTCAAGCTTAGACTGGCAGACTTCTTCCTGAAGGCAGGGTAGATTCTTCTTGAAAAAAGGTAAAGCTTCTTTTCTTTGTTCACCTTTTACTCCACTGTACGAGAATGGCTGTGTGCCACTCGCTGCACTAGAGAGAATTACAGCACAAGATAATTAAAAGGAGACTACCAAAGAGAAATCTGATGTTTGCTTTTGCTTGTCATAGTTGACTTTTTCTGATACCCTGTCACTAGCATAAGCAGTATTACATTTTTATTTATATTTGTTGTTATTATGAGGTATCTCCCCAAAGGATACTTTGACTGCAAAAGTCTGATAACTTTTAAATCATCTAGCGTTCTTTTCTCTCTCCTTTTTTAATATAGCTTGTTTTAGATCCATTTGGCGCATCTCTAGATATAAATGCTGCTGCTCAACTGATGTTGCTTTCCAGCTCCCTGCCTCAATTACAAGGTAACTCTTAGATATTCTTGTGAGATGTTCAATAAATTCTCCATTGAAAGTTAAGGGCAACTGGGTTAAATCACTCTTGAAATGATTTACCGTTCTTCAATGCCCTTTCCCATATATTGAAGAATATGGAGCAAATACATTTGCTGCCTCAAAATGAAACAATGATTAATACATGAAGACAAATAGTCAAGAGAAATGGATGCAGGTTTAGCAACAATGGAGGCAAAAATAATAACTTATGAGTGATGATGATTCCACTTTTTTCCCCAAAGAAATAGACACAGTTTTAAATGGTTCAACAGGCTGCTGTAGGAGGAACATATTAAATGTAAACAGCTTGGCCATCAAATCATGAATATTACATTTCCTTGCATTACTTGTGAGACTGACTTTCGCTTTAAAAGGGGTCAAAGTATCAGTGGAAAGACGGCTCATTCTAGCAATAAATAAACAACAAACAGGCAATGGTGGGATGAATTCAGAGACCTTGTTTTGGAGGTTAAACTCACCTCTTGTAGCAGAGGGATTACCCCTTTATTACATCACAGTGAGTGAAGGAGTACCTCTGCCCTGAACACTCCTTTCATTTGTTCATTCCAAGATCCTCTTAGCAATTTATTCTGTGTTTACTAGCAAAGAGTAAAGGTTGAAAAACAATGCTATCAATTAACCACCTCTTTTCAATACTCACATTTCCGTAGAAAACTCCCTTTTGGTCTTCTTTTTAAATTATTTTATTTACCAAATAGCTCTTTTTTAGAGGTTTCTATTAGCTTATTCAGCATTTGTGTTCTACCACTATAAAAGTAATGTGCTTTTTAATTGAGGTATTGATAAAAATTAATTTTAAATACAAGGGCAGTTCACCTTCAGACTCATATAAAAATGTGTATTATAGTGATTTCATGCCATTAGGCCTTTTTCTTGGTTATGAAAAATAGAACTGGTCATAACTTAATTATTATTCTGCTATTAATTTCCAAGAATATATTGTGAACTTCTTCAGTGAGTTCATGCACAACGTGCGGGATTTTTCTGAAGATATTTTTTAGTCTGCAGAATGGAAACTGCAGATGAAAATACAATTCGCTATTCATGATGGGACTTCTTTGCTAATATCTAAAAGAATGTGATTATCAAATTCTATTGCATATTTCAATTTTAGTAAATTTTGCTGAATTATTTTGCTATAGTAAGTCATCTAAAAAAAAGAAGAAAAATACTGAGCCATGTAATAGAGTTCCATTCTTAGAACGGAAGTACAAATTCTAAACTAAAAAGTATGATTCAACACTAGAGTATTTCTTCATGAATATTTGCAGCAAGCAAGTGTAAGCATGCTCTGGAAAGCTGATTGTTCTGATCTGCGTTTTGAAATAAATTATTTTAAACCAATAAGTTTTTAAAAGTCAGGAAGAGAACATTGCTGTAGTAATGATGTATCGTTGCATGGCAGAGATTTAAGTCTGAGTGCTTGATATTACATGACAATTTATGCAGTATTTTTAACCTTTTTTCACTGTATTCTGCACTTTCCATCTAACTCATTCTGAGGCATTTACTGTACCATACTTTTATGGCCAGCTGACAGTGATAGGCCATCCTTTGTGTATTTGGGGTGGGGTGAGGAGAGGAAAACCATGGCTAATTTACCTTTAATCAGGTTAAACATGAATCACTGACCACTTCAAACCTGATGTGCCCTATAGATAACCAGAGGCAGTTTTATCAATACCAGTTTTCCAGTTCATTAACTGTATTTAACCAGGGCAGGGCAGGGGGACCAGAGAGCATTTTCATGCATCGTTTCACTCAACCTGTTCTGTTGACAAGCTTTATGGAAAATGACAATGAATTGCCATAAAATAGAAAGAAATTTCAGACATAGTGGATGCTGTACTTGCCTTTTACTTGCAAGTTCATCTGATGCTCAGGATCACTGCAGAAAGAGCAAATGTTTCAAAGCAGACAAAAATTCATTTCACATTATTTTGTGCCACATAGAATCATAGAATCAATAAGGTTGGAAAAGACCTCTAAGATCATCGTGTCCAACCGTCAACCCAACACACCATGCCCACTACACCATGTCCCTAAGCACCTCATCTACACGTCTTTTAAATACTTCCAGGGATGGTGACTCCACCACTTCCCTGGGCAGCCTGTTCCAACGCCTGACCACTCTTTCAGTAAAGAAATTTCTCCTAATGTCCAATCTAAACCTCCCTTGGCGCAACTTGAGGCCATTTCCTCTTGTCCTATCGCTACTTACTTGGGAGAAGACACCAACACCCACCTTGCTACAACCTCCTTTCAAGTAGTTGTAGAGCACGATGAGGTCTCCCCTCAGCCTCCTCTTCTCCAGACTAAACAACCCCAGTTCCCTCAGCTGCTCCTCATAAGACTTGTGCTCCAGGCCCTTCACCTGTGAGGAGCTGGGCAAATTCCTTTATTTAGTCTCATGTAAGTTACAGCAAAAGAAAGATACCATCCATTTTGAATGAGTGAAGTATTCTTGTGAAAAATCTACTTTTAATGAAAAGTTTTAACCACCTTCAGGTTGTCTGTGCTCTCACTCTGACCGGAATTTCTACCACTTGTGACAATTCACTGGTCCTCAGTAGCTGCTGCTATTCAGAGGTTAATTATCCCAGGTAAGTTCAGTGTTTTCAAATTTATCTGGTTCAGTAAGAGAAAACTAGTGGTATCATTTCCATCAGTGCTGATAAAACCTGGGTACACAAGTTTGTGTGAGAAACACTGTTGAAATTTTCCTTAGAAAAGTAAGTGCTAGAGAAAGTACTCTGGGCAAGGATCTAGCACAGATATCCACTGAGAATTTATTAAGTCATCACCAGTTTTTAAAGAAGGTCCATAAACTGCTACATTAACTGCAATCAACTATTATCAAATTTCCTGCATATCTGTTTTGTGCACTAGTTCCTAGACTGGTAAAAGACAAAATCACTGTCTCTCTAATCCTGACCCTTAACCTGGTTCATTCAGTGAAATGTTTAATAATGAGTGGCTTATTAGGTCTTAATTTCTGTTGAGAGAATAAGCTGATATATGTTTTTCTTTCCTGTTTTACAAAATTGAAAAAAAGAAAGCAGTCAAAAAGCACTTAAGAAAAATCACTGAAAAATCTGGGCACTGAAAAATTTGTTTTCAAATGGATATATTGGAAGTGATAACTACTCACACTTTAACATATTTGTCCTCGTTTCAGCTGGGATAGGGTTAAATTTCTTCCTAGTGCTGTGTTTTGGATTTAGTATGAGGAGAATGTTGATAACACACTGATGTTTTCAGTTGTTGCTAAGTGCCCTCCTAGTCCAAGGACAGCTCCCATGCCTACTGACTGAGCTAGGTACACAAGATGGGAGGGAACATAATCAGGACAGCTATCCCAGCTGGCCAATGGGTATTCCATACCATGTGACGTCATGCTCAGTATATGAACGGTAGACGTGATCCAGGAAGTACCGATCGCTACTTGGTTATCGGTCAGCGCGGGTGGTGAGCAATTGCATTGTGCATCACTCATTTTGTATAGTCTACCATTATTTATTATTATTATTTTCCCTTTTCTGTTCTATTAAACTGTCTTTATCTCAACCCATGAGTTTTTCTCACTCTCACCCTTCCGATTCTCTCTCCATCCCACTTGGGTGGGGGTGAGCAAGTGGCTGCGCTGTTTTTTTGACTGCCTGCCAGATTAAACCACGACACTATTAAATACAAAAAACTTGAAAGTAGGCTTTACATCCCTGAAACGCAGCTACGTCCGCGGAAGGGGCTAGAGTGGGGTTGTGGAGAAGGGATAAATGCAATGTTCTTTGAAGTTTGGTTGTTCAAGATCAATACACCACTTGGACAGTTTTTCACATTTTAGAGTAAAAATTCACCTGAGTTTACAGAACCAAGGACATGTTTAGGGACAGCGCTAACAGAGACCAATTTCTCCTGGTGGCTACCTTCCAAACTATTTTTTTTTTCTTACCAAATGTCCACAATTTAATTTCTGCAGTGAGAGAGGGAAGAAGTTACCAGTGGGAAGAGATTTTTCTTTCTGGGAAAGGAACTCCAGCCTTTATTTTCAGAAGAAAGAACTAGCTCCTCTGCATTAGGCCCTGCCTTCTCTAATCTTTGTAACTTCAAAGACTAGTAATTTAATTGGCTAGCACTACGCCTTTTCACAAAGTGCAATCCCTAGTGCTTTCCCAGACAAAGTTACATGTTGTTGAGCAAAAAATGCAGGCAGTTCCATAGCAAAACATGGCATTACAACAGTTTCAGAAGGTCACGTTTGCTAATATGCCACACATACGCATCAGTATTTTCCTGTAAACAATTAGGTGCATTTACACAATTTACACAGTCTGCGATCAAGCAAATTAGATTGTGTTGTCCACTGTATATATACTACAGTGTATGAAATTGTGCAGCATTCAAAGCATGGATCTATAACTGTAGTGCCTAGAAATTCAAAAATAGCCAGTGCTATGAAAGCTTATAAAGCTCAAAAGAAAAGACTGTATCTGTGCTCCAGCCTATGCTCTGTCTCAGCGACAGCAGGGCCCTTTCAGGTTTTATTTTTCATCTGTAGGTCTAATACAATGCCACTTAAATATACCATGTTTCAGATTCTAAAGTGAAAAGAAACTGTAACGTAATCCAAACACTTCCTGAATAAAACTGGGAATTTAAATTTGGAAACCAAATGTTCAAAAGTGTGGAGTGATTTTGGATTCCTAAAGGGACATCTACACCAAAAATGGAGCAGCTAGTGGGGAATCAATGCACAAGCACATGCCCAAAGGATTTTTATGTGTAGACTTAGCCCTTATCCAAATGCAATTTAGCTGTGTTTCTTTGGAGACTCCCATACTGGATCATGGAAGAAAGAAGCTGTCTTCTAGTGTCGTGAGTGAGTGGTTTAGAGGCCGCTTAAAGAATCACCGTCAAAGAAATTAGCAGAAAGTGATTTTAATAGAGATTTATAAAGGTGCGACCTAATAGAGTTTGATGGCAAGGTTCACTCTATTACTTATTACACGGGTGAAACATATAAAGGAAAATCATCTAAGGGTTTATATTTCAGGGACAGTCTAGGTTTCATTCACAATTTAGCAACACTTAATTATCAACTAATCACTAACAAACTTTAGTAACGCCTAATCATTAACTATTCAATATTTGCAAAGTAGGTTAGTAAGTCTACTACAATCACAACTTAATTAGAGATTATGCTTACTATTAGTTCACACACACAGAGAAACATATATATATATAAAAATATACAGAACGTATACCTGTTAAAAATTCCCCTTGATTTCAGTGAAGAAATATTCACGTCGAATATCTAGGCATTCCCTCTCAACGGGCGAAGGGTTGAGCTTCGAAAGGGACTCACCCAGGACCCAGTGGTCCTCCAAATATCGTAGGCCTGAAAGATGGCAAGCTCTGAGAGGCTCCCACTCAGAGGGAGATGCTGGGTGCAGCGTCTGCGGTCCAGGAGAGCTCAAAGGGCCTCACTTAGGACCACTGTTTATAGGTTCGCAAGATGGTTGGCTTTAGTCATCCATAAATTTCCCTCCTGGCCACAGTCCCAGGTGGCAATTACTAAAGAATTCTCAAGGTTTCGGTGTTGTTCTACTGGACACCCGGGCCAGACAGTAGGAGTATGTTCCCAGCCTCAGCTATGCAGAGTTTCTGATACAGTTAAGGAGCGCTCAACTGCCAAACTCAATACACCAAGGCTGAGGTTTCATGGAAATTTCTGAGATCAACAGGCGGCCCAGATCAACAAGTGGCCCAGGGAAGAAGGGAGGATATGAATGCACCACCACATCTAGGTACAAGAATACTTTTAGTTTTTATATATTGTGAGGGAAAGGTTGTCAGTGTAGTGACTGCATTGAACTGGAACAGCAAGAATGGGTGGCAGAGGTCTAATACAAAAGCTTGTGTGCTAGAAAAAGGAAACAAATTTAATGAGTGACTGGTGATCTCAAAAGCACAGAATCATAGAGAGACGCTATTGGTATTGGAATAAAGACAAGCTGATGACTCCTTGAAACTTAGAAAACGTAGGCATAATATAATGATTTGTGGCTTTAGTGTCTCATTTCCTTAAAACACTACTTTTTTTCACATGCTTGGGCAGTTTTTACTTGTTCCTTTGTATTAACTTTAAAAGTTACATAAGGAAATTATAGTATGATGAGTCATTAAGGAGAGGGTAGGAAAGCAAAGAAAAAAAAGTGAGAGAGAGTTATCAAGTTAAGGATATAAACACAGAATTTTCCTACTGACATTTTAAACCAGGGTTTAATGATGAAAATTCTGTTAACTAGTTAAAAAAACCCTAAATGTAATGTCATAGAAAATGAAAAGGAGGAAGGCAAAATGTTCAACATTTTGGAAGCTGTTCTATGTTTCCTGTCATCTTAACTGAATTTTATACCTTCTGTGAACCTCAAGTCACCCAAAAAATCCACCTTTTCAGGAATATTACAGTAACATTGTAGAACAACCTATTATGATATTTCATTGAAATAATATATTGATGGAAGCAGAAGAATATGATTAGAAGAGGGAGAGGAGGGAATATTCTGGATTTAGCTGTGGACAGCAAATGAAATAATCCCTGTCAGGCTGTTCACAACAGTGTATATTCGTTGTGATAAACAGGTAAAGTGTTCCAAAATGATCAGCATGTATTATGTGAATTCTGTTTTGTACCTGACTAGTGAATGACACTGAATCTGTCACATGTTAATCTCTAGAAAGAGGAGGACAAATAGCAACTGCAGTCACCCCAGCCAGTCATCCTTAGACAACAGCATTTCTTTCACAGGGGATGAAAGAGGAATATAACACAACACACGTAGCACAGGAACTCAAGCAGAACACAGCAACAGTTTCAAAAGGGAGAGTTTTTTATCTGGCGTTCATTATACATGCCTGACAGATAACCTGTCACAAAAGAAGAGAAAATACCTTTTCCTACTCTAACTGCACTTTCTATTAAAACCAGAAGAAGCCTTTAGAACACTTTCCTTTGGAATTGTGTGGCAAGCTTCCTGTGGTATGATCTGTGATTCTCTCTACCTGTGACTTTTAAAATAATTGAATAAATTTTAAAAATAATATTTAAATCATTTTGATCATTCATTCTGTGCCTCACTACTCCCAGTTTTGACTTGTTCCTGTCACTCTGCCATTTAATTATTCACCCAGTTTTCCCCAAACCAGGTTATAAAAGGCCAGAAAGAAGTCTAAGAAGTAGGGACTGTCACAGTGATATCAGAACAACAAGGAAGTTGAAAGATAGAAAAGTGATTTAAGGAACTGAGTATCCCACAGGGATCAAGGATTAAAGGATATTCTGCTGATCCATACTGAGTGCATTGCACGACATTGACCAGTCATTAAAGAGAGGAGAAAAATATTTTCAGCTCAAGCTCTACAACTATTCTGCTCTTACATATATGCCTATCCTCAGAGTCAAGTTCCCAGGGTACAATAAGATGCAGTCTTAAATATTGTCTTTGCAAGGCTTATACTGCACAAGTATCTCCATATTGCATACTCTGTACATTTAGTTGCATGGGTACTAGATGTCTAACTCTATTGCCTACAATAGCTGGATTAAAATTAGCTTTGTGGTGACTCCTCACCTCCTGACTGCAGGTAGATGTAGCCACTCTCATCCTCAGTATACTGGAGTCTTAAATGAAAGCTCCAAGGCTGCAGAGTGAAGTGTTGGTATGGCTAAACATGGACCTTTTCACAGTATTGTGCATTCAATGAAACTCTGCGAGAATAACAAAAACCAGACAGTTCCCGTTGTCAGGTTTAACATAAGGCAGCATCTGAATAACACTTAGATTGGAGGAAAGGAGAAGACTTTAACCTGCGTATTGACACCAGCCACCACCTCGCACTTGCTTTTGTTACTTGATGGTTGTTGAGTGCATAGCCATTTAGACAGGGGATTCACATACCTTCTAACTTTGTTTGGAACAATACTCGCTCATCAAAGCTAGGATGTCCTCAGTCTTTTTCTCTAAACGTAACAGTGATTCACGTGTTCTCACATCTACCCAGTGTTGACCACTGCTGAATGAAATCGCTCTAGCCCTCAAAAAGTGTGACCCCAAATTTCTGAACATTTCCTACACATAATTGATAGATAACTACATCTGAACTGATCCGAAAAAAAAAATCAGCAGTGTCTTCTCAGATTTCCCCCCCTCCCGTGTTAATTTGCTGGCCCAGAACAAAAGAAAGCACTAAGAGGAAAAATTAACTGTAGTAACATCCACTCTGAGGTCTGCTGCCACACTATGGATTTATAAAAATAAATATGATTGGACTTACTCTATGGCTGGAGTATGATTAGGAAAGGGATCCTTTTAGTACTGGATATAGAGATCTGTTCTTGCCTAATAATCAAATAACAAAAATACATACAGTAGCATCCTATTATTGACTGCATGAAGGCAGGACAAAAACTAATTGCAAAAGTATGTTTCTTTTAAGCTGTACTCTAATCACTAAACAGTCTTTTGAAGTGTGAGGAAGAGTCAGAGACATCATATTTCAGTATTTTTCCTTTCCTTGAAGGCTCTTTTATTTGTACATAGAGTAGCCCCCCAGTAATAATTGGAAATTGTTCTTATCATTGGCTTTTCTTGAACGGTCACTAATTTGGAAAAGAAACACTTAAGCAATCTTAAATTCAATTGGGGAGAAATTCGTTAACTACACTTCTAGAAAATCCTGGTAACCACTAGTTTACTCCCCAAATCCAAAGGTTTTTCCAAGGTAAGTATTCTATTATGGTAATTTCAGCTACAAAACATATTTAATTCATTCGTGAATAAAGAACATACAACTTTAAATAATTTAATGAAACCCTCAGGGAAAAAAAGCAGAAGGAGAAAAGAGTAAAGAAAAACTCTTTGGAATGAAACTTTGATCTTGAGCTGAAAAATGAACTGTTGCACCACTAAAAGGAGATGATTTTTCTTCTGCTTAATGGGAGAAAAAATGAGGGAGGGGAAAAAGCCCTTACTTTACATACCCAAAGAAACCTTGTTACTTCACAACAGTACATACAGCTGTTATCTTCATGTACATGTAGATTTCTGACATAAATTTGCCATGGCTGAGCAAAGTGGATTTTTGCACAGCTGTGCACAGTACATCTGTCATGTTTGGTGTATCGTTCTCAGCTCCCAGGATTATTACTTATGTATGGCACCTATCCATTAAAATGTTACTTTTGGCATGTTGTCACCAACAAGAAAAATATTTACAAGCAGGATTCACTCTGCTAGTTTTCATTCACAAGCATATTTCTATCAGAAGTAGGGGGATGCAGGGTTTTGGCATTTGATGTTCAATTTGCACAAGCATTTTACTTAAAATTTGTTGCTGTTTAGTCAATTCCACAATTTCAATGAGAAAAACACTTGAAATGTTAAGTTAAAAAAAAAAAAAATCCACATCTATAAACTGTAGGAGGCTTATTGTGTCTGGCTGACGATCAAGGAAACAGCACAAACTACAGAATGGTCAAATTCTGAATATTAGGTCCTCCAGAGTAAGGCCTGAGGTTCAGTATTGAAATGTGTAAGTTCAGAGTCAGATGCATATGTAAAGGTTAATATTTTTGTTCCTGTGGCTGAAATCTTATATCTTCAAAGACATGTCATTTCAGAAAATGTTCCAATGTTCCAGATGGTAGAAATATCATGAGACCAGAGGGAATCTGAAGGTTTCAAATGGAAGGTGAAGTGTCCTCCTGTGGGAAAAAATTGGTGTTACATACCTGACTCGTTTTTTTGAGACAAAATAATATTATTTTAAAAGAAGTAGTAAAAAGTTGGGTTTTGTTTTGTTTTGTTTTGTTTTTAACAAGGCCATTTGCCATAAGAAAATGAATGGTAATTGGAGGAGGAACCTTCAGCTGGTCCAGCCAGTGATATGCATGTATTTGATGCCTAGTGGCAGATATTCAGTGCAATCCAATTTAGTATGGGAAGAAGAACTGAACAACACAACAGCTTTTATACAGTAACAGTAATCGCTGTCAGGTTTCTACCTAATATTTAGACCTAGGAAATAGTCAGTGACAATTATGTATACTATCTGGAGGTAGTGCAGGATTGTTTGATAAAGTCTGGATATTGTAGCATTATTAACATGCAGGCAGCTAAGCTGCACAAGCACAAAGGTTTCCTAGCAATAAGAAACATTTGTTTTGCTCAGTGTGGTTTGGAAATCCCCCAAAATTATTTGGACAGGTAACACCAAAGTAAGGAAACAAGGTAACAGATGTGCAAATGTAACTTTCCAACTCTTTTCGTAAAGCAGCCCAAACCTCAATCAGTGAAGAAGAAAAGAAGAAAGCACACTTCAGCTGTTTTATGAGCGATTAAAATTCTCTACCATGTAGTGCTTTGATGCAGTCATGTCAGACATAGAGCAAACTCTGTCAAGATTCTGTTCAGTTAGTCTTTCAAAGCTTTAAAATTGAATTTCTGACTAGATCTGAAAACCTTTAATCATGTACATCTAATCTACAACACTTTTGTACTGAAGTAAAAAAAAAAAAAAAGAGGGAACTACAACACTGAAGTAGTAAGAGAGCTCCTGCTGTAGTTTTTGCAATCTACCATCTACGTGCCACCTTCTAGGCACCCTATAATGCTACTCCAACACATAGCCCTACTCATACTATACACTAGCCTTGGAGGTATGCTCCAGATCATCATCAAGGACTGAGCTTCAGTGGAACTATGGCAGATGAAGCCTGAGGTGCAGTATCATGGCTTTCCAGCACATACTTTCAGCACCGTAAGTCTTTGGGTCAGTTCCCACTGGGTCAGCCAAGACAACAATGATCACAGTATCTCCCAAGCTTTTTCTACAGCCTATTCCCTGCTGGCAGCCCTGGGCTAGTTTCATTGTAGGTTTCTATAATACTCTGACTGATGGAGCAAAGCCCAAGCTTGCTGAGTTATTAGCATGTTCTCCACCATTCCCTTTCCAAAATCGCCAAAGGAATCAGTGGAGAGAAAGTAGAATGGAGTGTTGTGCCAATTTATAGAGGTAATTTTGGCAGGAGCTCGATTATGTTATTTGCAAAAGCAAAATGCCAACAAAACAATTCATTTTACTACCATGTGTCCATCCATCCCATTTGTGTCAGGTTACTGTTGTCTCTTTTCACTTAGCAACAGCTGTCCTCATTTTTGGCTGCCAGCAAAGATAATATCAGAGCTTGAGACTTCTATAAGTAAAACCGTATCCTATAGGACTATTAAATCTAGTTGCTAATCACAAAGGTAAAACCAAAAATACAGAAACACTTCTGTCCCACTCTGACCTCTTACAGAAGCTAGCGTATATATCTGTGTGACCAGGTGGAGGACAATCATATTGTAGCTCTAGCCCTAAAACCATACGGCCATAGCAGTATGACGTTGTAGTTGCTACTTCACCTGAAAAATGCATGCTACTATTGTACATCACCAGCTCAGGATAAAGTCAGAAAAAACACACTAAACAGTGATCTGACTTTGTACGTGCAGTGTGAAAAATATATGAGTGTGCATGGCTTTTTAAGTATTGCCTTCTTCCATGTTCTCCCTCTGCAAGACAGTGTTGCCAAAGTTCATTGCTACAGTGCTTCTAGCTTAAGCAGCACTGGAATGAAACAAAAAAGTCACTCAAAATTTGATGCATTACTGGAATTTGAGGGTGTCTTGATGCACACAAGGGTCTGGCTGGGATGGACTTAATTTTTTTCATAGTGGCTCATATGGTGCTGTGCTTTGAGTTTGATTAAAACAATGTTGGTAACACCACGATGTTTTAGCTATTGCTGAGCAGTGCTTGCACAACATCAGGGCACTCACTCTGACCCTCCAGCAGGCAGGCTGGGGTAGTTAAGGGGTTAGGAGGGGACATAAATAGGACAACTGGGACTAACCAAAGGGATATTCCATACTATATGACATGCTCAGCAAGGAGGGGAAGTGGGTTTTAGGATAGGTAGGTATTGTTTGGAGACTGGTTGTGCATAAGTCTGCTTGTGGGAGGTGGTGAATGATTACCTTTTCATCACTTTTTTTGGGGGGTTGTTTTTTTCCTTTTTTCTTTCTTCTTCCTCTTTCCTTTGCATATTAAAGTGTCTTAATCTTGACCCATGAGTTTTCTTTCTTTTGCTCTTCCTATTCTCTCCCCTGTCCTGCTAAGTGCGGGGAGGAAGTGATCATCTCTGTGGTGCTTAGCTGTTGGCTGGGGACAACCTACCACATACAATGTGTAAAAATTGCTTGCTCTGGAATAGGAAAGTTAAAACAAATTTTTGCACAAAATTTTTCAACTTTTTGTTTTAGCCTTAGAGGAAAACATGAGAGGGAAAGTGAGCACCGTATCCCCCAAAAACCAAAAGCCAACAATAGGAATTTACAAATGATACACAATTGTTTTTTCCTGAAAAGTGACTCTTTCCTCCCTCTATGATCACTAGTCATAGGCAGTAGTAGTTGTAAGCAAAACTGCATTAAACTTCAAGATTTTTACTAATGCAGTATCTCTGAGAGGAATAGTTACAGTTTCTATGTTATATTAGGCTGTCCAGAAAGTTTTAAAAAATCTTTAGCACTCACTATAAACTAAGCAGCTCATACAGACCTTCAATTTCTACAGTGTCCATAAATATGGTAATTTTAACATTTGCCACCTCTTCCTCCCAGAAATCATCCTCTCAGCAGGCCCACCACTTCTGACATTTTCCTTTCTTTATACAGAGATAAGTAGCAACCTGGAAGTGCCTTCCCCAGGCCCCTTATGATAAGAATTCATAATATTAATTGCCAAAAATTACCAGCTGCAAGGAGTTTTATCTAACAAAGCTGGTCTGTGGCTTCCTCTAGACAATATAGTACCATTTATGTCCCAAGCAAGTACTTAAGTATGTAAATAGGAAGAAGCCCAAAGTATAATTAATATTTAAAAAGTAAAATGCCAGGTTCAGCTAAAGAGTTTTTCAACATCCATCTTTTTCTTTTTTCCTTAAATCACATTTTCCTCAGCGAAATGTGTTTTGGGACCTAACTGAGCAACTTTCCATTGATCAGAGCTAAGTGCTTTACTCCAAAGTGCCAAGAACTACGCAGCTGTGTAAGACTCAGATCTAGAATGGGGGGAAAATAACACTTAGCTTTTAAATATCTGAAATTTTTCCTAATATCCAATCTAAACCTCCCCTGGCACAACTTGAGGCCGTTCCCTCTCGTCCTATCACTTTTTACTCGAGAGAAGAGACCAACACCCATCTCGCTACAATGTCCTTTCAGGTAGTTGCAGAGAGCAATAAGGTCTCCCCTCAGCCTCCTTTTCTCCAGACTAAACAACCCCAGTTCCCTCAACTGCCCCCTCCCCTCCCCTCCCCTCCCCTCCCCTCCCCTCCCCTTCCCTTCCCTTTATACTTTATGTATAAATTGTTGGACATCCACTACAAGGTGAGGCTATTGGGAAACAGAAATTGGGCAGACCTTCTGGTTGATTCCTTGCAGAAATGCCCCCAAAAGTTCCAGTAGCTATTTTTCCCCTTTAGAGTATTTGTTATTACAGTGACACAGCTACTATAATGGATGTCCAGTTTGTCTGCCATATTCCTCTAAGGTAGTAAAATAGTATTAAATACAGCAGTTTTAGTTCTGTTTGTCATACTCTGAGTGACTGTTGGGTAACTTGGGAACATTTCTTTAATGTGATGGAAGCAGTTAGTGCTGATAAATGGTTTTTGAGAAGGTTTTACTGCCTTCTTTTATTAGATAAGACAATTTTTTCCTGGATATTTACAAACAGTAGACCATTGGCAGAATACAGGACACATCATCCATACGATACTCTGTGAGTCAAGTCCTTAGCTCATGCTAATGGGCTGATTTATCCTTCTGGAAGTTCTGTCCTACCTCTTAAGTGATAAAGTTATTTTTTTTTAAATTACAATGAATGTGTTCAGTAGACCTTTTACATCAATCAGTCAACAGAACAGGAGGTATAGCTGGTGAGGTAGTATAAGACGCATATGCAGAGCTCTATCAGAAATTTTTAGACTTTTCTTGGCATCTAACAAGTTATTACATGAAGCCTTTGCAATACAAAGAAATATCTAAACCACAGTACCAAACACTTCTTGGAGGCTGTATACAACATGCTCATATTCAAGAAACAAGCAATGTTTGAAGCAGGGTTGCAAATGATTAAGAAAGAAGTATAAGCAGATAAAACATATAGTAGCCAGATTCCAATGACTGTGCTTATCCCTTCCTCAATGAACTGTGAAAAAATAACCCTTTCTTTCAAGGAGCATGGACTTTTGTAAACTGTAGGAGTTACTAAACTGCTGTTCAGAGTTAACACGGTAAGTGCCCTGAGAGTTCAGTTCCATTCATACATATGCTGAGATGTGGATGTATGTATACACTGATGCAAATTCCTGTACTCTGGTATTTGAAAAAAGTTTATGTCACCTGCTCTGTTTTTTGAACGAAGTTGATGCATTTAAAAGTGCAATTTAAGCCCAAGCACCTCTCTGTCTTCAGCAATATTAGTCAAGCCATACCGGAGTATAAGAGCTGGGTGTGACTTTGCTTTATACACTGATTCAGAATTGCTGGATCAGACACAAGGAAAATGCAGCAGTTACACAAAGTAACTGCCCTGAAACTGCACAGGAACCCTGGCATGCAGCACAGTGTGTTCCCTCCAGCACATCCAGAGAGCGATAACAGACTGGGATGTTCAGGATGTTTTATTTGGCAATATAGGGCACCGAGTTACATTATTTATAGCTTTTTGTCCTTTGCACTCTAAGTGCTCCTCAGTTAAACAGCCATGAGACTGTGATTTAGTTACTATTTTTTTCCATCTCATGAGGCAAATGGGGGTGATTGAACTTGCAAAATTTCTATCTGGATTTTGTTTGCCCCTTTGCTAGATAACTTTTGATTGTGAGTTTTGATTCTGATTTTGGTTTTGGTCACCATCTAAGAATAGGACTGAAAAAAGATTTCAGATTGGGCTCTGGCACATTCTTCTCTTGTAACGTATCGAGACATTCTGAGGCAGAATTTGCTTCCAGCCAATATCTATATATTACATGTCTTCCCAATAAAATAACTGCACAGAATATAACTGTTATTATATATCCTATGTAGTCTTCCATCAGCTAGCTCAAGTTACTCGTTATTGCTACAGCAAACTATCTTAATAAAGAATAGGTTTCTTTGGTACAAAAGTAATGAAACATTTGTCTTTTCTACAACCAACAAATTTTGGTTTTTTTTTTAATCTGGCAAGCAGCCAAAAACCACGCAGCCACTCACTCACTCCCCTCCCCCCCCGGCAGTGGGACCAGGAGAGAATCGGAAGGGTAAGAGTGAGAAAAACTCGTGGGTTGAGATAAAGACAGCTTAATAGAACAGAAAAAGGAATATAATAATAATAATGATAGAATATACAAAATGAGTGATGCACAATGCAATTGCTCACCACCCGTGCTGACCAATAACCGAGTAGCTATCACTACTTCCTGGATCACGCCTACCGTTCATATACTGAGCATGATGTCACATGGTATGGAATACCCCGTTGGCCAACTGGGCTGGCTGTCCTGATTATGTTCCCTCCCATCTTGTGTACCTAGCTCAGTCAGTAGGCACGGGAGCTGTCCTTGGACTAGGAGGGCACTTAGCAACAACTGAAAACATCAGTGTGTTATCAACATTCTCCTCATACTAAATCCAAAACACAGCACTAGGAAGAAATTTAAAGCCGAAACCAGGACAGTATCCACCCCTTATTCTATACCATCTACATCATGCTTAGGTATCACATTTTTCGATACATTGCAATTAATCAGCACCATCTTTCTTCTCTCTGTATAGAGAGAGATATCATTCCCTTAGTCTATGCACCATCCCTCTAAAATGTCCATTGAGTTCATTTAGTCCACGACTTTGGGCTCCATCTGTTATAACAGTCTTTCAGGGCTGGAGAGATGGTGTGTGGTGTTGGGCTGTTGCATCCTGAAGCCAGTTCTCATTTCAATATTGCTGCGCTCATCCAGTTCTATCACGGTTGCACTTTCCTCGGTTTCATCGGAGTCAGTTCATTAATCTGGGTGATTCTCACTGCTATACCATTGATAGCAAACATACAAATAATGATATACAATATCATATAACGATTAACATCATATGATTCAGTTGATTGGCTATTTTTGCCCAAAATCAAATCTCCTTCAGGTACACATTGGACTTCCCCATCCTTTCGCATCACCCACCAAGTGCACCCAGGTCCTTGAGCAAAAGCAATCCCATGGATGGGTTTTCCCTTGCCAGAGGCAGGAGTAACCCAGACTGGATCTCCTGTGCAGGTCCCTTGACCTTATTTTGTTTTATAGCAAAACCAGCCTTCAGAAGGATTTGGACTATTCTTTCCCCTTTCTCAAAAAATTCTTCTGCTGTGTTGCCCCATACAATGATGTCATCAATGTATTGCAGGTGTTCGGGAGCCTCACCCTGTTCCAGTGCGGTGTGGATCAGTCCATGGCAAACGGTAGGGCTGTGTTTCCACCCCTGGGGCAGTCGGTTCCAGGTGTACTGGACGCCCCTCCAAGTGAAAGCAAACTGTGGCCTGCACTCCGCCGCCAAAGGGATTGAGAAGAACGCATTAGCGATATCAATTGTGGCGTACCACTTGGCTGCCTTTGACTCCAGTTTGCATTGAAGTTCTAGCATGTCCGCCACGGCAGCACTCAGTGGCGGCGTGACTTCGTTCAGGCCACGGTAGTCTACTGTTAGTCTCCACTCTCCATTGGACTTTTGCACTGGCCATATGGGACTGTTAAAGGGTGAGTGAGTCTTGCTCATCATTCCTTGGCTCTCCAGTCGACAAATCAGCTCATGGATGGGGATCAGGGAGTCTCGGTTGGTGCGATTTTGCCGCCGGTGCACTGTTGTAGTAGCGATTGATACCTTTTGTTCTTCAACCATCAGCAACCCCACAACAGAAGGGTCCTCCGAGAGACCAGGCAAGGTGAACAGCTGTTTAGTTTTCTCTGTTTCCAGGGCAGCTATACCAAAACCCACCGGTACCCTTTTGGGTCCTTGAAATACCCTCTCCTGAGGTAGTCTATGCCAAGGATGCACGGAGCTTCTGGGCCAGTCACAATGGGGTGCTTCTGCCACTCATTCCTGGTTAGGCTCACTTCGGCCTCCAATACAGTTAGCTCTTGGGATCCCCCTGTCACTCCAGAAATAGAAATGGGTTCTGCCCCTTTACAGCTTGATGGCATCAGGGTACACTGTGCACCAGTGTCTACTAGAGCCTTATACTCCTGTGAGACAGGTTTTTCCTGAAAACTGGAGCAGCATTTTTCCTGGGAGAACCCCCTTGTGTGTCTGTTTTTCCTTGCAACTCACATACACATGCCTCTAGGGTCAAGGTAGATTTTCCATTCCACTGCCTCATGTCCTCTCCGTGGTCACGCAGGTAAAACCACAGGGTACCCCGTGGTGTGTACTTTCTATATCCTCTCTCTTGAGCAGAAGAACGCTGACTCCTAATGGCTGAGATACTGGTCCGTACAGGTGGAGAATAGGACATATCCTCTTCGAGTTGCTGGACCTTCAGGGACAGTTTTTCCACAGCCAAGACAAGGGAGGAGGAGAGAGGTTCTTCGAAATCCCAGAGTCTACCAACCACGTGATTCACCATTGGTGCTTCTTCCTCTGCCCAGGACAGTGCCAACGAACTGTCATACAACACTGGTGCGCTCCGTACCAACTTCCGCCACATGGGTCGCATGCACTGGACGTCATCTGGATCTTTGGGCATTTGGTTGTTGTCCAGGCCACTATAAACCACCTCTAGCACACCTAATTCTCTCAGGTACTGGATACCTCTCTCCATAGCGGTCCATTTGCCTGGGCGATATATAACATCTTCCTTGAAGGGATACCTTTCTTTCACACCTGACAGCAGTCACCTCCAGAGGCTGAGGACCTGTGTCCCTTTTCCAATCACTTTGTCAATGCCCCCTTCCCTAGCAAGGGATCCCAGCTGCTTCGCTTCCTTCCCCTCTAATTCCAGGTTACTGGCCTCATTATCCCAGCATCGGAGCAGCCAGGTAACAATATGTTCACCTGGACGACGGCCGAAATCTTTCCGCGTATCTCGCAACTCATTCAGGGATAAGGATCGGGTGGTTTCCATCTCTTTTATGAGTTTTTCCTCTCCCTCCTCCCCTCCTCATGATGGCCCTGCTTTTCCATCATCCCTTTCTAAACGACCTGACTTCCGCCTCAAAGATTTCCTCTTCTGTACAGGGGCGATGGATACCAGCAAGGGTTGGTCCTCTGGTTCAGCTGTAGTACCTGTTGCTGGGGTTTGCGTAGCTGCAGTGCCCGTTGCAGGGGTTGGAGTAGTTGCAGTGCCCGTTGTTTTGTCATCAGTTCCGGAGACCTTCTTTCCCCCTTGAGGGTTCTGAACAGTGTTGAACAGGGCTCGGCAGGCATGGGCCAGGCCCCAGCACGTTGCAGTAGTCTGGGTCTCTCTGGAATTGCCAGGGTGACAGCATAGGTTTTCCAAATATTTTACTAGTTTTTCAGGATTCTGCACTTGTTCAGAGGTGAAACTCCAAAACATTAGAGATGCCCACTGTCCTCGGTACTTGCCCATACTATCCCACACACCCTGTCACTCACAACTATCCAGCCTTGGGGCAGATCTCTGGGTGGTATTCTTAAATAGTTGTTTAACCTTAAACAAGGCCTGAAACACATTCAGGAGATATAGCAATAGGAACACGCTGGTTTGAACATCCCAAGGATATTCAAAATCCTGAAGAGCTATTGTAATCAGCCTGGAGGAGAAGGGGAAGGTGAAGGAAGCTGTCTCCCCTGTAAATTGGCTCTCCGAGGAGAAGGGGTAAAAAGTGTAATTATTAATAGTTTCCAAAAGATAGCTCCTGAAGAACAGGAATGATGGCAGTGCTGAATACAGGCTCCTGATCAATAATTTTATCATAACATAAACCAGTGTCACACAGTATAGCAAAGCAATGACCTTAGTCCATTTCCCAGAGATGATAAACTCCACATAAACACCGATAATCAGCAGTATAGACAGCCAGTAAGGTGCTACAGACCAAAACTCCAAGAACAGATTCAACAACTCTGAGAGCAAATAAACCAACATTGTGACCAGCAACCACTAAATTGACATATAAACAAATTTGTTTTAACCTGTTCGGGTCAGATGTGTTGTTATCTCAACCCTTTGAGCCCCACGTTGGGCGCCAAAAAGGACTGTTGTGGTTTAACCTGGCAGGCAGCCAAATACCACGCAGCCGCTTGCTCACTCCCCCCACCCCCCCCCCTCAGTGGGACAGGGAGAGAATTGGAAGGGTAAGAGTGAGAAAAACCTGTGGGTTGAGATAAAGACAGTTTAATAGAACAGAAAAGGGAAAATAATAATGATAATGATAGAATATACAAAATGAGAGATGTACAATGCAATTGCTCACCACCCGTGCTGACCAATAACCAAGTAGTGATCAGTACTTCCTGGATCATGCCTACCATTCGTATACTGAGCATGACGTCACATGGTATAGAATACCCCATTGGCCAGCTGGGTCCACCACCCCGGCTGTGCTCCCCCCTCCCGGTGCAAGCATCACCCAGCAACAGCCAAAGCATCAATGGGCCATCAACGCTCCTTTCACACCGAACCCAAAACACAGCACACCCCCCAGGCTACTGGGAAGAAAGTTAACCCTGTCCCAGCTGGAACCAGGACAGAACATTATACAGAACTCATGAGTACAGAAATATTATTTATTGGCTAATACACACAGCATGCAGCAGACAGACAGAAGTAACATGCTACCGGACTCCTACTACGGGATGCTTACCACTCCTAGTACAGGCACCCAGTGAGCCTCTGCTGCCCACGCGCATGACAGATGTGGAAGTGTGCTCCTTGCATCAGTCTGATCTCAGTATTGCTGAGGTGCTATCTTTGTACCGTCCCATGTTTTTCTTGGGTATTTGTCTACTTTACACCTTTTTCTGTTGGAAGTTTTCTCTGAGTTACTATTGGTTTTCACTTCTAAGATAGCACTTCTTATAAGAAACGTACTGACTGCCTTACAGCTCAGTAGAAGATTTTTTGTGGTAAAATACAGAACTAGGTCCCAAGTCACATATCCTGTCTGAGATTCCTGTCCTTGATGGCTGAAGGACACTGACCTTCTCATGATTGCCTTTATCCTTTAGGTTTGGTGCTGAGGCCTGGTATCCAAGTGCAACTCTGCCTGGTGGGCTGTGGTTGCAAGTCATGTTCAATGCCTTTTAATGGCTCTAACCACAACTCCATCCAGACTTGCTCCTGTTCCCATGGTTTGCTCAGAAGCTCTGTTGGTCTTCACTAGAGTCTCACACAGTAACATCCTCTGGTTTTGTTAACAAGTATGTCATATCAAGGATGTAATTAATAGCACTTCTAACATTAAAACTCAAAAACGAAGCATAGTCTCCAACTGTAACATGATTTTCAAAACTATATGAAAAATAACCATCTCATTAATAAGAAATGTCTGTAGATTACAATTCATTTAAAGCTGGAACTCTATTACTTTGGACATTTTGTGTAATGACTGAGATTTCCTGTTTTGCAGCTGCCAATGTGGAAAATTAAACGTGGGGTTTGGATTGTAATCACGCATGTCTGGCCATATCTGTTGGTCTCATTATAAAGCTACTCCTTACAAATGTTGTGGTATGATAGCTAATAGCTCTATACATACTAAAAAGAGTTTTATGCATGTTGAATTCTTGCTTTTCATTAACAGTATTGTTTGTACAGGATGTTCTAATGCATAAATAATTTTGCTTTACAGTAGTAATAGGAAACATCTGTTTACATGGAGCATATTTGATATGCATTGCTATCATGGACTATAAAAACATCAGTCAATGGTTTATATATGAATAAAGACTGGTACAGAAACTGAGTATCAGTATTCAACATCTAGGAATGCTTACTGCCTGCTAATAATTAGGTTTGGGTTGATGTATCTGTTGATGACTAAAATACAGCAGTAACTTGATCATTAAAAGTGTTGATCCAGGGTCCAGAGCTTTCTTTCGTTCCAGGAGCCAGCAATGTCTTGAGCTTTACAGCCTTTTCCCAAACATTTATGACTTTAATTTGAACTTTTTTTTAAGACTATAAAATTTGTTAGACTTCTGTTTGCCAAATCTTTTCAGGTGATGTCTTCAATGAATTTTTTGTGGAAGTGACATTCTCTTGATTATAACTTTTTATGGTTATTATTCATATAATACGGTTATTAATCTAAACTAAAGGCTAATACCACCAAGGTATTAATATTTATGAAAATAATAGCAGCTATCAGCAGTTGATTGTCACTTGCATTTGGTGCAGTTGTCTATTAAAAAAGGTTATCTAACTGGCCTTGCATATGGCCAATTTTTTTATGTTTTCTACTGTAGACTGTCTTCATTCATACAGCAGATCTCTGCTTTACCTAACTTATTAACTAATATTTTGTTAATGACTATATTCACTAATTTTAAGCTGCTGCTTACAGTTCTTATGACAGCTAGAGCTAAATGATATTGCCCCAAATGTTGTTTTGAATCTATGTTTGTGACTGTTACAGTCACAGTTTCAGAGGGATTGGAGCAATGAACTACTGCATATTCTTTAAACTAAAGTGTATAAACAAATGTACAAGATGAGCATGCCTTGCTGTTTAAATTAAAAAAAACCCAAACAACAAACAGTTGAAACTGCTGACATATTTTCCATGTTTTACCTTTCATTACGATCTTGAAGAAAAGTCCATCATCTAATATAATTAGACAGGAATAACCACACATATGAATAAATATGAAGCTTCAGCCTGCATTGTTATGTCCCTATGCCTGCATCCTACAGTTCCCTGATGTTTAAGGAGACAGAGGGCAGTGGAGTAGCAGAAGAAGGTAAAGAATATAAAAGCCATTAGAGTGTCACGGGAGCCTAGTGTGGGTGTATTGAAAATTGCTGGCCCACATTAACCTAGGAAATCTGTGCCACATCAGAGAAAAATCCCAGTTCACTTGATGGCAGTTTTATGCTTTATCCAGAAGGTTACTTGAAACACAGGTTTCAGGCCATGCAGAAATATAAACAAGAAAAACAGAGGGAAAAAGAAGGGTCTCATTTACATTTTTCTAACTCCAAGCCAAGTCCTTAAACTTATTAAATGATCTGAACTTAAAAATATGTAAGAGTACTAGAACTTAAAATCTGATGAATCATAGGCATAGAAGGAGACTTTATAAACCCAGTGATACAATTTTACAAAATCTTCACCTTTCAGAGAAGGCTGCTGTGCATACTTATGCATACTTTTATGACCCCTTATTTATTTTTTCTTTTAAAATTCCAGAATCTTAATTATTAAAAATGCCCAGCAACCCCTCATATTGAGTGTCAAAACAGCTGACACAAGTATTGCTTATTTTTCACAATGCCCCAATATTCCCAATGCTTTCTTTGTAACCTGTGATAATACAAAGCAGTGTCATTTCATATATGACATTTCAAAGCTGCAATACAACTAAAAAAAATTAATTCTATTAATTAACTTGTGGAAAATGTGGTTTGTAATTAGTGGCAAAGTATCATTTAGGAAGTATTTGAATGTTTTTTGTGTGTTCATAATAATCTTCACAAATCTTCAAGCTGTCACTATTAGCAGAAGTCTGGAAAAATACTCAGAACTGTTCTCTTTGGTATCTATTATGCATCATCATTAACTATTTAGTAAAAAAGTTTTTTCCAATCAAGAAGAAAAAAAAAATCGTATTGGCTAAGATGACAACCCACACAATCCAAATATTAAATAACAGAGAATAAGAGGGGGGTTTCAAACAAGCTGTAGAAAGAATACTCAGCAAAGCCAAACCATAGGCAATATTCAGAAATATGGGGACAATTTTGTGAACTATTCATCATTCATTAAATACATTGGATATCCAAGGTATTCCTGGTGTTAGAAAATCATTGCAAGTCTTATGTTACTTGGCAATATTGCAAGTCTTTATGTTACAGACTATCCTAAGCTTTGGAGAACTTTCATTACCCAAGATTGTTTTTCACTTGAAAAACATTTTATTTTTACACTTCAATACTACAGAAAAAAAAAAAAAAAATGTAGTCTTAGAGTCAAAGTAGAAAGCAAATAAAAATAACTCAGCTTATTCTCCATCATCCCATCATCACCAGCAGCTCACAATTGTTTAATAGTAGAAGTTGATAATGTTGATTATTTGTAGCAAAAAAAGAAACTCAGTTCTATTTTAGTTCTGCTTCACTATTGCACTCTGCCTTTCACAGTTGTCTACATTTCAAATGTCTGGACCCAAATCTCAACTGATGTTGGATTAGCTGAATGGTCTTCCAAGAGTTTTGCCACTTATTGAAAAATTCCTGCAGTGGCATCCTGCAATAGACTGTTATAGCACAGTTCAGTTCCTTTTCCTCTGATTCTTGAAATTATGTGCTTTAATATATCTGATGTTACATGTATGTACATTTATGATCTGGTGAGGAGTGCAGATATCCTTATGTACTTCCTTGGCTAGTATGAGATAAGCAAATATGTTTAAGGATGTGGAGTAAAAAAAATGACAGGACACACTAAAAAAGGCAATGGACTGTAGTGAAAATCCAGCAGTAAAAACTGAAAAAAATCTCAGAGTTGAAGCACTGGTTCTTTACACGTATTTGAGATTTCCTTTGCTGAGTTATCTAAATGGTTTTTATGCATATACTCAGAAAGAGATATGCACATTCAAAAAGAGATAGTGTCCTGGTTCCAGCTGGAATAAAGTTAATTTTCTTCTTAGTAGCTGGTATAGTACTGTGTTTTGGATTTAGGATGAGAATAATGTAGATAATACACTGAAGTTTTAGTTGTTACTGAGCAGTGCTTACACTAAGTCAAGGACTTCTCAGCTTCTCATACTGCCTGGCCAGCGAGGAGGCTGGACGTGCACAAGAAGCTGGGAGGGGGCACAGCCAGAACAACTGACCAAAACTGGCAAAAGAGATATTCCATGTCATATGACATCTTGCTGAACAAAAAACTGGGGAGGTTGGCCATGAGGGCAGGGTCACTGCTCGGGAACTGGCTGGGCATTGGCCAGTGGGTGATGAGCAATTGCATTGTGCATCACTTGTTTTGTATATTCTTTATCAGTATTATCATTATTTTCCCTTCCTTTTCTGTCCTGTTAAATTGCCTTTATCTCAACCCACGAGTTTTACTTTTTTTCCAATTGTTTCCCTCATCCCACTGGAGGAGAGTGAGCGAACAGCTGTGTGGTGTTTAGCTGCCTGCCGGGTTAAATGATGATAGATAGTAGTCATACAACCTAACAGGCTGATATCAAGAATCTCACCAGGGCTGTGGGATGCTAAAGTTTGTGTCTCTATTAACATGCTACTGAAAGAAAATGTGTAGAGCTTTTTGTTGCCAGCACCCACATTGACTCACTGTGGCACATTTCTGTGATGATGTTGACACAGCAGCCCTATTTCTTATTGGTTGTTTTGTTAGGCAGTGTTATAAAGACCAATTTACAAAAACATGATCTTTCATAAAATTGTCACTTGCTGTTATAAAAGAGACCAAGTTTCTAGTATAAGTGCGTTGGTTTCAGATGAACTGTCCACCAAAAAGATTTTTCAGAAGGGTCCTTTTTAATTATTTTTATTTGCCTGAAAGACTTTTCCCCTTCTCTCTCCCAGTTCTCATTTGTACATTAAATTAGGCATTATGTATAAATTACGTTCCTTTCTTTTCCACGTATTTTTATTATATGTGTGATCCTGCTGCTATATATTATATGTGGGACCAATAAACAGCTGTACTTAAGCATATCTACCTACTCGTTTGAAAAAGTAGACAAATTTGAATTCATATGAATTTATATCCATAAATGATATCTGTGCAATTGTAGTGAAAGTAATTTATGATTAGGGCACAACATAGGGTAAAAAAAGAATAATTTCAAGAGGACTGTAAAACCATGGAGGTGCCCTCTGTGTTTTCTGTGTTAATGAGACAGCTTGACATTTGCCAAAATTTTCTCCCAGCTGATAAAAAGACAGCAATTGGTAATCTATGTCTTTTGCTGTTGTCTAGTATTGCTGCACTGTGCTGGGAAACAGTTGCACAGCACAGTACCTCAGAAGTGTCTGTTTCTTATTAAGACATTCCTAAAAAAGGGCAAATTCTGTCTTCCATTCCAGCCATTTAAAGCCTTTACATTCAATGGGTATGTATAGCTTTATATGTGGTCAGAATACAGATCAAGCTACGAAGTCCTTCATGGCCAGTTCTTTGTAATCTTCAAAAGAGAAATGCCTTTTTATTTGTGTGCATAATAAAGGACCTAAAATTAGGTCTTTTCAGACTATGAAAATCTTTTTTTCCTTACAAGTGGGAGAGCTCCATCACTTGATCTGCTCCAATTTGATTAGATTTAGAGAACTATTTAAACCTTCCACTGAAATAACAGGAAAGCCCAAACAGGAAACATCTTATTCTGGCAGTACTCTCAGTTTTGCTGTCCTGCTGATGTAAATGTAAATGAGAAGAACCTGTATCAGACATACAGTCACCATGAGGATGCTGATGGAGTGAAGCTTGATTTGGCACTAGGCATTTGTACAGGATTGCAGTCAAACTGCTGAATTGTGGATGACGGCAGGAGTAGACCCCACCAGACTGCTGGCAGCGCTGACCCAGGCAGCAGGTGATGACTCAATGCTTTGGACAAGTTCTCTTAGTGCATGTGCTTACTTGACATCTGATTTTTTTAAAAATCTTATTAGGTCTTGCTGCTGTTCAAGAAGAGATGTCACAACCACACATAACAGACGTGTAGAAGGGAACACACCTCAAGTAATGCTGTCACAGCTTTTATCAACAAATGTTGCACATCATGCCAACAGCTAGAGCAGCAGGAATGTCTAGTTTCAGGAGAGTCCATTGACATACAGAGATGAAGACATGAACTGCTAGTTCATTTGTATCTAGCATAAAAAAAAAAGCAGAGCACAGACACAATTTAACTATGCAAGAGAGACTAGAGGAAAAAGAAGGATTTCAGGAAGGGAGTGAGCACATTTTTTATACAGGAACTATTTTTTTTTCACTGATTGAAAACCAGTTATTGCCATCCACTCTATGAGAAATGACACGTAATGGAGAAGGCAATTCCAACTCTAAAACTGCAGGAAACCAAGGTCACAAGAGAAAAAAAAGGATATATGTTTCTTTCCTCACATACTGAAGGATGATTTTTTTGGGGAAAGGACAAATTAGCAAATGCAAAAATAAAATGAAGGATCAGACACAGAATACTAAATTCTGCAGGAAAGAAAATAGAAAATAAACATAGAATAAATGCCAAATTAAACTACAGGGAGCATATCGAAGAGCAACCATAGAAAGCAGACAAAATTATTACCTGATGAAAATCTTCCTTGATTACAGCTGAGTTGTACTGGTTAATATTCAGCTCCTAAGGATAATTTTACTAGGGTATAGATATTTGGAACAGTTAGGTATTTGGAACTTGTTTTAATATGGTTTGTGGCTGGCATATACAGTGGAGAATGTAGTGCTAGAATGCCTCAGAAAAATTATAATCCAATCTACTGGTTATCAATACAGTAAAAAGAAAAACAAGAAAGGACAAAGCTGGAGGAAAGAAGTCAAAGAGCAGGAGAAAGACAACTGAAGAAAAAATCCTGCCTGAGAAATGGAAAATCAATCACCAGAAAAGATCCCAAAGGCAAGGAAAACCAGATCTTTAATTTTCTTTACACATTCTTTTCACTGCTTGAGGATTCTCTATAGAGAATTTAAAAATCTATCATATTTATTGTTGGTTTGTGCCCAGATCCTCCAAGGCATTCACAACCCCAAGTTTTGTTTAGGATTTCAAGGGAAATCAGACTCCTACACAGGGAGCAAAACACCTCAGAGAACATAAGACTTGGGGGGGGATGTTTATGCAGTTCTTTTTTTCAGTTGCATTATAATTTTCATGATAAAGGCTTGATCTTGTACATATGTATTTTTCACTTAATGCAGTTTGCAGCATCTGTGATGGATATCAGGTTTCCTGAAGTGCATAGATTCCTCTGGTTCCAAACATCTACAAATTTCAGATGTATGTAGCTCAAAGTGGAGGGTTTTTTTGCTTGAAATAATGTCTTCCTCAAAAATTACCTCTTTCTCTTTGTAGTACAGAATATATTTACCTTTCAGGAATTCCAAGATTCCAGCTGAAAATATGACCATCTAAGTTGGTCTTTACTGAGTGAAACTAGAAAAGCAATACGTAAGTGGAAATCACCTTAAAAAGTTACTCAGAAAGAGTATCATTATCATTTAGTTTAGGTGAGACAATGTACTACTGAGTACAGATAGTCATCTATGCATTGCAAGTTCAATTTTAACTGATGTTACCATTTGCAATGAGGAATGCAATTGATTTAGATTCAGGTTTACATGATGCACTCCCTTGACTTAGAGGCAATCAAAAAGTGTACAACACCTGACCAAAGACCACCTAACCTATTCAGGATAAACCCATATAGCCAGGAATTTATAAGTAATGCCACCTTAGATGGAGATGGGGCATTTCCGACCTTTTATTATTATCCAGTACAGAATATCCTAGCTGTCATATGATGTGCATGACTCTCAGTGGGTATAAAAAGCTCAGACATGACCTTAAAAGTACTGTCACAAAATCCCTGTCCACTGGTTGCATAAGAGTCTTTTTCCTCTGTAAGACTGGCGGTAGTGCTTGATGGTTTTTTTTACCCCGTAAATGGTCACAGAGCACTCAGTGACATGCTTGACAAACTGTTTATAACATGCAAAAAGTCTGCAGACCCCTTCTGCAAATCAGTCCTCAATGCAACTGATTATCAGGTAACTGAGCCACCTGGGTGATTGGGTTTTGTTTGTCTCTTCTAACTCCTTGAAATGTGCGGAAGCTCCTTCTCCCTCACCCCAGACCACCTTATTCTTTTGGTTGGGTGCTCTCTCCTCAGCATGGGTGTAGATGGTTTTGACTGCCTCACACTGATGCCAAAGTGGATTTGGCCAATGATACTGTCAGGTATTGCTATGTTGAAAGTCATTCAGAGCAAATGTATTATTTTCAAGTGACGTGGAAACAGTAAGAAAGAAATAATTCATAAGCATACAGAAGTGGAGGTGATTTCCATTAATGTTTCAGCATGCACAACACT
Source organism: Calonectris borealis (assembly GCF_964195595.1). NCBI lineage: Eukaryota > Metazoa > Chordata > Aves > Procellariiformes > Procellariidae > Calonectris > Calonectris borealis. Next base: position 12,695,399 of record NC_134352.1, on the reverse strand, counting down.
GTGATCTTGTCAAATGACTGAAGAATGCACATACTTTATCTTTAACTGCATTCTTTCCGAAACATGATTAATAGAAATGTGACTTCTATTAGCTTTTGCACAGTGTTCGTAACAGTCTATGCCAGTAGAGCTTACCTGAGTCCTATGAAGAAAGAAATGAGTTTTAAATGCAATGGCTCAAGTGACCTTAAAACACTTCCAATAAGCATAAGTTTCTCTTGGTATTTGCCCACCAAAGACATTTTTAATAAGTGCATTCATCTTTTGAAAAATAAATGTTTGCCATCATATGCCTGCAAACAAGATAATAAAACATGAAAAAACCCAAACAGAGAAACAAATTAATCAAAATATAGGAAAAAATATATTAAATATATTTGAAGCTACTTTTCTGTACATTCCGAGTTCATCATAAATCAATGGGATTTTTTATTATGAGATGATGTAGACACCTGTAATTGTCTTATTGTACAGCAATGACTTTATTCTCAAACTCGTCCAATCATCTGATACATGTTACATGTTCCTATTTTCCTTGAAGGATCTGAGGATCAGTGTGGATAAGAGTAAGGTATTTATGAAGTTTTTGACTTTCCAAAAAGGTAGTATATAGTAGCTACTGAGATTTCAAAAAATGTCTACAGTAGAGCAGTATCGTGAATCTAATTCATGAAGGTAACAGTACCTATACCTTACACTATCCTTCTTTACATGGAGCCATTACCAAACACTGAGAAGTGCATAAGCTAAGACAAACTGAGAATTCATTCCTTCTATCATGGCAGCAACAGCTCCGCAAAGATCATGCACATCAGCATAAATACGTGCCTTGACCCTGCTCCAACCTCTGCCATAACAGTACTGCAAAAGAGGATGAGAGAAGGAAAAAAAGGCTATCAACTAAGGTAAAACCATAAATAGAGATTTCAAAAGCAATTAAAAATATTTAACAAGGCTTTAAGTGATTTGTTTTATATCTACTTACAGGGGTTTTATCATTGTCTTAATTTTGAGTTCAGGGCTTAAATAAACTCACAATTCAAATTCTTCTCTCTCATCTGATTTTTAAAACCAAATAAGCCAGAAATTCAACATGTTTCAGATTCAGGTACAAGGCTTGTTGTTCCTTAAGAACTTTTTTGGCAATAAAACTTTGGTAAGTTTTGCCTCATTCAGTTTTTGTTTGAACGTTTCCTGAAGCTGCCATAACTGCACCACTCCATTGCAAAGGCAAAACTTCAGGGGAGAGCACTCAGATTAAGACTGAAGGGTGTGTAGGTTAAAATAAGCGATAGGGAAAGAGTGAAGGACAGTACACGATGGCAAAGTGAGTCAATAAACTCATTACTTCTTTGCTGTTCCATTTCTGAACAGAACAGAACATAAGCTATACTAAATTACATTTAACTGCAGGTCTTGTGAATAAATGCAATCATTTTAGTTTCCGAGGTAATCAAAATAAGACTAATGTATCTGAATTCTCTTTTGAAGATGGAAGCAACTGTCCCAGAGCTTGTCCAATATTCTGGTTGAATGACGGGTATTTCATATTGGTATATATAAACCAAAACACATTAAAAGAAATGTATATCAGAAAAAGATCTGAGAAAAACAGAATCACTGAATACTTGGCCCAGACGTAAGTTTTTACATATATTCCGTGAAAGAAGTTACTATATTTAGATTAACTTTTTTAAATGGTAGCAGCAGTGGGTATATTCAAAGCCTCAAAAATGATCTTAAGGACTTTGCAGAAAGTAATACAACAACAATGAAGGAACAGCTGCTGGATTTCTTTGGAAAAGCTCTGGCCTATTCAAAGAGAAACAATATAACTTGAGCATTGTCATTAACTTCAGAAAGGTTCTTTGATGGCATCTGAGAGGAACAAGAAGCTTTGAAGCTGAATGGTAGAAAAGATGTGTATAAATTGTGCTCTGAGTATGCTGCCATTGCACCATTATTGCCAACATTTATTACAAGTGACCTTAGAAGGAAAGTAGCCTGCCTTGCTGCCAGAAGCAATCTCTGTAGCAACATATGAAAATGTAATAGATTCTACAAATCCACAAATCTACAAATCCTGATTTGCCAGGATCTTAAAAGAGTTTATCTTGAACCTAGCACTCTATCTCATCATTCAGGTCTGCTAATGGCAAAAACTTGGGTGCACAGTGATTGGTTAAAACCCCCAAAATTGAAGACATTATGGATCCAGGCACTGAGCTAAAAATAATTTTTCTTCCCTGAAGATCAAAATTACAAAACTTGTACTTTTTATTAAGTACGTATTAATAATTATGGTGTATAAAACCAGTGAGTTAATGAAAAGTCTCAAACAAACAAATCCACTAAACCTCTCCAAACAAAACTGAAAGTCCTCAAGCAAAACATTGCAAAAAATACTTGGTACAATTTAAAAAAAAGAAGAAGAAAAGAAGGAAAAGCAATCCCTCAAATATTATTTTAAAAGACTCTGAGAAGAAAGAGACACTTGCTATATGACAAGCAGAGGCTTTGTTTATGTTTTTGTTACTTTCTGTATGATTTAGGGCAAATATGTGCTGCAATTTCTCCAGTAATAAGACTGAGATAATGACAGTTGCCTAGAGTGTACAATGCTTTGGTCCCTGTGGGCTATTGAGTGTATTAAAATACATAAGGAAATACAGCCTAATAGGTGACATTTCTATTGTATTCTTGGAAGCATATTCAAACTAAGTCTTTGTTTTACAAATATATGGCATTAAAAATATATACATTGCAGTTGTACTGGCATTGAATGGTGTACAAGTAGAAATTCTCATTAAGTTGTCTCTTCAAGGCAGTATTAGACAAGAAGAAGGGTTGAACTAAAAACAGTGGTAGAAATGGACATTGAAATGAGCTGCACTCAGAAACAGAAGAAAATAAATTATGATGTCTCATCATGAATAATGCTTCTCTCACCCACAAGATACTAAGGGCTTAAACCAGACAAAACTATTACAGAGAAAAAAGGGGAAAAAAGGGAAGTTTGGGAAGAAATGTATTTATATTTAGATGATTTTACCAGCCCGCTAGGGTGCCTTGGTAACAGTGCTGATGATTCATGAGATAAATACTGTTCAGTGTCATTCATTGCCCTTCTGGATGAGCTGCTGAGAGTGAAAAAGGAGATCTGGGACAGGTTCAGGTTTTGACTAGGGGAACAACATGATCAGAGTCACCATCACATATCCCGACCAAAACAATCGAAGCTGAGACATTGGATAAGCAATTGGATATAACATTTTGACTCTGTTCATTGCTTCTTAGCAGCTTGCAAGTGACTGTGGTCTTCCTTGAGGGGTCAATGGCAAATGTGATCTCAAAAGAATTGTCCAACAGAGATAACAGCTAAGTTTCAAAGCTAAAGGAAAACATATCGCAACTACTGCCCAAAAAGCCTCTCCAGTTCAGAAACTCTTCTCTGTTCTTCTCCATGCAGGTTTCAGTGCCGAGCCTTTACTTTTTTTAAGGAGATAGGTTAATCTAAGACTCCTTTCCATTGGATTTTCCTTATTTCTTGTGCCAAATCATTGCAGCTTAGAAATTTTTGTAAATCATCTTAACTTTATATATAACTGTTTCCTTTAGACAGTTAATATACTAGGTGAAGCCTGAACATACTGTTCATTAGTCATTGAGAAGGTGTCTTTTCAAATCACTGAAGGTTAGATAAGCCTGAATAGAAATCTCATTAATAGGATTTGTGCATCTCTCTCCCACATAAAGTTCTGCAGATTTCCCCCAGGAAAAAACCCTATCCTTCTCACAGGGGGGCAGAGATATTTCACACACCTTTTTTCTCAGACTTTGAATTAGTGGGACTTAGTTTTAATGGCAAAGATCTTTGGGGAAAACTTAACTTGGTATTCTCCACAGTTCATATATGCAATTTAAAACTGCCCTGTAAGTGTTCTCAGAAGTTGGGCTAGGTTTGACTCTTGAAATACCTAAATTTACTCACAGAATAACTTGAAAATGTGATTGTATGGAGTAGGTCACTGTCCTGACATTTTTTTAAGTAGAATTGTTATGTGTCAGTTTTCAAGTTGGTCCATTAGGAGCTTACATGCCCAGAAATTGAAATAGTACTTATACATCTTTATTACAACTTGTTATTGACAACACAACCTTTATCCTAAAATGAGATGTTTCTGGTGACTTGGTGTCTAGATGTATCTAGTATATTATGCCATAGAATTTCTTTGTATTCACAGTGAAAATGACAGCTTAATTAAACTGCTTCTAGATTCCTTGTTCACTAAAACTTTGAAGTGCTGGTGGGTATAAGTAATTTTCTCCTTGCCAGACTGTAAATTTAATTTTTACTTTTCAATCCAGTGTTTTACTTCTTGCCTGAGGTTAAATTGATTGAGCACTGGTGACAATTCAGTTCTCCTATGGATGTTCTGACTCCACAGCAGCTGTAATATCAGAAGGTTTGATGTCTGCAGCAGAGAGCAAATAACTTCACCATGAAGCAGGAGAAGGTGTATCAGTAGATAAGGAATGGATTAATGTACCATACTGCTTCAGTACTGGTAATAACAGCACATAGGCTCATTTAGAGCTCCAAGTCTAACATTTTCCCTGTGGACCCTCCCTTTTCCTCTGTTTAAGACGCACTTGCATAAGGAAGGATCTTTGCAGATTTCCTGCATGGTTAAAGGAGAGCAGAGGTTGCTGGGCACTGCATCCTAACTTGCCATCCAGCAACTCCTTAAGGAGCTCAGAGTTAGGAGTAGGCTACTGGCCCTCAGCTTCTCCTTTTACACCCACACTGGGCTTATCGCTGCAGAAGAAAAACAATTCTTTAGTCAATATTTCCCTAAGTGGAGGGAGACGAGCATGGGCATCTATCCCTGTGCCAGGAATGGTAGCAGTGGGGGAAGTGTCAGCTGTGGACAGAGTACCTCATAAGCATTAACACTCAATTAGATATACATTTTCATTTCATAATTAAATACATCATTTCATCAATATACATTTAACTTTGAGACTTAGAGCTCTGTTGGACCATAGAAAGTGCACAATTCTGAAGAAAAGGGATTGGTTGAAAAAGATATTGGCTTCAGAGCCAATAGTATGTTTCCTGACAGATAGCCTGACAGACTCAAGGTAGCGCAGGATGAAAAATAAAATAAAATAAAATAAACCCCACTTTATTTAGAATTTTAACAATATCACTTTTCATTTGTCCATTCTAGTAGAAATAAAATCCAGTTCTAGTTTTTGATTCTGGGTTTTTTTTCCACCTTTCCGTTGTTTTTCTTTCCATGCCCTTGGAGGAAAAAAAAAAGTTTCATTAAGTGCATTTGTCATTTATTTTTACTGTTTAGAAAAAAGTTGATGAAATATCTTGACTACTTAAGAAATAGATACTGAGAACTGGCTTCTCAGTTAAGTGGGACAAATAGCGTTTGAAATCAGTGAACTGTACAAGTTTACACTAATTGAAACTCTTACCATGTATGATTAAGTTCCTGCCAGGTAGTTAAGCATCTGAGAAATATAATGTGAGAAAAAGAACTGTGACAATAGCAGAGGACTTGCAAGCATCTTTCTTTATCATACAAGCACTGATGTGACAGGAAAAAAAACAAGATAATACCTGTTTTGTTAATGTAACTGCATCCTGTGTCACAATAATTTCCTTATGTAATGAATGTGGGTAAACTTCCAATTGTGACTTATGAAATAAAGAAGTGTGAGATAGGAAAAATACAAGAATTCTTGTACAAAGTCCCTTCTCAAACAGGAATACAAAACCACAGTTGCCTTTCTAAAGTAATGTTAGGATTATGACAACATTTGTAATACTTAAATTTTACAGATTTCTGAAACTTAGGTAAATTAATAAGCCCAACCAGAATACTTTCCGGTATGATTTATGATGTTCTTCCCTATGACAATTCAGATTTATGATGTTCTTCCCTTCAGATACAATGACTTAATGACAAAACAGAAGGAGAACTTTTAGATTTATATTTTTCCCATTTTGAACAAGCCAAGTTGTTGTGGTTTAAAGTTGTTGTGCCAAAAACCGCGCAGCCGCTCGCTCACTCCCCACCCCAGACAGTTTAATAGAACAGAAAAGGGAAAAATAATAATGATAATGATAGAATATATAAAATGAGAGATGTACAATGCAATTGCTCACCGCCTGTGCTGACCGATAACCAAGCAGCGATCGGTACTTCCTGGAACACGCCTACCATTCATATACTGCGCATGACATCACATGGTATGGAATACCCCCTTGGTCAGCTGGGCTAGCTGTCCTTGCTGTGCTCCCGCCCAATGCTTGTTTTGGTTTGGTTTGGTTTGGTTTGGTTTAGTTTGGTTTTTTGTTTTGTTGTTCTTGAGCTGAATGTCCTTGACTAGCAGGATACTTAGTAACAACTGAAAACATCAGTGTGTTATCAACATTCTTCTCATACTAAATCCAAAACACAGCACTAGGAAGAAATTTAACTCTATCTCAGCTGAAACCAGGACACAAGTACACCAGAGTTGTACACTTCCTTTCCATATCTGTCCATAATTCCTTCTGAAATTTAACATGAAAATTGGGTTTAGGAGAAGTTAAGAAGGGAGTTTTGAGGGTACATGTAGATGCACATCAATAAAAATCACAGGACAGATGCAAAGGTCAGTGTTCCTTCTTTCATCCTGGCCTTGGTAAGACTGTTTATTGGGTATTGTCTGCTTTGCTGACCTCAACCTAATTCTTCTCTGATGTTAGAATCACTGCAAGAGAAAACAAAATGCTTGACCCACATTGGCATAGCAGGGTTGGACCCTGGGCCCTCCACAGCTAGGCTGAGAAACAGAGTAAGGACATAGTGTTTTCCTGTTCCCACTTATTTCTGCATGTTCAGGCACATAGCATATATAAAAAATTATTGCTGTTGTGTGTTAGATATATTCAGAATACATTACTCTTCTTCAGACCCTTTTTTTAGCACCTAAGCAGCCCAGGAAAAGTCCTTCTGTGACAGAGTGAAGATACTTTATGTGGTGTCTTAAGGGGTCACCAGTAGAGTTGAACAATCAACAATCAATGATGTCAAGCATATTTCATTTGCAGACTACTACTTATGTGCTAAAATACTTGTATGCAGCAAGCTTTTAAGTAATAAACCATTACAAGTTATTGTAGGCGTCAAGTATCACAGGCTTGGTTTGTCTGATGAGCAAACCACACGCAGTCAACAACCTCCTAAATCCTGTTACAGACTAACAAAGTTGATTGAAATTATTTTGGAATGTAATGAACTATGATCAATTATTCATTGCTGGACATCTTGGCCTATTATTGAGTCCAGTGTAAGTGCAATTGTCTTATTGTAATGATATGTGTAGCGGTTCACAGAGATAAGCAGATTAATGCATTTCTCAAAGATAATTACATTCTATTGTACATTAGCAAAAGTGAAGTAAGCTCAGTTTTCATTAAAGACAGCCTCAGACTCTGACTTGAGAGGGCAAGGGGGGAAGGAGGTGATGCTCTGATCACTGGCTGACTTTCAGCACTTAACAGACTCACAACTTCAGCCTTGCAAAAGACTCCCTTTCTCTTCCTATCCAAAAATCAACCGGTAATTTCTGGTAATAAACATGATGGCTTGTTTTTTCCTGGCTGGACTGGTAACTGGTTACTTTCTAAATTAATTTTCTTCAGCATCTACTAGACAGCAGTGTTGGGAATCTAATTTACATTTTGCATGACAGTAAAGTGATCTAATATGATTGGTTAAAAATACACTTTTATGTCTTGCACAAAACCCTTCCCAAAACAGCCTTACCTAATAAGCAAATTTATTACATATTTGGAATCGTTATGAGTCTGAATGTTGTTGCATATTTTACTATCTCATCTCTTACTCTTGCTATATATGGTAACATTATGGGAACAGATGTATACACAAATCCATGAACCTCAGAAAAATCCATAAACTCTGGTGATAACAAGATAAACCCAATATTATCAGTGCATCGGTAACATATCTTTAGGACAGGGAGATGCAGTTATTTATTCAAAACAAATGCTTCTGTCTAAAATAACCCCATCACGAGATTTTTTTCCAGTGAATTGTACCCATTCTTTTGAGCTGAAAAAATATATAGCTAACTCAATAAAATCTTCTGCGGAGCTCAGCTGAACATAACCCACTCTAATGCAATTATCCATGTTTCATTTAGAAGAGTGATCCTCCTGATGGCTCAGAGTATTTCTCCTTTAATAAGTGAGAGCATTTACATTTCATTAACATGCAAAGAGTTTCCTCAGAGTATTTTGTGAGAATGAAAAAAAAAAAAATACAACCCAGAGAATCCAAACCCAATCCTTTCTTTGTGCTATCTCAGCAGCAGTAATAATACAGTAAGTTGCAATGTTACACTGGAAGCATTTTTTTTAAACTTAGATATATTCAATCTGTTCTTTACTTATGTATTTACAAAATGAGAAATGTGTTGTTAATTTAGGTTAAAGATTCTAAGAGCTTTTACTGACAAGCCAGTAGGGACTTTTATTAGGTATCAGTAAAGTAATATATATGATGCTACCATATGGTACAGAATTCAGTTATGTGTTCAAAGCTACAGTATGAAAAAGAGTCACTGTCGGCAATGACCCCCTTTGTGGGAATCCCTAAGTGCCTGTGTAAGCAATCTCCTTTCTTGATTTCTGTGCATAGTGTTGACAGCATGGATGTGCAGTAGCTATCTTCAACTTCGTGCCCAGCAAAAGTACAAATGCTTTCAATCTCTGGAAACTTAAAAGGAATGCAAGTTTAAAGAGACATGTTAGCATTTTTCTAAAAAGTACTTATTTTAAAGCTGTGCAGGTAGCCAGAGTTGCGCGCAGGGTCTACTAATAACAATATTCAGGCTCTTTCTCTGAGGCTAAAGAATTCCTAACTGTAGTGTGGGTGCTCGCATATATAACAAGTCTTCTAACAACTCCCGGGTTCCCAGCACCAAATAAATTGAAGGTGTCCTTACAAGGGTCAACATGATGCAGGATGAGGTGCTGGTGGTAGTATGAGCAGCTGAGCAACAGTTCTCAGTGTTACTGCCACATGGATGCATGGTACTCAGGACCTGCAAGCACCATGGTGGAGCTAGTTTCAAGGGTGCTGGGGATGGTGTAAATATAGACTGCGTCATTATTACCACACTGAAGTGAAGTACTGATTGCAGGTTTTATTCTGTTGTGGGTGCATCAGTTAGAAAGAACAGAGGAAGTACAAAACTGCATTCATGGAAGAGCTGTGTAGAGATTTTTCTCCAATGGAAATATCAGAAATAAAGCTTTCTCATGTGCCTTGATGTTTTTTGGGGGATGGGAAGCACTTGCTGTGGCTTTTAGGCAAAATTAAGGATGGGAAGTGAGACATAATAGACACCTTCTGGTTTCTTTTGGACTCTTTATTGAGGTGAGAATCACTTTACACTCTGCAATCACAGCTTCTCTTGTTCTTTTGGCACAGGTTGTTTGCATATGCCTTGTAACACTTGTGATTTTTACACTGCACAAAATGCTTGCCTCTGGAAGAACACGATTTTTTTTTAATGGATGTCTGAATGCTTTGATTCAAATGGGCTCTGCCTTCTAACACTGACTAACAAGCAATGGGGAAAACAAGATGGGGTTCATCAAGATAAACAGTGACATTTACCTTCATGGTTATCTGACATGTAATGTCCTTCATGCTTCTTCTGCTCTTGGTATCCTTCAGCTTTCACTATTGAAAGTGATATTTGGACTTGGATTTGCAGATAATGTGTCAGCAGGGCATTAAAAAAATGGTTACTGAATAACAGCACTTCTTAGCCTCTTTTCCTTGATCGTGATGAGACTTGAAAGGAACCCACTGTGAAATAGAGCAAACTAATTTTACTCCTAAACTCCTATCTGATAAAGCATTATGCTTATAGTGCTCTTCAAGACTTTTTGCAGCCACCCCAGAATTCTTAGGGAATGGTATTTCCATGGTCAAACTTCCTCAGGAGAGAAAGTTTTCTGTCAAACTTTTCTCTGGTTCACTCCTGGTTTTAGAGATTTTCTTGGGTGGGAGGGGTGGTGGTGTTCAACTAATTTCCTTTGCATGAACATGTCTTATTAATATAGCTAATGCTAATCTAAAGCAAAGCATTTTCTTTATGTTCACCTGATATGATCCTTTTGTGACCATTACTAGCTAGCACAAATTAGGCTACCTGTGGAAGTTGTTCTGGTTTTCTGAATTGAGCAATTTAGATTTGAGAGAAGCGGTGAAGAGAGTGAAAGACCAATTGCATCCTTTTTCTGCAACAATATAGGACCTGCAGTTTAAAGTCTGATTTGTACAGATTGAAGCTTTAAAAGATATGTTTACATAAACTATAAAAACTGGCAGACATTACATATTAGACACGAAGGAAAGAGAGAGAAAAGGAAGACAGATCTAAAGCTCTGCAAGTCCTGTTTGCTGCAGAAAACTTTTATGTGACGTCTTGCTTATCGATCAGCAAAAGGGTGAAACAGAACATAGAAAGCAGAAAAAGTCTGACAACTGATGAAAAAATTGAATTTACTCTTTGCTTTGCAAGAAGCTACATATGAACAACAATAAAAATACTATGCCAGCTGGAAAAGCTGCTGTCTGTGACTCCAGCTCAGTGCAACACCAAACCTTGTGGCTATGTCATTCAGGCGTTATTAGGACTGACAGATTCCAGAGTGACTCTGCTGCCATGCCAATGAGAACAAATCCTGGATGATTAGGTAGAGTTAAATGTGGACCATGCATGGCTTAACATGAATACAGATAGCTTCCTGAATTTCACTGTTTGGAGATACTGTAAATTTTTTTGGATGGCTTTCAAGAAAAAAGTTCTATGTACAAATGCATTGTAGACCTTGCTCTAATTAATGTAGTCCTTGAGAGCAATAAGCGTGTTACACTTAACCTGTTTACTAAATGTATCGCAACAGCTACCCTTAAATAACAGTAGAGGTGAAATGGAAATCAACAAAAAATTGTGCTACTTCAACAAACTGAGCCACGGGTGACAACTTGTTCTCCCTTTGTACTGAAGAGTCAATACAAGCTACTTGATTTTAAGGACATCCTGACAGTTTTAACTTTGGAGTATGAGGTTTTATTATATTCCTGCCTACATCTTTATTGTCATTCAAGCATTATGTTCTATATTGCTCTTGAAAAATGAAATCTACTATGTAGGTTTAATAGTTGCACTTATCTGGTAATTCTGTCTTCTAAAAGTGTCAGTGTTGGCTTCTTGCAGTCCAAGTTTTAACCTGCATAACAAACTCACCTCAGATTAATTGCAATTTAATAACCTAATATATTGTTACTGAGTTGTAGTCTTGAAAGTTATACTGAGCTTTTAAATCTTTCATTGTTTTCAGGAGGTGAAAACCGACTTACAAGTCTGTAGTTGTCACATAAAGTAAAGGCAAACCTGAAACACACTGGTTAGATATAATGCGGGTGCAGACATGAAGAGAAACTCTAGTTTGTAAATAGGAAATCCCTCTTTTGAAAATGTGGCTAGTGTGGTGGAAATTTTGCCAAAGTAGTCAACTGCAATGTTTATGACCCCCGTTTACTTCGACATTCAATCTGTAGTCATACAGTCTAAGTTACATTGCAGGGCTGTACAATATATTCTGCAAAGACAGGGTCTTGTGTATTGTTAAATTTCATCACAGTCTAGTTCAAATTCAACTACATTTGCTATCCTGTAATAATTTGAAGATAATTCAAGTACTACAATATTCTGACTTCTCTTGTTGTAGTTTCCTTAATGGACCAAAAGAAAAAAAGTACTAATTGTATTTCTGTTGCATATTGCCAAAATCAGGGGTAACACTGTGCATTTGTGATAGATTTTTCAAGTTGTTCTATCTTTAGAAAAAAAATGTGAACACTTGTGTGAACTTTATTTTATGCAGAATCCAGAGACATTTCACTGGAAATAATCATAGAAGATTAAGATAATGACATTCACATGATTTAGAAAGGTTCAGGACAGAGCTTTCAGTTAAAACTTTGACCTTCATATTTTTTGATGTAAGTACTGATACATGTATGAGTGAACCATTTCTTACTCCCTGTAAAATCTCTCCTACTACCAGGTTTGTCACTGTTTTACTGATCACTTATGCGGTTCAATACAAGCATAACTAAGGCATGTTAACTTCTCAAGACATTTCCAAGGCACTGCTTTCTCTCTTGCCTTATAATGGGTTAATGGTGTATGAACCAGCTCATTAAAAAACTCTCTCTAATGCTGCTGCTAAATCCAATATCAGTATTCTTCTTCAGCCTCAGGGCTTTTTTCTTTTCTTTTTCTTTTTTTTTTTTTCTTTTTCACATGAAAACACATCTTTAGAGTCCATCACTGTATAATGAATAACATAAACAGTGGCAGGATTATCATACATTCATTCGTATAATAATAATATTTCCTGAAGGTTTCAGGAATTTGTTTTAGCCTCAGACTAGTCAAAGTACCTCTGTCAATATTTAATCTGTATTGACTCATGGCTTGATTAAAGCATAATGCTGACCCCATCAATCTTCCCATAAAGCCTGGCTTCTGCTTCTGACTAAACTCTATTGATACATTTGATTCATCCTGACATTGCAAAGCTGAAAAACTGCTGAGATTTTCACTCTCTATAAATTTGTTTATATTATTACCCTGAAAGGACACACAGCAACATCCTGCTAGGTTATCTGCTGCTTCTGTTTGTCCCTTTTTGTTTCAAATGCAAAAATGAAACAAAGCAATAACAAACACACAAAACCATGTAAGGGTCTAGAAATAGGCTTTAAATTGTATGTTCCCTTGTGAACAACTTCTCCTTCCTCACAGAAATCCGAAGTAAACCAATTAAACTCAAAGACTTTTGTTACTTGTTCTGGCATTAAACAATTCTTCCCAGCAAAACATCTTGTCATGTGCTTAACTTTGTAGTATTACAAAGTCCTTTGCTGAAGAGATGTATGTTTAGGTACTAAAAGCTTTTGTTGAGCTGTGCCCAAGATTACTTGCTGTTTTATAATATAAAGATTATAAATTGATATGTTAGTTTTCTGTCTTGCTTTTAAAAGAAACATACAAATTCCCAATAACAGGAATGCACTTGTGAATTTTACCTGTATATTATTTTCCTTTTAGGGATTTGATCTCTAAATCCAGTTAATTTGTATGAAAAATAACACATACATTCACATGAATACCGAATCACACAGTTCATCAGAATATCTCTGTTCTAGGATTTGGATCAGATAGTTAGTACATGTAGAATAGATGGGGATAGTCTGAAAAATGCTAAAATCTATTGCGTGCAAGTATTAGTAAATGTAGAACTGATTTGTTGGAAGACAAATAAATTCAAAAGGCAACAGGTTAAAACAAAGAGGAGAAAATGAATTCACTGCCACAAGACATATTTGAAACAAATGTCTCAGACTTAAACCAGAAGATTTAGATGCATCTTATGTATTTACCCTTACAGAAACAATATTCAAATATATGGCAATTTCTGGTTAAGAGAGCGGTAGATTAAACAAAATGCATCCCCATACGTGTCCACATGCAAACTCTTGTAGATGCATGCAGAAATTCTGGCAGAACAAAGAAGAGCTGGTATATCTATCACTGTTGAGCAGTCATAAATGAATAAGCATCTGCTCTGTTACTTCTATACATGTTTGCTTAGAAACTACAAGAGCAGGTCACAAATATGTTTCCTATTCATTACAACATAATTTTGTGGTAGGTTCTAGAAACTTACTGCAATATACAAATATAGAAATAACACTTAAGGACCAAATATTAGATGTTTGAAAATGAATCCAGAATAAATTGTTGTTACTTATTAAATGTGCACTGCTTGATATTAATTTTTAGGTAGTCTTTTTCTAGGAATCAGTTCTCCTTTGGCTGACATCCCATATAATTTCATCGACTCAGATGTCATTACATATTTGTCAACTCAAAATTGAAGACTGTTTTGGTCCCAAATGTCTATGGGACAGATCACCAACTAGTGAATATCAACTTAGACTGACCAGCTTTGACTTATATTAGCTCAGAGACTGTCCTTTATTTTTGTATTTCATTTAATTTTTGACTCACTTGAAAGTAGTGATTACACTTGTCTCAGCAGATTTCTAGTCAGCACTGCATATTTGACTAAGGGTTGGAAATTAGTAATATATAGCAATGACTCTTCCTTGTTGCATTGTCTGCAATATTTCTATTTCTCCAGTAAATAGAGACAATATTAAAAAATCATGCTTGTGCTGTCAATCTTATGATTATAGTGATGCTTTCTTGACTACTGGCTTGATTTCTAGTTTAGGCATCAATAGATAACACTTTGTAATGTCACAGAAAAAAATGACTGTAAGGGTGCTCTGACACATTAATATTTTTTATTGTCACAGTTTACTATAGGAGTGGTCAGAGACTCTGTCAATATAAAAATTCAAGGTGCGGCCTGCTTTTACCTACCTGATTCATTTCCTGAATTGTTAAGAAATCTGTTTCTTTACATTGTTTTACATTTACATTTACATCTTACTGCTTTTAGACTTGTGACTAGTTGTGCCTGAGTCTACACATCCCTGAAGATACAGGGATCCTTAGAGCAAGAACAGTAGTACAAAGAGAAACAAAGGACAGAACATAAAATCTAAGGCTATAACAGCAAAAGGTTCAGATGTTAAGATGGCAGCAAACTGTTGCCAGCTGTCAATCCAAAGAAGAAAATAATTGCATATTTTTACTGTCTTTCAGAATACTGGGCAACAGTTTATGGCCAAGGAGTCTCAACACTTTTCAAGTCTCCCCCTGAGCAGTTCAATATATCTGATTCACGGCTGTGACTAGATGTTGTAGTCTAGCCCTCAGGTATAGGCTGCCTGGTCATCTTCACATGTGGATTTTTCCAGCTGTACTTTGTTAACTGGTCCCTTTTTAATGTTATGAAGAAAGCCCTACATAGAAAGAAAAATCTCCCTATAGAAGTTGGGTTGAAAGTGATTTATAATTTGTCATAGGAGTTGCCCTGGAGGCACATTTTGGGATCTCAAGTGCGAAGTTCTTCTCCATCAGCAGCGTGAAGTATGGGTCCACTTCTATATTTCTGTAAGTCTCCACTTCTTTTCTCATCACGATGACTGATGATCCCAAGCTGTGTCTGAAGCCGGTAACAGACCACACAGCATCAAAAGGCCATGATGAAATACACAAGCACCAGAATATGGTGAAGTCCTCACTTGCCTTCTTTGGTATTTAAGAAAGAGTGGCACCCCAACATCTCAGATTACAAAAGATTTTGCTCTGCACATAGGGATCCTCTGATTCTTCGTGAAGTTACCTTAACAAATATGCATTAGTACTGGAGAAATGTCATGCTCAGGACAAAGATGCAGGCCTAAATTCTTCTCTTGCAGGACTGTCAGGTTATGCTCTGTCATGGTTTAACCCCAGCCGGCAACTGAGCATCCCACAGCCACTTGCTCACTCCCCCCGCCGGTGGGATGAGGGAGAGAATCAGAAAAGTAAAAGTGAGAAAATTCGTGGGTTGAGGTAAAAGCAGTTTAATAGGTAAAACAAAAGCCGCACGCGAAAGCAAAGCAAACAAGGAATTCATTCACTGCTTCCCATTGGCAGGCAGGCGTTCAGCCATCTCCAGGAAAGCAGGGCTCCATCATGCGTAACGGTTACTTGGGAAGACAAACGCCATCACTCCGAACGTCCCCCTTCCTTCTTCTTCCCCCAGCTTTATATGTTGAGCATGACGTCAAATGGTATGGGATATCCCTTTGGTCACATTGGGGTCAGCTGTCCCAGCTGTGTCCCCTCCCAACTTCTTGTGTCCCCCCAGCCTGCTCGCTGGTGGGATGAGGTGAGGAGCAGAAAAGACCTTGACTCTGTGTAAGCACTGCTCAGCAATAAAAAAACATCCCTGTGCTATCAACACTGGTTTTAGCCCAAATCCAGAACATAGTCCCATATTAGCTACTGTGAAGAAAATTAACTCTACCCCAGCCAAAACCATCACATTCTCATACTGCAGCAAACAAAACATTTAATTGCAGACCTAGCTTACTTTGAAAATAACCTACAGTAAACTCATGAAGAAATAACAATGATTATCAAAGTGACAGACTTCATATGTCACAGCTGTTACAGTAAACAGCTATTTATTTCCGCGGTATGACATGAAACATGTAGATAAATATAAATAGTTTATGCATTGGATGGACTATTGTATCACCAGTTCTGGGTAAAGAATCAACCACTGTAAAAAGCATCTCCTCCTAGTGAGGGACTTCCAAAAAGACTAGCACAGGGTAGACTACACCAGGAGCAAACCTATAGCTGGTCATTATAAAAACTTCTATTAAGACTTTTTTCTGTGAGTGAAAATACCTTTTCTTTATTACTAGAATACATTAATCCTAGTCTAGAGTAGCTGAAGTCTCCACAGGAAACAAGAAGCATGGTTTAAAAAACAGTGAAGGAAGGCAGGCATTTTTAAGTAGAATTTCCGTATCCTTTGAACTTGAAAAATGTGACTTTACTGTAGTCAGGTGTTAATACAACATGTAAAATAGAATGATATCTTATTCCTGCTCAAGTTAATGGCAAAGTTACTTGTTGTCCACAGAGTTACATTTTCTCTCAAAATTTGTTGTCTCATGTTCCCTGAATGTGTTGTGAGCTATGTATTTTAGAAAGAATTTCTATTCTTCCTATTTCTCCTGGTAAAAGTAATTCATTATGACTACTATATGCAAATCCCACCTAGGAAGCCAACTAACTACTTGTTTTAAAATGTCTTTATGAGGTTAAGACTGAAAATTCACTGCAGCTCTCACACAGGAATTCATGGCATTTATAGATTTTCCAGAAGCTTGATCTTATACTTCAGCAACACTGTGACAAGCACAGTGAAAACGGGAGAGGGTCTTTATGGAGCTTTTTTCAACCTTTTCCTTATAATGCCACTGTTCTCTGAACCTCAGGAACACAGCCATTTGACACTGTTTATTGATGAAGTAACAAAACACTTCATATTCCAGGCATAACAGTTAAATTTTGAAGTGCTAACTACTTGGGAGTATACAGAAAAATTGGGAAGAATGTAATTTAGCTTAACTCAATTCTTTGTTTTACAAATAAATGAATGCAACAGAAATATATTTGTCAATATAATCTTTTACTTTATACAATTAACATTGTAATTGTGAAATACTATTTTTAAAATAAAACATGATCTCTAAATTAAGGGTTTCTACTTATCAGTACACTGCAGTGTCCAATTTACATATAAGGAGCCATTTATGCCAATGTCATCTTGATTGCTGACAATTTACTTTTTTTCTTGCAAATTATCAATTTAAATGATTTAAATATATATCAGTTCACTGTGATGTTCTTAACATGTGTTTCAATGTCATAAATGCACTTGGCAAACTGTTCTCTGAGGAATGCATATTTATTTTCAGCCAGAAAGAACAGCTGCATACACAGAGTGGGCTCATGCAACATATAGTTGTCTATGTTTAGTCCAGGTTTTGGGGACAGATGATCTGGTAAGAATATAACCTGAACCCCAAAAAGTATGAGAAGTTGTTGAGAGGACATCCTTTTTACTGATATCTGCTGAGATGGGGGAGGGAAGGCCAAGGATATCCAGTTTCAATATAGACAGTTCTGACTAGACTACTTAAAGCATGGTCTAAGATTCAGGCTGAGACGGCATGTGGGTGAATGCACAAGCACTGGCAGCACAACACACACTTGAACTTACTGCTATTTGCTTTAGGAGGTTTTAACACTTTAAAAATTAAGGAATTATCCAAAGTCTACTGAGACCAAAAAGGATCTTTTCCAAGGAAAAGGAACAGGAATTCCTCATATTCCCTTCACACAGAAGGGAATATGGGATGCTACCTCAGTGAATTAGAATAGAGTAGAATTAGAACAGAACTGAACAGAATAGAATATTTCAGTTGGAAGAAACCTACAACGATCATCTAGTCCAACTGCCTGACCACTTCAGGGTTGACCAAAAGTTAAAGCATATTATTAAAAGCATTGTCCAAACGCCTCTTAAACACTGACAAGCTTGGGGCATCGACCACCTCTCTAGGAAGCCTGTTCCAGTGTTTAACCACTCTCTCTGTGAAGAAATGCTTTCTAATGTCATGTCTGAACCTCCCCTGGTGCAGCTTTGAATGATTCCCATGCGTCCTAACACTGGGACCTTCCTCTCCACTTCCCCTCGTCAGGAAGCTGTAGAGAGCAATGAGGTTGCCCCTCAGTTTCCTTTTCGCTAAACCAGACAAACCCAGAGTTCTCAGCCACTCCTCATAGGACATGCATTAGATTTTGGGGTTGAGAGAAACCCGCTTAAGTGAAACCTCTCTTGAAAGCAGAGCTGACTACTGTGGAGAAAGAGGCAAGTCTCATTCTTCAAACCTAGGTACTTATGTTCAACAGGGGCAGAGAAAATATCTGAAGTGAGAGTTGTGTTGAGGGGACATCCTTCCTGGAAGATTTCATGCTCTGTTCTGCAGAGGGAGGAAGGCTGCAGAAGCTTGTGTACATCTAAATATGATCAACTTTGTTTGATTCAGACCAGCAGACTTGCAAGTGTACCCACCAAAGCAGCTGTGCCAGGCTTGAAAGGTACCTGCAAGTGGGAAAGCAGATGAAATTATTGGTTTCATTCAGCAACAAAAAAAGAGGGGAATAAAGAAAAAAGTATTAAGATGGGAAGCTGGTAGAATATCTAATATACCATGATGTAGATTTAGACTTACTGGTTTTCTTCTGAAAAAGTCCATTACTGGAGAGAAAATGGAACATTGTAATGTTAAAACATCAGACAAGTGGGATAATTTTTTTAAAGTATGCAGGAGTCATGCTTAGACTGGTAATAGGTATGTGAAATACAATAGTGATTTCCATCCTGTAGCCCAAAGACCCTTTCATTTCCAGGACAAACTACACTGTAGATTCTGAGAAACTGTGTGGTCTGTTTAAACAGATCAAGCAAAAAATATTGGTTATGTTCTGTTATGTCCCTACTTACATGGTTCTTACTTATTTTGAAATTAAAGAGAAAAATAAGGTAAATAGAATCTTCTGTATATGTATATAAACAAAGGGGTAATAAAAACACTGTGGTAATACATAAAAACAAAGACCTTTTTTGGCAATTAAGATATTTTAGGGAATTATTTTCAACAGTGTTTGTATACTTATGAAAATTATATATTGAACTTTAGAAACACTGATGTTAGTTTCATGAAACCCTTGAATTTCAGCTTTGAATTTTAAAAAATACAAATGTATACTCATCACAGAAATATGCTGTCTGCTTAGGAATTTAACTGCTATTCTTAGATCATAAAAAACATTGATCTCTCCAACAGCAACTGCTGTTTTGATAAAGTTTGTGTAAGTTTCTTACCTAAATTAACGCACCAGGGAGTCTGCAATAAAAATTAAAATGAACTCTCACCACTTGGGGTTTTATACCTGAATTTTTTATTTTTAGTGGTCAATTCTTACATATGTTTGCACAATCTTTAATGACTATACTTGTCTGCAACTTATATTATTTGAAAATCTGATTTCAGGAGTAGCTTATTCGTCAAATGGTTACAATATTTTACTTTATTTATCCAGATCTTGAGAAATAGTAATTTGAAGGATATAACAACTTGGGTTACCCAGGAAGACAAAGAAGACCTAATTTGGAGAGGTTTTAGCTGTCCAGAAAAATGTGTGAAACTTTCAAGCACTTTTCTCAAATCACTCTGTAGCTCTTGTTCAAGGCGTACCAAGACTGGTGGCTCTAAGGCCTCAGCTTAGAATTTTTGTTAAGATATGGAGAACAGGTTTCAGCCCAATCAGCCCCAATGCAGGCAACCTGTATAAAAAGATATTGCGAGAAACTGTACCTCGAGCTAAAGCCTAACTAAGACTCTTACTTGAATTTCTTTTTTTTTTTATCCCCCCCCACCTCTCCCCAGAAAAATCCTAGTGTTTCTGGAGATCCCTGGTCAGCATACATCATGGCTGAAATTTTGTGACATGTACCAGACTTGATATGTTAATTATTCACATGCTGGAACATTCCTAGGTCAAGACACTCAAAATGAATACTTACAACTTATTTGCTTATGGCGATGGCCAAGACCCAGAAGAGAGTGTCAGAACCGCTAGTACCTGACACTGGGGTACATTTGTAACAGTAGAGCTACAAAGAGTCAAAGGAGAGCAAGAGTTTATCATAGAAGAGCAAGGTATATTTGTAAAGAGAGCAATCATGAGAGCCAGCCAAGGTGTAATAAGGAGCAGAGGATAACAGCCCTGAGACTTCAGGACTGGAGCCAAACTTCAGGACTTAAAAGATCAGGCTGAAATAGGTGCCTGACCTTGAGACGTGATCATGTCAGGTTTCCCACATCTTTGGCTGAATGAGGAATAATGATCACTGTCAGAGGATGAATATTTAACTAAATGCACCTGATCCACCTTGACAACTCCTATCTTAATACTGTAAGGATCACTGACTGCAGGGATTTACACTGTTGAGTTCTGAGACTGATTTTTTAATTTACTGATTTTTTTTTTAATTCCTCACAGCAGTTATTTTCTTCCCAAAGTCACTGTGTCATAAAATTACTCATGGATATAGTTATAATAAATTGTATTATTTCTTTTCCCAACCAGCTGAAAATAAAGTATATTTGTGTCTATACCTACAATTCACTCCTGTTTATAGTCTCTTCTCAATTGTGCAGGTTTTGATTGGGATAGAGTTAATTTTTTTGTATAGTATGGGGCTATGTTTTGGATTTGGGCTAGAAACAGTGTTGATAACACAGGGATGCTTTCATTACTGCTGAGCAGTGCTTACACAGTCAAGGCCTTTCCTGCTTCTCACTCCACCTCAACGAGCAGCTGGGAGTGCACAAGAAGCTGGGAGGGGACACGGCTGGGACAGCTGATCCCAACATGACCAAAGGGATATCCCATACCATTTGACGTCATGCTCAGCATATAAAGCTGAGGGAAGAAGAAGGAAAGGGGGACGTTTGGAGTGATGGCGTTTGTCTTCCCAAGTAACCGTTACGCATGATGGAGCCCTGCTTTCCTGGAGATGGCTGAACACCTGCCTGCCGATGGGAAGGAGTGAATGAATTCCTTGTTTTGCTTTGCTTGTGTGTGTGGTTTTTGCTTTACCTGTTAAACTGTCTTTATCTCAACCCATGAAATTTCTCACTTTTACTCTTCTGATTCTCTCCCCTATTCCACCGGGGGGAGTTAGCGAGTGGCTGGCTGGGGTTAAACCACGACATCAATCCAAAATCATATATGAAACCAGCTATTGCAGTCCTTGCAGCACCCGTTTGCCAATCTCCAGTTGTTTTCCACACCGTTGTTGCTTAGTTCCAGGTTTAGAACCTCATCACTTTTAAAATTCCCCGATTGTCACATTCTCCAGGAAATTATAAGCATAAAGAAAACCATTCAAGTGTTCGAAACAGATGTGCTCCAATCAGTTGAAATCCACCCACAAGATGCAATCGGGCCTTCGTGAACTAAATGGCATGATGAGAAAAGGATACTTGAGGTTCTTGGGTAGCTTGCGTGACAGTATGATTTTTTAAATAAATTTTTTAAAAAGCAAGGCAAAAAAGAAAAAGGTAACATGAGATTCAGTCACCCATCCTCATGCTCCATTCCAGAACACGTTAGTCACATAACGTCCCCGAGGTGGGTATGACAGTAAAAGAAAATTAACTGTTGCCATTTAGTATTTACCTCACATTTGAGGCTAGATTGAACAACTAGAGCAGCAGCTGCTGTTTCTGTTGCTATTGAAAATAAAAGCACTGTGTTGAAATCACAGTGAGAGGAACACTGTAAGGTAATGAGATTATCCTTCCAATTTCCCATGTGCATAAAAAATACATGGAATTAGCCTAGTTCTGGGTATTTATATCTTCTTGTTAGAAGCTAACATACAGTATTAACGCAGAAGACTCAGGTCAGTTCAGGCTTCACAACATTAGTAAGGAAAGGCATCCGGGGATGAAGAAAATATTTCCAGGGGATTCATATCCTCGTATTTCATACTTCTGATGGAAAAAAAAGAGATGCATAGACACTCAGAAATTCTACCTTTGCCTCTAGTGACAGGGAAGGCGGTAAAGGAACAGGAACAAGGAAGGGGGAGAAGTATGAAGGAAGCTGATATGCCCTAGTGTAAAAGTCTTTGGTTGGTGGGTTGATAACATATTAGTGTATTTAGAAAAATGGATATTAGCTATCATAAATCAGAATATAGTTACAAATAGGTATCTTGATCCATAGATTGCAATTTGGTGAAATTTTTCAATTTTCTGCCCTTAATAAGAACAGTATTTACTCAAGGACAACTATGCCTTCTTAGAATAAATTAAAAATAACCTAACTTTGAGAATGGACTCATCCATCTTTTTTTTTTTTTTTCCTCCAGATAGAGAGTGCCATCAATAAGCTGATACTATGCAATTTCATTCCCCCAGTGGAACTGAAGAGTCTACATTTCTTTGAAACTAATAGAATTATTTCGCTATTGGATAACTGTAATTCCAGTCCAGAGACATTATTAAACCTCTTAATCTACGGTTGATATATGATTGTTGAGTCAGTAGAAAGACTCCCGGGTTCCAGGGTAATGCTGTACTTCAAAAAAACATATATTCAAGAAGTGTATACACACAAAGAAATACATCAAAATATATTTCCCAAAGTTTGCAAAGTAGGGATTCAAATTCTTGCAGACTTACCTGCACTGTTTCTACATTTTGCAGGCATTGAGAGATCAGATTTCCTTTGCACAACTGGTCATTAAAGGTTTATTAAAGAACACTCACTTAAAAAGTGTTTTAGTTCAGCGTGTCTGATGCCCTCAATATATTTGTTCATAACTTGGGCTTCTGTATTTCTCAGGAAAAAATTCACCTAGAATATGACTGCATATCTTTGTAGCTTAACAAGGTTGTGTTTGTGTGCAATTATTGTAAAAGTGAAAAGAGGAATTAATTATCTACATATCCTAATATTTGTAATAATCCAGCCTAAGGAAAGGTCTATGTAGCCTTGAAAGATAAATATTGAAAATTCTCTAATATTCTCTAATTCTGCTTATCTGTTTCCTTTCTGGATTCCCCTACTGTTCCTTTTTTTCCCCGAAGATTCAGATTACATTTCCTAAACTGTTTTTCTAACTTTTAAATTTTTTTTAAACAAAAAAAACCCTGTCAAATCACAGTGGGAAAGTACCTCATATATGAAAAAAACTTGTATTAACTAATCAACATTGTTGAAATGTAGCAAGCACAGAACTGCCATTAAAAAGTTATATATAATTCATAGAATGAAAATTTATTTAAGAAATCTCAGTCTCAACAGACATTATGAAAACAGAAAAAGAAGATAATTTCAAGGATTATGTTACTGGGAATTATCTATTCTAAAGGTTTGCAACATTATCACCTTTCATTGTGATTTAATTATATTATGTTTCCGATAATTTTTGAGCAGAATTGTGGAAAAGTTTGTTAGAAGGGATGACAACTAGTCCAGTCTCTTGTTCAAGATAGAAATTCTACTTACACTAAAATTTTGAGTCTCACCAAGGAAATTCTTCATAATCATTGTGACAGTAGGATAAATAGTAAGCTGTCTTTTTAAGTGTGAACTAAATCCCTATTTGATCCTCAAATGAAAGTCTCCAATGACTTAATGGAGACATGTTGACAAAGCAATCACTAAATCATCACTGTGTATCACTATTTAGCACAGGTTTTTCTGTAGATATGATGCATTGTGACACTTCAGCCTTTAGTGACCCTTGGAGTAACACTTCAACTCATGTATAGAAATAGTGAAATGTCAGTATTTTACACTGTCACATAAAACACTTAGATCTACTTAGTTTTTCAAAGTCAAAGTTGCTCTTGCAACCAATGGAATATTGCATGAGGAATATTTGAGAGAGTATAATTTTTCTCTTTGTATGATGCTTTTCTTTGTTAATTGACATGCTATTTTCCTTCAGCATACGTAACATCACAGTTAGAGAATATAATTATTTTCACATGGAGACACTAGTTTGTAGATTAAATAACTTTCTTTTATTCGTGGAAATCCATGCCTGCAAACACCAGTATTCATTCAAACTATGTTTCTTCTCTCTCCTTAAGTCTATTAATGAGTAGTTCATGGTTGCTTGATATTTTCACCTCAGTTATCACATATTGGAAAAGCTTTGATACTGACTAGACACATCAGAAACAAAGAATTCAAAAGTGGATTTGTTGGGTATTATTTTCCCCTGCATCAGAACTGCACCATAGCCATGCAACTCTTCATTAAATTATGTTGTATTTGCAAAATTTTGTCCAAGACATGATTCCAAGTTTTTCTGGACAAAATCCAGATATCTAGGCAAAGTGCTAAGCTGGTTTTGTGCTAAAATATTGAATTGATTTAACTATGCATTGCCACATGTCTGGAACCAGGTGGTATTTTCTCTACCTCCTGATTATTACTTCCTTAAAGGAAAAGAAAGAGCGGGAAATGTTTTGTCTTTATCTTTCAGAGCTGTAAGGTTATGATTTTCCTATATGCATCATAACCTTTAAAAAAAAGTATTAAATAAGGCAAAATAGCTTACCTAGTCTCTTTCTTATATGCTGCATGTCCATAGGCTCTGTATCTTGAAAGTGCTTCACAAACCACCTTCGTCTATTGCCAGTGAATCCATACAAACCAGAGTATGGCTCATTATTGTTTTTAGTGATCATCACCTTGTTCATTGATAATTGACAATTGCAAATATATTCACTA
This sequence comes from Calonectris borealis, assembly GCF_964195595.1. Classification (NCBI taxonomy): domain Eukaryota; kingdom Metazoa; phylum Chordata; class Aves; order Procellariiformes; family Procellariidae; genus Calonectris; species Calonectris borealis. The sequence goes on along the minus strand of NC_134352.1, from coordinate 12,670,415 downwards.
AGATTCCTCTTCTAAAGACAGCAATGCAAATGAAAAATCGTACTTGGAAATAACTTTTTTTTCAGTAATATTGTTCAATTCATGTCAGCAGATATGAGAGAATAATGCACTTAACAATTGAGCATAATGTTTGAGGTTTATTTTTAAGTGATGTCAGGATGATTTTTCAAAACTATTTCTGACATGTCTATATTAATTTATATAAATAGTCAATCTGTCAACAGTTTATGAAAAAGCAGTTTGCTGGGACCAAATGTTATGAATCTTGCTTTATAATAAACTAAAACAATTTTTATATTGCAACATATTTAATCCTTGCGTGAGTAGGACACACTCTGGCTACATTTAGGAAAAGCTGACTATATGAAATACCGTTTAAACTTAGCTCAAAAATATGGTATAGAGGCACTATTTCACTTTCACGAGATAACTTTTCACTGGATCATCTTTACTTAAAAGACTGTTTTGCTTTCTTTGCCTAAAGTAATTACAAAATTTTTTTGCTTGTTTTTTCAGTCATCACATGCTTTATTGGCTTTACAGTGTGGCTAGGAACAGATAATTATGTTGTACTTCCATTTTTTAGAAAAGTTTTCAGTTACTTAACAGTTTATATCACAATAAGCTTTGCATCTTATTCCTTGATCTTTTCTCAGTTTGTCATGGTTTTTATTTAAGTTTTGTTGTCTCACTCTGTAATGGGAAAGTAATTGGAGTAGTAGTACCAATTCTTTAATGAGTGCTATATTTATGCCAATTGTTCATCTTTGGTGTTGATACTTAAAAGTACTTTGGCAAAGTAAGTTAATTTTTGTCCTCCACCCTCCTTTTATCTACCTCATGCCTCAGACTGCAGATACCACAGGATCCCATTGCACATCTGAAAGCTTCATTATTCCATGAACTTACTTTCTGCCTCATGTACCAGTGTGTGTCCACAGGCTGATGTAAGTAGGTCATTGCTCTGGTGTGATTCACTGACAAGGTTGTTTTAAAAAAAAGTCTTACTGGCAAGAGGATGGAGACAGAAGCAATCTTCCAGTGGGAAAGATTTAGTTTACAGAAGTTGGTTTTGGTTTACTGCCTAGACACTGCTATTTGGCTTAGTATGTTCTGCCACACGAAATCCTAAATAAATAGTTTACATAAGGAATATTCCCTCCCCAGCCAAGGGGCTACCTGTAGATTAAAGTGTGATGCAATTGGAAGGGTATCACATGTTGGTCCATAAGAAACAAAATACATATGTATATAATAACACTTGAGTGGTTACATCAAACATTCCCAATTCAGGGAGATGAATGCTATAATTTTGAGAAATTTTCAGGTATGACCAAGAAACTTTCATTTAAAAAAAAAAAATCAGTATAGAAAAAGATTTTCCACCAAGGAGCCCTGTTTATGGAATTTAGGATCATATTTAACTGTTATTGGGCTCTCTATCAGTTTCCTTTTGTTTTGGAAAGAATATTGAATTTTTCTTCTTTCTATATACAGAAGGAAAAGGCTAAGTTTTTCCTCTCATAAAACAAAACCAGAGGATTTCATACTTCTTTCTGGGAATTTTAAACTGAACAGGCTTTAGGGATTGTTGGGAAGTAAAACCATGTAAGAATGCTTTATTCTATCTTTATTCAACCAAAATGTCAGATATATAAAAAAGGGTAAACTGGTTTACTAGTTTCAAGGACTTATAAATATTGATAAAGACAACATTATGATTTTTGGTTTGCATGTTCATGTGCACAGAGAAGTGGCAGAAGTGGCAACTGCATCTGATTACCATGGACTACAGTCCAGATTTTCAGCTCTGCTGAAACAGCACTGCTCTGTTTTGTCGAACAACTGGAAATGGGAAAGTTTTACATCCCCTCTTCTATCTATATTGTGTAAGGTGGTTCAAAGAATCTGCTAAGAAAGATAACATTTTCTATAGGCTTCCTATGGTTTTGTAAAACAATTTAGAATCATAGGATGATAGAATATCTCAAGTTGGAAGGGACCCATAAGGATCATCGAGTCCAAATCCCTGCTCCTTCCAGAACTACCTAAAACTAAACCATATGACTAAGAGCATTGTCCAGATGCTCCTTGAACTTTGACAGGCTTGGTGCCATGACCACTTCCCTGGGGAGCCTCTTCCAGTGACCGACCACACTCTCAGTGAAGAACCTTTTCCAAATGTCCAAGCTGAACTTCTCCTGATGCAGCTTCATTCCATTTCCTCATGTCCTGTTGCTAGTCATCAGAGAGAGGACATCAGCGCCTCCCCCTCCACTGTCCCCCTTCAGGAAGTTGTAGTCTGCATTGAGGTCACCCCTCAGCCTTCTCTTCTCCGAGCTGAACAAACCAAGTGACCTCAGCTGCTCCACATAGGTCTTGTCCTCGAGGCCTTCCACTGTCTTGGTCGCACTCCTCTGGACACACTCTAATAGTTTGATGTCCTTCTTATATTGAGGAGCCCCAAACTGCACACAGGACTCGAGGTGGGGCCGCACCAGTGCAGTGTAGAGTGAGACGATCACCTCCCTCGACCAGCTAGCTGTGCTGTGCTTGATGCACCCCAGGACATGGGTGGCCCTTTTGGCTGCCAGGACACACTGTTGACTCATATTCAACCTGCCATCAACCCAAATCCCCAGATCTCTTAAGTGGGGTTGCTATCCAGCTATATGCAATTTGTGTGTATCTTTCCTCCTCCCCCCTCCTCCCCGCAAGACTCCCCACAAGCACCCAGTTTTCTGGATAAAGACATAATTAACAGGAGATGTTATAACACCACTGACAACAAATGTCACCAGAGTACTCATTGATTTTTTTAAGGCGAAAAACCAACTTCTTTGCCGTGTACTGGAGGAAGACACAGTGCCAAATTTCAGATACCTCTCCAGCTAAGCCGTTTTGCTCTAGGAAAGACATTGGGGTAAACTGTGTGGGTTTCACTGCTATATCACCTGAATCTGTAGCTCAAAAAACTTCAACATTTATTTACACACCAGTATAGCAAATAATACCATGCTACCCACTGGACTTTACAGATGAGGAAATAATGTAAGGCCCCTTTCTTTCCTTTTACAGTAGATGACTGTTCCACCAAAACAGGATGGTATTTAAAAACAACTATTCTTTTCTTGTTAAAGACAATCTATTTAACTTATTACTGGCAAATGCACCAGTGTTTTCTTCATGGACCTCATGCTCATTAGCTTCCTCCCTTTTCTTCCCCTCTGACCTGACTGGTAGGAATGAAAAGTGGTTATTATGCATCCCAAAGCTATGATTAGAGCAAACACAGGAAGTATAAGAGATGTTTAATAGCTTTCTAAAGAGTTTCATATTAGCCTCTATGGGAGGAATGCTTGGTCAATGAATCAAAAATCTTTGTAGTCTCAAATTACTGTCAGCTATCCCAAAATGTTTTAACAGTATTTTAACAATGTTCTTTTGCCTTTATCTAGGAATGCTTTTGATAAGATTTTAATCGACATATTTACGGAAGCAGGTTAAGTAAATAACAATGGCTTCTGATGACTGTATTTACAAATAAATTATCACACAGATTGAAGTGTCCTGTTTTCCAAGACACATAATTCTAGAAAAATTCAATTTTTTTCTGTTTGCTGAACTGTGTAATAGCTCACAGACTCTCACCATGTAGTTATCATTATGAGAGAGAATTTGCTGTGGCAGATATCTAAAAAGCTCTGCCAGCCAGCAAACTTTTAAAAGTCACACTCTCTGGAGAAATTCACTGAGTCATCATAATATGACAAACTGTGTGATTTGTTCTTAAAACCTAGTAGCTATTGTAAAACACTAAATTTATGGACTTCATTTCAATGAGATTGAGTGCGACCGAGGTCTTTGAGAACAGGAAAAGTTTAGATGGCAAGGACGGGCAAGAATTAGGCAGGAGAAAGTGGGGGGAGAATTCAGAAACAAGAGGAGTAGAAGAAAGTAAAAAAAATGTAAACCCAAAAAGAACGCCAACTGGAAAGCAAAATCTGAAGTGAAACTGAACTGATGTATTTTCAGTACTCTGGAGTGGAAGGAAGAAGCATTTTAGTATAATTCAGAAATAATTTTGTGTTACTCCTGAAAATATAAAAATTATAACAACTTCAAAATAACAAGCCTCCTATCTTAGGAGGAAAAGACCTAGAGGTTCGCAGGCTAAATCTGTATCTGTCTCGGTTAATTATGATGAGTATATTACGGCATATCTATCTTTTGTCCAACATAACTATCAAAAATTTATAAGAACTTGCAAACTATCACACACTTTAAAATAAGTGTGTTTCTTTTCATTGGATCTTTTAATTTCTATTCCAGTTGTTTTTAATGGAGAAATCAAGTAGTACTACATACATTTAGCAAATGAGAGAATTTCTCTATTGTCTTAAACTTTTTCTTCTGATCAACTTTTCTTAATTAGGAAACTATTGGTCTGTAAAATCCAGACCTCTGTTTCATGCCTATGCAGCATTGCATTTCTCTCATTTTTTCAAATGGCTAAGAAGGAAAAGTTGCTTTAACAGGAAGGTCACACAAAACTTACTTCAAGGACTGGAGCTTTCCTCGTGAATATGGAATAAGAAGTGGTACTTTCCCCATTTTATTTAGCTATGCAAAGGCTATCTCTCCCAGGTGACCTGACACAGACCCAGTCAACACCATCCATAATGAAAATCAATGGCACCAAGTCACTAAACAATTACTCCATCTTCTTTAAAAATGCACAAGTCTTCAAAAAAACAAGGATTCAGAGACTGATTAATTTGCCATTTGCCTGGGAGATTGCACAAGTTGCATTATTTAAGAAGTTGGCCTTGTCTTTGTGTCCTCAAAGGATGCACCAAGATCAAAGTCTCAAACATTGTCGTGTCCCCTGAAAAAAATTGGTCACTATATGATGGGAAATACAGATCTGAGCCATGGTTGTGGAAGTTTTGTAAATACCTGTTTGTGTAGGTTCCTAATGAACGTTGTTCTTCTGCACACAGAAAATACGTTGACATAGTTTTGCAAACCCCGAAATTTGAGTTGGTATTGAAGAATATACAGTATTTTAAGTGCAAACCCAGAAAAATACCAATTAAAAAATATTCAGGAATGACAACCAATTTGGACTAGGAGTAAGCGTTAAAGGACCATTTTAAGGATGAGATTTTCAAAAGTGTTTTTAAACACTCGGCATCCAGGGGGCTTATGCTTTTTGTAGGCTCTTAAAAACCCTAAAACCCAAACCAATTCATGATGTCACATTTTCATCACAATCTTCCAAATGGGGATACTGCATATTTTTTCATTTCAGAAAAGATCATCTGAAGTCTCTGTGATGGTGTGCAACAGATAGTTGGAGGAAACAGTATATGCAGGGTAATCAGAGTACTGAATGCAAAAACTTCGTGGCATTTTCTTCTGCTAAAGAAGAAACCTATTGTTCAGAATTAATGTATTATATTCAGAAGAGCTGTACTTGCTTTCAGTGAAATTAGTTCACAAGACAAAGAAGTTTTGTGACAAAGAAAGAGTCTTAAGATAGAGGGAGACCTTTTACCAGGGTCTGTAGTGACAGACCAAGGGAGAATGGTTTTAAACTTAAACTGAAAGAAGATAGATTTAGATGGGATATAAGGAAGAAATATTTTATGGTAAGGGTGGTGAGACACCGGAACAGGTTGCCCAGAGAAGTTGTGGATGCCCCATCACTGGAAGTGTTCAAAGTCAGGTTGGACAGGACTTTGATCTAGTGAAAGATAGCCATGGCAGGGGGGTTGGACAGATGACTTTTAAATATCACTTTCAACCAAAACTATCCCCTGACTCTATGATTTCATTATTTTTCAAGTTATTTTGACTTATCCTTGACACTTGAATAAAGAGGTCCACTAACACTTTCTAGTGGCAGTCGTGTAAGCGTTCAAGTACAAAAATATTTTCAATATCAAAATAAAGAATCAGTAAAAGATGTTGGATATAGCTCTTAAATGGAAAGAGTTCAACACAGGCCCAAAAATGTTGCTCTGATTTTGCCGTGTTGCTGAGCCCATTCAGCAACAACAGCTATAGACTGACATATTTTTTTCAGAATTATGTGAATAATATGATGAGTCTAAGTAGACAGGAAGAAGGACATGAAAGAAGTGTAATAAATAGTTTCCTTGACTGAAGGATGTGCTGCTCATTTCTGCAAGCAGCAATATAACATATTTGTGAGTGTGTTAATGCTCAAACTTTGCCCTAGCTGCAAGGATGATCCCAGTAGGGAATGGGGGAGGCTGTCAGCCTCACACAAAGTCTTGGCTGTTCACTTCCTCTATTCCTAACTTCTCTCCTTCTCCTTTAAAGTGTCATCTAAGCCACTTTGGATCTAATCTTCAAACTGAGCTTGTTTTTTTGTTTCAACAAAGGACTATGTGCTTTAAACAACAGCTTTCTTTCCAGTGTGCTTGACTTCTGTATCTGTTCTCTACATAAATTTATACCTTAAAAGATACGTAACTGGCATAAATAATATATATTTATGTATATGCTTCTATGTAGATGTGTGTTTCTATATAAATGTGTATATTGTATATATGTGTATATAAACTTTACTATTTTCCTCTATATAATTATTTCAATCTCTTTTATTCAATTCTTCCCAAAGCCTTATTATGTCTTAAAACAGCTCATGTCATTTATAAAAGATTAGAAAATCTCTTCTACTATTCTCTCCATGATACCAAACTTCATTCCTGTGTTGGTTTTTCATTTATAGCCTGGATACTAGCCCCTGTCAGCACAGAAATGTGTATTCAGATGAACTTCTGGGTTTGTTTCTGAGGTGATTATTTGTGCCTTTCAACAAGGTGTGCGGCTCAGTTGTCAGTGACCTTTTCTGCTGGAGAGTTTTTGTAACCATTACAAAAACATCACCTATGTGATCTGATTTCTGTAATGTCTAACTAATTTACTTCAGATTCATCATCGTGGAAATAGGGATTAGTCCTGAAATATTGTTAGCTGCAGTTGAAATCACAGGATTAGGCCACACACTGATGTACAATAACAATGAAATCTCATGTACACTGTGTAGTGACAAATCAAAATAACTCATCACCATGATACAACATTACCAGAGCCACCAGAGCCCAGATGGTGGAAGGTATTTAGGCACCTAAGATTATTGATCTTGCACTATCTGACTCCAGTATGAAATCAATGGGAACTGCTTGATGTTCAAAGCTTTTGTAAAATCAAGCTGTCAATTCAGGGACATAAATATAGATTTAGAAATCAAACCTTGGACAACCTGTTTTTTAAAAAACTTGGCTCTGGGAGACCAGCACAGCAATATTAAAGGTCATGTGCAAATCAAAGAACATTGACAAGAATGCTGTTTTGGGGATAGCTTTTAAAGATTGACTCCAAAGTGCTACGAAATTACAAGTTGTAATGTAGTCTCTCTCCTAAATCAATTTGTTTGTGGTTTGTATTATTAGTACAACCACTTGATATGACAGTGAATGCAACTTTGAAAATAAGGACATTTCTTCTTTGCTTTCAGGAAGTTATAGTAGCTGATTTCTTTTTTTTTTTTTTTCTGGTGTCAGCTTGAGTGAGGGCTCTTGATATTTTCTTCAGTTAAAATTAACACTTCCCAAAATCAAGGACCTTTGTTTCTTTGAAACTATATTAAATAATTCATGCAGCAAAAGAAACTGTAAGTCTTTGGTCAGAATAATAAAAAAAATATCCTTAGATAGTTGCACTTTGTCTAGTCGATGCTTCCAGACTCCTGTCTAAACTAAGGAAGAGCTATGCAGGAACTGTAGTGATGTACCACTCTGTAGTGGTAGTGTACAAGCCTTAAGTACAATGATACTGCAGGACTAATCCTGTAAAACTGATGGATCTCACAACTAAAGCCACAAGTCTTATGAGGAGCCACTGAGGGAACTGAGGTGGTTTAGTCTGGAGAAAAGGAGGTTGAAGGGAGACCTTATCGCTCTCTACAACTACCTGAAAGGAGGTTGTGGTGAGGTGGGTGTTGGTCTCTTTTCCCAGCTAACAAGTGATAGGACAAGAAGAAACAGCCTCAAGTTGCACCAGGGGAGGTTTAGATTGGATATTAGGAAAAATTTCTTCACTGAAAGGGTTGTCAAGCATTGGAATAGGCCGCCCAGGGAAGTTGATGTCCAGGTTAGGTCCCCATCCCTGGAGGTATTTAAAAGACGTGTAGATGTGGTGCTTAGGGACACGGTTTGGTGATGGACTTGGCACTATTAGATTAACAGTTGGACTCGGTGATCTTAAAGGTCTTTTCCAACCTATATGATTCTATGATTCTATGATTCTATCTACTGCATGATGATGAGTGGGATTTTTTCCTCTGATGCCAGTTACATACACATCTGTTCAAGGGAAGTACCTTGACTGTAAGATTTTTTTACAGCAAATATGTTTACTAGTCAGTTTTGCTCATATAGAAAATAATTTCTGGGTCAGTGAGAAATAAATCAGGATTGATCCTAATGTTGGTTAGGGCTGGGCAAATATCACAACAAATTTCTGTATGCATTCTTCTGGATTTCAGAGGATCTGAGGAAGAGAAATACTGCATCTAGTCTCAGCTAGTTGGACTGAAGAGAGGGAAAGCAGTCTTGCCTTTAAGATACATGACTGGGGTTCATATAGTGGGGAGTTGCTGGCTTTACCATTTTGCTCCCTTGGCACGGATTTCTCTTCTGTGCCTGAGCTCTCACTTGCACTGTCCCTCTCCAGTGGTTTGTTTTATCCATAGAAGGCCTAAGGCTGACACAAAAAAAAAGGTGCATATTCAATTTTAAAAGCTGAGTTGTCCCATGTGATTAGTCTCAGACTCTGATGCAGAAATTAATTAAAAATGTGCGTAGCTTTCTGAAGAATCACAGTGCACTTCCAGGCAGGTAGGCATTGCGGTCTCAGCGCTGGCACCCAGGCATTCACCTTGGACGCAGTCGGGTGATGGGTAAATGCATTGCCGCACGCATCCTGCAACCCCTGCCACCAGCCCTTTCTGCCACACCGTTCCTGCCCATGCACCCCAGCGTCCCCCCAAGGTGTGCAGAGGGATGGGACGCGCTCCAGCTTCTGATGATGGTCGGGGAGCCGGCAAGGCGTGTGTGCCAGGAAACACACACTGCACACTGCAGGCTTTCTATTGTCATGCATTCATGCAGTGCCCATCACAATCGGAGTTGAATGATTTACAGAATATCCTCTACTATTCATATTCTGCTTTATATTTGTCAGTTTGTGGCATTTTAACCTTTTTTTCATTCTGATGTACTAACACAAATAAATACTACTTTGGTTATTTGCAGAAATTACAATGTGTATTCATACTGTGGCTTTTTCATGTAACTGAGTCAAATAATCTACTTTTAAGTTTAAAATATTACTATGAAGCAAAACCCAATTTGTTTTAGCTCTATGTGACACAGCAATATCACTGTAAGATTATACAGTCCCCTTAGTTATAAATGCCTTTACAACCTCTGGGACAGAAGGACTAATTAAAAATAAAATTAGTAATTAAAAGTTCCAAGCTTGTCAATAAAAATATAGAATCAATGCAACTTGAAACATTAGCAAACAGTATAACTGTCATAGATCCTACAGAAGTTCTACTTTATTTGCAGATTGATTAAAAATTGGAAAGCATTAACATTAATTGCCATCTCTAAGGGATCTATACATTTCAATGTAGGTATACTTTTATATCAAGCATTTCCCAGCTTTTCTTTCTGTTTACATAATTCCATTGTAGATGAATAATTTTCATTATAATGTAAAGAACATGTCATGAAAGCACAATAACTTCACAGTTCTGTGTTTCAGCAGTTCAGGATACTGTATTTATTTTCCCTTGGGAGGTGGTGATTTTGAAATTGCTTTTCTTCACTGAAAACATCTAAAATATAAGTATCTCATTTCTTTCTTCATCTGCTTATCTGTATTTGTTTTTTAAAATTTTGGGGGCAGAAGAGTTTGATAAGGAAAAAGAAAAAGACTGAGCTTCATATGGACATACATATTTTTTGGAGTGGTGATCTGAAACCTGACCAATTGAGAGTACTAAAAATATGGATAGTCTTTGTGAAATAAAGGTGCTGTAAAACTGCTACACAATCCTTTGCATTTTTTCTCATAGTGGAGAAGACACACAGAGAAAGAGATCTTTTTGTGTAACTGACATGATGGGGAAGGATAACTGATATTATTCAATGAAGGCATGTAAATGCAACTCAGACTTCAAAAAATTGCCATGATCTTTCCGGGTTCTATGTAAATTTGCTCAGCTATAACAAAGGAGACTCCTGCTGTGTAGCTAGGTTGAACTGAACTGAAATGATTACAGACTCCAGCTGTAGATCTTTGCCCTACTTCTTTATGAATCCTGTATTGATGATATTATTTCCCAGAGTTACCATCTGTTGCTTGGTACCCCAAGACAGCAGTGTCTATACTTGTTCATTTTACATATCTCATGGCCCTAATATTGACTGCAACCTCTTTGCTTAAGAAAAAGTTTCTTTGCAGCTGTAATGTTTATAACCACAAACATATTGTCAGTTTGCAAAGAGTACCTAGCAATAGAGAGAGCAGTCCATAATACTGCAAACCAGTCACTTTTCAGTAACTAACCCTTCACAAATATGAATATAGACAAACAGGTATCCTTTTAAGAAATCCTTATATTACACTTCCTTGTTGTAAAATATGTCAACATGCTTCTTAACACTAAGCCCCCATGGTTCCCTAAAATAAAATAAAGTAATATTTTGACAGAAATTACAATTAACATGGATTTTAAACTTCTGTAACAAGTCATTACATTGCACAATTTGTTTCTGCTGTTTAAGCCAGAAGGACTGGCAGGGCCTAACAGTTGTCTCCTGAAGGAGACTTTGCAGCCCAGGCTGTATTTAGTAGCTAGGTCCTATTCATATAGGACTGTAAATATGTAATTTATTTCATAGTATTTCCTGGTAGTGCCATCAATCCTAGATGCGATACAGTAATCTAGGATTAGCAAAAGCGTTGGCAGTATTCGCTGGCTTTTCCTTTCTTTCTTCCCCTTGAAACTGCTCCCCATGAGCCACAGTTCAGGCTGACCTACGCATCCTTCTGAGGGTGGAAGAGAAATCAGTGCCCTGCTGACCCCTTTACTCATGCTACCTGAATGATCCAGAAATGTAGAAAGAGGGCTGGCTCCGCCACAGCCCTTTTACCTTTCCCTAGAGTAGAGTGCTGCAAGGAAGCAAACAAAACCATCCCTCTGCTGACCCCTAACCGCTCAGAGTGAAGTGGGATAGAGGCAGCAGCTGCCTATGCCGTATATACAAGCTGTATCTCACAATCCACTGAGAAAGGAAGCTGCAGCAGGACACTTGTTACCTTGAGGAAACAATGCCTCCCTGGGTTACTCAACAGTTCATTCAGCTATTGCTCAGCCCTTTGTCCTAGGCCCACAAGGAATTCCCTAATAGCTATCATGATATGTCATTGCACTTAAATCTCAGGATAATTCTGCAAGTAAATGATACGATTCAAAGGTGTGACTCTGTATCAAAGAGACTGATTCTAATACAGTAGCGGTAAACGTCTGATTCCTTTTGTGCAAGGTTTCCAAAAGTGGTTTTATTTTACGATCCATCTTTTCATCTCCATCATATCAATTTCCAGGCGCGAAAAAAACAAATCCAAAATGTCTCCTAAAATGACAGCCTGCCTGCCTCTGACCGTGGAGCTTCTGAAATCATGCTGAGCATCTCATTAAAGGACTCTCAATCATGGTTGGCTTTCTGCCTGAAATTTGCATGTGAAGGGTGATTGCTAGCCTCAAGGAACTACTTTTTTCTTTTACCCTGAAAAATGAAAGCTTCTGAAGAGAGAAATTTGCAAACTGTCCATGTTTATAGTAGGCCAAAGTCTTCTCTTTAGTGTTCCAGTCTAATATCTAGAGTACTTATAGCCAGAGGATGAAGAGAGGGGAATGTAGGAGAAACTAATTCCAATGCCCATGCAGCTGAAAATGGATCATTGCAATCATTGTTACTAAGTTGGTCCCAGGCTTCTCCTCCAGCAAAGGAAAGAGCAAAATTCACCAGATGCCTTCCAAAATGCAAAAAAAAAAAAAAAGAAGAGCCATCTCACAGCAAAATGTTATAATTTCTTCAGCTCAGAAGTCCCAAACTGTACTCACCGTTCTCACAGAAAGCAGCAGGCTTCTGCTGAGTGCAGAACAGGATTTGTCGACTCCTGCTGGCAAACATGAGTGGGGTGCAGGAAGTCTGCAGTCAACATGCCTGCTGATTTCGCTGGTATCTCTTACAGGAGGAAGGTAAACATTGACTCAGATTGCAATTTTCCCTATATTTTTCACATTACTGTTTTGCAGAAGGACAAAATATCTTCATTTCAAAATTTTATTCAACATTTTCTTTCATTATATTACAGCAACACATCTTGGTATGAGCACGATCTCATGTGAAGGAACAAATCATAACAGACTACAGTTACTATTCCTTCTAATAAAAAGAAATTGCTATAGTGTTAGATGGATTTCTACTAAAATAGTTACACTAGTGCATATAACAGGAGAATATGCAGAAAATGTTAACATTAATGTTAACTGCACAAGGTGCAGTTTTTTCCTCTGCTTATGCACAGGAACAATATTAATTAATTGTAAAATGGATAAAAGGTATAGTCTTGAAAATTAACAGTGATTTAATGGAAAAGAAAACGGTCTGACCATTATTTCATATTAGTACTACATTAATGTTGTATTGGTGCTAAACAGTGTAAAAGTTATACCACAGCAAAGGAGAAGTAAGGAATTGCTTTTTTTTATTTGCTTTTACCAGCACCCTTTCCACTGTAAGTACTACAATTTAAATCACATACATGAATTGCAATGAGAATGTAAAACTAGATTTGCAGATACTACAGCTGCATTAAGCATTAAAATAAAACTTGTTTACTGTCAGTAAAAATATTTTTAACACTGAAAATAATTTTAATTTCAAAATTACTTATATTTTAAAGTTCAGTGAATTAACGCTGAGACATCTACATGAAAACTGAATTCTGTTTCACATATTTTTGACTTAAAATATGCTATATTTGTTGCAAAAATATGTATAACAAGACATTGGAACACTCTAAATATTTATTAGATATATTATGATTTTGTGCGATATAAATTGTCCATTTTGTCTCTGGCAAAGTAAATGTTTATTATTCTTTCCCTTCAATAAATAAAAATACCCCTTTTCAAGAGAATTAAACTGAGCTGTTTTGATTGTAACTGAGCATTTAAAAGGATATATTGAACAGTTTTCACACACTACAAACCACAAACTGGATTAAGGACAAAACAGTTCATTTAGTCCATTTGCTCTGTATCCATATTTCCAATAATTTCAAAATAAATAAAAACCTCAAAAATTTCTTTTGGTATTGGTTTTTTTTTGTTCTTGTTGTTGTTGTTTATACTCTGAAGTAGTTTAAAACACAGTATATTTAAATGTTAAAATAGTTTCAAGGAAGATTATTAACATAGAGAAGATGTTACTTCCTTCGAATTTCAGGAAAATCTATTCCATAAAAACTCTTTATTTTGGAATGCCTTTTTTTTTTTTTTTTTTTTTTAATGGCTTCTGATAATAATCTGTAAGGTATTGTTAAGAAAAAAAATACACCTCATCAGATATTCTGTGCAGATCGCAAAATTCTCCTGATAAATCAGCTCTGTTCTCAAAGTGACAATTCTTAGTTTGAGTTCCAGGCTGTACTGCAGCTCAATAAATTCAGGGAACAGAAGAAAAAGCAGAAAAATACTCCAGAATGCAAACTCTGGGGAAAAAAAAAGTTATATATATTGTCTTTGTTGCTTAAAGATTAAGAGTTTTGTTCTGATATTTAGTTTCTTCTACTTCATTTTGTGCCTATGTTCTTGCTTCTTCAAGTCCCTAGTAGCTATTGTCATTGACTTTAATAAAACTGGTCTGAATGAAATAAAAAACACAGAAATCTCTCCTTCTGCTGGGCTCAGCCCAGCCAGCAAGCAGCCTGTGCCTTTAGCAGATGTTTCTGCTTTAAACTTAAGACAGCTAAAACTTTAGGTACTTGTTTTAACTACTGTTCTGGGTGCAAAAGTCACCACAGAATAGCATAGAAATTTGCCACCTGATGCCCACAACAAACTACTGACCTTCGTGGCAATATCACAACACGAATTTAGGACTGCGAACAACCAAACAGGTTTATAAAGGCATGATGTTAATGTCTCACCATTGCCCAAAGAGGGGTCTCCAACAGGCCAGTTCTGAGAGCTATCACATGCCTTTGGTCCATGCGGACCACTGAGAGCGGGGGCATTCCCCGTGCCCATTGCTTGAGCAACTAGAGTATTTAGAGGGACACAGCATGGCATTGTGGTCTGGGATGGTCTGTGCTTCTGTCCCTGACTCTACTGCTGATTCTCAGGGGATCTTTGGCAGTTAATTTTATTCCACATGTTGAGCATCGTTAGGTACTTGAGATCAGAAGTTATCACATGGAGTTGGGTGGCTAAAAGCCACTGAGGATCTGGGGCTTCATCTCCCTGTGTCTGTGTTGTTCTACCTGTAAAATGGGGAAAATACTTTTTGAGGAAAAACTGTTGCTGTTGACTAAGAGACACAAGAACAGTGAACTACCATTGCACGACCAAGCTCAAACAGTTGATTTTTCCCCTCTTATCAGTAACAGAAGCTCTTCCCTCTTCTTTCTCATAAAGCTCACAATGCCAGAAGCCTCCCACGCTTTATTTAAGATACAGTTCTTTTGGTTTCACCATTAAGATGAGTATGTATGTACTCTTTGTCCTGTTCAGCTCAGTAACATGTTGTCCTGGTTTCAGCTGGGATAGAGTTAAATTTCTTCCTAGTGTTGTGTTTTGGATTTAGTATGAGAAGAATGTTGGTAACACACTGATGTTTTCAGTTGTTGCTAAGTACCCTATCAAGGACAGCTTCCATGCTACCAAGCAGAGGATGGGAGGGACCATAGTCGGGACAGCTAGCCCAGCTGGCCAATGAGGTATTCCATACCATGTGACGTCATGCTCAGTATATGAATGGTAGGTGTGATCCAGGAAGTAGCGATTGCTACTTGGTTGTCGGTCAGCGTGGGTGGTGAACAATTGCATTGTGCATCACACATTTTGTATATTCTAGAATTATTATTATTATTTTCCCTTTTCTCTTCTATTAAACTGTCTTTATGTCAACCCACGAGTTTTTCTCACTCTTACCCTTCCGATTCTCTCCCCATCCCACTACGAGGGGTGTGGGGGGAGTGAGTGAGTGACTGCGTGGTATTTGGCTGCCTGCCAGGTTAAACCACGACATGTCAAGACAACCTTTGGCCATTTTTTATTAGAAATAAATCATTGATCTATTTGATTCTATGGTCTCTGAGGGCATAGAGGAATTTTTCATTTGTTATTTCATATAAGGAGCAGAGATTTGTCTCTAATGATTTCATTGAGAAAGACAGAAGAGGAAATAAGTAAAGTTTCTGTTTGACAAAAAGCTTACAGACTTGTTTAATTCCATTTAAAAATTCCTTTAAAAATCAAAGATATTCATCGTGACATTTCTGGTTTGGGTCTGTATTTAGGTTTTAGAAAGTGAAAGAAAACAGGATCCAATGGGCAGATCACCCAGTATAAAAGACACTGGGTTAAATCCCTGGATTAATTTTTGGTCACCCAATCTTAAAATTCTCAGCTTTGAGTTAGCACCAACAGGCATGTTTTAGGAAAGGTCCCTCATTCTTTTCCTCTTCTCCCTTGGTCTTCAGTAGATAGCAAATACTTTTGGATAACAGCAAGTTCTTTGGCATAATTTAGAACAGTTAAAACTAGGAGGATTCTTCTTATGAAACCTACCAGCACCTGAATGACATACAAAATGCAGAAACTAAGTAGTAAATAAAGTTTGAATATTTCCTTAGCAAAAAGAAAGGACAGCAATGCTCCCAACACATTGTAAGAACCGATCATATAATTATCAGAACAGGTAAATTTTTGCATAGTGAAGCATCCATCATTTGGCTTTAGATTTTTTGCCATGCTTTCATGTCCTGCTCTTAACCAGGTATGTTTCTTACCTCCATTCTTCTCCCACTGCCTTGTAATTCAGTGAAAACTTTCATTAGATTGTACTACAAATACAAAAATACCTTTAGAGTCTTGAAAAAGCAGTTATTTTTAACAGCAGTAATATTCCCCCAACAGAAAAAGATGGATAGATTAGAGAAAGGGGCCAACCTGGAAGTATGGCCTATAGTCTATTTTCATTCAATCACAGCATGATTGTACAACAACATAGTCATTTTATCTTTCATAAAAGAGCACCATATGTTAATTCTGGGCTAATTATTTCTCATTAATGCCTTTTTAAAAAAATTGTTATAAAAAAGGGAAGAGGATTTTCCTGTCATTTGTTTCTCAGAGGATTGTTTAGTACACAGGACCTGACTGAGAAAGGCACTAATTAAGTGGTAAACACTAGGCACAACCATAATCCAGTTCCTATTGAGCCAAGGAATTGGTATGCATTTAAATACAACTGAAAATGAATGTAACTTTACATGAGTTTAGGGATATGTTTATTCATATCCTTAGAGTTAGATAAATACTTGGTGCTTTCCTGAGTTAACACATGCAAGTCACAAAAATTTGTGATCAGTATTTTTCAATGTACTAATACTTTTTATCATTTTATTCTGTTGTTAGAACTTGCTTGCTATTTCCTTCACAGCAAACCAAGCAGCAGCAGCAGCACACAAACAAAGCAGTATCTTGGTAATGCTCTCTGTTCTTAATTGCTGATGGGGAAATGCAGCAAAAAGAAGTAGCTACAGACTTTTCTATCTGACTCACACAGGGCAAATATTTCTTGCCAGAATAGTTGCCCAAAGGATGAGTGGGTAATGAAATACTTAGAGCACTATCTTTTACTGTTTATTTTAATACAGTGTTGGTTTGAAGGTTTATGCATAGCAACACGTAAAACATGACAATATTCTCTTATTTAGAGCTTTGACAGCACCAAGTAATCATATCACTTGCATACTAAATTCCAAGCAGTTAAAAGAATCTGCAGTTTTGTTAGGGACAGGACTGAATATGCCAAATAAGGCAATATTTATATTTAAGCGATTCAAAGGGATGCTGAATTTTCTAAACTATCCACCAAAGCAGTTCCATGAAAGACCATGGTATGTTTGAAACTCACCAAAGTGCCCCTCAGGACCAACATCTTTTCCAGTCCAAAATCTTCAAAGGGCTTATTGGTTCTTAGAAGGTGGTACCGAATTTTCTCTTTTTTTTCTTATTGCTTCACTACTGGAACCTTTACAGCTATGTAAACAGAATCATAGAAGGGTGCAAAAGAGTCTAAAATTAAGCAAGAATTATGTTTATCACTGCTTCTAAATTCACACTTTTCTTTCTTTTCTTTTCTTTTCTTTTCTTTTCTTTTCTTTTCTTTTCTTTTCTTTTCTTTTCTTTTCTTTTCTTTTCTTTTCTTTTCTTTTCTTTTCTTTTCTTTCCTTTCCTTTCCTTTCCTTTCCTTTTCTCTTTTCTTTTCTTTTCTTTTCTTTTCTTTTCTTTTCTTTTCTTTTCTTTTCTTTTCTTTTCTTTTCTTTTCTTTTCTTTTCTTTTCTTTTCTTTTCTTTTCTTTTCTTTTCTTTTCTTTTCTTTCTTTTTCTTTTCTTTCTTTCTTTTCTTTCTTTTTCTTTTCTTTTCTTTTCTTTTCTTTTTTCTTTTCTTTTCTTTTCTTTTCTTTCTTTTTCTTTTCTTTTCTTTTCTTTTCTTTTCTTTTCTTTTCTTTTCTTTTCTTTCTTTTTCTTTTCTTTTCTTTTCTTTTCTTTTCTTTTCTTTTCTTTTCTTTTCTTTTCTTTTCTTTTCTTTTCTTTTCTTTTCTTTTCTTTTCTTTTCTTTTCTTTTCTTTTCTTTTCTTTTCTTTTCTTCTCTTTTTTCTTTCCTTTCCTTTCCTTCTCTTTTCTCCTTCCCTTCCCTTCCCTTTTCTCCTTCCCTTCCCTTCCCTTCCCTTCCCTTCCCTTCCCTTCCCTTCCCTTCCCTTCCCTTCCCTTCCCTTCCCTTCCCTTCCCTTCCCTTCCCCTTCCCCTTCCCCTTCCCCTTCCTCTTCCCCTTCCCCTTCCCCTTCCCCTTCCCCTTCCCCTTCCCCTTCTCCTTTTTTCCTTTTCCTTTTTTCCTTTTCCTTTTCCTTTTCCTTTTCCTTTTCCTTTTCCTTTTTTCCCTTTTCCTTTTCTTTCCTTTTCCTTTTCCTTTTCTTTCTCCCTCCCCCATATTACAAATTTTCCTATGTTCCTCCTGCTCCCAAGGCTTTCTTTTTTTGTGTGTCTTCTGCCTACACATTAAGACCTGCCTTAGAACAGATACAACATCATTTTGTTGTTAAAATATTGCTCAGTCAAACTATGACGATCCCAGAAAAAAAGTGGAGAAGTTGAACATCCAGCTGCCCCTGGGTGAAAGCCAGAGGCTTCTGTCTGCAGTCAGGGAACAGACCGCACTCCGCCTCCGCCCCCGGGTGAAGGTGTGAAATGCCCTTTGAAATGAATCAGGAAAAGTGTTTAACATCCAATTAACAAGACACTAGCTAAAAAGGGCAAGAGAGATAGAATTAAGGTTGTGGATAGATCTGACTGTCTTGTTTTTTCTAGGTTTATTTTGGGTTAATGGAGACTAAGCAGAAGCAGGCACTGCAGAGGCAAGTTTGTGCAACTGCAAAGGCAGTTGTGCAACTGCAAAGGTTCTGTAATATCAGGCAGATAAGAAACAAAAATGAACACATCTATAAAATAAAAATAATGTGAAGTTAGAGGCTTGGTGTGCTAGAGACTCTACAAAGAGCTCACACACACTGCTGCCAGGGTTAATATATAAATAAAGCACTTTGGATGTGATGTTGTAGTGTTATCTCATCTAAATAATGAGTCAACGCTGAGGTGAAGAAGTCCCAGTGCCCTAGCAGCTCTCCAGTTTTTCCTGCTACCCAACATTTGAAAACACCATGAGCATCAGTATAGCAGTTTCAGATCTTCTTTTTTTAGACAGGCAGCATCATGATTCAGTTTGTTTCCTAAGTCTTAGAAAAATTACCATCCACCGAGTGGAACCTAGGGCTTTGCCAACCCTGTGGTTTTTTGGATATATCTATAACCATGGTATCTAGAAGCTTTGCTAGCCTAGGTCAATGTGTCTAAGGTTACTTAGGAGATAGGGACAGCTGTAGTTGGCAGTAACTGTTCAAGAAACAGGTTTTTTTAGACGATGAAGAGAAACTTTTTATTTAGAAGAAATGAAATGATGTGGGTACAGGAGTTTAAGTGGTGATGTCTGTGGCAGAAGTAACTCTTCTGTTTTTGATAACTGGCATAGCATTTTGAATGTGCAAAAGTGTTTCAAAAGGAAAAGCCTGCATGTTAACTTCCAAGAAGATTAAAAAAGTGAAGAGCAGGTTCTCAGAATTAAAGGAAATCTCTTTATAAGGCTGTGAGATAGGAGCGCACAGTGACTAATTGGTGGATTGAGTCACATTTGACAAAGAGTCTAGTGCTGTTGTGTAACAGACAGTACATCACAGACCTTGTACAATGAAATTCTTGCTTATGGGATAGCTCATCTTGTGCTGTACAAGCCTGTGAAATCGGAGTCTGAAAGCATAACTGTTAGGTACTACCCATGCTGCACCACAGACGATTTGCTAGATTGTTGTGAAGGGTATTTACTGGTGGCATTAATGCGTTCAGAGGTACGGGATCCCAGATTTTAGAAACTTGAATGTCAGATCAGATCTAATGTAAGATTAGTTACTTCCATGGAATTATAGCAGGAATGGTATTATTTCATTGTAACTTTACAGAATTAGAGAATAACCACATTTTTGTAGAGTAGGTAGAAATTTTATCTTCAGTTGCTTTGTCATGTGTAGTTTATGCACAGGACTAACTTGTCTAACACTGTAATGCTCTATGAGAACACATACAGCACAAGAGCAAGAGAACATTCTCCCTCAGCCTGACAAAATATTTCAAGTATATTTTGAAAAGGCATAAAATCACACCAAACTGAGTTCACACTTTATTAAGATTAGCATATCAAATTTCATTTTTCAGACAAGTAAGAACATAGACGTGCTTGCATTTATATACACAGAGACTGTGTCATGCCCCTGATTCAACACAATAACTCCAAATGCACAAGGTAAAAGAGATGGGAAACAGTCCTGCTATCACAAAAGCCTACATCCTGGTAAGCAGATATTTACTGATTTTCCCTGGGCTATATACCTGAGCTTTAGTGGAAAATGCCACTAACTTTTCTGACATGATATTCCATATTTACCTGTGTGAATATACATTCAGAGTAAGAATCTATATGGTAAAAGTTTTAAACAAGAGTATGACGTGGTTGAAACAAGAGTTTCCCCATTCAACCAGCTTCACAACTGGCTTCTTATATTACAAGCTGTTACTTAAAAAGCAATTATTTCCAGTAGCAAATATGCTTTTTAAAATAACTGGAGAGAGTTTGCTGCCAAATGCTGACTCCAAAACTGCAACTTAGCATGCCTGAACAAGGGATACAATATTTGTCTTCTTAACAATGCAACAGTATGCTATAGGGAAATTAAGGTGCCTGGTTTTGTTTGCCAACCAGTGAAAATATAGAATACAACAGAAGAGATTGACACACCTCCAAATACAATCACATGGCATTATTTCTTTCAATATGTACTTTCAACTAACTTTCTGTGTCTGATGACCCTTTCATTCACTTTTATCTATATCCTTCTTCTCTCTTTTTGTTAAAAGGTGAAATGTCCTTTTGAAAATCAGTCTTCTGTAGTGAGTGCAAAGTAATTGGTTTCTTTTATGTCAACCTTTTAACCAAAAAAAAAAAGGTATAGGGCACCGTGAAATTATCAAGGCAATTGAACCTGCGTGTTTCACACAGAGAATTAACATTGTTAGGTGAAGTTGTGAAGATAAAATCTCTAGCCCTGAGAAATTTTTATTGTGAAATGGTTTTCTTATCAGTGAGGTTAATGAAGATGTCAGCAAATGGGATGAGGCTTTGCCAAATAGAATTACTTTCACCTCTAATCCAACTTGGAAAAGGTGTTAATCAGTACATTAATCTTATCAGCAGCAGAGAAGACGGCTTTGAAACTGGCCATTTCTGTTTTTCATTAGGAAAACCTGAAAAGATAATTATTCTCAAAATCCATATTACCAATATTATTCTTCCTTCTCAAGCTACTTCAAGTGCATACTTTTGCAAAGATACGACAAGGATGGATGTGTGGGCAGTGGAAGGGTAGGTAAAAGGATTACTTGCAAACGGAGCTGAACTTTCTCTGGAGTTTTCAAGACATGCTTGAACAGCCTTTTTCATGAACAGTTATGAAAATACTTGGGAAATCTCTGCATGTATAGACATCCCTAAACCAGTATCTCTTGTAGTAAAATATTATATAGTATGACTTCTTAAAATTATAATGATAACATGACATGAAACAAGATTTATAGGATCACACATGCCATATTGGTTAGCAAGGAAAATGGGATTATTTTAATTGATCTTGTGGTTGTGTGATTCTGTTATCCTTGTGAAAGACCTTCATCATGCAAACTGCTTATTTCTAAGTATTTAGGAAAAACTTTGCAGAGAACATTGGAATATATTGTGCTTGGATTATGTGATACTTTCAGATAACCTTGCTACAGAAATAAGATATTGCCATTTACATCTGTGCATCTCTTGTATCTCTTACTGTGTGCTATGAATGGTCCTTGAAAGTGAGATGATATGAATTCACCAGTGCTAATCAAATCCTGCTGCAGCTGAAGGAGGTATTAAAATCGTTTAAGTCATAGAGCACAAGAAGTATGATGTTATAAATTTTGTTTATTTATGTAAACACAGGTTCTTTGTTTTAAAATTAACACGTGAATAAAATATAACTTTTAAAATGTTTGTTTGGTTTGGTTTAAATAAAATACAAGGAGAAAAAAAAACATAACCCTTTGAAGGTCTTAATGTGAGGGCCAATAAAACAGGGTCAAACCTCTAACTCTGTCACTAGTTTTCTGGCCCTGAACAAGAGAGAAAATGTTTTTAAAGTCTTTTAAATGACTGGGAAAAGAGTGGGAAAAGGTTGTTCTAAGGCTTCTGCTTGAAAGAGACTTTGGCATGTAAAGGAGGACTCAGTAGGAAACAAACTCCCAAATAATGCAGCTCAAAACTCTGACCTTAGTCTCCACCTCAGTTCCTTATCTGAATAACAAAGATAACAACAGATCACATCCAGACAGGAATCCTTCACAGTCAAATTCATTCGTGACGGTAAGGTACATAGACATGTTGATCTAAGTGAAAAGAGAGAATTCTCCATCTCACAGGAAAGATGAAACTAAAAATTTTTGGTATTATTTATGATTTCTAGTACTAGTTATACTCCCTTTACTCAAGGGCCAAAACAGAGCAGATGATACACATGGAGGTTCCTTTTTATGCTTACAAATTTAAAAAAAAATAATTGACAGTCCTAGCTAAAAAGCAGTGGTCTTGGCAAGCAATTAAGTCATGTTTGTCCCATTTGAACTACCAAAACTCCCAATTACCAAGATTATTCTGCAGGTGGGGAAAAGAAACAGCAACAGTCAGAGAAAAGAAGAGAGTATTATTATTCATTACTAATGGCTCTTCAGTGGAAAAGGAGACAATTTAATCTCATTTCTTCTTGCACAGCATAAGCGTTGCTGTTACTAGAGTATCTGCTTTTCCATCTTGTACAGAATTGATTCTAAGTTGCCACCAAGGTGACATTCAATTTTGGTGATTCATGCAGAAAGAGACTTCAAGTCCTTAAAATAATGTTTACCTTTCATTAGGGATTTCAGAGCTCTGAGGCTTTAATCACAGTCTACAGTATCAGTATGCTGGGTTGACCCTGGCTGGATGCCACATGCCCTCCAAACTGCTCTATCACTCCCCCTCCTCAGCTGGACAGGGGAGAGAAAATATAACAAAAGGCTTGTGGGTTGAGATAAGGACAGGGAGATCAGTCAGCAATTATGGTCACTTGGGGAAATTAGTTTAATTTATTACCAATCAAATCAGAGTAGGGTAATGAGAAAATAAAACCAATCTTAAAGCCCCTCCCCCCACCCCTCCCTTCTTCCCGGGCTCAACTTCACTCCAATTTTCTCTACCTTCTCCCTCCCTAAGTGGTGCAGGGGGACGGGGAATGGAGGTAGCAGTCAGTTCATCACACATTGTCTCTGCTGCTCCTTCCTCCTCAGGGGGAGGACTCCTCACACTCTTCCCCGGCTCCAGCGTGGGGTCCCTCTGATGGGAGACAGTCCTCCATGAACTTCTCAAATGTGGGTCCTTCCCATGGGCTGCAGTTCTTCATTAACTGCTCCAGTGCAGGTCCCTTCCATGGGGTGCAGCTCCAGCATGGGTTACCCCATAGGTTCACAAGTCCTGCCAGTAAACCTGCTCCAGTGTGGGCTCCTCTCTCCATGGGTCCACAGGTCCTGCCAGGAACCTGCTCCAGGGTGGGACTCCCATGGGGTCACAGCCTCCTTCGAGTGCATCCACCTGCTCCAGTGTGGGGTCTTCAATTGGCTGCTGATGGATATCTGCTCCACCGTTAATCTCCATGGGCTGCAGGGGGACAGCCTGCCTCACCATGGTCTCCACCATGGGCTATAGGGGAATCTCTGTTCCGGTGCCTGGAGCATCTCCTCCCCCTCCTTCTTCACTGACCTTGGTGTCTGCAGAGTTGTTTCTCTCACTTATTCTCACTCCTCTGCTGCTACCGTGCAGGGTTTTTTTATTTTCCTCTTCTTAAATCTGTTATCCCAGAGGCACTACCACCATCACTGATGGGCTCGGCCTTGGCCAGCAGCAGGTCTGTCTTGGAACCGCCTAGCATTGGCTCTATCAGACATAGGGGAAACTTCCGGCAGCTTCTCACAGAAGCCACCCCTGTAGCACCCCAGCTACCAAAACCTTGCCATGCAAACCCAATACAATCAGTTACTGCTATGGCCTTGTTCACTTTGTGGAAGACTGAAGTCAACTCCTGAAAAAAATTATTTATTAAATCTTGCTTATAGGGTGGCAATGCATCCACTAGGGTCAAGCGATTCTTGAGTATAAGTTCATGTTTATGGCTTCTAAATTTAGAGGGCACATGCAATCTCTGAATGGGTTTGTTGGGGAAATATAATGTGAAATTCTGCAGATCATTACGCTTCTTAGATGATGTATATTCCTCTTATACTAGAAACTCTATGCTCACTGTGAATGGTAGTCAAAAGTTTGGACCTGTTTCAAGAAAATTTTTAGACACAAAGAAGTGCCCATAAAATATTTACATCAAGATTACCAAATTATAAGATGCCCGTGTTACTTTTCTTTCTCACCTGTCTCTGATATGAGTTCATTAAAAATGCAGCATCATTATTTTTTCACTATCCCCAAAGTAAAAGGCACTTGGTGGCTTCTTTGATTGGTCATACTGAACAACAGCAAACCTAGTTGTCTTCTGATGCAGGTGTTTTAATGCCTAGAAGTGTGTGAAACATCTTTTAATAAAACTGTAGGACAGAATAACTTCTGTCACTAGTAATGGGTAAACAATGCAAGTCTTTGCATTGCAAGGGCCTTAGTGCAATAGGACATAGTAGGAGAAAAGCGATCAAGGTAGAATTTAGGCAGAGAAGAGAAAGAATAAGATTAGTAGCAACATCATGAATCTAAATATTGATATTCTTGTCCTGTTGCTGACTCAGGTATGCAGTCTCTTGTGTGTACCTTAAATGACGTGCTTCAGAGTCATTGGCAGGACCAAGGAGTGGTGATTCTTGCCTTTTAAATCTTATATTGTTTCAGGTTTTGTCCTTCTTGCCTCTCTTGTCTCCAGGGTATGTGATATCTGAGACTGAGGAGGTGGTACAATGGAGGAAGTGTGTAGGTACAGAAGTTCACCAAAGCCTTTCTGAAATCTTTCAGTGACTATCACAGCTTAGTTACAGCTGGAAATGCTGAAAATGCTGCATACATGCTCTCCAAGGTTTTTCAAGACAAGCTGACAGGCCAGCAGGCAGTTTTTTCCATGACGTCTACTGTGAAGAGTCTGCTTTATGTACTACAGCTTCTACTTCCTTATGTTGTGCAGTTCAGTTATGATTTCAGTGTCAGCTCATTGTATTTCTCACCAAAACTATGAAATAGCACCCTAATAAGAACCAGCAGCTGAACATAATGTTGTCAGTCTGGTCTTGGCCAGTCTTGTGCCAGCTACTAATTCAGGCTGAAAATTGTGAGTTCCTATGCTTATTCCTTAACTGTAAAGTTATTATAGTTGCTTATCACTTTAAAGGTACATTCCTATTTCTATATTTCAAGTTTTGTGAAATAATGACTTTTTTACCTCAGTCTTCATCGGCAAGTGCTCAAGCCTCACCGCCCAAGCTGCAGAAGGCAAAGGCAGGGACTGGGAGAATGAAGGGCCACCCACTGTAGGAGAATATCAAGTTCGAGACCATCTAAGGAACCTAAAGGTGCACAGGTCCATGGGACCTGATGAGATCCATCCACAGGTCCTGAAGGAACTGGCAGATGGAGTTGTTAAGCCACTATCTATCGTATCTGAGAAGTCGTGGCAGTCCGATGAAGTTCCACTGACTGGAAAAGGGGAAACATAACCCCCATTTTTGAAAAGGGAAAAAAGGGAACTACAGGCCAGACAGTATCACCTCTGTGCTTGGGAAGATCACGAAACAGCTCCCCCTGGAAGCTATGCTAAGGCACATGGAGGACAGGGAGGTGATTTGAGACACCCAGCATAGCTTCACCAAGGGCAAGTCCTGCCTGACCAACCTAGTGGCCTTCTATGATGGAGTGACTACATCAGTGGACATGGGAAGGGCTACAGATGTCGTCTATCTGGACCTCTGTAAGGCCTTTGACACAGTCCCCCACAACATCCTTCTCTCTAAACTGGAGAGAGATGGATTTGATGGGTGGACTGTCCGATGGATGAGGAATTGGTTAGATGGATGCATCCAGAGGGTAGTGGTCAATGGCCTAATGTTCAGATGGAGATTGGTGATGAGTGGTGTTCTGCAGGGGTCTATATTGGGACAAGTACTGTTTAATATCTTCATCAATGACATAGACAGTGGGATTGAGTGCACCCTCAGAAAGTTTGCAGATGACAACAAGCTGAGTGGTGCGGTTGACATGCCTGAGGGACAAGATGCCATCCAGAGGGACCTGGACAAGCTCGAGAAGTGGACCCATGTGAACCTCATGAGGTTCAACATGGCCAAGTGCAAGGTCCTGCACCTGGGTTGGGGCAACCCCCAGTGTCAATACAGGCTGGGGGATGAAGGGATTGAGATCAGCCCTGCTGAGCAGGACTTGGGGGTACTGCTGGATGAAAAGCTGGACATGAGCAGGCCAAGTGTGCTCGCAGCCCAGAAGGCCAACCATATCCTGGGCTGCATCCAAAGAAGTGTGACCAGCAGATCGAGGGAGGTGATTCTGCCCCTCTACTCTGCTCTGGTGAGACTCCACCTGGAGTACTGCATCCACCTCTGGAGTTCTCAGTACTGGAAAGGCATGGACCTGTTGGGGCGTGTCCAGAGGGGGGCCACAAAAATGATCAGGGGGATGGAACACCTCTCCTATGAAGAAAGGCTGAGAGAGTTGTGGTTATTCAACCTGGAGAAGAGAAGGCTTTGGGAAGACCTTATTGTGGCCTTTCAGTACTTAAAGGGGGCTTATAAGAAAGATGGGGACAAACATTTTAGCAAGGCCTGTTGTGACAGGACAAGGTGTAATGGTTTTAAACTAAAAGAGGATAGATTCAGACTAAATATAAGGAAGAAATTCTTTATAATGAGGGTGGTGAAACATTGGAACAGGTCACCCAGAGAGATGGTAAATGTCCCATCCCTGGAAACATTCAAGGTCAGGTTGGTTGGGGCTCTGAGCAACCTGATTTAGTTGAAGATGTCCCTGCCCATGACAGGGAGGTTGAACTAGATGACCTTTAAAGGTCCCTTCCAATCCAAACCATTCTATGATTCTATGATTCTATAAAGTAAGGTCATTCCTCATTCTCTATGTCTCTTTTTCTGACCTTCTTCAACCTCTGTCACTCTCTCTTCTCTTTGGAAATTAAGGTGGACTGAAAATTCAGTTAGTGCATACTGTCCTTTATGGCTTTTGAATCAAATCTATGCTCTCACTTATATAAATAAAAGTATCCAGAGATGAAAAAACATAAAATATACCTACAATGAAATAAATATTGTCTTCCTGAAAATTCAGGAATGTTTATTCCTGAAAATAAAAATGCCTATACTGAGTTACTCTAAGTCAAGTATTCTGTCTCTGATGATAGCCAAATACTAGCTACCTACATATAAGCATAAGAGGAAAAAACTGTTAGGTTATACATTTAGCCTCTGTGATTAGGATCGTGAGTCAAAGGTGTATGTTTGTATTTAATAGCCCCTGATGTATTTTTCTTCCTTGAGTTTGTTCAATGGCTTTTGGAACAATTGTGAACTTTTACCAATCATCAAATCTCTCAGCAAAGCATGTTACAGCTTATCTACTCAGAATGTGAAGAAATGTCATCTTCTGTGGATTAAACCTTCTGTCTGATGGTTATTTTATATCCAGTATTTCTTGTATTGGAGGACGAGGTAGATAATACATCTCTCTTTATTCTTCATGGTATTCATGATTTTAAACACCTCTACACGATCCTTCTTCCTGCACACACAAGCACAACTGGAATCCCAAGGTTTCATCATTCCACCTTGGAATATGTTCCACACAATTAACCATCCTTTGTCTTTTCACTTTCACTATGTGCTTTTGAAATAGATACCAGAACTGACTTGATCTTAGAGATGTAGGTACTGTATATGATGGTATGGTTGGATTCTCTTGCTAAAAATACTTAGTATTCTATTTTCTTTAACTGCTACTGAATATTTCCATACAACTATATGTCATCACTCAAATATTTCAGCCCCATCTATAATAGCCAGTTTTGAACCCATCACCATCCAAGAAAGGTAGATCTGTGTTTTGCTTAGATGTGAGTGACATAATTCTTCTCTGCATTCAATGTCATCACCTATTTCGTTACCTAGTCATTCGGTAACAACCTTCTTCTGCAACTCTTCACAGTTAGCCCATATGCTTTCCTCCCCAAATAGCTGAGCAAACTTTGTCTGCTTATTGATTATTCTTTCGTTCTTGATTTGAAGCTCTTAAACATATTTTAATTCTGCAAAATATCTATTTAATTAATTCCTTTCAGTTTCCAGCATCCACCTTTTGCTACTTCTAGCAAACCACTTTAAATTAGAACAGCTAAACAGAAGTGAACTGCCTAGGAACCCAGGCGATACTCTGTCTTTGTCAATGATTTTTTTTGCTAGCTGAGTTAATTCACCTTAATCTTGGAAGTGATGGATTCTTGATCTCTTTGAAAATCAGACCCTAACTAATTTCAATTTCAACACTAAAACTGAAAATTAAAGCATGGAGATTTAAATTAATTTAGAAAAGTTTGCATAATTATGTGCCTGAGATATCAAAACAAATCAGTAACAAAGTCGAGAACAAAGCATGGACCTCCTGAAGTCAGGAGCATTGGCATCACGTGGTAGTTGCCAACACTCCTGACTAGAGCTTCCACTCAGCAGGGCAAAACTTATCCAATAAAATAAATCTTTCCACTAGGCAGTGAAATTCCTCTTACTTCAAAGCATGTACTCATGACAACCCCACCTCACACAAAGTTCATGGTTATCATCCATAGCATGGAAATCCATAGCTCGGAAAGGAAAGGAAAAGCAGCATTTAGCTGCCTGACTGACACAGGACTGATAGAGGACATGTATAATTTTTGGGCCCAAACTCTGTTCCAGGACTGAAAAACAGGAAAAAAGGCATTATGGACCCCACGAGCTGTGAGTGCCTGTAGGTCCTGCTTACAATATTACTGACATTCAGAGAAACGTGAACCTTTGCTGGCTTCACTGGACCATGAGGTGGCTTGCAAGAGTACAGAGAGATACAAGGAAAATTCTGGTCCTGTAAATGCATTATGAAAAAGTACTGAAAAGTAGTATAAAATTTAGTGAAAAAATAATACAATTAAAACATTTTTACAGAAATTAAGGCTGCTTTTCTTTCATTGGTATCATTTTAAATTGAGCAGAATGGAACAGTGAAAATGGAATGCTGTAGGAGCCGTCAGTTACACAATGATATAATGCGCACTTTGCAGAAAAATTAGAGGGTTGGGACTGTTCTAGCAGTGCAATGATTTGATTCCTTAACATCATTAGCAGCTGTATAATCAGATTTTGGATACTCTCATCTAAATTCTACTCTAATTTTTTGTACCACTGCTGCCAAACAAGTAATCCTGGTATAATCTGGGGCAGAATCAGACTCCATGCCTTACTATTCCATTTTCATTAGAGCAATGCTTTGACCTTCCATATTGTCCTGTCTTTGCTAAGCAATAATGGCTAGCAGCGTAACAGCATTTTCCTTAAATGAAAGCCTCCTTTATGATATGTACAACTCAGGCAGACAAATGTTTGTGGAGATATTCTTTCTCAGTATCAACAGGGACTGCAAAATTTGTCAACATGAGGCACTTAGTTATGATACTCACAGAGAGGTGACAACACAATTGGCATGAGGTAATGAAACTATCACTTTTTTTTCCTTCTGTGTTTTGGTAGAGTATCCAGAATAATGAGGTGAAGGGAAAGGAGGGCCTTCACAATGTCTGATTCCTATGGTCAACTGTGAACTGTGGGAACTGTGTTGTTCAATTCCAAAGGAGTTCTGTCAAGTTTGCTGCATTAAGACAAATAGTTGGGGAAATCTCCTAGGAGATGTTGCTGCAGTGTGGTAAAGTAGAGGCTTTCTGAGAGCTTTGATAATAGACTAGAAGAGGCCAGGAAAACAAATACTTGAAGACGAAATTTGATTTTCATTGTCTGAAGCATGGAGAGCAATTTCGATCCAAGTATGCAGTAACAGTAATTATTTCTAATGAAGCATCAAGCGCTTATGATTTCTTTCTTCAATAATTAAAAAATATCATCCTAAAAAAAAAATTTCGCAAAAGATTAATCTGTAATGTGTTGTTTTCTGAACAATTGAGTTATTTAATTTAATAATCATCTTTCAAGCATGTTCAATACTTTTTATTTTGTTGCATTGGGGAACCTGTGATCTATTGAGGCAATGATCTTCCAGCTGAAAAATGCAATGGTTCAGCCTTGGTATGACAGGCCATAATGTGCATTAGAAGGACCATTATAGTTCACCGTGTCAACGGCACTGACATTGATCTGACAGTTTATGACATTTCAGAATAAGCTGGCAAAGTTGAGTAATACCATATGTATTTTTAAAAAAATGGAAAAAGGCAACATATTAAATATTTATATGATGGTCAAAAGAGCTGTCTAATCACCTATATCTCAGAAATCCCCAGTTCTACACATAGCAAGAAAAAAAAAATTAAGAAACTCAATGAGTTCTTCAAGATAATTACTGACACCCTCCTCAAACTCCTGGACTGCTTGTGACCCACCCTCCCAGGAGATGTCAGGAACATTAAATTTTCCCATGAAAATCAGTCCTCATCAAATAGCATAAAGGAGATCTGGTCCACTTCCTCACTGTGATCACTCTGTCACCCTTACCAGCCTCTCACCCTGACTCATCCAGGCAATTGCCCACTTACTGGCAGAGCTCCACACATCTGAGCTGCTCCTCCAGATGAAGGACAGACCCCTTCTTCCCTCTGCTTCTTAGAGGGTCTGTATCCCTCCATCACAAGACAGCAGCCTTTCAAACAGTCCCACCACTTCTCAGTTACTCCAGCGGTGCTACAGCTCTGCACCTACACAAAGAACTCTGTCTACCACTGTTTGTCACTTAGGCTGCACACACTTGTGTATGGGCATTGAAGTGGGCTCTCTTTTGACCTGTTTTATCCCTCTCGAGGGCTCTCTCACTTCGATCACCTTTACCCACGTACTTAACACCCTGACCTCCATTTCTTCACCACTCCTTTTTTTAAAGCCCACTTCACCGGGCTGACAAAGTTACTGGAAAAGATAAAAAATCAAAGGAGAAAATCCCACAATACTTCTATAGATGTGCACTGCTATATATTGCTCAAAAAATTCCTTCCTAATTCTATTCACTGCAGGATATAAAGTTACACTTTGAAAGAAAGTGATCTAATAGGTTTTGTGGTACTTTTCTAGCAGGGTTAGCTGCGTGTCTCTTTTGTTCATAAACATAAGTGATAACAAAGGAAGAACATGAAAGAAAACCTGTAATGTATTTTGGAAGACCTCGAATTGAACACACAAACATATCTGTGAAATTATAAACCAGACTTCAGATAGCCCTTTGGAAATACAAAATCAAAATACATGGATTGAAATGAAGTAGCAATATTTTTAAGGTTTATCAGTGAATAATACATTATTCCATTTCTCAGAATGTAGAACAATGTGCAATATGTAAACACGCATACACACATATGCACACTGGTTTGTATAAAAGAGAATTAGTGTACAGTGTGTCAGAAAAAAAATCGAATCACCACCACTAGGCCATTCCATGACTATTTCTTTGCAAGATGTATAATGACGTAGCTCGATGAAGGTTCATTTCCCTCTATATTCTTCAAGTTTCTTACCCTTTTTCTTTTGTCTTCTGTTTTTATTTTGTTTTCTGAACAACCTGTTAATTATTCAGCAAAAACAAACAGGACATGATTAAGTGGATGTATCTTGCGAGAGGACTTCAGGAGTGTTGTACCTCAGCTGCATTTACAACTGGCATCACACCACTGTAGTCAGCCCAACAAGGTGTGCTTGCAACTCCATCACAGATTTTTCTTTTGTGTTAAATTAAGGCCTGAGAATTACATTGAACATGGACTTTTCCTTTGTGATTCATTTTTCTGGCTTTAATTGGCAGTGCCATAAATTGCATGTTTTGGTGTGTAACTTGAAACACACTATGCCCACACCAAATGTCTGGGAAGTATTGTACAGTGTTTAAGTGTAGAAGGCAGTATCATCAGAATTTAATCAAATCTAAATTATATAACTCTCAAATTTTTTTTCAGTAATTCATGCATTAAGTATATAAGTATGGTATAATATATGACTCATATAATAGAAAGCCACCCAGCCTTGTTTAAAGACATTAGTTAACAGAAAACCTATCATAACTGTGAAGTCAAACTAATTCAGAACTGAATACTTGAGAGAAGTTCAAACACTACAGCAAGGAAGTTGACCATACATGTGGGTGCTTTGGGCTGCACAGAACACGAGTGATAGCAAGCTCCAGTACAGATTGCAACAGTTAGTGCAACAGGTTTACTGTGAGTACAGAAAATAATTATGCACAAACTCATCAAGAACTTGTACTGTAGATATCCTAGAAAAGACTGCCTTAAAGTTACTTAGTCATCATCTCTAAATAGTTAAATTTATCCTGGAGTAATCTAGGGTTCAGAGGGGAACAGGCCATCCCCTAAAACACAGGCTAAAAGTACATTTGCAAATTAGGCAGTAGTCTCAGACTGATTCCTTCAAGACAAATGCAGCTTGTTGATTAGGGTGAGTGCAGTTAATTCCAGTTTGGAAAAGAAAGCAGAAAGAGAAACATGAGAAAGAATTTATCAACTTGAATAATTTTTCTTCTGTCAGATAATGCTGTAACATTCTGAAAGCTGCACAGGCAGCCCCTATTCCCCTTGTTGCTGCACAAGCAGTGAAGGGTGAGGCAAATACAGAGCAGTTCTCTGATGATTCCCAATGCAGACCTTTCAAAGCAAGTTAGTTAAGTGCTTGCATGGGTGGCTGATGATACTTCAGATATCCAGGCTACTTTTCTGCTTTGTCAATGTGCTTGTCTTCTCCAGTAGCGTGAGTTTCGCACAGCTCTTCAGTCTCCCTCTTCAGTGATATTATGCATATTTTTCTGTATGAAACTGGATGTTCCACGGGTAGAAGGTCTGGAATTTTCTTTAATTCCGTAATAAAACAGAAAGCTATACAGCTTGGTTATACTATGCAATTGTCATAAAGTTGTATAAAAAGCCCTTCCCATATACTAATTCCCATTTCTGTCTTTCTTTGCATGTATCCCCCAGTCTGTTTCTGTATAACTTCTTTGTAACTACATAGCAGTATTGATGTTGAGATTCTGCATAAGGTTGAATTTCCACATAGTTTGCAGAATTTTACTGTAAAAATCAGCAAGTTCAAGACTAATTTTTCTTCAGATTTTAGATTAGCAAGTGGAGTTCATCTGTCAAGGGAACATATGTGTACCATGATACCCTTGCTGATATATTCATGAAGCAATTGAGGTATATATTTGCCACAAATATATGAAATGAGCAACAGTGTGTGTTTGAATAGTGGCCCAACTCCTATCATAGAAAGATATGATAGCACCATAGATACAGCTCCAGAATTCAACGTGACAAAGTGTCATAAATGTGTCAAGCGGTAATACTGACTGCAAAACACTGGCCATATGTTTTCAGGGATCCTTCTGCCACACTGAGGAATACTGGTTTGAACAGTCACGTGGTCTTGCTAGTTTCCACATTGTTTTTTAGGACAGTTGATAATGTACTGTATTGTACTCATTGCAAAAATTACCTCTTTCCCACACTACTGCTTTGTTCGTATTGGTTGTTTGAACTCTTGCATTGTTCTAATGAAATGCTTTAGTGTATTACTTCTCAAAATATGCTGCTATCGAGATCTTAACACAACCACCTCCTATTCTCTGTTTTCCAGAATAGATATAGTAGTTTTTACCTTGCTACAGTAAGCAAGACATTTTCAGAGTAATTCAGAAATAATATAGTGTTGGACTGAAACCCCTTGAAACTGTTGGATGTAGCTGTCACCCATCATCTGAAATGGTTGTGAAAAGTCATAGAATCATAGAATCATAGAATCATAGAATCATACAGGTTGGAAAAGACCTCTAAGATCATCGTGTCCAACCGTCAACCCAACACACCATGCCCACTACACCATGTCCCTAAGCACCACATCTACACGTCTTTTAAATACCTCCAGGAATGGTGACTCCACCACTTCCCTGGGCAGCCTGTTCCAAGGCCTGACCACTCTTTCAGTAAAGAAATTTCTCCTAATGTTCAATCTAAACCTCCCTTGGTGCAACTTGAGGCCATTTCCTCTTGTCCTATCGCTAGTTACTTGGGAGAAGAGACCAACACCCACCTCGCTACAACCTCCTTTCAGGTAGTTGTAGAGCGCAATGAGGTCTCCCCTCAGCCTCCTCTTCTCCAGGCTAAACAGTCCCAGTTCCCTCAGCTGCTCCTCATAAGACTTGTGCTCCAGGCCCTTCACCAGCTTCGTTGCCCTCCTCTGGACACGCTCCAGCACCTCCATGTCCTTCTTGTAGTGAGGGGCCCAAAACTGAACACAGTATTCGAGGTGCAGCCTCACCAGTGCCGAGTACAGGGGCACGATCACCTCCCTACTCCTGCTAGCCACACTATTTCTGATACAGGCCAGGATGCCGTTGGCCTTCTTGGCCACCTGGGCACACTGCCAGCTCATGTTCAGCTGGCTGTCAATCAGCACCCCCAGGTCTTTTTCCTCTGGGCAGCTTTCCAGCCACTCTTCCCCATGCCTGTAGCGTTGCCTGGGGTTGTTGTGGCCGAAGTGCAGGACCCGGCACTTGGCCTTGTTGAACCTCATACACTTGGCCTCGGTCCATTGATCCAGCCTGTCCAGGTCCCTCTGCAGAGCCTTCCTACCCTCGAGCAGATCAACACTCCCACCCAGCTTGGTGTCATCTGCAAACTTACTGAGGGAGCACTCGATCCCCTCGTCCAGATCGTTGATAAAGATATTGAACAAGACCGGCCCCAGTACTGAGCCCTGGGGAACACTGCTCGTGACCGGCCGCCAACTGGATTTAACTCCGTTGACCACAACTCTCTGGGCTCGGCCATCCAGCCAGTTTTTTACCCAGCGAAGTCATTAGAGAAGCAGGCAGCTAAAATAATCACAATGTCTAACATACTTCATCATAAATGTCTAAGCAGAGGTGTGTGTTTGTTTTCAAAGCAAAGCCTGTATGAGCCCCCTTGGGACTTCAACGATTCAGGAAGAAGAATTTTGCATCGCTATTATTTCAGAACATGAATATTTGCCTGTGCAGGAGAAAAACTAGTATAAACAGGTGCTAGGTATTTTTATTAATGGCTAAGATCTGTGTCAAGCATGTCAATAGTTACCTGACAACTAAGCTGCTATGGGACTCTATCTAAACCCACCTCATAAATTGGACGTAAGTGTCCTAAGCACCAGAATAACAGTAAGGGAAATGGGGCAGCACTGCAATCATGTTGTCATTTTTCACCTTCTTCATGAAGAAGTTTGATATTTAAACAAACAATTTCAGGTAAAGGCAAGTTGAAAATGTATCTCATCCTTTTTTCTATTTACCTCTGTGTTCATGTTCTTAATTGTTCTTTACTTTCAGATGTGCTCTAAGGGTAATTGTCATTATTTACAGTAGTAACTAAAAATCAGTAAAAGTACCTCTTTCAAGCTTCTCAAACTACTTGATTTCTACTAATTGGCTTCAGAGTATCATAAGAATTGTTAAGTGTTACATTCCTATAAGTTGCATCTTGAACACTCTTCTTACTGAGTTAGATGCTGAGAACAGTATTGTGGTTCAGTGATAATCTTCCACGCAAAGTTCTGGTTAATTTCAATAGGGAAATGAGGTCTACACAGATGGGACTGTTTGACAGCAGTGTCTCTGGAGTATCAGATGAAATTAGAGAAAAGTTTGGCCAAATGGCCTACCAATAAAGAACCATAGCAGAAAAAGGAAAGCATGGATCTGAGGTGCTTTAGGCATTCAGCTAAACTAACATGTCAGCACGTGGCTCTCATGCCAAATTCTCTTATACATGTTGTGTAAGTACATGTTTCCCATGAAGGCAAACTAGGGGAGATCTACCTTTCTTTGGGCAGGTCTACTCAGACCTCTCTTATCATCAAGATATTCCTACTGCTAAAGCCCTCTTCTCTTCTTAATTAGCTTCTGTCATCTAGCTATGAGGGAGCAAATACTGTCTTTTTGAAAAGTCATTTTATTCTTCCTGGTTGACAAGTACCATAATCTGACATCCTCCCTACAGTGAGGTGAAGAAGGTCTTCCTGCCAGTGTCACAGCCATGCAACTCTGGTTGGGAAAACTATTCCAGGTGTTTTGCAGTCTGGTTAAGTTCTTTGCATCCAATGAAAGAATAAATGGACTTCTCCCGGAGGACTGTTTGGGGATTATTTGCTTGATATGAAGGTGGAATTGCTTCTTTTTGGTGCATAGATACACAGATTCTCTGTTTAACAATAATGTTTGCTGCAGGATGTGCAGATCACAAACATGGGTTTGACCATCATTCCAGACTCTATTTTTTATTATCAGGCAGTGCGGTTCAAGGAAACAAATTCACAGCTTTTAAATAATCCTTCTACGTGGATGTTAATAAGCCCTGGCTGTCTCTGTGGTCTGTTCCCTGATTCTTAAACTTCTTTTTCCTCCAATCTTGAATGCCTGATGTGGGACTCAGTATGGGACGTTGCAGGCTGCTACTGAGGAAGCATATTGTATTTGCTTGTGAACAAATCTGTTAGCTCCTAGATGATTCTGGCTGAATGTTTGGGCCATGAAATTATATAGGGGAAATGGTGTGGATATCTCCCTGGTAATTGTTAGAGTAATTTTATGGTACAAACTTTTGATACCTCCACTGATTTATATCTAGATGGGTAGCGCTCTATGAAGATACAAATCGACGCACATTTTCCTGACCAGGTACCAAATATGTGCATTTTGCCTTCTCTGTTCCTTTGGAAATCAGCTGCAATACCAAATGGCATTTAAATCCAGCCATTGCCAATACAAGTCCCTAACTCAGTGGATGAAGCTTTTGCAAATTTAGTCTTTAATCTAGAGGTATGTCAGTACTTCACATTCGGAACTACATACATTTATAGCTGGATAAATTAGCCAATGCAAGGCTCTTGTACTGCCAGAGCTAACGTAATTTTAGCCCTTACTGTAACTGGCTCAGGACTCTGGTATCACTGAATCACATCACAGTCTACAGTCAGCAAACTCCCATATTCTCTGGTGGAAATTGTAATCAATAGCCCTGTAATACAGCATTGCCACTGTTAGTAACAGGCCATAACCTTTGTAGCAAATTTGGAAAACTTCAGGAGGGAGGCTTTTTTGCTTTGTCTGAACTTTTCTTGACCTGCCTCCAGCTTTTTTTCACTTGGTTTAGTTGTGACAGCTATTTCTCTAGCAGACCAGGTGTCTATGACTGATTTGTTTTACTTTTGTGTATCTTTCTGTGGTACAGTCATATTTTTACACAGATAGCAGCAACAAGCAATGAATCTGTGAAGAATGAGGTATTTGTGACCCTAACTTTAACCACACAGTGTAGAGAAAGGCCTGATACAACAGCAGAAGTGGAGACATAGGATGGGGCATAGAGGAGCACAGGCATGCAATGACAACAGATGAGCACTGGTGACCCCACAGCTATAAACAACTCGCCTATGGTCAGTTAAAGAAATACAGACCTAGAGCTGGGCAAAACTGCTTTTAAGGGCAACAAAGAGAAAAAAGAAATTGGTCTATGTCTATGTCTAACATAGGTAAAAGCCACATTATACAGCAAATTCACATGTAACCTGGAGCTCTGACAGCAAAGGAAGATGTATGTGTAAAAGTATGTTAATAAACATATAAAAATACCTTCATATGGATCCTAGAGTGAAGAAGAAGAAACCATCAACATGGACATCATATGCTTCTCAGCAAAGGAGTCCAGATGCCGAAACCCACTTCCACTGCCAACGTCAATGTGAAACCATCAACCTTAGGACGCAGAGGAGCAGCAGGAGGGTTAGCGTAACATGAATAAAAAGGGTAGAAAAAAAGAGTGTGTATAATAATTTTAACTGCATTATTATTCTTTATTTTTTTGTAACTATTAGATGTAGACTAACAATGATTCTTGAATTAGACTGTTAAGATCTCAATTATACCATCAATAAATTCTTGGCTACATACACAAATAGATACAGATATATATGGCATGCTTCTACCCTTGAACATAACATGTCCTTGAACATAACCAAACATGATAGTTGAAGCAAATGAAAAAAGTGAACAAGGCATATTACTTTTCAGTCCATGGGGTTACTTTATTTTTAAAGCCATGTTTGTCATTATTTATCAAAAAGGATTCTAATTCAGATAATAAAATCATTTTCATTTAAAGCAGTTGGAAAAAAGTGATAGAAAAAAAATATCTTGGATAGATGATTCTAAATGGAGTAATATTTTATTCTGGAGCAGTTCAAAGATCAACTGCTATGCAATAGCATTACATTACATCTTTGGCTGAGTCTTTATGACAATTACTCAAAATAAATAGCTTCGTCTCAAAACCTGAACCACAGCTGGAAGCCAAATTAGGCTGAAGGACAGCTTGCCAGTATCTCAAGTCATATATTATTCCCAGCTTATTACCAAAATTGCCTTTATCATTTTAATCCTCATAATATTTTCTGCTATTTATCAAGTAAATTATTATTCATTGGTGTGACATGCATAATTTTAAGTAATTTACTGAGAGCTTGTTTTGCTGCTTCTCTTAATATGGAACCCACAGATTTGAACAAAACAGGAAAAAACATCTCTAGCTAAATACATTGAAATTCTTCTCAGGCTGCCAGCGCAAAAACTGATCCTCTCAGCATAGAGTAAGTATCTAGCTCTCTAACATTACACTAGTCTGAAATTTCCTAACACTTCCATAAATCATATAAGATTTCTCTTTATTTTTAAAAAGCTGGAAACAAAGTCACACTTCAATTGTTCAAAGAATCCTCCTGCCTCATAAGCAGAAAAAAGGTTCAACCAAATATTAAAGGACCACAGATTTCTCACTTCATTGCCAAAGAATTCAATCTGACAATGTTTATAACAAGGCTTCCTTTTCACTAAAATGTAGTGTTGAGAATGCGAACATCTTTTAAACAACCAATTTTTCTCTTCTATCCTCCCCCCTTCTCTCTGAAAAGTTAACTTTGAAACCAGTAATTATGAAAGAAGCCCTACATCCTAAAGAAAACAGCAGGGAAGCTCTTTGATTATTTATTGAAGATACTTTTAAAGAGGGTGGTTCTTTGATCATGAATGCCCATTTTCAAAGACTCTCCAACCCTGCACAAGAAGAACTGAGGACTGTATTGTGATATTAAGCAACATTTTTTTCCCTAACCGTAGTGGGATCTTCAGTATCTGTATATGAGCTGGAGAAGAGTGGACATTGTGGTAGCTCCAGCAATTCTTAGGTGTCACTTTTAACAGACATTTGCCTGACAACTTTGATATGAAACTGTTTACATTTAAACATCTGCAGAGAAAACACTTGTCTTATTTATGCATATCATGCATTAGGATTTTCAGGAAAGTCCCACACAACTGCCAATGTGGGTTTATGCAGTATCACAACATACACATCTACGTTTATGAGCTTTCTTTTTCCTTACCAGAATGAATTTGGTGCTATGCAAAGTATTTTGTGAGTGGAAAACTGCTAAATTAAGAGCTATGGAGAAAAGAGTTTAGGACAAATCTCAGTATAAGATGGATCTCCCTTCTTCAGCAACATAGGAAGGGCAATGATGATAAACAATTATAATTTAGATCTGTTCCAGCCGTTTGTGGAGTTTCATGATCCCTAAACCATTTGACCGGTTCTTGTTTGTTATTAACTCTGAGAAATATTTCTTCTGAGATGCAGCAGCTGTTTCTGCACCTTATACAATATCTGATAATTGCTATTCAAGCTAACTTGAATAGCAGCTTCCAGCTGAGACCTTCGTAACTTCTCTGAAACAGTGTGTATGTGTGTCTGGGAGTGGGAGTATCTTCTTTAATGCCCTAAGTTTTAACATTTTGCTAATGCTAAGAGAAGGAAGGCACAGTGAACATGCAAAATACCCCCTACCTTTCTCTGGGGACTCCAGAACTGGTGTAAGCAGCTTCAATAACCCTAATCTGTTTAAAAATCCACACAAATTGTGCCAAAGAAAATCAAGGAGTCATGCTGGAAAACTTAGGTAATATTCAAACAGACTTCTAGAAGTGCAAAAAGACATTGGATTTTGAAAGTATTCCTTAGGCAAGTGTTGTGGTTTAATCTGGCAGGAAGCCAAATACCACGCAGCCGCTCGCTCACTCCCCCCGCCCCCCCAGTGGGACGGGGAGAGAATCGGAAGAGTAGGAGTGAGAAAAACTCATGGGTTGAGATAAAGACAGTTTAATAGAACAGAAGAGGGAAAATAATGATAATAAATAATGATAGAATATACAAAATGAGTGATACACAATGCAATTGCTCACCACCCGTGCTGACCGATAACCAAGTAGCGATTGGTACTTCCTGGATCACGCTTACCCTTCATATACTGAGCATGACGTCACATGGTATGGAATACTCCATTAGCCAGCTGGACTGGCTGTCCTGATTATGTTCCCTCCCATCTTGTGTACCTAGCTCAGTCAGTAGGCACGGGAGCTGTCCTTGGACTAGGAGGGCACTTAGCAACAACTGAAAACATCAGTGTGTTATCAACATTCTCCTCATACTAAATCCAAAACACAGCACTAGGAAGAAATTTAACCCTATCCCAGCCAAAACTAAGACAGCAAGTTTGTTCAAAAATCACAGCACCTTAGTTAGTCAAAAAACCTGCTTCATAATCTGTCCTGTAATGAGCATGTTTTTAAATTTTTTGTTAAAATGAAACTTGTTACAGACATATTTGAAATGTTTGTGGCTCTAGAATGGTAGGATCTAATCTCTACTGACGTTAAATTTATGTCAACAAATAAATATTTTTGATAAAAGCAATAATTAAATTGTGCCCATCAGATATTTGAGTGTACAGAAAGACTTTTGCAAAATCACAAGCCATCTTGAACAAAATATTCACTACATATCTCCTCTATCATTTCAAAATCTCCTTGAGCTTTCTCTTCTTAGCTGTTTTTCTGGTTCTTCTAAAATATTTATAAACTTAAGTGAGCAATGAAATTTTATTTACAACAAATGCAACTTAAAACCTGGTCTCTGCTGTTGTATCATGTCTCATTGCACCAAACTAAGTAATTGTTTACAAATTTCAGAAAGCAGAGTGAGTGCAGAGCATGCCAGCAAGGGCAGAGTTTTTCTCAAAAAATAAAATGTTGCTATGATGGAGCCTGAGCATGTTTGTTTACTTATAAAACACCAAAAAGCAGAAAAGGATTAAAAATGAAGAAGTTTTGTTAAAATTGTTGAAAATTAAAGGTTTTTATTATTCAATAACTAGATTTTTCTTTTCTTTCCTCTGTCTCAAACAGCTGTACAACAAAGCTGAAGAGCTAAAAAGAATAGGTCTAAGACACAGATGAAGAAAATTAAATTAACAGGAACATCTGATACCCACTTTACCTAATACTAGTCTAGTCCTGCCAGTTATTAAGCAAGGTATTATAAGATACTCAACTACCTCCCCTGATGCTGTATTCTGGAAGGAAGATTGTTTATTTGTATGCCTAAGTATGTTTAATAAAATATTATATAACTTAATGTAACCTCTCTTACATGCCTAACTGAGACTACATAAAAAATGTGATACAGCTTTTGTTTATCCTGCTAAAGAAGTATAATTTTTACTTTATTTTAAAATATGAAAAATACAAGATAGAAAATACATTTAACAAAATGTTATATCCTCAAAATATACTGCATATTGCCATATTGAAAAATGGCTAGTTCTGGTAGACTTAAAGTATTGCGATATAGAAGGCTTAAATATGGTATTACAGGACTCCAAGTTCTAAACTGGACTTTTATGTATGATGAAATTAACAACGGGAACTAGTAACAAATACTGTCACTGCAGGGCAGCTTCCATAAAGTTCATATGTTTGTAATTGGTAAAGCCAAAGTTGTTGACTCTGAGCTATTTGTGCTTCAGTGATTTGGCTTCTTAACCGCTCAGATACCAAAATAAATCTCAGCTATATTTTAATACCTGATGAAGAGGAGGAAAAGTGTCTCAATATGTTGACATATTAAATGTGTCCAAAGAAATTTAATGAATACAGAGTAAAAAGATCAGCTTTTATGGGCAAAGTTTTGTTTGTCATTTAATTTCTTGAAAAACCATTGGCTGTACCGAGATGTTATAGTCTGGTGAAAAAAAATTATTTTTATCATTTTGGTAGAGTAGAGTATAGAATATATGTCAGGTTAAAACCAGTGAGGTAGTGGGAGCTTTTGACATCAGCTTGTAGGAAGAAATGTGATTATCTCACTAGAAAGTCCCATGAATCCTTTCCAACACTACAGGAGGACAATTCTGACTAAACTGAACTTTTTGGTAAAAATGACCTGAGGAAAAAAAAAAAGGCAGGGGCTGGGGGCTAAGCTCTTAGGCAATCCCCGT
Source organism: Calonectris borealis (assembly GCF_964195595.1). NCBI lineage: Eukaryota > Metazoa > Chordata > Aves > Procellariiformes > Procellariidae > Calonectris > Calonectris borealis. Next base: position 12,627,605 of record NC_134352.1, on the reverse strand, counting down.
TCACACTAATTTGGCACAGAAACAACTACAATACCCTTTTCCATACACTGTATTTCTTAAACACAATCCCACATTTGGAGGAGAGACAAATCCTAAAGCAAATCAGACTCTGTCCCTAGTGAAAAAATGTAGCTTATGAAACATCATTCCACATTATAAACCTCCCACAATTTTTTTTTCAGTCCTACCTACATTACCAGTCTGATCCACTGATATAAATGAGAGCAGGTCTGAGGAATATTCAGCAGAAAAAGCTGATGAAAAACAAAGTTGCAGTGTAAGTCATTCAAAATGTCTGATAACATCATTCATGATGAAGAATAGGAATGAGGAGATCCTGCCTCTTTATTTGGCTGGAGTGGTAATGATTTATCAGTGAAATCAAAAAGGTAAAGCCGATACTGAGGCACAGTGGTGGTCTTATAGTTATCTATTTAATGTGGCTTTAAATTAACTTAAACTAAATGGAATACTATAAACTTTTAAGACCAACTGTTATCTGATAGGTTTATTCTTTCTCCTATTAGAATACTTTTTTTCTGCAAGAATCCTTTCCCTCTGAAATGGTACAAAAAACATCCATGAAGGAAGGGACTCCAACTTTAAGAATAAAATTAAATAAATTCAAGACGAAATTGATCCTTGTGTTAGTAAGTGAGTTTAAACTGAAATTTAAATAAAAGTTTCCTAGAAACTGAGACGTTGTACTATAAATACATCTAGCATACAAAATGTTAGCTAAAATCATTAAAGAACTTAACTTCCAGTAAGTTCCTTGATTACTGAGATCTCCTTTTACTACATGTTTACTTTTGTTTTTACATTTTAATTTCCTTTAAATTTCTCCCTGCAAGAACGTTTGCAACTCTGTTGATTTCAGTGTTGTGCAAACTTTTAATTTCACTGTTAAAAATGGATTAATATGTTCTCAGGTCTTTGAATGATCATTAGTCTGTTATTATAAGTTGGCGTTCTTCCTTTATAATCCGTGCATTTTCTGTTTTCAAGAAAGTGATTCCTCCAGTCTATGTCCTTGGCACAGCATGACCTTTTTTCAAGCTTCTGTCTGTCTAACAATTGCTATTGTTTTTATATTTGTACATAAAGTGTTTTTTTAGATTTGGTAGAAAAATCTCCACTACAAAACTAGAACTGTAACTTTAGTCTATTAGGCATTTTCTAGGTTATGATACTGCAACAGCAACAAAGATCTTTTTTTTTTTCCACTTTTCTATACTAAGATTCTGTAAAAAATCCCATCTTTTGCTGTAAAAATTTAAACTCAGAGAGGGATTACTATTCTTTTGAATAATAGAATAAAGAAATACTCTTTCATGCCAGCCATATTTTTTTAGTCCTATCAGAGCTAAGCTAAACTGGACATGGTTAAATGAAGTTACACGTCAAGTGTTTACTCTTGAACATGTTGCCATGTTCTGCCAGAAATAATCTGTTCAAAGTGACAACGACTGGTGTACACTTCCCTATCCTATCTAAACACTGTCACTCTGAGAGGTGCATCACCATTTTTTGCGTTGCTGCTAGTAGAAGTAAGCATGTTTATTAGGAGAAAGTGGACTGGTGTGAACCAAGGTGTGGTAGGTATTGTGTGTACATATGTCCTGATTTCGGCTGGGATAGGGTTAAATTTCTTCCTAGTGCTGTGTTTTGGATTTAGTATGAGGAGAATGTTGATAACACACTGATGTTTTCAGTTGTTGCTAAGTGCCCTCCTAGTCCAAGGACAGCTCCCGTGCCTACTGACTGAGCTAGGTACACAAGATGGGAGGGAACATAATCAGGACAGCCAGCCCAGCTGGCTAATGGGGTATTCCATACCATGTGACGTCATGCTCAGTACATGAAGGGTAGGCGTGATCCAGGAAGTACCGATCGCTACTTGGTTATCAGTCAGCGCGGGTGGTAAGCAATTGCATCGTACATCACTCAATTTGTATCATTATTATTATTATTATTATTATTATTATTATTATTATTATTATTATTATTATTATTATTATTTCCCCTTTTCTGTTCTGTTAAACTGTCTTTATCTCAACCCACAAATTTTTCTCACTCTTACCCTCCTGATTCTCTCCCCATCCCACTGGGGGGGGGGGGAGAGAGAGCGAGCGGCTGGTGGTATTTGGCTGCCTGCCAGGTTAAACCATGACAGCATACTTAAGATAAATAATATGCAGCCAAAATCAATCAAATGGCTATTTCGTGGCCATTGTTCGAGGAAGTTGAGTCTTGGGCTAACACTGCAATCATATTGATTCATCTCGTATTCCAAGAACAGCTGAAAAGACAGCCCTTCTGGATGTCGTTTTGCTTGATGCTTTCCAAGTCATAATGGAAACATTTAGGAATTTTGGAAAAACAAAATTTAAAGTGAAAACTCTTAAAGTGCTTAAAAAGCAGAAATGGAATTGCAAACATGGCGTATAAGAAAAGATTAAGAAAGTATTGGCCAATTTGTGTTCTATGCACTTTGCTATGTATAACTGTGCTAGATTTACCAACTACTACCCCTCCTTTACGTTATGACCATATATAATTTTTTTCCCAACAAGTCCTTTGCCTCAATCCAAACACTTGGTTTGTCCATGCAACAGTTTCCTTGATGCTGTACATATCAGGAATTTGTCAGCAGAGCTGTTTTATATAATTTCATTTTTTAAATGGAGATAGACAGCTGTCTAATATTTTACTGATATATGTAATTTTCTGAGAATTATTCCTCTGTGAAAAGATGTACACATACGTACCATCCATTTTACCAGTTCAGCATCCCAGTATCAGCAATTCAACACTTAGGGATCAATAACAGAAAGTCCAAATATATATTTGCATCTCGATCCACATCTACCTTTCACCAGAGTTATTACCATATTTTTTTCACTTATATCTGCAAGGTGTCTTCTATCCAAATAGAGTGAGATATGTATTGTTTGCAGAGAGAGGAAGTCTGGATCAAAATTAGTAGAGCAATACGTCATTCCTTTGTTACTGTTTACTTCATATTTCTTCCACTTCATGTTTCTTCCATTTTCCATTCTAAATACAGAAAGAATTTGAGATGAACTTGCATGTGACTTCAAATGTGCATGTGTCATGTGTCCAGAAGTATTATAATGCAAAAAAAGAGCACATGAAACACTAGCGCATACACAAGCAAAGTGGTATAGTCAGTTACTAATTGCTCAGTCAGCAGGTGTAAAGAATGGCCATTACGGCTGTTAGTTGCTGATTGCCTTCTGAGCCCCAATTCAATGCCATGTCAAGCAGAATTATTGTAGTAATGTAGCAAAATTAATTAGACAGGGATAACCGCATTGGTGGACAGATACTGTTAAAGTCAGCTAGCTTGAACATGCCTGAGTTTTTAAAAAATTATAACAAAGTGCAAATTTACTTACACTTGCAAAAATCTTAAGGAAATTATATTTTATTTAGAAGAATGTGTGCATAATTAGTATATTTATCGAACAGTCAGTTCCTGGCAAGGAAAAACTGGAATGCAGTTTTGTCACATAATGATTTTTTCATATGAAATAAATGAACTCACTTGTAAATTCAGTTTTGACTCTTATTTTCTTCTAATTTTCATAACAATGTAAACCCATTGCCATTTATACAGTGATTCCTCTTTCACATAAATACAGGTTAGTGAAGAACCAAACCCATTCCATAAGTCAAGTTTTCTGAATGGTGGTGACCTTTTTATATTTGCAGTTTACATAGCAATTTTTTATATTGGCACATTTTACATCTGTATTACATGCCCCACCCCCAAATCCATTGCAAGTAAAAATCAAATAGTTTTGGATGACAGCTTTTAAATAAGCATACAATTAATTACAGAATAAAATTTGTTCCAAATCTGGAAAACTGAATTTACTGCTCAACATATCCATCCACCTCCTGTGTCACACAGGAGTTCTTCCCATGACTTAGGTTTCTGTCTGTCTGTTTCATTATAAAACCCCCAAAAGATCCTGAGACATCTTGCTTTGGGAAGCTGAGAGAACTGTTCCTTTTTATAGGCAAGTAGAAGCAAAAGAGCTGGAGTCTCTCATTTTTCAGGCTGTTCTGTTTTCTCCTACAAGTTCCTACAAGAAAGGTATTGATTGGAAGGTGCCACGCTGTAGCCCAGCAGATGGGCAACAATGAGGGGCATGGTACATCCCATGTTGACTTTGCTAACCACAGACCACTCAGAAAAGAGAAAAATTGCATCCACAGGACAAACAGGCTGGGCATTGGTCTATCCATGGGAGGTGGTGAGTGATTGCCTTTGCATCACTTGTTTTGTTTTGTTTTCTTTCTCTCTTATTCCACTTCTTCTTCACTTATTAAACAACTTTTATCTTGACCCTCAAATTTTCTTGCTTTTACTCTTCCTTTGCTCTTCTCCCACCATGTGGCGGGGGGAAAGGGGGGAATGAGCGAGTGGCTATGTGGTTCTTACCTGCCTACAGGGGCTAACCCACAACAGCGTAGGAGAAGTCTGTGAGTTTGAAAATTTCTGATCACAGACCTAGCCAAAGAAAAAAATTATGTTAAATTCCAATGCCCATATATAATTTCCAGTATTGTAAAATATCCATGCAGCATTCAGAGATATCAGAGATTCAGAGATGGCTGCAAAAACCTTTGAAAACCTTATTCTGACACCTGCAGATTTATGGCTTCCCACCTGCTATGTAGCTGAAAACTCAGATTTTAAACCTCTCAGACCTCTCTTGTCTATTTTGCCAAACACATTTAGATGATAGAAGGAAGAAATCATGAGAAAGCTCACCTTCATGGAGTGTAGTGAGTACAGTTAATCTGCAATGCTTTATTCTGTACTGTTATTTGTTTTCAGCCATTGTCCCTCACTGCAGACGGTCAATATTCTAGTCTTGGTTTTTAGCAGAACAATGTAACACGCAAAGAGACCAAATTAAAATTAAAGTTAGCACAGGAACTTGTAATAATATTATTAATAAATTTTTTTTTTAGTTATAATAACAAAGGCTGTAATTACAATTCTTTAGTTTTCAGCAGAAGTTATAAAGTTCCAGTTTGTAAGAGCTACTGTTTCAGGTAGCAACTGAATACAGCTCTATTGTTAAATGAAAGTCATATTTTTATGCATGAAAAAAATTTCCACACTATAGATTACTGGGGAAGACTCAGTGGTGAAAAAAAGATTTTGAAGTACAAAACATTACCTAAGTCAGTTTGGAAGACAGCAGATTTGGTTGTTATCTCAGTACCATCTGGATGTAATAAAAAAGGCAGCTGAACAACCTGTGTTTAAAAAGACATAAACTAATGGAAATCCATGAAACAATTCCTTTTGTCTCAATTGCTTTTCCTACTCCTCTTCATCAATAAAACGTCTCTGTGAGAACATGAGCCTTGTTCTCTGAGGAGGTTGCCTGGACACAATGGTGTAGGGAATGCAAGGCAAATCTGAGGAAGAAATTCAGAAGATGGCATAGACAAGCTGGAGAGCAAAGGGCCTCTTTTTTTACCAAGCAAAAGGGAGGAGGAGGTAGAGGCAGAGAGAAAACTGGTCAGTAGTGAAAGCAGAAAAAAAAAAAACATTTATGGAATGTAGTTGGAAATTATACAAAAATTTTATTTGAAGTTGATCTGATGGGATGGGTTTGAAACATTGAAAGGAAATGAATGTAAAACCAAAGCAGATATACCCCACTGTGACCTCAAATCATACTTGTGTGATTTCAGTCAGGTAACATATTTGATGTGTGATTGAAGATATAATTCACATGTACATTTTCAGTCCCCAGACTGGTTGCCATAATCATGAAAAAATTTTCCTCCACCTGTAATGGATATAATTTTAATATTACTTTCAATATTTATTTGGGGATTATTTTGAAGTCAGCTTTTCCTCCCCAAATTCTTCCTTTCCTCGCCTAAAAAAGTCCAACTATCATGTGTGAAAACAAAAACAAAATTAAATAATTAGGGAAAACAGTCAAAATAGGCATAACTAAAATGCATACAAAGACTAAGCCAGGAATTTACCTCTGCAGTTAAAAAACCCTGTTAATGTAAGTAATTTAGTTCACTTCAGATAGCATAGATAAATTCAAATAAATTCCTATTGTTTTTCACAAACAGGAAATCACTTCAAATATTTTGTGAACTTGCCAAGAGACTTTCCGTACTTTTGGTTTTGCTATTGCCTGTAATACCTGTTTGCAAAACTGATAAGAGGCTTAGACAAGAATGAAATTCTAAATTAAACTTTTTTACTTAACACTAAGTATTTTGAGTTTTTGGCAAGAAATCTTAACATTTTTTATCTCCATTTAGCGCTCTCTAACACTAGCAGCTTATACCATAATACAAGATAAACAGCTTATAAGAATGTTATCTTTTTGCTCAGAGTTTAAATTAGTAGCTATACCAAAAGAAAATCCTTTAGCTGAATTTGAGTAGGGTAGTGAAAAGGTGAAATCAATGGAACATTAAAAGTTGCAGTTTCTTTATGTCACATTTTATGACCTCATCGCACAAATCCCCAGGCACATCATTCTCTGCATTTCTTTGTTAATGGAATGGGCTTGATCAGCCTCTTTTCTGCATTATCATTTGAACTGGTGTATTTTACAGTATAGCTTTGTAACAATCTCTAGTTGTTGTTATGGTAGTATAGTAGTAATGAAATCCATGATATGATGCCATTAGCGATCTATAAATAATCTATGCATTCAAGGTCAGTTCAGAGTCCTCAAAACAATGATCATTCAATTGGTTGATTTATAGCAACTTTGATGTTTTGTAGCCAAAAGTCACAGAAGAATGTTGCACATTGTCGACAGCCCATAGATGAACAGGTTCATCATTTTATAGGTTCATTTATCAAGCAAATGCCAAGAAGACCTTCTGACAGGCCTGAATCCTAAAGAGGAGAACTGCAACCTGGTTTTGAGCACAGCTGAACATTCTTGGCAGAAAAAGACATCATTCTCTTTTCCTTGCTTTTGTTCAAAATTATGTTTACTATGGCTTTTCTTTTTTTATCTGCCAGAGCACTGCAGATTGTATTTAGACTTTTTCATCAAGTAAAGATATTCTGCTGATGGTTTGGTAACTCAATTTAGAAGTACTACAGTCTTTCACATGGAAAAAAATATATTTGACATAGGCATGATTGGTTTTTTTCCCCTCATGAAATAAGCTCATGCTAATAGTGTTAGGATACTCCAGAATTGATAGTAATTTCTCTAATGGCTGCAGTGGAGCAATGGAGCTATCTATAGCTGCAGTTAAAATCTCCAAGAATTTGAAGTCTACTATTATGGAAGCATATCATTGTCCAATGGATTGGTGACCAAACTGGACTTTTCACGTTTCCTCTCCTTTACATTGCTTTGCATGATGTAGGTGGAGTGATAACTTGCCTGAATACATTTTAAACAGACCTCTAAAATTGCTGAGATGTCTGCATATTGGCGGGGGGGGGGGGGGGGGTGGGGAGGGAAGGGGGGGGCAAGGGAGGAAGGAGTAATGCACAATTATCACTTCCCTTTTGTCTCAGGCATCCAGATTTTCTGTAGCCTCCAGCAGCTTCCTAGTAACATATTAGGCCATCAGAAGTTTGGTTGCTCCCCTCTTTCTGCAAATTATATTAATCAAATTCAGGACATTTACTTGATTGTCTGAAACTACCACATCAAATGATTATGAAGAAATCTTCTCAAGGCTCTAACTCATGTTGTGAGGCTTGGGAATTGTTAATTTGTTTTTAAGTGAGTATCAGAATAGAACATATGAGCATTGGAGGGGTAATCTGAAGAAAGCAAGTTAAATACAAGAAGACACTAAGAAATACAGGGGATTAGGAAATTAAATAAGAAGATTAAAACATCTGGTGTCCCAGGACAAACAGCCCCTTATCAATAGCCCTCTCCTTCAGAAGCCTGCTAGCCATTAACCACTGAAGCTCATTTTCAAGAAGGGAGTGCTGCAGAAAATGACGTGATAATACAGAAATCCACTGGAGGTAAAAAACTTCACAGACTCACTTTACAAGTGTACGTGGAGCAAGGATCCAAGGATCAAATCAACTCTGTGCTGAGTCTATACTAAGTACTCACCTTATTTCTCAAAGAAACATATTAAGACCACTAATAGTTTTCAGAATGGCATACAATGTCTTTATATCAAACAATAATATTTAGTTGCTCTGAACATGAGCTTTGTTCAAACCCAAAACTTTTCAGTGACCAGAACATCCCCGGATTCATTCAATCCCATAACTTAAATCACTGAAAAAAACAGTTGGATTAAAATATGTATTTGGTGGTGGTTATATGAAGAGTTAACAATTGCATTTCTTAGTGCTGCACAGAAAGTACTTGTCAAATGTCACTGCATGAAAGACACCTCAGTTAAGCAACAATGACAATGAGCAAATAGTGATATTATGTGGTGTTCCTATGTATTTGGTTCCCAGGCAGTATTGTTATTTTCAATTCAATATCCCGAGTATGAATACTACTCCAGTTGCCTCAAACTTAATGTCAGTATCTCCTGCCAGTAAATGTGACAATGCAAATCAAACAATGCCCTCTTCTCCTAAGTGAGGAAGCTTATTCATTGTAATCTAATCTAACGTATTTTTCGTATTGGTGGTAACTCTGTCCTTCAACGTCAGAACAATGACAGGATAAACTGAAATATCAGTGGAAACTTTATATTAAAATTAGCCTCCTCAGAAGACTCATAAAGAAAGGAAAATGTAAGAACATTACTTATAAAACCAGAAAATTATGTTTGTGATACTTTACAGAAATGCATTTTTCCAGTAAATTTGGGTACTGAAACCAAGCCATGCATAAGTTTTAAGTGAGGTAATGTTAAAAGATACCCTAAATTAATATAAAACATAGAAAAAACACTTGGGATTGTTGATTGTTTCAGAGACTTTTGAAACAACTTGTGAAATCTGAAGAGATCCAGTGTTCTCTTACATGGTGTTGTCCTGTGTGTTTCCTTCTTTAAATTTGCCTCACATACATTCATATAATGTTTCTTCCCCAAGAAATGCTTCTTGGGCACAGTTTTGGATGTTGCAGTCTTTAAAGCCTGTCCACTTCTGTAGAGACACTAGCCTAGAAGGACTATGATTGCAGAAAAACATGTCTAAAAAAGTAGATTAATTAGGCTTTTACAAAATCTGGATACTATATGCATGTTCCGTGGTTTAACCTGGCAGGCAGCCAAATACCACGCAGCCGCTCACTCACTCCCCTCCTGCCCCCAGTGGGATGGGGAGAGAATCGGAAGAGTAGGAGTGAGAAAAACTCATGGGTTGAGATAAAGATAGTTTAATAGAACAGAAAAGGGGAAAAAAAAAAATAGAATATACAAAATGAGTGATGCACAATGCAATTGCTCACCATCTGCGCTGACCGATAACCAAGTAGTGATTGGTACTTCCTGGATCACGCCTACCCTTCATATACTGAGCATGACGTCATATGGTATGGAATACCCCCTTGGCCAGCTGGGACAGTTGTCCTGGCTATGTTCCCTCCCATCTTGTGCATCTAGCTCAGTCAGTAGGCACGGGAGCTGTCCTTGGATTAGGAGGGTACTTAGCAACAACTGAAAACATCAGTGTGTTATCAACATTCTTCTTATACTAAATCCAAAACACAGCACTAGGAAGAAATTTAACCCTATCCCAGTCGAAACCAGGACAGCATGTTAATCAAGAGATTTCTCACTTGAGAGTGGACATAGATCACATTATACTGAAGAAAGTCTTGAAGCTGATCAGGACTTCCAATGCCACATGAGGTAAAAAAGAATGTCTGGAAGACCTTTCATCCCAGCTGTGGCCAGGGAAAAGAGAAAATTTCATCAGAGAAGTCCAGGAGATGACAGCCAGAAACAAGGAAGGATTGTGATGGAGACTCAAAGAAAGCTCACGTATGGCAAGACCACTGAATGGAGAAAAACAACACACACGTATTTAGTGTACAGCAGCTGTCAGCCCTGAGACTGGCCTCTTCATGAATTTGTTTGTAAATCCGTTTTCAAAGTCTGTGTTTTTCTAAGTGCTACATTTTAAATCAAAGTACCCATCAGACTGAAACCAAGCAAGCTGTGCAAGGCACTGGGAATTTTTGTAGGTTATTGAGAACCTACATAGTCATAGTGTAAGAGGGTGACCAGTAGGCCTTATGACAGAAAGGGCACTCAAAGAAGAGGAGACAAAGGGATCTTATGCAGCCCCAAAGAAAAGTAAAGCACATGGATCTGATGATAATCTGAAGATGGCAGTCTTGGGAGAGTTTCAAGGCCACTGCAGAGCTTCACCAAAGCTGTGACAAGACTAACAAAATCTACTTTCAATCTTTATACCACACTTGGAATCACTCAGCTGACATTTAATGACACCTGATGTACCCCCTGTCATTGATTTTTATATCCAGCTTCCTTAACCGGAATATAGGGAAAACAATCCTACAGGTAGAAACCAGTCTAAGGAATTAGAGTTCAGCTGGGCTCCTTTTTTATTGCACCATCTTCAGGAAGATATGACCAAAATTGAGTCAACAATGTTGCTGTTGATCCTTGATGTGTAACAGCAACATGAGGCTGGAATTACTTAGTAACCACCTTGTGTAGTTAATGTTCCTAACGTACAGTTTTCACTAAGTTGTATGTAGCAAAATTACAATTTCTCAGCAACTGCAGTGGAATGAATTATATATAAAATGATGAATTATATATGAAGCAGTAAGTAAGGACAATAAAAATTAATTCAGTCTTATAAATATCTTTCAGCTTTTGGAGTTAGTGATACTTACTGTTATGACAAACATTTACAATTATGAAAGAAGAAATTATACCTGCTCAGCAAGGTCACCCATGGCCACACTTATGCTCATGATCCCCAGTTTTCTGTAGATCTCATCTTTCCTACCCCTTTTGGACTTCTAGTTCTACTGCAGTTTGATATATTCTCTTTGGTACTCTACTCTCAAGTGATATCGAAGAATTTTATTAATGGTTGTCTGATCAATCTTTCTTTATATATATTTCTTATCTCACCTTTATTGCTCACTAGATTGCATCACTGCACTTCTGATCTTCCTGCCTCACAATTTGCTCATTGCATTGTCTTGCCAGGTAAGTATTAGTCAAGAATATCAGATACTTTGAAATGAAGAATCACCAGTGAAATGATGACTACTGACACTGGTTGAGGATCTGACTTGCTTTAACTCAGTTCGGACTGTTTTAGACATTGTATGAATTCCCTTCTCCTGCATATCTATCTGCAAATCTGAGAAACTCTCATAATGGGCCTACAAGGTAAGACATTTGCATCACAACCACAATAAACCATACAAACAACCCACAATAAGCCATGTGAGTAGCTTAGATGCACTAGAATTGATAGCTGTAAAGGGAACATAAGCACTCCATGCTTCTTGATTTTTGTGAACTTTTGAGATTCCTAACCTTAGTTCTTTGAAATATGAACACTAAAATTTCTTTTCTTGTTTCTTTTATTTCTTCTATCCTTTTTTTTTTGTATTTCAGTCTGAACATATGCGTATATGTATATTTTGAAAGCTCAGTAGTTCTAGTAGGCTTTCTACCACAGGCAAAGGTGGTATTTAATGCTGGTCAAGATACCTCGCTTGTTTCATCTTCTGAAATTTTGCTTTTGATTAACTAAGTAGACATGGCTAAAACCTTGTCAGTAATAATCACTCAAGAAGAGAATGAAGAATTTAAAATACTAACTGAAAAAAATGCTCTTAGTATATACTCATCCTTCTGACTTCTATCTTAGAAGATAGTGTTATGCTCCAAATACAAGCAAACACCTGTCTTTTATTACTCTTAAATTTCTGCTTCTAAGGAAACTTTCACCTGTGGATTTATTCAATGATGGACATTAGTTAATTCATGAGACACATCCCAGCAACAGTATCAAGAAATCTCTCTTCATTTTTCTCCTGTAGACGCATCCATACTTAGAAGAGCACATCACAGGCTTGGCCAAGCACCTCACATGGATGGGGAAGGAAGGGACCCTCCACCTGGGGCACTGTTCATCGGGGACATCAGTCCTCATGGATGTCACCTAATTCTGCCAGGTGATGAAAATTTGAATATTCCAGGAGAAAAGTCTGGAGTATATTTCAACTGTTTGCTATTCACCAGAATGTAAATAGCTTAAAGATGGCTTAAAGGAAAATTTTTTCTCTGCTTCTCAGATATAATCCATTTAACTATTGGTCTCCCTCTGGTGGGCACTAAGTGTCTTTTACTCACATGTACAGAATAAAAGAGAAACCTCTTGGAAGACAGTACAACAGATGTAAGAAGCTCTAGATTTCACATCTTTAAGGTGGAGTTTGGTCATTTTACTCACACTAAATCAATGTCAGTGGCAGTAACGGAAAGTTTGAAATAGAAGTGATTCAGCCTAGAGTAATGAGAACTGATTAGCTGATGTGTATTAATCTAGGCCAAGAGGTTTTATCACTCTGCAGGAATTTTTCAAGACTTAATATTCTTTTATATATATATTAAAAAAAAAAAAAGAAAAAGAAAACAGGAAAAAATTACTGGAAATGATTAAAAATATAATTGGGGAAAATATTAATTTCAGCCATAAATGAAGATCAGAAATGAAAGACCATTTAATTTCTACATTGTTCAGTAATGTTATTTAAGAGACAAATACAATTCATTTAAAATATGCTAAAATACGTTCAAGAAACAAAAAGACATGCAGGTGTTTCATTTTCTAATTAAGTACTTTGAAAGAGTGATCTATTTCATTGACGCTAAACTACCCTTCCTTCTTAGACCTTTGTAGCTATTTCAAACACTTGGAAATTCTAATAATTTTGCAGTTAAATCCATAGAATGAAATGAAACTCCTGTTGTTTATATGAAAGGAATTTATGAGTAGACACAAAAATAACTTCTTGAAAACACATAGGATCTTTCAGAACAGTGTTTCAATTCAGGACAGCCAATATTAGAAATAGACCTAATAATGACTATTTGTTTACATTTCATTGAAGCCAAAAGGACTAAAACACAAAGTTAAATGTTTAAAATGCATACAAGTACTGTAAATCCCAAACATTTAGACATCATGAATCATACTACTGAAACCATGAGACTGAAAGTAATCACACCATTTCCTGCTTTTTGTCTAAACTTTCTACATTTGAAAGGAGATGAAAAGGACATGAATCAGGGACATGAATCTTAGGATTCATGAGATCCACTCATGTTGTTAAGGTACTTGAATGCCTGCACAGGAGGGCAACAAAGTTAGTGGAAGGACTGGAAGGCATCTTCTATGAGGAGCGACCAAGGTCTCATTTGGAGAAAAGGAGGTTGAGAGGTGACCTCATTGCTCTCTACAGCTTCCTGAAGAGGGGGAGTGGAGACGGAGGTGCTGAGGTCTTCTCCCTGGGATCCTGTGATAGGACGTGTGGGAATGGTTCAAAGTTGCATCAGGGGAGGTTCAGACTTGACATTAGAAAGCATTTCTTTACAGAGAGAGTGGTCAAACACTGGAACAGGCTTCTTAGAGAGGTGGTTGATGCCCCAAACTTGTCAGTGTTTAAGAGGCATTTGGACAATGCCCTTACAACATGCTTTAAGATTTGGTCAGCCCTGAAGTGGTCTGGCAGTTGGACTAGATGATCATTGTAGGTTCCTTCCAACTGAAATATTCTATTCTACTCCTATTCTATTCTATTCTATTCTATTCTATTCTATTCTATTCTATTCTGTTCTGTTCTGTTCTGTTCTATTCTATGCTGTGCTGTGCTGTGCTGTGCTGTGCTGTGCTGTGTGCTGTATGTTATGCTATGCTATGCTATGCTATGCTGTTCTCTCATCGTAAAAGGCACAAACAAATTGCTGGCTTCCCTAGCCACTATTTGCAACGACATTTCCTTATGCTTTTTACCTCCTAATAAGCAGAGATCAACTTTGAATCTCTCAGTTTTACTGTCTACCTAGACAACATATGATTCATGTCCCTTCTCCAGCATCCAGTTTTTGGTGCATACCTTCAATCACTGTCACGACATTCTTTTGGCCACACCTGCCATCTCACAGACATGTGCTCTCTTCATTTCTCTCTCAGGTACTTGCATTCGTCTGCAGTTTCTCAGGTTTTTTTTCTGTTCCTCATGGTCCTTGTCACTGCAAACATCACAAGACCATGATCCAAGCTGAACAGCTAATCCTACTATGTGTATACAAGTTTTTGTATGAAGACCCTCTGTATATACTTATGGTTAAACTTAACAAAACTAGTTAGCCATTTAAGATTGACAATCAACATCATACTTTGAAGCATTTAGACAAAAATTATTTAAAAGCTTGAAGACTATCATTTTGAATGTCACTCAAAATTAGCAGACTAACTTAAATTAACTACAATATTCAAGGTTGTGAGACTAGAGACATATGTAGATGAACATTTGATTCTATAGCTCTATTCTGTATGGAATTTCTTTTTGTATTTTCATATCTGTATATTTTTAATAAAAGCTTTTTTTAGGATCTTGAACTATATAGTAATTACGGTAAAACGTAATACTATTATATCCAGTAAGAAGACACCAAGTCTTTGGCATGATGGGAAATAAGAAGCAGTTTGCCTCCTTCTACTGAACATGAAATAATGTCTTCCTTCTCTCTTAGTGTACAGATGCAAACAAACAGACCGACAAAAGTGTCTTAGAACAACATGGGAAAAAAAAAAGGAATATCTCTAAGTTGAGTTGCCAGACTTTCTCCATTTCTCTGTGTTTATTTTCCATCCATAGAGTTGGTTTCTTATCTTCACCTACATTTCAAGAGCTTCTAGTACCCCATAAAAGACAATCAGCTAAACCCCTATGGCAGCGTACTTGAAAAGAAAAATGCATAATTCTCTTCAGCTTTAGGCTGTAGCAATTTTTCTGCCTAGAGATTTTTCTCTTGGGCTGTGGTAGGTGGAGGTGCAGAAGGGACAGAGAGCTCCTCTCCAAAGCCTGCACTGCTCTTCTGCATTGCTCTTCTACATTACTATCCATTCCCGTTACCTTTTAGTTCATATGACCAACCCAAACTTACCCAAAAATCACTTCTGAATTGCTAGACAGCACAGAAAGCTCTTGGGATAATATCTCCACATCTAAGCCTGCCATCTGGTAATAAGGTGATATCCTAAGCAATTTTCAGTGTTTCTGCTTCCTGTTTCTGATCACAACTTCTCTCGACTGCATTGATGCAAGTAGTGCCACCCATCACTCCACTGTCCATTATCTCTTCTCTACAAATAAAAGAGGCTTTTTGCTCCTTTTTTTCCTCCACTCTGCTTTGACTCACAATGGAAAAAGAACCTTGAACCAAAAATATCAAAACGTACTTTTCCCCATTTAAATTTTACACAGTATTTTTCTAGGAGTCTTTAATATAAAGACAACTCAGACCTGAGTGGTGTTAGTATTAACACAAACGATGTTGCACTCAAATAAAATCCTGGAAAATCATAAACCACTATACTTCATACAGTTGTGGGAATGGAATGGAAATCTGAGAAGGTTTTATAGGAGAACATGGGAAAAAAGTCCAATCTCCAATACATATTTTGAAAGGATAAATCTCATCAAGAGAATTTAACATGGGGATGCAGAGTTTAATTTCAGGACAATCAGACGTGCCTGTACATACTTTGAGTGCATTATTTTGACCTGTTATGAGATGTTTATTTGAATTAGACATAAGAAAAATATCAGTTGCATGTTATGAATTATGTGCCCATGATGTTGTTCTTAGAGTACAAATGTCTAATTTTTCAATGCATTGTGTGAGTCCCAATTTGGCCAATTACTGACTGCCTCTGTATCAAGAAAGACTGAGAAGGAACAAGATCCTGGTGTAAATGAGGACAAAATTTGCAATTGGTAATGCTACTAGAGTCTCAGTAGAATTTAAGAGACAAAATAATGCTATGAGAACAAAGATCACCATCCAAATATCAGCAATACACACAGTTGGAGAGGCCTACAGATATACCGCTTGTGGTAGTAATGATATATAAGTTTTCCACGGGATCTAAAAGTCAGTCATTATTCTATTTCTAAGTATTAACAAGTGAGTATCAAAGACTCCAGTACTTCAAGGAAACTAAACTATTTAAGAGTCACACCTGAGAAACTTATGAAATACTGTGTGATAGATAGGAAAATTCTTACAGGTATACAATTGAACTAGGGCTTTATGTGTCTAAGTATGCATAAGCTGGTATCTCTTAACAGGTTTTAAAGGAGATGATTGCCTCACTAGTTGTACTGTGCTTATTGTTCTGAAAACTTGGATACATGCAAAGTCTCTGATTTCTCCTTGGCTTTTTCACTGGTATTTCATAATTATAGCTTTTAGTCTTTTACCATACTTTCTGGAAGGTTGGGATGTGCTATTTAGAGGTGGTCTACTATTTCATTACATTTAATAACCCATGTACTCACTGTACTCTGCCAGCATAGGTGGTTCTACTTTCCCGAGCCAACTTGTAGAACTAGGTGGCCTGCAAGCCTTTCTAAAGTCAGGGATATCAACACTTTAAAATATTCTCTAAAATGAAGTAGACTTCAGTGGACACACTTAAAGATACTCTGTCCCCAGCCTATGGCAGCCAACAAAAATACCTCCCAAATGGAAGGAATGAGAAAGATTATGTTTCCAAGAACATCTATATCTATTACAGATATAGATGCGTACGTGGCCAGGTGAACCTAGAGACTTTTTAAAACATCATATACTCTCAGCCCAAATAGCCTCCTTCCTCTGATGATGCAAAAAGTACTCAGCACAGTATAGTTGGAAGGAGGAGTCTCTAAACTGGTTTCCTGAGGAGGGTTGTCTTCTCTGTAAATGACTTGCACAGTCTCAGCAATGGGTGGTCTAAAATGTCTAGAACTCTTTGCTACTAAATAAATACGATCTATTTCTTATTTGGGGGGAAAAAACCAAATATATATATGTGTGCAACACACATAATATTAAGTATAATATTTTATTATATAAAAATAAAATGATATAGATATATTCAATATTATATTTTATATATGCACATAATTCTGCATCGCTCTCTTTTTGTGTGTATATATATTTACTGTAAGTATGAGCAATTTCTTGTCAACTCCAAAGGACAGAACTTTCTGTGAGATTCTTTTTGTTAGTGCTGCTTTCTCACTAAGGAAAATTAAATAAAATGTACAAAACAAGTATAATTATTAGTTCCCAGGCCTGGTACTAGAGTTGCTTCAGTATTATTCACCACTTCCTCTTCTGCAGCTGTCTCTTTTTAAAGAGACATATATTTTGGGGAAAAAAAAAAAAATTTACTGTGTAGGTTGCATTCTTTTTTTTGTATTCTTTCATGAACAGACCAACAGAAATCCTAGCTGTAACAACATATTTTAAGCAAATATCCACAAAAATCCACCCCAAAATTTCAAATTTGCAAACATATACAGTTGTCCCTATGGTATTACAGAAGGAGTTACGTTACGCAACCAAAGTATTCTCAACAGATCAGGATATTTATATACCAAATCAAACAAGATCAAAGGTTGACCTGTGTTCAATATGCATAAATAAGAACTGCTGCAGAACTTTTCAATCCACAGATTATGTTGGTCTTTTGTTTCCAGCAGAAAAATAAGCCAGAAATACATTGGAAACCATCTGTTTGACACTAGAAAAGGAAAATAGAGGGGAAAAAAGGAAAAACCACTTTGCAGTAGATATTTTCCTTCTTCAGTTTCTTGCTTCAATTAAATAAAAACGAAGTCTGGCTTCAAGACTGCAGAAATTCAATAATTTTTGTGGGATTTTTGAAAATGAAAAAATTATTCAACACATTAGACTCGATAAGAGTCACTGAAGGAGTGTGGGGAATATTTCACAAAGTATCTATTCAAACTTAAAATATGTCAGTGACATGGCATTTGGTCAACTATGTTTCTCTAATTTCTGTGAATGAAGAAGTGGTCCTCGGATGAAACGAGGCCATTTCCCAGTTTGAGTAACCTCTGTGACTTAGTGAATGCACCTTTCTTGTAATCCTCGTTGGAGCAGAACATTCCATTCATCCCATTTTATTATGTGTTGTGGGTGCCTCAGAGGGAAATCCCATCTTCCATGGTTTCTCTATAAGAAAAAGATTGTTTAAGTCTAAGAGGATTTAAAATGAATTAGGGAACCTGAAAGGGAGTGTGTGCAAGTGCGTAACATAGTTCAGTTTTCCAGAATGCATAATATATGAATGAACCTGAAATTTGTTCAGTGAAGTGACTTATTGAAAATGTATTACAAATGGATGTACACAATATTTGCTGTCTGAAAAAAGAAGTGAGATACACCTTTATACACAAATATTTTGTTTGCACATGCAATCTTTCAGATTGAAACAAGAAATATGAATGTGTAATCTCAAAAAAGGAAATAAAAGTCTTTAAGAAAAAATGAAAACCTAATCATACACCTTACACAATGAAAAAGATTTTAAATCTTATTTTCCAAGCCCTTTGCTATGCTTAACTACACATAACCTAACTTTGTTTCTGCTCCTTTAAGTCAAGGGGCAGAAACCCTGGACCAAAACAACAAAAAGATTTTAGGAATACATCATCAGCAAAGGGTTTTGTAAAAGGCACATGCTCAAGAAAAACAACGAGAAAGATTACTTTTTTCACACAAGAAAGATCAGGAACTTAGAACTCATAAAAACCTTGAAATGAGAGGAAAGCATATTATCCTGACTATCTTCAGGCAAATATCTCCACCACACGAAGATTTTGCTATGCGGTCCCAAAAAAGTTTCAATGATGTCAGAACGCTTGGGTAGTCATCCATGGTTGGTTGAAAGCTGACTCAAGATCAGCAATTATTCTTGTCATGACTAATTAATTATAGAGTTCTCACACTGGTAAATTTGTCTTGAAGTAGGCAAGTCAAGAGCTACCACCTTTTCTTCTGTTGTTTTACTAGAGATATTTTAAATTAAAAAATTATATTGGATTTCAATTTTCAATATTTTATCCTTTTGCTAAATTTCAAAGACATTAATACAGTGCACTCTCATCACAAGGATAGGCTAAAACAATATCATTTATATGGCTCATTTGCCATAGATCTAACATAATTATTCTACAAACATAAATAAGCTTTTTCGCATCACTTATCTTGTGCTGTAAGAATGGGACCATCAACTTCAGCATGGTCAAGAGAAAGTGCAAGGTTTTCCAAAGGGAAATTCAGTTGAATGACATTTGAACTTTTCTGAGAAATTTAGGATTCTGAGTTGATTTTCAAAGTGACTGAGGTCCAAAGGCCAGACTTTGAAAACTATTAATTTGAGCAAAGCTCTCCTAAACCTGTTGGCTTTACTAGCTCCTTAGTCTTTTAAGAGTCAACAGAACTTAGACTTCATTTACATGGGCACTTTTGAAAATTGTGCTACAAATATTATGAAATTAAAACATAAATATTGGAGACATAACGAAATACCTTTCTTCATCCATCCTGCTCTTCAGAGGATTAGTACTTTCCAAAACATTTTCCTCTACAAAGGGGTAGAATTTATTTCTGTGCCTATTGAACTAAGGATGTGTTTGCAATATCAAAAATCAGAAAGCGTGTTTGAGACATTTTTAGTTTCTTGTACAAAAGGTACGTATTTGTCTACAATAAAATAAAGATTTTCTTGTTTAACTTTTCCACCTCATATTCACATAAGTCTGGGAAACATCCAACTCACTACAGCTGCATATGTATCATCTACCTTTTGCTAGACTGAAAGATTTCGGCAGAAAATGTTACATCTTTAAAACAGGTTAGTAATTAGACCTGAGCAAATGTGAGGAAAAAAATGTGAAAACCATTTGAATTTGCAAAGAAAATCTACCATATTTTGGAATCCTTTGATGTCAGTTTAGTTTACTTCAGCTTTTAATTTAACATGTAACCATGAAAAATCATGCGAATTCAGGGAAATAACTATATATATATAACTTAATATATGTTTTTTCCTTGAGAATATGATAATAATAAAATGTTACATTCATGTTTATAATTTTTTAGATTATGTGTGCAACACTACTACTTTTTGCTCTTGATTAGATGATATATCAATGTAGTTAGCAGCATTGGTACCTTATATTACAGATAAATATGCAAGTGTAAATTTGTTGTCAGTCAGTAACACAAGGAATTTGCAAGCATTACTAATTAAACTGGTTAGCTGTATAAGCCAAAATTCTAACTGTAGAATGTATACTTATAGCTTGAATGAGTTGAAGAACTGTTGAGAATCAGGAATAATTTAGAATAATTAACATGCTTGAGAATTTTGAGAGATGTTTACAGCCAATTTGCTCAGTAAAAAAAGGGACAATCAATTATTTGTTGTGTATTCTTACTTGAACTCTATAATTTGCTGAACTTCATTACATCTGTGAGGTAAAGTGTAAGGAATTAATAGACAGGCTACAGTGAAACTACAGGAAATGAGAACAAGAAGATACAAAACCATCTTCCACAACTTGTGCAAAGACAGTATGCTTCAGTATAAAAGTAGTACTTCACGTCCATAACCATGGTAATGCCTGGCATTATCATATAGCACAAGCACTGTCAAGTCACAATGAAAGAAAAAGTATTTCTTTCCAAACACAGCTAAATAAAAACTTTACAATGCTGTCAGTTCTGTAATTTTGTAAGAGTGGTTTTGCTCAATCAGGTTTTTAAAAGTTAATAATAGTCTATAATATTTCAATTTTCTCTCTACAGATTTCAGAGTGAATTTTATATGATGAAATTTTGAAATTAGATCAGCATGAGTTTGATGACCAGCAATAGGTGTCTACAGAGACAAACTTGCTCATTCAAATGTGCTTTGCAAAGAAACAAATGGATGATAAAGAGATTCAAATGAGTGCTGGTCAGGTCAACCGTTTTGTTTCCTTAATAATGTTGTGGTTTAACCCCAGCCGGCAACTAAACATCACACAGCTGCTTGCTCACCACCCCACCCCCGCTCCGGTGGGATGGGGGAGAGAATCAGGAGGGTAGAATTGAGAAAACTCATGGGTTGAGATAAAGACAGTTTAATAATTGAAATAAAATAAAGTAAAATAGTAGTAATAATAATGATGGTGATAATAAAATATACAAAACAAGTGATGCACAATACAATTGCTCACCACCCACCGACCGATACCCAGCCAGTCCCTGAACAACAATCGCTGCTTCCTGGACCATGCCTCCTAATTTATATACTGAGCATGACTTCATATGGTATGGAATACCCTAGTTGGGTAGTTGGGTTAGCTGTCCTGGCTATGCCCCCTCCCAGATTCTTGTGCACCTAGCAGAGCATGGGAAGCTGAAAAGTCCTTCACCAGTGTAAGCACTGCTTAGCAACGACGAAAATGTCGGTGTGTTATCAACATTATTCTCATACTAAATCCAAAACACAGCACTATACCAGCTACTAAGAAGAAAATTAACCCTATCCCAGACGAAACTAGGACAAATAAATAATCTGGAACTCAGCTTTCGGTAGTTGGGTAATATGTAACGATGAAGAACTCTGAATGAGCCTAAAATTGTAAATGGTTGAGTACTTTATAAAACAGATGGAAGCATAAAAGACTCTATAGAAATTAACAAAAAATTAAAATCTATGTAAAACTATACTCTTATAGAAAATTTATAGTCTAGCTCAGACCCATGGTCATGTTTGTCGTTCAGTTTGAATTGGCTACATATTTGCATATGATTAGACAGATTCCATCTCTTCTTTCACTTTTTTCTTAAGTCTTTCTGTATTTATGTCCAATTTCATCGAATTTTACAGAATAAACATCAGTAGTTTGACATTTTATTTCTTCTATAGAAGCTTTTTAGTTGTATTAATATCATTTTCATGTTTCATTTGTGTTTCATTTTCTATCTGGTAAAAGGTATTTATTACAATTAATTTCATTGTATTATTTTCTCTGAATTCTGTGAAGTTTATTGTTCAGAGGTAATGCTCTGGAGTTTTGACACTCTGGTGATTTGAATGCAGAAATTTTCTGGTCTCTTTTTTCCTTAATTCTGAATTCTTGTGATTTTTTTTAATAAAAAGTACTGTTTCTGCTTAAGAAACTTGTTATCAATAGAGAAATTATTGATTATTCACAAAATTCATATCTCTTGGAGAAGTCATATATGAACTGTGTGCAAAGATGACTTTGCATGCCAACCTTTAAAATTCATTAAAATATTAAATTCATAACATATGCTAATCAGAGTCTTCATTTTCTCTATCTCTTCAGCTTGTTCCAAATCCAGTTAGTTAAGTTTCATTTTCAAGGCAGTCTAAAATTAAAAAATGAAACAGCAAACACTGGCATAATGAAAAGTAGTTTTAGGAGGACCATCCTGTGAACAGGTGTTTTGGGGAATAATCTAGTTATTTCTGCTTTCTTTGAATCTGGTAAGAGTATGTACTACATAACTATCCAGTCCTCATGTATGTTACAAAAATTATCTGATGAAGCAGACAGAGCCAAGATTCTGCTGTTTTATTGGTCCTTCTGGGCGTACAGAACATACAACATATCCACATGTAGGTTTTGTACATGATTGTTACTGGGAGCTTCATGGGCAGAAATAACTAGAATTTTTAGTGTCTCTGTAATGAGACTGTTTTTTTATGATCAATGAATTAACATTCAGTGCAGACATCTAAGGTTTATCACTGGCATAAGAAATCTCACCTGCTGAAATAAGCATGCCTTTCACGACTATTTGTACAAATTATGACAGTATGCATAAACATTTTTTGTTTTAATTCCAGCACTTAAAGGACAATTTTAAAGGAATATTAATGTCAAAGAAACTGCATGAAAAATTTGTCCTTATTTTGAACCGTGGCAAACTATCCTAATGTAAGTTTCAATTAGTTCTAAACAACATATAAAAGGGCTTACGTTACCACTACCAGTGTCACGAATTTATAACATTCTTGAATATATAAACAGAGATTGGGGGAATTCTGTGTTCTTTAAATACATGACAGACAAGACAACAGTTTGTATAAAAAGTGATCTTCAGGAATCTACATACAAAAATATACTGAAAATTATGAAGGACTCAGAGAATTGTAAGAATGTTTCAAAGATTAGAAAAGTGCCCATCCATGAGAAATGCTAGACCTATCTTCTTGGTCTACTAGCAAAAAACCCCAAACCAACATCATCTCCATAAAATCAATATTAATAGAGGATATCAATTTATCTGTAAAATTTTTTAGAATTATTGCTTGATAAATTGATACAATGTTCAAAGTTTTTATCATCAGAATGCTTGCCTGCAGAAACAACTTACTGAGGTGCCTTAAGAATTATACATAATTTGAAAAATCTGAAAAATTTTGAATATTCTTCAGAAAGATAAGTTCTATGTAATGAAAATATATGGTTCTGATGGTGGAATATACATCAAAATATTATGTCCTATGTTAAACAGATTAAATTTTCTAATAACAGCTATTATTTCTATCATTAACATCTATGAATCCATTAATATAACCCACAAACTACAAATCTCAGCCAGAAATGTTACATAGTAGCATAATGATTGCTGCATTCCTCAAAAATATGCCAAAGCATTTTAACTTTTAAGCAACTCAAATCTTATGGGAGTTGTCAGAAAAATCTGTTGTTGGAACAGCATTGAAACATTTTCTTTGTCATAATATTGACTATTTCAGCTTGCCCAAATTAATTCCATTGTACATCATCAGATGATGTTATTAACCATACCTTTTTTGCAGGACATTGAATGATCATAAATGTTCCTTATTGCTCTGTAAAAAGAAAGCTCTCAGGTTAAAATTACAGCTATTCTTAAGTTCAGAAAAAAGAAACCCTACACGCAGCTGTTTTTGTCTGCCTTCCATGATTTCTGAGAAACCATGAACTTAGTGGTTATTAGACAACTGAAAGTGATTGTGATTAAGATTTCTCTTCTCCTAGAGAGAAAAAAATCCCTAATTCACTTGCATGCTCACTATTTCCCGTTATTGCATATAATTTTACGCATTTTTTGTTATAAGTTCCAGTGAAACCATGGAAAAAATATGCAATAACTTCAGGAGCTAGCAAGAATAACCAGAGAGTGAAGTGGTTTAATTCATAACAACAACAAAAATCTCCACACATTTATATGTAAAGAGGTCAGATAAGTAATAACTGATGGAATAAAAATGCACTATCTAAAAGACAAAAAGAAAAAAAAAAAGGAGTGTTTGCATCTTTTGGGATAAATACAGCCCTCTCAGAACTTGCTTTAAAGGTCAGGAAAGGATCACCAGGGACTGATATCATCATAGGCTTTTAAAGTGCATTATCTCAGTCTCACTCCACTGGTTCTTTTCCCTGCTTTGGGGGGGGGGGGCTAGAAACACAACTATTGCAAGATTAACACTTCGGCTAAATTTCTTACTTAATTCAAAACCACATACTTATGCAACCTTCAAATCCAGAAAAGATCCCTCTATCATATCAGATCTGTTTGTCCCTGCTTCTAAAATCTGAAACAGACAGAAAACATAATAAATTATCTACTGAGTAACACGACATGTTTTGTTAGTGTATTCGCTTGATTTCTATGCTTCTCATAGCCCTGCTCTCCAGAAGTCCTCAGGGCTCCAGTCTCTGATCTCTCCCCTTCACTTCTGCAATTCTGTGTTAAGGGATAATGCAATACCAGCTGCAGAGGCTATCTTACAAGGGAAAAACCAACCGTCTCCACTTTCAGAATTAAGGACTTTTAGCCAAAATACTGAAAACTAGGCTTAAGAATTTTGCTGAATTGAGCCATGTATACAATTTGGCTCTACAAAGGTTCAGTGTTCAAAAATATCTTTAATGAAAAAATACATGTCAGGCAAAACAAGTGAAACTTTATTCTTTCAAAATGGGCTGAAGAAAACCTGCTATTTTAATTAGTAAAGAAGGAAATGTATCCTTCCGAGTATCATGATGTACATGATATGAAAAATTTGTCTGTGAAGACTGCCAAAATCTTTCTGAGAACTAGCTTATCTACATGTACATCCAAATCTTTCATTTATAAAAGTATGTCTACATCTACACTTGTTTCCCTTAAAGTTAGTATTTTCCAAAGTGAAGCAGTTTTAGTCAATTATTGACCATAAAACCCATAAAGTTCTTGTTGATAACACTAAAATTTACACTCAGTAAATTACATTTATACAGCAAAGATATTTACTGTGTTTGCTCAGTGTCTTCAGTTAGTGTCATCTTCTTCTTAAACATTTCAAAGTTCAAACCAAGAATAATCCATCTTCATGCTGACATAAATCTTTCAGTAAATAAAGTTTCCATGTAACATAAAGGGTCATTCATGAAACTATGGTGAATCACATTTACAATTTGATTCTCGGGAATTAATGGGCATTGTTTCTATGCCTGTGTACCATTACACAATAAAGTATGTACGGAAATGTCACATTACTGAATAATCTTGTTTCCTGGATAATTGGCTTCTCAGATTTTTTTTTTTTCACCTTAGAGAAAACTGAAAGTATCTTGACTTGAAATAGGGAATTCAACCAGTTGTTATTTTCTCTGATACTCAGACATGAGTTTCAAAAAATCACATCCGTAGTAAATACCTTGCTTCTTCCTGAGGCTTGCATCTGCTGAGTAAGTTCATAAAGAGAGGTATATCAAGGTCTGGGCAGTATTTAATCTGGAAATATCAACTTATTAAACCAGAGATGTCTTTCCATTTCCATTTATCTTTAGTTTTCACTACTTGGAATGAGACATGTATATTTCTTTCAGAATTTCATCAATACATGAATAATACTGCTTCTGTTTCAAATAAAAATGATACACCTTTACCATTATTGCTATCACAGCTGCTCCTACCATGAAGATTAAGTTCTAATGGACCACTTTCTTCTCAAGCTTGCCCCAAGAGCTTTTATTAGGTTTGGTTTCAGAAGAATAGGTGAAAAAAATGGCAACAAACTGTACCTTTTTTTTTTGTTTTGTTTTTCTGCAATGAACTGAGGGTATAGTAAAGCGATCTTTTATCTTAACCATTGGGAAAGCAAAATGTAATGCACCTGGGGCAGAATTTGTGAAATTCCACACCCAGGACCCAGTTAGAGAGGAAGTTGTCTCCTCAAGGTATTTATGTTAATGTTATAACATTGTGTCACAAAATCACTCATATTCACTGTATGCAGCACTGTAGCAAGTATAGTAAATATTTTCCTGATTTATCAAAGGGTTCTTTCATTCATCCCTTCCTCTCTCTTATATCTCTTATATGTAGATACAGCAGCAAATCTGAGACACCATACCTTCACTTGCCTCAGAGAAAACAGTATTCTACATAAGAAAAGTTGGTTCTGGCATGTTTGTACTTTGCTGATATGAATCTCCCATGCAGCTCAACTCAAAGATTTAAAAATGCTGTATATAATAAATGCTTCTCCCTAAACCTACATAATAGACAAAGCCAATCAATATGGAGCAATAATATCCTGAGGTGATACAAATAGGAAGATGGCACAAGGAAATATAGAGTATAAGAGAACATCTTTTGTGAAATAAAAAGGGAGACTGAGAAAAGCTAAAGATTATCTCAGAAGCAGGGCAGAACTGCAGATACAAATAATAAATGTTTACACACATTTATAGCACAAAACCTTTAATTCCACTCTTAGAAATAATGACCTACCAGAATGGGAAATATGACCTACAAGGTAGGAGACATATATAGACAACATGACTTCTTGGGGGAGATCTCTAAGCTTTGGATCAAATTCTGAGCTGTAACCTATGAGCGCTTGTTTCAACTCCAGAACTGCTGTAACTATTTTACAGATGTTCCAAGCATTTTGTACTGGAGTAATCAGGAAACAGGAGAGTGTATTTGGAAAATGGGTGTTTTTTAGAAAGACCCTTTCACCAAGGGAATTCTTACTGGTGACTAAGTAGGCTGCACTGAAGTCAGTTTTTGTTAAGTCCATCAATATAGTTACAATTCCAACAGAATAAATGCCAAATCCCTATTGTATTGGTAATTCATGCTATTTTTATATTATTTTTTTTATATTATTGTGGAGATATAAGCTAACAGTAGAACTACAAGGGGGCAACCAGTTATTTCATCTCTTGTCTTAGAAATGTTTTGCAGATATTTCATATCTTGCTGCATGGCAGATAGCTATTAATAACAGAACCATTAGGCTAGGTCTAAGGATGCCTACTTTTTATTTAAACTCTGCTGTTGAACTTTTATATAAGCTTGGACAAGTAATTTCATTGCTTCTCCTTTCACATTCTCCCAAATATAGAGTTCAGACTGTAGAATTAAAAAAGTTATAAAAGACTGAAGTGTTATTTTTTTCATTGGTAAAGGTAGTAATTTTACATGTGCTTAATTAACAAGTATTGCTGTTCTGTCGGTATGATGTCATCTTCTAACAGATTTATAAAGTAGGAGGTATAGCTCTACGTATAGGAACTTACCAGCTACTCAAAAATTCCCTCAGTATCTAATATGAAGATGAATTTGAACAATCAGTTGTCTATTTTAATTTTAATCTTTAGAATATATGGAAAAGAAAAAATAAAAAGAGTTTGACAGAGCATAGACAAAACATAAAGATGGCCACTTTCTGTGTGTTTTCCATGCAGTGCTGTGGAGAAGATATACAAACCATGTGAAGCCTGGTGAACCACCGGTTTTTAGTGTTTTTTGGATCACTCACCTCAGGAGGACTCACAGAGCAGAGGATAAACTTGGATGTCAACACTGAACGTTGCTTTTCAAAACAGAATCATGGAATCACAGAATCACAGAATGTTTGAGGCTGGAAGGGACCTCTGGAGGTCATCTGGTCCAACTGCCCTGCTCAGGCAAGGCCGTCTAAAGTCAGTTGCCCAGGACTTTGTCCAGATGACTTTCGGATAACTCCAAGGGTGTAGACTCCACAACCTCCCTGGGCAACATATCCTAGTGCTCAGCCACCCTTACAGTAAAAAATTGTTACCTGATGTTCAAAGGGAACCTTCTGTGTTTCAGTTTGTGCCCATTGTCTCTGGTCCTGTCACTGGGCACCAGTGAAAAGATCCTGGGATTCGTCTGCTTTATACCCTCCCTGCAGGTGTTTATACACACATATATATACACAGCCTTCTCTTCTCCAGGTTGAACAGTTCTGGCTCTTACAGCCCTTCCTCATATGGGAGATTTTCCAGTGCTTTAATCATGTTCCTGGCCTTTCGTTGGACTTTCTCCAGTATGTCCATGTCTCTCTTCTACCGAGGAGCCAGAAATGGACACAGTACTCCTGATGTGGTCTTACCAATGCTGAGTAGAGGGGAAGGAACATCTCCCTTAACCTGCTGTCAATACTTTGTCAAATGCATCCCAGGATACCGTTAACTTTCTTTGCTGCAAGTCCACTTTGCTGGCTTGTGTTCAACTTGGACCAGGACTCCCAGGTTCTTTTTTGCCAAACTGCTTTCCAGCTAGGTGATCCCCAGCATATTTTGGTGCCTGGGTTTTTTCCTCCCCAGGTGCAGGACTTTGGTCTTCCACTTGTTGAACCTCATGAGGTTCCTGTCAGCCCATTTTCCAATCTGTTGAGGTCCCTCTGGATGGCAGCACAGCCTTCTGGCCTATCAGCGAGATAGACTTCATGTCACTGATCACCACCCTCTGGGTCCAGCCATTCAGCCAGTTTTCAAACCAACTCACTGTCTGCTCATCCAGCCTGTTACTTCAACAGCTTCACTAAGAAGATCTTACAAGAGACAGCATCAAAAGCCTTACTGAAGTCCAGGTAGACAATATCCACTGCTCTCCCCTCATCTACCAGACCAGTCATTTCATCGTTGAAGTTTAGGTTCGTCAAACATAAGTGAAGACCCCTAGGTAAAGACATGCTGACTGCTTCTGATGATTTTCTTGTCCTTAATGTGCCTGAAAAAGATTTCCAAGATTAGCTGCTCCATCAAAATGAAAAGATGATTTCTTCGTGCGACTTGGACTGTCTCCACTTCTTATCACAGATCTACAGTTTTCTTCTGTTAGTAAAATCCTTACAAAGTGAGATCTAGGTGGCTAGAACTAGTGCTACTGTGTTATACATACCTATGTCCTTTAAATAACATTCCTAGCACAGGGTAGTGGATTTCTTAAGGGCCTGAAACATCCCAAGAGGTTTGCTCTTGCTCTTTCAGACTTAGGGAAACACTGTTTTTTTGTATTCTTGAGGTAGTGTTTTGCACCAAAATTTATTCTTAAAAAAAAAAAAAGAAAATAAAGCAATTGTGTCTTGCTGGAAAAATACTGGAGATTAAGTTTTTCACTTGATTTACTTCAAAAAATGTGAGTTATATCTTATCCCTAATATTAACAGCACTTCTTTCCTGTTTGTTTGTTGTTTTTCCTTTTCTCTTTGAAATAAATCTATTTTCTTCGCATTTTGGGAGGCTGATTGTTGCCATTGCATGTCTCTTTCTTGCTTACTGTACTACAGCTGAAGAAGACAGGTAAACTGGGGAGTTGCTAGGATTGCTCTTCATCACCTAGGAAGCTCTGCACGTAGCTAGCCAACAAATTCCTTTGCTTCAAGGGGCACTAATGAGCTGTAGATGACCAAATATTTAATGCTTTAGTCATACAAATAGCAAATTGCATCTCCTCACTGCTCTTCTGTTGCTCCTCAGTGCTCTTCAGCCTAAGTAATGGACCTTGCCTACACGATTCTGCAACTATAAGGGATAGTTATTTTGATATACTCTTCTAAAAATCATTATTTATTAATTTAGATTTTTTTCTCTCCTTCCTCTCCCTCTGCCTGAGGGAGAAAGGCCAAGATAGAAATGTTAAAAATAGTAATTCTGAGATGCACCTTCCATTGCACCTGGTCATTCTATAATTTGCTTTCCGCTCACTACACTAGCATCAGAGTTCCAAAAATTCACACCCTATTCACTAACAGCATGAGGAGAAAATGAGCAAGCTCAGAGATGAACAATTTTGGATGAAAATTAAAAGAGATGAGCAGGTAAAATATATATGCCTGGAGAGAAAAAAAAAGTGAGCAAACTCTTTCTGTCAACCCACTTTCAAGCTGCCAACTGATATCTGCCAAGTTTGTATAAGACATAAACATGAAGGGGAAAAAAAATCAGACTGTATTGCTAAAACATACTCTCAGGCTAACACTAGATATTACATCTCTGGTCACTTTTTGTTATTGAGGAGGTCCTGGAGAGGAAAGAGAATTATGTACTCTAAAAATTACTCTAGCTTTCATCCTGGAAATGTTATTGTCTCCTACTCTGCAGCTTCCATACATTTGAACTCTGGGTGCTATGTATGTCAGATTTTCAGCATAGGGTTTGGTTTTTTTTTCAATATTTTACAGCGCTAATTCATTTTTTTTCCTTGCAATCATTTGCTAAAATCATAGATTCATGGAAAACCTAGGTATATGTATCAAATATTTCAGAAAAACACCCTTTTTTACAGCAACTATTCAATAATATTGTAGGCAGCAGTGAAAACTAATATAAAGTTTTATATCTGAATGGCATCAAAAGATTTTAACAGTAGAAATTATATCGCCTGTTTTTCCGTTAGAAGGAGGAGGAAGAGGTAGTATGATTATGCTATGTTAAAAAAAAAACCACAAAGGGAGTCCCAGCATAAACAGCACTAAGTGCAACAGGAAAACATCTTTAAGCCTCTGTGAATAAGTGTTACATGTCCTGATAATCAAGCTGCTGAAAACAGAACTTCTTTTAAATGCCTTGACCTTAGGAGTACTGAGTAGGGGAAGGGTTCGGTGAAGAACAAAGGAGCGAGTGAGGCATTTAACAGATTAACATCTCATAAGCTTTTACTTTTCATCATGCTGAATTTTGACCCTGAACTAGATTTGAAAGAAACCTGAAATGGATCCAAAAATCTTTATTCTCTCTAGTCTGTGCTTCTGGAATGAATGACAGAAAGTGAGAGGCAAGACTTTGTTTAAAGATACTAAAGGGAAGTATTTTAACTTAGGAGAAGGCTAAGGAAAACTGTCTTGCTGATTATCATGATCCTGGAGAAAGTAATTTTGCCTTTTGTTCCCTAGATAGGCATTGTACAGACATGGAACCCAGTTCAGAAAGAAGGTTTTATTACCATCATTTTCTCTTCACACACAAAGCAAGTATTACTGTGCCCTCTTAGATTCCTGTAAAATGAAGCCAACAATGTTTAAGAATTTCTCTTCACTTATTTGACATCCTAGAATGTTTACATGAGAGACTCAGCAGGATCACCAGAAAATCATGTTCCAACAGAGAAAAGGACCAGTCAGAAAAATTTCTTCCAGCATACCAGCTGAAGCAGTGAGCTCTTACCTTTTTTTTCCAAAAGGTTTTCACTTTAGTCACTATTAATTTATTACTCATTTTTGTTTATTTTTATTGTTTGGAAAAAAAACCCACAACTAGCTCAACCTATATAATTCATCTTTGATGAGTGTTTTTTAAAAGAAGGTGCATATTTTGAACATCCTCCATTTTCAAAGAACAAAATATTGTATGAAGTTTTCATTAATAACCACAAAATCTGTTTGCCATCTCAAAATATGGAAGAACTTAATAGAAAGAGCTGGATGTTTTGTGGGGCCCACAAAAACATTCTCACAGAGGGCAGCATACCATACCTACATACAGCGAAAGTAAACTTGTGTTCTTTAAATAGTTAGTTTTTAAAAGAAAGTGTATATCCTCTGAAAGGACAAATATTTTACATCAATATTGACATACATTTTGCGAAATCACTATGATATTTACAACATACTGCTGCAGAATATTAGACCAATACCTAATAGTACTTCAGACTGGATTAAGACTGTTATATGGGAAATGACACCATCTACTGCCATACCAGATAAAGTTGAAAAGAAACAACAAAGATCAGTAGAGGACAGTGCGTGGGAAGAAAATACTTCAATTCTGTTGAAATATTCTGGTTTTAGTTCAACATTTTCATCTTTCTTTCAACAAGTCATCTAATTTTCTGATTCTAACTTTACCCCTGTGCCATTACAGCAAACAGTAGTTGGCCCATGACAGCAGCGCCTACTAACAGACAGAGCTCACCTGTTTTGGAGCTTGATAAACCTTTCTTAATCAAAAGGGGGTTCACCTAGAATTAATCTGTATGTAGGTTTATTGAGGCCTGCAAATCTAACAAATTTAGGATGAGTGTGAATTAAATTCAGTTCAGAGAGAAGATGGTAAAATTATTACTATGTTTTAAATCAGTGTGATAATAATATTTTATCAAGTGTCTTTCCTGCATCTAGTCAAAGGCAATTAACATTTTACATTACTAATTTTGAAAACAAATAAATAATGATTATTCAATATGATTATAACTTTAGATACTACCCAGAGTCACCAAATACTGGTTTTTGGCATGGCATACACTTCCTGGACGAAATTTCTGCAGCCAATTCCAAAATGCCTTAAAGGATTAACGTCATATAATTAATGTTCTAAAATTCAGTGAAAAAACTGTGCATTATTATCACCTTTATGCAGAAAGACTAGTTATTGGGCTCCCTGTAAGATGAAATAACTGGATGAAAGTAGCTGGCTTGAGCTAAGCAGGGGAACAGACTGTATGATTCAATAGTCCTATTTGGCTCTCAGATGTATGAATGTATAAACAGGGAAACTGAAGCATGGATTGGTATAAGTCAAAATCTTCAAAACTATTTATGCATTCAGGCATGCACAAAAAAGAAAAGCTGCCTTAGTGGAGCAGAAGGGTGACTGATTATGTTTTAATGTAAAAACACAAAGTGCTAAGGCAGATTTTTTTAAGGTAGTTCCCTGCTGTTGATAGTTTAACATCAGGGGCTTGGATAGATTGAAAAAATAACTTCTGATTTTCTCCCTTATCAAATGTGAACCAATGAGTATATTTCTCCAGAGGACAAAGCTGAAAATGTTAAAAGAGCATATACTCTTTGACTTAACTCAGTGACTGCATACATCAAGTCCAGGCAGGCTAAGGGTAAAAGATCCTTGAGACACTTCAGAGTTTTCATCTTATTTTACAGAGACTAATTGATTTAAAATACACGCCATAGCTGCAGAATGAGTCAGATTTTATTTCATCATGATTTGAAGGACAAATCTGATTTCTCCTTATAATATTCTGTACCAGTAGAACTAACATTTTCATCTCATTACTGTACAAGTTAATTTTAAAGTCAAAAGTATTTAGTCAGTACAAAGAGGAAGAGGCATTTGTGACAACTGCACTGATGAGAAGAATGAAATTTTCAAGCTGTTTGGCAAAGCATTCATGGCTTTGTAGCCTTAACTCAACTCCCAAAGGGCAGCAAATCAGACTTCTTAGATCACATGATTTAGAGTATGCAGAGAAGACAACAAAAACAAATGAATTATGGCTAAAGCAAAGGGTGGTTACTTAATTATTTATTAGAATGGAGCAAGTAATTCACAGCAAATGCTCTCTGCTCAATAGATTTTACACCTCTCGAATTATTGAACCAAACATTTCCTTGACAACATTTGTTGATTTACAGTATGTGATTTTTTTTTTTTTTGGTGAACTGATCCTGAGCAGTTCACTGTTTCCATAGCTAGTTTGTTTAGATATAGTTTTCCTACCTCTCCAGCACCACAGTATATGAGAAAAACACAACAAAAAACTTTACATATAAAATTGAAATAATTCTTAAAAGTTACAACAGAAATCACTCAAATAAACATTTTTAATTTTACCTGAGACAATAAAAAATGGGGTGTACATTTTCTTACAGCCCACAGGATTCTTACCTGTTTCTGGACATTTGGTGATAAAGTACATACTATAGTTTTTCTAACATTTACATAACTTGTAACTTTAACATTTAACATAACTTGTGATGTAATGCCTAAATGCTTCATTTTACTACTTCCGAAACCAATGGCCTGTACAGGCTTGAAGATGGAGACAAAAGAATTACAAATCCAAGAAGCCTTTACCAATAACACCTCCTACCAGCCCTCTTCCATTCAAACAAACTCTGAGCTCAGTTTCTGTCAAGTGACTTAAAATGCTGGAGAGCTATACAGAAAAAGGGCAGTTTTCTTAGGTAGCTAGTTATAAAACATTCAAACTCCAGGACGCAGTGGGAAAGCAATCTTAGAAACCTGCACAATTTTGAGGATATGGACCTTCATTTTTTTCATTGCACAGTTGCAAAGCCTTAAATAAAATTTAAAGTAACTTCTGGAATTGATGAAAAGTATTCCAAAGAATGTATGGACCAGCATGTTCTTGAAGGAAATGTTTTTGTGCTAAAAATGAAATACTTAATTAGTGGACTTAATGCTTAAATGCTTAGTTAGTGGACTTCAGTGTCACTCTAAGATTTTTGCTGCAAGGAGTACTAGACTGATAATGAAGGCTGTGAAGTATGGAAGCAATGCATCCATATCATAGATTAAAATTACTACATACTTATTATCATACCTGTTGAAAATAAGAAATGTTTTCTAAGCTTCCCAAAATAAAAAGTATGGCTTTAATTTAAAAAGAGAAGTTTATAAGTGATTTTTTTTGTCCAGTTCCAAGCTTTGTACTTTAATATCAAAAGTAATACTTTAATATTTAGTGTCACCTAAATTAAAGTGTCACCTAATGCCTCCTCTAAGTTAGGTAAATAACAGCTGTCATGTGCAAAGCTAGGAAATCTTCCCATTTTTCTTTCACTATATTTTTTTAATAACATTTATAAAAAGCAACAGTGGAGCTGTGGATTTGGTGAGGAAATTAAGAAGGGGAAAATTTGTCTTATATTTAATGTAAAAGTGGTTAAGTTCAAGTATACATTTGCAATCCATAAATGCATAAAATATTTAAATCTCTTTAGCAGCTTTGCAACTAAACTGTAAAGGGCTTATTAAAAGTAGAGCAAATAGCAGACAAGCACAGAAAATTAAGTATTTCATAAATACCATTGTAATACTCCTTTTTTTAAACCATTGTAACTCTTACATGTGCAAACCCATTACGTAAAAATAAGCATTTGTCCCTATTTTCTAAACCATATTGATTTACTTACCATGAGAGTGATCTTCCCTTCCCTTCCCTTCCCTTCCCTTCCCTTCCCTTCCCTTCCCTTCCCTTCCCTTCCCTTCCCTTCCCTTCCCTTCCCTTCCCTTCCCTTCCCTTCCCCTTCCCTTCCCCTTCCCCTTCCCCTTCCCCTTCCCCTTCCCCTTCCCCTTCCTCTTTCCCTTTCTCTTTCCCTTTCTCTTTCCCTTTCCTTAATTAAGCTAAGCAGGACATTACCCTACTTGTGTAGCAATTCTTCCATTATTCCAGAGGTGATAATGATGAATTATGCAACATGTCATAATGCTGTTATCTGCTTTCACCATCCTTCCCCTCTTCTGATCAAATCAACTTAACTTTTGGTAATGAGATAACCTTATTTCATAGAAATTTTTAAAAATAAATATCAGAGAAGGATACATGTGTGCATGAACACCCATGTATTTGTGTACTTGCTATCTATCTGAGGAAGATCAAACTTTGTTCTAGCAGCTGGGTGGGGCTAATACTCCTTTCCTTTAATGTAGCCACTGAAGTCTCAATTCAGCAAGAAGGAAAAGAATACTAAGCAGTTTAAAAAAAAAAAAAAAAGAAAAAAGAAGAAAACAAAAAACTAATATCCAGGCAGCAGCTGCAGAAAATAATGGATGGACTTACTTTTTACATTTTTAATCACATGGGCTGGATGAATTATTTAGAAACCTTAAATATATAATGCTTTCAAAGCAGGGAAATGGACCAGGTTTCTAAAGATATTGACTGCCAAAGTGCTATATGGAGAGGCAAAGTATTAAATTTTTAAATATTCTGATCTTAATCTTTACATTACAGACTATCAGTGTATTGATTAGAGCAGTGTGCTTTCTTTCTTCTATTGAAGGCCATTTGAAGGTATCAGTAGCTGCCATTCTAGGAAATGCATTATTGTGTCTTCTTTATCTTCCCACATAATCGGAGACTCCCAGAGTTTGTTTTGTCAAGGTTAGTGTTTTGTTGGCTTTTTTAAAACATGATGTGTGGTTCTAATTTTCATGAAGAATACCATTTTGGTTCAATTGTTAAAGGAATATGGAGATGTCTGTTTAACTGCAGCTTTGGATTTTGCAGAGTCAGAGATGCTGTTCCAGCTTTTCTCTGCATAATATAGAAGCTGCATTCAAATGTTCATTAACTAAAGGGAATAGAGAAACTGAGTTAAATTAGTAGGTTATAATATAAATAAATGAAGTGAAGAGTAAAAGAGAGAGAAGGAATTATCCTATTTAGGCACATATTAAGAAATTTAGGATTTCATAGATATTGTAAAGAAATGGATTTACTGATTTCTGATAGAAACACTATATCAACATAGACCTTAAATTATTAATGTGAACCTACAAATTTCCAATGTATGATTCATTTTTAAGTCCTCTCCAACTCCATAATGTCATTTGTCAAAAAGATCTGAGAGAATGTCAAGATGTCCACTTACACTCTACATCCTTAGGTCAAAGTGCATAAAAACAAAGAGTTCTGAAAAAGTTTAGTTTCTTTCATTTCATAGTGGTAAGATATTATTTATAAAGAAGGTATTTAATAGCCTTTACTGTGATATAAAAACAGTGAAATTAATTTAGAACTATATTATAACTTCTATACAACACTAATTTTTTTTTTCTCCTGCACCTTTAAAAAGTGGTTCAGCTGTTGAAAGCTATAGATTCATATTAGAAATGAGAAAAACTTTCCGACAGTGCGTGATATACTGAAATAGATTTATTGGGGCCTCCAGCACTAGAGGTCTTTAAGAGCAGCTTAGACCACCCCTGTCAGGAGTAATAAAACTGTAGTTGGTTTTGCCCTGGGGTAGAAGAACAGAGAAGATGATCTCCTGAGTCTTTTCTAGCCCTATCAAGATATTCTGTGACAGTGCCTCAATAAGACATATTCTTCAGTACCTTCTTAAATGTTTAATGTACCACAAAATGAATGGTATAGGTTTCAAGAGGAAAGAAATATCTGAAGTAATGTATTTTAGAAACCTTTCAAATGTAGTATTTTAACCCTCTTCCTTCCCTAATGATATAATTCTCCCTGTTTTAAAATAGAAGGAAAATAGGATACAGGATCATGCATGTTTCCATCTTCCTCAAACAAGTATGATTTGAAAAACTCTAGAAAGCTCTTTCTGTGTAGCTATCTGAGAGGAGAAGAAATGGAATGAGAAGGATTTACTGATCTATCTTAGAAGTTTTTTACAATATCTATTGCTGTAGTTTACCTATAACCTGAAAATGGTGCAAGACAAACACAGTAAGAAAGATTTAGAAACCAAAAGAGGAAAGGCATAATGGAAAACCTGCCAATAACAATATATTAAAAAGTGCAGGAAGCACAACTGATCTGAACTTCTTCTTTCTGTGCCTTGAACTTCTTGAATTATATTTCAATTCCAAAGTATTTGACAGCTAATTACCATTAGCATGCAGGGTGACATTCTTTCCAACAAAGATGATTAGGAAAAGTCTTTGAACAGATAGAGTAAACAATATAAAAATTCCTTCCAGGTGAAGTTTGAGTTTACATTGAAAAAAAGAATTATAAGGAACGTTCCACTTAATTAAAAACATAGATAAAATACTGTGATTAGCCAGGTACAGGTTTGGGTATGTTGATGCAGTCTTGATCCTATTGAAATCAATAACAAAATTCTCAATTCCTTTATTAGAGCCAGGATATAATTTCTTCTTAGAGCTGTATTACATAGAAAGTTGGATAAAAGAAGTAGACTTTCTGAGATTTCTGTCTAAAAGAAAACTTACTTAAAAAAAAAAAAAAAAAGAGAGGAAGAAAGTAGAAAGAAATATTTGAAAATGAAGCAAAATTGAAGAAATTAATCCAAACATTGTAACTTAGAGTTTGTAGGCTTTTCAATATAAAAGAAACTCTAAATGTTTTAATACCTGTGGAAGAGAAACAAAACAAAACAGGGAAAATCCACAAAAGAAATGAAATGTATATGTTAAAAACTTCTTCAATGTATCAAATATTATGTCAAGTAAAACTCTATGGATCTCATGCAGGAACCCCTGTAAGTGTTCAATTTGAACATGTGATTGTGAAGAGCGTGGACTGTATCTCTGCATGCTGCAGACCTTTGAAGAAGAGGTGCACAACAGGATCCCAACACCTTGTTTTCTTACATGATTCTAGTCTGATGCTTGCCTCACCATTACCAGGCCATTGACTTGCTGTCTGTACCCACTCATTCTCCACTAATTACTGTATGAATAGGAGTGAAATATAGAATATGCTGTCCCTGTTTTCATTCCATTGTCTTCAACAGTGATAACTGGAAGCTATACCTAAAAGAAGTTTTTCATTCTTGTCGATCTCAGTCATGCAATGCTGGAGCATGTCCACACAAGTCCATGGGACCCAACAAGATGCATCCCAGAGTCCTGAGGGAACCTGCAGATGGAGTTGCTAAGTTGCTCTCCATCATATTTGAAAAGTCATGGCAGTCAGGTGAAGTCCCCAGTGACTGGAATAAGGGAAACATCACACCCACCTTTTTTAAAAAAGGTAAAAAGGAGAGCCCTGGGAACTACTGACCATTCAGCCTCACCTCTGTGCCCAGTAAGATCATGGAACAGATCCTCCTGGAAGCTATGTCAAGGCATGTGAGTGAGAGGAAGGTGATTAGAGACAGCCAGCATGGCTTCACAAAGGGCAAATTGTGCCTGACTAATCTGGTGGCCTTCTACAATGGACTGTGTTTGTGGATAAGGGAAGAATAACTGATGTCATCTACCTTGCCTTCTCTAAGGCCTTTGGCATGGTCCCACATAACATCCTCATTGCTAAATTGGAGAGGTGTGGGTTGGATGGATGGACTATTCAATGGGTAAGGAATTGGGTGGATGGCCACACCCAAAGTGTTGCAGTCAATGGCTCAGTATCCAAGTGGAATCCAGCAACAAGTGGTGTCCCTCAGGTGTCCATATAGGGACCGATACTATTTAATATCTTTATTAATGACATAGAGAGTGGGGTTAAGTGTAGCTTGGTGCAGCCCAGAAAGCCAACCTCATCCTGGGCTGCATCAAAAGAAGCGTGGCCAGCAGGTTGAGGGAGGTGATTCTGCCCCTCTGTTCTGGTGAGACCCCACCTGGAATACTGCATCCAGTTCTGGGGTCCTGAGCACAGGAAAGGCATGGACCTGTTAGTGCAGGTCCAGAGAAGGGCCACAGAAATGATCAGAGGACTGGAACACCTCTCCTATGAAGAAGAGCTGAGAAAGTTGGGGTTATTCAGTCTGGAGAAGAGAAGGCTTCGGGGAGACCTTATTGTGGCCTTTCAATGCTTAAAGGAGGCTTATAAGAAAGATGGAGGGAGATTTTTTACGAGAGCCTGTAGTGAAAGGAGAAGGAGTAATGATTTTAAACTAAATGAAGGTAGATTTAGACTAGATAAAAGGAAGAAATTCTTTACTAGGAGAGTGTTGAGACACTGTAACAGGTTGCCCAGAGTAGCTGTGGATATACCATCCCTGGAAGTGTTGGAGGTCAGATTGGATGGGGCTTTAGCAACCTGATCTAGTTGAAGATGTCCCTGCCCATGGCAGCAGGGTTGGACAAGATGGTTTTTAAAGGTCCCTTTCAACCCAAATCATTATATGTTTCTACGATTTACCATTTCATCCTAGTGCTGGCCCTTTACTTTTCTTTACTTTTCTGATCTATTAAATACACAAATTTTCTATTCTGTTCAGACAACAGCATAAGCCAAATTAATGGGAATAAAAGGAGGGTTTAGGTTTTTCAAAGCTATATGATCTATAATTGGTGGTTTGTAGCTGCATTATTTTCAACTAGTAAACTTCAAAGAGCAGGAACTTTTCAAAATATTGTCTTTTTGACCCTCATGTAAAAAAGTGGAGGATATTTCAATATTGTAAACAGAAAGATAATTGTTTCAACATTCAATGTGTTGGTATTACCAAATATATGAAACTAAAATAGTTTAAGAACCATTTGCTGTATATTTACTATTTCCAAGGACACACTATTTTTTGTGATCTTGGTTTTATCTATGTTTCTTACAGCAACTTTCTTACTATTTTCAAAGTTATTGTGAAATTAGAACATTATAAAGACATAAAAAAATCTAAATGTTTAATGTATATAAAATTAAAAATGCCCTGTAGGAAAGGATTTGTCAATATGAGAAAACTAGTATTAGTAATATATGTGTTACAAATACGCAAAAGTAGCAAAGAATCGTAGCGATAAAGAAAGTAAAGGTTGATTTTTTGTGCTGAAACTTGGTTTTACAAAAGAAATTTTTTTTTTGTCTAGATATTCAGAAAAGAGAAGAAATCAAAGCCTCTTAGGAAAAAAACAAATATCCAAAAGAGTGATGGAAGCATTGATCTTAAAGGTCATTGCTATTGTTTATGTTGTGTCATGTTTGCTAGGCTTCACGTTTTATTAACTGTAACTCAGGTATAAATACAATTATCAATGTAACATATGCACAAAACAGTTTATTCTAACCTTGTTCCCTAAATGTAAGAGAGAAGGAATCAATATGCTTATTTCATTTCTGGGAAGACTGTATACACACTCATGAGGAGAAAGAAGAGTAATGAATTGTAACTGACTACTTACAAATCATTGAAAGTTGTCAATAACAATTGTTTTGAAAAACGTAAGTGAAATATCAAGGCACAATTTCAAATCTGAAGACCTCTGTTAGTCATGGATTAGACACACGTTTCCTAGTTACCTTTCTCTTTAACTGATTTATTCAACCTCAGGTGCTGTTTGGAGGCTTATCAATAGAGACGTCTTTTGAAATAGGACCAAAGATTTAAACATGAACAAGACCAATCCAAAGAAGTATTTGAGTGAACCATTATGCATAGTCCATCTGAATTCACAGCATGTATATGTTGTAATGAATGGTCAGAGGTAACAAAAAGTGAAATGTGTGTTGGTTTCCATCAACTTAGTCTTCAATAGCATTCGTGTTCAGTTTAACAGAGGAGTGGTGAAAATACAGATTGGACTTTTAAGTCTAACTTCAGGGATGTTTTACTCTCTCCTAAACAAGTTACTTGAGATACCTGTGTCAATTTTTACTGGAACAGGCAGCTCAAACTGCCATGAAAATAATCTGAAGCCTGAATATGTCAGTGTCAGGCAAAAGACATTCTTTACATACATTCTACTTGAGCAGTGAAAAAACATTGATCTTTCTGAAACATTGTACTTGAGCATACCTAAAGTTCTTGAGTGAACAATATCGTATTGTATCTTTTGGAATATCATCTTGCAGTTTGATTAAGAGCTAGCAAAGGTAAAACCCAACACAGAGATACCCATTTCTGCCCTAGAATTTATAATAGCTCAATTCACGCAACATGGACCGCTAAAAATATTGTTGCTAATATGGTAAGGGTCAATATGACAAGATGCCAAACCTCCCCTATGCAGGGAAAATGTCCCTCATAGTTTTCATCACCGGGAGATTCTAACAAAGTCAAATCTCTCTCCATGATCCAATCTCTCCATCAGTAGAATGACAATAATAAAGCTCTCTCATTATCGTAAGAAGCTCTGACATGCACAAGTTTAAAATAGGAACAAGTGTTAAGAATTAGGCAAACAAGATCCGAGCATAAAAATTCACTGACTGTGTATCTTGTTTGATTTCATTTTTATTTTGTCTTTATGCATGTTGTTGCGTTTCAGCAGGAAGATGAGGGAGCCAGCATAAGGCTGTCTCCATTTTCCAGAAAAACAGCAGAAATATCACTACAGTAATGTAGTTTTTTTATATTTGAAGCTAAGTAATGTAAGAACAATGTTTGCCAAATCAAACAAAGGAAATTTAGGATACTTTTTGTTTCATAGCTTTGGAATAATTTCCACTGAAGAGTTTATATTGTGCATATTTTTGAAACAGGATCCACATGTTAATTTATTAAGATAAGTTCTTAATTTTCATAAGAACATATATTCTAGTTTCTAAAGTGATTTGGGCACAGAGTAACTGAGGCAATTGTGGCCTCAGGAGACTAGGCTTAGTGTGTAGTCAGCGGAGATGACTTTTGCAGGAACAATAAAAAGAGAAGCCTTAGATGTTCTGAATTATCTTCTGGAGGAGTCTCCTAGACATTCCACTGCTTATGGGAGAGCTTGACTTGTCAAGGAAAGATATGTTTGTAAGAAGAAATCACTGAGGCCAAACATCATCAATTTCAGTGAAAAGTAAGCTTAGATGTCATTTGAATTCCAATTGCTCTTTATTATACCTAGACATATTTTATATATGGTTTTGAGTCATCAAATAACATTTACCATTTAAGTCCCTAAGTAACTCAAAAAAAAAAAAAACAAACAGGTGAAAAACCCACACTGCCCAGACATTTTTATTCCAAGAAAAAAATCGAGGTACCTAAATTGTGTCAAACCAAACAGTTTATGTTTGATAGCAGTAGATTACAATGTGGCTATATAACTTTTTATCAGAGGAAATACTGTTATCTGGCCTTAAAAGACTGTGTGTACTAAATGGACGTTTAGGTGCATTTACGGCAGCTTTATCTGCTCAGCAGGAGCAAGGTTTGGGGATAGATGCTGACATTCCTGTTCATGCAGTTCTGCCTTTTGAACCTTAC
The DNA here is from genome assembly GCF_964195595.1 of Calonectris borealis. NCBI lineage: Eukaryota > Metazoa > Chordata > Aves > Procellariiformes > Procellariidae > Calonectris > Calonectris borealis. Next base: position 12,584,677 of record NC_134352.1, on the reverse strand, counting down.
TCTGCAAATCACCCTGAAGCAGTGTGAAGGACACCATGTTAAGTCAGGTACTGCTCATGACCAACTGGGCTAGCAGTAAATAAAGCTATCTAAGTAGTGAGAAGTAACAAACCTAGCATTTTTCAAGCACTTACCTCAGAATTTACCATGCTTTATTGTGTAGTTTTCAGTTGTCATTTATGTCAATGGAGGTGTTTTGTTCTGAAATGGTTCTGGGTATTTTTCTCTGGGTATGAAAAAGATCGTTTTGACATATACTTGTAAATTATTTTGTGATTTCGAAATGTGATCACAAGCAGCATTTTGATTTTTCTATGTATATCAAAGGTAGCTTAAAAGATAGTTTATATAATAAAATGTGATAAGGAGCTTAAAAAACAGCAAGATGGCAATTAACTATTCAAACAACAGGTGTAAGGCTGTCATGGATGGAGTCTTAACTCACTGAAGTGTCTCAAACTGTCATAACTTTCCAAAAATTATTCTGCAGCCCAATTATACAAGAATGCCATGATACACCAAGTATGAGACACAATTGTATGACTATATGAATTCAAACAAATCAATTATAATAGTTTCTTCTGACCTTAAAACCTTTGAATGGTATAAAATTGTATATCATACATTTATTTATGTAAATTAGATACAGATGAAGCTCATTCTGCAGGACTGAATGAATGCATTGTTTCACCCAGTTTTAATATTTCAAAAATTTATTCTGAAAGCAATTCCATTATGTTCCTGAAACTGCTTTATTAGTACTGCATATAGTCGTATTCTTATCTATACTGGGTTTTTTAACAGGAGTTTCTTTCAGTACGAAAAACAGGAACAAAAATTGAAAAATGACTGTATATTCCTCCAACAAGGAACAAGATTTTGTAGGAGTCATTTTCATCAGCATATACCATACCCATATGTGCTGGTTTTGGCTGGGATAGAGTTAATTTTCTTCACAGTAGCTGGTATGGGGCTATGTTTTGGATTTGTGCTGAAAACAGTGTTGATAATGCAGGGATGTTTTAGTTATTGCTGAGCAGTGCTTACACAGAGTCAAGGCCTTTTCTGCTCCTCACCCCACCCCACCAGCGAGCAGGCTGGGGGTGCACAAGAATTTGGGAAGGGACACAGCTGGGACAGCTGACCCCAACTGACCAAAGGGATGTTCCATACCATATGATGTCATGCTCAGCATATAAAGGTGGGGGAAGAAGAAGGAAGGGAGAACGTTTGGAGTGATGGCGTTTGTCTTCCCAAGTCACCGTTAGGCGTGATGGAGCCCTGCTTTCCTGGCGATGGCTGAACACCTGCCTACCAATGGGAAATAGTGAATGAATTCCTTGTTTTGCTTTACTTGCGTGTGTGGCTTTTGCTTTCCCTGTTAAACTGTTTTTATCTAGTTTTCTCACTTTTACTCTTCTGATTCTCTCCCCCATCCCACTGGGGGGGAGTGAGCGAGCGGCTGTGTGGGGCTCAGTTTCTGGCTGGGGTTAAACCATGACATCATATTAACCTGAATATTCTAAAATACATGCAAGCATATTTTGAAAAGTCTTTAAATCTTGAACATGTCAAGCATACCTGGAAAAAAGAAAAGGTTTGACTGATAAATGCAGCAGTGTCCGAGTGGTGAAGATCGGTAGCACTTGAGGTACCCATCTTCTCTCCAGCACTGTACTTTGAATTGAAAAGTTGCGGCTTTTTTCACCGTAGAGATGAAACAACACAGATGAAACATGAACCAACTACTGCCAGAAAACAAAGTTGGGATTAGCTCAAACTCGGCTAACTCAGACTGATAGTGGACATACAGAATAATTTCTATTTTCAGCCTTCATCTGAATCTTCTGATTCCAAGAGGAACAAAGATAACTCTGAAATTTGCTGCAAGGAAATAACAGCAGTAAGACTGTTTTCTTAGTGTAATTTTCCATCTGACCAGAAGCAAGATATGTTAGATTCCTTCCTACTCTCTTTTTTCTGTCAGTCCAACAATTTTGTGAATATTTCTGATTAGTTACAAATAATCATCTATAAGTATTATTTATAAACAGTTTAAGAGTACAACATAACTATATATGAGATACAAAGCAAAGACAAAATCTATGATTACTTTAATTAAAAATAAAAATAAAATTGCACTGTACTAAGTAGCTGAGTACTATGGAAGGCTGGCAGTGACATATTTAACGAAAAAAAACATGTTTATATTGGGGTTTTTTTTTGCCTTTCTTAAAACAGCAAATCCAATATAATAAAAAGGGATGGAAAGAATTCACTTCAACTTCATATATCATATTCAGAATTGTTAAGTAACAATAAATGTATAGGTTGAATATGTACATATCAACATGAATTGTATGTTTGACCTTCAGCTTACAGTGCCAAAGTCCACAATCTTTGTTTCTGAATAAGAGACACAAACCAGAAAGTACTAATTTTAAGTCTTAAAATATGAAGATAAGGTAACGAAATGTCTACACATACAAAAAAACCTTCTTTCCTTCCTCCATTTTGCCAGGAGAATCATACCAAAATATTTCACTTTTCATGTGTACCAATTGAATCAAAGTGTTTTAGCTTTCTGAATAAATCTGATATCTTCAACTGTGTATTGTTTTGACCTAAAACTATCTGCTTAACTGTTAATGAACCTAATGAGGTTTGTGGTGCAACAAATTCAGAATCATGCTCTCCTTTGCGATTAGGGCTCTCTAGAAAGACATCTCTGTGGGAAAAAATAGCCTGGGGCATAGCATAAGATTCTCATGACTATGTTGTCTCCTGGCAGATGTATTTCAGGTGTAAGGGGAATTGAATGTGGCCTAACAGGAATTACAGATTCTGTATGCAAACTACAGTTCTAGTAATGCACAGAAGCATAACAGAGATAAACATCTCACTGAGCCAAAAATATATGTTCAGACACCACCAAGTAAAACATTTTAAAAATTTTTGTCCTGTGAAAAAATAATAATTTCAACTTGCATTGATAAGAGGCAAAAACAAATGTAGAAAAATCAGATTTTTCACCAAAGAGACACTCCAAGTTTCTGCTAGCTATGGGCAGAGCACTGCAATGGTCTTTTTTACTCTCTGTGCAAGCTACCACTGAAGCCCTATCTGTAAGCTCTGTTGCACCTAGCACAGACAGCAGGCTATGTATTTCACTAGACTGAGTTTAAAATAAATGCCTTAGAAAGACACCCTGTTAACATGGCTAAAAGTTACATTTTGTAACTGGTTATCCTTTTCAGTATAAACTGCTCAGTGAATAGCAGATGAAGTAAGAAATGTTTTTTAATGCAGTGTATCTGTTTCAGTAGTCACTGTACAAAAAATAGCTTTCAATGTAACATGCATTTTTTTCACATTAAGTTTCTAGAGACTGCGGGATGAATTACATTCTCTGAGGCCTCCATAAATATCAGATGCAGCAAAAATCAAAAGAGAAATTTAATAACAGAATCTGTGATGGTTTAGTACTATAAGTTGTCTTGGAGAATATATTAATAAAATGTACTAATAAAATACATCCAAATTCTGGGAATTTTCAGTCAAAATATATTTTGAAAGAAAAACAGTCAATAAGACAGAGTAATTCATGATATTGCAATTTACTTCCAATATTTTTTTTTTTTAAAGTAAAATGGGAGGTCTGCCTGAAACTTTCATGTTCTTCTACGATGTATTTAAACAGTCAACACCTACCCACTTACCCTCTGTCTGTCACATCTTTTGGGTTCATGAGACTGACTTAAAATGAAGGGATTGATAAAAAGAGGTCTGCTCTTTTTGCAGTGTCTTTACAATGTTTTTTATGTATTTAACAGAATTCATTTATGCCCTGCATTTTTCTGATATCGTATCATAATGGGACATTTTTGCATTCAAAAACAAATACAATTCTGTGTGAACCAATTCTTTGAGCAATTGATGGGCAGCTGAAAGAAGAAAACACTTGACAACTGTTGGGTGAATCACCTGTAAACGGTGCTGGTTCAAAGGCTTTGTTATGCCATGAGCCCCTTTGTTCTCTTCCAGACACGAGTTGAGAGCAGATAGCAAGCTGCAACTGTTAGCTCAAATAATATTCATAGCCTGCTACTTTGCTCCTATGTATTAAAGACACAAAATAAAAATTGTCTTGGAGAAAATGAAACTCGATAAGAAAAGAAAAAACCCAACAAAATGGTACACATATTTATAACCAGACAACGAGGTGTATAGTATAATGCATTAGAGTTTCACAAACAATCAATACAAATTATTGGATATAAAATTACTTTTTGATTACCACTGTGAAAACACAAGCTGCTCAAGTCATTCTTCACACCACTATTGATTTTACTCTACTGTTTCTATTGCATTTTAAAGCATTTCATGTCAATTCTTAAGTCTCCATTCTACTGCTAAATGCTAAGCAAATGCACAAAGGATAAACCTGGAAGTTTTAAGGGTGGAGAGCTCTAAATATTATTTTTCATCCTTTAATCTCCATGCTCTTTCTACCACAGCTTGTTGAAGACTGAAACATATTTTCATAGTCGGACTACACCCGGGAACTACCAGAATTTTCCTAACCTTTTAACCCCTTCATTTATTTCATGTTATTAACCTTTACCACTCTGTAGCAGCTTTCTATCATGTGGCACTTTGCTTCCTGTTGGTTCCCATGGCAATGGTCAGGTCATCTGTCAAATGACAGAGCAATATACTATAGTCATCTCTCAGAGCTGGTAAGTAGGTTCTTTTATTTTTCATTTGTCAAGTTGTCAAATACTCAGCAACAAGCACGGTACTTCTGCCTCTCTTCTTTTCCTGAGAGGTGAAATATGAAACTTAAGGACCAAGACAAAGACAAACCTAGGAATATTATTTGCTGCTGTATTCACTTTTTTCCTCAGTGAACTGAGCTTTGTAAGGTATAAAGTTACTTTCAATTTAGGGTCAGACGTGGAATTAGTTGGTCTGAATACAATGTGATACAAATTTCTCTCAATCCTATGTGGTGAGACCAGTGCGTGTGTGTGCATGTCTTGTTATTTTCTCCATCATCTTGAATATTCCAGTATTTCTAGTCTGCTGCAGTTCTGATGTTCTCTTTGATGAACATTTGTATTTACAATGTATGTCTGACTGTGTATCATTTTAAAAATATGTACAGATATCCATACAAGGAAAGTGTCAATTAATACAATATTGGTAAACCTCTCTTGGAATGAAATAGAATAACTGTTTTGCAAGCATCAGCACAATGCCCACAATGTCCAGGTTAAGTGTGAAGACCTACTGCACACAGTTAAAAATTCAAGGGAATAATTTTGGTAGATAGAGTGTAGTTATCCGTAAAGTACCTAGGCCATTACTCAAAGGTAGTGGTCCTATTCTTGCAAGACAATGAATTACCTGATGATGAAATCATCAATGGGAAAAAAATTTAGTTTCAGGAGTGATGAGAAAAAGAAGGATGTATAAGAAAGACATCTGAAACACATGGACTAATCAAGCTTTTGATGGAAAACTTCATAAAAAATGGCATTGTGTGCAACATGTCTGCTGAGGATGTGAATTACTTTTTTTCTACTTTGGGATTAAACGCCCAAAGAACACTGAATCTCAGGTTACCCTACTTGGGCAAAATTGTAAAGATGACATTACTGAGACAATGTCAAGAAATATCCAGCCACAAAATAAGATGAGAAAAAGCCTTATTGTTTTTTTGCAAGATATAGCATTGATCTTAACTTGTTGGGTGCTTGAAAAAGAATATAATCATCAAAGTTTTGGTGTTGACATTCAAATAGGAGCCTCCAAAGCAGAATAGGAAACAAGAATACTAATCTGATCATTGGTTTGCCAGATTCTGACTAACAGAAATTTCACGTTTGCAAGGTTTATTTGTTCAGCTTTCTACTAGCTAGAGGAATTTATACAAAACACAACAGTAAATTAGAAATATGAGAAAGTATTTGCAGTCTATAATGAACACTTAAAGTTGATGTAGGTTTACAATAAATGAACTGCAGACAGATTTCCTATATTTAAAGAATAAATATGAGGAACATAAGAATAATTCACTTAAAAGGACAGAGTTTTCTTATAGGGTAAATAAAGTAATAGCACAATATGGTCATTTTACTTCAGTGTTTGTAGCAAAATGACTTTAAAAGAATGTCAGATAGACTTTTCTTAACTGTAGCCATACATTTTATTAAAAATAATCAACTTTTTATTTGAATAACATACTTTGAATAACAGTAGAACAGTCCACCACATTTGCATGACTTTAGTGCGGTCCATAGCACTTCAACATTCAGTAATAATCAGTAATTGTTGACTATTTGGCTCATGTCCAAACCATGTAAAAGTAACCAACCTGTTGATTAAATCTTCCCTGGAATTTCTCTGGTGGCTAAGGCTATGACATTGGCACGTCTCAGTGGTTTTGTAACAGTTCTAGCTAACATGATCAAGGAAGTAACTACGAGCTTCAGCCTTAGACCTGAATCCTTCTTCTTAATAAAAAGGACACATTATGACTGGCAAGGGATTGTCATATTATCTTTGCTTTTTATATCAAAATACATATTTTTCAAAGGGTTATTTAGGAATTAGCTCATGAAATTATCTATCTACAACTACACAGTGACTAGCTGTTTTAACAGACATGCAAAGCCCTCATCCCCTCACTCTGACACCATTAAATAAAGAAGAAAAAGAAAAACAAACCACATTCTTTTTAATGTTTAAGAAAACATCTAAAAGCACAGTATCTAATTGTTGTCTTCATTAGGGGTTTTGTTTGTTTGTTTCTCTTACCATGATAGGACAAAAACAATGACTGCTTTTCCTCACCACTTATCAGAGTGCATTCAGGTCTCTGTAAAACATGTTGTTAATTAAAGATTATCTCAAATAACACAGTGGAAGACACATTAGTGCATTCAGCTATACCTATGGCAGCTTCTATGATGTGTTTTGGAAAATTCCATTTGTTAGAAAATTCAGAATTTATTCTACTGTAAAAACTTTAACATGACATTATTTTCTTGACCCCTCATAAAAATCTGATGCTCAATGAGATTTTTGATAAAATATCCTTCCTATTCATAACACTACATACTTAATTCACTTGTTAGTTTTTTGTTTCTGAGTAATGATTTACTCAGCAGTGTTTTTAAATAGAAAGAAATTACTGAACTCATGTACTGATAGGTGTTTTACATGCTGTAATTACATACAGGTATTTAACATGCATATGAATCGCACCAAATTGAAGTCAGAAAACAAAATCAGAGATGCATGGAGGTAATAAAAATCACTTATTGTAAGTTTTATTTCATCATTTAAAATACATTCTTTACCTGCAGATCTTAAATTTCTGATCTGTAAGAACAGACAGTGTGCTTTCAGCTTGTCTGGAAATGTAAAAATACTAAATTTTATAATCGAAGATTGTATTCTTAATGCTCATTATTTTCTTGATCACTTCTGCAAGCTTAGCGTTAAGCTTTGGTTAAAGCTTTTTGGGTGCTCATTTGTGTTGGACTTTTCAGTCTTTTGATCTCTGTCCTGCACTAATGATCCACTAATAATCTCCAGGGTAAATTGAAGTGAATGTTTATAGATACTGTGAAAGAAATACACTTATTACTAGAAATAAAAGATTCTTCACCATTTTCATTTCAGTTTAGTTTTTCCAATGAGTAGATAATTTATTACTTACTATGCAACAAAATACATTTTTCAGAAGAAAATAACACTTCACATGGATTTTTTTAAAGTGCTTATCTTTCTTCTGTAGCACTCAACTACACTTTTGCTACAAACAGTTTTCCATCCTGATTGAAAGAAGTTAGTGTTGGATTTGACGGGGGTGAGAAACACAGTTTCTAAAGAAATTAAAACATTCTCAGGCGGTAGAACTATATCACCAGAACAAATGACTTAACTAGTTATTTTATTAAAATGAGTAGATGTTTTCACATAAAAGATTTTCTTCCCTAGCCTTGTCATATCTGATGCTTGAGAGGCATGGACAAATGGAGACATGACAGAAGAGAACAAAGAAGATGACTTGGTACCATAATAACAAGGTTTATGGCAAAAGACTGAAAAAGTAACCATTGTCTAATCTCATACCAGAGAAGACTGAGGGAAGGTGTGATTACAGTCCTCAGCTCAGAAGGTGAGCTGCCTCAAAAACAGGAAGAATGACCTGTTCCTTATAAATGCAGGGTGTGCAGCATAAGGCAATAGGCTTAAATTGCACCAGATGAGGTTAGAATGGGTGTACAAATAAAACTTTACTCTGTTAGGGAGAGATTGTACAGGAGATTTCACAACCTCCCAGGCAAAGCTGTGCAACCTCGTCCCTGGAAGTGTTACATGCAGGCTAGACAGCTCTCCAAAACATTGTCATTGCTCTTTCCTGGTGGAAGGAGAATGAACTAGATGATACCCTCTGTTTTGGTCAGGAGACCACATGAGAGCTTAACATGTTGTGACGTTAGGGAAAGCAAACCACCATTTTGGGAAAGTTGTCATTTGCTATTTTATCTTCCCCATATTAAGAAGAGACACTGAATTGTATTAAAGTAGTGCTGAACCTAAAGTATTCATTACCACTGCACATCTAGAAACTGGTGCTGGGATTTAACATAAGATAACCTCGTGACTTGTATTTTTACTGTTATTAATGGATACTTTTGTCATTTTTCTTCATATTCAGTAGTATTGTATAACATTTTTTTTTTTATTTCCTCTGGCAAGCTGGGGACAGACACGCATTCCTCGTTTAACATCTGTACTACCTGGCAGTTGTTTGTAGTGGCATTTTAGTTCAGTATTATCTTCATTCGTAGCTTATACATCATCTGTCATTGTAAACCAGGAGTGGCATCTCATTATCAAAAATCTTGCTCATTTTCTTCGCAATCCTTATTCATGCTTAGTTATTTTTTCAAGCAAACATAACAATGCAAAAATTTAGGGTGTTTGTAATTATAGTATCTGTAATAGGTGAAACAGTAGCAGTGAATAAAAGAACGCTTTTGAGAACACAATTTAAAATATTTGTCAGAATGAATCTAGCGTTGGAAGATTATTTATTAAAATATTCAATAAAAACTTACAAACACCAAGTATGCAGGGAGCACTCACAGACGTCTCTCTTTCCCTCCCCTAATAAAACCTGAGGGTATTTATCACCTTTTGGGCAGTTAATACTTCTACCTGTTCCAATATCTGATCAAAAGTTGAGACAAGGAAATCTATATTTTTATCCGACACTAGATTTAGAGTGATAGATGAAGGACCAGAAGTGAAAGTGAAGTGTAATTATTTCTTTCACATTAACAGAGTTACCAGTTATAATCAAAGCAAAGTGCTTGTCACACCCAGTGCAACATGAGCCCTCTGTGTCACTGATCACATCGTCTTGCCGGTCAGTGTCAAGCTGAAAGTGCTGTTAGGAAACAGCCGACCACATTAAACAAATGGATGAAGTCATGATTCTAGAATAACTGCATGCTTAGAAGTAGCACAGATCTGTAGTTTTCATATGTATGGATCTGTGTGATACGTCCACGGTAATGCTTGCTTCTCCTCTTTTGCTTTGTACATATTGCTTCTCTCTTGCATCCTAATTTTTCAACCTTGAATGCTGGGGTCCCTCCATATATTTAATGAAATCTCCTAATAAATCTCCAAATCTCCTCAAGTAAGCAATCCTACTGCAGACTCAGCTCTCTTTGCCTTGACTTTATTAGAGACAAAATAAGATTTGTGCTCTGACAGAGTAAGCGTTTGCTTTATCAGAAAGCATATTAATATGGGCATGTCTCAGCATAATGTGCACCAAAGTCTGAGATTATGACTAATTTGTTCCGCTATTAAGTGAATGATAAAATTATTTAGATACATAGATATGGAGTGTCGGGCTTTTTAGGAATTACGTGTAGTTGTCTCATCCTAAGTCTGTGAACATCTGAAAGCTTTTAGTGTATAAAATTGCATTTATGGGAAAGACTGGGCTTTGCATAGAGAAGGGAAGCTTGTGAGAAACAGGAATTCTGCAACAGCATCTCAAGAGTTCAGGACTATAAATTCACACAAGTTCTGCAGTCACTTTACCTTTGCCTGATCTCTTCTCAGTATGGGATACAGAGGTAATGGAAGTGGAAGAGGGGAGACAACGTTTGTTTGGGAGGTTGTTTTGATTAAAGCATGCAGAATTGTGTTTCATGGTCAAGTCTCGGCATTGAAACTTTATAAAGTAAACAATGATATAAACCACAAGACAATAACATCAGATCTAAGTATGTAATTCTTTCAGATGCATTTGAATCGACAAGTATTTGAATAGTGGTGTTCATTACCTCTTCCAGTCTACTGTTTAATGGCCAAACAAGTGATAACCCACTAAATTAAAATCCTACTAGAAAGTCTGCATTACAAATCTCTGGCTTTGAATGAGGTTGTACAGACTACAGGATTGTGTTAATCGTATGCTGTTTTCAATGCAAATGCTTTTTAAGTTGCTGTAGAAGAAAACTAGTGTGCTGTGTGTTAGACCACAACTTTCGCTGCAGCTTACCTCCCCAGGACACACACATTCTCTTTTCTCATTATAGGAATCCACAATAGTTAAGATGATTCCATCAAAATGAATGTGTGAATATACTATATGCAGGCTATCTAACCACTTTTCCAAAGTGAACTACTGCTGGAATACAAAATGAACAGAAATTATGTTTATTTATTAAACTAAGCAAGGAATTATGTCTAGTATGTAACAAAGCATTTAATTTATTTTAGATAGCAGAATAAATTTTAAGGACTGTTAAAGTCGCTCCAAGATAAATGATAATTTAGTCATTAAAGCAATTACTCCCTTGCTCATGGTGAGCAAAGTTTTGTGACCAAAAGTATGACAGGTTTGTGAAATAAATGCAGTTTAAGCTAAAAATATTGAACTATATAGATCTGTGGCTTTGTTGAGGTCACCTGTACAAGGACTGGAATTAGGATAATGAATCAAGAGATTAAACAAATCTTGGTTTAATATTTTGCAACAGCTAGACCATCACTTTTTAAGTGGGTTTTAGCTTTTGAGGTAAGACTGTATACCTACTGTATGAAATATGATTTTATGGATCATTTACAAGAGAAGCAGTGTGGGTTACTGGATAAAACACTCACTGAGCTATGAAGATCTACCATTAAGTTTACTGTGGGACTGCATATCAAATATCAGTCATCATCTCTTTGTGTTACAGTTTCCACTGAGATTTTGTCTGCCTTGCCTGTTCAGATTTGGAGCTGAGATTGCATGTATTGGCCGGGACTGGCAGCCCACACAGTAAAATTTTGATCTTGGCAGCCATTAAACAGATTATTTAATGTTGATTCTTGTATAGATACACATATATTTATATAATATGTAAATAGATACACACAGATCTAATATATTTATTTGATATATTGTATCTTATTTATGTTTTATACCTGATATCATATATATTACACATATTTAATACATACCATTGTATGATTTATAAACTTCAGCCTGCTACTCATACAACATAAAAAGAAACACAACTTGACTCAATCAATTGAGAATCTGAGTTTTATTTGTAATAATCCATTACAATACAGCATCCAGGTAAGTTGCTATATGATTCTACCAGTTTAAAAAATGTTTTCCAGTTATATCGTGTAGGCAGGGAAAACATTTTTTTGTCATCGGATTGAATCAAACAGCTAGTTAGTGTGAATTTTTGCTGTTGTATGTATTCAAATTTTAGGCCTCAATTTTTCTTTAGTGAAAAAATGCTTAATGGACTAAAAAAAGTCTAAAGAACTTGCCAGATCAAACTTAAATTTGCAAACAATCTGTGATATTTTCCTTAATCTTAGTTTCATCCTCTGTTCTTCTCATTTTGTCCCTACTGTCCTTTCAAAAAAACCTCTTAAAACAGGCTATTTTTCAAATTTGTATGTTATTTTAAATTTTATTCCTCGCCAATCTCCCTAAATTTGAAAATCCAGTTACAAAACTATCCAGCAATTCTATTAATGCTACAGACCTTGTTATTCCCACTATTTCAACAATTTCTTTTCAGTACTATGTAACCTATAATTCATAATTGGCATTATGATTATTTTGTAATTGGGAATTAACATATTTCTGACTTAAAATGTCATTTTACAGCAACCCATTATAGTAATGAATTTCTATATATTCATGGTTAGTTTGTGACCTGACATTCGCATTTGATCCTTTTTTTGCCCTCTCTATTCTAATTCTTCACGGTGTTATTCTAGTGCCATTAGCATTTTAGCTTCTACTGAAATTCATTATTCAATTTTTCTAATTCTTCTGTATCATTCTTCATTTTCACAATAAATTCCACTATCTATATAACCTCTTCCATTTTTGACTTGATGAATATACACGTTACTTCAGGCCTTTCTTGAAACCAACAGCTAACACTGAGTTAATTTGAAATCTACATGAATACCCAATCAACCTTCCAGAAAAATGTTTTGGATAAACCTTTCCAAGCCAGCATGATTTCTAGATCTCTTAGACAAAGTTAATACTCTTCAACAGCATTTGTTTTCTAGCAGAATTTATTAGTACCTTGTACAACCATGGGATACCTGCCCATATTGAAGTCTTTTTTGACCTTTCATTTTCACCTGAAATTTGTCTTTTATCTGCAGGCAAAAATTCTTCCGACCATGCAGAAGGAAGGTCAATTTTTTTTTTCTCCATTAAAAAGGATGGAAAAATTCTGCTTCACTGTGCAATGGTTCCCCAGGGCACCCTTCCTTATTGTCCATATGCTTTGCCCTGATGCTAGATTTTAAAATCCACTTAGTTGGAGAAAGCTATGATCAACAACAGGTTTATTTTAGACAACCACATAGTGTAAATAAAAACAATCCTAACAGCCATCATTTGCAGCTCAGAGTTCTGAGGAAGAAAACACAGGCCCTTGTGTGTAAGAGCTCATCCAACACAACAGCCTGTCCATGGCTGTGAGATTTGTCGAATCCTTTATGCCATGAGCCTAAAGATCATTAGCTGTTCTCTGCAGCCATTTTGTAACAGCTCTTTCAGTAATGTCTCCTGCTGATTGCCCACATTCAAAACCACATGACTGTGGGCCTTTGCACTGCTTTCTACCCTTGTTTCTGGGTACATCCTGTATAACTCCTCCAAATGTCTGCTTTCCTTACCATCTGATACCACGCTAGTACTGCACTCTGCAACATTTAGGATCACAGGAGTCTATTTGTGCACATTCCCCTTTTTCATGATGTTACTTTTTTTGGAAAGACATTTTAGGTCTTGAATTCTTCTTGGCAATGACCTGTTCCACAAAAGGAAAAGAAACTTTAAGAAAGATAGCAATGCAGACACCACTAGCCTCCTGATCCACGGAGGCAGAGACCCAGAATGAAAAATTAGCATATTACAAACCATTTAAACCAAAAAGTTGAAAGTGCACCACAAATTGCTGTCATGGTTGAAATGCATTTCTTTAACTGATAAGAAGGAAGAAAAAATATATACAAAGGTTTCCTCAGAAAGAGTCTATTCAACTCAGCTGATGGAATGGGACATCTTACATTATGCATTGCTTTCATACAGGATGAAACTGACTTACTTCTCACTGAGATACAAATAATTTTATAGAACTACCCTTATGTCCACCAGTCAGTTGTACAATTAACCTTCTCTTCCCCAGTTACTTTGAGTAAAAAATTTTCCTGAAAAAAGTCTTTTTTGGGGCTTTACTTTTCTATTTGCTGAGGACTACTCATGACTCTGCTAGGATGTTATATCTTTGAGTAAACATGATATCTCATTATTTAATGACTTCTCTTGTGTTTACATTATTGTATTAATTACAAACTAAACACATAAACTAACAATGTTATTGATTTTTCTAATTATCTAACGCTGTTTTTTTTTAGCTAGCAACATGATTCCTGCTATTACTGATTGCAAATAATCTCTTCAAGAAACTATTCTACAATATGTATTAAAATATAGACTTCCTCTGAGGCAAAGGCTGTGTTATGTAGAGCTAATGATGTATAGAAAGCAATATATTTGATCTAGATCTTTCAAAAGGAAAGACATTTTTCCCCATGTCTGTTTCCTGGAAGGTCCTAAGCAGCTCCAGCTGCTCTTCATATAAGATGATCAATACCATGTAATGGTGTCTTCTGCTTTGTCCCATAACTTCCCAATCAGCTATTAGAAATCCAAAAGCAAACAGATGCTTCTCAGCAGTAGCGAGTCTCTTAATGAAATAAAAAAAAAACAGGGCAGGAAATAGGCTGTTTTAAGACCATTGGAAAAAATTTCCTGCAGCACGTGAGGGATGACCTGATTATAAGCTTAAAACCTGGACCCTCAAGGAACTTTACACTCCAGTACTTATCTGTGCCTTCCTACTCAGAGACACAGAAAAACCTCCACACTTGAAAGGGCTGGCAAAAATTGTATGAGGAACTGCAGAGGAATGTGGGAGGCCCACAGAGGATTAACATACTCTTGTTCATTATGCAACTCCAAAACTGGCAGCTTGACCAGATCTCCACTCTTCACCCAGCCTCATCACTTTCCAGTTTTTACCTCACCCTGTTTTTTCAATGGAATAATTTTTCATCATATAAACATAGAATCATAGAATCGTTTAGGTGGTAAAAGACCTTTAAGATCATTGAATCCAACCGTTAACCTAACAGTGCCAAATTCACCACTAAATCATTCCCCTAAGCACCACACCTACACATCTTTTAAATACCACCAGGGATGGTGACTCAACCACCAGTGCTTGACAACCCTTTAGGTGAAGAAATTTTTCCTACTATCTAATCTAAACTTCATCCTTGTCCTATCACTTGTTACTTGGTAGAAGAGATCGATACCCACCTCGCTACAACCTGTTTCCAGGTAGTTGTAGAGAGCGATAAGGTCTCCCCTGAGCCTCCTTTATCCAGGCTAAACAACCCCAGTCCCCTCAGCCACTCCTCATAAAACTTGTGCTCTAAAGCCTTCACCAGCTTCACTGCTCTTCTCTGGACATGCTCCAGCACCTCAATGTTTTTCTTGTAGTGAAGGGCCTGTGGTGGTGCATTTCCCCCCTTCTTCTGGGCCACTCTACGATCTCAGGAACTCCTGTTAGGCCTTAGCCATTGTGTAACGAGTTGGGCGGTTGAGCGTCCCTTGACTGTACCAGGCACTCTTGCTTGATTAAGGTGGGGAGCGACAGTGATTGTACCAGGAACACTGGCTACCAGATCAAGGTAGGGAACAAGAGCAGAGGATAACTCATCATCTCTGACAGCCCTGAAGCATTCCCTACCTGGATCATAATTCAAGTGGAACGATACCATGGTTACACTGGAACAATAGCATAATTACTACCCTGGACCACCTTGGATAGTGGCCAGGATGGAAATCTACTTATGACTAAAGCCAATCATCTTGCAAACCTATAAACAGCAGTCCCAAGCGAGACCCTCTGAGTTGTCCTGGACCGCAGCAGGCTGTGCCTAGAGTCTCCCTCTGAGTGGGACGCCTCTCAGAGTTCACAAACTCTCAAGTTTGTGATATTCAGAGGACTGGGCTGAAACGTAACCTGGGCTGAAACAGACACTCCTCGGTCGAGACACTCCTTGGGGCTCAACCCTTTGCCCATTG
Organism: Calonectris borealis; assembly: GCF_964195595.1. Classification (NCBI taxonomy): domain Eukaryota; kingdom Metazoa; phylum Chordata; class Aves; order Procellariiformes; family Procellariidae; genus Calonectris; species Calonectris borealis. The sequence continues at coordinate 12,568,947 of NC_134352.1, read as the reverse complement.
AAAAATGCCAAGACATTTAACATGAGTATTTCACAGACTCGAGGGGAATTTTTAGCGGTATCTTTATCTAGCTATAAGCCTTTGTCTTTCATGAATTTACCTAGCTATGGGCCCTTGTGTGTGAATAGATTATATTGTGTGTATGTGTGTATTGATTTAGATAACAAACAACAAGTATAATCTGTAATTTAGTAATTATAGTAAACTTGATTAACTTGCTTTGTAACTGTTAAATTAGTCAATTAAGTGCTGTCAAAGTCTTATGATCTACCTTAAAACTGTGAATGAACTTTAAGTGGCTGCTAAACATATATAACCCCTTAGACATGAACGGTTGACCAGCTCTGAGACTAGGGGTAGATCCAGCCGCACCTAGACTCCCCCTTTGAGAACGAGTTTAGAAAGCAAGGGGTTTACTCTGTACCTCGTGGCTCAACAGCAGGTCTTCCTTACCCCTTCCTTACCCTTCCTTACCCCTTGGTCTTTCTATAAACCATTCCAACATAATTATGACACAATTTTCCCTGTGTATTCTTAATCCATGTAATGAGTAATAGAGTGAACCTTGCCATCAAATTCTGTTAAGTCGCGCTTTTACAAATTTTTGTTAAAATCACCTTTTGCTGGTACCTTTGCCAGTGATTCTTTAAGCTGCCTCAAAACTACTCACTCGTGACAAATTGGCATAGTCGGCAGGATCCTAAATTGGTATTTCACGACAGGGCTCAAAACTGAACACGGTATTCGAGGTGCGGCCTCACCAGTGCTGAGTACAGGGGGATGATCACTTCCCTTGTCCTGCTGGCCACACTATTTCTGATACAAGCCAGGATGCTATCGGCCTTTTTGGCCACCTGGGCACACTGCCGGCTCATATTTAGCCGGCTGTTGACCAACATCCCCAGGTCCTTTTCCACCAAGCAGCTTTCTAGCCACCCTTCCCCAAGCCTGTAGCATTGCATGGGGTTGTTGTGACCCAAGTGCAGGACCTGGCACTTGGCCTTGTTGAACTTCATACAATTGACTTCAGCCCATTGATCCAGCCTGTTTAGATCTCTCTGTAGAGTCTTTCTACCTTCAAGCAGATCAACACTCCCGCCCAACTTGGTGTCATTTGCAAACTTACTGAGGGTGCACTTGATCCCTTCGTCCAGATCATTGATAGATATTAAACACAATTGGCCCCAATACTGAGCCTTGGGAAACACCGCTCGTGACTGGCCGTCAACTGGATTTAACTCCATTCACCACAACTCGTTGGGAATGGCCATCCATACAGTTTTTTACCCAGTGAAGGGTATACCCATCCGAGCCATAAGCAGCCAGTTTCTCCAGGAGAATGCTGTGGGAAAAAGTGTCAAAGGCTTTACTGAATCCTGCTAAACAACATCTATCGCCTACCCCTCATCCACTAAGTGGGTCACCTTATCATAGAAGGAGGTCAGGTTAGTCAAGCAGGACCTGCCTTTCATAAATCTGTGATGACTGGGCCTGTGATCACCTGGTTGTCCTCCACATGCCGTGTGAAGGCACTCAAGATGAGTGCTCCATAACCTTGCTCGGCACCAAGGTCAGGGTGACAGGCCTGTAGTTCCCCAGATCCCTCTCCCATCTTTCTTTTAGATGGGCATCACATTTGCTAACCTCCAGTCAACTGGGACCTCCCTGGTTAGCCAGGACTGCTAAAAAATGATGGAAAGTGGCTTGGTGAGCACTTCTGCCAGCTCCCTCAATCCCTTGGGTGGATCCCATCTGGCCCCATAGACTTGTGTGTGTCTAAGTGGTAGCAGATCGGTAACTGTTTACCCTTGGATTATGGAGGCTTCACTTTGCTCCCCATCCCTGTCTTCCAGCTCAGGGGGCTGGGTACCCTGAGAACAATTGGTCTTACTATTGAATACTGCAGAAAAGAAGGCATTAAGTACTTCAGCCATTTCCTCACCCTTTGTCACTATGTTTCCCCCTGCATCCAATAAAGGATGGAGATTCTCCTTAGCCCTCCTTTTGTTGCTGATGTATTTATGAAAACATTTTCTATTGTGTTTTATGGCAGTAGCCAAATTAAGTTCTATCCCTTATCTCCAGCACTTCAGATTTTTAAGCTGATGATTTTTTTGACTATCCAGATTTTCAATTTACTTTCTGTGGAAGTTTTAACTAAAAGTTTACTTTCTTGCACTGGTATTAGTTAGGCTAAATCCATACAACATTTACAGCTGGAGTTTGAAATTGGCAACATGTTCCGATGATCTGAAATTAATAATAATTTCTGATGACTGCCTAATCGTTCTTAGTTCAGAATTGCAATTCCATAATTCTACACTTGCCAAGCAATAAGCACCCTGCTGATGTTTTATGTTCTGTCCTTTTAGCTAACTTACTGTTATTTAACAACCTTAGACTTATTTGACAGGTATAAGCAGCTTGAACATCTGTGTTAACACAGACATAAATTGTGTTACCTACCATTGGAATGTCATATATTTTCAACCTGGGTTATAAAAATCCTCCAAAAGTTTTGTCTGTGTGACAGAGGCCTTAAAAGAATGAACAGCGGCTTATCCTCTTCTGTTTAACTTAGTTCATGCATTTTTTCTCTCTTTCTCCCCAACCTACGTATTAGTTATCCTGACTGTCCTGAATCTGGGCCGTATCCTCCAGTTTAAGAGAGGAAAAGCTCCATCTTTTTTGTCAAAGCTTTCTATAGCACCCAACACAATGGAGACAAGAGCTATCTGGTGCCCTCAAAAGTTACTTCACATCAAAAATTCGGTAATATCATAATTTCTAGATTTTCCCTAGAATGATGTGGCCAAGTCATAAATAGTCTCCCTTATCTTGCTACAAGGGTGTGCCAGTCTGAATATCTACCTGATATCCTTTACCTAGATTTTGATTAATCTTCTTTTTTTTTTCTTTTTTTTTCCATTTAGAATAGCAGAGATTTATATTTGTACAGGAATGTCTCCTTAGTGAATTTGTCTTTCTATATAATAAATATTTTTGCATTAAAATACTCATTCAGCATTCTCACACCATTTTGGGAAAGGTAAAAGTCGCAGAGCATGGAGACGTAGAGGGAACTGATCTTCAACAGACATCAATCTGCAGCAAATGAGAGCTCATGTACACTTTGGGGTGGTGCATAGCTGGCTGGAAACAGTCAGGAAAAGGGACAAATGACAAGAACTGGCAGAAACTATCTACATTATAATACAAACATCCACCTGTATCTCAGATTCTGTGTCTGGTAGACTGATTTACAGCAGAAATGAAATTCTTACATCAGTGAAGTTTTCCATATTCAAAGATATACACGTACATACACAAGTTACTACATACATACACTAGTTACTTCTGTTTTCACAGAGATTTTTTATTATCTCTCAATTTTAGCTGCTTAATGTTAATGATCTAAATAGATGAACTACCTATCACTTAAGTGAATAAGGATATTAACAATCATAAAAAATATAGTCCCATTCAGTATTTTTAATATTGTTAACCCTTTATTACTGACAAAACCAGAATCATGTCTTCCACCAATGCAAAAACCTCCTAAGACTGGGAGAAAAATATATAAACTAATTCTTAGAATTTAGTTCTGGAAATTGTTAGTCATAGTTGTTCCTTTTGTCAGTAACCCTACATAGAAATCTTTCCCACACAATGCTGTAATATTTGTAATAAGTAAATATATATCTGGAGGAATAGACAAAGAAGGTGCTAGCGCGAGCAGGAGGAGAGAAATGGGGCACGATAGATCTGAATAAACTAATCTGGCAATTACACCAGAGAAAACATTCATGATACTCAGAGTCATTGGAATAAATTGACTTCTGTCCGTCCCTGAAAACTTTTTGCATCTGCTTAAATGTTTTCTTTCCTAGTATTTATTCCTTTTATTGTGTGTAGATGAAAGATTATGAACTGTTGTATATGTTTTTATTTAACTTTGCAATCAAACTAGTAGTTTGTCCTCTTCCTTTTTTTTTTTTTCCTTCTCTCCAGACAGGCAACCTTACCAGGGTCTAGCCTACACCATTATTTGCTTTTTCTAAGTTCTGGGTGGGCTTGGCAGTGGACACATGCTGTATGTATTGAGATTATTTGTGTTTGAATTCACTTCTGCAAGGTATTGAATGCATTTTCCCTATTCAATAAAGAACTTATCCACATTCTTATATGCTTTACTGATCAATGTATAATGACCCCTCCTGACATCTTCACAATGAATTTCTCATCCTATCCCAAAACTACTTACAAGAGTCAGAACTGAAGTACACAAGTAATATTTGATTAATTTTTCCCAAACATTTGTTCTTTCAGAAAGAACAAAAAGGAAAAATTAATGTGAGGAGACCTGAGTAAGATAATTTCTTTAAGCACGTATCTTGTTGATAAGCTCCAGTTTTGAAACTTGTTCCATTCTCATCTTCCATCTGGCTTAATTATATCAGAATTATATAATTCACCATAAAAAAGGACCGTCTATGCCGAGGGATAAAATTGTCTTACTAATTTGTAATTCCACTGATTGTCTGTCTTTCAAAATGTCTTTTATATTGTGCCTAATGACAGCTTTAGTATTGTGCCTAATGTCACTGTCTCTATTTTTTTCTAATCAGAAAAAAATACTGAAATAAATAAAATCACATATGCTGAAGGTAAGTACAAGGTAAATTCTCCTTTCCTGTTTGGTTGTTGTAATGTAGATGAAGCCTGGTGTTAAACTTCAGAGATTCAGCTCTATAGAATGGATTCCAAGATAGGACGGTATCGCAAATGAAAAGGGATTTGACCATATTAACCTAGCTACAGATGGAAGAACTATCATAGTGACAACTGTATCTGTTGAGCGACCAACTATGACTGGAATTAAAAGTTATTAAAGTCAGGACAGAGGTATATACAGGCAGAGGTTCTCAAGAAGGCTTTCAGTTTTCCTAACTGTCCCATACAGTAACTGGATGTAACTTCTTCTGTAAATTATTTTTTTAAATGAATATGAAAACTTGCTGTACACCTCCTCTTAAAATATGCTTTTCTTGACTTATCACTCATTATAATTGTATTTTAGCACTTCATTATAATTGTATTTTAGCATTTTTCAATTGTCACTCTGTGTGCACTTTTTTCATAGCTGTTAGCTGAAACATAAGTTGAAATGTAATATTATTCTTCAAATCTCTGACAATATTGGAGATCTGTCATTTTATAAGCTAGTAAAGCATAAAGAGAAGGGATGTATATTGAAATTGTGTTGAATTTGACCTTTAATACTTGTGTCCAGTAAGGTTGAAATCATTTCCAGAAAAGGCATGCTTTTAATAATCTATTTTTATGCAGTGCAGGTGCATATAGCGTTGTTAACAAATATTGGTTTAGCACAGTACTAATAAATATATTCTTTTTTATCCTCGTATCTGAAAGAAGTCTGTACTGGACTATACCTACTGCTTTCAGGATGGGTAGAAGAGAGACTTTGACCTTCCATAATTCCTAATATCCTAAGAAAAATATTGTTGTAGGAGGGCCTAGGAGTGGCATTTGGAAAATAAGCACAGTCAATTGTATGCTTACATTAATGCATCTTCAAGCCCTATAAATATAAATATCTATATGAATGGCCCATATCTATAAATATCTATATAAACGGCCCATTTGGGAATCTGCATGCACACAAATTTAATTAAAGACCAGCGCAAATTCACATATATGGAAATATTCAAAATCTGTTTCTGCACAGTTAGTATTTTCTAGGTCAAGTTATTAACAAACAGGACATGTTATGAACTGTCATTTTATACAGGCGTTCATGGAAGAAGAAGCTATGATAGAAATATTTCTGTGGAGGAAGACAGTTTCTGTAGGAGATTATTTTCTAGATTGTTATTTTAAACTTCTCTCAGGTACCTTGAATACACAGATAACCAGTGTGCTATTTTGTTTAGTTTTCTAGGATTGCTAAGGTAACAACACTACATCAAGGCACAGTATGACATTGTTTTATGTGCAGTTAGTTAATTCTGAATATTTCACCTACAGTAGATACTGACAGAGCAACAGATACGGTAAAACCAAGTAAAATCCAAGAATGATAAAAGAAATAATGATACCCTTTGTGGCAGAATAGCACAGAACTGCTTCAGACAGAAATCCCAGGAGCCCAGGGTTAGTACTTTCAGGCTAATATAGAGCACGTAACATGGGGAGTTGTATTTTGGCCCTTGGGCACTCGTCTGCTTCCCATCAAAATGAAGGTATGAGGATGGTGGGGTCAGAAACAGACCCAGACCCCAGTCCTTACCTCACTCTCAGCAGAGAAATTGAGTGTGGCCAAAGCACGCACCTGAAGAATGAGTTGGGAATCCTGGGCACTGCAGCAAATACATGGCATTGGAGATTTTAGCTTCTTCACTAGTTTAAAAGCGAATATTTTTCAAGGTCAAAGAGCAGGAGAACAGGTAACACTAGGATTTACAAGCAATGACAATAGATAAACTGAAAGGAAAAGGTAAGAGAATAGTTAATCTGCAGAGAATAAATCAATAAAAATGCAGAACTATATTTAAGTTGAGGGGAATAATACATAAACTTTTCCAACTTCCATAGGACGATGTTCCAGATAAACCAACACAGCCATGGAGATTTTGAAAAGGAAATGAACAGAGGCCATGATGTTGTATTAGTCATTTGCTTTGCTGTAGCTTTCTAAAATCCAAATGCTTTGAGTTTTCTAAACTACCAAGTAGAGATTTTCTTCCAGACATCCTTTAAAAATTGCAGATATATATGTATTTTACAAGAATGATGATAATGGATGTTCTTTAGCTTTCTTACCATGCTTTGAAAACACTAAAGAGTGGTTTTTAGATCTACTACCAAAAATGGTGTTATTATAGCTGCGTGCCATAAATGTAAGACATTAAGGGACTGCATTTTAAATAGTGACACTATTCACTGCAGAAATGCTAGATGAACGGGGAACTAGAAGGAAGACATGAATGAAGATCAGGTATATAAATACTCTAACCTGTCAAAGTGTAGGACAGATTATGGATGAGGGACATTACATCAGTATCAGCCTTCACCCCCCAAATTACTTTCATTTATGGTAAAACCCTCTTACAACACTCTGCAAGTATGAAAATAAGGGTATTTAATGAATTTATTCACACAATAAGGGGCATTTACAGTTGTCAGTGCAATATAGAAAAAGGACTTACTGCAAATATTAAATTTGAAACTGATTTACATCTGATTTAATAAACGTACTTTCTGGAATCACACCTTCTCTCCTGAAAAATCCTCTCCTACACATTTAAATTCAACTCAGAGATATCTAAAGGTTAATGGCTTGGTGTCTAACACCCCAAATGGCAGCTCTGGAGGAAAAGTCAGGAGGTTTTTTTCTATCATTCTTCAGATATAGTTAGCAGTTCATAGCTTGATCATAGCCCATGAGCTTGAACTGTCTTTCCAGTAAACTCACTGTAAATCCTCTTTGTTCACTTCTGAAAACAAATTATTTCCCATGGAATAGAGTTCATACTGCAGAACACACTAAATCCCCAAGGTTTTAATTATTTTATTTATTGTATATCTTAATATTAAAAATCTGTTCACTGTTTCTTCACCTGTAGGCACATCATCCTTTACCAGAGCATAAAAAATTATTTAAATGGGCTGTTCTTCACATGCTAGGTGTTGTCAAAAATAGGAGTTAGCCTAACACAACAGAAGATCTTCTATACACCTTCATGCAACTATCTTTGCAGACATTTAAGCTACATTTTACCTCTTACATTTTTACCTTATGGTGAGTGCTAGAAATAAACACATTAAAGATTTTGCCTTGTTCTTATAAACCGAAACCAATAAAATATCAGTCAAAAGGCAAAAAAAAAAAAAATCTGAAATCACCAGGTGAAAAGTGTCTGGCAGGGGGCATCTTACAAAAATTCATAAACCTATTACACCTTACATATTCATCCTGCTGTCACGTATTAATGGGGGGATATTACATAGTTAAAAGATAGATTTGCAGAGACAAATATGCACTGTGTAAACCTACAGGGTACCTCACAACATTTAGCTCTTTTTCTTCTACATTAGCAAAACACTTAAAAACGTCTCATCACTGATGATACTAACAGAGAAATAACAAAATTCTCTTATAAAGAGAAATTAATTGTAACTGGATTTTCACAAAACCTTTTTTTCCCCTTTTTTTTCCTTTCCTCCTTTTTACAGCAGAATATCTGAACTGTGTAAAGTATTTTGGCCTACTGGTGATGCACAAGGTCCAATGTGCTTGACAAATGGCATATTGGCAAGGTTTACAGAGCTTGAAGGATATGCCAAGGCTAGTCTATAAATAATATTAAACAGGAACCTGTTTTTCCCCACCTCCCTTTCTGTGAAATGTTGCCTGAATTCTAATAATAAATCTGGAAAGGGACAGCTCTCTTGGTATTTGAAAACCCTGTGATACACTTTAAAGAGTACAGACTGTATATTTTCGGAGCTAGAAAGGTATTCTCTCTTTTAAACTGAAGAGCAATATAACATAAGGAAACTGTATCATTCAAGTGACATAAAATATATGTTAGCACAGCCTTCACCACAATTTAACCAAGATACAAGTCAGTATCTTTTAGCATAGTAAGGCTGATTAAATGAAAACTGAGTTTAAATCAAAGCAAAGCATGTGTTAGTTTATCTGCAAAGTAAGCACAATTACAAATAATTATCTAAAAGAAAGAAATCTTAAAATCCCAGTTATGGCCTTGTACATCATTCACATGCTATTTTATAGCTAAAATATTTGATTCTGACACTTCTCTCACCTATGTGCATTTTTGTCAATAGAAATCAAACTGAATGTGGTCAGTCAATTAAATGTAAACAGTGTAAGCCATAACTCTATATTATGTGGTTTTCATCAAAACATAATGGCAGCTTGAGCCCTAAATTATCATTTATACCAGAGACTACATGTTGTCTTTATTGTAAAGAAACTGCAAATTTAAAGGAACTCCCAGAATCATGTAGAAGAACATAAATACATAAAAAACAGGCATAAATCTCAGGAACTGCAAGTAAAGGCAAAAAAAGGAAATTGAGAGGCATGGGTGGTTTTTCTCATTTCTAAGTGTCTGTTTTCAACTGGGAGTAAGTGTAAAAGAAGGAGTGGCAATGGACCAAAATAGGTTTTTTGGTTATACTAGAAGACAGGTCCAGAAATGACTTTTCCCTGTAACAGATGAAGAGAATGGTATCTTTTCTAGGTGAGCTGGTGCCTGGGAGAGAGGGGGAAAAAGGTAGAAGGACTTTGCTACAGTTGAACAGGAAATGAAGGAAACTCCCAATAAGGTCACATCCTTTCAACCAGTCCTGATCCTAAACATCTCCTTCAGAGAATGAGATTTTTTAACAAATCTTGAAGAAATTGGTGCGGAAGTTTGGGTTCATACATTGTATTCAAATGTGTTTGGTAAACTATGCAAAAAGAACATTTGTAGCTGTCCCAAAATAGGAAGAGATTTTAAGCAATGTCTTCGATTAATTTGGCATGTCAACACCATTGCTAACTGCAACACAAAGTACTTGTTCAAGAAAGTATGATTCATGAAATTAACATAGTTATTCAAGAAAGATTCTCTAACTTTGAGAACATTCTTTAACTTCCACTAACTTGAACTTACCTAAAACACGGACAAACGGATAAATGGACTAATTAACTCAAACTACAGCTAGGAAAAGTAAAGATGACATTAGGAAATAGTCTTCAGTGGTAAGGATGGTGAAGCACTGAAACAAACTGGCAGGGTGGTTTTAGAGCTCTGTTACATACTTCTGCTTTCCATAAGAAGAATTGATAGAGTTGTTTCTTTCCTCCAAAGCTGATGTTTGAGCTGACATTTGTTATGTTTGTTAAAAAAAAAAAAAAACCACAATTCACTGATAATATGGGAAAGAAAGAATGTAAATACACATGAAAAAATGGGAAGTGTAAAAGGAAGCTATTGGAATGTTACTAGAATGTTACTAGCAGCGAGGGGAAAAAACTGCTTAATGAAAATGTGAATTTCCAGTCAGTCTCCAGGTTTATTGGGCCTAAATGGGTGTTTTTGTGAGTTACCAGAGGATTGGATCTACAGAATGGAGTCTCCTAGTTGTCCACAGAGCAGATGTAGCTCATTCATCTTATTACATACCTCCATTCTGGCATGCCAGTATGCCTCAGTCCTCACCGATTCAGTAGAAGTGTGGTTGCCTTGTCCCCTTGGGGCTTTGCCTCTTTGCTAAATTTGTGAACAGGTTTTGCAGGTATGAAGCCTTCAGTTGCCCATTTGGAGCTGTTGACAAGAACAAGAGCATCAGACAGAAAATGTTCTCGATTATTAGTAGCATCAACAATACTACCCCTCATACTGGAGTTTTCTTCTGACAAGAACATATCCTCAGTGAGGCACACTGCCAAAAAATGTATTACAAGAGAGAACATTACTTTTCAGTCCTACATTTTCAATAGGCCTATTCATGACTTTAAAATGTTTTCTGTGCTTGTGGATCTCTCTGAAAATGGTGAAAGGCATAGACTTTTAATAACCCAAATATCTTCCATTAAACCTGATGAAGGTCTTCAACACAAAACGGAACCATGTGACACTATGAAAGAATATGAGCCTGAAGCAGCATGAAAGAGGAGTGATTTAGCTACTGTCAGAATTAATTCTGTTAGTTCAGTGTTCTTTGGATCATGGCCTAGAAGAGTATTTAATTATGATACTGATTCAAGAAAATATGTAAATATGTGATTAACTTTAAGCTCATTGACTTGAAATTATGTAAGTGGTAAAGTGCATCTCCTGCATAAGGCTTTTGAGTGATGCTTTGAGCAGGCTTTATTATGCTTATGTACTCTGATCCAATAAAACATTGATTCCAATTGGACTGTTCTACTTAAAGTGAAGCATAAGATTTTTTTCTGTCTTGGGGCAATATTGTATTAAAAATAAACACATGAAGGAACAGAAATCATATAGTTAGCAAAAGTACATTTGGTCAGCACAACTAAAATTCACTGAAAGATATCATATTCGAAAGAGAAATCCATAGACTGAAATCAGGTTATGCTATTTCTTTTGTAATAGGAAATCCTTTTTTATGTAATGATGGCATAGTGATATCAAAAATTTGTGTGTTCTCAAAGCTTATGAAAGTAGCCAAGCCATCCATGTACCAATATCATTGACATTCACACAGAATGTCCTATTTAAAGAGAAGAGAGGAAGATGTTAGGTTGTTTGGGGTTTTTTCCTTAAAAAGATGTTTAGAAAATATTTCATTTAATTTGCTGTTTAGCTTCAGCAGTTGTTAAATGACAGAGAAGAGTTGTTGGTGGACTAGAACTGGTGCTAACAGATTTGAAAACCAGACAAGCACAGGAGGACAGAGAAAAAAATGAGAAAGCATGCTAGCGTTAGTAAAACATTTGGATAAGTTTACCTTCTTGAAAGAGTCAAGAGATATGTAAGACAGGGAATCTGATGGGGAGGGTCAACAGTAAAGTATGTAATATATTAAAAAAAACGTTTACGAAAGAAAACAAAGTAAAAAGGTTATTATTTTGGGATTTATAGTCAAATGGGTTTTATTTAGCACTATAAGGAACTAGACCTTCTAAAGCTTTTCACATTATAGATTGCTTTATCATGTTTTGGGTTGGTTTTTTTTCAGTTCTTAGACTCTTTATATAAATATAAAACACATTGCTTTCATTTTTATTTCATTTAGATATTACCAAGTGCTTAAGTTTGAAAAGCTGTCTCTGAGTGTCCTTCTAGGCAGAGTGGGTCTGAAATGTAAAATGTTGCCACTCATCATAAACTCATCATCCCCAGCAAAAGAACGTGCTTGAACAAGGAGGCAGATGGCATCACTTAATGGTTTGCTCAGTACCTGCTGCATCTTCCTCAGCTGTCAGCAGAGCTTCTCCACACCTGAGAGCTCACTGCTGCACCCCGCAGGGCTGTCTCCAGCCAGGTCTAGCAGGATCCCAGGGCTCTCCTAGCCCTGCCACAGATGTGGCAATGGTTCCTCCCAAGAACAGACGACAGCGTTGTGAAGTGACTTCTACATCAACGGACATCAAGGGAAATAGCAAGAACAGCAAAAGCGTATCTTAGAAATCTTATGTAAAAGAGAACTTTGGAATATTTGGTGATCAACTTTTTACAAGATATTTGAGATTTACCACAACACATTTTATGATGCCATAGAACTGGACGCTAACATAACATAAAAAATTTAGCAGTAGAAACACTTTTAAACAAGGTAGAATGACAGTATTTGGGACAGTAGAAGTAGTAGGACTAGTCCTCCCTAAACTGAGTTTTAAGTGTGCAGGTGATTTTATACTTCTATGATAGTGACAGATATTCATACGTAGGGGCAGCAAATCATGTCGTGCATAAGGGCTGCATTCAAAGAAAAGACAGAAGAAAAGTCAGACATATCAAAGAAGTTTCCCATTAAATCATTGGGAATCATATGGGGAACAACTTCAGCAGTATTGGCCAACTCATTTGAGTGTTAATAACACAGATTCAGACCATGTTTCCGGCCCACATTTTCCTGTGTTATTGCATGCTGAATTTTGAATCTTCCTCTTCAGATCCAGGGTTTTGCTGGGAAGGGAGGGTCCTCTCCCCTTGCCAACTTGGTGTGTGAGACATGGGCACGGTGAGGGAAGTAAAAGGAGGATTTTAGAGACTCATAAATTTTGAGCCATGCAAACATGTGAGGAATTTCTTCTGTCTTTCTTTCTGCAAATAGAATATTCCTGTGACAATTTGGCTCCTATAGACACAAATGTAAGCATGTGTAAGTGAAGAATGAATGCAAACTACAACATATGTGTATATCTACAATGGGCTTGTTAGATCATGTGGACAAATACTCCTTTATGTACACAAACACGTAGTGACAATGAGTCACATGTAATCTAGTAATCATGGAACAAGAGACTGTAATTTTGTAAATAAAATGGGGATGCTTTTCTTGTTGAACTTCCACAGAGTTTCTTCACGGTAACCTATGTGTTGAACTGTGTTCTCATGAGTCACTATTTTTTTAGTTTAGAAGAACTCCAGTAGTTTGGATTTTCCCACCAGTATAGCGTAATTTGGGATTTTTGTTTAGAAATATTGTATTGACAATCTGTGTATGGTTCCAACAGATACTTGCTCAATGCACAACAAAAACCAGAGAACCATACCTGAAGAATTGTTTCCTCAGACTTCTATTTTCCAGGTCTAAACACACTGAGGTTAATAAGCAGTTATTGAAATCTACTGTATAACATCATATTACCATACAGAGATGAGACCATACTTTTCAAACAAAATTGGCAACTAAATGAGACTCACTGTCAGTGAGCCACTCCTACAAAAGTGGTTTGAAAGACATCATGAGATGGCAACATGATAAGCAACACAGATCAAAGCCACTGGAACAGTGTGTGGCGAATTCACTAACATGCGCTAAAGAAGAATTCAGTTGAACTTTTTCATTGCAGTGATGGAAAAAAAAAATCCCTTTTTTCTTCAACAGGAAGAACACATTTTTAACTCTTTGTGTCTCTTTTGTTCTGAATGCTGCATTTTGTGTTGGTTTTTTTTTTTTAAATAATCACAACAGAAGACACCAATCATTTAATTAATTTAAAATCTATTAAACCAAAGTAACTGATTATGGATTAGGTCCATACAAAACCATAAGCTGAAAATTAGGAAGGTATGTAACTGAATTATTGCTGTTTATTGAGATTTCATCCATCTTTCAGTTTTCTGATGGAATAGGTCAGACAATATTCTTACTGTACATCCAAACACAAGCTATTACTCTTAATCTATTGTACTATTACTTGAATATTTATAACTATACAGCTAGGTTTCAACTCTGATACCATTTCCAAAACAGATGTAGAATGCCATAGGATAAAACCCATTGATTACTTGTTGTCGTATTGATTAGGATTGAAAATTAACCTCAAATATAACCCCCACCCCTCAAATATATAAAAAACTCTCAATGGATCCATATCTTTAAATAATTCTATATTAATAACAACAATAATGACAATAATAATTATGAGGACTTCCTGAAAGGCGGAGTTATCTGGATATAATGGGATGAATCTAGTACAGAGGAATGAACTCAAAGAAAACTCATTGTATCTATGAATCTGTCCAGGACTCCTACAAATATTAAAAAAGGAACATTTTTATAATTTAACATACCATCTTATTCCTATGCATCTTTCTTATTTAACTGGGAAACGTGGAAACATCAGAGACTTCTTTCTCTACTTTATCAACAAATTCTTAACAGTACAATTAAGTAAGAATCAATGCATGCTGTGTCCTGGTATTGTAATACAATACCAGGAAAATATGCAGTGGATATTAAATTAATAAAAATCCCCAACAACATACACACTGCTCTGTCAGAACATATTTAAGACTCAATATAAGCTCTAAGCTCTTCTCCCATTTCATGCAAAATATCCAAACCTACTGCTGCCACAAAGCTTGACTGTAGTGTGCCCGGTATATCTGTTTCCATCATGATGCTTATGTGATTATTACTAAGTGTCATTTGGTTTTGCCAAATACAATAATATGCTTGCTGTACATCAACACGTGTTGGATCACTTTCTCTGCTCTTTATTTTCGCTTTCCTTCATACTGTTAGCAATGTATTACTTAAGCCCATTACATGCTGCTGTTGCAAATTCATTGTTCATGTTTCTCATTTATAGAGCTTTTCAGAATTATCTTTTATTTTTATGGTTAAAGCTTCTTTCAGGCTTAATATTTGTTTAAATTGTTTTATATACATATGTTATCTAAAAATGGTTGTTAATCCTTGGCATAAGCAGGAATAACGTGTATGATGTAGGGGGTCAAACAGGATGATTTTAGAAGTGGATATTGGACATTATATTACTAACAAAGAAGAGAAATGAAGGCAAATAAAATAATAAGTGGTTCCCTAAATAATTTTCCTCTCTTACAAAGATGCATTGTTTTAAATTGGTTATTCAATGATCCTTGTTACTGAAATGTGTGCTCCAAGCACTTCTTGTTTTGTGGATAGGTAGACAAGATCTGCTAAGTTATTAAGACAGGTACAAGGTTAAAAAAGCAATTAGATATGGAACAAGCTGTGTTCTCCTCCTTCTGCAGATCAAACTTTCATTTAGTATAGCTACCTGTTTTTGTTGATGAAATATTCCTAACCTTTACCTACAGTGAATATGCACTTATACACCCACTGACATGAGTAAACTGTTCAGAAATAGCAAAATGCAAAGAAAGGCAAAGCGGGATAAGAAAGAACAGAGTTTTTATTCTTCGTTATCTATTTAGTAGATAACATTTTCTTTCTGTTGATTAATTTTACATCAGATGGAATTGGGGTGTATGCCAGTTCTTGCTCCTCTCCATGCTTACTTGGTAAACTGCAGACAGATAAGTAGTCATCTTCTCTTGTGACGTGTTCTCTATTTCAGATCAATTCATAGTTGCCCTAATGAGAAGTAGTTGCTAGACACATGACCAATCTTGGCTTAAAGATGCATCACTGTTATTGATTTGCTAGATTGACATCTCAGAAGGGAAAGAAGGATGAACATATATTAGTAAAAATCCAAGGAGTAATGCTCAGAATACTATTTTACACAAATTTTCAACTACAGTCCTACTAGATGATTTTGGAGTCTATCCCATGTGCAGCTTTCCACTGATATTAATATTGTGCTGATGTTGTATATTGATGTTAATTACGTATTTACAAGTAAATACTTTGTACTTACACAGTTGAATAAGTTTTCATAGTCTTTATAAGCTTACTTACTCTGCCCGAAAGGTGGCTGGACCACAGTATGTATAAAAAGAGGTTGAATTCAGAAAGTGACAGTGGGTTTTGCCTGGACACCTACCCCTGCGCTGATCCTATAGCTTTACAGTTTTGTGTATTCTACTTACTATTATCATTAGTCTTCCTTGGTGCTTCTGGCTAGTGTCATCACAGCATGGCACAGCTCCATGCTTGCATTTTCTGTTAGTCAATTCAGAAAGAATATAAATATAAAGGTATAGAGACAGATAAACAGAGTGATTGGTGATGTGGAAAAGCTTGCATCAGCGAAGGAGTTAAACAAGAGAAATTCAATAGGCCAGCATTCTTCAACTTTCAAAGCATGCAGGTCAAAGAATGAGATAGAGATACCTAAAATGAAAAGAAATATGAAATTGTTTCTTCCTATTTCTCATAACACAAGAAGTAACATGTATCAATGAGGCTTAAATTAAACAGAAAAAAAAAAAAAGAGTAAATTCCTGATTAAATCATGGAGCTTGCTATCATAAGATGTTTTGGGTAGCAGAAGTATTAATTGGATTAAAATGGTGGGTTGGACAAATTCATGCACAGAAGAAAGGTGTTTCAAAAAACTTCAAATATAATGATGTAAGTACAACTTGTAGCTTACAAGACATCTAAGGATTTGCTGATTGCCTGACACTGCAATAGCATACTTTGCAATGTGTTGAATTCCTCCCTGCCTTGATCTTTTATGCTCCTTCCTACATTTCACCGAAAATAGCATCTACGTTCTTATGCCCTGCTATAATTTTTAGTATCAAAGAATGAGAAATTTTGCTGTTAAGTTTTGGGCAATATGCTATACAGAGGCACTCATTTATGTCTTACATTTCCATTCCACTACCTTGTAGCTGGATTTTAAGAACAACAAAATATTGCCCCACAATGGAACAAAACCATCAGAGACAATGAATATGGTCTAAATGGTACATTTCCTTCGTTCTTTTTCAGAAAGTAAAGAGATTTCACCTTGGAAAATAGTAAATTTAAAGAAGGTCTGAAGAAATTTTCAGAATATTTGAACAATAATAGGTAACAAGTCCTGTCTACCAAGATAAATAGTGACTTTGATGGATATTTCCTACAAGGGCTGACTACACGTATGAAAATGAAAGTTAAAAATCAAGAAAGTAGGGAGAGAGTGTACAGCACTGCTGTGTGTTGATAATGAGTAATGACATACAGCAAGTTTCTAGAAAAAAAACAAGTGTTTGTTGAATGTCTCCTGTAAACCTGCGTTCTTTCTCCTTTGTACCCATCTTTGAGTCATGGCACTTGAGAGAAAGAGAAAGAGAAGCCACCCAGAAAATTCTTAACAGTTAAAATAAATAAAATGAGAGCTTTCCCCCGTCATCAGCCGAACACAGTATTATTTATATTTCAGTCAGATCCACCCACCCAAACTATGCACTTACCAGAGCAAGTGATGTGAGCTTTAAGGAAAGCACCTTTCATTTCTAAGTCTAGAGCACAAATTGAAAAAATAAAGACATGAAGGACAGGAAATGACAGAATTGTCAAAGATAATGCCATATCTACAGCAATATTAAAGTGTGAGTGAATTGCTGTATTTGATATATAAGAATACTTGTTTTAATACCTAGATATTAGTTTGATCATTCAGCCCTACTGAATGTATTAATACAACTGCTTCAAAGGATGCTCTTCCATACTTTCTTACACAGGTCAAACTGACTTGCAGCCATGGAACATTGGTGTATAGGAAGAGGTGGCCTTTTAGTGGTGACAATAAGTATGTATTTCTCTTGAATTTGAACACGTGGAAAATTATGATAAATATAGTTGTCCAACATACATAGCACATACCCAGCTTAACAGAGTTGCTCAAATGCCTACTATTAGGATGACTACCCTTTGCAGCTGAGACAAACTAGGATCTTGCTGTGACCAAAAGAGAGGGGTACGATTCCCTCCTCTCCTAACCCATGCCTTCTTCATTACATGCTCCTGCTTCCTCCAAACCTTGGCTTTGGTTTTCTTCCAGTCTTCTCTCAGATTATTAAATTCAACCCCCAACACACACTCTTAAAAAACTCTGTTCACATTTTTTTAGTTTGGTTTCCTTCAGGTTCAGCAGCTGAACTGTTTGCAAGCAAGATCTATCAGCTGCCAGGGACAGCCTGAAGAGAGGCTGGAGTACAAAGCCAGGACCTCTCTCCATGAGGCTAGAACAGGTTCTTCTCATTTCAGCAGTGGTGAAACATTGGACTGGGTAAAGCCATGGATGTGTAAACTTACGGTCTTCTGGTCAGAAAAAGAAAGCATGTTAAAATCTGAAGGAAAGCGCTCTAACAGCACATTAATACTATCATCTTCATAGTACAGAGGGGGAAGTCAATGCAGGGTAAGTCAGTCCTTTCTGCAGTGACATGCAAAGAATATTTTGCAGTGAGGGAGAGAGCACAGTTTTCCAGATTTTCGGCCTTTTGATTTAATTAGAAAATTATCTTTGATTATGATCAACATTCTGCCAGTTGATGGATGAATGTACTTCTCCATGTAGCTGTTTGAAGTTCTGTGTGGAAATTAACACTACTTGAAAATAGATTCCATGCTACATGTGCAAGTGAACAGTCGTAGTTACTACAGTATACTGATTAGCTACCTATACCTATACCTATTACAAGGTCTAGCCTGTTTTGACACATAAGAATTTCCATCAGTTTCTATAAAGTTCACTAGGTTACTTTTAATTTTTACTCTTCATATAAAGACAGGATTAGCATAATTACTCTTAGGGGACTAAGTAACATCCTTGATGTTATACATCAATTACTGCATTTTTTCCGGGCTCGAGTCTCTCTGAATTTAAGAGTTGATATTCAGGTGTGCAAACAATGCCAGGGTTATCACAATTTATTGCACAACTCTGGTTCAGAATGTAGTAATACCATCAAGATGAAATAAAACAGCAAATGTATAAGGCAAATATGAAAATTCTAAAACCCGCATCACATTGGAAATGTTGGTGACTTAAGCAGTTATTGTTTCATTAACTACGCCATTCCAGTTTTTGTCCATTTATTCTGTTATTTTTCATATTCTCTACTCTTTCCACTCTTTCTCTACTCTTTGACTTCAACCCTTGACCTTCTTGGCACCAAAATATATTTTGTTCACAATGATTTTTCTTCTGTTTTTTTGCATACATATATTCCAAAATAAATGCATTCTCAAGCTTATATTCTTGGCTCAGAAAATCAATGGGAGTCTTATTATTCACTTAGATGGGTGCAGAGACAGACTACAATGGCTTTGCAGGGACATATGAGAGAACTCAGTTAACCACTCTTCCAAGCTGTGTAACAAGAAAGTGCCAGATGAGCTTGCCAAAAAACAAACTCAGAGATTCTTTAGGGCACACTTCAAGATACAGGGCACAAAAAATTAAAATAATAACAACTTTTAGCTCAGATTTCGTCAATCTCCCAGGAATCTTTTGCATTTCTATGCTTTTCCTAAAGCATTTTTGATACTGACACATGGCTTTTAAAGTACTTGCCAAAGTAGTTTATTACGTTACCAATATTACCGTGTATTCCAATAGCACTGAAGAGTCCTCAGGGTAGGCACCATTCAAGAGCTTTCAGTTTAAAATACACCAGAATAGGGAGCAGGAACAAAAACACACAGTGAAGTAAATCGCCTATGATCATTTAGAAAGTAGTAACAAGAATGGGACAGATTTGGAAGTCCTCATTCCCAATCCAATGCATATCTTCCTCAGGGGTTTGCACTGATGTGCTATGTCTTACTCTTGTCCAGGGAGGATCTCCTTTCACCAGATTGTTCCACATTGTTCCACATGATATGGAACAGGACTCGAAGGACACAGTAGGTGCTTGGGGAATGGATTATAATGACTTGGCACCTTTCCACCTTGGGTACAGACCCAAGTGGAGTTTGAATAATCACTTGCAAATTTTGCTCCATCTTACTGAAATCTTCCACAAAGATCAATTCTTTGTCAAATTGCCTTCTCCATACAGGCACTAGGAAAGCTAGGGAGATACATTAGACCTAAAAGTCAACTGCATGTTGACAGGGCACTTGCAACTGTAGATGTTCTTCACTGTGTGCAGCTGTAGCATCATTTCTGCCTTACATGGCATCTCCTGCAAGCAGTTCTATATATAGGCTCCTGTTCACTTATCTGTTATTTTCTCCTTGGACCAAAACCAGGATTGAAATTAATGATGTAAGTAGAAATAAAACAAAAAAATCCAGCAGAACTTTCGTGAGAAGCAGTCTCCCCTTCCCTCACTGCCAACGAGGCAAACTCTGCTGAAGCAGCCCTTCTTCATCCCCACGTGGTGACAAGAAGCAAGGAGATTTGAGACTTCAGCAATCTTTTCTTATTTTTTTCCACAGAACTTCTCTGCTACTGATTTATTACTGTGAGAAAGAAAAATTCCTTGTGCATCAGGACATTTTTTTTTTAGCATGGCAGTCATATTCAGAAACAGAATAAGGTATATCTGTTGATCCATCTGAAGCTCACTCCATCTCACAGTTAATAAGAATGCTCTTCTAGATTTCTATTAAACTCCTTCAGCATTTACTCATGTCCTGATATCAAGTAAAGTGCTTTAAAGCTCTTTAAAAAGGGCAATTTACCAATAAATCTACAGAACGGACCCAACAAAATTCTGTCCAAGACAGCAAATATAGATCCTTTCTTTACAGCACTAAAGGAGGTAGACTAACAAAACAGAATTGCTCTTACAGACCCAGGGAACAAAAAAAGAGAGGGAGAGCAAGGCAGGAGATGGAGGAAGAAAAGAAAAAAGTCAATTAAGCTAATGCAAGTTGGGTATCACAAGGTTATAGATATTTCAAGAGCTGAGCAATTTACCGTCTGGAAGAAGAGAAAAGCTCTTGCATAAAATGTCCCCCAGTTCAGATTTATTATGCTTTTACTTGCGTTATATGTGATACAATTAGCAGGAGGTGCCAATAAGGCATTCTCTCAAGGACGTGGTCATTCCATACCATCTGTTATTAATTGCATTGTCCTTTCCACAGCTAGCTAGAGGGGAAAAAGTTCTCTGAGAACCACCTGCAAATTCTGACTGTATGATGACTGGAATTTAAAAATATCTAACTAGAGTATGTGGGTGGATGAAGAGCACCAGAGCAGAGCTGTTTCTCAAAAATCCAAGAAAAAAATTCATGAATGTAACGCCCCAGTATAATGTAGATTTAAGTTGTATTGATTTTTTCAGAATTTTCAACTACAGTGATAGTTTTCCTGTAAAAATATATGGTAGAAATGAAAAAGGAACAATTAAAGTTGGCCACTGGAAATATAGCTGCAGTGCATATGGTTTGTTGAAGATGTGAATGTTTTAGTGGATTTTCATTTGCATGTCCCCTATGCTGCTCATAAAATCAGGAATCAAAGATAGTAAAGATTGGCTGCTCCTTTCTTGTTTTTTGGAGAGAAGAGGGAAGAAAAGGAAGGAGAAACATAAATGAGACTCTACCTCAGCAACATTATTTTATTAGGCTCTTAGTGAAAATACATTGTGGAATTTTGTCAACAGTATGTATTTTGTACCATTTTGGTTACTTGGGTCTAGATAGTATGGAGTGCTTAGATATCTTAAAAAAGAATGCAGATTAAGCTCTCTGTTGAAAAAAAAAAAAATCCTTTCCTATATGTCGTGGTTTAACCAGCAACTAAGCCAGCAACTAAGCCCCACACAGCTGCTCACTCACTCCCTCCCAGTTGGATGGGGGAGAGAATCAGAAAAGTAAAAGTGAGAAAACTCGTGGGTTGACACCAAGAGAGTTTAATAACTAAAGCAAAAACAAGCAAAGCAAAACAAGGAATTCATTCACTACTTTCCATCGGCAGGCAGGTGTTCAGCCATCTCCAGGAAAGCAGGACTCCATCATGAGTAACGGTTGCTTGGGAAGACAAACACCATAACCCCAAATATCCCCTCTTCTCTCTTCTTCCCTTAGCTTTTATTGCTGAGCATGATGTCATATGGTATGGGATATCTATTTCAGTTGGGGTCAGCTGTCCCAGCTGTGTCCCTTTCCAAATGCTTGTGCACCCCCAGCCTACTTGCTGGTGGGGTGGGGTGAGTAGCAGAAAAGACCTTGACTCTGTGTTAGCACTGCTCAACAATAACGAAAACGTCCCTATGTTATCAACACTGTTTTCAACACAAATCCAAAACAGCCCTATACTAGATACTATGAAGAAACTGAATTCTATCTCAGCCAAAACAGTACACCATGTCACTGTAAACATCTGTTAAACAGATTTATATTGGGAAGTTTTCACTGTTATGTTGGGCTAGGTTACTGGTTATACCCATGTACACCCCTGTACTAAAAGAAGGAAAGCAATCTATTACTACCTTTCCTTAGGTATTTGAACCAGATAGAAGAAAAACTACACATGCCGTGCTGATGTCACTGAAGCAGGGCACAAGACCCTTGACTCTAGTGCACAGCTAAATGGTCATAGAATCATAGAATCATTAAGGTTGGAAAAGACCTCTAAGGTCATCGAGTCCAACCGTCAACCCAACATCACCATACCCACTACACCATGTCCCTAAGCGCCTCATCTACACGTCTTTTAAATACTGCCAGGGATGGTGACTCAACCACGTCCTTGGGCAGCCTGTTCCAAGGCCTGACCACTCTTTCAGTAAAGAAATTTCTCCTAATGTCCAACCTAAACCTCCCTTGGCGCAACTTGAGGCCATTTCCTCTCGTCCTATCGCTAGTTAATCGCTAGTCATGCCATGCAAAAGTCTATTCTAACAAACAAAGCCTTTTGCTTCGTAAAATTTTTATATTGAATATTGAATATTGCAGTGCTTAAATTAACTGTATCATATTTCTATACATATATTAAATTAAAGAAATGTGATTGAGTTTGTATCCAAAACCATACAAATGTGTGAGATCCTTTCACCATTTGTTTTCTTTGTAAACTGTTTGCTCTTCCTCCTAGTGAGGACCTGATAGGCCATAGCAAATCAGGAGTGAAATTTCATGTCATCTTTATATTTTCCATTAAACAAAGGAATATATCTATACTTTTGTTACGCTTTTAAAAAAGCAACAAAAGAAAACAACTTTACCCTCCTTCAAATCAGGCAGAAGTGTCTTTCAGTTCCTCTCAGAGGTACAACCTCTTCCACTTTAAAGCTGTTCCCAGCCTGAGTGTCTTTCTCCACATTCAGTGGGAAGTCTTTTATACCTAAGTGGATTCTCGTTTTTGTTACTTATTTATCCCACCAGGCAGGGCTAGCTGCCCTTTGCATCCTTATAAATACCATCCTAAATTAGCCTTTCTGAAATTGTTAAAAAAAGCATGCTCTCTACTAGAGGCGTACACCAACTTCTCTGTAGCTGGCTGAAACTCGGTTACTATTAGGCCTGAATTATAAGCTTCTACCACTTAAGTAACTATGTGCAATGCTAAAAATCCATAAATATCTGCACTAATCTTGTTCAAAAATGAAATGCACACTTGAAGAGTGCGCAAACATACACTGCATACAGAGCTTTGATTACAAAGATAGTTTGTTAGTTACCTCATGACCCTGGTATTGATAAGAAGCTCATTTGAAACTGAAGTAATGATCTCACCATCCCACATAGAAACAAAAGAAGAATCAGAACATTTGCCACAGGTATTGGCAAAGATTCTTCAGCAGATCTATCAAAATCTATCTGTTTTCCCCTCATATATGTTGACACCCATGTCAAAAAGACTAGTGGAGTGGTAGAAGACAAAGGAAGAGCAGAGCAAGCTGTGCTGAGCAGTGCAGTGGGCAGTTGCAAACTGAGTCATATTTTCTTTCTTTTGAAAATCTTAAACTATGTTTGGTGTTCTAGATCAGAGAATCAGAGAATCAATCATAGAATCATAGAATAATAGAACTAGAGAATGGCTTGGGTTGGAAGGGACCTTTAAAAATCTACAAGACACTAGGCCTGCTGGCCACAGACTGGGTGCACCTTTCTTAAAGGGGGAAAAGGATCTTTGTGCAAGAGTTAGCAAGGCTCATAGAAAGAGCTTTAAACTAGATTTGAAGGGGGAAAGGGATAAAACAAGGCTCCCTAGGGATAAGCCTAGGGGTGGAACACCAAAGTTTGAGGGACGGTGTGCTAGCCAGGTTCTTCAGTCTGCTCCACGATGTGCTGAGTATACTAGAGCACATTTGTAATGTCTTTATACTAATACACACAGCATAAGGGATAAACAAGAGAAGCTAGAAGCTTTGGCCCGGTCCTGGAGCTACGATAACATTGGCATAAGCAAAATCTGGTGGGATGAGTCTTGTGACTGGGGTGCCATGGTGGATGGTTATAAGCTCTTCAGGGGGGATAGGCAGGTTCTTCAATAGTCATTGGTCACTGGAACAGGCTCCCCAGGGAAGTGGTCTCGGCACCAAGACTGTCAGAGTTCAACGAGTGTCTGGACAACGCTCAGTCATATGGTTTAGTTTTAGGTAGTCCTGCGAGGAGCAGGGAGTGGGACCTGATGATACTTACAGGTCCCTTCCAAATTGAGATGTTCTATGATTCTATGGTCATCTTGTCCAACCCTCCTGCCATGGGCAGAGACATCTTCAACTAGATCAGGTTGCTAAAGCCCCATCCAATCTGACCTCCAACACTTCCAGGTATGGAGCATCCACAACTACTCTGGGCAACCTGTTACAGTGTCTCAACACTCTCCTAGGAAAGAATTTCTTCCTTATATCTAATCTAACTCTACCCTCTTTTAGTTTAAAACCATTACTCCTTCTCCTTTCACTACAGGCCTGGTAAAAAATCTCCCTCCATCTTTCTTATAAGCCTCCTTTAAGCATTGAAAGGCTGTAATGTCTCCCTAAAGCCTTCTCTTCTCCAGGCTAAATAACCCCAACTCTCTCAGCCTTTCTTCATAGGAGAGGTGTTCCAGCCCTCTGATTATTTTTGTGGTCATCTTCTGGACCTGCTCTAACAGGTTCATGTCTTTCTTGTGCTCGGGACCCGAGAACTGAATGCAGTACTCCAGGTGGGGTCTCACCACTGTGGAGCAGAGGGGCAGAATCATCTCCCTTGACTTGCTAGTCATGCTTCTTTTGATGCAGTCCAGGATGAGGTTGGCTTTCTGGGCTGCAAGCACACATTGCCAGCTCATATCTAAATTTTCATCCACCAGTATCCCCAACTCCTTCTCGGCAGGGCTGCTCTCAATGCATTCATTGCCCAGGTTGTACTGATGCTGGAGGTTGCCCCAATCCAGGTGCACTTGGCCTTGTTGAACTTCATGAGATTCACATGGGCCCACTCCTCAAGCCTGTCAAGGTCCTTCTGGATGGCATCCCTTCCACCAAGCATGGCAACTGCACCACTTAGCTTGGTGCACTTAACCCCACTCTCTATGTCATTAATAAAGATATTGAATAGTATCGGTCCCTATATGGACACCTGAGGGACACCACTTGTTGCTCGACTCCACTTGGATACTGAGCCGTTGACTGCAACACTTTGGGTGTGGCCATCCACCCAATTCCTTACCCATTGAATAGTCCATCCATCCAACCCACACCTCTCCAATTTAGCAATGAGGATGTTATGTGGGACCATGCCAAAGGCCTTAGAGAAGGCAAGGTAGATGACATCAGTTATTCTTCCCTTATCCACAAACACAGTCCATTGTAGAAGGCCACCAGATTAGTCAGGCACAATTTGCCCTTTGTGAAGCCATGCTGGCTGTCTCTAATCACCTTCCTCTCACTCACATGCCTTGACATAGCTTCCAGGAGGATCTGTTCCATGATCTTACTGGGCACAGAGGTGAGGCTGAATGGTCAGTAGTTCCCAGGGCTCTCCTTTTTACCTTTTTTAAAAAAGGTGGGTGTGATGTTTCCCTTATTCCAGTCACTGGGGACTTCACCTGACTGCCATGACTTTTCAAATACGATGGAGAGCAAAATAGCAACTCCATCTGCAGGTTTCCTCAGGACTCTGGGATGCATCTCGTTGGGTCCCATGGACTATGTTCAGGTTCCTCAGATGGTCTTGAACCTGATCTTCTCTTATGATGTGGGGGACTTCATTCCCCCAGTCTCTGCCCTGAGATTCAGGCACTTGAGAGACGTAGGAGGAGGAATAGCAAACTGAGGCAAAAAAGTTGTTGAGTACTTCAGCCTTCTCTATGTCTGTTGTCACCAATCCTGTTTCATTTATTGGGGCAGGTACAATTTTTTTTTATTTTCCTTTTGTGACTAATGTACCTGTAGAAGCCTTTCTTCATATCCCTTGTCAAATTTCGCTCCAGCTGTACCTTAGCTTTCCTGTTCCCATCCCTACACCCCCAGGCAGTATCACTATATTCTGGATGGATACGTGTCCCTGTTTCCAGTGCCTATGCATTTCCCTTTTTTGTTTCGTTTTGACGAGGAGATCCTTACTCAGTCATGCTGGCCTCCTGCCTTCCTTGCCTGATTTCTCTACAGGGGAAGCAAGAGCTCCTGTGGTCTAAGAAAAATGTCTTTAAGTAGCTGCCAGCTCTCTTCTACTCCTTTATCCCTAAGGGTAGTTTCCCAGGTGGTCCCATCCACTAGTCCCTTAAAAAACTGAAAGTTCACTTTCCTAAGGTTTAGGGTCTTGACTACATTTTTCACCTGGACTGTGTCCCTCAAGATCATGAATTCCAACAGGCCATGACCACTGCAGGTGAGGTTACCACTAATCTTGACATTTCCAATAAGTTCCTCCGCATTAGTGAGCAGCAGGTCCGGTAACACATCTCCTCTGGTTGGACTTTCTATCACCTGGATTAAGAAGTTATCTTCAATGCACTCCAAGAGCTTTGTAGACTGTTTGCAGCTTGCTGCACTGCTTTTCCAGCAGATGTCAGGGTGATTGAAGTCCCCAGCAGGATCAAGGCCTGTAAGCTTGATGCTTCCTGTAGTTCAGATAAGAACTCTTCATCAGCATCCTCCCCTTGAGTGCATGGCCTATAGCAAGCGCGAACCACAAGGATTCCTTTGTTGGCTTGGTCTCTAACATTCACCCATAAGTTCTCAACCTGCGCATTGCTGTTTTTCAGCTCTATGCAATAAATCTTTTTTTTTTTTTTTTTTTTTTTTTTTTTTTATGTAGAGGACAATCCCCCACCTTTCCTTCCTTGCCTGTCCCTCCTAAACAGCTTATAGACATTGACTGCAGTGCTCCAGTCATGTGATTCATCCCACCAAATTTCAGTGATACCGAATAAATCATAGCTTTCCAGCTGCACAGCTGGAAATCTTACTATTTCATTCTTTCCTTTCCTATATTACCGTACTACTGTTGAAGGTGTCCCTTGAATAGCATCTGTAAGGCAAATGAAATTGGAAGTGATTGACAAGCTTTCTCCTATGGAAGGACCTTGCAAAATCAAGGGAGCTGCTTAAACATATGCTATTAAATTAAAAATTGTTAAATCTCATCACATAATCCAGACCTTCAAAAATGCCTAAAAAATACATCTTTCTGACAAGTTTGCCTACATGTTATATTTTAATGCAATGAAATAGGGTAAAAAGCCCCAAGTATCTGTAGCTATATCCTTAGATATCAAGACATGCCTAGACCATTCCTCATGCATTATTCTCCAATGCAACTACATATCATCTCCTGAGAAGCCAGCACCTCTGAGGATACTGAATTCCCTTGCATAAAAAGAAGACCTAAAAAGAAGACTTTGTAGGCATTTCCAGAGATCAATATCTGCCTCTATATACTAGGTTATAACCTATTACTGGAATATTTAACTCTAAGGCAGTTCTCTAAATTGCAAAAGAAATCACAAACAAATAGACAGACCTATCTTGCTATTTTTGCATTCCCCCAGATATTCCAGCCTTCTTTTCAGCACTCACAAGCAAAACATCCCCAATTGTGTATGCTTTGTTGAAATATGCATGCTATGGCAAGGAGCACTCTTTGGGGAATGCTGTAATCTTTTCTGCATGCATCACATGTGGTTCTGACATGCATAAACTACCAAAGTAAACAATAGGGAGAGGAATATTTAATGTACATCCTCCACCAATGTAATACAGAGTCAGAAACACACAGCTGAGAAAGTTGTATTAAAACATGTCTATGTTTGAATTGAATGTTTATAAAAGATATTGGAACAGCAGCTCTAGAGATGGATTTTTTTTATTCAGCCAAACCAGGGGGAGAGCCCATATGTTTTTTTCTGTTCCATTGAACAGACAGCAGCAGATGGGCATTTCTTTTTGTCTAAGAAAGCATAGGAAGAGCATACTCAAAGGAAATGCAGCTATAGGTCTAGATGCTTCTGCACCAAATAAACACCAGCAGACATAACACGTGCTATAAATCCTGTAAGTATGATCAGTGAGGAAGGAACAAAAACTGCCAGTGTGCCTTATTTCCTTAAGAGTATGACCCAGTCTGTACCCATATACACTCTGCAGCTGACTTACCTTCAAATAGGTTGAAGTTTTCCATTCAAAGCTGTTTTGGTGACTGCAGACAATCACAGGTGGCTAACCCTGCTGTTGTCTGTGTAGGCTCTTCATTAAGCAGACCTCTTAATTTACTTCTCTCTTGATGTGTGAGGTAGCAGAATGTGTTTGCCTTGTGAGGCTTTGTGTTGGGAAAGGCATGTTGTGTACAAACCCTTCTGTAATAGAGGACAAAACACAGCGCGAGCCTACTATTGGTGTGTTTGCCCCTTTTTGTAGTTCCTAAGCTGCTGTGCATCATCACAGACTCTCCTACACAAAACCCCAGACGCCAGCTTCATGGAAGAGCTCAGATAAGCTGACCAGCTGTAGCCACAAGGTGGGACCAGATGTGGGAAGATGCAAACATATGAAAGGAAAACACAGCAGAGGGGGGGGTTAATGCAGAGAGAGCGTAAGATGCTAATTCAGACCTGTCACAGCCTGTTTTTCCCACCAAAAAGAGAAGTCAGCTCAATGATGCCTTGAACTATCTTCCTTAACTTTATGGAAAGTATATCAGGGAATTTGCCCTTTATTTGTGATGGCTTATTCATGATGGGAGGAAAGGGTGTAAGGACTCAGTCCACCTTTTTGGTCTGATCAGCATTTTACATACTCTAATTACACCACTCCTTTCTGCCAAGACTTACCTCCTTACCATGGAAGTTTGCATTTAAATGTTGATCCATATGAAGGCTACATCTAGCAGATCATACCTGTCCTGTGGGGATATTTAGGGTGTATGTCAGAAAACTTTTCCATTGATACACATTTTCACCAGCTGAAACCCATTTCATAGCCCTATAGTCTTTCTTTTAGACATGCTGAATGCCTTTGTAATCACATAAATTCCCCACTAGACTGCACCTTTCATTTCTTTCAGCATGGTCTTTCAGTGGTTTATCAGATGCTAATTTAACTGATAAGACTTTCAGGTGTCTTACTTCATTAATGTCTCATAAAATTTGACCAAGAAACAAATATCTGTATCAGCCCATCTAAGTGTCCTTTAGTAAATAAGTCTCTTTGGATGATTATGACAGGACCACTGCTCAGAGTTCTGGTGTGGGTTTTTCTGGGTCTTTTCCTACAAAATCTTCACAGACAAAGCAAAATAATTCTAAACTCAAACTTTTATACTCAGAAAGATTGATTACAGAAAACTAAAATATAAAGTATTTAACATTCTTCATGGAGAAAGCTCCAAGCTGTGAGGACGGGTTGTGCAGGAAAAAAAAGAGTTCATATGCAACCTTCCGTCTGCCCACATGTCATTGCACCCACACACTTTCTACACTGTGACACACTCCCCATTCCCACACGGTCCTCTGAAAATTGCTTCCTCCTTTCACCCATCCTTGGAGGCCAGACTGGCTGCACCCACTCCTTGCTGCCATATCTCACTCATCTGTAGTTTCTTAGCTCTAAGAAGTGACTTTATTTCTCTCTGTCTCTCTCTTTGCCTTCTACATCCTTCTCTTCCACCTCTCAGCATGGTCTGTTTTCCCCAAGACAATCAGCAATCTCCCTTCCTCCTCCCCTGCAATATTCCACCCATCCTCCTCTTCTTATGGAAACACAGCACAAACCAAGAGGTAAACAAACCAAGAATACAATATGTTGCATATATGTCTTTATAACATCTGAGCTGGGACAAACTATTTATTATTCAAATGATATTTAATGTGATGAGTGTATCCAAATTGTTTATTTTCTGTTTTAGAAATCAGGCATATCATACTCAAGGTTGTAAATTTTTCTGCAAAGTTTGTGATCTGATTTAAAAATAGCAAGTTCATTACTGTTTCTTTAGCAATTGGTGCTGTTAGTTGCTCAATTTTCTAGTATTCGCTTTTTCGTCAATACCTAACTTAGAAGCACTAAAGAAAGCAGAGTGGCAAGGAGAAAGCTCTGGACCAGTTTCCAAAGTCATCCCTGGAACTGACACAGGAGGTGATCCTGGACAAATTGCTGTACCATTCTGTGCTTTCACTCCTGCCCCAGCATTTCCACTGCTTCTCACAAATGAGTACTAATGTCTGAGCATTTTTTACTAATTATTTCAAAAGCTGGGGCTTTGTATCATTGGATCTGCTGCTTTCCTGTTGTCAGGTCTCTTTCTGCTCTACTGAACAGGCCTTTTAATGAGGTCTTAGTGTGAGAATATCTCAGTGGAAGGAGATGGCAAGCCCTCAGCAGCTGTAAGCACTCTTGAAGTTATCTGCTATGGAGAGACGTTTTGTCTCATTTCACTGTACCTCAGCTGTTAACCGCAGCCACACAGAGGGAGATTTTGCGGATCGACTGGAAATGCTGTGGTCCCCAGAGAAGCTGGGCTAAGTTTATGTCGCAGCAAACAAAAGAGAGTCTTTGCCAGAGGATAACAAATATGCCAGGTATTCTGCTTTTAGAAGAATAAAGGAACGGTTTTACTATGAGAAGCACAACGATATTATGAGACAAGATTTACAAGCTCAGGTGCGTAGTATGGGAAATAGGTATATCCAAGTACATTTTGATAAAAATTACAAATTCTTTCTCTCTGTGTAGCATCTTACAGGATAACTAAAGTTTAGCGGTTACATTTCAGATTTTTTTCTTTTTATAAAAAAGGCAACACCACCACCAAAACAGCCTTTCTTTCCCAAACCAAAATTCTATCTTCAAACCTCTCTGTAAAGACAATTTCTTTCAAACATGAATTAATTTCTCATACCACTATACCACATCACAATGACTTTCAGGTTAGATTTTATTAGGTTATGGGAGAGAAATGTGCAAAACACATTTCATTTCATTTTCAAGGAACAAAGTTCCTTGGTTTTTCCAATACATTGGGACATATTTTGGTCATTAATTTGTTTAAAATAGAAAGATTGGATGAGAAATCAAGCTTTACACACACTTAAAATAAAATTCCTTTTTTGAGTTATATCTTCTCTAATCCCCCATAACTACTAAGAAGAAAAAGAAAAGAGGAGACTGAGTTCCCTGCTGCCCCATTTTTATCTTTCCTATTCTCAGTACCTTGAAGAACTGAAATTCTTTGCTACTGCATATTTTAAGATGCGTATTTATTCAAACAGTGCCATAAAGTATAAATCAATACAGGGTCAGGCTTAATTCAGCACTTTTGTTAAGATCAAAGGAGTATTGCTGATATTTTATTTTTAATGTTTGCATTGAAATATATCTTTTACTTATTTTCAACTACATAAGCAGCAGGCTTAACTGAATTTTCAAGCCCTTTGGTTATGAATTGAACTTCTGAATGCTAAATTAACCATTACTATAAGTATTGCTATAAATATGTCTATAAAAACCAAACACTGTTCTTGATTAATAGATTCAACTGAGGCTAAATTGACTTTTTTCTTAATTTGTTGTCTCCATGTTAATCTTATTAAAAATACCTCTGAATTTAATTAACATTTAACACAGAAATTGTGTTTGGTAATTGACTTAATTTTTTTACTAATTAGTTACATATTAAATACTCATTTTCCAAGAACAGTGTTCATTACCAAAGAATAATAATTCTAGTGAAGAAAGTATTAATCTTTTTGTTGGGGAGATTTTTCTTTTTAAGTTAGTAAGGCAAACATTTTTGTTGAATGACCTCTAAATTAGGATTTTTATGACCAATCAGTCTGGTTCTTTTACTTCTTATATGTAACTACCAGTACATTACACTTCATTGAAAAGCATTGGAGAAGCCAACAGCAAAATTCTGTTCTTAGGAACGTAATTTGTCTTTGTTTAACCAACAGTAATTACCAGCTATACATGCCTGTATGGTTAGTTGCTTAATAATAGTATTTACTTGTACAAATGAAAACATTGTCTTTCTTTTCAAATAAGCTATGACTTATGATAAACACTTTTTTTTATGATAGAGACTTTTTTTTAATTCTGATGTTATTTTAAGAATTATTTACAGAATTGTGATTTCATTAGGGCATCCTATTCATGAATAAGCATCTAATGGAAGAATACTTACAAAGAAACCTGTAAATGAAAAAAGCACAACAAAAGGTGTCAGAGACATTGAAAATCATTTAATGTATAATGTTATTTTCTACAACACAGGGCAAAGTAGAATATTTTTTTTTTTTCAGCTGATGAAAGCAGGACAAATTTCCTTTCCAGGTTTAATGTCTGGAATGCCAGTCCTGCAAAGTTCATATCTCCCATACTATATATAGCATAAAGATATTGACCTCTTAAATGAGTGAAAATCATGGATACATCCATGCAGAATAAAGCATGGCATACAGTTCTACACATTGAACAGAAATACCAAGGCCATTTTACATGTTTAATTTTACTGTAAGGAACACGAGATAAATGGGCCAGAGAGATTACAACTGATGTGTAGGAATAAAAGTCATGTACCTTAAACACCAGACATCTATAGGTGATCATTATTCTGATAACATGCAAGCTACTTATGTACTACCGTCTGTGGCCTTCCTCCTGTTATTAGAAAAGACATACTGAAAGATCACAGTCATGCATTTAGCCTGTCCTGGTTATCTATTTTACATG
This sequence comes from Calonectris borealis, assembly GCF_964195595.1. Classification (NCBI taxonomy): domain Eukaryota; kingdom Metazoa; phylum Chordata; class Aves; order Procellariiformes; family Procellariidae; genus Calonectris; species Calonectris borealis. The sequence goes on along the minus strand of NC_134352.1, from coordinate 12,535,924 downwards.
GCATTTATAAGTATGATGCTCTGAACTTCTGTGAGTGATCAAGTTCTGACTGTCCCATGCCACCTTTACCCCTCTGCTTATTCCTGTATGCCTGCCTTATAATTGGAGTCTAGCACAGCACAAGTGATCACTGAAATGTATCCTCCTCCTTAGACTAAAATATCTCAGCAAGTGTGGATCCATTAGATATGGATGAAACTTATTACAGGTAATTTATTAATTTGGCTAATGTCAGAAAAAAAGATCTAGGAGTTTTCTTTTGTGTACAGGTAGATAAACATTAATATATAAAAGTTACAAAAAACTTATTTATTGACCTACATAAGCTAAAATGCGTTCAGTCTTTTTTTCCACCCTTTTTTAACATGAACTTCTGAATTTTGCTTTTCTTCTCCTAAAAGGAATTGCATAAGCCAGACATTCAGAGGAAGATTTAAATATAAGTACCTTTCAGAAATCCTAAGAAATCACTCCAACAGAAATCACTGAGGTTATGCACTATATACTGAAGGTTATACACTATATACTGAAGGTTATGCACTGCATACTTCATATACTATATATGAAGCCTGTGTACTCAGGCTCATGTTCCGGTATGGTCATCCTGATTTATTAACACACTTTGATTCATTTGAGTAGTTTTATTGATTGAGCCTAGAGTGTTGCTGCCTCTTCCTTGACACTGTCTCGAAAACCATGTTCCTGACCAACCACATTGCCTTGGTGTGGAACATACCTAAGTGTCATCTGAGAGCTGCCTCTGGGATACTGATAGAAAACCTCAGCCCAGCTGCCCTTAACAGCATCCTACTGTTAGAAGCGTCTTGAAAATGCCAAGACAAACCTTGCGAAGCAGACTGGTTTGCAGCAAACCATCCCATCATAATTTTGCCTCATATCCTCTTGCTCTTACACTCCTTGGTTTTGTGTATGGCTCCTCAGTGAAAAATCAGAGTACAGGAAGGGCACAAGCACAGGCACTGTTTGGCTAGCAGCATTCGTGTACCAGCCACAAGATGTTGTTAGGTGAGAGAATGGTTCATTTATGCCTAAAAACAACCATTGCTCTCATTGTACAAGAACGTTATACAGCCATATAGCCACAACACTGAAAGGACAACTACCAATACAAAACAACAGAGCTATAAAATCTGCACTTCCAAACCTATCTTTAGCAATATTTTCTCCTTGAAGAAACCAAGCATACTAACTCTTCTTGCCAACGAGCCACATCAAGCATTAGGAGAATATGGGGTGATGACAGTGGACACAGACAGTCCGAGCTATATTTGTGTATGTGTCAGAAGCCAATTTTTATCTTGGAAGCTGCTACTTATAAACACTTCTCATACCTATTCAGCATACATTACTTTTTTTTTACTTTATCAGTAAGGACAGGACAGCTGAACCATTTTTTAACAAGCACAAGCACAGACAGAAAAGCAGAACAGTTTGCACTGTTTTGCATAACAGATATTTTCTCTTAAGTCTGAATTTGCAGTGCATCTTGCTGGCTGAGTAGTTTTACTTGTTGTGTCTGCACTGTCCTTTTGCATCTTCAAACACAGATTTTTTGACTATAAGCTTGCTTTTGCTTTGGGGTGCACTTCAAAATCTACTGTCCCTCATTGTCCCAGCTACTTACCTTCTGTCCTCTCCTTTGGTACTCAGCTCAAGAGCACCCTGTAAATGGAAAACACTGTGTGACTCATACAGACCTCACACACCTCCCAGAGCACAGGCCTAATCTGGTGTACCGCTACCTTCCACTTCCAGTTCATTGGGAAAATAATCGATCTTAAATTGCACGGTGGGTGCAATTGGTGGGTACACGTGATTTGTTTCTCTCCTGCAGTAACAGTTTTAAGATCCATCTAAACAGATGTAAAATTTGTCTTTGCTTCTTTGTCATTTGCCACCACTAAATGTAGCTTTTTTGCATAAATCATCATTTCATATTATGACAATGTGTCATTATAAAATATTTCATACGTGATGACCTTTGAGTGTTCCTTATTCAAAGATTCATGAAAGCTTAGCATGAGGTATGTCTGATGATCCCTGTACAAACACTCTGGCAGAGTTCTACAAAGGCTCAGGCAGGTATAAGAGTCATTTTTGAAACTCACCCTTCACTCTAAGGTCCTTTGGCAGTGCTTGACAGTTCTCATTTGCTAAATAAAGTGCAATGTGCCAATCTGAAATAAATGTAAATTATCATCTCTCTTCCATGTTAATTAAGATCTGATTAATGCATTCCAGCAGTTGTTGCTGGTACAACAGAGGAACGCCTTTTGTTGCAAAACCAAAACCCATATATGTTTTGGACATGGTTCTGCTTCATCTATTGAACTTTGGGTTAAGCTGTAAAGATTGCTTTGCCTGAAAATATTAACCTGATCTCTTGAACAAAATTGTGCTATTGTAAGGAAAACAAAGTTGCAAAATTAAAATTGATTCCAAACTGCCTTGCCCAAAGATGCTCAAGGAAAATTAGGGCTCCATTTGGGGTAGGCATCTACATGTCACATGTGTCAATTACCATTCACAGAAAGTATTCTGAGTGTGTGCCAAAAACTGGATGCTGAAAATTGAGACCAACTGCTAATTATGAGAGATCTTTAATATATAACCAAGGTTAAATGCGTCTTTTAAATTTGTATCTTAAATGAACATTTTCAGGTTTTTTTTAATACATATTTTTGTAGAGCTCTACTCATGAAATCTTCCTATGTAGATCAAAAAACATCAAAAGTTTGCGAGCCCTCCAGTAGAAAAACACTGCTCAAGAGTGGAAGGCAAGTGTTATAAACAAACTTTTCTGCCACATCAGAAAGACAACAAAAAAATTAACTTCTAATACTTCTGTCCTATAAAATGACTAAACCTTGAAAGGCAAATGAGGTGTGAGTAGCCAGAAAGGCAGCCTGATTAGAAGCGAAAAATTACTGAACAGAAAAAAAAAAAAAAAAAGCCTGCCAGCCTGGGAACCAGACCTGGGAACCAGAAACATCCTTGGAAAGTGCAGTTGGCCTCTTTGTATGTAGAAACCGGAGACATCCTGACATACCACCGATAAGTGCAAAAAACCCAAAAAATTCTAGCAGCAACTTTCAGACATGGAAACAGTCTGGGAAAATAAAATTGGTCTGAAAGAACAGAAAACATCATCACTTACTGGCTGTTACCAGTGAAAACAGAGATTAATAGCATTTATTGCCTGTTCGATGTGGTGGTGTCCTACACCCTTTTATGTATCTAGGATATAAAAAAGGACTTAATTTTTATCCAAAATGGAGCCTCTCTGTCTGAGAACTTCCCATGCCATACATCCTTTCCCTTTCCTACACAGGTTGAAACTTGCACACACTTTCTACGGTATCTTGGGCTCTCTCCTGGGATGCCTGCCTGACTCCAGGCTCTGACGTGGATTGTCTTTGAAGTGAGACACTGTCTGTTATCACACTGGTCCCTCTTCCGGCCCACTTTTGGGGCTGGTTTAGTTTGTCCTTCCCTCTTTTGGGGGTGATTGGGTTCTCCTCTGGGATTGTTTTGTCGTCCCCTCTGGGGTGGTTTGGCTCATTCTGAAATCTGTCTAATTCGCTTCATCCCAATATTATACATCCATAAAATTAGTTTGTCATAAGGATATCTGCTGCTATATTGTTGATAAATTTCCTTCACTAATGATAAGTTTGTGATAACCTGTAATAGTATATACCTACTTGGTTGTTGCTGTTACTGGTTGTTGCTATAATATTGATTGTTGTTATGTGATTGATTGTTGCTATTATTGATTACTGATAGTAATTTGTAATAACTTGAGATATATATATACACACTCACTTTGTCAATCATAGGTATACTTGCTAGTGGTGATTTTGTGGTTGTATACCTGCTTGTGGTGATTTTTTTGATATTTGTGGTAATCTGTAATAAAGTAGAAAAATTTAGAGATAAAAGCCTCTGTGTTCTTGCACGCTAAGGTACCCTACAAACCCACAGTCACGATCTTTACACACCCACGGGCTGTGTAACCTTTTAGGTCACGACAAAATGGTGGAAGAAACTCACTCCAAATGAGTGGGAACACCATGACCTGAGTAAGGGCTAGTCAGCTACTGTCACCTCATTCAGAGGCCTCTTTTTTCAAGCTACTTGGTCCCCCTTCACGTTTAAAGAAAAGATGCATATTTGTGCAAAGAGAGCATGAATGGTATCTACTATCAGTTAAATGATACTAAATGAATCACTGCTCTGACCCAAAATGTAATTTAGCTGTCTGAAACGAGAGAAGAAGAAAATCAGTCCCATACAGTATCTACTCTTCCCAAAGTGCTGTCAAAGTAGATTAATATCAACATAAATATGATTCTATTTTTTTCTGTTTGTAATTGTTGGTGGACAAGAAACTACAGAACATTACATTTCTGCTCATTAATGTTTTTTAGAAAAAAGCTTTAAATCATCTTTCATCTGTAAACTTAAACTTAGCTGTTCTTCAGCCACAGTGATATACTTACCTATTTTATTTAAACCCTCTTTTTTCTCTTGAATGCTGTCATCGGAGCATGCCCAATAGTACAACATGGTCCTCTGAGCATGTGTCCATTAGATTTTGGACATACAGTCTCAGGGTTCAAGGAAGATGCTTCTCTTTTATGACTGAAAAATATGCATGATTTCTTATCATACCTTTTTGCAATTATGTCAATTATTAATCACAGAATCATAGAATATCTCAAGTTGGAAGGCCAGGATTCTTAATGGTATGGAAAAATTGTCTCCATGGAAAGGAGCAGAGACCTCAGCAACTCAGGAGCAGAGCAACTCAGACCACACAGAAGACCCATCTGATAACTCTCATGTTTTAATCACCGCTAAATTGAACAAGATGCACATATGGGAATCAGCTGAGAATCTCTGTTGTGAATTTTTGAGATTCTGAACTTCAAGACACTATGTTTTTAGCAGGGGGCTGAAGAACAACTAAGTATATCTGATTTCTGTCTTTATGAATTAATCAAAAAACATTCCTTCAACTACAGATTGTGAAAAAGGAGGCCAGGAGGCCTATGTATTTATAAAAATCATTGAATGTTGTAACATTTCTTCATTTCCCTGGGGATCATATTTCTACATAAGACTATTAATACTTGTGAAGTATTATGTTAAAAATAATAATATAGTTATAGACTAATGCCGACATGTATTTCATGCAACAAGCCTATGTACAGATTCTTTTCAGCAAAAAGTTGTGGTAACTAATGACTATCAAAAGAACATGAAAGTCAATGGGACATTTCTGCTGTCCCTCCAAAGGAAAGTTTATCTAAAACATTGCTCTAAAAGCTTGGAAGATATATTCTGCACTATCAGGGACAATATACGACATATTTCTGTTGCATTCAACTAAGTCTCTACCAACAAAACTACTTATCTAGATCAGTTCTTGGACCAATAATACTACATTTTCAAAGCTCTGACATATAGTCATCTTGCTAATAGAATAAATATTCTTGCTAATAGATGGTCTAAGCATGAGTTTTTCCAGCCACTGTGGTCCAGAATTTTCTTCCCAAACATGAGGCTGGCAATTTATGCTGTAACTTCATCTCTTTTCACTTTCCCAGGAAATATGATAACACTCTTTTAATATGAATGAGATTTAGTGTCAGAACTAAGGTTTTCATTTTATCCAAAAATATGAATTTTGTAAAGTTTGGTTTGCTTGTTTTGGAATAAATCTAAATGCTATGTTTACACCAAGATAAATTTATGATTGGCCTGGGTTCATTTTATTTATCTATATATATTTCATCTATCTTCTTTCTTTCAGTGGTACAGAATATTTATGGAAGTTAGTTACACTGTGTGCTATTTCTGGTCTCCTTTGAACATGATATAACAAGAGTAAAAAAACCAGGTAAGTTGCTTGGGTCAGGGAGAATTGTATTAATCATCTACTGCTGTGAGAATCTTCCCAACAAACAAACAAAGAAAAAATGCATTTGTTTGGGAATACTTTTCCTGTTTGGTCTCAGCCAAAAATATACCAAGAGACTATCTAAAGCAAAACACTACAGCATAATTAGAAAATGCCATAACTGAGCTTTTAATCCCCTCTTCTGGACTTTGGCAAAGATATTAATTAATGAAGTTTTAAATAAGTCCTATCCTTATACTCCACTGGTCCTTGATTTGACGCATCCTTATAAATTCCTATAAATTGCTCTCCTTTTTTCCTTTTTTTCTTTTTCGTACTATTTTCCACTTCAATTTACATGCAAACCAACTTGTATTAATATTTTGAAAAAAAAATTTAATGTGTCACAATATCAAATAACTTACTGAAAAGTGAGAGTATATAATTGTCATTTTCCTTCTACCTTTAGTTTAAGAATAAACCTAAAAAGCAACTATATGTTTGACTTGCAGTACTTCTGTTTTGCAACTAGTAATGTGCGCACATGCGACAGTGCTGCTCTGAATGTATCCGCAGCAACAAGCTAAAAAGCTTTCCAATTTTTGTGAAATTGGACATACCAGAAGAAAATGAAAGTTTGAAAAAGCTGTATCGTACAGATATTAAATTTTTGTACAGCACATTCCACAACTGCATGCCAAAACATTTTATAGAAGGGTCTGTGTCATTAATGAAAATTATTTCCTTAAGACAATATATCACACTAGTAACCAAACCAGAAGTAGAATCAACGTTACTAACACTCAGTCGAATGCTCCCCACATTATTCTGTGTTCTCAGAAATAAATTTAGGAAACTCCATTCATTTTCTAAACTCCTGAAAACTTCTCAGAAATATCCTGCTCCTTACTAAATTGAAAAGAATAGGAGGTGTTAAAACTTAGATTTACTGTAATTAGGTATTAAGTAGCAAGTGTTATTGTTTTTACACAAACACAGAGAAAAACAAAATATATATATATATATGAGACATACATAAAACAGCTGCATTGAGCATACACTGACTTAACAGGTAAATATCAGTGCAGTTTTAAGGTCAAAAAATCCTTTCATGTTTAATGGCTATTTAACAATACACACTCAGTACAGAAGAAACTTTCTTCATATTTTGCTTTTGGTTTGTTTACTTGTCTGAATGTGATACAAGATATGTAATAATTGCCCCATGATTCACTGAACTTTGAATTAGCAACGGCATTGAAAGACCTAACCAGAGAAATGTGTTTGCTTCAAATCAACCCAGCAATGATGATTACAGCAAAACCTCAAGTACTGCACTTTTGACCTTCTATCAACAATTAAGCCATGCTATGAAAAAGCTGCATTTCCTCAAGCTTCAAGCCAGACCCTTAACAATAGCTTCAGGTGAAAGTTTTCCTAGTTATAAAAGAAGTATAAAAAGGAATGAAAGTAGGAATTTGCTGTTGATTCACTTAGCCAGGCAGAGCTTTGAATCATAGAAAAACACTCCTTAGCCTTTCATATCCCCGCAAGATCTATCTCCTACCGAAACTTTTTTCCTTTCAAAAAAAAAATGGATTAAATTTATTGATCCGTGGACTGACATTCTATCATGAATTAAGGCACTGATGGTTCCTTTCTAACTAAAAAACTGGATCAACAGACTACCTGAAGGAAAAAAAAAAAAAAAAAAGTATTTCCGTGATGGAAACTCATTATTTTTGTGCATTAAAGAGCTTCATATAAAAAACTGAAGATCTTCTAAATGGGTGCATTTTTCTTCCAGCAGAAAAAATAATTTTCCCATCAGAAAAAATAATTACAATAATGACACCAGCTTTTTGGATTTATAAGAGCTATTTCAGCTCAGAGAGTTCCCAAGAATTACAAATTAAAAAGAACTGCGCCTATGCCACCTTCCTGTCACTCTCTTGGGAATGGATCAACATCCTTCACCCTTCATTCTGGTGGTGGAAGTCATCTACTCTGGGCAGAAACACCTATGAAGACAAGAAGAAAACAATTCTTCCGCTTACATCATGAGTCCAAGGCACACGGTCTGGCTTCTGTCCTTGAAGGGGAGCTTTGAATTTTTTTTTTAAAAAACAATTTTTTTTCTTATTTCTAATGTTTTATTTTATTATATTTACATGGTTGGAATAAAGTTGAAAGGGACTCATTGTACAGAATATATTAATGAAAGCAAAAATCCCACACCTTACTGGGATATTTACTTTATTTTCCCAGTATTTTGTATAACTGTAAAAATTAACATAAATTCACTGAAATAATTAAGGTAGTCTTGGTTTGTGAGCTTTATCAAATAAGCATTCCAATTAATTAACACTTTGGAGACTTTGCTGATTAACATGTACTTCCAGAGAATTAAAATTAATTCATTGACTCTTTGGTTACCCTTGCTGCGCTCTTTAAGTTTTGCTTTCCGAGCCCCTTTTTAATATATACCCCTCTTTTCCAAAACACATTACCCTGTGGCAAAAAATAAAACAAAGAATTCACAATGTACTGAATAGACACCTGTATTGTTCATGGCTTTTGTAAGAATATTAGTCAAGGAAAATAGACATAAAAACCTTCATAGTTGTCCTGAGGTTGACAATGGATTTTACTTCTCTTTTTTTTTTCATATTAATATAAAAAATAGTGCAAGCAGTATTTAAAAGCTTTTTAATGCTGATTTTTTAACTCAGTTTAAATTTCTCAGATAAGTTATCTAAAATATGTCTGAAGCACACACAACAAAGACTATAAAAATTAAATTGATTCAGTAAAAATTAAAAATTATATCCCTTTTCTTTGTATTATACACTTGGTTTTCAGAAACAAACTGACAAATTTATTGGAGAACTACTTACAAATACATATAGTAGGTGACTTACATAAGTTATAAATAGAAATATCCATGACAGAAACCTGACCGAACGAGTTCCACTTGCTCTATCAGAGAACACAAGCATTGCACACAAGGAAAATGCAGTCAAAACTGTCTTGCACAAATCCAAATGTAATCACCGAATGTCACATTGAAACTCACCAAATAAGACCCGCATCCACCCCATCTCTTCCAAGAAAATACAGACTTATACCATCTCAACTATTTAATACATGTTTGAAGTGACAAGCTTCTGGAAACAAAAGCACTGACTGTTTATGGATAGAGCTAATAGCTTTGTACAAATTATATTCAGCCCAAACCTCCACTGATCTCAGTGCAAATTATCCATGTCTGCAAGATCACGTATGATCTGAACAAAATCTGCCTGCCAGTGTACTAGTGAGATCTATCCACTGAAATATTCATCCATCGATTTTAGAATTATTTTCCATTACATTTATGTTGCTTATGGTACAGAACAAGGTTTCACAGAATAACTTGTCCAAATCACCACAGAATTTCCAATGGGAAGACAAAGGTCACATTTTTCCTCTTGTTACAGATCATATACTACCTATTAAAAGTACCCAGTCATCTGTCAGATCTATGGTGACCTATGTCTTTATGGAATATGTTGAGATAATAGCACATTGCAATAATGTGTTTTCCTCCATGGAAAAGATATGCTGCTGTTCCTGGTAAGAAATAATTGGTGCATAGCATATAAAGTCAACATTTGAACCTAATGGAGTATAAAGAAGGTGGTATTTCTCATAAAGGAAATATATTACCCTTTTAAACAGCTTTCAGTCTTGCACGTAAACTAGGACTTAGACAAGCCTGAGAAAGCGGAAACCAGATGGCAATGGATTAACTTGCCTGCATAATTCTAACAGCAGAATGCGTTAAGTTTTTAAATGAGAGTGAAAGAAAGAATAACGCCCTCTAACCACCCCTTTAAAAAATACAAAGCTAAGTGGAACAAATAACTTTTTTTTGTTATTGCTATATCCTACCATTTGTAGATATTCATTGTGTTTATTTATTACATGGTTTACATAGTGCATTTTTTTTACAGAGTAGCTAACATTAAATAATGAACTCCTTATCTTAAAAATAAGGTAGTGTGAATCCCATTTATTGCATTAATTTATCAACCTTTTAGTTTTGTTTTGCATTAGCATATGCATAACAACATGCAGATTGTAAATAAAGGAACTTTTTGTGCATAGAGTGACTTTTAAAAGAATTCAAGTGTTTGTTATACTAGTAAGTGTGTGAAGCTGATTTCCAACGTTAAAAGCAAATATGACTCAAAATTTACTAGATGAACATTTACTATTTTCACCTCTGTTAATATTTCATTCCTTTTCTTTTACTGTGAAGAAGCAGTGCTGGAAAGAATAATAATATAAATTCCTATACTGGCCTGACTCTTGAGAGGATAGGAAAATGGAAAGTTTGATCATAACATCATCTGTATTGCTTCATGTTGCTAGGCTAAGACGGGGCATGAATCTTTCTGGCCCAGACATATTAGTCAAACTAAGTACTAAGACTCATACAGTCTAAAACTAATACTAAGTACTAAGACTAAGCTCTTGGTGCTTTCTTTGCAACACACACAGACATGGTTGAGGAAAGTGCACTTGTGGAGGGTAAAGCTTCTCCAAGAAGTATTTCTTCTGAGAATACTTAAAGAGGAAATAATAGCCACTAAAGTTTGAATCAGTTATGGCAATATTCTTGAGATGCCCATTTAAAGTTCAGTATTTTCAACAGGCCTGAGTGAAATACCCGGAAGTTGTATAGTATGTGTAATTTTAAAATCTAGTTCAACTTCTCTTGTTTCCCTACTTCGATCCTTTATGAAATAAAAATAACTAATATTAAAATAGTTAATGTTAGCTTGGTTTCACATTAATCTCTGTTATGAATTCTGTAATCAATGACTTATGTTTTGTATTGTTTATCACAAGTCCTGCTACCCGTATGGGCTGTTTCTCTCATGGTTTACTGGGGAAATTCTAACATAAGAGAAACCAGGGATGGGGATTCTTGGAATAAGTTGGAATTTCTAGGCTCATTTATAACATATTTTACAGTAAAAATTACTTTAATCAAGTGCACAGATTGTGTGCTAATATTTGCTGATTTAGCTACTTTGTCTAAATGTAGCAATTCTGCTAACATGGCTGATCAGTTTAACTAAAATTCTATGTATAGTACTTATTCAAATACATTTTGAATGAGCATGGTTATCTTAGAAGTTATTAATTTATTGGACATGTATCACTATTTTTTGAAATTAGTAATCTAGAAATGAACATAAAGGAACAGGACAACTAAGAATTATATAGCAAAACCAGCCCCCTTTAGAAAGTTACTTCTCTGAGAAGGTGTTTTAAGGAAAGTGTGTGTTATGCAAGATAGCAGTATTTCAACACCTAAAACTTACTGTAACCAAAAAAATTGTTACCTCAATTTGAACAATAATATTCAGATAAAAATTTAAATATGCATTCTTAGCATCAACGTTTTTCTGACTGATCAGTTGTTTACAGTTCAGGTTTGCCCTTGTTCATGGACTCATTAATCTTTATTGGCCTGACTATGAAGCTCTTTTTTCAAAAGAAAGTCTTGCTTAATACTTTTTTTAAAGGAATTTGAACTCCAGTTTCAAATATGCAGTCCTTCTGACCTCAACTTCAAAGGTGTAAACAAAACAATAAAAATGTTCTATGGGGGAAAGGAGTGACTCCAAATCCCCTCTTGTTATATGCGAAGTCTGAAGAAGACCAGAATTAAGTCAGTTTCATACAACTGTGCACCAGATGGCGAGAATGGAGGTTACACCTGTCCAGGACATCTGCTGAAAATTATCAGCAACAGTGGCATAAGAAGATGCTGGGGACCCAGAGAAAATTACATGTTTTTGTTAGCTACTAAGATTGTTGCTGAGCAATTCTGTCCTTGAATCTGCCTTGTGCATCCAAAAGAGAGACGAGGATTTCCAGTCATACCACTGCGCACCACAATGCTTCTTGCATCTAAAGCTGTAACATTACACACAAGGCTCACAGTGAGATAATGAATTGTAATAGGTAAAAATGGACACTAACACCTATACAATAGCTTTTGAAACTTCAGAATTTCACATTTGTAGAACTTGTTACAAAAGACGTGATCAGTACTCGAATTACCCTTAAGGAAAATTAGTATTTGTAATACAACAATTTAAGTTACTCTATTATCAAATAAAATTTGAATTTTTGGACTAAATGTCAAGCTGTTGAAATTGATGCTTGCTACCTTAAAGGCTTATTTTAATAATGTTTTAAAGTGGTTCTAAGATCCTAGGTCATTCAATTTTCCCAATTTGACCTAGATACATAAAATGAATTTCTGTTTAAAATTATATATTTAAAGTTTACATTAAAAAAAATCAAGAATACCAAAATGAACATTTCTGATCTATCATGTGAAATTGTTACTTGTCTTAACTGTACAAAGTTTGCCAAAGGTTTAAATTTTCCTTTTATTTTAGGACAGGGTTTTCTTCTGTTTTTTTTTTTAACACTTAAAACTCTCATTGGGCAGAAAAGTCAGCTCCCTTCTGTAAATGTGTTTGGATAGCAATGATTCAGTAAGAAAAAGCCATTAGTCAATATCAACTCAATATTCTGGTAGGTGGATGAAAACATTCTTTTTTTCACATTCTGGTATTCTAGCTGAGATGAAACCTAAGTTTGCAGTGGTAAGAGGAGCTTAAAACATCTATTCAAACAGTTAGGAATGAATTACTGAAATGTTAAATAAATGAAAATGCAAAGTTGGCAAGATTTTCAAGGAAACCATTGCAATTTTCTGTCTCATTTTTGTCAGTTGGACTTGCATTTCAGTTATTTCAAAATATACTCTAATTTCCTCCTTTATTTTGTCAATTGAAATTCAATTACAGTTATTTTATAATACACTGTAAAATATAATATAGAATGTATTTTCCAAGACTATTGACACTTAGTAAGGCTTGCTTTCACTAAAAATATATACTCAATCATGACTGAATGCAACAGAAAGATCAACAACATTGTCTGAAGATTAATAAATGCAAGGATTAGGGAAATTAATTGGCAAGGTTTTCTCTGTGTGAGAGAAGACATAGTATATTAGATAGAGTTAGGAGAAATTAATATCTAGCTGCATTATATGAGTGTGGTTTAGTTTCCCCCAAATAGTTACATTAATTTAATATAGTTTTAAGTTTTTCAAAGTTCTAATTACTTAATTAAATGCCATTTAGGAGATACCATTTGTTATTTGTCAGCACAGAGAGGCTTGAGGAAAGAGAAAGAATGCTAGAAGAAGAAAAACTCTTCAAAAGGTATTTTTTAATACCACCACAATAAGCCTTTCCAACCTGCAGTGTAGGCTGGAAATCAGACTGCTGGCATTCAGCACTTTCAAATATCAGATATTAACCTATGCAAGTACCCAGTTTCCGGCTTTGGAAATAATGGTTAGGACTAGACAGATAAGAAGGAAGAGTCTAATTAGATATTTCTAGAACTAAATGCATTCAAAATGTAGACATTTTTAGAAAACTGTGTCATAGAATAACTAGTGATTACTTTACCTCTACTATATAATGTTATACCTCCATAACTCTCAAGAATCTGGAAACTGAGGTAACAAAAGTAGTTATCTTGACTTACTCTCAGATTCTTTTCCGAAAATTCAATAGAATTGAAGAGTTGGTGCTTCTGGGAAGCACACCAACCAAAAGAAATGTGTCTTGTGTTCTAAAATCTGCTGTATTGCAAAGAAAATTGAGTTTGCCTAGAAAACTGAACTCATTATTTTAAATTCTTATCAAATATTAAATTTCACATTCAAAGAGCATCCTCTCCTGTAAATATATTCTGCTATCACAATACACTATGCAGAAAATATCAGTTATATTAAATGCATTGTAACAAAGAGAACTTTACAAATGCTGTACAACACAAAGCATGCTGTTTTTTCTTTATTCCACATTGTCTTGAAGGGGTTTTATGACAAAACCCATGAGAAATGTTTTTTGATCCAATTAAACCATGGGTTGATCTACAAGGTCCTATGGTAATTTCATATTTTTCAAGTGTAAACATTATGTATAAATAATCACTCATCATTCCATTTTAAACTTAAACTAACATGGAATGTAAAGGCAAATACTTAAAAATCTACTTGGCGATTTAACTTATAGCAGCACAAAATCATCCTGCCTTATCTATATACTGACAGTATTGCTGCAGATTGTCAGCATGTAGATTTAACTATGTTATAACTATGTTATCTTGCCCCATTTTAAGAACATGACATTTTAATGATCAGTTACGTGTGAAATATTTCTGATATGAAGACAATAATAACTATAATGAAAAACAATTTGTGTGCTAAAATTACATGGAAGGATTGGGAAAAAATATCAAAGCAAACAGATGAATACATATTAATTGTCCATACAATTTATGTTTGAAAATCACATGATATGGACCCACATGCTCTCTTTCAGGGTTGTAGACAGCACTTTCCAGTAGACAATAATAGTAAAGGACATGCTGTTCAAAAAGCTAGACATGGATCTCTTCTGAAACTACCCTTACTCTCTATTTATCACTGTGATAACGTCAAACTTTTGCTTGTCTTTTAAGACCTTAATTTGGAAAAGAGAGCAGGTATTCAAGGATAGCAACAAAAGTGTGGCAAATTTTATTTTGTTTACAAGGTAATTGAGAGTACATACTACATTCCTATACGATGTGTTAAAAAGTAGTTAGAGGAATGTAACTTTCTTAATCTTCTGCACAATACCGAGTGCACAATGAGAGTTTTATACATTTGCATGTGTGGATATGTGTGTGTGTGTGCACGTGTAAGCATGTGTGTTTGTGTACACTGTACCAAACAACTTCCATTGTAGCATTTCAAAGGATTTGCTAATGTCACAATTAACCTCACAATGACAGAAAAGTAATTCAGTTTTCCCCTTTACTTACTTTTAATCCCCTCTCTTGATTATTCATGGAGAAGCTGAAGCAGAACAAAGTTATGAATTTTGCCCACTCATTTACACGCGGGGTAACGGAGTTCTGGCCAAGCTCAGAAGAAAACAAATTTAGAGGAAGCATTAAGTCATAATCACATGCCACCTTCCACAGAGAAAGAAAATTCTTTTCCATTAAAAAGTCCAAAATATTGCTTACTTTATTTTATTATAACTCAGGCTGAAAAGTAGAAATCATGACCTTTGGTTGCCTTTGAATGTGTCCCAAGTTTAAGCAATTGCAAGAGATTTGAAGTCATAGCAAAGCATAAAGAAAGTAATCAAAAAGAACAACAAATATAAGAGTGTATAGATGTGCACAATTTATAGTACTGAAGTCTTAATTGAATTCATGCCTGCTCTACTTTATGAACAGAGCCATAAAAGCTCTCTTTTGTCTTTATTTAATTTGTTTACATTAGATAAACTAATACCAAGAGAATCCCTGCTGTTGATAGGGTCTTAGTGTAGTTTAGAGATCGTGATTTATACTGTCACAGTATCAGACTGAGTGCAAGTAGGTTTAAAAGATTTTGAACAGAAGCCCCTAATGAACCATATTTATCCAGTAGAAATGAGTTCAGTCATCAGCTCACCTAAAGCAAAGAATAATCTATATGTACTTAGCTAGATCTTCAAGCTAGCTTAAGCTTACCAGTACTCATGGCTAGAAGTGAATGAGATTTGCCATCATCTGATGAGAGGACCTAACCTTCTCATTAGATTCACAAGAAAGATTCTTGTTACGCCTTGCAGAGTCAGTGCCCTACCTTACTCTTACAATCAACCTGATTTCAAATGTTTTCCACGTGTGTATAGTTATAAGCAACCAGACAGGAATGGTGTATCTTTCCAAAGATTACTGTGCCAGTGCACCACAAGTGCCTTAGTCCCATACATAATGCAAATGTCACTAATGCACTTCTGAAAAAGCAAAGAATATTTTAACTCTCCTTAGCTAAAGGCTTACTCTAAATATCCCTTACACTGAGCTGTAATGTCTTAGACTATATATCCTGAGTTACTCAAGTAGTTTGCATGTTAATATTTCTGACTAAACACTTTTAATCCAATTTAGTCCATTATCCAAGCAGTTTGCATGGAATATTTTGCAAAATCATGTGTTTAAACCTAAAGTACTAAATGACAGGAATTTACCCAAGATGTTTATTTTTGTCCTGACTATATTGGTTTCGGTACCTGGATTAGCTAACAGCATCATTCCTCTTCCCTGCACATTTTGTTTTGTGTAAGTGACAAGTTAATTAATACTTTGAGAAAAAAAGCGCATATTTTTAAAAACAGAAAACAAATATATAATTTCTACTGTAACAGAATCGTGTTGTCTCTTAAAATTACATCATGAGTCTTAGCATAAGTATTTCAAACCTTCAAAAGAAAAAAACCCAGCATATCAATTAACGATTTTCTTCAAGAAGTGTAGAAAACTGCTAAACATTTTTTATATTACAGATATGGTATTCCGATGTTTTTGTCAATGGTATTCATGACATAACACTATATGAACCACATTGATTCCTTCAGATGGAGGAACTTACAATAAGAATTGCTTTTTGTCTTATAGCTTTACAGCATTGTTCTTCCATGTGCATGTATGGGAGACTATTTATCCCCTTTCATGATCTTACTTCTTTTATGTGTTTTGCAGCCCATGTGCAAAGCTATCCTATACAAGAAAAATAATGAAAAGAAAAGTGAAGACCACAAGAGGAAACTTTTATTGTTAATGTACATGTAGCTATGCTGCTTTAATACTCCTAAGTCAAACTTGCATTTAGTTTTTTCTGTGCACCTTTTATCCTAATTTACTTTTTCTCACAAATAGGATATGCTCTATAAAACTTATATTTGTTTTCAACTATTCTAAACTATTTCAGCTGGTGGAATATATAAATACATAAATAAATATATAACTGCAGATTCATGCAAAGTGCTTCTTACAAATTTTGAATAATGTTGGAGGGATTAAAAATACTAGAAAACAAATACAAGGAGCTACACTTCTCATGTAGATTACTGTAATGCAAACACGATGCTGCACCTCTTCTAACTGCAGATGGACCAACCCAAAAATAGTCAGGCCAAACCACTTAAATGGTATATATATCAGATATCATCAGTTTGATTTCTTTAGATCTTTTCATTTGTGCTGTCAGCAAACTAGTAAGGGCAGATGCATTAGCTCTATACGAGCAGCTGAATATCCCTGATCACATTTTCACCTGGTCCTTGAAATTATATAGCTTTCACATAATTACTTGTCAGTGAACCGTGGCATTGATTTGTCATCTTTTAAGTATTTTTTTATCTTACATCTTCCAAGTTCCCTTTTAAAATTGAATGAAATGTTGCTGTGACATTGTTTTAAAGTGAAAAAATTTTTATTCAAATGTATGTAGGTTCTTCTTCCACATTCTTTTTGTGTTCTTTTTGAGGGAGACAAGAGCATTGAAAAGAACTCTCAGACCTTAATTTCTGTGATTAAAGAAAGAAACTTATCTTACAAACCACTTCAGAAAGACATTGAGTATGGTGCAGAGTTGTTTAAAAAGTTACTTTATCCAGGAGCTGTTATGATGTCATCCATAAGTGTACTTCTTTGTCTATACAGTACTTTTCTGCGTGCTCAGTGGGGCAATATTTCACCATAACAACCATAGTTTATCATTTAACAGATTGTGTGATTAATGGAATGTATCATATTTTAATCATCCTTAAATTTTTCCTCTTCTGTCATGCTCAGAGGTATTCATTGTGTTTGCTCTGAGCTTCTTCATAGTTCTCAATAGGTTTTTTTTCTGTTAAATAGGTTCAGTGTCAAACTTTTTAAATCTTTACCTATATATATGTATATATATAGTAAAACATACTCAAAAATATGAAATCCAATGGAGTCCATATGAGTGGTCCCTGATAAATGCTAGATGCAGAATTTCTTCCAGCAAGATACCCACTTTTACTAATACCTAAAATATCTCATAATCTCGAGATATTTGTTAGCTGGTGCGGTTTCCAATTTCAACTCACAATTCTGTCCATAAATTTTCACATATTGGTTGTTTATTACACAGCATCTCTCAAGCATTTTAGTCTTCTTTTAATGTATAGAATCCTCACATGATAGAGCTGAATCACATTACGTAAAATGCAACGTTGACATTCACAGAGTGAATGCAGCCAAACCAGGAATCTAGCTCTATCCTATGCGCTTTCCAGCAGATCATATTTCTAATTTGTTTCACTACTCCATATGTTTTGGCTAACTTGTGCTTTTTGTGTGAAAATAACATAAACTAATACAAAAGAGGCAAACCTAGTGATTTGAATGAGACTCAATTAAGATTTTATTGACAACTGAGGCAAAGTATGAAATGAAATTTCTGAGGCGGTGAAAATTTAAACAAAACAAAACAGGAAAGCAATGCTCTGAAATCCACAGGACTGCAGAGACACCCAAGGAATATTTATTTGGCCATTAATAGGAAAACCCCTCTGACTCCAGTCACATTAAAGTTTCACACTGATCTCCTTTTATCTCTCTGTACAAACCAGCATCGTTCACACTTCTTCATGTTTTCTAGTCAAGTTAAATGGGTTTTACATTGGGATGTTTATGTACAAAATACTACTTTACCAAAACCTATCTTCTTGCCCTTCCTGGTTTGGGGTTTATTTGTTTTCAGTTATTTTTAAACAGTATTTGTGAAAGTTTTTTTCTACAAGGTATCCATAAAAATATTTTTACACTTCAGATATGACAGAATACTAATTATTATCAAGTGTGTCTTTTACTGAACAAATTCAAATATTTTATAAGTGAGATAAATCCAGCTCTATATTCGCTAGTAGCACCTGTATTTACTAGTGCTGTAGTATATAACACTAATGATCTTCTCAGGACTGCTCCATGGTGTCACTGCAGCAGTTTTGATTCTCATTATCTGAAGCTGTATATTAGTCTATGCTCATGGGAGTCAGTGAAGTCATGATAATTTATATCAGATGAGAATTTCGCAGGATCACCATGCATCAGTCTCATGCAACTCTATATTAGTGAGTCTGTGTTGTCAGACATTAGTATACCCTACAATGTCTTTGGAAGGTTTGCAATTACTGTGTCACATGAAGAAAAACCAACGAAATTTTTAGAGGTTCATTTAAGACCCATCTGTATGCTGAATGGCTCCACAAGTCTGACAAAGAGGCTGTTCAACACACATTTCTGAGCTTAATTTATCGGCAGATTTTAGGCTTAAGACCCTCCCAAGGTATAATGGGCAAATGACAGTGACTGCAAAACTATTTCCAGTTGAGCAAATGGGGTTTGTTTGCCAAAGTTCAGATCTCTGCTAAGCAATGCAGCCCTTACAAAGCAAAATATCCATGCCTGTATCATAATCCCTAGAGAATTATTAGCAGTGATTCATATTTCTGACTACATAGATTTAGTTTGCAACTGTTAACAACTAATTCAGGAAAGAAAAAAGCATTGTACTTCCTCAGTTTTGGAACAAATCTGGTGCCAAAAATGGCTTCCAATTGGCTGGAGACCATGGGCCAAGTCTTTGAATTAATACCAAGAGCACATACTCACTTCTCATTTAATGTAAATGATCCTGGTTTGATTTCACCACTAAGCCTTCCTCAAGCTCTAATTGTTTCCTGCACTTCTAAGAGTTCTTTTCCTTTTTTTTCTTATCTTCTTTAATCCCTATTATCAATTTTCCGTGATCACCTTGATGTTTTTTTTCCCATCTATTCACTCATTATCAGACATTTCTTGGCAACTCAAGAAGAGTACAGGGATCTCGTTAGATCATGCAGAGTGGAAATTAGAAAGGCAAAGGCCCACCTAGAACTCAACCTGGTCACTGTTGTGAGAGACAACAAAAAATGTTTTTACAAATATATTAATGACAAAAAGAGAGCCAAGAAGAATCTCCATCCTTTACTGGATGCGGGGGGGAATGTTGCCACCGGGGATGAGGATAAGGTTGAGGTACCTAACGCCTTCTTTGCCTCAGTCTTTAATAGTCAGAGCAGTTATCCTCAGGGTACTCAGCCCCCTGAGCTGGAAGACACGGACGGCGAGCAGGATAAATCCCCCCAAAATCCAAGAGGAAGAAGTTAATGACCTGCTACACCACTTGGATGCTCACAAGTCTATGGGGCCGGATGGGATCCACCCAAGGGTAATGAGGGAGCTGGTGGAGGAGCTTGCTGAGCCGCTCTCCATCATTTACCAGCAGTCCTGGTTAACTGGGGAGGTCCCGGATGACTGGAGGCTTGCCAATGTGATGCCCGTCTACAAGAAGGGCCGGAAGGAGAATCCAGGGAACTACAGGCCGGTCAGCCTGACCTCAGTGCCGGGGAAGATTATGGAGCAGTTCGTTTTGAGGGTGATCACAAGCCATGTGCGGGACAACCAGGGGATCACGCCCAGCCAGCACAGGTTCATGGAAGGCAGGTTCTGCTTGACCAGCCTCATATCCTTCTATGACCAGGTGACCAGCCTAGTGGATGAGGGAAAGGTTGTGGATGTGGTCTGCCTGGACTTCAGTAAAGCCTTTGACACTGTCTCCCACAGCAGTCTCCTAGAGAAGCTGGCGGCTCACGGCTTAGAAAGGTGCACTCTTCGCTGGGTAACAAACTGGCTGGATGGCTGAGCCCGGAGAGTTGTAGTGAACGGAGTTAAATCCAGTTGGCGACCGGTCACGAGCGGTGTTCCCCAGGGCTCAGTTTTGGGGCCGGTCCTGTTCAATATCTTCATCAACGATCTGGATGAGGGTTCCCTCAGTAAGTTTGCAGACGACACCAAGTTGGGCGGGAGTGTTGATCTGCTGGAGGGTAGGAAGGCGCTGCAGAGGGACCTGGACAGGCTAGATTAATGGGCTGAGGCCAACTGTATGAGGTTCAACAAGGCCAAGTGCCGGGTCCTGCACTTCGGCCACAACAACCCCAGGCAACACTACAGGCTTGGGGAAGAGTGGCTGGAAAGTTGCCCAGAGGAAAAGGACCTGGGGGTGCTGGTTGACAGCCGGCTGAACATGAGCCGGCAGTGTGCCCAGGTGCCCAATGCCATCTTGGCCTGTATCAGAAATAGTGTGGCCAGCAGGAGTAGGGAGGTGATCGTGCCCCTGTACTCGGCACTGGTGAGGCCGCACCTCAAATACTGTGTTCAGTTTTAAGCCCCTCACTACAAGAAAGACATTGAGGTGCTGGAGCGTGTCCAAAGAAGGGCAACGAAGCTGGTGAAGGGTCTGGAGCACAAGAGGAGCAGCTGAGGGAACTGGGACTGTTTAGTCTGGAGAAGAGGAGGTTGAGGGGAGACCTCATCGTGCTCTACAACTACTTGAAAGGAGGTTGTAGCGAGGTGGGGGTTGGTCTCTTCTCCCAAGTAACAAGCGATAGGACGAGAGGAAATGGCCTCAAGTTGCGCCAAGGGAGGTTTAGGTTGGACATTAGGAGAAATTTCTTTACTGAAAGAGTGGTCAGGCCTTGGAAGAGGCTGCCCAGGGAAGTGGTGGAGTCACCATCCCTGGAAGTATTTAAAAGACGTGTAGATGAGGCGCTTAGGGACATGATTTAGTGGACATGGTGGCGTTGGGTTGACGGTTGGACTCGATGATCTTAGAGGTCTTTTCCAACCTTAATGATTCTATGATTCTATGACTCAATTTCTCTGCGTATTACAGAATTTTTTTGCTAAACCTAGCCCCTTATTGTGGGATCCTTAATATATTTAACGTCTGCTAGAATGAAGAACATACTCTGTCTTTCTCTCTGTGTTATTTCATGGTATTGTATGTGATAATATATCTAAGATAAGATGGCATTATGACAGAATATGAAGCAGAAAAGCCAGATTTCAAGTTGATAGTTTTGGTTTAGATAAATGTGAGTAAAACAGAAATGGAGAAGGGGGAAAACGCTTAATTTGAATTCAGAGGTACTGAGCAGTTCAAACAGCTAATAAAAGGAATTGGAAAGAAATATAATTTGCAACAATTTTGAAGAAGAAGGGAAAAAAAACCACGATTACAAATAGTTCTGGGTTTATGTCTAGCCAAGCAAGTAGGAAGGCAGAGGCAAATAATAATGTGATTACTTTGGTAATGATATGCATTAGATACATTATGGGAAACAATAATACTCCCTACTGAATGCAGTCAATCCAGTTATTGATTTTTCTTAATGGTAAAAGCGCTGCTTCAAAACCAGAAAGAGATATCCTTTATTTATTCTCCCTCCCTTATGACCCCCATCTCCACAGTTCCCTTGACGCAGAGCAGTAGACAGAGATAATGGAGTAATGTATATCTAATCTGACACCTACCGGGCCAAGCTAATGTTTCAGATCAAAGTTGCCTGGATCACTGCTGCTATTGAAAACAAAATGTACGAATAACAAAATAAAAAAATCAAACTTAATTTTTGCTTGAAATATTGGCTGATTTTATTTTGTTTCATTTATCTCCTTTCACTCCAGTTTTTAAGTATCATCTATAAGTGTATACTTCTTGCAATGAGTTCATCTGACTGCAAAGCTAGCTAAACCTCTCTGATGGGCTGCTCCAAAGTCCTTGCACACTATTTGCACTCCTTCAACTGATATTTAATATGGCTAGATTTTTAACAAGCTTGCAAAATACGAATTCACCAAAGCTTCATCTTCTATGTTGCAGTACCCTGTTTTCAGCAATGAGAAAGATGTCTGACATGCAGAAACAAATCAAGCTCTACAGCAAACTAAAGTTGTAGTCTTGACTCTTTTTTTCCTATGACAAAAATAAAACCCCTGAATAGGTAAAGAAAAAGAATAAGATTAAGTCAAAAGTCACTTGTATAATTAATCTGATACATCAGTAAAATCAAAGTATTTGTACCAACCATTTTTATTATGGCTGATTTTCATCCCTACTCAGTTTAAGTTTCATTTTCTGAGTGCAAAGAGAACAAAGGAGTTCTATATCACTCTGTTATACCTTGAGAAGATTAATTTAAACCTTTCACAGATGTCTGGAAATGTCCAAGATGACAAAGCTCTGATCAACTAGACAGAGTAGGCTAGCCATTCAGTAGCTTCTACTATCACCAGTACAGATATCTTTAAGATAGGTGCATAACTGATGTATTTTCACATAAAGCAATAAAACAGATAAACACAACTAAAAATTAAACTGAATAAATATCAAGTCTTAGTGTAATGTTACTATTCATGAATGGCCAAACATATTTTTTGACAAAAATATGTAGCTTGGTATGCAAAATAATAGATTTGGGACAGAAAGAATTATTATTTCTGGATCAAAAATTATAATTATATTCAGCATAATCTATTTAAAAGATCTAGTTTTGATACTAGCCTCTCAAGAACTGACAACAAATAACTAAACAAAGAAATCTGTTCAGAATTAATATATACAGCATATGATTCCTGGGTTCCAATCTTATTATGTAAATGTAGGCATCTATATTCATATTTAGAAACATAATTTCTCACAAATACTGGGTCTTCACAGTTTCTTTTGACTTGTGTTGAAAATTTGCCACGGAAATACCTTCTTATGGTGCTAGGAGCCTAAGCAGGCAGTCAAATTTTACTGTTACTACTTGGGTCTTTTGAATGTACTCTTAAAATGTTCTTTTTGTGAATTCCTATCTCAAAGGTATGGCAATGATTTTATAAATCATTCACACTGTTCTTAAATCAAATAAGGAATCTCCTCCAGACTACACAGCTGAGCCAAAATGTGGACCTTGAAAAGAACCTCAAGGAACCGCCATCATATGAAATCACACCAGCCCTATGCATGATCTGCTCCTCTTGTGCTTCTGAGGACTATTGTGGCTTTCACTACAAAGAGAAAGGTGAGTGCATGCGGAAGCAGCAGAAAACACGGAGATGTCAATCCAGCTGTCTGAGTTGGTGAATAGGGTTATGTAAATGAGAACAGCAATAGGAGCTGCCCTTGAAATGGAGAAAAAAACATTCAGCTGGAAGGACTGTCAGAACCAGTCAAAGTGATGACTGCAAGTGGAGAAGGAAAGTTCTAGCAATGCAGAAAACAGGGAGAAAGAAAAAAAGGTTGAAAACCTGAATACCAATTGAAGAAGTGAAGAGTGAAAAGAGAAGCAGAAGCAGAAGAGAAACAAGAGGGAAGAGAAAGGATGACCAAATACAAAAAGATAAACAAATATTGGCCACAGAAATTCAGTCATGTGGACTGCAGTTAAAAGCAGTTGTAGTTTTGCAGTGGAAAAAACCCACTAGTAGAATGGCAGGGAAGGTGGTCATTAAACATTATATTTTACCTGTTTTCCCCTAGGACTGTAGCTCATACCCTCATTTTAAAAATATTATAGTTATCAGCCCGCAGCTGAAATAGATTTAATATTCAGAATTTATGCTGCTTCTGTGACAAAAATGAGGCACTGTGGGAATGTGGAGATCTCTCCTTTCAGTAGATTTTAACTCCTAGAATTTTTACACTGATTTAGGAAACTAGATTATTTTAAAAGTGTAATTTATGTCTCCTCCAACACTTACTTACAGGAGAGGTATGCAACAAAACCAAACCAAAACAAAATCCCACTACCAAACAAGAGCAAAAAGGACTTGATTTGATCTCCAGCATTTCAGGTTGGTAAGCCAGCCAGTCTCTCAGCTTTAGCCATTGAAGAAGTCATAGAGGAAGGAAATCAGTGTTTCACTAAGGCCAACAAGATGCTTTCCTTCTTCTGTCTCCATCCTGAAATCAATGGAAAAACTGGTATAGATTTCAGGCCTTTTCAAATATGTCCATCATTCAATTATACATCGACTTCAACCACTAAGTTTGGCATTTAACACCTTGGCAAATCAGATCCAGTGTACTGCTGTAAAATCTGAAGAATTAAATGCTTTGACTTGAAAATATTTGAGGTGGGAGTTGAGTCTTCTCTTTTCCTGATCACTAGTTCTGATCAAATTTCTCCGACGCTAAGTCAGTAACAAGAATCAAGTGAGCTAAGTACTGATACTTGTATGCTTCAGCTGAATAGCAACTCGTTCCCTGCTTACTCTTAATATGTAACATGGACACATTAAGAGGAATAATATTTTTTAGAATCTGGTTTATAACTGCCAGAATCAATTTAGGTCACTCCTTGGATAGGCACACATTCTAAAATAAACCTAATTTTGTGTGTTCTTGTACAATTGTTGAATAAAGAAAACTAGAAAGATTTTCATATCACAGGCTGTAGTTTCACCAGCATGCATCCAACTATTGTTTTACATGTTCCTGCAGTATGACTCAGACTTTTTTCCTGAATAATTAATGATTAAGAATATATTATTGAACACATAAGGAAATCTTTCTCTCCCTTATAATCTAATCCATTTTCACTGTCATTAAAATGAAAAGATAGGGCATCTCCATTTGCAATATGATAATTTTGCTGGGGAACAACAGGAAAATATTGCAGGAGAAAAAAAAAGAAAAACATTTAACAATTTTTTTTTTATGTTCCACCTACAAATTTAAACATTTCTGAGAGGTTAAGCTATCAAAACAAGGAAACATAAAGGAAGAAAGAAAGTGTTAACTTTTAAGGATTAATTTGGGGGAGTGATAAGGAGACCGACAATTAAACCATTATTTAAGAATGGAAAGATTTTCTTGCATCTTCAATATTAAAAGGAAGATTATTTAAAGGTACCATATTAGGTCCTCTTTTCCATTCATCTTTATTTAGAACCTTCCCAGCTTTAAAATGTACCTAGTTAGTTCTCCAGTTTAGACAGGGATCATTCTTCAAAGATTAAATGCTGTCTTTATCCAGCGGTTGCACTTCCCATATCCCCAGCCAAATATTAATAGAGAGCTTTAGCAAAAATTGTTTGTCTTAATTTTGAATAGAATACTACGGGGACATTTTCATCATTTTCACATTTTCCATGTCTGGAAATACCCAGAAATCTTTGATTCTGCATTTTCTTTCATTCACTTTAGGTGAACTTTAAGTGTTCAAACCAGAGCTGATACTTATATTTTGAAATGTGCACTGGAAATGCAGGTGTTGATGTTTGTTGTCCTGCAAAAGCACATTTGTTGAATGAAAGAAAATCCTTAGACGGATTTTGAAATTTCTTTATGCATTCATTATAAGCCATAAGAATGTGATTGCCCCCCCACTTCCTTAAAATGATGTTGTGGCAATCTTAAATTAATCACCTTCAACAGGCAATGCAACTATATAGAATAAATAGATTCCATATGATTAGAAACCAGGCAAAAATATAAAAACATTAAGCATTCATATCCATAGGCTTGATTCATATATAAACATTGACAAAAACAATGAAAACACATAAAGTTATATATCCTTAAATATAGGGAAATATTATAGGTTATAACTGGGATTCCCAGCTTAACATGTTTTTTAAAATATTCAGCTTTGATTAGAGTAAACTAAACTAAATCCACCTTTCTTTTTTTTTAATACAAGTGTGATTTTGAGAGGATATAACTTTTCTGCAAAAAAGATGCAAATCAAATGAGGTAGAAAGATGAAAAATCTAGGCATCCACAACAATAATAAAGCCATCACCGTCATACTTATGATTCCTATAAAAGTGAAGTCTTCTAAATTAACTTAGTTACATATGCCGTATTTATTTTGTTAAGTAATGATGTCTTGACAAAGGCAAAAAATGTGGGAAAAAAATGTTTATGTATTTGTGGCAGCTGCTATACATAAATAAAAATATGGTGAGTTACAGTTAAAATATCAGCATTTTCTTCCATTTTGCTAGCCTTTTCTTTTTTTTATCTTAACATCACGTTACTTAAAAGAGAAACAGTCTTAATATGGAAAATATAAATTTTAGTATCTTTCATAGCACTTTTCTTTCTTGCTACCGTTTTATATATTATTATTATACTGTCAGATGTATTTGCCCTTGCAGAGTGCTTTGCATTTGCTGCAACTCTGCAAGCTTGTATTGTGGCACTGTTTATATAAGGAGAAATATAAAATGAATATTATTATTTCCACAAGAGAAAAATAACCAGCTTTGTTAGTGTCCTGCCTCAACTGCATGAAACCTTCTACTGCTGGTAAAAACTAAAACCCTTTGTCATCTTCACGTTTTTTGGCTTTGGATATTTTGGCTGATGGTGCTGGAATCCTCCTCCCGCTGCAGGATAACCAGCTTAGGGAAAAGAAAAGTGAAATTTAGCTAAAGAGGTTGGTATTTCAGCTTCCTCCTGAACCTCTATGTGGAAACTGAGGGATGATTTAACATCCACTCTGACAGCAACTGTTGTCTTGTCTGGTCACGTACATCTTTTTAGTGTGGCTGTAAAACCCTACCGAGATGAGCTTACAGTATTTCAGAGGACATCTAGCACTCATTTTTCATGTGAAGTATGCCAGTGAGTGGAGAAACAGAGGGGGAGGAGGAACCAGCCCCAGCACGGGATGCAGAAACGCTCTCTGCGGTCAACCAGTCCCTGCCATTGAGAAGCAGAGCTGAAGCGCATTCTTGTATCTCGGGGAAACAGTTTCCTCTCCTTCTCCTTGTTCTGTGAATTAGGGAGACCAGCTTTCATCTACAAAGACACTTTTCAAATGACACGCAGAGGCCTGCTGTGTATTTGCAGCCTAGTGCAGCACCATGCAGTGGCAGGAACCAAGTGCTGCAGTCTAATGAAACGCTTTAAAATCTATTTCACGGGAAAAATGTTTGCTTGGCAAAGAAAACAGCAAATATGAGTACATCTGAGACTCCAAAAGTTGAATTATTTTAGTAATACAAAATACACAGTTTCCTATTTGATAAAAATAGCATTTTATTTGTGATTTCAGTAGTGAAAATTGGGTGTGGGGATATGCTCTAAAAATGCTGAAAATAAAATGTTAAATGTTTTCAGGGCTCTATGTGAAGGCCTATGTATATGAGAGATATGTTTTAATTAAATTTTGGGGGATAGAAGCTCATTACTTTTGTAATTCTATGACCCTTCACATAAAAGATCTATACTAGGGTTGTTGTTAATATAGTAAAAATAATAGTTTAAAATAGAAAAAGAAAGCATTTAAAAATTGCATCTGCAGCACTAAGAGAATAAAATGAAATGTTATGTACTTTCCTCTTATTGGTAATCAACAGAGTTTAATAAAGGGAAAATTGTGTCCAAGTGAAATAACAGCTGGTTTATTATGGCTGTTATCAAGATCCTACACAACTGCCTGAAAATTTTCACACGTATCCTACATTTTGTCTAATTCATTGAAGCAGATCTTGAGAGACGTTCATTGAATAAATCTTAGAGAGGACTTCAGATCTGGCAATGAAATATGTTTCTCATTCTCCTCTGTGCATATATGTGTGTGTGCATAACCTGCAAAACCCTGAAACACTCGTTTTGCATTCTGCACATCAGTCCAATGCCAAAAAGAGCTAACATGCAGAAATAGCACTGTGCCCCTGGAAAATACCTTTAAAAATTTGCACACATATCCACCAAGACATATTATAAGGAAGAATTAGTGAAATGCTAATGGAAAAAGAGATCATTTCCCCATTAGAAGGCAAGGTAAGCTTTAAATGGAACCAAATTACGTCTGCAGGGTAAGGACAGATCTGCTGGCAGCACTTAAGTAAATTTGATTGAAAGCAGCTAATAATTCCCAAGTGTAGAGATATTAGACTGCTTGTACTGACAGAAATTATATTCCACTTTGATGATCTAATTCTTGAAATGTATAGCAGTAATGCAGAACAAACACAAAGGGCAGAAGCCAACTCCAGGCAGGCACTCAGCTGACAAGTCACTGTCTTCCAATCATTTTTAGCACATTCCCTACATTTCAAAAGGCCAAAAAATGCGTGCAATTCTGAAAACTTCTATACACTACAAATCTGAATTTGAGTTGAATACATGCACCATAACTAGTGTAAATGAATGTTCTGTATGCTTTAAAGCACAAAACCGGCATGACATGCAATTTGAGTCATCCATTGATATTCAAAGAGCTATAATGAGCAGGATCTGTTACTGTGGTTTCTGCTCCTCTTCGCTGGATTTATTCTGCTCCTGCTTTGTGACTCTAAGCAATGATCCCTAAAAACTTTCATGATCAGCTAAATGAGCTTACACATTGGTCTTCAACATGAATAAAGAAAAGAGACATCACAGAGGACTACCTCTGTGTGTACCCCATACTCCTTAAAAAAGTATCATGCTTTCAGGAAATTTCACAGTAAATCATGATCATAGTGATGTTTTGGAGATGGTCTTTGCACTGTCAGCATATTTAGGCCATTGCAAAATAATGGTTAATTCTATTGATGGATGTTGTACAGCCACCATTAGCATCAGCAAGTTATGGGCCATGGAAACATTTCTCAGCTACTCTAGCAGGATTTCCACTTAGGGCTTTAGGTGGGCTAATAAAATAAGATAAAGAATATTTGTTCAAAACAAAATATAAAAATTTGCAATGTTAAATGACTTACGGTAATAATTTATTAATGAAAGGCATCCTCATGTGGCAGTAGCAGCTGTTGACTGAAAGATACTGTCTGTACCAATACTCCTGTCAGCTGTACTTGTTCCACAAAAGCCAGTTCGACTAATATTGAGGTCAGATTTGAATCTTTTCTGGAAAAAAAAAAAAGACCTTTGTGACTTTAACTTTCAAGGAGTTTTTTTAGTTTTCACAACCAGAAATTCAAAATCAGTCACGCCTCTTTTTGTATTGCTTTGGCATATCTCTCTACACCATCAATTAAACCACCTACAAAAGTATGCATTATGAAAGGGATATTTCCAAAGTTGATTTACAAATTTGGAAAATTTTGTTATCCTCAATTTCAATAAAGGGAAACAGGCATGTTGACTTGTTCAAAATCATCCAGAAAGCAAGTCAAGCACACCAAGAACAGAACCCACTTCAATGCTCTCCTGAAACTCAAGCCAGTAATACAGTCATTAGTTTATCACAAAAACTTCAGTCTTTGTTCCACTTCATCCTAAGTCTTTGTTCCACTTTACTTCTAAGTCTTTTCTATAACATCAGTATCTACTAATACTTTCACAGAATCATAGAATAATAGAATTGTTTGGATTGGAAGGGACCCTTAAAGATCATCTACTCCAACCACCCCTGCAATGAGCACAAATATCTTCAACAAGATCACTTTACCACAATGCTCTTGCCATGTCTCCAAAAGACACATATTTGTGAAACTACTGTTTTCATTTGTCTGATCTCTTAAATACCTTCTATCATTGACTTTTCTGTATTTAAGTGTTTGGCTTGATAATTAAGATACCTAAATAAATACTCAAACTAAGGACTGCACATTATGTCTAGAACATTGCAAACATGGTATCTCTATGTAAGAAAACAGAAAAAAAAAAAAGAACCAAGACAAATCTTCTAATCTGATCTTAATGTTATAAAAAAGGTTAGGTCAAATTTTGGAAGAATGGGAGATGATTCAGATGGAACTGGGGGAAATATTTTAAACAGTTTACCAGAGTAAGTAGGTGAGTATCTTTCTTAATAACCTTCTAGAAAAGGAAAACAGAGTGGCTCTTATCTGGCTGGACTTTTTTATAGTCTGTCTCATAAAAACAGTTGCTTTTGTTGGTACAAGAACAGACAGTAGCAAAAGAAAATGATTAAATGAAACACAGCAACGGCTTGTACTGTAAATGGATCAGCTGGGCTTGAGCCAAGTCATTAGTAAAGTTCTTTAGTGGTTCACTGTGGGAGTAATCTTATTTTCATTAATAATAATTTCATTAATGATTTTTGCACAAAATGTAGGGCCACACAAAGCTAAATTGCCTCCAAATATGGGAGGCACTGTAAATATAGGGAAGGATCAGGGTGCAGTAAGGAAAGAAAGGCAGTCTGGAGAACTGGAGATGCAGAAACAAGCTGAAACGCAGAGACTTGGGATGGATACAAAGGTTTATTTTCTTTCTTTCTTTCTGACTGGGGGGGAATAAGCAGTGAACTGGGTGCTCATGACTTGAAAGTGACCCTAGAAATGAAAGAAAATGTTGTTTTCATCAGACACAGGCTGAACGTGTTCTGCTAGTGAAGAACAGCTACAAATAAGCAAATTCATTTCTGTATTGTATCAGTTATCTTCAGAAAGGTTTAAGGAGGACTAAGTTCCACTGGACAAAACGTAAGTTAAACTTCTTTTTGGCTACCCATCTCCAAAAAACAGAGGAATGCAGAGTAGAAAGACAACCAGGAGAAACACCTGTCAGGAAAAGGACATTAAAGAATGTCATTCATTGAGCCTAGAAATATCAAAGAAGAGAACGGATAACTGATGAACACCTGAAATGGAGAGCAACAGAATACACTGAACAACAGTGTTGGTTTACTTACAAATATAAACAGAATGGTTATGATAAACCAGAGACAGAATTAAAAACTTTCTTACTTTCAGGTATTATAAGGCTCTGCAAAATCTGTCCCAGCATGTGACTGTTTTTGAGGAGAGGGTGTGAAGCTGTACAGGAGAAGCAACAGTGGGAAGGGGGAAAAACTTTAACAGTGTACAAAAAGAGGTCATACAACAATAGTGCAGGGTTCAACTTGCTATTCCAAAGTCTTTCCTATTCCTTCTTTTCCCCTTTTATCAGTTCCGAAGTAGCCCTCACAACTTGTCTGTGACATAGGTACTTAGTTTTCTTCCTGTTCAGCTGACACAGAAATATAGGCAGATAAGTTTGCATTACTCTTCACTGAAACATTCTATTATGCTCTTTACTAAAAAGGTACGGTTTCACCTTGTATCAAAATATAATCACTGCAACCTGCAACAAATATACGTGTCACTTACTCATGTGATTTGACTTTTGCAGACAGAGTATAAAATGGACAGGAAGGAAAAGAAAATCAAGCAATAGCTTGATATGTTCATCATTCATCAGCTAATTTGTACACATAAAAAAGTCTAATGCAATTAGACTTGCATCCAGCTTGTCTTTGGCTTGTAAGAAATAAAACAAACCCTGACTAAAAGCTCATTAAAAAAAAAAAAAAAAGAAAGAAAAGAAAAAAAGAAAAGCTTCAGTTCCTTTCATTGACTGGTAAAATTGTCAAAAAAATTCTTAGGTAAAAAGGTATAAATGCTATATTTTTTTGTAGATACATGAATATTTAAGGCATAGGGTTGGAATTTCACATCTCTGAGTTTCTGTACCACCACCTTCCTTTTGCCCACTGGATGATGCTAAATGGGTTACTTGGTGCATTGTTCCAATCAGTATGCTTTAGGCATAATGCACGTAACTCTGGAAATGCTGGGTGGTGCTGCCAAAGTTAACCTGACGACTGATCTTCACACAAACTTAGGGAAATGGAAAAGTATTTACAGATCTATGACATTCTGAATACACCCAAATATTAAAAATATAAGAGATTGACTTAAAAATCTTAAATTGAAATTCAAGTTGTTATTTTGGTTTTATATGTCCAGTGCTGTTTGAGCCCTTCTAGGTGCAGATGGGTTGTATTTGCACATTTGTCTTTGTAGGACTAAATGAACAAATAAAGATCCCTATATATGGACGTAAACTCCAGAAGAAGAATTCTAAGAATAAAACCTAATTTTGCATACAATCGTTTTCTGCAAATTTGTCAATTCTAGATAAACACCTTCCAGCAAGAAATTGCATTGGAACGAGATCAAAATATCTAAACAAATTTTAGTGATGATGTCTGATTGTCACTAACTTTTTAAAAGTCAAAATGGTAAGAGCTCTTAAATTAAGCAAAAGAATGAATGAAAACAGTAGTCAGGCTCAGAGCATAAATGGTTGGTCACCTTTTAGAAACCTTCAGAATTGCTCGATTTGACACTTGAGGATTTTCTCATGACTGTCTTTTGTGATCAATGTTATCCTTGGAGCTACTAAAAGTGTGTTGTCTTTCCAACAGCTGTTTCTTTGATCCATTCCTGAACTCAGTGGAGCTGCCTTGACTCCCTCATTGAGAAGAGTAACAGTTTGGAGTCTCTGGTCTGGTCTCCTATCAATGTTTTGAGGATTAACATGCATCACTGCGATTGGCACTACAGGTGCTACCTGTGTAAGTCCATGTGTCAGTGGGAAGAGACCCCATAGCATCAGGCTGTTGAGCAGATAAGACGATTGTAGCTAAATAGTTCCTAATTCGTGTGAGTGATGTTCTTCTTTTTGTTATTTTATTTTTTCTTGGCCTGGGCTGACCACTGAAAGCAAGAACAGAATATTTTGACAGACACAGAGCCTGATCTATACGTCTCTGACAGTTTTCTACAGTTTTCTAAAGATGGACACCAAATGCTGTTTATTCCATCAGGAAACATCATGCTTTCTGTCTGCATGATCTGGTTAGCTGGTGGGGTTTTTCAGTTTACATTAGAGAGACCTTGCAGACCCTACATTTGAATTTTCAAACAAAAAATTCTAA
Source organism: Calonectris borealis (assembly GCF_964195595.1). NCBI lineage: Eukaryota > Metazoa > Chordata > Aves > Procellariiformes > Procellariidae > Calonectris > Calonectris borealis. The sequence continues at coordinate 12,502,495 of NC_134352.1, read as the reverse complement.
ATGGTGGTTGCATAAATCTTAACCATTAATATTAACATTAATAAATGTAAAAAAGTACTCATGCCTGTCCTAGTTTCGGCAGGGATAGGGTTAAATTTCTTCCTAGTGCTGTGTTTTGGATTTAGTATGAGGAGAATGTTGATAACACACTGATGTTTTCAGTTGTTGCTAAGTGCCCTCCTAGTCCAAGGACAGCTCCCGTGCCTACTGACTGAGCTAGGTACACAAGATGGGAGGGAACATAATCAGGACAGCCAGCCCAGCTGGCTAATGGGGTATTCCATACCATGTGACGTCATGCTCAGTATATGAACGGTAGGCGTGATCCAGGAAGGGCCGATCGCTACTTGGTTATCGGTCAGCGCGGGTGGTGAGCAATTGCATTGTGCATCACTCATTTTGTATATTCTATCATTATTTATTATCATTATTCTCCCTTTTCTGTTCTATTAAACTGTCTTTATCTCAACCCACGAGTTTTTCTCACTCTTACCCTTCCGATTCTCTCCCCGTCCCACTGGGGGGCGGGGGGAGTGAGTGAGCGGCTGCGTGGTATTTGGCTGCCTGCCAGGTTAAACCACGACAGTCCTTTTTGGCGCCCAACGTGGGGCTCGAAGGGTTGAGATAACGATAGATCTGACCAAAGTGTGTTAAGGCAAAATTGTTATAAGCATCCATTATATTGATTGGTCACAATGTTGATGTATTAGCTGTCAAAGTTGTGGGGCTGGCTCTCAATGTTGGGTCATGTAATACCTTGCTTGCAGTATATGTTCCCGTTTGTGCTGTTTATCATTATTTGGAACTGGGCCAAGATTATCATTTTGTTGCTGTTTTATGAGGTGATAAAATCGTTGGTCGTAAGTCTAATTTGGTATCTGTATTCGGCACTGCCGTCATTTCTGTACCTCGGGAACCACCTCTTAGAAATTATTGGTAATTGCACTTGCTTCTCCTCGGAGAATGAATTTAAGGGAGAGACGGGATGGGACACTCTCTCCCACTTGTTCATCTTCCCTTCCATATTGTCAGAAACTCCTTTTTCTTCTATCCTCTTCAAAAGATGTCCACAATATTCCCTGAGAATTTTGAATATCCTTGGGATGTTCAAACAAGCATGTTCATATTGCTATGTCTCCTGAATGTGGTTCAGGCCTTGTTTAGGGTTAAACGACTGTTCAGGAATACTGTCCAGAGATCAACCCTCAGGAACAAGAAAAGAGGGAGGGCAAGCAGCGGTGCCTCATCGGGGCGGGCAGAGCGGCGAGTCTCGGCGACGGCTACAGACACGGTGGCTACTCAAAACCCCACGACAGGCACTGCGGCTACTCCAACCCCCATGACAACCCCTGTGGCTACTCAAACCCCGGCAACAGTCACCGTAGCTTCTCCAACCCCTGCGACAAGCACTGCAGCCACTCAAGCTCCGGCAACAGGCACTACAATTACTCCAACCCCCATGACAAGCACTGCAGCTACCCAAACCCCAGCAACAGGCACTACAGATGAACCAGAGGACCAACCCTTGCTGCTATCCGTTGCCCCTGTACAGAAGAGGAAATCTTGGAAGCGGAGATCAGGTCGTTTAGAAAGGGATGATGAAAGAGCAGGGACATCATGAGGAGAGGAGGAGGAAGAGGAAGAACTCATAAACGAGACGGAAACCACCCGATCCCTATCCCTGAGTGAGCTGCGAGATATGCGGAAACATTTCAGCCGTCGTCCAGGCGAGCATATTGTTACCTGGCTGCTCCGATGCTGGGATAATGGGGCCAGTAGCCTGCAATTAGAGGGGAAGGAGGCCAAACAGCTGGGATCCCTTGCTAGGGAAGTGGGTATTGACAAAGCAAGCGTAAAAGGATCGGAGGCCCACTACACTCCAACTGAGGAGGAGATATTGGCAGCATATGAAGGGATTCGAGCTGCTTCGGAAGTGGTTGGTACTGAAGCACAGCTCCTCCTGGCACCCCGACTGCCGGTGCTGGGCTGGATGTTCAAAGGGAGGGTCCCCTCTACACGTCATGCAACCGATGCTACGTGGAGTAAGTGGGTCGCACTGATCACACAACGGGCCTGAATAGGAAACCCCAGTCGCCCAGGAATCTTGGAGGTGATCACGAACTGGCCAGAAGGCAAAGATTTCGGAATATCACCAGAGGAGGAGGTGACATGTGCTGAAGAAGCCCCACTGTATAATAAACTACCAGAAAACAAGAAGCAATATGCCCTGTTCACTGATGAGTTCTGTCGCCTTGTGGGAAAGCATCGGAGGTGGAAAGCTCCTGTATGGAGTCCTATACGCCAAGTTGCAGAAACTGCTGAAGGAGAAGGTGAATCGAGCCAGTTTGCAGATGTAAAAGCCATCCAGCTGGCCTTGGACATTGCTGAACGAGAAAAATGGCCAGTACTTTATCTCTATACTGACTCATGGATGGTGGCAAATGCCCTGTGGGGGTGGCTGCAGCAGTGGAAGCAGAACAACTGGCAGCGCAGAGGTAAACCCATCTGGGCTGCCGCACTGTGGCAAGATATTGCTGTCCGAGTAGAGAACCTAGTTGTAAAAGTACGTCACGTAGATGCTCACGTACCCAAGGGTCGGGCCACTGAAGAACATCAAAACAACCAGCAGGTGGACCAGGCTGCTAAGATTGAAGTGGCTCAGGTGGATCTCGACTGGCAACGTAAGGGTGAATTATTTATAGCTCAGTGGGCCCATGATGCCTCAGGCTATCAAGGAAGAGATGCAACATATAGATGGGCTCGTGATCGAGGGGTGGACTTAACCATGGACGCTATTGCACAGGTTATCCATGAATGTGAAACATGCGCTGCAATCAAACAAGCCAAGCGAGTAAAGCCTCTTTAGTATGGGGGACGATGGTTGAAATACAAATATGGGGAGGCCTGGCAGATTGATTATATCACACTCCCACAAACCCGCCACGGCAAGCACTATGTGCTCACCATGGTGGAAGCAACCACCGGCTGGCTAGAAACATACCCTGTGCCTCATGCCACTGCCCGGAACACCATCCTGGGCCTTGAAAAGCAAGTCCTATGGCGACATGGCACCTCAGAAAAAATTGAGTCAGACAACGGGACTCACTTCCGAAACACCCTCATAGACACCTGGGCCAAAGAGCACGGCATTGAGTGGGTCTATCACATCCCCTACCACGCACCAACCTCCGGGAAAATCGAACGATACAACGGGCTGCTAAAGACGACACTGAGGGCAATGGGTGGTGGGACATTCAAGCATTGGGACACACATTTAGCAAAAGCCACCTGGTTAGTCAACACTAGGGGGTCTGTTAATCGAGCTGGCCCTGTCCAATCAAGACTCTTACGTACTGTAGATGGAGATAAAGTCCCTGTCGTGCACATAAGAAATATGCTGGGGAAGACAGTCTGGGTTACTCCTGCCTCTGGCAAGGGAAAACCCATCCATGGGATTGCTTTTGCTCAAGGACCTGGGTGCACTTGGTGGGTGATGCGAAAGGATGGGCAAGTCCGGTGTGTACCTCAAGGGGATTTGATTTTGGGTGAAAATAGCCAATGAACTGAATTTTATGATGTCAATTGTTATATGATATTGTATATCATTATTTCCATGGTTGCTATCAATGGTATAGCAGTGAAAATCACCCAGATTAATGAAGAATGAACTAACTCCGATGAAACCGAGCAAAGTGCAACGATGATAGAACTGGACGAGCGCAGCAGTACCGAAATGAGAACTGGCTTCAGGATGCAACAGCCCAACACCACACACCATCTTTCTGGCCCTGAAAGACTGTTATGACAGATGGAGCCCAAAGTTGTGGACTAAAAGAACTCAATGGACATTTATATATATTTATGTATATATATGTATATATATGTATTATATGTATATATGTATGTATATGTATTATATATATATATATATAAAAAAGATAGTGGTGATTAATTGAAAGGTATCGAAAAATGTGAGACCTAAGCATAACATAAATAGTATGGAATAGGGGGTGGATACTGTCCTAGTTTCGGCAGGGATAGGGTTAAATTTCTTCCTAGTGCTGTGTTTTGGATTTAATATGGGGAGAATGTTGATAACACACTGATGTTTTCAGTTGTTGCTAAGTGCCCTCCTAGTCCAAGGACAGCTCCCGTGCCTACTGACTGAGCTAGGTACACGAGATGGGAGGGAACATAATCAGGACAGCCAGCCCAGCTGGCTAATGGGGTATTCCATACCATGTGACGTCATGCTCAGTATATGAACGGTAGGCGTGATCCAGGAAGGGCCGATCGCTACTTGGTTATCGGTCAGCGCGGGTGGTGAGCAATTGCATTGTGCATCACTCATTTTGTATATTCTATCATTATTTATTATCATTATTCTCCCTTTTCTGTTCTATTAAACTGTCTTTATCTCAACCCACGAGTTTTTCTCACTCTTACCCTTCCGATTCTCTCCCCGTCCCACTGGGGGTGGGGGGAGTGAGTGAGCGGCTGCGTGGTATTTGGCTGCCTGCCAGATTAAACCACGACAATGCCCATAACACACACTGTGTGGAACTACACAGACCACTCCCTCCCTGACCAGCAGAGGATTTGGCCCTTTTTTTGCAAGGCAGTCTATTAAAACAAAACAGAACCTTTACTATATATACACACACACACATATATATATTTCTCCCTCAGAACCTATTCCCACTGTGATAATCCACTATGCACAAAGACAAAGTGTCTGCAGTTTCAATCATGCAAGTGTTCAGACTCATGGCTGATATTCAAAAGCATTAGAGTCTTAGCATCTTACAAACAGTAAGAAATAGGAATAAATGAAGTTTATTAGGTTTATACATATGAGACATATTTTTCCATTATCCATTTTTGTCTAAATCCACCTTTAAAATACTAAATTTAAAAACTGTGGCTACTCAGATGTATAAAACTTAGATGATCTTAACATAAAAGCAATTAAAAAGTATATGCAACCAGAGAGAAAGAAATGACATTTCCTTAAAAGACAAATCAACCATGACATCTTTTGTTGTTGTTATTTTTATTGTCACATTTCCTCCCCCTTTTAATTCATCCCACAAGATATCACAACAGCTGCCTTAGAGGCAAGCTGCTGGGAAAGGCAGTATAAACCAACCTACTATTTAATTCCTGTCCTTAGTTATGAATCAGTGAACAGGCTCTGCACAGTTCTTTGCCTTGTAGTTTTTACCTTCCTGATTGAATTTCCCCCTTTGTAATAATTGCTTTTAGCACCAAGAACACCAAGTTACAGAAAACAGTCTCACCAAGGGACGAAGTCCCCAGCTGGGACATGAACTTGTGGCACTGAAGTGCAGGGGAAGGAGTGCATTGAAGCAGTGATAGAGTTTTGTCTTTGTAAAATAAGAGCAGAAGCTCTTCTGTAATTAACTCAGTGCTGGCTGACTCCCTGTGTTTGCTCTCAACAGAAAAGGATGTTGTACAGTAGCTTGAAAAATGAAAAGCCTCTCATTTACACGTGTAAAACTATCCTCCTCTGGAGCTCACCGGGACAGACTGTGGTGCTGTGTACATACAGTGCATCCAGTGGCTGGGCTGGCACGCTGCCTGCACGCTGGCCGCACGCTGCCCACACGCTGCACTCCCCTGGGCCCCCAGCAGCCTGCCTCTGCCGTGCAGCAAGAGGCTTCGCAGCCACATCCAATTCCATTTTGACTTTTGGGGTTTTTCATTACCATTGTCTGAAATACAGCATTTCACTGAGTGTCCAGTCTGAGAGCTGCCAATGAAGCTGAGAGGCAGAAGGTGCAGGCTAGTTCAGGCATTGCAGGGCTCATCACAGGAAAATGCGAGTTTTATTTTCTCTGAGGCCTCTTTTAGAAGACAAGGTCTACTGTGCATTGCTGTGTAAAGAGATTCATGTCAACATAACAGGTTGTCTTGCTGAGCTAATAAAAAAACCCAAACCCACAACTTTGTGGGTAACTTTTCCCCAGCTAACCAGAGCTAAATCAGGCCAATGATGTGAAATGCAGAGGCAACTTGCTTTGAAATGCTTTCATGCTATACTTTCTCTATAGGCACTTGCATTATCTAAGAAAAACAGCTAGAATTCCAATCGCAAAAGGAGAGATTTTCAGATATATAGAGTGCGTTACATCAGCGTGGCTGAATTGCACCCATCCAATCAATAGATGTAATGCTCTTTTCCTTCCAGAAAGGAAAGTAGATTCAAAGAGAACATCTACACTTCCTCCAGCTGGTGTACCAACACCCTTCAGAGGAGGTGAAACAGAGCCAACAAAACAATATTCACTTTTCCTTTTTAAGGTTGAATTATTAGAACCATGAGACTAATTCCATATACAGATACCTCATTTTTTCCCCAGAACATTCATGCAAAACTCTCTTTAAAACCATAACATTGAAAAAAACATTGAAAATAACAATTTTTCTGAAATTATTTGTAGAGGTCTCTTATCAAGTTTGTTTTCCAGTCCCTTTATTTTCGCTTTGTTGCCCTTTTCTCACAATATCTTCCAAGAAAATATATTTTGTCTTTTATTATCTTGGCATTTTTAAAACAATTTATTAAACATTTGTCTTCTGTGGCCGTGATAGAGCCTATCTTTTATTTATTTATTTACAGGATTTGCATCCCCAAATAGTGGAAGGACACCAACTGAATAGATAAAGCAATGTAAAATAAAAACAAACACACTGAAATGTTTGTCAAAAAGGCAACATTTGCCCACACAGTTATCACTGTGTGAAAACTGAACCATTGCAATTATTTCATATTTTTATTTAAAAATCTCCATGCATAGAGTACAGTCAGGGGCAGTAAGAAGTAATATCTTTGGCCACATTTTCCTTTCCAGAGACAACATTTTCCTTTACAAGCATTTTATGACCTTTAAAAAAAGTGCTCCAGAATTACTTTGATTTACTGTATGACTTTGACATTTGTCCAGGCAGCAGTCCTAGAGTTTGCTGCATTTCAATTTGGAAATGAATCTTTTCAAAGGAAAAGAGTTGCACTTCAGTTCACATTTTTCTACTGCCACCATGGTCAGTTAAGGCCAGATACATAAAGTTGTTTAAAGATCTAAAAAGGCAAATGAGTGACTCAGATACCTAGCTCTTAGTACTTAATGCCTTCTTTTGTGTACAATTACCAGAATGTTTTCATTCTGTTTGTCATGTTTATTTGCATCAATATGGGAATTCTTGTAACATCACATGTTCAAGATCAACTTGGATATCAGACAACAGCAATCAGCATCTTAAGCTACTTAAGATAAAAATATGTCAATATTAAACTGAGTTGCTCAAGGTGAAAGCAGAAGTTTGTGCTCAAACAAGGAGCGTGCCTCGCATGGGTCCTCAATACCTGTCAGATAAGCCTTGTACTGGCTGTTCAAAACAGGCATTTTGAATTTTGGAAGAAGCTTCCTGCTAGAGTCTGAAGGTGCATTTCCAGTCTTGCATTTATGGGAATCAAAACAGATTGTCATATTAGCAGAAACAAAATCCTAAAAATTGTGCAGAGAAGCAATCATTTAAGACCAAAAGTTGCCTCATGTCCTGTGAGTCCTCTAAGTCCAAAACTGAATGTTTTCCAGAGGCACAAGCATGTCCAGCAAACAGCCTTCTTTATCAATATGCCTCCATATGGTCTTAATTTCAAAAAATATTATTAATTTCATCAATCTCTATCCAAAATAGATTTCAAATACTGGATACAGCACTTGATTTAGTTTAATGGCAAAGAAGTATTTATGTCCTTTTTCAACTTTAAATGTTTTCGTTAGTAAAACACATTTCAGAGAGTAAAAAGCAATTTGCCATCCAGAACTACCCATATTAACCAAAAATATATTCTACATGTATTCATAAAGTTGTTTGGTTTTCTGTTTGAAGCTAACAGCTGTCTATTTCCTGAATATTACTGCTAAAAGCATCTTTCTGTAAAATGGTAAATGTAAAATGGTGATATGTAGGCCATAAGGCAAACATTTCCTGAAAGGGATGGTCCCAAAATTGTGGCATTACTGAAATCTTCTGGCTTCTTAAAAATAGTTTAGCATTGATAGCCTATGTGATGACAGGAGGCCTTGAACTAACAAAAGTTTGGAAGAGAAGGTGGCTTGGAAAAAGGAGCCTAAGTATTATTTAATATAACACATTTAAAACCAGAAATGAACCATTAGGTTTACATTCAGGCAATCTTTCTTGTTGCATATGAGTTACAAAGTGGTATAAGAGCCTGTATTTCAATATTTCATACCAAGAAAATTATTTTCTAGAAATGTGGTCATATGCTGCCATTATTTTTAAGATCTCTTCTAATTGCATAATACTTTATTTCTGGCAGTCCACTATAAGTAATTTGAAACCTCTTCTGGATGAACTACAGTAATCATTAGGTTCATTATTTTTGTCATTACTGATGACTGCAAAATATTTTCTCTATTTGTCTCTTTATAACAGCTGGAACTCAGATAAGATCTGAATAACATCACAATCACTACAGTTGCTGCACTCCACATATAGATCTAATGTCACTAGTTTAAATAAATAAATAAATACTAAACAAATAATATTTGTATTGAGAATTTAGTTATTATCACCTTACCTGATCTGCCTTCACTGAGTGACTAAACAAACTACAGAGATGTTTTAAAATATAACGCTATAATAAACTGTTAACCCATGTTAAATAGATGAGGTAAAAATCATATGTTGCTTAAAGAAATCATGAGCATCTTGTGGCTGTGCCTTGTTCAGTTAGATGAAAGCTAATCTGAAAAATTTCAGAAGAACCTTTTCAGATTTCGGTGGTGACTGTAGTAACTTCTTCCATGAAATACATGAAGGAGTTTGATTTTAGCAAGGGCTACTTAAATGTAAACTGTCATTTGGCATCAAAATACACAGGACAAGAAGACAGAGCTGTCCTAAGGTGGTTTCGCTTCCAAATCTGGTGTATTACAGAATTACAGAGTGAGCTGTGCTCTCCAAAGCAGGATCTGCTGCTGATTTCCCTTGCTCCAGTGAGTCAGCCGAAATTCCCCATAAAGTAGAACTCGCAGTCATCCTGCCACCACTGAACCCTGCCTCTATAATGAAGTGTATCATGCCTCACCACAGCAGGAAAGGCAAGACTTTCTGGTCACGTAGAAGCACGACACTCTCTGAGACCTAGAATAGAAGTTCTGAAATTCTTGTATTTCAGACAATCCAGGGGAAGTGGAACCCCTATTTTGTGTATTCCTGAAGTCTACCATGCCCAAGTGCTTCATCTCCAGCTCTACACACTGGTTGTGGAAGCTAATTCTGAGAGGTAGTGCTCAGGAAAAGTCTGTATCACAACTGTTTTTCGCAGTTGAGAAATGCCTTGAAAGTCTTAGATGTTTAAGATGTCTACAGGCAGGTACACTCAAAAGCTGTTCTTTCTTTTCTTGCTTTTTCTGTAACTGGATTTACAATTTTCTAATTGACTATCTAACTACTTGGATTGCTAGAAATACACATTGATTTTTATCTCAATGTTTGGATAGCATTTAATTTCATCCATCGACCACAAATAATTCCTTTCTCTGGAAGTGAGGATCCAAATACAAAAAAGTGGTTGTAAACAAATCTCAAAAATTTTTGTGTATTTATCAAAAAGCTACAAAGTTTGGTTTGAATTTCAGTGTGAAAGAGTAAATTGCCAAGTGAAAGGAGTTACTTGCAGGTGTAATTGAGGATCCTTCTGGTAGGAACATGCAATGGAGAAACAGACAAAATCTTCATGCAGTCCCCACATTGCTGTATCATGGAAGTGCCACAGACACCTCCAGCTTCTTCAACAAGACTGAATAACATTGCACATAACTGCTCAAAAGCATATTCGTGTGTTTCCACATGCAGGGATGCTTGTTGAACAGGAATCTAGAATGGGAATTTTCCTTATATCTTGCTTCCAGTATTTCACTGTAAATTCTCCCAGGTGTACCATGACCATGTGTGGTCTCCTTGGTAATTCTACCTCTCCCCCAGCGCCTTTCGACTTCTGTCCTCTCCGTGAACTAACATGAGAGCCTTCAGCAGTTCACAGTAAATTTACAAGTCATTTAGCATAATCTTTGGACAACTTCTCAAACATTAATTTGCCTACAAAAAAAAAAAAAAATCCCTGATTTCTTGATACAGAGCAGATCATGCTGCAGTTAAGCGTTCCTAAGTTTAATCCAACTATCTTCGCTTAAAATCAAAGGGAAAATCTGAATTCTTTCAGTTAATCCTGGTCTCCAAATGGGATGTTCTTGTCTTGTTCTCTTGTCTCTGCTGGGTGTTTAACTTACTTGAATAACTGCAGATTGTTACAAAAAATTCATTGTCTTAGAGAATGAGCGGTTCTCACATCCCCTTCCAAGAATTTCAATTGCTGCTGTTTTAAAGGCAGGCAAGATACTTTCTGTCAACAATATTAATTTGGGTCATGAGTCTGAAAAACTTTAAACTTTATGGAATTTTATGAACCACAAGTAAATCCACATTTCTGTTTGCAGTGCAATAAAGTTGCATGTGTAAGTCTTTACATGATGTTAATGTAGTAGGATTACGGTTATGAAAACCTTCTAGACTACCATAAGTAAAGATATATGAATCTTCCAGGACCTAAAAAATCATAAATATATCAATAATAATTTACACATAGATTTTTTCACATCATAACTTTAAAAAGAGTTTCATAGACAGTTTTGTAATTGTTTACCCTGCAGATTTTGCATTTAATTAGCTCATCCTTGGCAACACAATTTAATTGCTAATGACTTTCTTGAATGAATAATGACAAATGTTTTATTTTTTTACTGAAAATCATTTTGCACAGAAGTTATTGACTTAGTTCTACACAGGATTTATCCACAACTGTTGGCTAGTATTAGTCTTGCCTTGTCTTCAAGCTTGCAATGAAATCTGAAAAAAATAATCAGAACATTTAAGGGAGAGCAAGGTATATCCTACTTAATGCTGTATGCCAACAAATACTACTGGTTGACTCTTGAAAATTTGGCTATACTCTGACCACAACCTACAACTAAGAAATACTATCAAATCTTTCTCTATACTTCACGCAGCTGTAAGCAGCTGAGTTACTAGCCAAGATTTTTAATTCTACAGTCTTTTTTATAATAGTTTCTGTTTAATATCCAGTTTTTGGCTGGAGAATTTCATTGTCTTCAACAGTTCAACTAAATATCTTTTGAAGTGGATTTTTAGTTAAATGTACCAATTTTGCCGGAATTAGAGAACAGAAAGAACTGAAAATTCTAGGTATAGCTATTGTCACTTATCTAATATCGTCACTTGTCACAAAAACGTAAAGATATCCTGACTGGTTCAAATATTTGTAACTTGTCCTCATAACTGAAGTTATGGCTTCCCCCTTACACCAAATGTAGAATAAGAACAGGGCAAGTATATAGGATAAATTCTTGGTGCTATTACTTGCTCAGCTTCCAGCTGTTTACATTTCAGTGCCTTCCTGGGAAGGGTATGGTTTTTCTGTATTTAATAGCTGCCAACAGAATTTTTTTTCCTTAGCTCACCTTGAGCTAAGGAAAACACAAATTCCTAGACTCCACTACATCCTGAGCAAAAACTTCCACAAATCAGTAACCCACTGCATTAGGAATCACTGCTTTTCATTTTTTCTGAACCTGGTTTCATTTGTTTCCCTCTGCTCCTGTACCAGAAGAGAGATACCCATCCAAGTTCTCCAAGGTCTTTGTAGACTTCTATGTTATGCCCCTCAACTGTTTCTTCTCCAGACCAGAGCCCTAGCTTACCCACTCGTCCCTCTTTTGGAAAGCATTTAACGCCTTTGATCATTCTTATTGCCTTTCTCTGAACTTCTCTGAGTTCAACAGGTATTCAGCTTTCGAAAGGCTAAATGATGCTTTACAAGGCAAAATATAAAGGGACTTGAGAAGTTATAGTACAGAAGTAGAAGACAATATTCTAGAAGTAAGGTGTGGTCAAAACAGACAGTAAAGTCAAGTAAAGTCCCCTTACAATGTGTAACTAAAGTAAAAACTATACCCAAATTAATGTACACATCAAGCGATCTGCTCTACAAATTACTAATAACATGATCCAATGATGACTGAACTGCTTGGAAAAAATCCTATTGGTTTCAAGGTCCACAGTGTCAATAAAATTCTGTTTTGTGGTACTGTTGCTATCACATCTCAGAAGAATAGGAAGCTGTTGCTCGAGTATTACAGAAGTTTCATACAGGATAGAGAAACTGGGAAGATTTAGCTTGCTTCTAGCTGAGAGATGGAAAGGGTCGGTAAGTTTTTTGGGAGGCTGAGCAGTGGAGACACAGGGATCTCCCTATCTCCTCCTCTTGTGCCCAGTCCTTTCATACACTAACCCTCTCCACTCCTCTTTTTCCTTGTTTTGCTGAATGAAGGTGAGAAGAAGCAGCCAAAGGCAGTCCTACAGCAAGAGGAAAGGATTGTGAAAGAGGAATGGAAGTGAGACAGAGATTGGTGCTCAGGGCTTCTTCTGCTAGGGATAAGCAAGAGAGCTTTACAGGCAGAAAGAAGAATCAGTGGTTGGGAAAGCAGGCAGTGCTCCAGCAGCCAGCCTCCACCTCCTCTGCCATGAGCTCAGCAGGCAGTTTGCATCCTGCCTGCTTTACCAATGCTTAGAACCAGCCCTCCCTGGACCACAGCCAGACACCCAAATAAAAAGCTTGAATTACATGGGGAAAGTCTGTGTAGTGCATACTCAGGCCAGCTTGGAAACGTGATGCTTCTACACATAAACTGAAGCAATTTAGTTTTGTACTTGCCTATACATTTACTGAAGTTATATTGCTATCTATCCCTAGATTTCTAATTAAATGCATTCATATGGCAGCAAATAGTCACTCTAATCAGTAAAAAGAAAAAGAACAGGAATCACTGTGGTGTGCAAAACACAAACAGACTCTATATCATTTTAGTTAGCTGCTAAATATTTTTAAATGCATAGTAACTAAATATAACTACAGTGTTAAAGTTGAGCTTCAGACCGTTTAAAACAAAAGGTCACTGATTCTCACATGACACAGCAATTTTATGGATTTTGCATGCTGAATAAGCCCATTGCCCATGGGCATCTCTTAGAAAAAGTGAGTTTTTTGAGCCAGGCTTTGAAAAATGATTCACCTACACCATATCTAAAGGATGATATCAATGACAAATTATACCAAATGGCGAAAGGTTTTGTAAAAGCTTTGAGAATATAACATAAAAAGGCAAAACAGAACCCTAGATCTGAAATAGTGTGTTTCCTAATCTTAATGTAAGAACAGCACTCATGGTGCTGTTGGCACTGGTGTTAAGTAATGGACCAAAAATTATGAAACAGTCTCAGCAGCACACAAATTTCTCACCTTTTGCCAGGATTACTAATTTTTCACCATAGCTTTTAGATAAAGAATTATTCTAAACCAAAATTTCTCCACTGTAAATCACAAAGTACTGTAGAGAAATTACCATACTAAGGAACCTGCAGAAGTTTATAACCTGAGTGAAAAATGAGAACAGATTAGAGAACGAATTTAGAAACATTAATTGAAGAAAAGAAGCACCAAGATTTTTTCAAAAATCATTACTGCTGATTATAAAAAACAGTAGTGGTTATATTTTACTGTTATTTCAGTCAAGAACTGAAGGAAAGGAAGACCATCCTGATCTCCATCTATGACCACGTGACCCGCCTAGTACATGAGGGGAAGGCTGTGGATGTTGTCTACCTGGACTTCAGTAAAGCCTTTGACACTGTCTCCCACAGCATTCTCCTAGAGAAGCTGGCGGCTCACGGCTTAGACAGGTGCACTCTTCGCTGGGTAACAAACTGGCTGGATGGCCGAGCCCAGAGAGCTGTGGTGAATGGAGTTAAATCCAGTTGGCGGCCAGTCACGAGCGGTGTTCTCCAGGGCTCAGTTTTGGGGCCGGTCCTGTTCAATATCTTCATCAATGATCTGGATGAGGAGATTGAGTGCTCCCTCAGTAAGTTTGCAGACGACACCAAGTTGGGCGGGAGTATTGATCTGCTCGAGAGTAGGAAGGCGCTGCAGAGGGACCTGGACAGGCTGGATTGATGGGCTGAGGCCAACTGTATGAGGTTCAACAAGGCCAAGTGCCAGGTCCTGCACTTCGGCCACAACAACCCCATGCAACGCTACAGGCTTGGGGAAGAGTGGCTGGAAAGCTACCCAGAGGAAAAGGACCTGGGGGTGCTGGTTGACAGCCGGCTGAATATGAGCCGGCAGTGTGCCCAGGTGGCCAAGAAGGCCAATGCCATCTTGGCCTGTATCAGAAATAGTGTGGCCAGCTGGAGTAGGGAGGTGATCGTGCCCCTGTACTCGGCACTGGTGAGGCCGCACCTCAAATACTGTGTTCAGTTTTGAGCCCCTCACTACAAGAAAGACATTGAGGTGCTAGAGCGTGTCCAGAGAAGGGCAACAAAGCTGGTGAAGGGCCTGGAGCACAAGTCTTATGAGGAGCGGCTGAGGGAACTGGGATTGTTTAGTCTGGAGAAGAGGAAGTTGAGGGGAGATCTCATCGTGCTCTACAACTACCTGAAAGGAGGTTGTAGCGAGGTGGGTGTTGTTCTCTTCTCCCAAGTAACAAGCGATAGGACGAGAGGAAATGGCCTCAAGTTGCTCCAAGGGAGGTTAGATTGGACATCAGGAAAAATTTCTTTACTGAAAGAGTGGTCAGGCCTTGCAAGAGGCTGCCCAGGGAAGTGATGGAGTCACCATCCCTGGAGGTATTTAAAAGATGGGGTGCTTAGGGACATGGTTTAGTGGGCATGGTGGTGTTGGATTGATGGTTGGACTCGATGATTGTAGAGGTCTTTTCCAACCTTAATTGATTCTATGATTCTATGATTCTATGAATATATACGTGTGTGTTTTTAAAAAATATCGACAAAAAAAACTAAAAAAACATTAATTTTTTTATCTGCTGTGAGAAAGACTTCAATGCATTACTTTTAGAAGTATTCTTTGAACCTGTTACGTGAATGATTGATTCTTATTAAGGTTGCACAGCTAGACCAAACAAACCAGGACTGCACACCCATCTAAGCAGCCATAAAAGCAAAAAAAAATGTTAGCCCTTGCAGGTGTAGAAACAGAAGTTTTCTTAGGGAAAGTCCTGACTTCAGGTGTAACTTTCAAGAAAAGTGGGAGGGCCAGGCAACATGAGAAGGGATAGCCCTAATCCCCTACTTGCTCTAAGTGTATTTCAACAAAGTAGATTGTTCCAAACAGCTAATTTTATCTTGAAACATATTTAGTACAGTAGTACACATGTGCTTCTGGAGGATAGTCTTTTTGTGCACTAACTAACCTTACTGTTTGCGGAATCTATCATTGTTGAGACTGTGCAATGATAGATATTCTCAGCATATGGGACTCTTGCTTGATTCCTACAGAAGTTGTTTACTAAATCCTCAGTCATATTGTTCAGATTTAAAAGGTATTTCTGCCATTTCATGGCTTTAGATCAGAGATGTCTAATATTAAGGAAGAAAAACTGGTTCTTAGCTGCTCATTCACCCTTTTCTCCATCCTTCCCCCTCCTCCTTTTTATCTTATGCTGCCTTGTTTTCTTTTATAAAACCAAAATGAAAAAGTTCCTGACAAAAGGCTTCCATGATGCAAAATTACGTGTACTCCCCTCACACTACTGTGATACAAACAGGACTGCTGTGTCAGTGAACTGGATGGACTGCAGTACCAGGCCAAGGTCAGGTGAAGAAAGGTAGGAAATAAATGGGTACAAGCTGGAGTATGCTAAGGTAAAGAGGTATTGTGAGTAAGGGGACAGAGAGATGTGTGTTAATGGGGTAAATCCCGTAGGGAAAGGAACTAGTCAGGAAGCCTCTGTGATCCACCTGTAATGCTAAGAAAAAAAGATTGCATGTCTGCTTCATTATTTTTCGCTATTACTTCCCACGATTTTTTTTTTTTTTTTTTTCAAAAAGGGGGCAAAGAGACAGAGAAGGTAACTGGCTACATGAGTCTCAGGGAAAATTCCTGAAAACTACACAAGAATTATGTAAAGCCTGAGGCAACAGAGGGAAGTTGTACAGATTGTGCAGAACATGAAAACTGAACTTCATGGCCAATTGCTTTAACCAGTTAACACCATCAGTTACCAGTTGTGGATTAAATGTCTGAAATGTATATAAGAATAAAAGCATCGGGCTACCACATTTTGGTTCTTCTTCCCTTGCTTTGGGTAAAGGAGAAAGCACGATTGCCCTACACAAATTCAGAAAAACACAGACCATAAGACAAGCATTTCTAGCCAGATTTTTACATGCAAGATATGCTTTGGTGTGATTAAATTAATATGTAAATAGAACATCTAACTTTGTAATTCTTTTTGTTAATTCAGTGTATCACATTTCTTTTTACAATAATGCAATATTTATTACATTAGCAAATTTTTTTCACATCCTGTGCTTTCTCAGTTCTTGAGCTTAAGTGGAGGTATAACTTTTTGTACCTAATTGTTCTTTTCTCTTTTGTTTCTCTTCATTATATTGTATATGCATTGTTTGCCTTTAGACAGGAACAAATGGTTCTGCCCAAAGAAGCAGCTCTACAACTTTAATGAAGTTTCTGGATGGTGCCCATGATTGATTTTTAACTAATCCAATTTCTTGTAAAGGCCATGTATCTCTTCTAACATCACAGCATTTGACATCACAACCAGTGAAAAGCATCTCACAATGAGGGATGAGCAGCCTCAGAAGTACCACTGACAGCATGCAGAGCATCAGTGCTTTCCACACGGATGTCAGGAGAGAAAAACGTTGTCTCCTTGTTAAGTCTATTTGTGAATAAAGTCTGTTCTTTCAAAACCCAGAAAGGTCTCAACAGCTGGTTTTGCAGCCAGATTTTGCAGTCATCTAGTTCATACTCAAAACAAATGAAAAAGTTAGTGTGAACTAGCAGGGGTCAGGACTTAAAGCCCAGCTTTTTAAGTCATGCATCTGCTGCTGGGCAAAAGTAAATGGATGGAGTTACAATGTGTTTCATTTATGCGTATTGTATCTTTATACCCAAAAGTGAGTTCCATTAACCTCTATTATTTGATCATCTCTGTCCACTCTGGAAAAAAAAAACCAATGGGAATATTTCTATAAACTTCAACGCAAACTGACTCCAGCTTGCAAATTACTCGGACAAAGAGATAGGAGCTCAATAATAATAATTTAATACTACATTTTGAAACAAAATCATAACATTTCATCAGTACTTTCAATTCTTCCCTCCTCACTCATACTTCCCCTTCCTAAACTTTTAAAAAGAGCAAAATATTATTGAGATATTTTAACAGTGACCATATCGAAACTACTACCCTAAGTTTTCAGGGCAGTGGGTTTTTTGGAGTTAAAGACCTAAAATATTTTCAGAATTGTGGTCTAGAACTCAGTAACATCTCATTATCCACGCTAAATTCACAGGATACTTTTTTATAACAATGATCAATGGATGCTTTTTTTCATGACATAGACTCCTCAGCCTAAGTCATTTATTGTATTGTTTCATTACCTTTATCAATTGAAATAAAAATCAAATTAAAATTCCTATATGAATTTTTCTTGCTGCAGTTTAAGCCAATTTGTTCTTCCTGATCTTTGCAACAGCCTTTGCAAACAGATTTCTTGTTTTTCCCCCTCTATTCTTTCATTTTCTTTGGGTTTAAATAGTCACAGTCTCTTTAACTTTCTCTCAGCAGTGATTTATTTTAGACCGCTGATCTGTCTCATCCAGATCTTTCAGATCTTTCATACTGATCCATATCTTTCTCAGAATGTTGAAGGTCTTTCTCAAGCTCCCAAAATAAAGGGAAAAAAACCCCACTTGAGACCTTACTAAAGGTAAATAAATCTAAAAAAAAGATTAATTATTTAATATTTCTTACAAGCTCCGTTTATGTTACACCCTAGCATTTTCTCTTACAACCTTGATGGTTCATGGCTAGTTTCTTGCTCATCATAATCTGAAAATCTTTTTTTTTCAAGTTTGCTTTCTAAACAGTTAGTTCTATCCTGAATTTCTGTAGCCTGTTATTACCACACAAATAGAGTTCTTCATATTTATAATAATGAATTTCATCCTTATTTCCCATACCATACCTCTAATTTGTCAAGATGATTTTGAATTCTAAAGCCTTTCTCCAATGCAGTTGTTAACCAACTTTGTTTCCTACAGCATATTTATTAAGTAAACTCTTTATTCCCTCATCCAAGTACCTAAAAGTACCAAGCAGGCCTCTGCAGACCACCACATTCTTCTATTTATTAGATCACTAATTTTCACTTCATGGTACAGTTGTCTTTTGCATGTACACAACAGTTTCATCTAGACCATGTTTTGCAAGCCCTCTTATGAAAATGTCCTGTAAAGGAATTGTAAAAGATTTTGCAAATCGGATATCCTCTGTTGAAAATCTAGTTTAAGACATATGAAAGCAACAAAATTTTTCTTTCTCTTTTTCTTTTTTTGTTAACTTCATGTGTATTTAAATTTATCAAAAGTTTAATTTCTCAAGCTAGATGCAAATAAAAAATTCTGGTACAGAAATCTAAGATTCCAATCCTCTATTGCATGGACTATTATATAATAATAACTTGTAAAGATTGTATCAGACTAATAGATAAGGATAGAATGGAATAATTACATATTAAATGAGATCTAAATTTCCCATCAAAATGTCATCAGTGTGGCATGCTTGCTGCTCCATGAAGGACATCAGAGGCAGATCTCCTCCCAGAGTGATCTTCATTTTTCTGGCTTTCATCTGAATACAGCTAGATATTTGAGGACGTAATGTTTTCTCTTAAAATTTCTTCTTGAACGTCCTCCTGAATCTTCTGATGAAGATAGATCCTTATTAATGTATTATAACATTTCTCATTTTTTCATTAATAATCATAGCATTTCTACTTCAACAACATGATGTTTCACTAATACAGGGCACAACTTAACATAGAATTCAATATTTTTTCAAAAAATTATTGCTATTAAAGTGAACTAAGCACACAAGTAACAATATTATCTCTTGCATGCTTTTTATTCATAGATAATTAGAGGGACTGGAAATTATTGTCAAATGTCAAAAAAAGGTATTTGGTTTACGTGAAGAAAATAAAATTCAGAAAATAAATAGTAAGTCTAAATAACTGTTTCTAAGAATAGATGTTGTGCTCCTGCTTGACTGCAGTGAAAAGCAGGAACCTTTAAACTATAGTAAGCTTAAGTATAGGATTTAAAATACCTATTTTATAAAATACTATTTAAAATGGTATAGGATTTAAAATAATAAATTATCTCTCTGTCCCACAATATCATTTACTCATTTAAGATACTAACATTTTCTCTTTTCTGATTGTCATTCATTAGTAGCAATTAAGACAATTTGAAAATCAAAATCTTTTGTGAAAAAAAAATTTCTTTTGCAATTGTTGGAAGACAAACTATTTTCCAAAAAAAAGTGGTTATCAAAACAGATTAACATTTAGATTTTTGACATTTAATTTTGCAAATTCTCTTTATTTCTATTTTTTCCCTGATAAAAATGTACAAATATCAAAACAGATTCACATTTTGAAAAAATGTAAAAAATTCATGAAAGCAATCAGCATTACCAAAATACTTAGAAAAAAAGAGCACAACAAAGTTGTAACTTCCACCACTTTTCATTTGAAACATTTGACTTTATTCTAGCAGCAATAGAATAGAAGAAATATTATACAATTTACCTTCCACTAAAAGCAGCTATATGATCTTTTGTTGTAAGGGTTGCTAACAATATTACATTGTTTCCTCTGTATGCAGTTGCATTAATTACAGAGCTATAGTTTTATAGCTATTTTAGAATGAGCATTGTAAAAGACAGATTTTGGCCTCTGGTTTGCTTTCTGTCTAGCACACCACTACTCATGAATCAACACAGATTCCAAATGTAAAACACTGATTGATTTGGTTTGCTGCCACTCATGGTCTAATAATTCAGAAAGGTCACTAAGGGGTGGCCCACATGTTATGGAGATCTTGGGTAACAAGGAGGAGCATGTTGCCCTCACCTGTGCTCTGAAAAAAAAATGGCTAGTGCAAACTTCTTTCCTTGGAAACAAGTTAAACCACAAGACGTTTTTCCAAAATGTTTCCTCCTCCCTTCATCCTTTATTTTAAGAAACAAAATAATGAAGAATTTTGTACTTCTTTTACATGAAAGAGAGATGCAAGAAACAGGTTCGTGTCAACACCTCCCTACAACTGTAACATGTTCAACTGGTTCACATGAAGTATCATCTAGCAATTTCTCTGAGACTGCTCTCAAAATAAGGTATTATTCAGTGTAATGATGGCAGAATCTATTCCTGAGGAAACGTAACCTCACATGTGTTCAAGGAAAAGAAAGAGAAATACACACGTACAAGGAGAATAAAAGAAGAATAGAGACACTAATGTCCTTGGGCAATTGTATTCATTTTTATTTCTCTGTACTGTTTCAATCTAAACCAATTTCTTTAGTGTGGCAGACAAAATTTAGCTTGGACAAGTGCAGAGGACTGAGGACTGAAAAGAAAGACTGCTTTATTCTAAACTGCCTCTTAGTCCTCTGCATTAGATGGCTGAAAAGTTAAGTATACAGCAGTCACTGACTTCAAATTAAGTGGTAATGAATGCAGATTTCCATGAAGATTCCACGAGTTAGTAATTACAGTTTTATTGCAATTGGAAATGGTGAAATAAACTCAGTCTCCACTGTCCCATACATGTAATTGATGAGTTAATTTGTCTTCAGCACTCTCACAGTTTTAATATTTCCATCAATGCCATGAAAATTAATAGGATGCAAAATTTACAAAATCATATCCCCCAAGAAACCACTGTTCACTACCAGTGAAGCATATTTATTTCATTTGCCTTTGGTATGGGGTCACATCTTTTTTCTTTTTCTTTCTTTTTCTTTTTTCTTCTTTTTTTTTTTTTTCTTTTTGCGTTTCTTTTTCTTTTCCTCTTTCTCTTTCCTTTTTTCTCTTTCCTTTCTTTCTTTCCTCAGTGACATTTTCAGACTTGGCATTTTGTGACATTTTCAGTTTCATATTGCTAACACTGGCTGCAGAATTAAAAGTACACCCAGAGGAAGATTTACATTCAGGCACATCAGCTGAGGTTTACATGCACTCCTTTCCTTACAAATATTTACAAATAGACAGCTTTCATATGAAAAGGCTAGGTTGATTTTTCATTTTGTTTTTGTCTCTGTTGTGGTTTCTGTCATGATTCACTTCATTTTGTAAAACTTGTGGCTCCATAGCATTCCGCTGGGACTCAGTCAAACAATAATGAACCAGAGTAAAAAGAAACTACTGCTCTGCAGCAGACTGTAGATGTACCAGATGAAGGGAGACTCTCACAGAATGGGGAAGAAATAATCCTCATGGACACATCTGGAGGAGTGACGTGCCTTGCTGCCTTTTGACAGGAGTATCATCTGCATTTCTGCAAAGGTCCCACTAACTGCTGTGCCAGCTATGGTGCTAATCTTTTGCCAACTGCAGCATTTTTGGGTTTTTGGGGTAAGTATGGTTTTTAATTTTAATTGATGTGTAGTGTAAAATATTACCTCAAGAACAGTCCAAAGAAGTCCAAGAAATGCATCTTTATTTAACCTCCAGGAAGGTGAGGAAATAAGGTGCTCTTTATGGGAAGGGATGAGTCAGGACTGTTTGCACCTGCTATGGCTAATTTTCTTCAAAGTTGAGGCTTTTTACCTCAATAATTTCTCTAATATCTGTGGGAAAAGGACAAGATATTCATTCATCTGACCTGCAGGGCTATTTGCTTCAAGGTCTGAAAGTTTGTCTCCATTTGCATCTACGGGCCACGTTAAAATTTAAATCAAATTAACAAACATCTTATTCAAGTAATATTTAGGGTTTTTTTTCCTAACCTCATATTGGTGTGAAGCTGGTTTTTCGTCTGTGTCAGATCTAGATGGTATTTTTCCATCAGATATTTTTTATGTGGCAAAATGGCTTTTCTGTTACACAAGAATGTTGGTGGTACCCTCTCCTCCTTTCCATTTTCTACAAAAAAGAATACTGTTGAAGTAATTTGTTTTTAAATGGTTTCAATTGTTCAAAGAAAATAGACAAATGTTTAGAAAAGAAAAAATCAAGAGTTTTAGTACAAAGGAAAAGCATCATAGGAAAAGAAATAATTTCCCAACATGCACTATGAGATAGAAAATGAACAAATACATCTAGTTTTCCAGAGACCTATTTAGCCTGGGGAAAAAAAAAATCGAAATATTCAATCTACATAAACATTTAACAATATTCTACTGGATCTTAATTCAGAAAGAGGTGTGAAAAGAAGACACTCAACAAGATACCATGTCTCTCTTTTTCCTTCCATAGTGTGTATTCCCAAAACAGTGAGCATACCCTGCCTAATGATTTAAGCAATAGAAGAAGAGAAAGAAAGAGCAAAATCTAAGTCTAGAAACAGGCAGGGCTCACTGACAGAAGGTAAATTTATATCTACTGTGCTACCAATATACTGATGTCTTCTTGCTGCTGTTTATGGAAGTCACTCAGTGAAGACATAATCATTAAAAGTGCCAGGTTGAAGCTTGAGTAACAGTGTGACTGTCATACTTATTTATATCTACATAGATTTGTTAAAAGCATCCCAGCTATGTTCCAGGCACTAGTATAAATATTAAAAATACAAATAAAATGGCTGTGACACTCAGGGCTGCTGATGGTGTGTTGCGAACCTGCCATACAAAGAAACAGCCTATAACTGGCCATCTTGGTCACCTCAACCTGCGCCTAGCTAGGTAAAATGACCAGCCTTGAAGGTCAACCTCTGGAGGCTCTGCTTCTCTAGCCAGTGATAAGTATATGAGATTTATGACCACTGCATAGACAACAGAAAATCCCCTTCCTCCAGGTTTATCTACAAAACCACTGTGCCTCCTCTTTTTGTAGGTGAAGACTGGGTACCTGTTGGCATCAGCAAGGTTAAACTTAGCGTTACTAATGCACCTATATAAATAATATCAGGCATGAAGCTTGTTCTTATTTTCTTTTACAGCACAGTTTTTTTAAAGATTATGCTGTGTATTTTGTGGTGAAGAAGTCTAAAAATTCCCATTTTCTTGTGATTTTAGTGAGCATTCAAGTGTAAATAGTAGCTGTTTTCCCCACAACATCTGTCTTCTGTCCTTACCGTATTTTCTCTCTAGCAAATGTAATATTCTGTCAACATACATAGCTCCATCTATTTTCCTTACGCTTCTACTTTTCTTCTAGATCTAATTACTTTATATATAACAAAGACCATACCTGTTACAGATAAAAACTTCTTAAGCACAGACAGACTTCATGCTTGTCTCTTCACAGTTTCCCAGCATGCAAGTATGGTTTAAAGTTTATAACTTTAGAAGGCAGAAAAACAATTGATTTATTCCTTACTTATATCTGCAAGATTCTTGGCCTACAGCCACTACTTAGCATGCCTATCAACTAAAAGATCTCCTTCCCTATTATATTGCTTATATAATCTAGCCAGCACTAGAGCAGAGGTATTATCACTGAGGTTTTGTCTAAAAAGGCTCAACAATATGAACAACAACAAAACAAAAAAATCCATTTTGATATTTTCTAATATATTTGTGCTTGCACTCCACAATTTCTTAAAGCATGAGGGAGAAAAATCTACCCAGTGGCAAGTCATAGTGTGTCACAGATGTTACTTACACAACTATAGTAAACTTGTCCACTAGCAAAGTTTCAAATTAATACTATGAAAAAGACCTCTAATCCTGTGTTTTCACTTCTTGACCACTATGTACTGCTCTGGTCTCTGCAGCTCCAGAATGCAGATAGTGTAGTTTGAAAAGATATAAGAAGAGCTAATAAAATTATTAGGAAGAGGGACTAGTTGCCTTACAAGGACATAATAAAAATGCTAGAATTCTTTCTCCATTTGAAGAGGAAAAGACTGCAGAGGAATATAATTCAGGTTTGCAAAATCATGATTGTGATGGTAAGATGAATGCAGAACTGCTACTCAGGAAACTCTGTGAGGAGTCATGGGGTGCACGCTGAAACTATTAGGAGATCATTTTGAAAAAGAAAAGACAGTGCTTTCTTACATAGCAGATAATAATCTTCTGGGACATGGCATCACAAAGGATTTACAAAAGCAAACTGCATTAGCGAATTCAAAAAAAGATTAGCCTGATTTGTGGATAACAGGTCTTCAAACAGACCTGTAAAGTAGACGGGTATTGGGTAGCCTAATTAATGCTGGGATGATTGTGGGAGCTGGAGGAATATGAGGGGAAAGGACCACCAACATCACTGCCATTGCTGGAGGGAGACTACCAGGTCAGACCGACCATCAGTGTGACCTCCCGGGGAATTTCTAACATTTCTTTGTTTGAATCATAGCCCTTTTCATTTGCTTTCAAAATCTGACCTGTGGATAACCTGTCATAATAAGTTTCCAGGTCAAGCCATGTTTTCTTTTTTAGTGATGTATTTCTCAACTGTCTACACAGTCTTTGAGATCACCTGAAACTTAAACAGTAACCTATTGTAGCTACTCTTCCCAGTGAGGACAAATCTTCCCTTGGAGGTTAGTCCACGACAGCTTTATTAAACAATATTTAACATTTTTTCCTAATCTCACAGTTCTGATAGTTGAGGATTCAAATTCCAATGATTTCACATAAGATTTTTAATAGGGAACTCATTTTTGCCTCAGGTCTGGAAAAATTTCCATGTCATAAAGAAAAAGGCAGTAAAATTTGACACCAAAATCCACCTAACTTGATCAGAAGCCAGGAAAAAGCAGGCAAGGGACTGACTTGTCACCTATAGGATGACCTATGTGTAAAATCACAAAAGAACATCTTCGCTTTCCTCACAGAGGTCTGGCCTATGGATAAATAGCGAGATACATACCCACACACTGTTTCCAGTCTTTTAGTCATCATAAACCACTATAAATAGAACAAGAAAAAGAGCAGCAGCAAACAACAATAAATACTAAAGTGGGAGAAAACAATTTTTAAAAACCAGTAAAATGAAGACAAACAAATCATCCTTCAATATATAAGTTACACAAAGTACACAACTTAAGTCAGATGAATGATGTGTAATGTTTTTTTGAAGTTTCAGTTTGTTCTCAGTATTCAGCAATAAGAAAGGGAAAGGGTCAATGTAAGAATACCCCTATCTTTTGAAAAATAAAAAAAAATTTCTTCTATTTGTCAGGGATGACCCAACAAAGGTTAAGTCTGATCTACAGTATTAAGCAAACAGAGCCTCACACAAAGCAGAAGTACATTGTATTGTAGGAAAGCAATATCTCTTTTAAAAGGTACTATTTGGTTC
This sequence comes from Calonectris borealis, assembly GCF_964195595.1. NCBI lineage: Eukaryota > Metazoa > Chordata > Aves > Procellariiformes > Procellariidae > Calonectris > Calonectris borealis. Next base: position 12,477,007 of record NC_134352.1, on the reverse strand, counting down.
TCCATATTCCTGCCTGCTTGTGTGAAAACTCTTACAGAAATGGTGCACTGCACCAAAATTCACCTATAACTGGCAGTTCGAACAAAAAATAAAAACAAAACTGTAAAAAATACAGTGATATGAATATTTTGATAAATGAGTTTCCTCAGTTTCTTAAGCAATGACGCATGCAGCGTTTCTAATTTTAATGTAAGGGCAACTAATACACAGTACAAAACATAATTTAAAAATCCTTTTGTTAAAACGACCCTTTACTTTTAAAAATACATGAGATATTTATTATGGTTTTGGGTTTTTTCCAAGATACAGTACTTCTGTTTGCACAAGGATGTGAAGGATCAAATCACTGTCTACAACAGCTTGGAAAGAATACAGTCAAACTTGATGGGCACGATGATATTCATAAGCTCAGCCAGAGTGCAAAAGAAACAAACCCTTCAGGTACCTGCGAGAGGCAGGTGTGATCTCCCCAGGACAGATTCATACTCTGTTTGGGGCTTTATCCCGTGTCCACTTGTCATTAGTACCCATTTCTGATCTGGTGAAAGGTTGTTACATAGCAGCATGCAGTCTTTGTTATCACTGTCCTTTCTCACAGGGTTATTCACAGTTTTCCCCTGCATAGATTTTGATGAAAAGCTTTTGGTGATTTCTTATAATCTGGTGAAATAACCTCCTTTCATGCTTTTGTGCAACTGGCCTAGTCCTTGGTCCTGCAAAACAATTCCTGCAAAGGGAAGGCGGTAGTGGTTCAACTTGTCTGGGAGAGACGTCCCTTGTGCAGAAGCAGCCCCTTGTGTCCAGCATTCATTACAGCTCCTGACTGTGCTAACGGGGTATCCCAGTATTAGCTAACGGATGGTAAGGAAAACAGCCAAAGTCCCTTACAGCATTTATTTTGAGCTGTGTCTGTCACACCCATGGCCATTTGCAATTTTCATAAAGGAAGGCATGCAAGTGAAGCAAAACCAAATCTGCCCCAGAATTTACAGGTGCCTGAAGGGACTTTTTGACATAGCAGTCATGGAGCTATTAAATGCTGTGATAACATTTACCTGGAAGGAATTTGCAGGTTGAGAATTTTATAATTTTGTTCACAAGAGCTAGGCCAGGTCAGCACAGCAAAATGGGGACATGTCTTTGTTAATTAAAAAATTGTGACGAAAAGATAGGACTGGCAGATTGTCTGGCAAAAACCTTAGCATCAATTTGTCTTATAACAACTTAGAATACATTTTCTGCTCTAAGTTATTTCATTCAGGGGAATGTGGAACATACTCTACTGGCAAAATCTCAATTTCTGTAAGTTACACCCAAGTGCTTTTTTAGTACACTAAACCAGTTTAACAACACTGGCAAAGCACTTCAATGTAGTCAGCCCAAATACCCCTAAGCTAACACCTAACTCTTTTCAGTAAACCTCCTACTTGCACATATTTTGATCACATAGGTTATCTTTTTCCATATTTCAGACAGTATGCATTTCAGACCATGGGACATTGATTCCTTGATATAAAAAGAATGAGGTTCAATGTGTGGACTAGACCTCCTGTGATTTTGAATTCATTGATTTCAACAAAACACAACTGGAAAACAAGCAGAAGTAAAATATGTTCCTTCTAGATTTATGTTTCACTTTAACAAAATCAGAAATCTTCTTTGTTGAAAATCTACTTAAATCTACGATCAGAAAAACAAGTAGAGCTAAGGAAATAATGTGAAAGTGTTCTGATAGGCATTGGCTTGGTCATTATGCATATGTAAGCTTAGCATCTTCATTTTGGTTTTACGGCAGGGGTTTTTTTTTGTTGTTTGTTTGCTTTTTGCATAAATGTCTCTTTTTATGTTTAAATCGGAACAAAAATCCAGGCATTTGCTACTTATTTTAGGCCTGCATTAATATTTTAACAAACAAAATAGTAGACAGATGTTATTAAAGGATGTACACTGGTTTTCCTTTTAAATGTCTTACTGGTAGAATCTAGTGAACTAAGTCGGATTATGGTAAATTTCTAAGTAGGAATTTGTAATTTTTTTCTAAATATTAAATTTAATATTAATTTAAGGACTTCCATTGTGCTTTCAACACATTGAATTGTACTCAAATTGCAGCTCCATGATAGTTCCTTTCTTAATTTCTGTAAATGATGATAAGGATATTTTTATAACTGAATGCTTGCCAGCAGAGGAGTGGATATCTGCAAAAAGTAACAAACACTATGAAGCAAACCAGAGCTACGTTATTGGCAAAAAGAGGCAGGGATTTTATGATTCCACTTAGTTGCAAGTTTACCAAAGCTATCAGCAGACCTTACCTAACCTTTTCAACAAGAGACTTGATGGAAGACAGGAGGGGTTTTGTAGTTTATACGAAATGCCACCTAGCCAAAATGAAAACTTGGTAGAAGCAACTTAATTTACAATTTAAGTTTACTGTATATTAATGATTATTACACTTCCTGAATCAGCAAGTGAACATGAGGTCTCTGATATAACCTCCTCTTCCGATTTATCAATCATTAATAGTCAATGAGAAAAATATTCTTTTTTTCCCAGTATTCTTGGCTAACCCAAAATGCCCTATCTAGCTACAGTAATAAAAGTAATCTGTCCAATAAATTGGACAGTCTCTAATCCTCTTGAGTTCATTCCAGCTACTAACATTTTCTGGGAAGGGGGATGTGTTCACTGATACTTGGCAAAGTACGGAAAGTCAGGGATATCTGTTTGGCAATACTATCGGAATAAATTTGTAACTAGAAAATTTGTTTCTCATGATGTCTAAACAAACCAATAAGCTGAAATGAAGCATTTTGGAGGAAGAAACAATACTCTATATAATCAAACATGTATGGTATTTGTCAATACATACATCACAGCAAGCATAGGAAAGGCCACAATCCTGAAAAGGGATCAAAAATAAGGACAGGTTTGTAAGTGATACTAGCTCTGCAGCACGTTGATAATCTTGCTGAATCACTGACATGACTTGACTTCTCTGTGTACATTACATCACAGACACCATATATTTAAGAAAAAAAAAAACTTGGTCAATGTCTTTTCTGAATGACATGATCTTACACTGTTTATAGAACCCTAACAAGCTGAACATTTTGAAGATTAGGAAAATAAAATCAGGAATAAAATTAGGAAAATAAATATAAATAAAATAAAATCAGGAAAATAAAAATTAAAATAATATATATGTGCATGTAATAGGAAAAGAAGAGGAAGAGAGAGTATTCTGTTATATACTATTTTTTCTTTCAAATTAGTCATGAAAGTTATATGAAATGATCTTTTTTTTTTAAAGCTCCCCTTTAGATTCCAATCTATAGAATATCTTGCTGGGGTTTTTTATGAATAAAGTAAGGAACTCTCCTTCCACTGATCTTAAACTTAGGGGTTTATTCCCAGAACCTTCATAGGTAACTATTACATCAAAAAATCTTGTTTTGTGGTGGTTGAAAGCTGACCAGTCACTTTTGCTATGCTCAAGGCAGCAGCCAAGACAACTCTCTCAATGGTCTATCACACAATGGCAAAAAGTGGCCTTGACCATTTATTTTCTATTATATGTTAGTGGTTTCTGAAACCCCAAAATTTTATTTTGTCGAAGATAAAAATAAATTCCTCTACTGCTTTTCACCCTTCTTTTGTCCCCATACCTCTTTCCATAGCAGCTTTCTAAAACATGCAAAAATTACTCTTTTACATGAAGATAACTATAAAAGTTGGGTAGGTTCATCTATAGTTTCAGAATTCAAATCTGAACATCCACTTTATATAAGTTACAGTTTAACCAACCTCCTCTAAACACATTTAATATTAATAACAAAAAATTCTCTTTTGTTATAAAGTAAACTTCACCAAAAACAATTTAGTTTGGCCCTTAAGCAAATTATGTTATTTTCTTTTTTTAAGAACAAAACAAGAAGTTGCAATTGCCATGAGAATTACAATATATCACCTTGCACAAGTTAGGCTGGTGACCACACATGGCTACAAACTTTTGTGTATGCACCTGTTTCTATAAATGCTTTGTCCTCTCATCCAGCTCACCATCTGCCTTATCCACCTGTTGCATGATGCCTAAATCATAGACTGAAGTCTCTAGTATAAGGACTGTTTTGTGCCATTTGTGAAATGCTTGGGACAAATAAATTCTGACCCCTGTTGAGATCCTTAGGGACTTCTATCATTCAGGCAAGGAATAATTAGAAGATTCAAAATATAAAACACTCTGTTCTGATTTCACATAGTCACAGATATAAGCTTAATATTTTCAGCCAAGTGTGCTCTCAGCAACTATGAAATAAGCTTAAAACTCTAGGTCCTGCAATGCTAGAATACAGGCCAATATGCTCCATATTTTACATCACGTGGTCTGTGATGATGACCTAATCTTGAGAAGGATACGCGTTTGAAATAAGTATGTCTAGAAATGGCAGGATCTAGAAATGGAGTCAAAAGCAAGTGTGCAGAAAGATTTTATAAACTGGAAACATTTTCCATTTTCTCTAATTTAACAGAAGCATATCATCAACAAATACTCACATCTTGGATTTAGAATGAACATCTTGACTGATAGTTCAGTAATATCATATATCATCCAAACCTGCATTGCAGTGACTCTGTAGTCCTCATTAAGTTTATGGTATGAATTGTCCATTCAACCCTAAACTAAAATGCTGGTAGAAAAACACAGTGGTGATTATATACTTGACAGCATCAAAAAAATAATGAATTTGAGTTAATTTCTTTGCATTTTGAAGACCAGAACTGAATTTACCTTTTGGTAAATTCTCTGAAATTAAGTTTCTCAGACTATGTAGTATGCATAGATTAGGCTGAAAGTTAACTCAGAAAGCAGCAAAACTACTTTTGTATTTTATATTTTGGCTGGGTGAATGGTGCATTTCCAGATTGTACATTTAGTACAAGGGATTAGCTGAAGCCTATCTGGAAACAGGGTAGAAGGAAAAAACTAAATATTAAAAAAGGATTTGAAAACATACAAAATGCTAGCAAATGTGTTAATAGATGCTGGCAGGCAGCAGATAGCCGAGGTGTACCTAACATTGATCAGTAGCTTTGTTCTGATCTGATATCCAAAAAAGTTTTTGAGTTTTGAGAGGCTTTGATGAGCAGCTCACTCTTCACTCTTGGCAAGAGTGGGAAGAAACATCGTTTGTTTGGAGTTTTTCCCTCTGCCAATGGCAATGACCATTTGGGCCAGCATTTGGCAAACAAGAATTTTTGTTCAGCTTTTATAATCTGGCTGTAGTGGCAATTGCCTATAAACAGTAAGAGCTTTCCAGTTCAGTAATGTGTCTACTGAGGCTTTTCCTGTTGTTCTGTCTGGTACGAAATATCAACTTTCATGATAGACGTCTCTCTGGGAAGGTGAATGTCTTCCTTTCATTCTCAGTGATGGCATTTCAACTCAAATTTGGATATGGACTAGAATGCCTGCTCTTGGATTCCTTCTTCAGACAGGCAGCTGCTGTACCTCACAAGCAACAAGGAGTACCACTACTTATGGTTTTGTGTTTTTTATCCTAAGACACTAACTTCCAGAATTCAGAAATGCTTAAGAATTACATACTGTATTTTTTGAACATGAGTTGCAATTCTTGCTGCTTCAGACTAAAAGAGGGAAGCTTACAGACTGGTCACATAGAATTATGTATAAGATGTATTATGCCTTTTAAGATTTCAGGTTCTTGTTACTTTTAGAATATTTTTTTTAAAATATATGTAAATGACAATGAAAGCCTGTTATCACCAGGAAACAACTAATTTATGCACAAAATATACCTAAATTCCCCAACTCGCCACACCAGCTGCTTAAACCATGGACTTAGGAAAATAACTAGGGTTAACTAGGGAACTAGTCTGTCTACATGAATAGACCGTTTGGCAAAGATGTTTTATTCCAAGATATCTTGCTGCCTGATGCTTTCATTTAGTTTTGGGGAAAGAAAATGTTGTCGAACTTTGACATACATGTTCCTCCACCCTTTGATAGGAAAGTTACCTTGTTCTAGAACTAACTGCTGTTATCAGTAAAACATAATGCAAGTCTGTAAAAAAAGACAGAGAGGTGACATCCCTTTGGAGAGGGAGGTTTGCCAAATGTGTAAAAGAAATCACATATCTAAGCAGAAACAATAATAAACTTGTAGTAGTAAATGCCCAGATACAGTTCATTGCTTGGTCTGTCACAGTGGGAGTGTTCCCTTAAAAAAGACATTATTTCCTTTGACATTGAGGAAAGTGAGATTAGCCAATAAACATCATTTTTTATACTAATTTATTATAGGAAACAATTGAATCATTAGTATTTTGCTTGCCTGTTTTTTACAGATAAATTTTCCTATTCCTTGTGTAATCTACTAACTTCCATTTTGTTGACTTTTCATCTTCTGAAGCAAATAAAGAAATCAGTGAAAATTTCATTTGGCTTTCTTTGCATTATCACTCCTGGATGATAAAGTCAGTCGGCGCTTTAATACATTCAAGTGGGTGTTTTCTAATTCTGATATGTTACAAAGAATTAGCCAGAGCTAACATGGTGAGGGTCAAGGCCCTGAGAGCATCCATGGGCTTTACCATGCCCTACCAAATCTCGCTGGGGATGCCTCACACCCCTAACCATGGGACTAGGACCCATGTCATGTCCTGGTCTCCTCAGTAGGACTCAGACCCAGGCCATGCTCTTGTCATGCCACTGGCCCTATCTTCTGCTCGTGGACTGACCCTGGCCTTAACCTCTCGCCATGCCCAACGCACAGCTCTGCCTATCACATATTAATAATAAAAATGAACTCAAAATCCTGAATTGTGTACATATGAATGTAACTTGCACAGCCACCAACAAATACACAACTCTGTCCTACGTTATGTGATTTTAGTCCACAAGGTCTAAAGACTGCTCAGCCCCTGCACACTCAGCTATTGTAGTAGTGAACAACAAGGTACATCAGTAGCTATATATGTGCCTAATTATCCAGTCTTCAAACAAACTCTTGCCTGCATAAGGAAATTCAAGTGCAAGTCTACCTTGCTTTTGATGATAAGCATTATTGATAAAAAATATTAGCTCAAAATGCAAGCACAAACATTTACTCTTTACATCATAGTACTTTTTATTGCAATTAAGAAGACCTCATGTGTCGTAGTTGACATATTAATTTACAAGAAGGGAGAGTCCCGACCCGGAGAACCTACTATGCAAAAATAAAAGCAGAAACTGCCACTTTTAGTGACAGTTTGATACAGCAAGGTTATGTCAGCTGAGTAATATTATATTGGAAAGTCACCCAAGCTGGGTCCCTAACCCATATTTTCTGATACCAACTATTTTTTTTTCTGTTCTGCGTACTACTTACTGCAATGTGTCTTTCCCCTTGTAACAGGTGTTTTTGTTATCCCTAAAAAGGAGGAATTCTAAAACTGATCCAAAAAAATTTATCAGTACAATGTGATAAATACCCATAAATAAAAAAAATTACAAATGCTATTGCTTTAAAATAAGGCCCCAAAGAATATCTTGCAAAATCCTTCAAATGGCAATTCTAATTTAAATCATTTCTTTGTTACAAATCAAATGCTTGAAGTGAAGCTAGAACCAATTGACGTGATTTGCATATTTTTTACATTACTTGTATCAAAAGTAAGTGTTTCACATACCTTTACTCACTGTACTCAAAGTCAGTGCATGGCAAATATGAAGATCAGTATAATTATCTGTACTTACACCTATATTCATTGATAAATTCTATACATGATATCAAAATGACCCAAATAAATATTTGTCAACTAATGAACTTCAAATTCAGTCCTCTGACCCAAAGCTAAGGGATCCTTTCCAATATTAAATCCTTAATGTATTCTATTTTTTACTGCAGAAAAAGAAGTAGAAACCTTATCAGTTTATTATACTGAATGAAGCCAGCTTAAAAATTTATTACTAATCGTCAGATCATGAGTTTCACTTAGCTTTACCTTTCATTGCTCCTATAGATATATACATCTATATAGACATATACAGAGTTTTGCCCTCCTGAAGCTATTAATATATTCAACGTTTATAACTGTTTTGAAATAAAATCAGTTTTGCCATTAGGGTGACATTGGTTTCTACTGTGCAAATGGACTGAACAAACTAAACAACACTATGTTAAGAATGAAAACATATCTTCTGTATCTCTGTATTAATCATTCACATTGGTCTATCCACATCTTACAAGTATACTTAAATTATGACAAATTAAAATTTTTTGAAATGAAAACTAGACTTAAAATCACATGTAAAGTATATCTAGAAAATCTGATTAACACTTCTCAATGAAAACTTCATGAGAGAAAATGCAAAAATAGAAAAACTTTTTTAATGGGATTTGTAGGAATGTATCTTATCACACCTTGGGCTGAAGGTATGAATACAGATAGGGCGCTGTATTGGCTTAAATAATCTTGCACTTTCTATAATAAGATAAACTCCAGTGCAGATATACCCATGTTACCTTTAAGCCTACCAGCTGAGGTACAAAAAACCATGCTAGCTGCAGCAATAGGGAGATCAATGAGGACTAATTTACCATCTTAAAAAGCAGAAGTATCCTGTGCTGAGTTCAATGTACCTACAAGAAGCCTGGCTCATTTTGGTAATTAAGCTAAGGCAGAAAGCTAAAACTGGACAGGGAAAGATGTGGGGAGTTGCAGTCTGTGACTGCGGGACTCCTTTCCACTCCCGTACCTGAACATGTCTCTGCACTGAACACTTATGGTCAGCATCCCCTGGCCTCTGAATCAATGAATCCTCTGACTTTACATCCACCTACTGTTTCTCTTTTCTGTAGCCATTTAGCTCCATACCCCATTTCCTTTCATTTTACTCAAGAATATTTTTCCCCTCTTGACATTCCTGGGTCCCAGGGTGGGTCAGCAAGTACCATCCTGTGAAATTGGGGCTGGGCTTTAGGAGAAAGAGGGAAACTTTAGCTGCAAATCTCTTTTCTGGGAGGGAGGCAGAGCAGGCAGAGAGGCAGTCAGTGAGAGGAGGCGGGTTCTTCTGTCTGGGCTGAGATTTGGGAGGACATGAAAGCTGGAGTTCCTGGCATCATTCTGAGTCTGGCTTCACCCCTGGCTGAAATCTCATGGGTAGCACCCACACACCCAGACTCCTGAGAGCTGGCAACAGCACAGCCTCGACGTGAAAAAAGGCATGTGTTAGAGCTGCCAGTATTTATGGGCGCTATGCCCAGCGTTCAGGAATAGAAATGAGAGGGATGTGCTGGGGAAGCACTTTTTCATGTTTCCTACCTAAGTGTCCCAGCAGAATTTGGGCCTTTTTAGACCCTATATCGTGCTAATATGGATTTCTGTGGGCCAGCTCAAAAGCATGTAATTTCCACACTCCAGAATGACTGAGATACTCATCCTACTTTGGTATCCCCAGCACAGCTATGCAACCACCAGCTCAGTTTTCACTGAGAGACAACAGGTAGAAACTGATGCACTCGTGAGGTGGTGGTGTTATTGATGCAAGTAAGGTTTAATAGTTTTAAGCCAGTTTTACTGGCTTCTCAATTGGTATAAACTGATACAGCTTCAATGTTCACCCTGGCTGTGGGTCCAGCCCTTAAAAATGAATGTAAGTGTCAAACGTGGCAACGTGGCATGTGGAGCACACTGTTCATCTACACTGTAGCAATAATGATGAGCCATATAGGCGGCCCTATACCTCACAGCAATGCATTGCTGGTGACCATAAGAGCTCTCTGCTTCATCAGAGTGGGCAACAAACATGGCATGACACTTATCTCGCTGTCTATTCAGCTGCCTATCTCTTCTCCCATTCAAAAAAAAAAAAAAAAAGGATCCTAATTACACTAAATTGGAGTGGTGGTTTTATGACATGGACACCTGTATGTTAGAACTGAACTGAAATCCCATCTTTCTGCCATGGAATAGACATCATATGTAATGACTTTCAAACATCCTTGTCTCACTCTGGATTTAAAACAACAATTTAAAGATTAAGAGGTTTGGATGTCCTTAGCCATTCCCTAAGCCAGAGAAGAAGGAGCCATTATTAATCCCCCGAGTTCCAGAAGTTATTCTACTGAAAGATGCCAGAGCATCCATATCTTTCCAGCAAAGGAAATACCACAAACTGTTACCTAATTGAAAACAAACAAAAAGAAACACCACTGTGAGAATGAAAGCAAAAGTCAGTAACTATCTTGTATTTTCTTACAAGTTACATGTTGCACTTTAATCAATGAAAGTAAAATACAATTTTTGTTTCCAGGAATCTAAAATACTGGAGATGTTAAAATCTTCATTTAGTTCTTATTTTATGTCTGTATTTATGTAAAAAATGTATTTAGTTCAGGATTTGAAGTGTATAATGTTAGTGTTAGTGTATAATATTATAACTTTAATCCAAAAAAGATTATGTAACATCAGCTCTTCTGTTAACTTGTGTGCCCCATAGAAAGTGTTCCTGTCAATATTTTAATTTCAGTGAGACTGAATGAGAGAAAAAAAACAAAAAACATGTCATTCGAAGCAGATGGTTGTCACAAACTGCATACCACAACTAAGAGTTAGTATACAAGTTTATGCAGCTTGATACACTATAAACAATTCCTGCACATAAATGCTGAATGAAATAAGCCCTGGGTAACACTTCAGCAAAATAATTTTTATTATTTCCCTGTTTCTCAAAGTCTTTTTTAACATTTCTAGATATATAACAAATAGACTACTCATGCCCACTAGCAGATGTAGAATCTCTGCAATACTGTGGCTCCTGCAGCAAGGTCCCTCTGTTTCTACCTTTTCACTAAGTGTGAAAAACAAGCAACCCTCGCCCCACAACAAGACTACTGCAGGCATTCCTTCAGGCTTGACAACAGAAATTATAGTGTTAAAAATAAAATTATAAAGAAATGCAAGAACCATCAAATGACTTTCTGAAATATAACCTAAATATAAGCCATTGTCACTTTGCTTCCCCATTTACTTTCTGAATACCAGGAATTATTACAGAAACAGTTCCATAAAGGTAGCAGAGGTCACAAATATGGCTATGCGTGAAAGCAGTCTGTGTCTTTGTCATGGTTTAACGTGGCAGGCAGCCAAACACCACGCAGCCACTCCGCTCACTTCCCCCGCCCAGTTGGACGGGGAGAGAAGCAGAAGAGTAAGAGTGAGTTGAGATAAAGTGGGTTGAGATAAAGACAGTTTACTAGAACAGAAAAGGAAGGGAAAATAATAACAATAACAATAACAATAACAATAACAATAATGATGATAGAATATACAAAATGAGTACCCATCGAGCAATGCCCAAAAAAACAGTGATCACCACTTCCTGGACACGCCTACTGTTCATATACTGGACATGATGTCACATGGTATGGACATCAGCTGGACTAGCTGTCCCAGCTATGCTCCCTCCCAGCCTCTTGTGCACAGGAAGCTGAAAAGTCATTGACTAGCAGGCTACTTAGCAACATCTAAAAATATCAGTGTGTTACCAACATTCTTCTCATAATAAATGCAAAACAGACCACTAGGAAGAAATTTAAATCTATCATCTCAGCTGAAACCAGGACAGTATCTACCCCTTATTCTATACCATTTACGTCATGCCTAGGTCTCATATTTTCCAATACATTCCAATTAATCCCCACCACCTTTCTTGTCTTTTGATATATATACACACAAACATCATTCCCTTGGTCTATGGGCCATCCCTCTAAAATGTCCATTGAGTTCATTTAGTCCATGACTTTGGGCTTCATCTGTCATAACAGTCTTTTAGGGCAGGAGAGATGGTGTGTGGTGTCAGATTGTTGCATCCTGAGGCCAGTTCTGATTCCATTATTGCTGCGCTCATCCGGTTCTATCATCATTGCACTTTGCTCGGTTTCATCAGAGTTCATTCTTCATTAATCTGGGTGATTTTTACTGCAATACCATTGATAGCAACCATAGAAAGGATAATATGCAATATCATATAACACTTAACATAATACAATTCAATTCATAGGCTATTTTCACCCAAAATCAAATCCCCTCGAGGTACACACCGGACCTCCCCATCCTTTAGCATTACCCACCAAGTGCACTCAGGTCCTTGAGCAAAAGCAATCCCACGAATGGGTTTTCCCTTGCCCGAGGCAGGAGTAACCCAGACTGTCTTCCCCAGCATATTTCTTATGTGCACGACACGGACTTTATCTCCCAGCTCGATTGAAAGATCCCCTGGTGTTGACTAACCAGGTGGCTTTTGCTAAATGTGTGTCCCACTGCTTGAATGTCCCACCACCCATTGCCCTCAATGTAGTCTTTAGCAGTCCATTGTATCGTTCGATTTTCCCGGAGGCTGGTGCATGATAGGGGATGTGATAGACCCACTCAATGCCATGCTCTTTGGCCCAGGTGTCTATGAGGGTGTTTCGGAAGTGAGTCCCGTTGTCTGACTCAATTCTTTCTGGGGTGCCATGTCACAAGACTTGTTTTTCAAGGCCCAGTATGGCGTTCCTGGCAGTGGCATGGGGCATGGGATATGTTTCCAACCACCCGGTGGTTGCTTCCACCATGGTGAGCACATAGCGCTTGCCATGGCAGATTTGTGGGAGTGTGATATAATCAATCTGCCAGGCCTCCCCATATTTATATTTCATCCTCCATATCAAAGAGGCCTTACCTGCTTGTCTTGCTTGATGGCAGTGCATGTTTCACATTCATGGATAACCTGTGCAATAGCGTCCATGGTTAAGTCTACCCCTCGATCACGAGCCCATCTATATGTTGCATCTCTTCCTTGATGGCCTGAGGCGTCATGGGCCCACCAAGCTATAAATAATTCACCCTTATGTTGCCAGTCCAGATTTACCTGAACTACTTCGATCTCAGCAGCCTGATCCACCTGCTGGTTATTTTGATGTTCTTCAGTGGCCCGACCCTTGGGTACGTGAGCATCTACATGACATACTTTTACAACTAGGTTCTCTACTCGGGCAGCAATATCTTGCCACAGTGTGGCAGCCCAGATGGGTTTACCTCTGCGCTGCCAGTTGTTCTGCTTCCGTTGCTACAACCACCCCCACAGGGCATTTGCCACTATCCATGAGTCAGTATAAAGATAAAGTACTGGCCAGTTTTCTCATTCAGCAATATCCAAGGCCAGCTGGATGGCTTTCACCTCTGCAAACTGGCTCGATTCACCTTCTCCTTCAGCAGTTTCTGTGACTTGTCATATAGGACTCCATACAGGAGCTTTCCACCTCTGATGCTTTCCCACAAGACGACAGGACCCATCAGTGAACAGGGCATATTGCTTCTCGTTTTCTGGTAGTTTATTATACAGTGGGACCTCTTCAGCACGTGTCACCTCCTCCTCTGGTGATATTCCAAAATCTTTGCCTTCTGGCCATTTGTGCTGGTTTTGGCTGGGATAGAGTTAATTTTCTTCATAGTAGAAGTCCCCCTAGTATGGGACTATGTTTTGGATTTGTGCTGAAAACAGTGTTGATTGATAATACAGGGATGTTTTAGTTATTGCTGAGCAGTGCTTACATAGAGTCAAGAGCTTTTCAGCTTCTCATGCTCTGCCGAGTAAGGCTGGAGATACACAAGAAGCTGGGAGGAGGCACAACCAGGACAGCTGACCCAAACTGGCCAACAGGATTTTCCGTACCATATGATGTCATGCTCAGTATATAAACTAGGGGGAAGCTGGCCAGGGACTGCTGCTCAAGGAGCAGCACGTGGTGAGCAATTGTTTTTAATTTGCATCACTTGTCTTTCTTGGGTTTTATTTCTCTCCCTTTTTGCTATCTTCCTTTTAATTATTATTATTATTATTATTTATTATTATTATTATTATTATTATTATTATTATTATTATTATTATATTTTATTTCTATTATTAAACTGTTCTCATCTCAACCCATAAGTGTTCTCACTTCTACTCTTCCGATTCTCTCCCCCATCCCACTGCGGGCGGCAAGTGAACGAGCAGCTGTGTGGTACTTAAGTGCCGGCTGCGGTTAAACCATCACACCAGTCCATGATCACCTCCAAGATTCCTGGGCGACTGGGGTTTCCTATTCGGGCCCGTTCTGTGATCAGTGCGACCCACTTACTCCATGTAGCATCGGTTGCATGATGTGTAGAGGGGACCCTCCCTTTGAACATCCAGCCCAGCACAGGCAGTCGGGGTGCCAGGAGGAGCTGTGCTTCAGTACCAACCACTTCCGAAGCAGCTCGAATCCCTTCATATGCTGCCAATATCTCTTTCTCGGAGTACAGCGGGCTTCGGATCCTCTGTACCCCTGACTCCAAAACCCTAGGGGTCGATCTCAAGTCTCCCCTGGTGCTTTCTGCCAGAGGCTCCAGGTAGGGCCATTATCCCTGGCTGCGGTGTAGAGCACATTTTTTACATCTTGTCCTGCCTGGACTGGCCCAAGGTCTACTGGCTGAACTACCTCCTGTTTAATTTGTTCAAAGGATTGTTGTTGCTCAGGGCCCCATTTGAAATCGTTCTTCTTCCGGGTCACTTGGTAGAAAGGGCTTACAATCAGGCTGTAATCTGGAATATGCATTTTCCAGAAGCCCACAATGCCTAAGAAAGTTTGTGTTTCCTTTTGGCTAGTTGGTGGGGACATGGCTGTTATTCTGTTGATCACATCCATTGGGATCTGACGACGTCCATTTTGCCATTTTTTCCCTAAAAACTGGATCTCCTGTGCAGGTCCCTTGACCTTACTTTGTTTTATGGCAAAACCGGCCTCCAGAAGGATTTGGATTATTCTCTCCCCTTTCTCAAAGACTTCTTCTGCTGTGCTTCCCCACACGATGATGTCATCAATGTATTGCAGGTGTTCTGGAGCCTCACCCTGTTCCAGTGTGGTGTGGATCAGTCCATGTGTTTCCACCCCTGGGGCAGTCGGTTCCAGGTGTACTGGGCGCCCCTCCAAGTGAAAGCAAATTGTGGCCTGCACTCTGCTGCCAAAGGGATTGAGAAGAACGCATTGGCGATATCAATTGTGGCGTACCACTTGGCTGCCTTTGACTCCAGTTCGTACTGGAGTTCTAGCATGTCTGGCACGGCAGCACTCAGTGGCGGCGTGACTTCGTTCAGGCCACGGTAGTCTACTGTTAGTCTCCACTCTCCATTAGACTTTTACACTGGCCATATGGGACTGTTAAAGGGTGAGCGAGTCTTGCTAATCACTCCTTGGCTCTCCAGTCGATGAATCAGCTCATGGATGGGGATCAGGGAGTCTGGTTGGTGCGATGTTGCCGCCGGTGCACTGTTGTGGTAGCGATTGGTACCTGCTATTCTTCAACCCTCAGCAACCCCACAATAGAAGGGTCCTCCGAGAGATCGGGCAAGGTGGACAGCTGTTTAATCTCCTCTGTCTGGTATGGAATAAGGGGTGGATACTGTCCTGGTTTTGGCTGGGATAGGGTTACATTTCTTCCTAGTGCTGTGGTTTGGATTTAGTATGAGGAGAATGTTGATAACACACTGATGTTTTCAGTTGTTGCTAAGTGCCCTCCTAGTCCAAGGACAGCTCCCGTGCCTACTGACTGAGCTAGGTACACAAGGTGGGAGGGAACGTAATCAGGACAGCCAGCCCAGCTGGCTAATGGGGTATTCCATACCATGTGATGTCATGCTCAGTATATGAAGGGTAGGCGTGATCCAGGAAGTACCAATCGCTACTTGGTTATCGGTCAGCGCGGGTGGTGAGCAATTGCATTGTGCATCACTCATTTTGTATATTTTATCATTATCATTATTATTTTCCCTTTTTTTTCCCTGTTCTATTAAACTGTCTTTATCTCAACCCATGAGTTTTTCTCACTCTTACCCTTCCGATTCTCTCCCCATCCCACTGGGGGTGGGGGGAGTGAGTGAGCGGCTGCGTGGTATTTGGCTGCCTGCCAGGTTAAACCACGACAGTCCTTTTTGGCGCCCAATGTGGGGCTCGAAGGGTTGAGATAACGACACATCTGACCTGAACAGGTTAAAACAAATTTGTCATAAGCATTCATTATATCAGTTTAGTACTCGATGTTCACAATGTTGATTTATTTGCTCTCAGAGTTTTTGAATCTGTTTTTGGAGTTGTGGTATATAGCACCTTACTGGCTGTCTATACTGCTGATTATCAGTTTGTATGTGGGGTTGGTCATCTCTGGGAAATGGATTAAGGTCATTGCTTTGCTATACTGTGTGACCTGGCTTTATGTTATGATAATATTATTGGTCACGAGCCTGTACTCAGCACTGCCATCATTCCTGTTCTTCGGGAGATATCTTTTGGAAACTATTAATAATTACACTTCTTATGTCTTCACCTCAGAGTATGAATTTAGGGGGGAGACAGGATGGGACACTTTCTCCCACTTGTTCACCTTCCCCTCCATATCTTCAGAAACTCCTTTTTCTTCTATCCTCTTCATGAAGATGTCCACAATATTCCCTGAGAATTTTGAATATCCTTGGGATGTTCAAACAAGCATGATCATATTGCTATGTCTCCTGAATGTGGTTCAGGCCTTGTTTAGAGTTAAACAACTATTCAGGAATACTGTCCAGAGATCAACCCCAGCAACAGATACAGTGACTACTCAAACCCCCACGACAGGCACTGTAGTTACTTCAACCCGCATGACAATCACTGTGGCTACTCAAACCCCTGCGACAGGCACCGTGGCTACTTCAACCCCCACGACAACCACTATGGCTACTCAGACCCCAGCAACAGTCACTACAGTTACTCCAACCCCCACAACAGGCACTGCAGCTACTCAAACTCCGCCAACAGTCACTGCAGTTACTCCAACCAGTGCGACAAGCACTGCAGCCACTCAAACCCCAGCAACAGTCACTACAAGTACTCCAAACCCCGAGATAGGCACTGCAGCTACCCAAAACCTCGCAATGGGTACTACAGCTGAACCAGAGGACCAACCCTTGCTGGTATCCATCGCCCCTGTACAGAAGAAGAAATCTTTGAAGCAGAAGTCAGGTCGTGTAGAAAAGGATGATGGAAAAACAGGGCCATCACGAGGAGGGGAGGAGGAAGAGGAAGAACTCATAAACAAGACGGAAACCACCCGATCCTTATCCCTGAATGAGTTGCGAGATATGCGGAAAGATTTCGGCCGTCGTCCAGGCGAGCATATTGTTACCTGGCTGCTCCGATGCTGGGATAATGGGGCCAGTAGCCTGCAAATAGAGGGGAAGGAGGCCAAACAGGGAAGCTAGGGAAGCAGGTATTGACAAAGCAATCGGAAAAGGGACACAGGTCCTCAGCCTCTGGAGGCGACTGCTGTCAGGCGTAAAGGAAAGGTATCCCTTCAAGGAAGATGTTATATATCGCCTAGGCAAATGGACCACTATGGAGAGAGGTATCCAGTACCTGAGAGAACTAGGTGTGCTGGAGGTGGTTTATAGTGACCTGGACGACGCCCGAACACCCAAAGATCCAGATGACGTCCAGTGCACGCGACCCATGTGGCGGAAGTTGGTACGGAGCGCACCAGCATCGTATGCCAGTTCATTGGCAGTACTGTGCTGGAAAGAGGAAGAAGCACCAACGGTGGATGAGGTGGTTAGCAGACTTCGGGATTTTGAAGAAACTATCTCCTCCTCCCTTGTCTCGGCTGTGGAGAAACTGTCCCGGGAGGTCCAGCAACTCAAAGAGGATATGTCCTATTCTCCACCTGTACGGACCAGTATCTCAGCCATTAGGAGTCAGCGTTTTTCTCCTCAAGAGAGAGGATATAGAAAGTACACACCACGGGGCACCCTGTGGTTTTACCTGCATGACCAGGAAGAAGAACGATTTCAAATGGGGCCCTGAGCAACGACAAGCCTTTGAACAAATTAAACAGGAGATAGTTCATGCAGTAGCCCTTGGGCCAGTCCGGGCAGGACAAGATGTAAAGAATGTGCTCTACACCGCAGCCGGGGAGAATGGCCCTACCTGGAGCCTCTGGCAGAAAGCACCAGGGGAGACTCGAGGTCGACCCTTAGGGTTCTGGAGTCAGGGATACAGAGGATCCGAGGCCCGCTACACTCCAACTGAGGAGGAGATATTGGCAGCATATGAAGGGATTCGAGCTGCTTCGGAAGTGGTTGGTACTGAAGCACAGCTCCTCCTGGCACCCCGACTGCCTGTGCTGGGCTGGATGTTCAAAGGGAGGGTCCCCTCTACACATCATGCAACCGATGCTACATGGAGTAAGTGGGTCGCACTGATCACAGAACGGGCCCGAATAGGAAACCCCAGTCGCCCAGGAATCTTGGAGGTGATCACGAACTGGCCAGAAGGCAAAGATTTCGGAATATCACCAGAGGAGGAGGTGACGCGTGCTGAAGAAGCCCCACTGTATAATAAACTACCAGAAAACGAGAAGCAATATGCCCTGTTCACTGATGGGTCCTGTCGTCTTGTGGGAAAACATCGGAGATGGAAAGCTGCTGTATGGAGTCCTATACGCCAAGTTGCAGAAATTGCTGAAGGAGAAGGTGAATCGAGCCAGTTTGCAGAGGTGAAAGCCATCCAGCTGGCCTTGGACATTGCTGAACGAGAAAAATGGCCAGTACTTTATCTCTATACTGACTCATGGATAGTGGCAAATGCCCTGTGGGGGTGGTTGCAGCAGTGGAAGCAGAACAACTGGCAGCGCAGAGGTAAACCCATCTATGTCATGTAGATGCTCACGTGCCCAAGAGTCAGGCCACTGAGGAACATCAAAACAACCAGCAGGTGGACCAGGCTGCTAAGATTGAAGTGGCTCAGGTGGATTTGGACTGGCAACATAAGGGTGAATTATTTATAGCTCGGTGGGCCCATGACGCCTCAGGCCATCAAGGAAGAGATGCAACATATAGATGGGCTCGTGATCGAGGGGTGGACTTAGCCATGGACACTATTGCACAGGTTATCCACGAATGTGAAACGTGCGCTGCAATCAAACAAGCCAAGCGAGTAAAGCCTCTTTAGTATGGAGAACGATGGTTGAAATATAAATATGGGGAGGCCTGGCAGATTGATTATATCACACTCCCACAAACCCGACACGGTAAGCGCTATGTGCTCACCATGGTGGAAGCAACCACCGGCTGGCTGGAAACATACCCTGTGCCCCATGCCACTGCCCGGAACACCATCCTGGGCCTTGAAAAGCAAGTCCTGTGGCGACACGGCACCCCAGAAAGAATTGAGTCAGACAGTGGGACTCATTTCCGAAACACCCTCATAGACACCTGGGCCAAAGAGCATGGCATTGAGTGGGTCTATCACATCCCCTACCATGCACCAGCCTCCGGGAAAATCGAACGATACAACGGGCTGCTAAAGACAACACTGAGGGCAATGGGTGGTGGGACATTCAAACATTGGGACACACATTTAGCAAAAGCCACCTGGTTAGTCAATACCAGGGGATCTGTCAATCGAGCTGGCCCTGCCCAATCAAGACTCTTACGTACTGTAGATGGAGATAAAGTCCCTGTCGTGCACATAAGGAATATGCTGGGGAACACAGTCTGGGTTACTCCTGCCTCTGGCAAGGGAAAACCCATCCGTGGGATTGCTTTTGCTCAAGGACCTGGGTACACTTGGTGGGTGATGCAAAAGGATGGGGAGGTCCGGTGTGTACCTCAAGGGGATTTGATTTTGGGTGAAAATAGCCAATGAACTGAATTTTGATGTCAACTGTTACATGATATTGTATATCATTATTTCTATGATATAGCAGTGGTATAGCAGTGAAAATCACCCAGATTAGTGAAGAATGAACTAACTCCAACGAAACCAAGCGAAGTGCAACGATGATAGAACTGGACGAGCGCAGCAGTACCGAAATGAGAACTGGCTTCAGGATGCAACGGCCCAACACCGCACACCATCTCTTCGGCCCTGAAAGACTGTTATAACAGATGGAGCCCAAAGTCATGGACTAAATGAACTCAGTGGACATTTTAGAGGGATAGTCCATAGACCGAGGCAATGATATCTGTGCGTGCATATATATATATATGTGTGTATATATAAAGAAAGATAGTGGTGGTTAATTGAAATGTATTAAAAAAAGATGTGAGACCTAAGCACGACGTAAATGGTATGGAATAAGGGGTGGATACTGTCCTGGTTTCGGCTGGGATAGAGTTAAATTTCTTCCTAGTGCTGTGTTTTGGATTTAGTATGAGGAGAATGTTGATAACACACTGATATTTTCAGTTGTTGCTAAGTGCCCTCCTAGTCCAAGGACAGCTCCCGTGCCTACTGACTGAGCTAGGTACACGAGATGGGAGGGAACATAATCAGGACAGCCAGCCCAGCTGGCTAATGGGGTATTCCATACCATGTGACGTCATGCTCAGTATATGAAGGGTAGGCGTGATCCAGGAAGTACCGATCGCTACTTGGTTATCGGTCAGCACGAGTGGTGAGCAATTGCATTGTGCATCACTCATTTTGTATATTTTATCATTATCATTATTATTTTCCCTTTTTTTCCCTGTTCTATTAAACTGTCTTTATCTCAACCCACGAGTTTTTCCTCACTCTTACCCTTCCGATTCTCTCCCCATCCCACTGGGGGTGGGGGGAGTGAGTGAGCGGCTGCGTGGTATTTGGCTGCCTGCCAGGTTAAACCACAACATGCGCTCTGTGCAAATTTCTGCCACGTGGGTCGGGTGCACGTGACTTCATCTGGATCTTTGGGTAACTGCTCGTTGTTCAGGTCATCATAAATCACTTCCAGCATGGCTAATTCCCTCAGGTACTGGATCCCTCTCTCCATGGTGGTCCACTTGCCTGGGGATGTATAAAATCCTCCTTGAAAGGATATCTTTCCTTTACACCTGACAGGAGTTCCCTCCAGAGGCTGAGGGCTTGTGCCCCTTTTCCAATTGCTTTGACAATGCCCCCTTCCCTAGCAAGGGATCCCAGCTGCTTGGCTCCCCCACCCTCCAATTCCAGGCTACTGGCTCCGTTATCCCAGCATTGGAGCAGCCAGGTGACAATGTGCTCACCTGGATGACGACTGAAGTCTTTTCGCGTATCTCTCAGCTCACCCAGGGATAGGGATCAGGTGGTTAACATTTCATTTATTGGTTCTGCCTCTTCATCCTCTTGTTCTCATGATGGCCCTGTTTCATCTTCATCCCTTACTAAACAAGCTGTTTTTCTTATGTATGTCTTCTTGTGGGCAGCTGATATTGGCACAGGTTGGTTCTTTGGTTCAGCTGCAGTGCCTGTCACCAAGGTTTGAGTAGCTGCAGTGCCTGTTGCGGGGTTTGGAGTAGCCACAATGTCTGTTGCAGGGGTTGGAGTATCTGCAGTGCCTGTTGCCAACTTGGAGTAGTCGCAGTGCCTGTCACCGGAGTTTGAGTAGCCACAGTGGCTGTTGCCAGGGTTGATCTCTGGACGGTATTCTTAAATAGTTGTTTAACTCTAAACAAGACCTGAACCACATTCAGGAGACATAGCAATAGGAACATGCTTGTTTGAACATCCCAAGAATATTCAAAATTCTCAAGAGATGTTGTAAGTAGCCTGAAGGAGAAAGGGAAGGTGAAGGAGTGGGGGAAAGTGTCCCCCCCCATCATCCCCATACATTGGTTCTCTGAAGAGGAAAGGTAAACAGTGTAATTATTAATAGTTTCTGAGAGGTGGCTCCCGAGGTATGGAGATGACAGCAATGCTGAGTACAAATACCAGCTTAGTCTCATGACCAATAATTTTATCATATCATAAAACAATGTTACACAGTGCAACAAAATCATAACCTTGACCCAGCTCTGAGCAGTGATAACAAACACAGCAGGAAACATATACAGCAAGTAACGTATTACATAACACAACTTTGAGAGCCAGCACAACGACTTTGAGAGCAAATAAATCAACCTTGTGACCAGCAGCTACTAAACCAATATAATGGACACTTATAACAAATTTGCCTTAACACACTCTGGTCAGATCTATCATTATCTCAATCATTTGTGCCCCACGTTGGGTGCCAACCACTGTTGTGGTTTAACCTGGCAGGCAGCCAAACACCACACAGCTGCTCACTCACCCCCCCTACCCCAGTGGGTTGGGGGAGAGAATAGAAAAAAAAAGGTAAAATTTGTGGATTGAGATAAAGACAGTTTAATAGAACAGAAAAGGGAGGGAAAATAATAATAATAATAATGATAAAAGAATATACAAAATAAGTGATGCACAATGCAATTGCTCACCACCTGCTGACCAATGCCCAGCCAGTCCCGAGCAGTGATCACCACCCCCCAGCCAACTCCCCCAGTTTATATACTGAACAAGATGTCGTATGGTATGGAATACCCTGTTGGCCAGTTTGGGTCACCTGTCCTGGCTGTGCCCCCTCCCAGATTCTTGTGCACCTGGCTAAGCATGGGAAGCTGAAAAGTCCTTGACTGGTGTAGCAACAACTGGTGTAGCAACAACTATTTAGCAACAACTAAAACATCAGTGTGTTATCAACATTATTGTCATACTAAATTCAAAACACACCACTATACCAACTACTAGGAAGAAAATTAACTCTATCCCAGCTGAAACCAGGACAGGGAGGAAGCCTCTCTTCTCATCCTTCATATCCCTCAGTGTTTTCTAGTCTGGCTGAGGACTGGATTGTTTCATCTCTCCATGTTCAGGTAATGTCTCTATGTTCCTCCCAGGCAGTCCACCTCCATTTCCACTTCTGAATGCTCACTCAGGAGCTCCCTGTGCCTCTGTGCTGGCTCTCTGTTGGAAAGGACTGCTCTTGTGATTTGAGGAGTTGTCCTTGAAGTTTACCAGCTCTCCTGGTCACCTTTACTCTCCAGCACAGTTTCCTGTGTGATTCTGCCGAGGGAGTCCCAGAACAAGCTGAAATCTGCTGTCCTGAAGTCCACAACTGTGACTCTGCTATTTGTCTTCTGGGCTTTTCTCAGCATCTTAGCTGCACAGTTTCATGGTGACTGCAGTCAAGACTGCCCTTGGCCATCACATACCTAACCACTTCTTCCTTGCTTGTGACAAACAATTCCAGCAGACAAGACCAGCTGTCCTGGTCAGCTGATCAATTGTCTGTGTTGAGAAATTGCCATGAGTGCACTCCAGAAATTTCCCAGATCACATACACCCAAGTCTATTGCCTGCCCAGCAGATATCAGAGGTATATGTGCAACAAATAGTTTTTCCTATTCAGGCAGCCATCACGTTTTTCTATCTTATTCAAAACTATGTTTCTGAAAATTAAAAATTTCAATTTTTGATAACATTAAATAAAATAAATCATTAAAATTAATAAAATGTAAGAAAGAGTTGCTTCAGAATAAAACATAAGTATTGTAAATATTCTAGTTTGGTAGTAGTCTCGTAGTTCAATTGTTTTTACTATGTAGTTTATTATTACTACATCTCTTGTTTCCTCTGAAAGCTAAGATCACACAGCCCACCCTGTATCCTGCCTCATGTATAGTTCTTAAGTCTGGCAATTGGATAAGGTTGTATGGCAGCTTGAGCTATCTATGAGCTCTTTTACATTGCTCAAACCTTTTCTGCAGTACATATAACTCATTGGAAGATGATGAGAATGATTGAGAGTAGTCTGCTGAACAAATCGTTGCAAGATATTCTTGACAGTTCAGTGGTAAAATTTTCCATGGGGAGGAATGTACCAATTTTTATTCAGCTGTAATTCAAACCTTCAAGTGCAAAGGGTGCTGCCATTTTCTGTGTCATTACACCAATCAGACCAGTTCATCCTGAGTGCCTCTAAATAAGGCATGTACTTAAAAGCAAACACATACCTTTATACATGCAATACGAGCATAAAGCATATTTAGTGACTCCAATTGCTACAGCGATTGCTCAAATGGAACATTTCTGCCAAATGCATCACACCCTGTTTCTATCAGGTTTATGGTATTCAGATACTCTCATGCATTAGGAATACTATTAATAAACAATTAAATAATAACAAGTAGTTATCAAGAGAACAAACAACTAAGAACTGCTCTAATGATAGAGAGACTTCCTATTATTCATTCATGTAATTCAACTAATAATACTATTATTCAAACCTAAAGTTCCTCATCTTCATCTAGCAGCAGAAAGTGATGTGGTTTGGCAGTTATGCAAGTGTTGCCCATATACCAAAAGCTGAGTCATTTGTGACTGTGCTTTCAAATAATGACTTTAGTTTGAGTTTCTGCTGTTAAGACTAAACTGGCAAGCACTGTGAGAGGTCCAGGTTGTGTAACACTCAGGGTCAAGTGCAGCATTGTCAAATATCTCTTGATAATCTCAAACAGCTGAAGATAGAAAGAATATAATCGATCAAAACTTCTCCATCTCAGATTATTCTACACTTGACTTCTTCAGCTTGCCTTATCTTCAGTTGGTTCATTTCCTCAAAACACATCCCATTGCTTCTCATGGATCTCCTGGTCTGATTATATGTTTGTATCACACAAAAGCCTCGTCCGAGGTCAGTTTTCCGTTGTACTTGGCTTTAAACAGAGAGATGAGAACGAGTTGCTACTACAGTTTTAGATAGCACAATGCAATTCTCTTTAGAGAAAAGAATCATGCACATTTTAGGTTGGCAGCCCCTTTGCAACAAGTAAATAATGAGTACAAAATATCTGATCCACTTGATAACCTAAAAAAGTGAGTTACATTCAGTAGCTGAAGTAGAAATAGCTCCAAAATTACTGCTTACTACTGAAACCCATATTGTGTTATCAGAGATCAGGATTGTTTCCATAGTCAAATGCAGGGAAAAAAAAAAGTTAAAAAATCTGTGAAGAGTGATAACATATGTTTCTTAATGGAAGAGGGGAAAAGAAAGAAGGAGGATTGCACTGATGATATGGCCTGCAGTGCTCTGTGTATGATACAGTCTTTACAGCAAGACACAGTCTGTCTGCATTGGCTGGTACAATGTTTTTACTCATACATTTCCACCAGTGTTGTTCACAGTGCACATGATTTGATATAGCTCCTGCCAACAGTCTAAATTGGACTTATGCTGACTATGTAGCAATAAAATGTTGCTGCTGCATTGACTGTGCATTTCTGCGATGCCAGCTTTGGGAGGCAAAAGGAGCTAAAGGTGCGCAGCGCCTTGCTACAGTCGCAGAGCCCACTGAGGTCACGAAGATTTTTTCCTGTGGTCTCTGTGGGGCTTGAATTAGGCATTACGTTTCTGGCAGCAAGCCTTCACTCCATCCAACCCTCCTCTAAATATAATGGGATATGACTTCACCTTTGAATATATTAGGGATAAAACAACAAACTACATAGCAAATCCATACTTTTTGCTGAGGCACTTGAGTTCTGTCCATGGCTCCGCTAAGGTTGTACTGGGTGGTGCAAGAGCAGAATTTAGCTTGATAGATTAGATTTTTACTTCCGTACTTCTAAGAGTGATCCTTCAGTCTCATTAACTTCTGTTAAATGATCAACTCTGGGAGCTATATGTGCTTTATCTGGCCAACTACAACAAAGCCACCCTAGTAAAGGCAGGAGATTTTGGCTTTTGTTCAACAAACGTAAAGCTATGCTGTCTGGTTCCGAGAAAAACTGATCAGATTCTTTCCAGGTTGCTCTGAGAACAAATCACTCTCTCTTCAAAATCTCAGAACTATTTTTCTCCTGTTCTAATCTGATTATTTCTTTCAATGTGATATTTGAGCTGGTGGGCGCTTGTGTTCTGTTATTTAGTCCTCTCACATTCTCTTTTCCCCCTTTTCCCACTTCTTCTGCATTTTCCTGTAACTTTGATAAACTTCTTACATTTGATCTGCATCCATTTAATAATTGTGTTCACCATAAGTATAGGCCATAAGGAAATAGATGAGTTTTATGCTTGTACCGCAGAAATAATTCTCATATCCTGTACTAAATTCACGTATCATTTCAAATAATAAATATGATTACTGGATGACAAATACACTAAAAGGTGCTTAGGAAAGGATTATTTTATACTTTTTACTGTTTTGTTTATATTGCTATATAGCAAAAGATACTGGCAGTATCTAGAAATTCTTAATAAAATCAGGATCTAACTATTTTCCCTTTTGTATTGCTTCACTTTTCTCCCTTGGTTTCTGAAATACAGCTGGTATATTCTGGCTGAAGTTTTTTTCTTCCTATCCAAAGTCATAGTCACAGCACTCCCAACTTCATAAAGTAAGACTATATGAAATGTCTGCCAAGATGTCGAAAAGTCAAGCACAGAAGAATAACAAATAAAATGAGTATGTGCATGAGAGTGAAAGACAATCTTGCAGAAAACTCTTGAATATTTTTGTTATACAAAGGAGAAAAAAACTAACAGAAAACAAAAATGAAAAAAGTGAAACCCACAACACATAGTTTTACAGCTAAGAAAATATTTCTTTCAAAGTTCTCCAACTAAAAATTCTATTCAATTTAAAATAAAATCTTTAAAATTAAAAAAATAATTCTAACTATTCTTTAGTTGAAATGTTTCTGCAAGAGAGTGAGAAAGAGTCTAGAGCTGTCAGCAGCTGATGTTTAAGATTACACCTGAAAAACAAGCAGTTTAGGATTAAGCACCTTCTCTGCTGCGTTCAGAGTTTGCTTTGCACTGATCTCACATGAGTTCCTTAATCATCTTCTTGCACAAGCATATTTTGTGTTTTCCAGTTTATTCCCTTTGTCTTGACATCATTTTTCAAAACATAGAAGGTGTTGCATTTTTATACCCCATAATGAAAAGTAGTTTTGAAATCTCAAAATTTGTCACAAAATATTGTTCCTTTCAGCAGCTTTACATGCTTTAACAACTGTAGCAAACAAAGCTCTCAGATAAATCCAATAGAAAACTAAGTAGGACATTGTGAAGGGTTGGTGCAACATACTAATTAAGTAACTTACAAAAAAGTATTGGAAGTAGTTAAAAGGAAATGGTGTGCTATGTATGTTAAAAAGCTCCTCATCCTTAGCTAATGCAATAAGAGCTCCCACTTGTTTTGTTTTGTTTTGTTTTTAAATTTGAAGGTGCTTCATACAATTCAACAGACTAATTTGGCCCATCTGTAACACCAAAGTGGTGCAAGGCTTCAGTTAAGACCCATCTTTTTACATTCACATCTGAAAAGAATGTTCCAACAAATTTCTCTTCTAATGGAATTGCTATTAAAGTGGCGTTAGATGCAGTAAAGTGGTTTGTAATTACGATCCTCCAGAACTGGGGACTTGAAGTTGTATAAATAGAACTATGTTATCCCTGAGAGTATTACAGGAGTTAGTCAAGAAAGAGAGAGAGGGAGAAAAGGTCTGGAGTTGAGAGGCTGTGGTTCAGAACTCTAATTAAAACATGTGAGCCCATGTTTTCATGCCTTTGCACACATGCACAAAATTTCCAGAAGCTCTATTTGTCCTCTAAACAGACAAGCACATGGGTCAGGCATGAATGAAAGAAGTTAAATGCAGTGTTTCTCTTAAGGCTTTCTTCAACCTTTTCTGCCTTCCAGTATGTTTCTTCGACTCACACGTGATGTGAGAGGGGGAACTCTCTATTTTCATTATGGAATATTTCCAAAAAGTAATTGTATTTGTCTGATTGTTTTGTGTATGGCACAGTGTCCATGATTAACTTGAGCTGTTTTAATAGGCGGATAAACTTGTGAATATCAGCTTCAGTGTGTATTAACATTTTTATTTGTATTGATTCTGTCTTATTTTGCTTAAGGCATCAAGTTTATAACAAGGATGATGAAGGTACTGCTTGGTCATATGTTACCATTACAAAACCCACCACTTCTCATGATAATATCTGGAATAAACCTGTTCTCCATAAATCCTGGGTTTATTGAAGAAAACTAAGGACACTGAGCACCTTGCAGAACAGGACTTCAGCATGTGCAGTGGTTCAGAAATGTCCTTTAAATTTCTGCTGTCATCTTTGTCACAGGGGTCTAACATATAAGAAAAATGTCCCAATTCTGATTCTCAGGCAGACTTTACACAGCCAAAGTGCAAGTACAGTTTTCTGCCCTATTTCCTCTCAAATCATATAATAAATCATAAATAGCAATAGACTGATGCTCATCAGTCCCTGTTTCCTCTGAAGATAACAGTGTTCACCTCACAACAGCTGTGTGCAGCTGTGTGCAGAAGGCACAGAAAAGAGTAAGGAATGGAACAGGCGATACCAAAGAATTAGCGAACCATGTGTGTAGGATATAGATTTGCGAAACGGACCATTTTCTCGGTGTGCACTGCAGTGTCTACAAACTGATTTACCCAAGATGTTGACATAGCTACAGTACTTAGTGTACACTCCTGTTCAAAGTCCTGTTATTTAAAAACCTGCAAGTAGGCAAGCTGCTAGAAAATGAGACTATCAGAGTTGGAGCTAGTTTTCTGAACTGACCAGAGTGCATACAGAACACAATTTAAATAAAGTTTCCCATATGGACAAGAAAATTAACATTATGTTTCCTGGTTAATTCTTTTTCATCCATTAAAAGTACTCATGTGGTCGAAGAAGAACATAATATATTTAGGCTTTTAAAAGGGTGTGTCATAAAATTCTTTTCTCCAGAGAGTGCCTGTATACAAGTGATCTACAAATCCTTTCCTTTTTTCTGAAGTTCTCTAGGTCTTCAAAATAAAAGGTACTACCATATGTGCCCACATTTTTGCTGAGACAACTTGATAAGAATCTCTGTAATGCCATGAATAGAAATAGGCATAGCAAGATAAAGAAATTAATGCTTTAGTTCCTCTTAGAGCACAAGATCTAAACTGTACTTTTAGGAACTGGAAGATGAAGGGAGCAATGGTCTGAGTTCAGTGACCCGCAGTAGGTCCGGATAAATACAAATGACCTAAAGGATGAATGCTTTTTTAGACCTCTCTCAAGCTTTTGCATTTTTTTTGCCTTTTCATAGCTGAGATGAAAATCCAAAGAAGAGAAAATCTTCCCAGTGACATTTTAATATTTTTCCTACCCTTCTCAATTGATACATAATTTGTGCATAAAAGTAGAGAAGACTGCAAAAGGCTCGCACCCAAGCAAAGAGACTGTTCTGAACAATAAATCCTTTAGATTCATCAATAAAACACTCAGCTTAAGAAGTTTCTAGAGCTGAAAAAAGGGAGGAAAAGCAGCCACAATATCTCATTTCCCCTCATATCTCTATTCCTGTCACACTTAGTGGAGATCTGTCAATCCTTTTACCTTCACAGGTGGACAGTTCATTCCTGCATCATTCATGCAGGTTCCAGTCATTCTGTTTCATATTTCTCCTTTGTCATCTGCGTACCCTAATTGTAGCATCCTCCAAAAATGCTTGCAAAGTTTAAAAAAGAATATACATACTCTAACAAAAATGTTGATATTTGTTACCTTTCCTCCTTGGGCTATTTATCCCATTGCCTTCTGTACCCCTCACAGCTCCAAACTATCTAAGGGAAAGGTAAATGGCCTTTGGAAGAGTCAGTAATATAGGTTTATATATAAATATGTACATATGCAAATTGTATATACATATTATATATGTAGAGAGATATATATATGAAAATTCACCAAGATGATCAGTACTGTGTTCTCTGCCTTTGCCATTTTCTTCCTCAATCTATAGTCTTTCTAGATAACTTCCTTGCATGTTCTTTAAAGCAGCAAAACAAGGACAGTTTTACATTTACATGTCTTTCAGAACACGACACAGAGTCTGACATGGGTATTTCAATGCTATTGGCATGACCAGTGTGTTGCAAACATCAGCTAATGCCCTAAATACTGTTTCATAGCCATGCTAAATGACATGGACATAAAGCCCTGTAAAAAGATCCACAGGTCTGAGTATAGTTGAGTACTAAAACTTTTTTTTCACAGAGTCCTGCAAAACCAGCATAAATATTTTGAAATTTTTTTTGTTATTGTTCAATTTAGTACTACCAACAACAAACTTTCAATTTCTTAGAATGTGTGCTAGCTCTCCAAGCTCCTGTGTACTATCCTATTTTCCCCTGATCTCAGAGGCTATGATGTGGTTTAGGCATAGTCAACCATAGGCAAATGAGGTTCTGTAAAGAACCAGATGTCATACTGCAAATATGCTTTAGAAAACCTTTCTTCTATGATCTCAGCTAGTGACAACTCTGGCAGATCCAAGACACTGCTTAGATGATGGATTTATCAACAACCTGAGGGATTATGAGATTTTTCAGGCAGATACCATTGGAGGCTGTGAGAAGTCTTTGAGTCCTCAAGTCCTCGCACACTGAGGTTTGCTGAGTCACTTTCTCATATGGTTCTTCCACACCACGGTACAGCTAGTGAAAAATCCCTCATGAAGGCAGCATGCATTTTTTTATTACTTTCTATTTTGTCTAAAGGCTTACTAGTCTTATTTCTCTGGAAAACACCATTCTCTTACCTGTCTCAAGTCCTTTCTTCCAAACAAGGCTACTTTCTACATTAAGGTTTTTCAGAAAGCACATGAAGTCATTGTATTTTGCCTTTAATAAAGAGAACTCTGAACAGGCTTCAATAGAGTCTGATTTACCATCAGTAAAAGTAACTGTCGCGAATGAGTGGTTTAGAGGCCGCTTAAAGAATCACCGTCAAAGAAATTAGCAGAAAGTGATTTTAATAGAGATTTATAAAGGTGCGACCTAATAGAATTCGATGGCAAGGTTCACTCTATTACTTATTACACGGGTGAAACATATAAAGGAAAATCATCTAAGGGTTTATATTTCAGGGACTATATGTGTTTGGCAGCAGTCTAGGTTTCATTCACAATTTAGCAACACTTAAGTATCAACTAATCATTAACAAACTTTAGTAACACCTAATCATTAACTATTCAATATTTGCAAAGTGGGTTAGTAAATCTACTACAATCACAACTTAATTACAGATTATGCTTACTATTAGTTCACACACACAGAGAAACATATATATATAAAAATATACGGAAGATATACCTGTTAAAAATTCGCCTCGATTTCAGTGAAGAAATATTCACGTCGAATGTCTAGGCGTTCCCTCTCAACGGGCGAAGGGTTGAGCTTCAAAAGGGACTCACCCAGGACCCAGCGGTCCTCCGAATATCGTAGGTCTGAAAGATTACAAGCTCTGAGAGGCTCCCACTCAGAGGGAGATGCTGGGTGCAGCTGCTGCTGTCCAGGAGAGCTCAAAGGGCCTCACTTAGGACCACCATTTATAGGTTCGCAAGATGGTTGGCTTTAGTCATCTGTAAATTTCCATCCTGGCCACAGTCCCAGGTGGTAATTACTAAAAATTCTCAAGGTTTCAGTGTTGTTCTACTGGACACCCGGGCCAGACAGTAGGAATATGTTCCCAGCCTCAGCTATGCAGAGTTTCTGATACAGTCAAGGAGCGCTCCACTGCCAGACTTCAATACACCGAGGCTGAGGTTTCACGGACATTTCTGAGATCAACAAGCGGCCCAGATCAACAAGTGGCCCAGGGAAGAAAAGGGGGGTATGAATGCACCACCACAGTAATACTGTCAAAATGTAGTCATAGGCTTATTACATCATTGCATGATTTAGATCATTTCTATATGCCATAATATTTATGGTTAGCTAGGCAAGAATCTGTTATCCTTGGAGAATTGCTCTAAACATATGTGAAGAAAAATTTTAGAAATTGAGAACATATAGAGAGACGCTTAGTGTCTACATAGCACCAATGAAATCTAGCATAGATGGATAGATGTTAATCTTTGTCTTCCATTTAATATTAAATTAAGAGGAACTAAATTAATAGCTATTTATTTCATACACTTAATTACTGAAGACCTGTTTTATGAATAGTGAAACCCATATAATACAGTCATACAAATTAGTTTTACACGAAAACCTGCATGTTGTCCTGACTCTTCCAAATACAAGAAAGATAGGAAGAGCAGAATATTGACAATGTCGGTAATGTTTTTTAATCCATTTTTATTTCTGGAGGGATGGATAATACTAATGACTTGAGCATGCTGGTTCATATTCTGAAAGAGTACATATTGATGATCCCTCTGTAGACCTGGAGAATAACTCCTTCCAGTCACTGGTCAGTTAGCTTCTTGGTAGTGTAGTGAATGTTATGCAGGAGAGGATAGTGTCTGCTGTTCTGAGCATAAAGATCTATACTAGCAATTTGCAATACAGATGTATACATATATCAAAAATTGCCTAAGCATACAATATTGAAGTTTTTTTCCTCTTGTACCGTAAACCAGATAGTGAGGGATCAAAAGAGATAGCTTGCTTGCTCTTTCACTTGCAGAATCATCTTTCAGTTTTCTTTTTACCAATGAGATATCAAGTCAATAAAAAAAAAATCAGAAGTCATTTTTAATATATATTTTCATTGATCCTACCTGTTAGGTAAGATTTTTTTTTTTTATTGAAGGACTAGTTTGGCTTTTATTCTTAGATGGAAGATATGCCAGTGCTTAAATTTAGTCATCTCCCAGATTAAATTAGATGTCAGTTCATGCCATGATCTACAATCCATGTAACACCATTGCATGAACGAGGGCTGCCTGCTACAGAGAAATGCTAGGATTTGATCCTGTAAATTGCTTTATATAATGTTCAGCTATAAGGTGGTGCTAAAAGGAATTCTATTATTACACCTTGTTCTAAATAGGTTGAAAATGACAAAGCACTATCAAATATGAGACAGTATGACTAAACATAAGTAGCACTTGCTCTGTGTACATTTAAAGCCAAATAACAACATCCTTTTCCACCATGGACAAAACTCATTCCTGATTTTCAGTCTGTTCCACTTTCCTTGTGTACTCATGACAACTTAATCAGTGATCGGGCTGCATACACAGGAATAATGGGGCCCTTTAAATCTAATCTCCTCAGCTGAAGTGATGACAGAAAAGGAAACAGGATGCACACACTACAGATGGACCAAGACCCAGCTTTCTTTAAGAGATTTACACCAGGGATAAAGAACTGGTCTGCTGTAATTAAAAAAACATCAAGATCAAAATGTGCAAATGACAGTGCAAAAATTTAATGTACACACACACAGAGGATAAAAAATTATTATTTATGTGGTTAGTAAATTAATCACAAACCCTATACAGTCTGTGTGAATTAATTTCTGAACTACCAAATGCTATTTATCAAAAAAGTAGAAATGCAAACATCCACAGAGAACAGAGAGAGAAAAAAAGATGGGTTTAAAAATCAGCCCTCTCAAATATCTATATCCAGTGATTCTACATACAGAAGCATCTTTAAACCTTCCTTCTTCGCATGTAAAAGTCTCAATTGTATTCTTGCAGAGCAAATGTAACTCTTGAATCAACAAAAGTGGTGTTTCACAACACAAAATCAGAAAAGCAAAGATCTCCTCTTTGCAATGCACATTTCAAAGGCAATTTGTAACTCTTTATCTTGTAAAAAGCTTTCTAAATACTTCAGAATCAAAAGGAAAACAAAAAATCACTTTCATATTTCACAAGAAACAAGGAGATCCTAATTCATAATTGTAATGGAATTTACAAGTTCTTTTCATGAAATGTTTCTTCCCTACACAAGGTAGCACAAATTTTGACTCACCAACAGAGGAAAAGCCTTTCTTTCCCTGTAATTAAAAAATAATCCAGAAATTGATTCCATATTTTTAAATTAATCAGAAGACCACAGGATCGATGCTAGGACATGCCAGACCATCAGGGATCACGCGAGGTCTCCAGCCCCCTGCCCAGATCACGTAGCTCAGGGTTTTATCCCATCGGGGCTGGAAACCCTCCGAGGAGGGAGATGGCACCACCGCCCTGGGCACTGGCCCCACTGACCCGCCATTTTCATGGGGGAAAAGCTTTCCCTTATCTCCAGGCTCTCTGGTCCTGCTCAGCTGGCTGCCCACCAGGACCCAGGACCTTCTCCCCAGAGCTGCCCCTGGCCCACCGGCATCGCTGCCGGGGCTTTGCCTGCCCAGGACATGGCTGCACGGTGCTCCTGCCCCAAGCGCATGGGGGTCCTATCGGCCCCTTCCTCCTGCCAGTCCTGGTCCCAGTGAATGGCAAGCCCTGTCTTCACACCTATTAGCCAACTCCAAGGATTCAATATTTTTTTCTGACTGGTTTAATGAGTTGTGACTGTTGCCCCAAATATTTATCAATTTTTCATGGTCTGTAATATACAAAATAGACTGAGATTAATTATGTGCATATGAACTTCAGAATAACTTAATTCTCATAATAAAGGGACTTGGCTATCTGTCTTGTCAGCTAGTCAGCATGACTGCCTTTCCCAGAAGTACAACCTCTGATACACGTGATGCCAACAGTGTGATGTTATTTCTAGGAGAGACACACCTAGATGTCATTGTGTTGACACAGGTGTACATGAAGTTATACATCTAGTTATTCTACTTATTTAAGTAACTGACTGTTTTGGTGGGGACTACAAACATTCAGATAAATTTCCAGGCCCTCCCTGTGATTTCTTTTATCTGCTGAAAATTCCCCCGGAGCACATAGTATCACTCTAGTTCTCAGGAACTGTGCAGGAAATCCAGAGAGAAAATGGAAGTAGAGATAGAAAAGAGGTTGGAGGGCAGGGAGGTGGGGGGAGGAACAAGCTGTTCCTTTGCCTTTTTTTTTTTTTTAATTACTACTAATAAATGAACAGAATTGCAATATTTACAAATGCAGATGGCAGTTATTTTCCATGTGCATAAGAGTTAATATCAGTAGCACTAGATCTCAGCCATAGTCACTGCTTTTGTGTAACTCCAAACAGAGACTAAGCCTTGAAATCTCCTGATTGTCTCGTTAAGCAGGCTCTGTTAGGGAACTGTAAAACAATTTGCATTACTTAATCTTCTGAATCCAGATGAGGTTCTAATCAATTACAGCCATTAACTGTGGGTGCATCATAAACAAGAAGCCTAATGCATTCAACTAAGAGTCTGCTGGCTCACTATATCTTTTTCCATCATAAACAAAACATTATAAAAATAGCTAAACAAGTTATATACCACACAAAGCAAACAGCTTATTGTTCGGGAAAATAAATTATTTTGTTTTGTGGTAACCTGAAACACAAAAGGACCTCAATAAATGCATTCTCAGGATTAAGGCCTGGAGAATTTGGCTGTAGCTTAAGCTGCAAGTTTACAAGGAAAGTTAAGGGAAATTCAGTGCAAATTCTCCAGCCTATAGGCAAATATCCAAATATCATGTGATGCGGTTGCACTGAAAAACTGCACAACATTTTTCTTGTTCCTAATCTTTCAGTTAGGGATGCATTTTATCAGCTCCATTTCCAGCTAAAATAAAATATTAAGAGGTTTGGGAAGACTAAAACAATACAATATAGTTACATACAGTGCTCCTGAATGGGGAGTGACCTCAAACCGTAAATGTTCCAAACAGGAAGTACCTAGTATTTTTTGAAAAATGTGCCCATTTAATGATGTCTCAAGTTGGAAACACAAAGTATTATTAAACTAGCTTACAGCATTAGGTAAATGAAGACACATAAAATAAGGAAAATATAATTTTTGAAATAAATATTTCTGAAATTTGGCATACTTCAGGAATAAAATAAAGAAATAATTTAAACTTCAAAAAGATGGAACATAAAACTGTTTTATGCTCAAAACATGCAAGACGATACTCTTCCAAAGAATTCCAATCTGTGAATCCAGAAAAATCTCAGCTGAGACCCACAAATGATAACCAGCACAGGTATAAAGAATATTTATCTTTTTGTCCTTTACCACTTGCTTTTAGAGCAAATGAGGGCAACTATAATACACCGAAGCTTTACATGTCGCAAAATGAGTTTTGTTCATTAGAGGAAAATTGGTATTAAGTTTGAAGCAGTGGAAATCATTTCATGACAGCTGAACGAGAAATTGAAAGGTAACCAGCTGGTAAACCAGTAAATTGTGATTTTATGAGCTGTGAATTTGATCCACAGACAAATTTAATAAATAATCTTTGAAATCAAATTCATGTTTCTTAATTCAAAAGTATATAGAAGCATTCTTACTTTTTTTATTTATGCTATTCAATGCATAATGAGATCATGAATTATTGAGATGTTACTCAATTCTTTGTTAAGACACAGCCCAAATTATAACAACAAACGCAGCAGCATTTTAAGAACTAGAGGCTAAATAACAGGAAACTATAATTGCACAGAGAAGCAGGTGGCACATGGCTGAAGGAGTACTGTGTTCCATACTGTATAGACATCATCTTTAGTTTTATAACTATCTTATTAATAAAGTGCACATGCAAATTAATGTAATTAAAATATGTTTAGAAATTATGATGAAAGAAGTAAAGAGTCAAAAAAGAGTTCTGAATAAACCTGGCATTTTTTGCCACTTCAGATTTGAGATGAGGACGGAGCGCTTGGAAATCCTGCTGTACCGAGTCTGTGTTCCATCTTGTATAAATTTATTACTCTACCAAATGTCATAAATTTGTTAATATTACATTTTAATTAATATTTGGTTAGTACAGCTACGTTCAAGAAAAAAACAAACCACGCTTTTGAGACTAACAACTACTGTGCACTGCAGATCAATATTTGATGATGGCCAGCAAGTCTACAGTGAAACATGTGAGATGGTAGTTGAGCTTAAAGTGATTTCTGATGTTGCCAATGGTACAGGGCTACAGCTGTGGCAATGGACTTCCCTCTCTCCTCCACTCATACCCACCTATCTATCCTTTTCTATGTCACAATTTCATAGCCTCATCTTCTTTGTCCGCCTTTCATGTAAGTGTATTATTTATTTGCTTTTTACAGGCTCAGCTTTGAAGAACACTAGGACAAAATAAAGGAAATAAAGGAGAAAAAATCATTGCCACTAATCTATAATGTACATGTGCTATGAATAGTGTTTGATCTACTTGAGTCTTGAAATGGTCTGCTTCATGAATACTGCATGTAATAATTTTTAGTGCAAAAGTTGCCAAAGTGCACCTGTAACTCTTGTTCATAAATACAACTGATCATCCACGGACTCATCTGATATTTTAAAAACAAGTATTTTTTTTCCGTGTTTAATATTTCAACTGAATTTTAAAGCCATGATCAACATAGACTTCAAAATTTCAAACGAATGAAGAACAGTATTTTCAGAAATGATAAAAAAAAATCTGTTTTCACACAATGTACAGTTCTGCTTTGAAGTTTTCTACAACAGAATGTCATTGACAACAAATCAGACTAAGGATTGACGATTTGTGTGGCCAACAAGATAAGTAACCAGAACTGAAGTTAATGAAGAAAAAGGTCTCTGTGCTTTCCACTAGTAGAACTGGAACTGACCACTGTCAGAGACAAGATACTAGACAAGTAAATCCTAAATTACATGATATGACTCATTACTTAAATCTTGTGATACTCTTTCTATTCTCTTGACTGCCATAAATGAACAAGTACTCTGTCAACAGCTTGTCATCTGTATTATCACTGGACCATGTGTGCTCCTTGTAAAATACTAGCAATATCTGGAGTGCCATGACGCTTGTAGACTTGAGTCCTTCTTAATGACAACAACATGCAGGAACTGGTAATTGTGTTAAGATTGTTAGAACAAAAAAGATCTTCCAGATGCCTCGTAAAGGCCAGAAGATATCCTGCCTGAGATTACAAAACCAACTTGTAGCCATCAAGCAGTCCCACCTGCCCTGTTTGACTCCTGTTAGAACTGCTGATAACTTGAGTAACAAGCCTGGAAGCAGATGAAGCTGATGCTTGTCTTATCAGCCGTTATTTCCATCTCAGTACACAGAATTTGTCACATGCTGAGGCATTTATTTGGGACATGGGAAACCCATCACCCCTTTCTGCCATCCAGAGCAGATATTGAACCAAGTTTTCCCAATTCTCTGTAGAATTCCCCAACCACAGGTGTAGAAAGTTATAAACATTTTTCTGTTTTCTGGTTCACTGAATTTTATTTTCCAGTTGGAAAAGGTTCAACAGGTGATATTAAGGAAAGATGACCCAAAGAGTGTTCCAGAAAGCTAAAGGACTTATGAATTCAGAGAGCAGAATTTGAACCCAAAACTTATATGCTTCATTAGACCCTAAGGTATGACCAAGGGAGAAGTATTTTTTTCCCCGTTTTTTAAATTCATATAATGAAAATTCTTTTCACATTACATCTTTCCATTTTATGTTCCAGCAGATAATTCTTTTATATAAAACCATGGACTCTATTACCAAGGTATCTTGGGGTTTTTTTACCTTGCTGCCCATTAGTCAATCTTTTTGAGGGAGAAGGATGCTGCCTTGTTTCCTTTTCCTTCACCTTTCTTAAATATTTTTTTTTTTTTGGTCTCCAGATGACAAGAGAGAACTTCAGCATGAATTTTAAAGATGTTAGAAATAATCCTGTTTTGTCACTTTATTTATTTATTTAATACAAAATCTGACTTTGTGTCATAGAATAACTGTATTGTTTTCTGCCTTCCCTAACAGTCCAATGAAAGAATTATGCATACAAATCATTTTACTGTTTAAAACTTTTGAATAAAACATGCTAACCTTGTCATACTAAGTGACAGACAGAAATGTCACCATTGTTTGTCTGGGACAAATAATCCATATACTTCATGTATAATTCATCTGATCTTTAAGAATGTTTAACAATATTGAACTTAGATAAATTTCAATAGTATGGTACATCAAAATCCCTTTATCAATTTACACATGTGCCTCATCAATTTAAGTCTGTATCTATATCACTCTACCTCTATTATCCCCAACAGGTTTGGAGGTTGTTCTTATTTTATAGCACACAGACACTAACACTGCCCAAGTTGTATCATTCAGTACCCTCCTTGTGACCTTGTCTCTACCATTCTGAACTCAAGAACCTACAATAAACCAAGGTTGTACATCCATCACAGTGGCATTAGCTGTGAGGACACGTATCTAGTAGTAGCACATCTCAGGGCCACCGATTCTGAAAAGGGATTGAAACACTAGCTAGATAAGATTTAAATCCCTCCCAAAATAAGATTCCAATCCTTTCCTAAAGCTTCCTGTCCATCAAAATTGAAAAAGAACAAATCTGAAAACAAAGGCTCTTGAGTGTCAAGGAGAAGAGGAAATGTTTTACCTTAAAATGCACATGTGCACATACACATACACACACTTGCACATGCAGAGTCCGCTGGCACTCCTCAGCCTCAAAAGGGAAAAGATGTGGGCTTAGTAGCTTTTAAAGTATCACTTGTGTGAAAGGACCATGTGCTGTCCATTTTGCATCAGCTCAGTACAAACACTTAGAGGGCTGTAATCCTGAGGACCAGGAACAGAAGGGTTGTGGCCGGACATTTCTAAAATCAGCGATTTTTTTCCCTTAAGCCACACAATATGCTTTTGAGTAAAAAGGCTTGCACAATGAAAATACAAAAGAAAATTAAATCTATCTGAAGGCTTTATGTGACAACAGCAGACAATTGTAAATTGCCTTTCTTCTAGTGCTTAACAAGTTTGCATGATGAATACAGCAGATGCTCTCAATCTAAACTTTGTGCACAGGCATGGAGAGAGTCTGGCAAGTGGGATGGAATCTCTGCTGTGGTGAACTAAGTTTTTCCTAAAATTATTTTTCCCAAAATAGCTTTTGAACTTGCTAGAAGTTTGCTACCTCATCGTGCTTCTATTTCCCTGATGAGGAAACCAAAGCAACAAAATATCGCAAACAAAAAAAAAAAAGGCAACAAAAGGTAAATCTGCAAAGAGGCACTGCTTGGTGTCTTCACAGGTTTTTATTGCCGTTTCCTGGATGGAGAAAATAAAGTCCAAATGAACAAATCCAAAGGGTTGTATGTCCAGGTACAGCCCTTTAGACAACAGGGACCTGGTATATGAATGAAGTTCCTAACTCTTACCACAAAACTCTTCAAAATAGCATGAAGTATGTTGTATTGTACTAAAGTGCACTCTGCTTCTACTTAAAAGAACAAAGAAAGATGATAAAAATATAAAGCTTCAATTCCATCCTCCCCCCCCAAAAAAAAAAGTGTACTGGATTTTTTCTGGGCAGATTGACTTAGTGTTTGGCACTAATTTAATTCAGAAGTAGCCCTGTACGGGAAAATCCTAATATCTCTTTTGTCATGACGCTAGCTTTTCAGTTCCCCTAGAGTCAACAGCCCAATTTTTGAAACACTTTTCCAAAACATTTGCTACACCAGTCCAGCAGATGAACAGTAACTGGAAGGTTACAAGTATGACTGCAGATGAAGAAGCAGTAACAATATTTATTATCATCTCTACAGAAAAAAAAATTGTTTTTTTATGAATTTGTACTAATTAAGCAAGTCATGCAATCTGTTTAATGGAGAAAGAGGGAGAGACAATAAAAAGGATTATTCCCATATGTCTCCTCTTCCTAAACATCTCTTTTCTATCTTATGTCTACGAGTGAA
Organism: Calonectris borealis; assembly: GCF_964195595.1. Taxonomy (NCBI): domain Eukaryota; kingdom Metazoa; phylum Chordata; class Aves; order Procellariiformes; family Procellariidae; genus Calonectris; species Calonectris borealis. The sequence goes on along the minus strand of NC_134352.1, from coordinate 12,436,500 downwards.
CACACCTCCATTTGAAACACACCTGTAAGCTGTTGGAAGATTTGTTACACTTCTACTGTGATGTATCTAGGAGTATCAAATAGTAAGGAGGGCAATATTAACCGGAAATCTGGATCAAAGGCCTCAAAATTATCTGTATTCCTTAACACAATCTAGATATCGGAATAATCCGACTTGGCTCTGAAAGCCTTAAATATATAAAGATCAGCAAGGTACTCCAGTTCTCTATGTTTCTTTCAAAAATTTGTTTTGATTTGCAGCTAGGATACATGGAGGCTGACAGCAATCATAATATCTCTAAATTATGGTGCTGGGATTTGCTGATCTGTGCAATCTCAAAACTAGAAAGTGAAAGAGAGACAGCATTTCTGTGAATAAATTTAGATGGGACTGCAAGCCTGCAGGTCATCTGCAGGCAGATAAACAGAGATAGGAGATGGTTCCTACTCTTTGTACAAAATCTGATATTGAGTGACCCTGGATTTCCACTTCCCTTAGTGCATCAAAGTCTGCTTAGTGCATGAGGTACAAAACCATTTGTATTATTACAAAACTTCTTTTGTTATAAGAATAGTTATGGGAGTAAATTAACATAGTTGATTAAAGACTTTAAAAAGTTAAGTCCAGAACAAAAACGAATTATTTCAGTTGAGATCATCTTACCTGTCTGAACATGAGCATATTAAATAATGCAACTCTCAGCTGAGTGAACTACTACACCTTCTCATTTAGTAGTCACATCCAAGTTAATAGTTGTAGAAACAGTCAAGAAAGCAGCAAACATAGTGACAATAAAAAATTCTAAGGAAGATGTTATTTTACAATAAAGAACTAGAAAACTAAATTAGACAGTTTTATTACTTCTATTTTTTCACCTTACTTTCTATGTCTTGCCTATCTTAAACTTCCTAATCTGCTGGACTGTTTTATTTTTGTCAATGGTAATACATTTTTCCATAGCAGAACAATAGCAAATAACAAAGGTCAGCCCATTATAAAATGCTAAGACCATTGTCAACATTTCTACTCAGTAAAGATGTTTTGGATGGGATAGATTTCCTTTTTAAAGAACTCATATTCTGGTCCTTTGTCAGGAGAAGTCTCAGGCATTCAACTGCTGTATTCATTCTTCATTGGATCTTTCCCTTAGCAATTTAGTAAGGGTGGTAAGCATTATGAATAACAATATGTTAATAAATTTTGATTGGAACCTCGGGGTATAATTATTGTCCCCTGAATTTAGAGTGAAATTCTTACATTACTTGTAGTTATGTTACCTTCAAAAATAAAAGTTCAAAATAGATGGAAATTTTTTTATTATATTTAATGGGTTTGGTAATAAATCCTTCCTAACAATATGTTGTAATCACTGCATCCTTGAAAATTAGCTCTCCCTGTATAGGAGCATCATGTAAAATATTTACTTATGGAAACTTAGCCTCTATAATATTAATAGAAGCAAACAAAAAATGGATGGCTGAATCAAACTTAAGAATAGGAAAATACTAACTCAAATACTATTGAGTTTTCACTCTGCATTTTAGGAAGGGCTATAAAGTAAAACCAAGCATTTAAATTTTCTTCTTGAACTTTTTATCAAAACATCTGGTGCTGGCGAAAACAAAGTTGAAAGTGGAAGACTTATTTTTCAAGTAGTATAGTTAGGAATATACACACATACTGTGGAAGAAATATTTAAGGACAATAATAGAAAATAATGCTATGGTGAATTTTAAACAAAATAACCTTCTTTCTCTAGGAATTATTGCTCATAGTACTTCTGTGTCTTTCCCATCTGCACCAGTACAGAACACAGAGCTATGTATATCTAGATAGAAATGTACTTTCTTGGCCATGGGAGAAAGTAAAACAATTATAGTGCACTTTTTTTTTGCTTCTTTTTTTTGCTTTGACTCATTCACGTTAATCAGCAGTTTGCATGGATAAAAGCACAAACAAATTAGCAAGCATTCCCTTCAAAAAATTAATGAGAAAGTGACAAAGAGAAACCAGGAAAGAATAATTATGCTTCTGCATTCACCTTTTCAGACAGAACAACTCAGCAACCCCAAAACTTCTCCAGCCTGTGAGGATCAACATGAGCAATTAATCTGAGGAAAATAATCTTGTTCTCTCTTTCTCCTGCAGTTGCAATCCGTATGGGAAACCACTGCACTAGACATCAATAAAAAGGAGAGAAAGGAGCTGCAATATGTGAAGGATGTAGTAAAGAAGCACTGGTTCAGGGGTGAGCGTTAAGTTTTGAGACTGATATTGAGATTATGGGCTTTCAGCTAAGGTCATATTTTGTGTGACAGGCAGCCTGAATAACTGAAAAAATGCTACCATACAAGCTTTTCCATGGCCAACTGTTGATATGTATACTTTTTTAAAAAAGTATAGAAAATTTTATTGAGAGGCAAATCCATTTTTGTTACTCATATAAATATTAATGCATTTTCCTCCAAAGGTTGCCCAGCTTCTGAGCCTATTACCCAAACAACTATGTTTGGACATTCTTGACAAGATTTACCTTTTCATCTCAAGGCACTATCAAAATATTGAGTCTAGTTTCTCAGTATGGGAGGGGAACAGGTCAGGGAGAGCTATTGCCCTTTAGTAGGTGAAATGATAACTGAAATTCCTCACTGCACTTGTGTGATTCTCAGTCAGATTAATTTTTAATTCTTTAATTTTGTAAAGGGCAAATCTTAAAAGTATTTTTTTCCATCTTCTACAATGCATAAAATTTAAAAATGTCATGATCATCAATCAAATAACCATAATTACACAAGGGTATGACTTCTGCTCTTGATTCAAACCCAAATAGCTCAGTGCTGAGTAAGTAATGGTCAGATAAAGAATAGTTGATACCTAGTCCTTCAGAAGATATACAGAACTGATTAAAATAGTAATGGTCATGATAGATTTCGCTAAAAAGAAGCAATATAACCCACATTTAAAAGCATAAATTTATACCATATATATTATACATACCCACAAATGCAACAAGAAAACAAATGCACAGATAGACATCTCTTATATGTTTTTTACATATATATATACTGTTCCACTTTTCCAGCATACCAAACAGACCTCCTGTTTAGTTATCCATTTTTAAAGTTGGATTGTGCCCCTTTACTTGCACTGAGCAGAAGCTTTCTTCAGATATTATCTAATAAATTTCAATGGTTCCTTTTGTAGAACTAGACTTAATTTAAATAAGGTTGGTAGGATCTGGACTTCAAACTTAGCAAACACACTTATTTCCATTTGTAACAGTAAAGCTTTTAACAACCATATCTGGAGCTCTGTTACTAGCATAACAACATGAGGCATCTGCCATCTCCATCATTTTAAATCTAGTAAAAACAAGCATCTTAGCTACGGTTAAAATAGCAGTTTACTGGATGATATCTAAGCAGCTGAGAGTGATGCTAAAGAGAAAAGCATGGGTATAATTATTTTTATACACATTTTGTATTTTAGACATTAAAAACACATAACTTTTTGTACACTGAATTCACCATTAAGTGAGGAAGACTTCATATTAAAGTATGTTTTATTATTAATAATAAAAGTGATATAATTAATATAATTATTAAAATAGACATTACATCATAGATTATAAAGTATTTTGTTAATGAAAGTATAATTAAAATATGTGCTATTGTTATTAATTTAAATTAATATTTAAATTTAAGGGAGTTAATATTACCTTATTTTTTAAATATGGAAACAAGTGCACTTTAACAGGTTTTCCAGAAATCTTACTAAAAGAAGACTGGCAGGAGAATGAAAAAAGAATAATATGTCCTCCTTAGAACTCTGATCTTATTTTTAACTGTTACAGTAAAAGTAAAAGAAATTAATCTTCATTACAATTTATTAAGAGGCCGTTAAACTACTATGCAACACAAACATATTAATCTTGATAAATACTTTAAATACTTAAATATTTTACATCTGGTTGTCTCAAGTTAACTAAAATCTCACAGAGATAATCTCACACAGATTTTAGTTAACAAATAGAACATACCAGGTGATATAGCCAATTGGTGGTGGTGTTACAAAATATTATGCACAGAGAACCCAAACATGTACTGAATGGACTTTTGAAAGAATAAAATTTGAAAAAGTTCAGTTCTTCTTAATAATGTCTTGACATTATCTCTTACATGTAGCAGAGGGAAGGACAAATTTTGTTTTTTTGTCCAAAAGAGCATGTCAACAGCACAAGTTCCAGCTATGGACTGCTCTGTTGTTTTTTAGTGTTACTGTTCCAATGTCTTTTCTGGTATCTCCATCCATTTGAAATTAGCCTTGGCAGTGAAGATAGGTGCATTAAAGAAATAAATACAGAGAATTCACTTTTTCAAGTGATATTGTTTGGAGCAGCTTCTTTGAAAGAACTCCACTGATCTTTTTTCATGAGGATCATGCCCGTCATCTTCTTCCAGTATTATGTGCTGAAGTCCATCCAGACTGAACCAGATATGTACTACCACACAGAATCATACACCACTGCAGAGCTATAAAAGGAAACTCATCACAGTCCTGGAGCTCCTTCCTCACGGCTGGGGTAAGCTTGGGGAAAGCTGGGGTTGGTTTAGCTTACTTCAGTATGTGAGCTGCTGTTACTGCCTCTACTCTGATCCAAATGAGGGAGAAAGACACAGCACATAGGTAAAGCCACAGGACAGAGGAGGAATCAAGGAATTCTCAGAGGCTTAAGAAACTCATATCCTAAATTGCCTTAGTGGTACTGAACTTTCCACAAAGTACAATAAAAATGTGAGCCAGAACTCAATTCCCTCTTCAGGCACAGACAGAGATCTATTTCTACAAGCATCTCCTCTTTCAAGTCAAGCTTGTTAAGACTCCTTATTTCCCAGCATTAAAAGCTTGGGGAAGTTCACCACGATTCCATACAACGTCAAGCTGAAGTATAATTTAAAGAACAGCTGTATGCCTATTTAATAATCTTAAATCCTGTGTTTATAGATGAAAAGCATGCAGATTTTTATAACCAAAACCCAGACTGATAGGTTAAACATCTTACCTGAGGCCAGTTACTATGTCACAAACCAACTGAAGACTATATGTTGTCTTTTGTTGTCCGTTCTCTCCATGTTTCAGGAATAATCCAAACGTCTGTTAAGATATTCCTCAAAGTGGTATCATTTATGCAGTCAGTTACACTGGGCAAAGTTTAACAGGAATGAGGATGGCTTGGAGGTTGAAAAATAATTAGTAATCACCAGAGATCTCTTTTTACTATAGCAAGATGCAAACACTCCTGGGTCAATATTTTCTAAAATACACCATCATCAAGTGGTTAATGATAAACATTTTCTTTCTGTATTATTCTTCACTTCAAGTTCTGTAGGTTCCAGAAATCTTGCGTCAATATGTGACGAACTGCATGGATGTTTAATCAAAGGCTGTCCCTGCTATTAGGAAACATGTATCTTGATACTTGCCAGTGTATTTGAGTCAAGAGACTTCTGTTTATGAATTCTCCTCCACCCACTCCCCAAAACAGAATTATATGATCCAAACTTTGTTTTACCTCTGTTAACACAGTCATAAATGAGAGTCGATAAAAATAATTCAAACCAACACAAATATAACTCCAGACAGAGTTTGGGCATGGACTGTCCTTCTTGTGCCAAAGCCATTTTTAAATGAGGAATGGTCCCTGATTCATTTCCCTGTACTGCCTCTGAACAAATACACAGCACAAACAAAAGAATGAAAGTGAAACATGAGGGCTGAGGGGAATGAGGAGACAGATGCCCAAGTCACGACATGATTGTGTTCAGCTGCAAGGCAGGTTAGTGAGATCCTTACACATTGTGATGGGTTGACCCTGGCCAGCAGCAAAGCACAACACAACTACCTGCTCACTTCCCACCCCAGTGGGACAGGGGAGAGAACAGGAAGCACAAAAGCAAGAACACTCATTGGTCGAGTTAAAGACAGTTAAATAAGTGAATGAAAGAGGAAAAAGTGATGCAAAGACAAACACTTACCACCTCCCACAAGCAGACAAATACCCAAGCAGTCCCCAAACAACGGCTGCCTTGGAAGAGCAAACCCCTCTCAGTTTTTACTGGTGAGCATGATATTATATAGTATGGAATATGGTCAATATATTGAACCTGAACTGATCCCCTCAGTTCAGGTTTTGCTCACCCTCAGCCTACTTAGTGTAGGGGCAGAGTGGGAAAAAGATAAACCCTCTGTGCAGTGCAAGTGCTGCTCATCAATAGCCAAAACACTGATGAACACACCTTCACGGTTTTAGTCACATATCCAAAACACAGCATCATAGAGGATGCTGAGAGGAAAAATAACTCCATCCCAGCCAGACATCAGACACACCACTCGTTAGGTTCACCACCCCTTCAGTTATTTCAATGCAGAAGGATGGCAACACCTTCCTTTGAAGCAGGGATCTGATTTTAATTTTCTGAGGCATTCTATTTTCAGCACAGCTGTAGCTGCCTCTGTGAGGGTCTGATGAGCTAAATATAGGGCTATGAAAAACTAATGGAGGTTTTTATTGCCAGAAAATGTATTTATGTACCCACAACAGCAGAACATGTTTCCAACATCATTTGCACATAATCCCTGAACTACCAGGTCACCAGATTTGTCTGGGTCTAGCTTGGGACACACACTCACCTTTTCTCAGATTGGTTAAGTCTATGAAATGCAGCCTATATTGGCTATATCCTTTAAATAGCTTCACACCAGCAATGGAAAACTGGTATGGAAATATGATACTCAATCCAGCAGATATCTTGGTGATACAGAGTAGACCACCAAAAATGTTTTGATCAAATTTCAGCCAACATGATTAGTTTTTACCAATTCAGCTCTCTGAATCAGGTGGCTGTAGCATTTTTAATCTGCTACTAGGAATTCTAGAAAAGCGTAAATAAAAATCTAAAAAAAATTGCATTTTGTGTGAAGAAACACTTGTTTATTTTGGGGATTTTAGATATCATTTTATAGATATGTGAATGTGAAAAATAAATGTGTGCAACAAAAGAGGAGTTTTCGTGCTATTTGGTTTTATGAATCAAAGAGTGACATGAAAGGACTCTTTGACAGTCCTTTATGAATTTTAGAAGCTCATCTCATGCTCATTGAACAGCCCAGTGCTTCCACTGGCAGAGATACAAACACAGGGAACATAAAAGTGGTCTTATTTGGCAACCATCTGTGATAAGTTCATCAGCTAGTTTATCAACAGACTTTCATTTCAAGTATTATTCTTGGTGTAGAATCCACTGTCTCCAGCAAAAGAAACAGCAGCACTGGAAATCGAGAGAGACTACATTTTAAAAGTCTCAGTCAGTCTTCAAGCTTGTGATGCTATGGTCATTCTAAACTGTGATCTCTTAAAATCTTTTTTTTCAAGAGTCCAATCTATGCCCTGAGTGTCTTGTTGATCCTTTGTCTCCAACTCCACTTTGTTATGCGTTGTCCACATGCTTGTGTGCTGCACAACAAATGAATCCCTGTGCTCTCAAAATCTCCCTATGAGCTCTGCAGTCTGTCAAAAAAAAAGGTATTTAAAACAGTGAATCAACAAGGAAAATAATAGTGAAAACCTACTTTTCATGATAGTTTTAAATTTTCCTTGCTATAGATACACAAAACAATGGAAGAAAAAAATAAGTCAGGTGATAACACAGGTCAAAACTTGATTAGAAATTAGAAACTCTATTTGTGATCTTACTTATCCTTAGAAACAGGCTACATTGCTTTGGGACACTTTGTAAAAGAGTTTTCTCTCCATGGTTATTTTGTGAGCACTAAAGAAGAAAGAAAAAAACACAATATGACTTCTTTGTTCTTTTAAATTACAAAAAATATTGAAGGATGAGTTTCACAGTAAGTTTTGATCTTCCCTTATGCTTTCTTTCCTTTCCTTCCTTCCAGCAACATGCTTCAGACACTTCCTTCAATGCAGCCACACCAACCATGAGGCAAAGAGTTGCTGAAAAGTAAAATACAAATAAATAAATAAATAAATAAATAAGCAAATGAACAAAAAAAAGAAATATAGTTTAGATCAGATTGGTCAGATCAGTGAAACTATGGGGCTCACACTGTGGCTTAATAAACTGTAAAACTAAAAAGAGAAGATGGGAAAGTGCAGCTGAGTGGGGAGAGAAAGATGAGGGAATCGAGTCCATCCTCCCTGACCCTTTTACCACAGGAGTGCACAGACAGATCAGATGAAGGCTAATGTGAAAGGCTATTTTTTAGCCTGGTTTGGCTAGTGACCTCGTCAAAGCACTAAGGAGCTATAAATTATGCTGTTCAAAACATAGTTTTGGCTTTCCATGAAAGCTCTTTCCTTTTGTTTGCTTCTCAGGTGTTGAAATAAAGTGACAATAGAGGAGGAAAAAAAAAAGTAAGTACAAGCAGTACAAGCTGCCTTCAGAGAACTCTCTATGGAATGAGTTTGTTCCTCATGCTGGTTTCTAATGCTTTCATTTACAAAGGAAAAGACTTTCTATAGAAGATGTTGGATGATAATAAGTTTTGAATCCTTAACATAAATGAAAATAATTGACTAAGCATAGAGAACAAACTGTCACTGCCATTTAATGTTCGGTTAATCTTCACATTCAATACTGGAAGGGTTTGCAACCTTATTTCTTACTTGTAAGTCTTTCTGACAGAGGCATCTTGATCATGCTTTTAGTTAGATGCTACTTAAAAAACTTAATCCTCACATACACAATACATTGATGTATGGGTTCAGTATTGGAAATCAGGGACCTTGGTGGGTTTTTTTAATTGTGTATTTTTATATAATTTATTGAAAATATATTACTGGGGAATATATATTATATTCCCCCACTGAGGGGGAAATATACTAAAATGCAAAGAAGAATGACATGCACTTTTCATGGAACAAGTAGATTTTATTTAAGGATATGGTGAAAGGGTGTGAAGGAAATGCAGCCTGATGCTTCAGTCCTTATAGAAATGATTCTTTTTGCTTTATGCTGGTCACACCAGAAAGGAGGAACCTCCAGATCTAATCTGATGGAGTTTGTTTCATTTCAGTCCAGCTAAGCACGCTGTAAAGCTTGAGAACTTGAATTGCAGAAAATTTCCTCAGTAGGTCCTGAATTACTCATCTTGTCTTATATATAACTTGTGGAAACTTAGGGGAGTGGAGGAAGCCACATAGAGGGAAAAGCTTTATGCTCAAAGAATAAAAATGTCTTCCATTTGTTCAAGCACAGTGACTTCTCTGAAAAAAAGTAGGAAAGGACATACCGGCTAGACTAAACCTAAACAAATTGAATACTAAATGGCACGGGCTTTGTGTAAAACTCCTTGGAAACAGCACACCTAAACGTTTCTGCTATCCTTCACCACATTGATATGGTTATTTTTCTTCAAAGCAAGCATAATTGATTAATTTTATTGCCATATTTTCTAAAGGAAATTTTGGAGGGTTTTTTTCCTTTTTTGAGAAATTGCTTTCTACCTGATGCTAATAGAAAGAGAATAAATATATAACCTTCTCAGTAATTCTTATCTCCATTAGACAAAGGCTAATGGTTGCTGGGAGAGGAGAGGAGAGGAGAGGAGAGGAGAGGAGAGGAGAGGAGAGGAGAGGAGAGGAGAGGAGAGGAGAGGAGAGGAGAGGAGAGGAGAGGAGAGGAGAGGAGAGGAGAGGAATCAGCATTGTTTCCTCTGTAGTCATACTGTTTACTAGGAGAAATACTCATATCCTGCCACCTCTCTTTTGTGATCAATTATAAATCCTCAGGTTCCTTTGTGCTCAGAGTTTTTTGAGATTGAAACAAGAAGTGTTGGTTCTTATAAATACTTTGAATCATCCATTCTATTCTTTCATCTTCCACTCAAGACAGTATTTATAAAAAGCTAAGAAAAGTCTTTCTTTTTTTCTTTTTTTGTTTTAAAGTAGTCAGAAAGTCTGTTCCTAGACAACAAGCAAAGTTTTCAGGATACATGGCTTGAGTTTGCAAACTTTAATAAGCAATGTAACATGATCCAAAGACATCAGCAGGTTTTGCTCATGCAAGTAAAACTATTAAGAAGAGCATATTCAGCCCTCAATCCATAATTATTCACAAGGCTGTGAATTTAAAAATTTCTATGAATAAAATATATCTACATGCTCTTTTACATTACAAAGCCATCACAGTACATAAAAATCAATATAGTACTAGCAATTTATTCTCTGTAAAACAATACTTACATGTCAAATGATTTCTTATCTGCTGAAATATGTTTATTACATAATGCACCAGAGAAAAAATGGCACTTCCACCTCATAAAAGCTGTGTAAACAGGCTGATGCAGGAAAAAAGACCTTGAAATTAAGTGGTAAATTAACCTGAGGTGCTTAACTTCCTGCCTTGAATCCATCATTGGTGAAAAAGACAATTATGTTATTGTTACAGAGGAGAAAAATCTGAGAGCTTGCTTTGATTGAAAACTCTATATAATTACCACCTTGCAAATTAATATCGTGCAGTTCGGTATTGAACGTTAACCCAGATGCAGCATTTCTCAAATTTTCATTGGAAGTTGTTCAGAGGTGGATCGATATTTTCTACCACCACCCGCCCTTAAAAATTTTTGCCTATTCTTGACACGCTTCTTGAAGCCTACACAAGAGCACCAATATGTAAAGATGTATGCAAAACTCATTCAGATGCCCTAACTTTGATGTTTTACAGCTGATACAGTATCAATGACCTTTTTCCCTGAAATCAGAAATTGCTCCAGTAAGAAAATAATTGTTCTTCTCAAACTGCTGCATGATAAAGCAGTGTGTTCTTTCCAGAACTGCCCTCTCAACTTCTGCTGCACCCTAAACCTGCCACTTCCAAGGATTAAGAGATGAGTGAAGAACAAACCATACATATAAGCTTCAGGTCAAAGTTTCTACAAACAAAGGAAATGGTTCAATACATTGGTATTTCAGGAAGGAGCCAGGCCCTTAAAGACAGGGCAAATAATAATTTCAACAATAATAACAATTAAAAAATACACTTATGTCTTGTTTTCAAGCCTTTCAGGCTTGAAATCTACACTTAAATCTAAGCTTTCTCAAAGGCTGAGAGTTTAATGAGGATAATGACAAAATCATAAGAAAGTGGGCAAAACTTGAGTACAATATTCCAAAGCTCTTTCCCTATACTATTGTATCAAAATGTAAGAAAACCATCTATTTAGAAATATGTACTTTATATTGAAGTCTGAAACTTTATCCCTCAAAACTGGTTAAACTTCTTCATTAGTCATTACATGTGTGAACAAAACATTTCTGTATAACACAATCTACTCCCATTCTAAGGTTCTCCCATGAAGAAAAACTTCATCTCTTTGTGAAAAAAATTAATGAGAAGCTTGTCTGAGTCCCAGGTCCTTTCTGAAAATAGATTAATGAGAAAAATCTTGCATGTAGAAAACATACTGGTGACAACCTCCAGAAGTTTGTTCGAACAATATTATTTCTCTGTGTGACTGCCTAAGAAATATCGTGGAACTTAAGTGGATTTTAAAAGTTCACACGTCTCATGTACAAGATTTAGGAATGTAACTTGCACTTCTTCGTCTTTTTTTCACCCAAGGCCACCAAAGACCTTTTTGTTTTGAACTTTTGTCTTTCTATGTATACCTCTCTTCTTCCCAGCTTGTGGTCAGTGCACTACATAAAGAAACTTACCACTTCATTTTAAATACAGAAATATCAAAAATTGTAAGAAAAAAAATGCTCTCTTGAATTCACTGTTTACTAACTTGCAGTCTTATAATGGAGAGCATGAACAAGCACCAACGTAAACACAAAAACTGACGCATTCGTTGCTGACTCATGTTAAGACATTACCAACTTCTACCTGTTTTTAACTCTCTACCCTGTCCTGATGTCCCTACATCCATGTTTACCGCTGCTTAAGAGTTTTCTTGTTCATCCTCTGACCTGGCTTTCCTGAGTGACTCTGGTTTAATTTCTGAAAACCAAACCATTTCATTTTTGTCCAAGGACTGTTCTACACAATCAGGTTAAAGGAAAAAGTGGTGAGCAATCAAATCATAAAAATGAGCCCAGTAATTTTGAACAGTTGAGGGATTTGACCTCTGAATCCAGGCTTTGGTGAAGTGAAAGCTTGCCTGGAAACACAATGAAATATAGAGATGTCATATTTCCTTAAAGTCCTCAACACACCTTTCAAAAACAGACTCATTTTTTTCCCATAAAAATATACAAAGAAGTCAATTTTTTAGGAATACTTGTCACAAAGAATATGTTCTGTGAAAATAAAATTTGGAATTTAATTGATATTACTGCCTTTTAGGGATTGTAAGATTAGAATTTCAGCCACAGCGAAGTTAAGCTTTTCATAAGACTCTGATTTGACACTGCAGTGAACAAGCCCATAAACCTTCAATATCGAACAAAGAATTTTCCTGCAGTCTGTGGCTTTGTCTGTGTTCTACCCAGCAACCTAGTTCTTCTACACAAAGATTTATGTGTCTGAGAGAAGATTCACAAGATAACACAAAATGCTGCATAAATCTCCCCTCCCCCCTTTTTTTTTTCAGGAAATACATTTTATCTGCATATAGCTGATTAAAAAAAAAGAAAGAAAAAACCAACTTAAATTTAAGATCTTAAATGTAGACCTTAGCAGTTTTTAAAGTCCTCAGTGCAAAAAAATTTTATTATTACACTCAAACAGCAGAAGCCATGACTGTAACAAACTCTAATTTTGCATTACAGGTTTTTTTTGGCTAATGTTGCTCCTAGAGGCTATATAAAAATATTATATGTAGCATTACAGATATATATATATATGTCACTTCATATATATAAATATTTATTTTATACATATGAATATTATATGTAGCATTAATAATTGAAAACTCGTTAGAAAAATCTTATAGGGCATCAAATCTAATTTGTTGTGTAAGTTCCTTACTGTTGGGCATTTAGAAGGTAGAAAAATCAGATAAGTGAACTACGGGTTTACTAGTGCTAGCTCCAAGGTTTTTTCAAATCTTAAACAAGACATGCTGTAAAGTTTTGTGATGTTTTCACTGGAAAGTAATAAAAAATTACCTCAAACTTGAAAGTTTTTGAAAAATTTAAGAATGACAATCTTCTGCTGTATAATAATGGCAGATATACTCAAAACACCAAAAATTAATCTGATTCCTTTTCTATGTAAAGAAATGAGGCCAAGTTCAAAACCAACATAATCAGGCTCAACCCTGTTGTAGTGGTTTTTAGCTACTATACATCTCTATCACATTAATATTAATGTGATGTTTGGAAGTGGAAGAATTTATAAAAATTAAAAAAAAATAAAATGTCACCATGACGTTACATCTAACTCATTACTCGGTAATGGTCTTGCTTTGAGCCTAATTTTAAACTGGAAAACATCACTGTAGAAAGGCAAGTGTTTCCCCATAATATCCCAGTCTTGATATCTCAGATGTAAGGTGCTGAAAAACACAAAAGCTAGAAGAGTGTGTTGGAAACTCACATTTAACAGATATAGATTTTTTGCAAATAATATTTCCATGAAGGCCAGCTGAATCACCAATGCACAATCACTGTAATTCTGAGACGTCTGCTTGGCTCAGCAGTTTTAATACACAGATCAATTTTACATTACCTCCTTCTGGCTGTGAGTGCCTGTGAGTGCTCGTAGAGGGAGGTCATAAAACATTTATAGGCCTAAGAATGTAAATTGCCGCAAAGAGCGAATCCTGAATCTGTAGACAAACCCTTGAAAGAGATTTTTCTGAGAAGTCTGTGGTAAGCATTTGCTCTGTCTCCATAAAATTTTCATTTTCATTTCCTTTACAGAGTTTATCTTTTGATTAGTATTTGGGTTTCTAATAGACAATGCTAAATGCCATATATACTAAAAATTATATACAATAATATTTATTGTTTATTATTAAACTCCCATGTACCAAAAAGGGGGGGAAATAAACAATGTTCCAGTTCTACTCTAGGTGATTAAGCCAACAGATAATTCAAGAAAATTAGAAAGATTGCATTGACAAAAGAGTGCATAATAGCACTTTGCAACACAAGGACTGGCTTCTTTCAGATCAAATATGAATAGAAAGATGGTTTATTTAGTTTTATTTCATATGACTTTCTTGTGTGACAAAGTTAATAATGAGTGCTAAAAATGTCCAACTTCTCCCTCGGTATTCTGTCATCAAAATCAAATAAACTTTTCAGTTAAGCATGTTATGGTCATTGAGCTCCTAATTAAGAAGTCCATTTAAGGCTTCATACCTCACAGCATAGACACCCAAGCCTTCCTGGAAAAGTCTACAATATGAAAATGGTACAAAGATTTCAAGTTCTGAAGTATGTGGGAAGTCAGTAATGAGAAAACCACAGAATTCTCAAACTCTTTGTGTATATACATCTTTCACGATTTTCGGAATGGCTTACTAATGTAACAAAAGAGGTAGACTGGGCAGGATAGAGACACACGTGCCTTCTGGCAATCACTAACAACGGATGTGACCACTGTCACTAAATCAATGCTGAAACTATTCTATTAAAAAGTGAGAACCAAGGAGAAAACACACTATGAAATAATTATAAAAAGCCATAATGACCCAGCAGACTCCAGGTATTGTCCACATCACACAAATTCTTCTGGGAAGAAACTATGAAATAAGGTAGGGAAAAAGTCACTAGTGCTGACAAATGAAATCAGGAGAATGTCAAACGCAATATACATCTTTATTCATGGCAGAGGACTAATAGATATCCACATCTGACAACTGAGTAGTCCTACTTAACCCCTGCTTCGACCTCCTCTCCGACGAATGTTAGAAAGCTATGTTATTAATTCAAAACCCAGAAAATTACTAGTCTTGCATCTGATAAGAATCAAATGACTAAACAGCAGACAGGAATCCTATGCATATATACATGCTGGGAAGGTGTTTTTTAGGTTTTGGTGTAAGAGAATCACAGAGTAGTTGAGCTTGGAAGGGACCTTTCGAGATTTTCTAGTACAACCCATATGGTCTTTTTCATATGCCGAATTGTAGTTGGAATTTCCTTCTTCATCAATACCTAAGCTGTTCCTTTCAATCCACCTCATGCAAAGCAAAGAGTGCACTCCCATAATCAAGTGCACAGGATTCAGGAGAAAAAGAATCAGTTAGAGTGACATTTATTAAGCTCTGAAGGTCTCATCTGAACATCAGTGAATGTCATCTGCTGATTTTGCAATATTTACTTCTTATATACTTTGTAGGTTGAAATGGCATTTATGTGTCTTGCCTTTCTGTGTTAATGAAAATTGAAAACTAATGTCCACAATGCCTGAAGTTTTCCACAGCCACTCAATAAAATTCAGGACCTTTAACCACAACTTGAGTTTGGCCTTAGAAATGATAGATGAAACTTTTAACATCTAGGCAGAGCAGGTACTGGAAAATATATGCAAATGCATAAATGTAGGAGTCAGAACATGCAATTTCTCTCCCTACCAATACCAATGATTTTTGTTTTCTTTCAAACTTGGAAGTCATTTAATCTTATCTGTATAATGAGGATAACAGCTATTTGACAGGGTACTCAATCACAGATTCTATTCTTGGATCCCTGGGGATGCAAGGTAGCAATTACACACCTTTCTTCCTCCGTCACCTCCAGTCTGTTGTGTCAGTTACTATCTCCAGCCTAGCTCCCTACCTCTCTCGTACCAATCTTGGTTCTCACCTTCACTGAGTGTTACACTGTAATTCCAGTCTTACTTGTTGCTGAGCTCTTCACGTTAGTATCTGCTCTTGCTAAGCTCTTTCCAAGGGCTCACCAGTTATTTGCCTTTCTGCATCCTGGTATCCTCTATGGGAGCTATGACAGCAGGAGCCTGTAAAGTAGAGGGAAGATAATTTCACTGGTCTCTGTTTCAGTACCTTGTACTGCTCCAGTCTCTTGCTGCAAGAAGAAGAAAACATAACAGAAGTTTTACTCAAACCTAAAAACCCCAGGCTGGAACACGAATAGAACAGACCACAAAGTTAAATGCCACACTCTAAAATTAAAGTCTTCATGAATCACATGGAAAACTGTAGGGGTTTTCATTTTTTCCTAAAGCATAGAATTTGGCCAAATTTTAATGATTTAAAGGATTTTCAGGTGGAAGACAAATATAAAAACAAAAAAAACCTCTCTACCCATTAGTCCAATGCAATATCCTTGACAACTTTCAAGACCCTTTCCAGACACGGCAAGGAATTTCTTAGCAAAAAGAAATTCTTTTTTTATGTTTTTTTTAATGGACAAATGACAGTATTTTCCCCTGTGTCTCCTGACAAATAGGCTGGTGGTTCCAACATTACCACTTAAATTTGGCCTGAGAGAAACACATCATCTAAATCACACATTTGCAAAGTTACACAAAAAAAAGGGTAGCTCAAATGTTAAGTATGCCACAAGAAGTAATGTTATTATCCGGACCCCCTGTAACAATGCTGGGTCATAGTCCACAGATCATAATTTTCTGCAAGAAGTGAGATGCATTCTACAAATGACTGTGAGTGAATTTTAACACTTTTCAATATTAAAACATGAATTCTTTCTTATTGTATAACGAGAACAGAAAGGTAAGAGTGTGGAACTACCATGGTATTTCTGAAGAAAAATCTGGAGCAAATTAAATTACTAAAGCTTCCACACTTCTCCATTCTGATTCTGAAAACCAGACTCTCTATAAAAAAAAAGTTTATTCCTTCCTCATTACTAGTGGTACTCTCTGCAAGAGCTGATTTTGGTCCATCACAGCAAGTCATTCAGATTCTGTCCTAAAATTTTTCTGCTAAAACTACAGTTCATCTAAAACTTTCAAAATTATAATTAATCTCTATAATCAACTTCAAGAGACTGTTCCACCTCTACGTGTATTTCCCACTTGATCTTCAAGGAGACACGTAGGCAGTTTTTTTCTCCCCCTCCAAATTATTTCCACACTCTGTCAAAAATTAGCCAGTGGAAGCATGCAGTATATGCATGCTTATAACAAACTGGACAAGACCATCATACTTCAGTGCTTTGAGATGAATCATGAAGTGCCTATAACTCTCAGGATCAGGACAGATTATCTCAGAAAGGTTGTACAAAGTCCAGAAGTGTAGCAATTTTAGTTCCAGATGGTTTTGCTCCAAGAAAATCAAGAATGATAATTTATAATAGTTTGTTTAGGATTGCTTTGGTCAGGGCAAGTCTTATACTAGTGTTTCTACAGTCTTGGTGCCAGATATGATATTCTAGCAAGGATGGAGTTGGACTATTATATATTTGTAGCCTTTTTATCAGGGAGTGTCTTCCATGGGATTAGGTAGAAGATGAATGCACAGACCTAGGAACACCAGCTAATTTCGTTTAATTTTAATTTCTGAACTGAACTTTCCAAGAGCTTTGGCAATGTCACCGATATTGTCTGCTGCTTGATCTACTGTTAAACAGTCATATTAGCGTTAACAGCTATTTCTTCAGCCGCACCAGTATCACTGTAATTCACACATGGAAATTTCAGCACAACGGTTGAGCCAAAGAAAGATGTCTTGTGTCAGCACGCATGATAACATAGAAACTTTTGGCTCTGATTTTGGAGAGGGTACTCAAAGTCTTTGGTGATTCAGTAGTCAAAGAAAGGTAGAAAGAATGAATAATGTCTCATTAAGCTACTATTTCAATAATTTGAACAAGTTGAGAGCAATGAGATTTTGATAGAGATTTGAGGAACGAAACTATCTCTTTACACAGAATACAAGCTCTTTTGCTTGCTAAACAAATCTAAATTAACCCAGCCTTGCTCCCTTTAGAAATCGACAAAGAATGTCAAGGCAAACATGACTTTTGCTGTGGAGAGGGAAAAGAAAAGACATTGCAGAAATATTTTATGAACAGTAGCAAGGACTGGCAAATAAGTTGAAACCTGAATGAGGTTTAATTTCATTGTTTATATTGCTTTTTAACTAGCTCATGATAACTGCAATATGCAAACATAATTATTCCACAGGATTTTTATAAATACCATATTATATTTTTCTCTTCCCCTAGTTTATCTGTTTACTTCTAATCTTTCTGAAAAACTCTTGTTTGATACGATTTTACCTCCATTTGTCTTTGTGGTTTTAGACTGATTTTAGAGAAGGATTTCTGTTAGTTCTCTTCATTTCTTTTTTTTCAATGAAAAAACATAATATAATGCAAAATCAAACACCTATTTTGGGGAAATCTACAAGTGGCACAAAATGGAAGAGTAGTTTTTGTTTTTCCTTTAACTATCCACAAGTACATGGATTTTCTGTCTTCCATTTAGTCAGTCTGATATTTTCCTATTTCACATTGTGCTTTCTTTTTTGTGTGTTAGTCTTTCCTTATGACTCATGTGTGCCTTTGTTGGATTCTTCTGGCTGTGTCTTTGTCTAATTCAGTATTTTATGACACAGAATATTAACCTGCAGAATCAAGTACAACGGGGATACCAGAGGGACAACAAAAAAGGATTTTTTTTAAACACATAATAAGGAAACTCCAAACTCTAATTTGTGTTCTTTTAAATGTATTCTCTGGAGGGTAAACAAGCAAATGAGTGTTATAACTTATCTTCTTGAAGGCTCTTTCACAAGACCCATCTCCAAACTTTTTTGTTTACTCTTCTGAACCACAGAATGCATGAAGTGAACAGGAAAATCATATGTTCTATGAACTCCACTAATGTGGCTTCTATATTTCTAAGTAAAATAAAAATATCCTTAACATTTTATATCCAGGTTATTTATATGCACATGCTATGCTAATTTTCTTTCTGAAGCAATGACACTGATAGTAGGGGTATTCTCATAGCTGAGTAATGGTTGATTGGGTAAAAGGATGGCCATATGTTTTCTGAGTGACTCTGACTCAGCAGTTTGTATCTATTATTTTCCTGTGCTTCAGGGAGGATGGGAGGAACTTGTTTCCCTAGTTGTTCGCTGAATTTTAATCTAGAAACCCTATTGAATTGACAATGGTTACATGATTCTTGAGTTACCTGTCCTGTGGATGATGCACATTGCAGTGTAGCTAACAAGCATTAAGGTGTAAGCAAGAAAATAAATTAGTTATCTGAAGTTCAAACTGTGCGGGTATGGAAACTTTTAATGCAAAATGAGGTGAAAAAAAAATCTGACCCTTAGTGATTATAAGTAATGACTGCAACAAATGCTTTAGCTAAGAGAAAAAGGTCAACAGGCTACTTAACATGTAAGAAGAGATAAAAATAGTTCAATGTAGAGCCAACTATTTTCCAACTTAGACTTTCATATACTGTTCAGGAGTATACCTTGTAAGCATGCCACTTTTTCATACATAATGGGTTTCACGCTGCATTCCTCACATTTCATAGAAGGTCTTGTCAGTAGTCTAAACAAATAAAATTCAAGTTCATACCTGATATTGCATACCTGGGGTGATGTTACTTGGGATTCATGAAATACTATACTGGAGCAGATCTGCTTACCATTTAACAAGATTATACACTTTTGACAACTTCTGCATCTTGTTCTGTAATGCACCAGGTCATTATAGAAAAGACGACAAGGCCATTTCTTTCTTCTTTTCAACTTTTCTTCCAGAAACATGAGCTACAGTGATAGTATCTGCTGTAATTCATATGATTTAGCATAATTACACATGCAAACTTTATACCTCTTAAGACTTTATTCTACATCAATGATTCAATATCTTTACGTTGTGCTATATAACTTTATATAAGAGAGTTATTAATGGACTTATAAAAATCAGAGGAAAGTTAATGACGTAACTGAACTATCCTACATTTCTTATACATGAAAAATCCCACATTGTGTATTTAAGTGAAACATTTTATGAGATCAGCTGCAGAATGATACATGAACATATTAAGTCTGTGTGACAGATCTGTACATATGTAGGTGTGTTAAATTTGTAGTGTTAATTTTGTCATTTTGTCATTGTTCAATGACTGCTTGTTTTACTTTGTAATTACATCATTTCTTTTTTTGGTTTGGGTTTTGGTTTTTCTCATTTTGATAATTTTAAAGGTTAACATATTTTATTTTGGTTTTGGAATTTATCGTATGTTAGCTTAGTTGATATTGTTTACAGTGAGAATGTCTTTTTTTAAGTTATGAGATATTCTTTTCATTCACATGCTAATAATGCCAAACTGTTGTGACTTACATGTTTGTGCTAGATGTCCGTTTCTGTCCAGTCTCCCTCCCCAGCTAATACAGTTCAGTCTTACTCAGTCTGTGTGAAAAAAAGTTGTTTCATGTATGTTAAAAAAATCTGACAATTGTTTCAGTAAGAGTCCTAACTTTTGAACAGGGACTAGAAATTTGCAGGTCTAATTTGTAAAAGCTCGGTTTCTTTGTTAGAAAGTGAAAATTGATATCTCCATGAAAATTTTTTAATGCAAAGATGCAAAACTGGATTTTCTTGCTCTTTTGGTACATGCTGTAGCATCAGACACATAGGCTTAGAATAAGGAAAGTTGCCACTTTCACTCTCAATGTTTCTTATTAGACCTAGGCAGATTGGAAGAAAGGGAATAGCTTAATTTGATAAAAACAAATTAAGGCGGCTGCTCTGGAAGGACTAACAAAAGGGAGAGGCTATCAGGAGGAATGGACAGCACCTGAAGACAGTGGAAAAACTGGCATGTTAAAGAGTTGATGAAGCTAGAAGGAAAAGAAGCAGCAAGGGAGAGATGCCACCAAGCTGTCTGTACAACTATTGGTACCAGACTGACTCTGGTACATTTTTCCTAGCAGATTTCCTTCCAGACCCTATCAAAATGCAGAGGAAGCAGACTGAAATAAGAGATATCAGCTCTCACTTCTATTTCTATTCAAAAAACTTGAGATTTAAGCAGAGGACGCTGTATCTAGTCTTCTGCACTCTCGTGATTCCACATCCATGCAAATCACTGCAGCTGTACTGTAGAGCTGGATTTGGGACTAATTGGCAATAATGGAGAAACAACTGCAAAACCCAATTAAAAATATCGCACTTTCATCCACTCTACACTAGAAACAGCCTTTTAAGCTTTGGTTTATTGGTGGCCTCACTTAACCTGTGCTACCTAGCATCTAACACCCCTGTAAAGAGTTGACTCAAAGAAAGAGCAAAAAATAATTACATATCCGTACATTATTAATAATGGATTCTGCAAAGGGGAATGTATTTTAAAAGATTAAGAGGGAGGCACATACTCTGCACAGGTTTAAGAAAAAGTCCTATATTTACAGGCTGTCAGTAAGTATTGCAATGAGGTACTGGGCTTTCTCCATGCCACCGACTCTGCCCTCATCTTGTCACTGAATTCAAATGCCAAAATGCTGTCAGCAGTTTTCTTGCAGATTCACCTGGGCAGCAACAGTGAAGAGGAGGAAGTTACAAGGGACAAAGGGAAAAGAATTATTACACAAACTCAAACTATCATGTCTGGTTTTTTTATTAAATCTATGAATGCTGTCATCTACTTTCTCCAGATTTATGAACATTCTCATTTCATGTTTGATTAACAGAAATTCTGAAATCACCTACATGGGCTACCAAGACTTTACAAATAGGGATAACTAGTTGAGAAAGCTTTCCTTTTTTTCCTTTTGTTGCTAGATGTAGACATACTTCAACAAGCAGATGAACATTAGCTGTATATAAAATGCAGTGCCTACTATATAAGAATAACTAACATTTGAGGTGTCCTCCTTATACTGTCACAGAAAGTGATGCCATACCTGAAACGGAAACTGAAAAAGCATGATTTTCTCAAAAGGGTGGGAATGATAGCTCAACATAAAAGCAAAAAAAAAAAAAGGAAATTATTCACATGAGATTTGCTGATTTTTTGTAGGCTTGGGTAACTGATAAACTGTCTTTTAGAAGTAAGGGAAAATATACTGATTTTGAGACTATGCTGAGCATACCTGCTTACTGCTTCAGACACTTATTCCACATCCACCAGATAAAAAGATGGTTAAAAGACAAAATCCATTGTGCTGCAATAATGAAATGCAATCAGAAGGCAGATGACTGCCACTGCTTTGTATAATTAGATCTATGTACTCAAATTTGTTTGCAGCAAGGAAGTGAGAGGAGAGAAACTTTAGCCACTTTGTGCCTCTTGTTTCTCTGTAGTCCTTGGGAAAAGACACTTAATCCTGCTCTTGTTCTAAAAGTAAGCTGCGAAGACCATCTTTTAACCAGAAGAGCGGAAGATGGAGTCAGAACCATGTCCCTCTCTTTTGTCCTCCAGAGATTTCACATACCAAATAATGCAAAACTAGCAAAGATTTTGTTGTGTCATGAACGCCCTAAAACACATAAAATGAGGTACAGCCACCAAAAAAAACCCAACTAGAAAAACACCACAGGAAATAAGAAGATATAATGTGAAGATAACTTAGGGCATTTTAATGAGGGGACAAATACAAATCATAGAAACAGAATTATAGAATCATAGAATCATAGCATAGTTTGGGTTGGAAAGGACCTTTAAAGGTCATCTAGTCTAACCCCCCCTGCCATAGGAAGGGACATCTTCAACTAGATCAGGTTTCTCAGAGCCCCTCCAACCTGACCTTGAATGTTTCCAGGGATGGGGCATTTACCACTCCTCTGGGCAACCTGTGCCAGTGTTTCACCACCCTCATCGTAAAAAATTTCTTCCTTACATCTAGTCTGAATCTACCCTCTTTTAGTTTAAAACCATTAGCCCTTGTCCTATCACAACAGGCCCTACTAAAAAGTCTGTCCTCATCTTTCTTATAAGCCCCCTTTAAGTACTGAGACGCCACAATAAGGTCTCCCCAGAGTCTTCTTTTCTCCAGGCTGAATAACCCCAACTCCCTCAGCCTTTCTTCATAGGAGAGGCGTTCCATCCCCCTGATCATTTTCATGGCCCTCAGCTTGTATTAATACTGGGGGTTGCCCCAACCCAGGTGCAGGACATTGCACTTGGCCTTCTTGAACCTCATGAGGTTCACATGGGCCCACTTCTCCAGCTTGTCCAGGTCCCTCTGGCTGGCATGCCGTCCCTCAGGTGTGTGTCCTAAGGATCTTGAACTCCACCATTTCATGGTCACTGCAACCAAGGCTGCCCTTGACCTTCACATGCCCCACCAGCCCCTCCTTGTTGGTTAGATCAAGGTCCAGCATAGCACCTCTCCTCGTTGGCTCCTTTATCACTTGGAGAAGGAAGTTATCATCAACGCATTCCAGGAACCTCTCAGATTGCATACGCCTTGCTGTGTTGTCCCTCCAATGGATATCGGGATGGTTGAACTCCCCCATGAGGACCAGGGCTTGTGAACATGAGGCTGCTCCTATCTGTCTATAGAGGGCCTCATCCGCTCAGTCTTCCTGGTCGGGTGGCCTGCAGCACATCCCCACCGTAATGTCACCTGTCCCTGCCCTCCCTTTAATCCTGACTCATAAGCTCTCGGTCAGCTCCTCATCCATCCCCAGGTGGAGCTCCATGCACTCCAGCTGGTCTTTGACATAGAAGGCGACACCCCCTCCTCATCTTCCCTGCCTGTCCTTCCTAAAGAGCCTGTATCCTTCCATTCCAACACTCCGGTCATAGAAGCATCCCATCACGTCTCTGTGATGCCAATAAGATCATAGCCCTGCAGACGTGCGCGCGTGTCTAACTCTTCTTGTTTATTCCCCATGCTACATGCGTTTGCATAAAGGCATTTAAGTTGGGCCCCCGTTGAAGCTGTCTTAATGACTGGGGTTCCTTTGTGCTGCTCTTCAGGCGCTCTCCCGCTGACCTCTGATCCTTCTTCAGGCTCTGGGCATCTATTGCTGGCACTGGCATCAAACTGGTAGGAGTGGGATGGATTGAGGTTCCTCTCCCCTGGCAACTTCTGTTTAAAGCCCTCTTCATCATCTTGGCAAGCCTATGGCTGAAGATGCTCTTCCCCTTCTCTGACAGATGGACCCCATCAGCCCCCAGCAGACCAGCTTTCTCAAAGCAAGTCCCATGGTCTAAGTAGCCTTGGCTGTCGCACCAGTCCTGTAACCATTTGTTGACTCGCCAGATTCAACTGGCCCTTTCAAACCCCGTCCCTTTGACCGGGAGGATTGATGAAAAAACTACCTGCACTCCAGAGTCCCTTACTGCCGCTCCCAGGCCTCTGTAATCCTTCTTGATAGTCCTCAGACTGCTCCTGGCTCTATTACTGGTGCCCATGTGAAACAGCAGGAGTGGATAATAGTCAGTGGATTGTACGAGGCTTGGTAGCTCTCGGTGACATGCCTGATAGGAGCCCCCAGTAAGCAGCACACCTCTCTAGGGAGTGCACCTGGTCGGCAAACGGGTGCCTCTGTACCTCTCAGGAGAGAGTCGGCTACTACTATCACCTGTCGCCTTTTCTTAGTTGTGCTGATTGTTATACGGGGGCAGATCGGACTGCCTTACTCAGCTCCAGCGTCTCTCCTGGTGTGGTGGGTCCTTCCTCTTTAGCCTGCAGAGCAGTGAAGCGGTTCTGCAAGGGCACCTCAGGCTTCGGGGGAAGTCTCTTCCTCCTGCTGGTCCTTGCCGTTGCAACTGTCCATTCTTCTGCATTATTGGCTGCTCTCCCTTCAGTGTGTGCCGGGGGGGGTTTTGGCTGTTTGCCATGGGCTGTGGGTCCACTGCAAACTGTGCTTGGAACCAGCTATCTAACTCTTTCTCTGCCTCCCTGATGTTACGCAGCCTTTTCACCATCTCCTGCAGTTCAGCCACCTGCTGCAGGAGGTCTTCCACCGGGGCACATCTTTTGCAGGCAGGTCTGCCGCCTGTTCCTACCTACCCCAGGAGAAAGGTGTAGGCACTTCCTGCAGTCTGAGGTCTGCACTGCAGCCTCTCCCTTCAGCAGCTCTGTCTGCATGGAGGCATCGACCACCGCTGGGGTAGATGGCGCAGACCCCCCAGCCGGAGCCACGGCCTTTGCTCTCAGATGAGTACCCGTCATTCTGCCTGGCATACACAGGGAAAATAATCCATTTTCATGGATTTCCTGGCAGAAGTGTATCTTCTGTCCCAGCAGTCTAGGCTTAGCCTGTATTCTTCATAAGCAGATAAACCTGGAGTTCAAAACAAACAAAAAAGAAACAACAAAAGTCACACAGTTTCTGTGGAATGTATTTACAATTTTTCTCTACAGGTTTCCAGTTTAGTCATCTTGATGTATTCTGGCCTACCTATAAACACCTGCAGAGATTTATTCTTTTTTTAATCCCTAGCAAACTGTTAAAGAAAAACAATACCTGAAATAAGTCTCAGGTCTGCAATCTGCTAAAGACTCCCAGAGATTCACAAAGTCTATTTATTAGAATATAATTACTACTGTTCATGTAAATGCCCATATTATTATAATCCAACCAAAAATGGAACAACATAAAGCAAAAGCCAGAAGTCCCATATTGGTCATACTGAAAAAATTGAAGTACTGAATACTTCACTTGACTGGCATGCAGCCCGGTGGAAGGAACAACCTGCCAAATAAGCAATGATCCCCAGTTATCACAGGCTCATATGAGTACACTGTTTCAGAAGATGTTAATTTTATTTGCAGAATTGGTATAAAATAACCCTTGTGTGAAGAACTAAAACATTGTTTTCTGATTATATGAAGGTGAAATTAAGTCACTCTGCTACCATAATGGAACAGAAAAACTCCCTGAGATGAGCGAAAGGACCACCAGAACAAATGGGGTCTGTGCCAGCAGCAAGTGACACTTTGCACATGCTAACTGCTCCACATAGGTTGGTAGGTAACTACCATATCTAAAGACAAGGTATGTGACTTTTTCTCCCTTTTCATCCTCTGCAAACATTTGATAACGTTATGTGGATATACTCCTAAGACAAAATGAAGACACTTTATGTCCTAAAGTCTCCTAAAAACCAAAATAACCAAAGCAAAAGCCAATCTCCAGAAATAATATGGGTAGGTCCCTAGAAAACATAAAGTGCAAAATGTACAATCCTCCTTTTAATCTTAATTGCACCTGCAGATTTTCACTATTCTGCTTGAAATACAGTCTTACCTTTCCCTATTTTATCTTTTCCTTGCAGGGCACCCTTTCATTTCTTTCCTTTTCTTCTTTCAGTGTCAAGCAGTTTCTCCGCCATACAAGTACCAGTGGCTTTATTATATTCCATTGTTTTAAGCTCCTTTGGGTTCAAAATCTGGTATTTTTTTCTATAGTCTTATATGACAAAAAAGGTAAAAATGGAATCAGTATAAGAATCTGGCACTTCAGTAGCTATGGAGGTTTGTTTCAATATTTCTGTTCTCTGGACTCATCTCTTTTCCAGGCTGGCAAGTCTTCGCCTCTGTATTTCATTTTCCTTCATTTTATTTATCAGCTTTCTAGATTAATGCTGTATTCTAGTTTACTCGTGAGTATCCTTAAACAAGATGACCAAAACTTAACAGCTCATTTCCAAATAGTAACCTGCTATTCTTCAGAGATTATACAGTTATGTAGCACAGCACCAGAGGTGCCTGCCTTTGCTACAGGTGTGCTAAGGGCCAACTGTTTGCGGCTCTGTACCCATTCGCCAAGCTGCTGTGGCAAAGTTATTCCAGAGCCTTTGTGCCAGTTTTCCCATGTGTTCCCATGCTGTTTTCCCAGTGCAAATGCTCTCATGAGCTTGCACTTAAAATCATTATGACAAGTTCTCACGGGAAGCAATTTTCAGTGGCTTAAGAAATGCCTCTTTTCCCCTCATTTCTTGCTTTGCAGATTTTAGTTTATACTAGAGTTAACCAAATATAGAGCACAATAAAGCAGGTAAGTCATTGAAATACTTGAAAGATACTATCTAATATTTCATGTGCACAGAGACTGAACGGCCAATGAATATGCAACACTGACATCAAATTGGCATGCTCCAACCTGTGCTAATAGCATCACAAGCAGGAACAAACAACAGGAAGTCTGAGCAGATCCTAAGGAAAAGTATGCAGTATTAGGGGAAAAGCATGGCAAAACTTGTCAGTATCATCATCAGCACCTCCTACTGCAGGAGAAATCTTCCCCCTCCCTGGGGGAGGGCACTTTGTCTAGGACACCCATTGCTGTTTTTCTCAGTTGACTACTGTGGAGAGTTTTCCATTTCTCATATGCCTCTTCTTTATTTTTCCTCCAAAATTAACTTTCACTTCTGCAGTCAGTGTGTGTCATCAGTTATGTATCCCACTAAAAAAATCTTCATGCATGTCTCACCCTCCTTTGTTCAATGGTTACTTTCTTCACATGAGCCAATAGCTGTCATCTTTCTCTACCACTTGCTGCCAAATTTAAACATCAAGTTTATCCTTTTCAGCCATAGAATTACCTATATTTCAGTGTTGTTAAACTATTCTTATTTTGGGAGTAATTTCTACCTTAAAGCACTGCTTTAAAGGTAGACACAATCTCTTTCATATTCTATCTCTGAGCCAACAAAGACAATTTTGAAACTAGTGTTCAGTGTTATTTTAAATGTCATCATTCCTAGGTCTAACCCTGTTTCTGTTCTTAAAATCATATAGAAATGCAATTGTTTTAAACATTCTATCTTCCTTTAAAATAATTCATCAGAAGTACTACCTGCTAACTATCATGGACTTAACTCTTCAATACCTTCCATGAGCTGCAGACACCATTAATTCTCATCCCTAAGCCATTTCATAAATTAATAGACAATCTTTATTTCTAGAGGCTGGACAAATGAACCCTTTACTTTTAACATCAAAAGTTAGAAGGACACTATTTCCTACTATAAAAACTTGTTGGTGTACCAGCCTATAAAGCTTGAAAGAAAAGACAAGGTTTGGAACGTGTTTATAGCTTCACATCAAAGAAAGACAATGAATGTTACATGAACTCAGCCAGCAACTAAGCCAGAATGTGGACTGGAACACTTTTCAGGAACAGATTGCAAACCACTGAAAACATCAAATCTAAACAGTCAAGAAGTATCATTAGACCTGATTTTTTTCTACCTTTTAATGTGTTTAAGGAAACACAGAAAATGGGTGGAAATCAGAAACACAAATGGGAATCAGAAATTGCTACAAAAGCATTTTGATATGTAGGACTGATGTTCCGCTAGACATTTGAGTTCTTTAATTCATTTTTTGCAAGCACATATGGATGCACCCATGACATCCTGTGGCTTATTAGCATAAAATTTTCTGGCGGAACTTTTAGTCTTTAAATACGTATTGATAGCCAATGACACCTCCTAGCTTTTTTCTTCTTTTGCCCCAGTCCTCAGGACTTGTTGACTGCTCACCACAGCTCCACTGCCAGCTCATTAGTTCAGTTGCTGGCTGGGTTGCAACAAAGGCAGAGAGCTAAAGCTTGCAAATCACTGATTCATTTCTCCCCTCACTACATCACTTTTTTCTTTTTTTTTTTTTTTAATAAAATGCACAATAAAATACTTCGGAAACACTTATTAGTTCTTTTTGTTTTCTTTAAATGCTGCAATTGCTGTTTGTGGCAAAAATATTGTTAAATGTCCAGTTAATAGCTATGCAACATCTTTCCTTTTTCTGCTCTGCAGAAAAAGCAAGGTTTTGTCAAATTATAGGACGCATGCAAGCTGGTTTCAGTGATCCAGGTCAGTGTGAAAACTCCAAACACACAGTTAATTTCAATTGTTCCTACTGTGCTGTCAGTACATCTTATCCCAAATGGAATATATTTTTCCCACTGTGTTCCTGGCAGGACACGTGCATTCCTCAGATGCTTTGTTCCCTGCTTCTTTAAAAGGCAACTGTCATCATAAACAGTGAGCAACCCCATCTCTGCTTCTGGGAGATGAGTATGCTTCATTAGTAAGGTGCAGTAAAGATAAAATTAGCATCTGCTGTCTTTCCACAGATAATGTATGAAAAAAGAAAAGTTTCCACCCCTGCAAATAAACCACATGGACTGTCACAGTGTTGTTAGTGTGGATGAAATTACTTGGATTTGTCTGGGAGCAGGGAAAAACAACAAATTCCATTTGAATTTCTGTTTTTGTACTATAATACAATTCTTTTAAAATGGCAAATTAAGAAAGAAACACCCTGAAAGGGAGCAATCTTATTTTGAATACTGATTTATCTCAAAAAACTTGGTTTTATTACATACTTCTAAGCTACTTCTCAGCAAAGTTTCAGCTTCCTAGAAACCAGTGAAAACAGGTAGATACTTTACTCTTTGATACCTGACTGATTTGTGGCTCTATTCTCAATAAATATCTCTATATAATCTGAGACAGATGACTCAAAAGAATTAGTACATTCTGTGAACATGAAAGCAGAAAGATTAAATAACTGAAATTACTATTCTATCCATTACCAGTAACTTAACAGGAAAGAAGGTTCTTTTTTTTAAAGAATCCAAACTTACGGTATTATTGATATAGGGAATTATGAACTTTGAACACAAGAGCCATCCATCTATGTGCAGTGCAGCAGCAGGAAAATAAGCCTATCAGCTTTCAAATATTCAGTAGATGAGTAAAATATTATAAAAGGACCTATTTTATAAATGATAAATAATCTTATTTTATAATTCATGGCTAATTATTTTCTTCACAAATCCATTCTCTTTCTTTGCCTTGTTCTTTTCAAGAACTCTAGTGTCCTTTATAAGTCAAAGATTTTGCAAATTAGATATGCTTTTTATTCCTTTTTCTAATTCTTCCTCACACATTTAATCCAAATCCTGCTTCCAAGAGGCTCATATAAAGCTGTATGCTGTTAGGTCAAGCCTAAAGATATTCAAAGAAAGTTCTTCTGGCTGCCTACACACCTCAGTGCCAAAGCCTGCACATCTTTCCCAATACCATAGTTTAGCCAACCAATTAGCCCTGAACATCCCATCTTACACAAAAGCTACTATCTCTACTTCCAGGATTTTCTCTTCTAATGCTGTCCATATCGTCTCCTATCCTCCTGCCCGAACATATTCTTTTATGTCAACCTATAAACCATATTTGTAAAAGCTATACTGCTACATCAAAAGATCCAAGCACAGCGAGGTTAACAATCTCCAGGTGACAGCACAATGGTGTTGTTTTACGTTCTCCGATAATTTATCTACCTTGCCCCTCCCTCTGCCAGCGGTGCACTTAACACTCCACAGAGAAGTGCCATGCATGCTCTGTCTAAGATGTCATATCACTAATAAATAATAGCTATAATATCTATTTATCTCTAACTTGTGTAATAATATCTATATTTATTCAAAAAATGAATATAAAACAACCAGTATTCTTTTTTATTGCCTGTTATTAATTTTCCTTTAAAAGTGATTCTGCCAAACTCTGGTGTTATGAACACGTATAGGCCACTTCATTCAACTTATCATCTTAGGTGCCCTATGCAACTCTTCTGGACTTTAGTGTGTCCGATGCCACTCATCTAGGAGGTTGCACATTAATAATATGAGTTTTTCCTCTGTTTTAGTGTTTTAGCCCACCAGTAGTCTAAATTTTTTTCTAAGAATTGTAAGTTTGTAGTGCTATAGTGGTTTGACTCTGGCTGGACGCCAGGTGCCCACCAAGCTGCTCTACCACTCCACTCCTCGACTGGACAGGGGAGAGAAAATATGATGAAAGGCTCATGGATCGAGAAAAGGACAGGGAGATCACTCACCTGTTACTGTCACGGGGAAAACAGACTCGGGGAAGTTAACAATTTATTGCCAAACAAGTCAGAGTAAGATAATGAGAAATAAGAACAAAACTTAAAACACCTTCCCCCCACCCCTCCCTTCTTCCCGGGCTCAACTTCCCTCCTGACTTCTCTGCCTGCCCACCCCTGAGCGGCACAGAGGGACAGGGAATGGGGGTTGTGGTCAGTTCATTACACATTGTCTCTGCCACTCCTTCCTCCTCAGGGGGAGGACCCCTCACACTCTTCCCCTGCTCCAGCATGGGGTCTCACCCATAGCAGACAGCCCTCTACAAACTTCTCCAGTGTGAGTCCTTCCCACGGGCTGTACTCCTTCACAAACTGCTCCAGCATGGGTCCTTTCCTCAGAGTGCAGTAGAGGCTCCTAGGACAAACTTTGCCAGCAGGTCGAGGGAGGCAATCCTTCCCCTCTCTTCAGTCGTGGTGAGACACATCTGGAGTGTTGTGTCTTGTTCTGGGCTCCCCAGTGCAAGGGAGAAATGCACTTACTGGAGCTGCTCCAGTGAAGGACTGCAAAGGTGATGAAGGAACTGGAGCCTCCCTCATGCAAGGACAGGCT
The DNA here is from genome assembly GCF_964195595.1 of Calonectris borealis. Lineage (NCBI taxonomy): Eukaryota > Metazoa > Chordata > Aves > Procellariiformes > Procellariidae > Calonectris > Calonectris borealis. The sequence continues at coordinate 12,405,173 of NC_134352.1, read as the reverse complement.
AAGAGAGCTGGGACTCTTCTGCCTGGAGAAGAAAAGGCTCAGGGGGATGTTAACCATGTGTATAAATACTTAACAGGGTGAGTAAAGAAGATGAAGCCAATGTGGTGTCCAATAAGACATACATTGAAATACAGGAAATTACATTTAAACATAAGAAACATCTTTTTTACTGTGAGGGTTGTCAAGTGCTGGAAGAGGCTATCCATAGAGGTTGTGGAGTCTCCATCTTTGGAGCTATTCAAAACCCCATTGGACACAGCCCTGAGCTCTAGCTGATTCTGCTTGATCAGGGAGGATTGGACAAGGTCATCTACAGGGGTGCCTTCCAGCCTTTGTGATTATGTGATTCAGTGAAAGCAAAATTTAAACCAATCACCAAAGAAATAAACAAAAGGAACAGGAATAGCAAAGGAATTATGGATACCCTCCTCTTAGGTACAACTGTCCGTACAAGCTTTAGCTTATATGCTTTAGCCTTCTGAGCATTTGGTGTAATAATAGTTACAGTGTCCATGCTTAATAACACTAGTTTTTCAGTATAGATTAATATATGAATTTTTATATTCCTAACGGGTCTATGTCTTCATCTATTAGAAAACTCTGCACTAGTGTTTGTAGGGGCTTGAAAGTAAGAAATCAAATGCCTGTTTCTGAAATGTTTGCCTGGGTTTAGTGCACATGAATGATAAGGACAACAGCATACACAGGTCAAAGCTAGAGAACCCTCTTTTTCCACCATAAGCACCATAAGCATCATAAGCTGAATTATGACGATTTGCGAAATTCAGACAAGACAAACTGAAAGCAAGGCCTTGAAAAAATCAGTCAGAAAATCAAATTCATCTAAGCTTCAACAGGAGGTAGTGGAATCAGATCTGAAAATGAGGTAGGTAAAATATCAGATAAAGCCTTCAAGCCTAATTATCAGGCAGAACTTCAAGATGTAGAGAATCTCTTATATACTGTCTGTAAGTAAACAAGAAAATTATTAATAACTTTTCATTTACGGACACAGCTAAGAAGCATCCATTCTAGCCAAGGCAGAGATGGTGCTTTACTTTTGGGTATTGTATGTGACATTTCAGATAAACATAGCTTTACTTTGAATTATGAAAGACTATTAATTGTGTATCATCATCCTTGAGTTTATGCAATTCACATTTTGTACATTATATGGCAAAAGTATCTAATTTCATCTAATTCTTTTTTCTCCTCAAAATAATCATCTTCCCATCTTTTTTCCCTTACTTACATTTTCCCTTACTAATTTTGCATTGCAAGCATTAGTATTTGTCTCCCATCACACTTCTTCACACTAAGACATGAACATCACACATCTCTTTCTATCTCCTCTTCTCCTGCCTGTCTTGCAGTTATAAGTGCCTCCAGTCTCTCTTATCCTTCTTCACCTATGTACACCCGCCAACAACTGAACTGCTGTTGAAGGCATAGAGTTCATTTCTATCCTATTTGGATTTTCCTGCAGGGAGAAAGAACAGTGTGTGAGGAAAGACGTTTCTTTCTCCTTTTTTCTTGTCTCCTGTGAAGAATTATTATCAATCTTCCCTTTGCTTTCATATTAAAATAAATGCTAATTAATGTTAGCAACACAGAGGCAGGACTGTCACAGTGACCCCTTCTACTTTTTGCCTGTCAGCTGCTTACCAGCAACTTTCATTGCTCCACTGCCTGAAAGTGGAGCTAATGATACAAATGAGAAAATACTTTAATGGGAGAAAGAAGACAAAAATAAAGTCTTGGGACTCCCTCCTTAGCTCTTCTGAGACCAATTCCAGGACAAAAACCTTCAATCAACAAATAAGACCCCTTTAAAGCCTTTGTGCAGGAATCATCCCTTGTGTAAAATCAAACACAGCTCTGTAGCATGGAGAACCCTCAGAAGACCTCTTATACCACATGAGCAACCTTTCCCCTGACAATGCAGGGAGATACAGGAAAATAACCAGTGTCTATATTAATATGTTAAAGAAACTAAGTATATGCCAATTAAAAGCCAGTCCTGCTAAATAATAAAAATAGCCCATAAATACGGAGCATAACCATAAGTACAGGTAAAAATAAAGGAACGCAAGAAGAGCTATCGTCAGAGAATTTAATAATAAGGTAGATGGTCCTTTGGCTTATGGGGGCCATTTAACTGATAATGACATTGTCTAAAATGTGCTTCGCTTGGAGATATTAGAGCAATAGATGCAGTTGTAGTAGAGCAGAAAGGAAAGTTTTACTTACTTCTGTGGAGTTCTACCTTATTAAATTCTAAGAGTCTGATTAAGATCTTGGCTTCCTTTTTTGTACTTTCAAGTTTTCTTTCTGGTAGCACAGAGTGTTATTTGAATATCAAATCTGATTGCATCAGTAAATCAGATACACAAGGCATCTCTGTAACATTGACTGCAATTAAAAATATTTGCACTTGAAATTTTTAGGAATAAATTGGTGAAAAATAAAGACAAGTGAACTTTCAAATTCAGATTATATGGGTTACACATTATATGGGTAACATATTATTATGTTAACGTTTTAGAGAATTTTCTGTAAGAAATAAACAAACCTGCCTTCTCCGCTCTGCTACTTCCATGTGACGGCCGGAACTTAGCTACATTTCACTTCATTGCCACCATGGGTTCAACATAGCATTAGAAGTTTGCACTCACAGATGTATTCTGTATTTCAGACAGCTTGCCTGTGGTTTCTGTCTTACTCTAATATTGCTAAAGCATCCACTTAAAATAAACAAGTGCTTTCCATAACTAGTCAACAATTATTACACTTTCAAACATTCACCAAATAACTTTTTTTTTTCAGATTGCATAATTTCCACTTATAACAATATTTAGTTTGACAAAAATTAGAGCTATCTTACTTGAATCTTTCTTCCTCAGATTCTTTTGAGATTTTTCTCCCATGCATCTAAGTTGAACTTATTTCTCTCAGATGCAAACACAAAAATCCCAATCAATCTCCTTTTCACTTTAAGTTTTACCAATGATTTTGACTCTTGGACTAAGGACAGATAAAGATTTCCCATAAGCTCAACAATCTGACATTCCCCACACCTGATTATTTTACTCTCACTTGTTCTCCTGAGCTCCAGAAGAAGTTTCAGAGATTGTACTATGCTTCCACCAGCACAGAGCAGCAGGCTAAAAGAGCAGTTAGCTGAAATTAGAATCAAAGCCACAAAAGCTAAAGGAAATTTTAGGTTAAGGCTACCTTAGTCAAATATAAAAAATTATATTGTTTTAACAGTCAGTGTAAGGCTTTTAGGAGTACAATTTCCAATGCATTAACTTTTAACGTCTACTAACAACATAATTTAAAGCATTCAGTTTCAAAAAGTTTGTCCCTTGCAAAAGTTATACCAATATCCAGGGTGACTAGTTTTTCAGAACACAGTTTGCTATCTGGAGAGTGAAAAAAAAATTTCAAAAGAAAGATACACTGAAATTTCCAGATAGTAGCAAAAATTCATAATCACATCCAATCAAAAAAAAGTCAGTCTTCCATTCTCATAGCCTGTTTCCAAGGTTGATCAGTATGTGATACTTCACAGGGAGGTGGATTAAAAACATTGAGTGCACTTTTTATTTGGAAATTTTACAGTAATGTCTAAAAAGGAATATTGTCTTACATTACGAAGATCAAAGACAGGTCTAAAGTCACTCTCCTTTCTTAAGCCAATAATTTTTAACAGAGGACGACACAAAGTCTCTTGATTTGAGTTCAAGCCCCATTATTTTCGTATTATAGATAGTAGGCCTCAGTTTGGTGACAAGTGTCTGTTGGAAGACTATTTTGGTTTTCCTCATTTACCCTTAAATTTCATTTCCTTTAACTGTACATTACATAGTGTAATTTTCTGTGCATACAACAAGGCTGACTAGTGGAAAGTTTCTACTTGCACTGTATGTGTTTAAGTCCACATCTCCTTCTCAAACCTGTTTGTACGCTGGGCAGAACCACCAGCTGCCACCTCTCATGAGCTTAGGAAGCCTCTTAGTTCACAGCCTATATTCCTTATATATTGCCATACCTTTATCCTCGCTCAACAAAATATCAATGATGTTTTTATGAACTTGCATAATGACTGCCACCACTGTACTTTCAAACTCTCATCTACCTGCTTTATGATTGACAGCATCCTAATGCATCCAGTTTCCACCATGTACTTCTTAAATTTCATTCTTTCATCGAAGTGCTGGAGGACTGAGGTGAGTTTGACTTTGGATGCAATCCACCCTTATGGCTGTTTTTTTTCGCTTCATTTGTAGCTTTCACAAGTAACAGCGAGCATCAAAGATCTGCATCACAACATGGTCCCAACAGGTTATGCTCATTACTGGGATCAAATATGACATTACAGATTTGATATTCAACTGGCAGCATTCACCTGCAACAACTTGTTGTTTTTATTAATTCTCTTCAGTGCCTTCTCATCTTTAAGGAGTCACCAAGTACCATTGTAATAGGTGTATTTGAGATTAAACAAAGATAGAAATGCTATATAGCATGACTGTAAGAGGAACATGAAAATATCCATGACTGTGTAACATTCAAGTTGATAAATTCAGAAGAAAAAAAGGAACTACAGACCTTGGTAAAAATGTCCAGAAACTTCAAGATTCAAACAGACAAGCAAACAAATGAACACATAATGTCAAAGAGAAAAGGGAGATGTGGGATTTTGACCCTAAGCACCTGCAATTGCTTGTTCTGCGAAAATATCCCATACTTTTTACAAACCTGGACCATTATATCAAAATAGAGTGGGACCGTAAGGATATTTACGCATGGTGCACCTTAGCTGAAAGCAACAACTGCACATGAACACACATGAGTGTGTTCCACAAAACCACTTAATTTTGTAGACTTATAATGGTTGTGGGCAGCACAGCTCTCAGTATAGAGATAGTTGTTATTTTTGTATATTTTCTATATATATTTTCTATATATTTTGTATATTTTTCTGTATATTTTTCTAGCTCTAAATAAAGATTGTCAAGTATACAAAGAAAGAAAGCTAGTCTTCTAAAGCACAGGTATATATATTCAAATTAGGGAGTTGTTAAATATTTCTGGAAAGAAGGTAAATATACCACAACTCTATTTGCTCAATCTTTTTTTGTGAAGTGAGGTTAACAAATGGAATTGAAATGTACCAGAAACAAAATATAAGGAATTAGATTAATTTGGCAGTTGAGATTAGCTCCAGAAACACGAACATCAACAAGAAAAATTACATGTCCAGGGTCAGCAAATCTATACATATATATGTTTACTGGTTAACATCAGCTGTCACGTTGACCTTTTTAGTACAACAAATTATCTGATTTCATTTCAGGAGAGTGGGACTTGGCAGTTGAAAGCTCACGATATTTGGCAATTTGTTAGAAAAAATATATTATTTCATCAGGAAAATATCTGTGAAATACAGAAATCAATAAAATATTAGTTCTTTTTTTTAATTAATATGATTGAAAACACCACCTGGAAAGTGTTGGTTCTTTGTCCTGGAAGTTTACAATAGAGCTCTGATCTCAGATACATTGGGGAAAATAATATGATGGTTACAGAAGCAAAACCAGGTCTGCAAATCTTTAATGTCGGAGTGTAACCATGCTCAGTTGAATCTATTCACCAGCATGAATTTAAAAGATGCAGGCTGAATTGTTAACGCCACTAGAAAACGAGACTTGGCACTTTTCTACTGAATTCAAAAGATCTAAGATACCCAAATCACCTACAAGCTTAAGACACACCATTTACCACCATGTTGCACCTTTTGGCACCTGCCTCCATTAAGTCTCTTAAGTTTAATGAGGTATGTCACATAAATGAAACTTCTTGTGTCCTTGACCCCAAGCGACAGCTGAAGTTCTAAGAAGCAAATTAAATATAATGTTATTTATGTACTGGGTAAGAAATTATAATTTCACTACATAAATCGATGATATTATTTCATCCGGGCCAATGGTAGAGGTTCCCTGGCAGTAAAATTCATTTCAGCCAGAGGAATTCAATTGCAAAGAAACTGGGCTCTCTGTTGAGTTCTCATTCCCGTTTGACATACACACACACATGCATGCACAAGCACATACAAAGGAACTGAAAATGACATGGAGCTGAGCAGTGAACTATGTATGTGACTGAGGAATAATTTATTGGGCCTTCCTGAAGCCAAAGGAAGAGCAGTTAGGCAGTCATACTTTCCTGGACATCCCTCTAGACACTTTCCCAGCCAGCAGACCAAGCAGTGAACACTGCACGCTGCTATGTGCAGTATCTTACAGGGGTAGGACTGGTGATGTATGGAGGAATAGGGGCAAAGAAGTAGTAGATGGAGCCTACTTCTAATAAACCAAAATACCTGAAGTGCCCCAACTATCCAAGGACTGAACAACTCTAGTCTACAGAAGTAAAAAACCTTCTGGAAACATGAAAATGTGGAAAGGACTTCTCAGAGAGGCAATAGGTAAAACACTCTAGGTCAAAACTATAAAAACAAGCATGTGGTATAAGGAAGTTAATCAGATGTTTATATTTACTATCTATCTCTTGAGTTCTAGCTCTAAAAAAAAAGGCAAAAATTAGTATAAAAGCAAAGTCTTCATTTTGAACACAGTGATACAGTAACCTTTTAATTCTCTCAAAATATTATTGAGACCAAAAGCTTAGAATTAAAAATAAATGATTATGCATTTATACATATTACGAAAACACCAAAGCACTGGAAAAACTGAAAATACAGAAAGGTTATTTTGTTACAATAAGAATAATCCTCATGTTTCAAAGGATATTGCAGGAAGAGGTATTTCTCACACATTCCTCTGGTGTTTCTGGCACTGCCAAGGAGATGATAACAGCACAGGTAAACCAGTGATCTGATTCACTAATTCATAATAATTCATATGATATTTCATGGCTAAGCCAAAAGGTAGTAGAATGACAGTACATAAAATGCAGAAGAAAAATGTTCAAGCACACCAGAAAAATTTAAAATAAAAAAAAAACCAAAGCACAGAATTAAAAAAAAACCTCAACCACAGTCTTATTATAATGCAGTATATAACAAGGAGAGCTGGGGGAAGGAGATGGTGGGTGAACAGAGAGAAGAAATCAGACAGCTCATTATTAAGTCAAAAGATTAATAAAACTAGACCATATTTTATCAAAGTTTCCCAGTTTATCAATCAATTTAAATGAGACTCTTTCCATTACAATGAGAACAGCCAGCCTCAAAACTGTGACCACTGATTGATGGATTGGAAGTGGATTAATTTTATGGTCGTAAGAAAAGAATGAAACGACCACTCCCCTTGATACTATTAATCTCCTGAAGAATTGATAGCTCCTGCAGTAAAATAAAAAAGAGCAAGGAGATTGGAAGCATGATTTTTTTGAAGGGCCAAAATATGTATCCTTGAGGAAAAGACAGTTTAAATTTTTTTTTCTTCCTGAGTAACTCACTCAACAATATTTATTACAAATATCTACAAGCCCCAATACCATAAGGTTGTACACTCTATTCCATACATATCAGTGACATAGAAAGAAATTGGTTGTCATGCTGCAGCAAATAGGCAAACCTACAGATTTCATTCTTTCTGTTTCCTGATATTGATTTGCCTTAAGAGAAAAAAAAATCAATTAATAATAATATTGATAATAATAAATGGTATTCCTAAGCAAAGTTCACTGTTAGTTAATGATACATCAGTGCTATGGAGAGATGTATCAAAGTACTGTAAATGAAGATGTGACCTTCCACTTAATTTTACATATCTAGATACATGCATGCACACATGTTTTGGACTGTTTGTATAGTGTCAAAACCTGAAATTGGACATCAAACTGGATATTCCCAGTTGCGAGTTTGGTCTTCACTAATAATGCCTGGTGGTCATTGACCATGTAATGGTCTTTCGGCAGCCTCCATGCATGCCCTGGTCTTCCACTGGCATTATGCCTGCTCACACATCCTTCTCCCTGTTTGACTAGTGCTCAGGTCCCACGTGATGTTTACTTTAGATGGAAAGCCTGCAAAATGCTGCAAGTGACAGATTATGCTCAGAAGCCAGTTGTTTGCACGTTTGAGTAGACAGCAGGATACCTTTGGACAACTCATGGGTAAAAATCAGAGAGATACTGCTGGTATTTTCAGACATTGTTTTTAATCTTCACTATTCTTATTGACAGGGTGATAATGGCTGACCACAGGACACCAGCCAAACGGCCACATATATTCATTACCACCACGACAATGATACTGTGGCCAATTGAACCACGTGGGCTGTCAAGGAATACATCCCTTTGGTAACTGCTGCTATGTACTTGTAATATATAAAGTCTTTTCCATGCTAGAGCTGTCTTCAAATTCAGCTTTACTGGAGTTTCTTGAAGGTATAAATGCAGGTGGTTTAAAAATATAACCTGTAATTTGTTTATAGTTTTATTAAAGCATCCTTTCTCTGTTTATTACTTTTTCATATGCAATAGCAGAAATGAAAAACAAATATAACTGATGAAATATAATAGATGCATATGGTGATGCTATGGTTAAATATGTTTTTCAAAGAATTTCCTTTTAATGATGAGAAATGTGTCAAAGATTTAATTTTGGTTCTTAAAAAAACCCTCAAATTTTTTCCCCAAATAAAAGCAAACAAATCTAGCTGTATTCAGACTCCTTTTATTTTCACTTTCATCAAATATTCCAGTGAGTAATTTGCCACCTGAGACTGAATAATAAAGTAAAATAACAGGTTAGAGATAAAAATACTTCTTGTAAATCCTATGTTCTATCAGGCACACTTTTAAAGTTGAAGTGTTGATTCAAACCAATCACAAATAACTGTCAGAATAAACTCCTTTTATTAGGGAAGTCTCTGTGGCTTGCAAAATTGTTCTGAGCAACGTCAAGTGCTTGCTTAGTTTCTATCTCCTTAAGGATCTGCCAAAATTATAAACTGACTAGGAAAACCAGTCCCTTTAGAAACTAAGGAAGGGAACATGTTCAACATAATCCAACATGCCTCTTAACACTTAGCCTGTGCTGCCAGCTCCCTTAATTTGATCCTGAGGACCATAAAATTTATTATTTTCTTCAGGCTCTGACTGCAGAAGTATCTGTATTTCAATTTTTCTCTGTTTAATGTGTAATCTTATATACCTCAAGCGTCAAGGCTAAAAATAACACTACTTACATTTTTATTTGTTTTCTGGTTGTTTAATTTTAAAGTTCATATTTTCAAAGGCTCATAACTTCTGAGGCAGAACTCACTGAATTCATGGAGGTGATGCTTCTGATCCTAAAGACGTTAACACCTTTAAGACCACACTAGCTGGTTATCTTGTAAATCTAAGCTACACATAAGCAGTTAGTGTGATTACAAATATTAATCCTTATTTAATAGTGAGTATTAAGGGTTCTTTCATATCTCTTGGCTAACTGAATTTTAAAATTACTGTCTATCTCTCACGCAAGAAATAAGAATGAGGTGTAGTAGCACATGCTCATAGAAAGAAATGAGTTACTTTTGATGACAATAGTTTCATGTGTTGAAGGGTGCTGAAGGACCACCCAGGCACACCCACACACTAGGTTGTGGCAAGAATTCAGTGTACAAAGTCTGTCAGAAACATAGATCCATGGTCTACAGGTATGTTTAAGAAATAGAAGAGTGGATCCAATTAGCTTTTCACCTAAGCCTCCTTTCTAGATCAAGTCAGTCCTGCTAATGTGATCATGACTCTTGAGAGAGAAACACACACATGTGGATACATAGTAACTTCTTACACTTCCGTTGTTATGATAGAATAATGCTTATTTAGCAGTCAGAAGTAAACTTCAAGTGGTAATTAGTTGAATTCTAACTATTAGCCTATTCTGGTAGCATTAAATTAGCTCATTTTAAGATCTGATCCATTATATTTCTCATTTCTCTCTGAACATTGTGTCTGGAAGTATTAATTTAAGAGCGCAGAGATGCTAAGAAACAAATACGAAAATAATGAAACCTAGCTTTTACAAAACACCTGATTTTACAAAACCTGGTCAAGATTACAAAATATTTTAAAATGCAGAGGTCTAAGAAACAGCCTCCTACCAAGTGTTTGGGAATATTTCTACAAGGTGTGAATTTCCCTCTGGGTGTGGAAAAAATTAGTCTGAAGAGAGCAGTAGCCCCTATATGCACCACTAATAAAACATACAGTCCATGTCCTCATCATGCTTTTCACCTCCACATCCCACTCATGCTGGAGCTGCTTCTGCCCAGTAATACTTATCCATGACATAAATAAATAGAAATAAGCTATTTCCCATTGACATGTTTTGTTCCTCATCTTTTATCTAGTGGATGTCTTATGTCATTACACTAAAAGCAGGTGTTCACTTCCTTTTTCTAGACACTAGTCTATATACATTTGACATTCAGTGATGTTTTATGTCAGATCTCCTGTAAATAAAATATCTTTCAAATGGGAATGGAAAAGTGGCATTTCTTCCTTGCAAAATTACTTTCAGGCAGTGTGTTTTAAAATGTCCTTTAAAAAATAAGCAGTACAAGTGCCTACCTAGATAATATGTTATTATAACCGAAGAGAAGCTTCCTCTAAATCTGAGCACTAATGAAAAACCTCACTGGCCTCCCACATGCAATAGATCACATTGCTCCAGAGTTCCCTCACTGAACTTACAAAAGTTCAGAGCAAGAACTCGTACATTTACATTCACTCATGTTGCACTGCTGCTCTGACCTTGCACAACATCCTGCCCTAGAGATGCACATGCAACTCAACCATTTTCAGAGTCAGTGAGTAAAAATGGGTCACTAGGAGAGGAAGAGATCTAAGAGAAATAAAAACCAAATACATTGGTCTGAAACATGTCCTGAAAATGAGACACAAAATATGACAGAAACTAAACACAGAGATAATAAATAACCGACACGACATTTCTAGTTTCAGAAGAGGAGAAAAGAGCCATTGCTATACAATAAGTCTAATTTTGGTCATCCAGTGCTTCACATGTCTAAATGGTACTGTGGGACTATTTGCTGGAATACTGTGGGGTTTTTGTTGTGGTTTTTTATTTTTGCTTTTTAAAAATTCCATTGTAAAGGCAGCCCTAAACAACCCAGAATCCCAACTAAACTAAGAGGTAAAATAGTAAGACAAGGATTCATATTCTGATAACTATCTATATTCCTTATGCTGTGAAACTGCTCTGAAAAATAAAGGCATTCTAAATAAGACCAGTGAATGAGACAAATCTTAATTCAAGTCGCTATGTTCTGGTAAGACAAATATGATGATGAGTAGGTATTGAGACAAATGAAATATGGAGAACAAGAAAAAGAAAAGGAATCTGACAGTTGATAGAAATAGGACAAATACTGTGACAAATCTGTCAAGTGCAGATATCATCACAATGAGCTAAAATACAATGTTAAATTAGAAATGGAAATGAGACATTATTTAAGCAAAATTGCAAGTGGAAGGGGAAAAAAGGATATCTGGTACCCTGCCAAATGCAGCTTTCAGTTTCAGAAGGAACATACATCAGACTCAGTCAGGACAGGGTCAAATATATAACGCAGTTCACACAACTGCCAAAAAAGTTGGCATAATAGTAACTGTCAGCATCAGCTTCAACTATATCATTAGACGTCCGGATATATGCATATTATATTCTTATGGCAAGACAGTAACACTACATTTAAGGTTGTACTGGAGTTTTCATTTTAGCAGGTTCATGTATACTTACCAATTGAAATTTTTTTAATATGCATGTATGCACAAACATATCTTAAATTACAGTTCATGCTAATATTCCCACTGAGATAAAATTTCTGAAGCATCTCCGTAAAGTGCTTTTGCTTTGATTGTTACACCACACAGAATGACATGAATTAAAGTATACATCTACAGCTAAAATTAGGAGGCAGAGGGAGAGGATCAGAGAAAGCTGCAATGAAAGAGATGAGAAAAGATATCTGAAGAAACGGCAGTAAGAACAGAGCTACCACATGGTAGCAAAGCAGCAACAGTTTAGCCAAACTGTGAAACGAAAAACACAAATGACCCATTGTTATTGGGCAGAGGAAGTCACTGGAATTCAAGAGCTCCTCAAGGTATGCAGAAGAAGGGCATGAGAGCTGGGGAGAAGACCTGGCAGTGGTACTATGACTGGGTGAGAAAGAGATAAATGTCCTCAATGCACTATATGGGAAGTATTAAATTTCCCTGATTAAGGAGGCTTTGCTTCTACTCTGCTTACTCATCTATTCTTGACAGGGTGGAATACTCATCACAAAAAACAATTATGAACCTTTGGTTTGGCTGAATCAGAAAAAATTCTACTGATGCACTACAATGTTGTTTGCTTACAGCAAATTTTACATCTTTTAAACTAAGCATCTAAAACAGAATCCCAGTTCCAGATAGCAGTCTCATGAATCACAATGTCACCAGTAAAAGATCTGGGCTGGGAACAGGCAGCAGAGAAAAAGTATAAATTCACTCCTTACTGGCAGTCAAAAAATTAACTAACTGTCACATCTTCTTTTTCAGTTTTCTATGCACAGATTTGTGAGATTATCTGGGAGGTGCACAGAAATGCCATATACAACATAAGCACAAATGACACTTCTCAGACCCCCTTCCTGAAAAAAAATAAGCTGTCAAAGTAACTTATACAGAAAATACTCCAACTTCCAAGTTGCTGAGTTCATCTTCATTTCAGGACCTCCTGGTGTTCCCCACCAAGGTGTTGCCTGCACATATGTCTTTTTTCCTTTGAAGGTAACAAATACATGCAGAATGCTTCTAGTGTTGTCATTTTCACCTGAATTCACACTTAATATCAGACAAGCTTAAAAATTTAAAACATTGCAAGCTTATTCTAGCAAAGAAAAGGAGTAAATTTGTAATTACACAACTGGAAACAAGATTACAAGAGAGAAATGAGAAACAACAAAATATGTTCCTAGATTACACCTAAAATTTGTAACTAATTTCTTCTAAGATGCTTGACAAAGGTTACAGATATTAAATATACAGAAGCCAATTAAATGGGACGTTAGTGTCCTCTTCCTGAACTCTTTTCCTTACAAGTGGATCTGAAAGCTAGCCTAGCTGACAGGAGCCAGGCACCCCAGTTCATACCCTCTTCCCAATCAGGACTTCAAGACAAAATCCTTCTCCTGTTTTCACCTCTTTTATTTCCAAACTTAATTTCTGGTCCTTTCACCAGTGGACTGATATTTTTAGAGGAAATGTGGCTGAACATCTCTGCAACTCACTCCCTTTACTGTAAACAAAAGCAAAGCAAGAAGACCACAGCCCTTCCCATAGCTTCTCAAGATGGCCATCGTAATTTTTTCCTTTATTCAGGTTGTCTTTTCTATTTTAAATAGCTTTCTTGCTTGTCAAAATGTTTTCAAGGTTGTCATAATATTTTTATAAGTATTATGTCACAAGGAATATTTACTGTACGTTCAGCTTTATCTTTGGTTTGGACAGATGCCCTGAATGTCTAATATATATAGCTTATAATAGCTTATGCTTTTAGAGTTAAATGTCATTTCAATAAAGGGCATCCCCCCGCCCCAGACATGCGAACACAAACACATGCACATATACTTATGAAATTTTATGGTCCTATAGACTCACACTGTGGAATAAAACCACTGCTTTTGCAGATATCCACGTTAAAGCTTTGTGTGGAAAAACAAACAGCCTTTTTATTATACTCTGCATAACAGAGAATTAAAAAAAAAGGAGAAAGAGAGAAAGAAATTAGTGCTTGAAAGTTGTGAAGCATCTGTAGTACAAAGACCGCAGAAGAGTAAAGGGATATGGCTGTTTTCCTTTTCATATGCAGGGAGCTACACGTCTTAAGATGTTAGCATGAGTCAGTGGGAGACCAAGGACAGCTGCACTCAGCAAAATCTCTTTTCTCTTCAATCAGCACATAAATATATATATGTATGTGTGTGTATATATATGTGTGTATAGAATCATAGAATCATAGAATCATTAAGGTTGGAAAAGACCTCTAAGATCATCAAGTCCAACCGTCAACCCAACACCACCATACCCACTACACCGTGTCCCTAAGCGCCTCATCTACACATCTTTTAAATACGTCCAGGGATGGTGACTCAACCACTTCCCTGGGCAGCCTCTTCCAAGGCCTGACCACTCTTACAGTAAAGAAATTTCTCCTAATGTCCAGTCTAAACCTCCCTTGGTGCAACTTGAGGCCATTTCCTCTCGTCCTATATATGCATATAAATATATATAATAATCATAAGTTAGAAAACAGGAAGCTAAACAGGCAAAATATAAAGTCAATTTCTGTAACCTAAGGTTCTGTGAATTCCTGTTCCACACAGTAAATGTCATGGAAGCAAAACATGCTTTGCAATCCTGCAAATACTTCTAGCTATTATCTATACTAGAAAAGACAGTACCTCTTATACTATGAAGGAACATCATTATCATAGCTGAGTGCTGGGGCAATAGTACTGGCAGCGCAAATATCTTGACAATATGTGAACAACAGTTGTCCGATGAAGAATTTGTGTGCTGCTTTTTTGCTTGTAGTGGTGAGAATGTCAAGGACAATTTTTTGGTACAGCACAACTTCATGCCAGTTTTCCTTATCATTACTTTATTGGAGGAAGCAACTGAACTGACACTGGGTAGTAGAATGTACCCTTAATGACTGCAACATGAAAGGAAATTTTATACATCAAGCATACGTGTAGAATGGGAAAATAAATTTTAAAAAAATATGTAGGGCCAAAAACAGAAGTACCACCTAACAAGACAATTGGCAAAAAGGAGAACAATCTAGAATAAAAAAATTTTATCCACTTTAAAGGAAGAAATACCATTTTATAATGTCATTTTTTCTTAATGATGCAGTATCAGCCATTGTATACAAATAGTTAACTACTACTACAGTCATTCACTTTCCAACAAACCATCAATTCTCTCAGTAAAATTATATTGGTGGTACTTGTTCCTCCTGCTTAAATAAAAAAAAAATTCAAAACTATTGACAGATACTGTTATGCATATTGTGCAAAAAAACACCAAACACATTTTATCAATTCTTCTCTAGATTGCTACTTATTGACTCAGATGCCATGCTGACCAAAATCCTAGTTCTGTGGCATGATAACAACAGGTGAGAAAAATAAATATAAAAAGTTCTCATTTAATAAATCTCTCATTTCACAGAGCATTTTATCTCTATCATATCTGGGCATTCACATAATCTCTTCCAGAATCTCTGCGGTTCCTTTAATGATACACTGTGATTTTGTTAAAACCTTTCTTTCTAGGCTGCAAGAAAATGTTCTGCTGCACTCATATGATAAAGAGTAGCACTTGACTTTTACGTAGTACTGCTACATAGATCTCCAGGTGCTGCACAGAACATTGCAAACTGGAGACACACTAAAGAGAGCTGTTTAAGGTCATGAGGCTAGCTACTGAAAAATTCAGAAAGAAAACTTGGGTCTCCCGAACTCCTGTAAAAAACTCCAGTACAAGGTCATACTGCATGTTTAGTTTCAGTCCTTTTCACAAATATTTGTGAATTTATTTTGCTCCCAGCATTGAATCAGAATGTAAGAGATGAAAACAGCCTCCCAAATAACCAAACACAGCCATCCCTTCAACAGAGCACTATTCTAACCTGACATAAAGGTAGTAACAATTTTGCATGAATTTACTCATTGTGGTCACTCCAGTACACACCCTGCACAAGCAATGTAATGCTATCACAGAGCAATAATGAAAGAATTAAATTGGCGACTGAAAGACACTCCAAAAATGTGATTAACTATAAAACCACATCTAAAAAATAGTCATGATGGTAGATACTTCTTCCACAACAGGCGACACAAGAAGTGAAAGTTCAGTTTTTTGGTGTCTGTACCTTACCCCTTGCATATGCAGGAAGGAATAAACAGAGCAGTAAAACAAGGTTACATGTAAAAAGGCTATCAGCCCATCCACCCTCTTGTTCACAGGAAATGTTTATATGAAAAAAACTCATAATAATTATCTATTGAAAACTCAGGAGCAAATTTACTGTCTTGAAGAAGTCTCCCAAATCCCACAGCCAGTCACAGACATGTAACTGAGATCCCAGAGTTAGGATGTCGCAGCAGTGACCCTATTTAGGCAAAAGTGGTAAGTCAAAGGTGCTTTATAGAATTTAACTGTATTTAAAATTCTCAGTGTAGTTTGTTCAGAGCGGAGAAGATGTCATATTTTCAGTTAGTAAACACTCACTATTTGATCCACACACACAAAATGAATCTGCAATTCAGTTCAGTGGACAAAAAGATTATATGTTGTTGACTTTTTGTTGACAGAATGATCTGAGCAAAATTACATTCTGTTGACAAAAATGAAACGAAACTTAGTTGTCAAATACTTTTCAAAATGAATGGATAAATAAAGCGTTCACTGCAGAAGAGGAGTGGCAGTTATTGAAAGCTTCTTTTGAAGGCAGGATACTTTAACTCACAGATGATTTTCACTACTCTATAGAATCTCACAAAACTCCCTCAATTCAGAATATCCTTTTGGTCAGTCTGTTTAGTAGTAGTCTTCATACTGGGTAAGGAGGCAGAAAATTTAAGCCTGGCCATGACAATGTAATTTTAGGCTTTGGCAATAAAGTTTTAAAGTGTAGTCAGGCTTTCATTTCTAAAGTCAAAGAATTGCATGTGGGGGGAAAAAAAATGTAGTTATATCCATTTTAAACCAAAAGAAAAGGTGACCCCTTGGCTCTGGCTCCCTGCAAGTGTCCTTGTAACACACAGCAGGTAGATAACTAGCTGCACCCAGCCATCTGAAGGTTCTCTGTCTTTGATTTTTAAAGTTGTTCAGTGAAACTGGGAATGAACACATCAGCACACCATTCTAAAGCTCATCAGTTTCATCCACTTTAGTAGAATTAACTCTCTCTTAAGCCAAATAAATTTTTACTGTTGCATTCAGTGCTGGAGCCAGTCTGTTCCACCTTCTTCATTTAGCAGGTTTTATACACTAAATCCAAGGATTAGTTACCACTGCAGTGGATACTTTCTTTTTCAGCAAGTAACTTTCTTTTTGGCAAGCGTTTCAACACTCTGTGTTTTTTCCTATATTCTAAAGACATAATTCTATCCTACAGAAGAAAACGAAAAATTTGGAATATCTTTTCAAAATGTAGCCCCAATCCTGTAGCCTCCACTCAGACTTCTGAAATCAACAGATCTTTTGCCTGAGTGAAAAGTGCCAAAATAAGGCCTTGCAAAATGAATGTAAATCAAATAACTTCTTTAGGTTTATTCTGCAGGTGCTTTTTATAGACATGACTACGGATGAGGTTCTAATTACAGAAGATACAAGAAAATTGGGGGAGGAAGAAGGCTGAAATATATCTTTAAAAGCTTTTATATAAACAGAAACTGTTTGCAGCTTCTGCTAGTACATCTACAGCCAGGTAATTTTTTCAGTCATAAACTGCTATATTCATTGTGACCACTTGGGACACTGTGGCACACAAAAGTAATTTGGGTATGACACTCCAAAGTGATCGACCCTTAGAAACATACTAGACTTGCACTAACCCTGTTTGCTGTAAAGTAATCATGGCAGCTTGATAGCCACATGCCTTTGGGAAGGCCTGGCATTATAACCCAGAGAACAGAAAGTACACTCAGGTGGATTATCATACGTGATAGAGCTTACACATATCAAAACACAGAATTATTTTAAAAATACGAGAAATGGAAAAAATTAAAATCTAGCCTTTTCCTGTGATAAAACCAATGCCAGTGCTCCAATTTAGTACATTTTTAGAGGTTTGTTACTGGATTGTTTCATAGACTCCTTCAAAAATGATAATACACACACGTGTTTGGCCAATGGCTAACAGTGTATATGAAACTTTGATTATGTAACTTCCATGAACAGAAAAGACCCAGGTAATTACATTATTGAAATTAGTTATGGTATTTACAAGAACAAACATGCTTTCCAGAGCTCTGTACAATTGAAACACATTTTCAGCAATGACATGGACCAAAAAGAAAAATGTATATATGCACATACATATGGTTTTATATTCATACAGCATTACGTTGTTGAGTTAAAATTAAACAGGTAAAAAATGAAAGTGTTAAATATCTACTAAGTAATGTTGTGTATGAGATTTCTTAACCTTTTCCTCTCCCAGTGTAAAAATATATATATATACAGTGCAGCTAATTCAGCATTGCCTTTGGGATGAGTTATTTATCCTTCATGAGAGTTAACTGACAGCAAATATTCCTTCTCTTTGCACCTTCTCTTTTTTCCGGACATATTGCACATATTCTCTAAATTATTTCCTGATGTCACCTGACTGTTATGAGGCATTATTTTCTGTCTCCAGTGAATCGTTATTTTGCTACTCCAAGCATATATGAAATACAGAAATACAGTATCACATGTTAAAATAATTATTTCTTTAAGAACTATTCAAATCAGCCACAAAGGCTGAGAAAAGCTGTCTTTTTTCCCATTCCTGTTAAATTCAGACAGGTTTGGTAGGTGTCCTCACAGTTGCCTTTTACTTAAAGAAACATGTACTTATTACGTTGCATGGGATGCAAAATGTTACCCATCTAATTATCTTCTCATTCAGCCTAGCTCTTGCATAAATTCCTGCAAGTTTTTCTTTAAATTGATTGAAGTCACTGGGCTTTGCTTGAGGCTGTAAAACTACCAAGTAGAGCCAAATTCAATGTAACATTAGCGATGTGTATGTTTCCCAGGCAGTTCTGCCAAAGTGCCATGTTCATCCTAACCACCTGCTATTTTGCCTGGGATATTAAGTGAGCCAAAAGCCTTAACCATGCCAGGTGGTGCATTCATTTTGAGGAGGAAACAGAAGTCCCATATAGAGGATTCCCATAAATCTGATGTGGCGCCAAAAGGGAGAACAGCAAGATATCAATTTCACCAAAATATGTATAAAATATGGAGAAAGAAGCAGATTTTAAAAAAACCCTTTCCCACACAACAGAAAAGACTGGATATACAGTAGGAAACCATAAAAGTATTTTCAATCTAAATTAATATAAAAAACTGAGCTGAACACTGTGAAATTTTACTACATCTAATCAAATGCAAGCAAAAATTACTTAAGAATACCAAGGACTGTGGCAGATCCTTGAGAGGGTATAAGACATCGTTCTTTAAATTATCAGTTAAAAATCATCCTTTAAAATGCTGATCAACTGTTTGAAGAATAAAATAAAAAATACTCCTTTTCATTCTCCTGTCCACTCTTACCAGAAACCCACAACGTTCCTTCAACTGGACTGCAAAAATTAAAGACACACAGGTATATTTAGACCATACAGGCATATTAGACAGTTCTAATAGGATGCTACTGTTTGTGTAATAGCTTCAAACATCCTCATGGTCACTGCATGAGCTTGCAAGTTAGTTTTACTTTGTAGTATCCCTAATGTATTTTGGCAACACAGAGGTTATGCTTAGTTTTACAAGTTTTTTGTGAGAAATAAATGCAAGACATGTAAATTACAAATGCATATGCAGTTTCTAAAAACAGATGGAATTTTGTATGTCATAACAAGCACAGATTAGAATCAACTTGACAAACTTCAATAAATAAGTGACAACTGTAGATAACCGGATAAACAGAGAAAAAAAGTAAATGAAAGAGCAACAACAAGAAGAATCAGTGCTTCAAAGAGATTGCATAAAAGCTTAAAATAAAGGAATAAATGACAAGGATCAAGAACGCTGTGATAAAAATGAGTGAAAAATAAAGCACAAGGTGAAATTATAAATAATAAATGATTTTACAAATATATAAAGAGTAAGAAGCTGGCAAGGGAGGCTGTGAATTCCTTGAGAGAAGGTGAAGGAACAAAGCATCAGGAAATGTAAATATTGCTGGGAAAATGAATGCTAGAATGAGAGAAAGTTTTGGAGTTAAAACTTGTACCAGAACAAATGTGGAAGCAAGAAAGGAAACATTTGGTGTAACTGAAAATATAAACTGTCTCAGTAACTAGGAGACATAGCATCCCAAAACTGCAAAGCAAAGACCAAGTGAGAGAACACACCCAAAAAAACCCACCCAGAACAGAAATTACTGACATTACTGTCATAAAAGGCAGAGTCATGTCCTGCTCCTTAGACACAGCTGGCTCTGCAGTGACTTAAAGAAATACATCCAGTCAAATTATTGGGATTTTCATGTAACAAAATTGGGGGATATTATTAAAGATGGGTCAAAAGAACAAGGTATTAGAACAAACTTGAATTTCGTTGGTTTAAACTGGAGTAACTATAATCTTCTGCAAAGCTATTCTGATTTATCTAGAATCTGAATTCCTTCCTGAGATTTTAAGAATTTAGGTTCAAATCTGCTTACTCCCTCTGACTTCTTGCATTGCAGAGACTTAATGTCTCAGCATCATATTTAAAAAAAAAAATAGAAAGCACAACAAAATGTTCTCCATCGTTTCTAACCCCACACAAAACCTTCTGCATGATGAAGATTTCCATTTTGATCAGAGGTGACGAAAAACACCAGCCAGGCATTATTCAGACTGCCGAGCCATGATTAGCTCAAGGAGTCTTACAAATTTTTCCCACCATTTGGACTGTAGATTTTCTCCCTCACATATACACAGATCTTCCTATGGTTCCTTCACCCAAGGCACCTTAATTAACTGTTCTGATATCACCAACTGAAGTCGTATTATTACTGAGACACCTTCTTTTTGGAGTCCTTATATTTGGCCCTCATAAGAGCCTTACTGAAAGTCTTTTCAGTAATATGGATCATGCTACCACTAGAAACTTCAGCAGGAATGCACCCAGTTGTATCTTCCATAGTTTTTAATGGGGATTAAACCTACCTCTTACTTGGGAAAGAGGGTATGAAATAATCTCAAGGCCACCACAGTACTGATTTTACTGTCATGTACACCTGGGATTGTTGTAGTAAAAAAAAAAGGGAGCAGTTGTAAATCACAATAGAAGGGACTATTTCGCATTTTGGCACCAAAAATTGAACCAGTATTCTGAAGCCAGGTGTCCTAACCGGTTGTTAGTCAGTTCATTCTTCTAGGTAATAGACAAAGAGAGGTGCCCAGAAGAAATTAATTTTGCACTACTTACTGTATCACTTATCATGATGGAAGAGGCAATAATTCTGCAATTCTTGCACAAATACATTGAATTTTCTTGAGAGGCTGTATTTCTCCTTTCACTAACAGGAAGGCAATCATAGGAAGTATTCCTGTTATAAGGATGTTTTGGGTTTTTAGCATGAACATATGGAGAGAAACAGATTTTATAATAGCATATGTTCACATTTTGACTTCAAGGATATTCAGCATACCAAGAAAACTTCCACATACAACCGTCATCAGTTGTAGTCCCATCTAAAATATGTGCAGATAATTAGGATTTTTTCTGACGATAAGTGAATCTGGGGGTATATTATTTCTTTGAAATATATAATTTAAAAATAAATATAATATTTATATTATGTTATATAAAATATTATATTATTTTACAATAATTTTATCATTAAAGTCTCAACTGATATTAATATATTAATATAAGTTATATAATATATAATAATTATATTAATTATTATATATAATAATATATAATGATTATATTAATGATATCACTAGAATTAAAGTTTTGTATCACACTATACATTCATTTTTTTCAATTGCATTTTAACTTAAACCAGCCCAGGATTTTAAAGGATTCAAGTTAATTTAACTCAAATAGTTATTTGCAGTGACAAAGATGTTACAGCACACACTAGTGCCACTGTGGATAAGGTGGTGTATCAATTCAGTTCCCTACTTTTTTGAAGGTGATAAACCCCTAGAAGTTTTTTTTTTTTAACACCTTGTGGTTTGGAAAGCCCAATGTACATGACTTTCGATCAGTGTCCACTCCATACATATTTTACATACATACACACATGCTTTCCTTTGGGGTGGAGAGTTCAAAACTCAGGTGTTTAAAGAGCGAGAGATGGCAGGGAGGATATTTCTGAAGATTCAGCAGTGTGACAAACAGCCTCCAAGACCCACACGCTCAGGAGCCTTCATACTTCCTCTCCCAGATTCTTCACAATTCGGAGAACAAAGCGTCCAAGGAAATTTGTGTGGCATTTTATGAGAACACAGTGATTTTTAACTTTACTATAAATTTCACCACCTCTCAAAATGCTGGCTTTCACCATAGTTTTCTGCCATTGTGTTTTCCATGAAAATATCTTTCACTTTCTTTCCCTGCTCCTCTTCCAAGAGTTGGAAAGCACTTCAGTCTTCATGTTTATGAATTATTTCAGCAAGCAGTTGGTGTAAGGAATAACTGAGATGCTAGGAAATGCTATAGTTGAAGCTGTCTATGGTCTTAATTGTGGTCCTGCCATAAGACATTTCTTGCTACACGCTTTGGTGGAATAACTCAAAGAATCATCTTGGAAGAGCAAGAGACTCTAATCCAGGAATTAAGCTAGAGGGTGATGGTTATGTCTGAGAGGACTAGAAATTATTGATGTGTTCAATGCAGTATAAATAAATAGAGATGTTAGCCTCTAGTCCTTTTAGGATTTTCCTAAAAACACTCTTAGTAGAGACAGAATCAGAGGGTGCACTGGCAAATGTTGGTGTTAACAGATTTGTCCTTAAGTTATTCTGAATTTAATGTAATGATGTGTATTTTCTCATTTATTTTTCATTTTTCATGGGAATAACTGCCAAAATCCAGATGTAACTCAAAGTGCCAGGAACCTAAGACCTCATCTCATCCCCTCCTTAGGCTCCTTCCAGTTGTTTTCCACCTCTGCTCACCCTGAAATTTCTCTTGTTTCCAGGGTAAGAACAGGTGGATATCTGCAATATATGCTATGACTTCTATGTCTTACCTTTTCTATATCCTGTATGATAGTAACACTTGAAAAGTATTGATTTAACCTGGTACAATTATTCAGTTTCTGTCGGTTTTATCAGTAAATTTAAAGTAAGTCACATATGCTCTGGTATTCCCATTTTGCTGCTGAATGAATCTAGAGTTTTTAATGAAAAATATGTACTAATTTAATTAAAATTAAAGCACAATGCACAGGAAGAAACCACGGGGGGTGGGGGGGTGGGCGGGAAGGGGGAGGGAACTTTCTACAAGAAAACTCAGTCTTTGTTTTTCCAAATTATAAAACTGCATTTTTTAACCTTACTCTTCTGTTCTGATAGCTTATATATAATATTGTATAACCAGATACATGTCAATTTGAATTACTCCAAATTTTCATAGAAAACAGAAATACAGAGCTTGAAGGGATCCAAGAAAGACATACTCCTGTTCTGAGACAAAATTAGATATCACTAAAATAATCTTTCACAATCAATTCTGCCATCTGAGTAATTTTCCCTTTAAGAATGCCTCAGAGTTGCTTTCCTTTTCCGGGCTTTAAAAATAAATAAATAAAATGCAGAGAGACAGAAAAGATTGGAAGAAAAAATATATTTCTCAATTTTTAATAGAGAACGGAAAAAAGATAACAACAGAGATTTGATGTGAATACTCCCTGCCTATTTTCCTTCCCTTTCAAACAAACAATGTGGGGCAGGGTGAAATCCAAATTACCTATTGAAGAAGAACTCTCTAGAGAATCAATCAGCTATAAAAATCTTAGGGATTTGAAAGAAAATAGAGCTAGAATAGCATAAACAGCTTACAGAACAAACATGTAATTTTGCTTTTAAAATTGTCCACACATAGTGATTAATTCTTCATATCCAAAAAGTCGAATATAGTAGAACTCACATTATAAGCTTATTTACAGACAAGAGGTGAATCTTTAGAGGAGGATAATCACAGAAGGAGAAATCAAGATTATTTAATACATTTTGTGAAAGAAAATTTGGCTAACAATGCTATGTTACAAAGCATGTAGGAAAAAAAATAATCAGAGTATTCTTAAAGTATGGCTATTATTCTTTAGCAATGATAAACCAGAGGTAAAAAAAGCATAAATACAGACCTTGTTCCAGGAGACTGCAATGTAGGTTAAACTATATACAGTGACATGGGAACGTGAGGAAAAGGAAGAAACTTGTAAAACTTCTGAGATGTAGGACTTCTACATTTTTTTCCTTTTTTTTTTACATATACAAACATCTACATACACACATGTACATAAAAATAAAGCCTAAAATACCACTATTTTGTCAGAGCCACTGAAATTCATGTAGAAGAGATGCATACATGCATTGTACTTTCTTTATAGTTAAGAAGTTTTCACTTGCTGTTGTTTCTTAGTCATTCAGTGGACTTCTTGATACGAAAAAACAAAGTCCAAGGTACAACAGCCTTCATCTATCCATTTTCACAGTTCCTGAATCCTTTAAGACACTTACAAAACCGCCAGGGAGACTGAAGGTAAAAGCAGCTTTCCAGTTCTCCTAGCTGACTGTTCGCCATACTGCCAAAGTGGGCCAAATTCACAGGTGCAAGGGCATCGGCAGGTCCTGGCCACATCAGCGAGAAGCAGGGTTTTACAGCTGTTCTTCAGACAAAGCAATACAAATACTCTCCCATCCCCAGGTGGAAATGCGTATCCTAATTTTTAAAAGATCTTTTTCCTTTCTGAAAACAAAATGTATCTCAGATTAAAGGTCACTGAATTAGGTTAGTACAGTGAGCAAAACAGTAATAAATGCTAAGTCATGTCAGAGATGTCCAAGTGACTGGATAATTACTGCACACTCTGCTCTTTTGAGCCCCACATTTAGCAAAGCTACAGTCGTTTAGTACCTCACTGCTGCCAAAACCAATTACCAAAGACAATTTCATGCATGGACAACACTGATCTTACCCTCTCCGCGCACAGTATTTAAACTGGAATTGACGTCTTTCTCAGCCTTCTCAAATGCACATTAATAAATGAACACAAAGGTTTAGCTCCACTTTATAGGCAATTTTGTTATTGTATTGCTTTTTCTTCAAGGGGGATACAGAGATGTGATCACAGAATAACTATATGGCTAACCAGGTGCTTCAGAAATATGGTGAAGTTTAACTATTGGAGCACAAAATGGTTAGGAGGGAACACAATCCTCTCCACCTAAATAAGCTAACAAGTAAGCAACACACTTCAGTGAAACATCACACAAGAAATATACTGCAAATTATTATAGCAGTTCAGTGAGAACATCTTTCATGACTCAGAGGTTACAAAGAACAAAATCTTTCCATAATCATGCTTAATCAATAAACCAAAGCATAAAACTCTATAATAAGCATAATGGGAAGATTAAGCTGGCCACAGTGATGAAGATGTTACTTTTCTTTCTGCCTCCTCCTTAAATAAATGTATAAGATACCATCAGCTTTGTTTTCATTACCTGCTGTAGTAGAAGAGGAAGGAGGGAGAAGCTGAAGCAGAAGGGCAAAGAACAGATATATATTATTACTTTAATCTTTACCAGAAACTAGGATTTGGATCAGAGGGTTGGTTTGGTTCTTCAGAGACACAAGAACCCGATATAAAGTTTAGATATCTCAACACCCATACAGAATTGAGCAACATAGTTTCATTTCTATCCCATTTATGTTCTGATCAATGACTGTAAGGTCTTCCATTACATAAATACGTAGCTAGTGTGTGTGTTTATAAATGCCAATAAAGACAGTGGTCCTTCATTTTTTTAAATTTGCACACAGTTACAATTTGGTTTAATAGGAGGTGTAAGGAGTGCTCGCTGATTCTGAAATTGAGCCCTATACAATTTTTATCAATTCAGGGTACTGACAGATCAGTTTCTTTAATGATGAAATAATATGCTTTTAATTATTATATTTCAGAATTTGAAAGCTGCGGATACATTAATTGGACATCTTTGCCTATTCCATAATATTTATAAAAATAGAACAGAAGTGCTAAATATACATTCTTTTAGTATGCTTCAAGTATCTTGGTTTTTTTTTCCCTAAAACACTATGTAGTTATTAATATAACTGCTGACTTCAGTAATGGTCACACTGTCTGAATAAGGGCCACATCAGTCAGACTTCATGTTATGTAAAAGATTACTAAGAATAACATTACACATAGATGTGCACTTTATTGCATTCACTATAGTTTAGTTTACACAGGTAGTAGAATTCAGTACAATTTCTGTAGCTATTTTTGCTCTGAGGTATAAAGTACCGGTATAGATACGGACTCATGAAATTTAGCGAAATTTAGCTCAGCCTTTTTAATAGGATTCTGGACCACACCGGAAAGCCTAGTCCAGTTGCAAAAGAAATACTATCACATTGAACACAGGTCAGAATAGCATTTATTTCCATTTAATCAATCAGCATCACATTAACAGCTTTGAGTACATATAATCATTTAGAATGACAACTCACAGGTAAGAATTTTAACAAAAACAAACAAACAAAAAAGCCACTGAAATTTGGTTAAACACAGCCAGTCAGGAATTCAAACCACAAGTTATATACTATCCCATTTATACTCTGCAACACCTTGAAGCCTCAGCAGATATATAGTCTCCACAGACAGCCCTAACCTTTAACAGTTTTAGAATCATTTTTTAAAGAGGTTGAACGAAATATTAGAACAAAGATGCCACCATGCATAATGCCCTGCCAGTAGTGACTTTTATTGTGATAGGAGAAAAAAATGGTACTATGTCAATGATAGTATGGAAGATGAGCCCTCAAACTGAACACTATTTAAATGTTTTATAACTCCAACCAAGCATCTCAAACTCTGCCCAGATATCTGCCGATAAATGAGACAACAGAGCAAACTGGTTGCCATCCTGACAGTGCACTAAAGAAATTGAGTAATGCATTTAGTACCAGCTTCCGCTTCTGGATGAACTCAGGGCACAGGCTCAAACAGAACATATTAGGGTAATTTAATTTTGAGAAAGAAAAGGTCACAACCTCCTACCCGAGCACAGATGGCCAAAAGCTGACCTTGCTGCTAAAATAATTCAGTAATGTAAACGCAAGTGATGATCTGAAGCCACTTCTAAATTCCAGCTGGGCAACTCTTTGAGTCATTAAACACTTTGATCCTTATACAACTGTGATGTGTAGACAACAGGTAAACTCTATGTCAGTACCAAAAGAGCATCTGGTTCCACTCACAACTTCGGAGTTTGCCTACATTGTTTGACTTACATGAGGCAGTCTTGAATTTGGATATCATTTACATGCTAGACATGCTGTGCTGTCTTGCCAGCCTAGAGCTTATTCAGTTGTAACAGGAAGGGCAACATGATGCCATGTTGTGATTTCAGGCACTTTTCAGAACTGCTGGGGGTAGCAGAACAATATTTGCAAGTTCCCATTATGCTCTACCACTAAAAGAAGTAAAAGACAGACTTGCCTACATGAACCAAGCACCGAATGGACATTCTGGATACTTAACCATTATTCATTACCTTCAAAATGATCCTGCCACAAGTATTTTGGAGAGAACTTATTTACGTTATTATTCCTCAGATGGGCTTGATTTTGTACATGTGAAATCCAGTTCCCGTAATATCAAACTGACACAGCATAAGATTTTATGAATGCTAAAGTAAACAAGCAAGGAAAATGTTCAACTTACAATGTAAAAAAGCCACAATTTAGAGCTCACTGAAACCGGGCTCTCCATTGAGAAAGGATCAAACCTATAAAAGATGAAGACCACAGACTTTCCCGCTCTCCATGGTTGCCAAAAGCTCCCTGTTCTCAAATAGTAATGAAAGGTGAAGTCTGCAGACTTCATTCACGGAGACAAATAAACCAATAAATATTCAGGGTATTCAAGTTACATTAAAGAGAGAATATTTTTTAAACAATATATGCCTTCAGTTTTCCAACATAACAAGAACATATCATGACTGTCTTACAGAGAAATTCTATCTCTCTTTTCCTCACCCACATTTTTCTCCTATTTGTTTTTACATTATCATTCACTATGGAGATTCCTGAACCTACCCCTAAAACATACAACTCCATCCACTGGCTTCTGAAATGAAGGGATGCTTGTTCTGGTCTTCAATAATTTCCAGCCTGACCAATCAAGGCAATTCAAACCACACCAGTATGTAAAGAGAGACACTTAAGTCTACACAGCAGGTTTTGTAGGGCTTTGGAAGCTATCAGCATCTTCTTTCAAGCTAGCTATCGAGCAGGATGATAAATGCGAGGAGTTAAGAGCTTGCAGTGCTGCACAGGTGCCAACTCTGCAAGACTGGGGTATGTAAGAAGTGAAATATTTGAAACAGTCCAGGAACACAGCAGAAACCAGTACAGTGTTCTCAGCAGGGGGGAAATTAGACGAGCAATTTTATACATTTGTTTATATCCCCCAGACAGAGTTTTGAAAGAGTTGTAATCAGTGTAGGAAGTCATCAAACCAATGTATAGTGAGGCTGATGTAACCCAACCTGCATGGGGTGAATGCACAGACTGACATAATTTTCCTCATCGTTGTTGGATAAATAGCTATTTGCTTATATACACTATCTGTGTGGAAGTCTAACATGCATATCTTGGGGCCTCTGAGATATTTGTGAGAGTAAACAAGAAAGTAGCTCCACTCAATTCCATTTGACTGAGCTAAGCCCTTCCTTCATGAAAAACACAGTTACCACCACCACTACTGTTTATGTTTGAAAAGCCCAGTAAAGTTCATTGAATCAGCTGTCAAATATTAATGTATCATTAACTGACTAAAGGTTATGTAAAAGTGCTGTTTACCAGCCAAGAAGCTCAGAGGAGCCCTCCTGTTGACTGCTGCTGGCAGAAATCCTGCTAAAAGAGTATTGCCTGCTAAAGACTATTGTTGCCTTTGTACTGTGGCTGCCACAAAGAGTGACAGACCGAACAAGCAAAAGCCAGGTTCACTAAGGGTTTTCTAGAAGAAAGAAGATGGGCCATACAGAGAGCTTGACTGAAGTGACCTTGCCCATGCTATATCAACCTTGGCCTTCCTTGGCCTCAGTCTTTTTCTTCTGTCCTCTTTTGTCTTCTCCAGCAAGATATGACTTGCCTTCCCATCAGGGACGTCTTCTGGAAGGGAAGATTTTTTTTTTCCCACGTCTATGGAGAGTAATTTCTTTTCCTGACTATTTTGTTATTTGTCTGTGGCTTCTCATTGGCTTTCAAAATTTAACACTTGCTAGTTAGCATGGGTGTTTTATCCTTGAAATGCAAGCCAGAGCATGCAGTATTGACTAGTCAGGAAGGTGCTATCAAGAAATGTCAAGACAGCCACCTAAGTACCTTCTTGCTCAGAAAATAAATCCTGATATGGGAGGTTTCAGTGCTACACGCAGGTGGCTTTCAAGAGGACAGAGACCAAGCCTCTTTTCTAGCAGAGCACAACTACCTGGCCTGACAGGAGCCAGTTTTCATCCTATAAATTGCATCAGAGACCACCTCACCTACCCATGACACAACTGGCAGGGCAAACTGGTCATGGGCACCTGGCTTCTTATTGGAGCAGTGCACCTTCTCATTTACAGTTACTAATAATTATAACTGAGCCAAATCTAGAGGTCCTGCATCGGTTTCCATCTGATCCAAATTTCACAGAGGCCAGTGGTAGATGTCAGAAGCTCAGAAGGTGGATTTCTTTGTATATAGTCAGAGGTCTAAACTACAATCAAAACCTCACAGCCTCATTCTCAACGTTTCTACAATTATCACAATATATTGCTGCAGCATGCAACTCTTGTCAGTGACAATAGCGCTCATAATTATTCAGCTGGCTACCAGCAAGTTCCTAAGCATAATGACATGATTTGCACTCAAGTCAGGTGAAGAGAGGTACCACGCACTCAAATGAGATGCAGTCCATCACACCAATTTGGTACCCATAGTAAGGAAATCTAAAAGAAAGCAGCAAAGACTGTGAAATAAAAGATGAGGAATAAGTGTAATGGATCAAACCAGTTATATCATGAAAGCAAACCACAACTGTTTAACAGTTCACATTTAAAACTGTAAATCTCGGTGTGCTACAATTCCGGCCAATTCACAGTACTCCCTTGACAGATTACATATAGTCGAAGCTGTCCAGTTAACAGGGTCTCACAACAATCTTACAAACAGAACACTACCCTATAATTTAACCTAATTACAAAGATGCAGATGGATCTTGTCCATTCTGTGGTATTTATTGATTGGGATTTCTGATTCAGAATTGAACATGATGCTCAAGTAAACATCACAAGAATCTCAGTTTGATTAGTTACATTATTTGCCTGCTTAGTATGCAGTCCGGCTTCACATTTTCTTTCTAAGATTCGTAATGCATATTACAAATCATACAACTCTCCTCTGGTTACATTAAGCAGATATTACAAATGCCGCTTCTCTTCTTCCCTTGTCAAATGGCCTTCAGCAGGCAGACAGGAAGCTTTAGACATGGATAAAGAGAAATTAGAGAGATGTTGGGTATAGAATTTCAGAGGCTGCATCTCTGCAAACAGCTGAAGGGGGATGGTTTTCACTTCAAATATTTCCTATTCCAGAGAATTC
Organism: Calonectris borealis; assembly: GCF_964195595.1. NCBI lineage: Eukaryota > Metazoa > Chordata > Aves > Procellariiformes > Procellariidae > Calonectris > Calonectris borealis. The sequence continues at coordinate 12,374,528 of NC_134352.1, read as the reverse complement.
TCTGGAGTCCCATTTACTCCTGACAGTTTGGAAATGGCTCAAAACCAGTAGTTAATACTCTTCTTACATTCCTGTGTTGGAAAGAGATTAAATTTTTGCCTTAGAACAGAACTTTGTGTAATGCTATGTAAACAGACCCATTAGAAAGAGGCTGAGTGAGAAATAATATGCAGTATTGACATCGCATTTTTATTCCTGTGGTTGCTGGGGTTTTCACCAGGGGCTACCAGAGAGGACACAGAAGAGGGCTGTCAACTGGCTGGCAATGCTGTGTGTCCGTCTGTGAGGCAGTATGGTAGGAAAGTCCTGGCTGTGAGGATACTGGTGACTGCTGAAGGAGGACCATAATGACACAAAGACTAGGGTTGGAAGCAGAGACTTGAAACGCTGTTTTGGTAGCTCTACAGATGCACGGAGTTTCACCAGAAGTAATTAAAAACACACTGGAGACTGACAAGATATTTAAGGAGCTGATTTGTTTCTTCTTTTGCCTTTTTCACAGTCTTAATGCCATGCTCTTATGACTGTTTTCTCTGAGCTCTCGATGTGCAACCCATTGGTACTTCCTGACATGCCATCTTTTGATTATACCGAATAAGAAATCTTGTTTTGAGACAAGCTCAGATTTAATTTAGAAATAACACAGAAGATTAAGTGAGCAAGGATGCAACATTCAAAATACAATTCCGTATAAACCTCTGCAAAAAGCAGGTCTTCATTTGTATATAATGTGAAGAAAAATAAAAAGAGCAAACAATGTACATTTCTATTGCAAATAGGTCATTTAATTGTAACTATGACTACTACCTGACTACTACAATATGAACCGAAGGAAAATCCAGCAGGTAACAACTGCAGAAGCACGTTAAATCTTATATTTGTTTCAGAGATCATCAAATCTTCTACTGACAGTATGTGGTAGATTTTCAGAAGCATGTGCAAGGTTTTAGATAGACAAGTCCCTTTATTTGTTGTGAAGGGGGCTCTGTGTATAAACTCCTATGCACCAGGCAGAAAATAGATCCCTTATGTTTCACAAATCATATCACTTATTTTTAACAGAAAACACTATCCTGACTACTCGTCTCTTCTGTGGACCTATCCCAATCTGTTAGTTGCAACATCTGACTATATCCCTCTTCAAATATTGATTTTAGCTACTGCCCCTTATGTATGAGCTATTTAGAAGTACAAGAAACAAGCACTATAATGCCAAAACTTGAGAAAGGAAAAGGATATTTGTTATTTCATAACATCTGTTTCTTGATATTATCCAACTGTGTCTCAGAAATTTTATCTGATGAGCTTTTGGGTGCAGGATTTTCCATAAAGACAGACTAATAAAAGAGTCCTTTTTAAAAATTTGTTATGTTGAACAGAAAGCAACCTGAAGGCTCTCTGCTAAAAAGTATATGATTTGGTTTTAATCTTAAAATTCTTAAAATCTTAAAGGGTAGATAGGATATCAATTTATTTTCACACTTTGTTTTCATTGCAAAAAAATAACAGGTTAATTAACGAGCAACAACATGAGTTTGTAACACAAGTTTCTGGTACAGTTCCCTTCTCTACACCTGCAAGCCTGGTGAGAGATGGAATCTACAAAGTGCCTGTCCTCTGGCCTGGTGTCCATTGTCACTTTTCCAAGTGAAAGCAGTGCTTGAAATGAATTGAACATCTCGCTTGTCTTTGTAACTTGAGAACTAACACAGAATAAAAATGTTTTTGCCCAGAAAAAGTGGTCTTGAAGGTCAGTAAAGGATTAATAGAGAAAAATGTAGTAATTTCTAAGAAAAGCTTGAAGAGTTTGTGTTTGGAGATGCATGATGTATTTCAATCACAGCTTTCTCAAAGAGTGTAACATTTAACTCAAAGGTGAATATTTTTGCTGTCTTTAAATTTTGCCGTCTTCATTAAGACTACAAATACAGAGATCTTTGCAGTTCTGTTCCCCTTGTCCTTCCATTAGACATCCCAGAGAATGCCGAATGATTCTCTAACTGAATCAGTGGCAATTAGAATTGACATTTTCCATTTTTCTAAAGCTAAAATACAAGCAGTAAAATTCTCTAGGGGGGGGGGGGGGGAAACCCACAACAAAACCAAACCCCATATTTCAGTCCTTTATTCACCATAGAAGGAAAAAAAAAGACGATCCTGGCTATCTGACCATCTTTTGCAGATTGGCTGAAAATTTCATCAGCATTTTTTATTTTTACAAATAGCTAGCATGGTAAATATTTTCAGTTGGCAAACTTATTTGGAAGAGGAAAGAGTCCTAACAACAGTTACCTGTTTCTTCTATAGCAAACATTTCATCTTCATCTCTTGCCCTTAAGCAGTTACTTAATGTTTCCCTCTGGCCTTAAATGCTTTCTCTCACTCTCCTGAAGAGGGCTATTTGTCAATCACAGTTGAAGAAAATCTTTCATGAAGTGTACCAGTTCTCTAAAGACCGTCTAGCATGTAAACACTTGTTTTGTCTCTGCACTTAATCTTGATATTTTGATTAACAGCTTAACTGGGCCTATTTTTCCTTCTTCCAGTTAATCTATCCACCCTATTATTAGCCTCACCAGGGGTTGGCCTGTTTGCAATGTAACCCCTGTAAGAAAGACACTATTTTGTCCATCATTTAGCTAAAAGTTTTTCTTTGGCCCTAAGACAAGCAGCATATCAGTTCTTCCAAGAAGAAATGCAATGACTCATTCCAGCTACCTACACCGTGTGGTTGACATGGAACCAAGTGTTTACAGTAAGATACTCTCCTTAGCTATGAATAATTCATTTACACGGCAAACATCCACCTTACATCCAGTCTGAACCTCCAAGAATTGCAAGAGCAGTTCATTGGAACCATCACCAAAATTGTCTTTAGCAACATAAGCATCATCCTCAGATAATTTTGCTGATTTATGAAACATTTTTGGGTGCAGTTTCGTTTTTGAAAGATCCCTAGTCCATTCTAGCACATGTTCTTGATCCATTTCTCTTAATTTTTCCCCTTCAGTCCATTTTCCTACACCAGTAATTGTTGGAGCAGTGTTCTACTTCTTTTATAAAGCTTTTACCAAATATCCTTTTTTTTTCCCCATTCACAGTCTCATTTTAAATGTTACAAAGGAACAGATTTCCTCTATTCTTTCACCCTTACTTATTTTGTTAATGAGTGGAAGAAAAGATATATATTTATTATTTAACTCTCAGTAAACAGTTTAATCCTGGAACACACAAAACCATTGAAAATCTTTCTGTAAGCCATATGAAAAGTACTTTTTTTTTTACTATTATTAATGCAATAAAAATTCAAGAAAGCACTTAAAACTCAAGCAATTTGTCAAGGTGAACAACACGCCTCTGCAAGTGAAGCAAAAGACTTGGGAGAGTGCTATAGACCTAATTTTTTGTTTCTCTCTATGCCGTTGACATATCATGTGACTGTGGGTAATTCTCTCATCCTTTCTGTATCTTGCAGTATGACATTTCCCTCCCTGCAAATGACCAACAAAAGAAAATAGATTAAAACAGTTCATTGTTAAATATTTGGTTTTGTTCATAAAATGGAGAAATGTTACCTCCAGTTACAATTAGTTACAAAAGCTGAAATCACACTGACCTTGTCTATTTGAATTTTCACTAGAAATTTCAAAGTCCAGGCACAATTCAGAAGAATAGAAATTCTTTGTAGTGCAAAAAAATTCTTTTGAAAATATTCACAAAATATCTTTGAACATATTCACATTTCAATTCCAGAGAAATCATTAAAAATCCTAAAGTAACCACAAGTTTTCCACGACATGCAGCTGAACATGTTCTCAAAACAAAAAATATACAAAGAGAAAAATGTTGTATGTGATGATCTTGTTATTTCCAGTCAGAATTGGGAATTTCATGTAATTTTATGGTGATATATTTTGTGGCTTTGTTCTATACATTTTTCTAAAGTGAAGCTAGTCCATCTTTACAATATTTGAAATTCATTGTATTATTAAGAGGATGTCTATAACACAGCAATGTAATCAAAGGTGTAATTAAGTCCTCTCATTACATAACTTTCCAGATTTTAAATGAAGATGAGAAAAGGATTTTATGCACCACTTGGACTTTGGAAAGGAAGACTGTTGTCTAGAAAATAGTATCTTTTCAGTGGAACATCAAAGTTCTGAGATTCCCACTTTCAGAAGAAGTTATTATATTCCTAAAAGTTCAAGCAAAACCTGTTCTGTAAAAGAGTTAATTTTACCTCCTGCCTTTTTTTGAAACATTGACTCCCTCATTACAAAGATAGAAAAATCCAATGGCAGGTGTAGGCTGGCCTTAGACCAAGCTATAAACAGCATTAGATCATTAGCATGAGGAAGTCTTATCCTCCTTCCTCATTAATCTTAATTTCATTAATCAGATTTGGAGCTGCAATTTTGTCTGAGTCTGGATGGTCAAAAATTTAGCAATAAAGAGGACACTAAGCAGATTTTTGAGTTGAAAACTATGGAGTCATTATACGAACTTCACCCCTAGTAAGGGTGTCTTTAATTAGCTCCCTTTTTCTGCAGGAAACTAAGAATGAGATAATGTTATAATCTTATAAAAATATGGGTAAGTATAGATGGTCACTGATTCTTATAGAAAATACTGCTAATGTAAAATCCCAGAGTGTAGGGAGTTTTATATTTTCATCTTTCTAACACAGTTTAAAAAGTAAAAGTTATGCAACAACACAGTAAACTGATGTAAAAAGTGTTTCTGTCAATGTGGCTCATGTCATTTTGAAACTGCCACAACATATATCCTTATGAAACACCTTTTTACTACTATGTAGTTATAGTACAGTATCAATATTAGGGCTTATGTCAATATGCCGTAACAGTAAGAAATGGCACACTCAACTTGCATATTTGTACAGAATATGTTTTTATTCATCTTATGCAAAGTATATAAAATCCTTAATGCCATTTTGCACAAATTTGACCACTTAAAATTCAGTGAGTCAAACTACAGTAATAGTTTCATCAATATGAATAAACACACCACATAATCCTGTCAGAGACCTTTGTTGTTAACACTGTGTTAAATGTCAGGGAGTGGAAAAAAACTAACTTACTGACACCATCTTTTTTATACCAATGATGTTAGGGAAATAGTGGGTTTGCACTGTATAATACAGTCACTTAATGTACCAGGAAGAAATCCATTATCAAAGGAGTAATTAAACATAGACGGTAATGGCTGAGTTACCTTAAAGTGCATTTCTACTTTACAAAGAGACTGCAAAAAATGGCATGATAGCGTTTGCATGTTTACTGATTTCCAGATTTAGCTTGCCTTTGTGAATTCCCTTGTGAAGGATTTTTTTTTAATGCATTTTCCTGCTACCATCATAAAACTCAAAAATTAATCAGAAAATTTTATTACATCTTTTTTGTTTTGGTTTTGTTTGTTTGTTTGTTTCCGGGGGAGAGAGATTGTTCTGTTTCCATTATCTCAGCTCTGGTAGCAATTATAGGCTAAACTATATTGTCAACAGTTTCATATGAATGCTAATCTGCCTTTAGAAACTGCAGTAATATAAAAGAGTGCATCAAATCCTGTTAAACCAATACACATAATCCTATATACACAGAGTTACATATGTGTGTGCAGTTATTTCACTCATATACAGTGAAAGCTTGAGTCCCCTAACAGCTACAGGCAAGACCTTAAGATATTGGACGTGGCTGTAAGGTAACAGCTTTCTGAGAAAGCAGGCAAGTGTCACCGCGCTTTTCATTTCAGCAGGGTGCCAGCTCACTTAACAGTGACTGCCCAAAAGGTGTAAATTCCTATGTCTAACTTCATGGTGCTTCTTTCCACTGGGTATTACCATAACTTTTGAAAGGTTCATCTGGTCATTTTACTTTCTTGGGGATGATCATGAACATAAGTACCAGATGCTGAAAAACTCTAGATCACTATGTGTGTTGCTCTAGTGTTAACCTCTCAAAACCATCTGGTCTTAGTTTTCTACTTCCAACAGTTTTCTGTTCCATCATATAACGCCACCTCCTCTGATTCTTATTTAGATTTTTCTTAATCCACAAGCAAATTTAGCTGCTTATTTTCCTCTGTCAAGAAGGAGCTGTATCCAGTGAGTTCAAGGGAGGTCAAGGGTGCATCAAAGAATAGCTGGACACGGGAATCTGAGAACACAGACTGCTGCAAACTTGCATTTTGAACATCTGCATAACTAGGTATGAACAACATCTTGCCTTTGTCACTCCTATGAGAAGAAATCATGAGTACCCCTTTTTATTCTGCCCTGCAACTTTGCCCTTTAACTTTCAGGTTACCCAGGCAGGCAGACCATATGGGCAGCTGTCACTGTCACCAGTGCGGCTCCATGTTGGGCTTAATTATCCAAGCCTATATTACTCCCTAAATGGGTTTCTTGATTCATGAGCCTAACAAATCACAGCTAAGATGTAAGTGAAGCATAAAGAAAAACCATCAACATCTGAAGGCAGAAATATTCTCTGCGGACAATTCGATGATAATAAATTTCTAAAAAGTCATTTTTGACTAAAGTGACCATGGACATGCTGCCAGCTAAAAATTGAAAGCTAATGGAAATTGTAATGAGATTTAGGGACATAAAAGAATTGCAGTTTGTTTTATTCCCTCCTGTGGTCCTTTATAAACTGGACTTCCTGATGTCTCTGTTACTGCTCATCGTGCTGTGATGAAGCATAATCTTGCTTGTGGTAAAAGGAGGCAATTGCAACGAGATATTTTCCAGCCATGGTGTTGCTTGGAAGATGTAATGCAGCTGAGAAATCCAACTTGCAGAGGGGAAACAAACAAACAAACAAACAAACAAAGCAACTTCTCTTAGCAGAGCATACAAGAAAACAAATCAAATTAAATTATTTTAGTTTTCAATGCCATTATTTAAGATACTTAACTTTATTCGAGAAATCAAGTTTTCCTTGCAAAAGCAAACATCTTTCTAAATATTTCACTTAGACTTCAAACCAATATGTTCATTAGAAAATTTTCGTGATCCTCAAATTAAACCTCTTTTTTGCCACTGAACATATATGTTTGAATTCATAGGGACTAGCATCTGTTCACTAAGCAAGTCATTTTACTTTATTTCTTAACGTTCAAAGGAATTGCCATGAATTCCTGAGGACACCACTGTTATCACAAAAAAAATCTGTTTTCTGAATCTCTAAAATGGCCAAGAGTTATATATTTTTGTAGAACAATTTAACAGCCAAGGCACTAATTCAGCACGTCTCTTGGACGTACTGGAGCACATTCTGAGCACATGCACAATCTCAATGTCTTTGATGGGATCTGACTGTTCATGAGTCATTTAGGAATATTACCTAGCAAACACAAGCTTTCTTTTGTAACATTTCCCCAGTTCAGGAGTACCATTATCGATTTAATCTTAAATTCATAACAAAGGTCTGTAAAATAATGATGCTTACAATTTTTTTTTTATTAGAATCAAGTTTGTGAAAATATTAGTCCTTGACCAGTACATACAAATCCTTCAGTCCTTACAATGCCCATAGTACCATGAAAGCCAGTTGTGTATAATGGATTATAATACTTAAGTTTTTTTGCAAAAACAAGAAAGCAGGCAGAATTTTCCCATAGCACTGGACAGAGCCATTCTCTTGGCAGTGGTGTTGGAAAAGGAGGTAATTTACAAAAGATTAAGCATTCACACCTCCAGTGTGTAAGCTAGCAATATCCTGCTATTACCATTACTTAGGGTTCACAGAAACTTTTACTTCTTGAAACACTTGACAGATGATATGCCCTGTTTCAGCCCAGCCCAAGACCTCAGTCCTATCCCCGTTCCCATCCTCAGGGAGGTTCCTGCTGCCCCAGCTGCCCTGCTCCCTGGTAGGGCAGTGGGATGGTCCTGGCTGCCAGGTCCTGCCCTGCCAGCCCCATGAGAAGCACTTGACCCTTCTGGTCCCCAGCAGCCCCCAGCCCCCACAGTGTCCTGGGTGCCGTTTTTGTGTTTCTGTGCGAGAAATCAGTACTATGCCATGGTTTGTGATTAAATGGACCATGAGTGAAGAAAGTGTTTAACTTATTACCATCTGTGGTTTGAACCTGAAGCAAAGCACTGTTGCACTTTTGCAACTTTCTGTTCATGTGGTCCTTTCATGCTGGAGTCCTCCGACACAAACAAAATACAAAAGGAATAATACTGTCATCTATAAATATAGTCCCTTAAATTCATGCAGGGTCCGTGTTCAAGTCCTTGAGCAATATTACGTGGAGCTTAGTGAAATTTTACATATCTATGTATAAAGACTTCTCACTATCTAATTATAATAGTATGTCTCCATTGCAAATTCGCTGAATGTTGTATGTGGCATTATCCTAAGGAGACTGCAAAGGCATCCTCACCTTGTAAACATGTTGAAGGGTAAATTCATTGGATCCAACTGTCTTAATGAAACTTATGTCCCTCTAATCACCCGACTGTCTTCACAGGGAAATCTACTGTAAATACGGAGGATTCTGATAACCCTTTAAAGCCACTGATACTAATCTAATTATACAAAACAGATAATTCCAATCCAAACGGCTTTCTTTTAGACCTGCTCTTGATTCCCATTTTTTGATAACATGAAATATTATCTGCTGAGTGCAACCCTTAGAAAATATATACAAAACCCAAAGGAAGAAAAAAAAGAGCAATACAGTAGAAAAAGGCCCAGGTTAACCATGCATTAAAGCAGAACCAATAACAGCAAAGACATTGCGCAGAATGAAAAATAGTCTTATAAAAGTTTGAGATTTGTGCAGCTCTAAGAAGCAGATCCATCTAAGGATTTATGGCCTTGATCAGAGACAAATCATCATGCAGCCCTCTCAATGTAGATTACTTTGTGTGGACCTTGAGTTTACTCATGCATGGTTTTATTGAGGATTGTGGGTGTGTTCATCTGAACTACTGCTTCCATGATGCTGAAGCACATCTCCAGGTTCACATGTAATTCATACGTTCAGTATTCAGCAAGTTACATACAAGCACAAAGTTGAAAACCCAAATAGTGAAATCTGAGGGAAGAACATGCCTTGAAGCTGTGGTGGAAGCTGAAGATAAGTAGACGACCATGCACAAAGTGCCATCTTATGTTTACATGTAAAATAACTCAAAGCGGACCAAAGAAAGATGTCAGAAAGATGTCTGCTATTTGGATCACATCTTTTATTCCACCGTTAGAGCATTCAGGGTCTGTACACATAGCAATACCATTGTCTAGTCGCTGGATAGAATCCATTTCTACTCATGTCAGCAAAAGGTAAGATTCATCTAGAAATCCCCAGAAATCCAAAGTTTCATGGTGATGCAACACTTAAAGAATCTCTAAATAATACATGTTAATAACTTACATAAAGTACATTTCTCCATAAGAGAGATATGCAAAAGCCAATAGAATTAATATATACTGCTGCCTCTTCTTCAGAATTTTTCAGCAATTTTGGGGTATTTAAACAGAAAATTATATTCATACTACAGGATTTTATAGGCTAGCAAAAAATTAAAGAAGAACTAATTCTGTGTTAGATTATTTAACATTCCACAGAAATTGGTTTTAAACCCCATTAAATTTCTCTACAACCTTTCTTTTTAATTCCCATTCAATTCTACAGAATATTCCAGAAGGAAATACTGCTTCTGGCAGTACAAGCAATGGAAAAGTTCCTGAGAAGGAATTCCTTTGGGGCCAGAGATAGAGAAAATATGTATTCATCTGAATACAAAGAATCAGAACAGAGTTTATAAATGTTCAGGATTGCTGTTCCCCTTTCTCAGCTGCTAGAATGGAAATGTGAACTATTTCCATAAACTCGCCAGCATCTTATGATCTAAAAAGTTATTTTTGAATTTATTTCTCACAGAAGAAAACCTACATCTTCCAATCTAAAATTAGACTGTGAGCCTATCTTATCCTGCAGCCAATCATATGTAAGGTGGGTACTTAAATAAAAATGAGAAATCTGAGAACTCTAAAAGCATTAGAAGTAGGTCACAGGGAGCCTTAGCTATGTTTAAGAGAAACTTTCAGTAACAAAGGTATTCTTGTTAATGAGCTGTAATGTAATCAGCTTTTTCATGAGGAAAAATCGCCTCCACATAAACTGTAAATTGCCACATACAGAGCCAATTAATGAAGCTAGAAGTTTTTTTACATACCCTATCCAACGTACTTAGAGGAAAAGTCCTTGCGTGTAGAGTTGTTCTCAGGTGCACAGTAGATAGTCACTTATTGCTGGTTCTGTTTAGCTGCGTTAGATTTAAAGCAAGGTGTTCCACTTTCATGAGGTTAGTAAAGAAACACTGGCTTAGTGAATGACCTGCTTAAGTTGTTTAGAAAAGTAACTGGTGTCTTAATTGCACTCTACGAGCCTGAGCCTGTGGCAACTCTGTGTCTGTTCTTTTTTTTTTTTTTTTTTTTTTTTTTTTTTTTTTTTTTTTTTTTTACAAAGAATCAAGTGTGATATGGTGTCTATTTTAAAGTTAAAGCTGCCAGAAACTGCAGAGGTGTGGAGAATGCCTGGCTGGTTTGCAGTAACAGCACAGGATAATGTAACATCTTTTCTTATTCAGTATCTTTTCCAGGTCTGACAAAACAAAAGCTGCCTGCAGGAGCTGAAGAGCTGTTGCACACTCTTGGTCTTAGCAGATGAACTTCTACATTCAGGGGTCAGTTTGGAACTCATGTTCTAACAATATCTGTCAAGATCTCAGGTACATTTGCAAGGACCTTGGTGCTACTTCAGTAGTTGGCTATCAATAGCAGGAGATGCTAGTTCTGATTCAACACAGAGACTAAAAGTCATGCAGAGACTAAAACGTACTTTTGTTCAGAAGGAAAATCTAGTCAAGACCTTGGGAGCAATGGGTGAGCTACAGACTCATCCTTTCTACAACATATACAACTAGGAAAAGAAAATGCTCATGTTTAAAAAAATTACACTTCCTAAAATTTTATAGACCCGAGTGAGGCATTCATTTTCTTCAGCAATATCAAACCACTTAGCTAATCTCTTCCATTAATTTTCTGAGTTCTTGGCAGTGTTTAGTAAGAGTTTTTTTCAGCCTGACTAATTCCTGATTAGATTTTTTTTCAGCCTAAACTAATTCATGATCTAGGTATTTAATGTTCCTGTGTCTAATTCGCTATTTATTTTGTTACATTATTTGAAGAACATGTGTACCACCTATAAAAGTCTTATTATACAATTATTTTTTATCTAATTATCAGATATTTTTAAAAGCTCTAATTTTTTGGTAGTTCTTATTTTGCAACATGATATTTGAGCTAGATAAACCAAGAACTTACTGTAACTCTATACATCTAGCAAAGACCTAAATGTATCTAGCATTCAATTGTACTTGCCTGCAATTTAAAAATTTTGGTGGGATACACATATGGGTAAAGGAGCTACTGTATGATTAAATGGAAGTATTGATATTTGTCTTAGGATACTATGTGTGGGGCAATTCTTGCTATTTTTAAAGACTAATGGCATAACTGCATTTTCAATTACATGAACCACTAAGTAAATTTCCTACTTTCAACTGCCCCACTCTCTTACATTGCCCTTACAAAAACATTTATTTATTCCTCTTCTAATTCTTTTTATTTCTACACAGTAAAAGCATTATTCTGCATAATTAAAACACTTGCATTTAAAATTCCTTGGCTAGTAATAGCACATATAATGTACAGGTCTGTTTACTGGGCCTTCGCGCATCGTATTAAGTCAGCTCAGAATGAGTAAATCCATTCTCCTTTTACTCTCACCCCTAACACTGGGTAGTGTGATTGCATTTATGAAATCCCCACACATCCACTCTTTGGTCACTTCAGCATATTTTTAATGGTCATTTTCTACCAAAAATATACAATAAATATAATATGACTATTTCGTGAGAGGCTTTAGGCACTGAATTTCTGAAGCAAATTTCAAAAACACGTTCCCTGCAGCTGACCTCTAGAGTATTTCTCATGAAAATGAATATAATGAACATACCACTGTAACCATCATATGAATATGATAGTTATACCATTATAGCATCTTCAGATATTAATGAGGTCAATAGCTTAGCCATATTCTTTTAAGAAATATTGAAATTACGTATTTTATCAGTAAGATAGTTTAGTATTAGCAGTGATACTCCTCAAATAGGATCTACCAAAGGTTATCAATGTCACACATTTTAGCACCTGATAATTTAGATTGCATAACTGGTGAGAAGCATTAGAACATTTATCATCTTTGCAAGTATCTAGAAAAAATAGCCAATAGAAATACAAAAGGACAGAGGATAATGTGTCCACCTCAGGCTAGGAATTCTTAAGTTCCTCCAAACCCTGTCTGCTTGAGATCATAAATTTGTTACCCATTTCAGTTCCAAGAATTTTACAACATTTATTCTTGATTCCCAGTCATTTCTATTTAATTTAAAATACCTTTGAAAGAGTTTTTTTCCCCATCAGTCTCCTTTGCCACTTCAAATACTGCTTCATCACAGGCAATTAGTTGATGAAACCATAATATATACACACATTCATGGACAGTGCTTGGTTTGTTTGCTTTTTATGTAATAACTGAGTTTCTCCTCTTTCCATCAACTAGAACAATGCAAAATTTGCTTACAAAGAAACATGCCTCATATTTTACATTAACCTTTGCATTATTGGATTATGGAAGAAATGGCGAAATACTTTTCTGTGCAGAACATTTTAGTTTCTGCTTTTTTGCAGCATTTATGGAGCTGTCTGTTTTAGTTTCATGTCTTCATTTGTATTTTGTGGCTTTATCTTCAAAAAGATAAAGCACTGATCTTCAGAGAAAGAGCTTAAGTATTGGAACTGTCAAACAACTATTCTGTGAATGGTTAATTTTTCAAATGTGAGCACAGATACCAGATGCACAAGGAAAAAAAATCACCTTGTTTCATTGTTCAGCGATAAGGATTTTTCCATCTGCTGGTTCAATACTAACTTAGTTTACATTCACTTACAGCCAACACAATTAAAACTCTACTTTGAAGTGAAAACTTCCAGAAACGGAAGAAAACATCTGAGTGTATATACAATGAGAATTTCCCCTTGCACAGACAGACCATTCCCACTGCTTTATACATACAAACACTTATAGCCCTTTTGTAGGGGTGAGAGCCATGTGATAAATTGCTCAATCAGGTGATAAATTACAGAGCCATGTGATAAATGAATTTGTCATGTACCTTTGACTGCCTTACCTGCCCTCTACCCACTAATCTATCTCCTGGGACTTTCTTTATCATCCAAAGCCCTGAACAGCTTCAGATATATGCCATCTTAATTTTAAATCAGCTAGACAGTAAAAAAAAGTCGTGTTATTTCTTATATCCAGAAAAATGAAACAAATCAATCAAGATTCACTGAGGATGATGTTAGCTTCTGTGGCTGTGACAAATTTTCTTAGACAAAAAAGTCCTCATTTTACAGTCAAATCTCATTTACAGAGATAAAAACGTGTGGTCTTTTCACTGGCAAAGGGGCACATCTTCAGCTTTTTAATAGCAACAACACAGTAGCTTTTAACCCTAGAAAATTCTGATATACTCCCTAATTGCTCCTTTTTACATAAAGGAAAGCTATTATAGACCACATTTAGAAGCTTTTATGTTTCACTATTCCTGTCCTATATTTGATAACTAAGGCATCTAATTCTACAGTTGGAAAGAAAAACATATGTATGTGTGTCCATGTATATATATATATAAAAACCTAATTTTCCAATTTTAAAAACTTCTAAAATAATTTGTTAAAATAGGCTTTTTGTAATATATGTGATATACAGAGAGAGTCCATTGGTATGTGATCGGTACAAAGGAGTTATTGCTACAAATTTCAGAAGTGGAGATGTGCAAATCATCAACACAGGACATCCCTGATGTGTCATACACTTACCCACTCTATATGCCCACGTGCATGGTCTTAGACTCACAACATTTCAAAGGTGAGCAGCTGATGGTGAAATTGGCCTGCACCCAGAAGAAATGCTACTGGAATACAAGTACTCCTGGCTGCCTTGAGATCTCCATGATCAGCTGCCAAATTCTGTAAATGAATAAGCCAGGCTTTGAAAGATAATTCTCACCTGGAACATTCTTATGTAAATACGTAGCCCCAGATTACACTGTGATTACCTCAAATTAAAAACTGTTCCTCTCCTATCTTCGCAGTGCTCTGTAAAAACCGTAATGCAGAAGAATGCTGAGATTTTCTTTAACAACTCTGAAGAAGGACTTTCCTTAATAACACACCTGCCGTCAGGGTTCTTCCACAATTGGTATCTCATCACATGCATATGCCACAAGGAGAATAAAAGGTATAGCCAAGGTCTTCTAAGGCCAGATTTCCTTCTCCAACATGACTGATCCATCAACAAAGGCCACTGGATCTTTCTGAGAAGATGATTGGGCTGGCACTAATAGCTACCCATACACCTAGCTGGGACTGCAACTGTCCCAGTGCCTCTGTTTATTTTCAGCATTGCCTTGTCTACATTTATGGACAATTAGATATGGATAACTGGCAGCCCAGCAGGATAAATTCTAAACCAGTTGTTCTGTTGCATTGCACAATTCCTGAGGGCCTTGCTTTCCACATCTTCATAGTTAGTATAATAATAACAGCTGGCTGAAACAACTAATGAACACTAGCAAAATGCTTCACCTGTGGCAGGCAAATGACCAGCATGCAAGACCTCTGACATTTAATTCAGCTGTTGTTTCGTTGCAGAATGAATGAAAAGTGGGAAAGCAGCAAAACACACTGAGATTTTGTAGGAAATGTGATTTGCTGATATCACTTGCCTTGTAAGCTAACATTTTTAGATTCAGAAAATGGTGAAAAAAAGAAATTAAAATCCAGAGGTGAAAGTTTAGGCAGAAAAAGGTTAGAAGTTTTCCATCAACTGTTGTCGGTTTTTATTATTTGACCTTGCTTTAATGTTGCTGTATAAATGTCAGTTACTTATAGGTAACTGGCCATGAATAATTCTCTCTTTAACACAGATTTGGCATTTGGGAAAGTACAGTTCACTGAAAACTGCAGTAGTGTAACAACAACTCATTCACTTTTTTTAAATCAAAGAGTTTTCCAAAAGTCTTATTTGCTGTATCAACAGTGCAGAGGAGACATTTAGCTGATGAACATTCAATAAATACCCTTTTAGTGAATCTTTGATACAGAATCTCCCAGCTGATGATGTCAAAGTACTTTTTAAGTGGTTTATAAAAGTGTTGCAAATTTAGCCTGCCTGAATCACTTTCTTCTGTGTATAAATTCATCAGCCCTATTACAACGATAAGGAAGCCAAGGCAGAGCACTTGAAGGTTTTCCTAAAGATCACACTGAAAGTCTGCAGCAGGAATCATTGACACTAAATGTCTTAAATGCCATTCCTATTTTGGTTTGGTTTTTTTTCATTGTAAGTCCATCCTTCTGTTGTGGGATAGGTGGAAAATAACCAGACCACCAAAACAACAGGTAATAATTTCAGTGCCGACATTATTTTAGGACTGATTGTGTCCAACTTTCTGACAAGCCAAAGAATAAGGATCTTGAAACCATTCCCTCTAATTTAAGAATAAGGACTTAGAATAAGGTATTGGGCTTAATTCCAGTGTATAAGTAGGGCTGTGCATCAGTGAAGTCTGCATTATGCCAGGAGTTTCTCAAAGAAATATGAATCAACGATGTCATTTCTTACAACTTAAAAATGAATGATGAACAAAGAAATTTGATCAAAAAACATTGACACAGTATTGGTTCATCTCACATTTTGCTTAGGTTTTGATATGAAGAGGAAATAAAGGCTTTTTAGTTATTTTTGATGGAAACATGGAGTACTACTTGTTTCTGTGCAAGATTTCTTAGTTGACGGGTGAAATAAGAAAACTGCAAGCAAAGGACTTGGAGTGAAAACCAAAATTTCTAAAATTATTTTATAGAAGTCTTTAGCATGCAACTCTGATCACCCATTCTGTCCTATGCTAGTGTGCTACATTTTTGCTAACCATACAGTGCTAGCATGTTGAATCAGTTTTCAAATCATGGGAAAAGATTATTCAACACTTGTAATAGCAAGGGTCCTCAAAACCAAATCCTATTACTTATTTTCATATGTGATGTTCTTTACCAGTTTAATAAGAAGATAATTGTGATGATCCTACCTAAAAACTCTCCATAGCTAGAGTCTATTCATTTGACTGCTTCCCTGAATTCATGCATGATTTCAAGTGACCCTATTACATGCCTTAGTTTCATTGCGTACCACAGGAGCCATTTTCTAAGGGATAAGCATTTGAAAGATGAAGCACTACAAGAAAAAGAAAACTTTTTCTTCCTTAATTTCTGATAGCACTTACATTCTGTCAATACACAGCATTATTTATACCTGCATAATGTCTAAAAATTAATGCTAAATTGACTGGGAAAAAAAAAAACCTTATTTAATAGCCAAAGTGCAGATAATATATTTCCTGTTTTAAAAAATGAATCAGCTTAGTTTGACTCTCGTTTCATTTGCACTGAATTTGTGTACATAGAATACAATAAGCAATTCCATGTTTATGCTTTAAAATATAGTTGGTTCTGTTCAAAGAGAATTTAAAGACAATTTATAGTGAGTTAAAACTAATGAGAGACAAATTAAGAAAACCAACTTTTTGGCAAAGCTAAATTGGCTCAAAGTAAATAAAGTACTTAATGAAGTAAATGGGAAAATTACAATTAAATGATTAAGTGTTGAATCACCATCCTATTTATCTCACACTGCCATTTTTAAAAATAGCTTTCAGTGTGCATGTTTGCTATCATTTCTACTGTAGGAACACTGTGGCATATATTTTTTGAAACACTTTCTTTCTATTCAGCAGACAAGAAACGTCATTGTTGATCATAGTTTTGATCCATCTACGAGACTACAGTTCCCTTCCACACAAGGGCAAATAACTGGTGTAGTCTCACAGTAGCTAAAACACTTCAAAGTGTTCCTAGCAAAGTAGTGTGACCTCTCAATGAGTTATCTGTGCTAGACATATTGTAAGATATGGACTAGAAAGGGCTTACTCGACCATCCCTGCTCTATAATAAGCTCAAGGCAATCAATCATCCCACTTCATGTTACAAAATTAATTTTTTTATAAAGAACAAAGATTCTCCTTTTTTTTTAACCTGAGAGCTTGTCCTATAATACGTGTCACAGTCATTTATAGAAATATCAGATTAATGTACCACTGATCCTAAGGAGAGATTACAAATGCTAAATTATCTTCAGTTTGTATTTTCCAACACCACCACAGCAATAATATTTCGTGTCAGTAATGCCATAGAGTTAAGTCTATAGGGAAATTGGGTTCAGTTTCTGTTCTTTTGCCTAGTTTTTAAATGGAGGGAATGATCCATACATCTTGGGTGCAGGTCCCTTATGCCAATTAGTTCGTTTTAGAAACAGTCCATCTAAAAAGACCTAACACTCTGGATCATGTTCTATTAGCACAAATGCTTCTGACTTCATGCATTTCACATGCACTCATGCAAGAGTTTTTGGAAAGGAAAGATTGCAGTCTCAACTAAGAAGGACCTATCACTCCTGAGCACAAGAGAGAGGACTACAGAGCAACTACAGATTAGAATAAAGTTCCCTGTGGATAGTTCTTGAAATTTTTGTGTCTGCTATGGCTTTTTCAGGAATATAGAAGATCCTACCATCTGCTTGAGAAAAAAGTTGTATGTATGTTCAATGAACTAGACAATTTTTCAAGTGTAAACGTAAACTATTTAAAATCCGATACTCAAAGAAAGAAATTAAGGACTTCTTTTATGGAAAATATTTCCTTTTTAGGTAGGCATCTTCAAAAATTTAATGGTAGTTAATAGGGATGCAGAGCTGTGTAAGTATCTGAGCAAAAAGTCAACAAAAGTTTGAGAGATGTTATTACTATGCAAAACAAGGACAGTGAATTGAGTACCTTTCCTATCATGGATGCTGACATTAGCTAGGAAATAAATCATCTCTTCTGCTACTTCCCCAAAGGAAAGAAATTTAGAAGCAGCTGTTTGCATAGAAAGAAGAGTGTTTACCAAGAAAGATAAATTATTATGCATAGTACATCAGAAGAAATAGTTCCGTCCAAATTCATTCTAGGGGTAATTGTTACCTACTGAGGACTCTTACCAAGAATGAACAAAGCTTGCTCACTGTTAACATTTTTAATGTATACACTATTAGTATTTTTCACATCAAATAATTAGTTCTGGGTGGAAATATTTGTATTTAACAGCTGACTACGGATTTTCCTGCTGTATAAGATTCAAAATCATGTACCTTATCCCCACACATTCACTGTAGATAATCTCGGTTCTCCATGCACTTGCAGCTTCAGGATTTTCCTTTGTATAAACTACTTCTTGACACTATCTGAAAACAAATGTAAAACAGCTTTTAAAGTTTTGCAATAGTGCAATGAAAGAACAAAGCTAGTGTTACCCTTATAAAGTTCTCTGTCATTACAGTTGGCATTATCTAGGCATTTTTCTGTTAAATTTAATTTCCAGAGATCTTGTATGATTTTATGCCTGCATGTTTGTTTATGCTTTAATTGTAAAAAGCCAACAAACATTTCTGTTGCAAATGGCTACACAGCATACCAAAGACAACTCCTCTAGTATATTAAAGTGCTTTGCTTCTCTTACAGTTGTAGCTTTTGCCTCTTTTAGGTTTAGCAAATTATAATATATAGCCATGACAACTTGTGTAGAAATTTCACATGATCTCAGGAATTATTTAATTTAAAGTAAATGTTGTCTATGTGTTACAATGACCCAGATTTGAATCAGTAAAGACCAGCATGGAACTTTGACTTAGCAGCATGGATTGCACATGGCTAATTTTGGAAAAGACACTGAGAAGCCTGTTTACATTCTGCTGGCTAGAAGCGTAACATCAGCTTTAGCATCTCTCTAAAAGATTTCTTATTTAAAACCATTCTATCTCAGAAGCACAGAATATTTTCAATTTACTACCTGGTGCCTGCCATGGTCTCACAGAAACACAAGAAGCCCAGTCACCCAAGAGGAGGGAGGGGGAAGAACAGCTAATTGTAAAAAAATTCATTTAATAATTAACCAAAATAGCTCATTTCACACACATAGTCAAAAAAAGTAAGGGAGAACCAAGCAGAGGTTTGAGCTCCTCTAATGTTATTCCCTCAAAAATTAAATTATTGTTTTTCAAAGGAGAATTAAATCAGCATTTTTCTAGCTATGGAAAGAAACAAAGCAAAACACAGTACACCCATTTCTGGTTAAATCTCTGTTTGAGTTAGAGTAATGTCAGAGTGTATACCCTGGTCCAGGCTAGGATTCGATTTCCCAATGCACTTAATCAGACACACAACATTAACCATGTGAATGGTCCCATTTAATTCAATGGAAGTATTCATAAGCTTTAAGTGATGTACATAATTAAGTACTTTGTAGGTAGAAGCGTAAATGCTTATATGTTAGGCACTCTGTAGGAGAGAAGTGCTGAGGGACAAATTTGGTATTATAAAGCTCCTCTTGTGCAATTGAGAAGCTTGCTTGACTGGCAGACTATTGACTCTACTGAGGACAATATAATTTTCCCCAAAAAAATTTTGATTGTTGCATAGACACTCCCCAAATGTCAGAGTCTTATTGTTATGCTAAAGCTAAAGTTTTGTTTTCTGACAAGAGAAATTAAATAAATTTAAATATGTAAGTAAAATAAAATATAATAAAATCAATTAAAATGAGCTATAAAAACAAAATCAATTGTTAATGGCCTAGAAAACATATATACAAAACTGAGTCCAAATCTCAGGAATTTCCAGATACATTCAAAAGCTGTAATTATTTATTTATGATACTTTAAGAGTTTAGGGTTTTTTTAATTTCATGCATATTTAAAGTGACATATACCTAGAAAAGATACTTTCAGCTGTAGTTGTTGTGTATGAAGGTAGATCTATGGGATGAAGGTATAAGGCATCTTGTATCTTCTGTTGACTAAATGAGAAATGCAATGGTATGTGCCTACTAAAGTAGCCAAAAATTCAGAAGCTGTTAGGAAAACAGCTTAATGAATTAGTCTTCATAGAGTCACAAAATTAAGCCCAGTGCATCCCAAGGAATTTACTATTTTCACACATGACTTCTGGCACAATGACTGTAGAGAATGGACAGAGGTCACGGAAACAATCACTCTGCCATTCCTTATTTTCATAGAAATACAAAGAGCTTTCTGCTTTACGCTCCGCCTCTCCCTCCTCCTCCAAAAGGACATCTGAGACCTGAGCTGAGTGACAGAAAGTTTATGCTATCATATTTCTTTATGGTGAATGGGTCAATAAATCTCATATACCCCCCCTTTCCTTCTTAGAGTCCCTCTAGCCATATTGATGGGTGTTCATTGTTCTCTTGATATTATTGTGACTAACTTCCTAAGCAATGGAGTGAGTAATTCCTTCAAAGCTTCAACTGAACTGTAATTGGAGAAAAAAAGTATGTTTTTTACGTATGTGTGTGGTCTAAATATAGTCAGTATGTCAACATAGACAGCACCAAGCACTGTATTCTACTTACAGCTCAACCTATTACACACTGCAAGTATAAAGAACTGCTGACAGGAAATCTATGACTTAAAATGCAGCATAGAAACATTAATGCAAACAGCTAGTACCCAAAAGACCTAGCATTTATTACACTTTCTACGGGAAGCACAAGTTTTGTATACCAAAGGTCAGGGTGGAGGGATTAACTTTTCTCACATGTTCAGGTAAACTGTCTATCATACCTCAAATAAGCAACTTTAAATATAGAAAAACCTTAATTAATTGTTAAATAACCATCTGCCTCTTTCTTTGTTACTGCACACTTCCATCTGTGTATCACAACTACATGCAGTTAAGAATAAGAATGCAGCCAGTCTTTTTGTAAAGTTCAAAGAATTGTTATCCACATCAGATGCTGTAAATGTTTTCTTTTTCTTAGGATATCTATTGTTTGATTAGTTAGAAGTTATATCATAATCTCACAGGGACTCTGCAATTAATGCTATTTTCAAGTCATGGGTGTGACAAGACATTTGCTCCCCGCGGAAAACAATAAGAGTGGCTGAATCTCATGGCTAGAGACAGTGTCCAAGAGTCAGGACTTCTGATCTCCATACCTGTCACTGCCATTGCCCTCCTCTGCTCCCAGTTTACCTACCTGAAAAAGGATGATAAAAATACAGTACATGGGTATATTAGTTTAATGTCTTCAAAGTATTGGTATAAAGTGTCCTTGAATGAAAGGTCACTAAAAAAGCAAAATGTAATAGATATTCTTCTGAACAGGAGCATGAACTTCACTTGTGTAGGCATAAATCAGTCATTTAAATCATACAAAGTACAAATAAACAACACATTTAATATTTAATCTACTGTAAAAAAGCAAGATGCAAGAATAACGTGTTCAGGAAAAAAAGTGAAAAGAAGAATAAGGGAGCCTGAAAGCTCCAATTATCACTTAGTTTCCATTTTCATTTTCTACAGAACTATTTTGTGAGTCCCTAGGAAGTATTTAATCATCAGTTGTGAATGATGTCACTCCATTTATGTGTCATCTGCTGTATCAGTACCAGGGCATATGCACTGGGGATGTACAACATCTCCCATAGGGTCAGATGAAAAGAAAATTTTTCTCTTGTATTATGTGTTTGAATGATGTAAAGCAGGTCATGTTCTTCAAAGATGGCTTCTGTATAATTCAAAGCAAAAGGAAGAGTTCAAATTGAATCTTTGATAGAAACTGCTTTTTAAAGGGACACCCTGTCTGAAAAGATAGGTATTCACAAGGCTTTCAAATATATTTTGATGTCAGCTCACCTCAGTATTGACACTGTTTTGACTGCTGCAGGAAAAAAAAACCTACTTGCAGTATTTCAGCTAGATTTTATTGACATATTTGACTCTGCTTGGAGTTTTAAAGAGAAAGAAAAATACTAGGGAGTTAAAAGCATGCTCTCTCCTTGTTGCCTCCCCTCTATATACACTGCTGACTCACAGCTTTT
Organism: Calonectris borealis; assembly: GCF_964195595.1. NCBI lineage: Eukaryota > Metazoa > Chordata > Aves > Procellariiformes > Procellariidae > Calonectris > Calonectris borealis. The sequence continues at coordinate 12,352,370 of NC_134352.1, read as the reverse complement.
CTCATGGTAACATAGCTTATTAAAAAAGAGGAGGGATGTACAATGGAAATCAGATCAGCTACAACACAAATAACTGTGGAAGAGTGCAAAAGGAGATTCGTGCTAAACTTGGGTTTACATCACAGTCTCTGATTCCTTCTACTCTGTGGGGTCTAAGTGAAGCTGAATTCTTAGTAGACTTATATGGAAGTCTGCAGCACCGAGCAAAGATGTATTTACTGCTGGTATTTTTATTTTTCACTCAGATGCTGCAGTAGGTAGCTATTTTTTGACAACGAGGACTGATGCAATACAATAGAGAGACTGCTTTGAACTGACATCCCTGAAGTTGTATCAATTACATGAGAAAGCTTGAAGAAACATAAAATAGAAGTGCACTCTCTTCAGAAGCAGGGTACTTCTATGTATACACAGTAGAAGAAACTAAACTAAACTGGTGTATATATCTTTTTTGAATCTGTGTTTCCAAAATTCCCAAGCTTAAAACATGGATTTGTTATCTAGTTTGACATACCCTGTGGGATCAACTCTTCAGAGACTATTGACTGCTCTGAAAATCTCTTTGGAAAATCAGGACACTTTAAGATACTAGCAGTCATCAACAACATGAAAAAGGTACAGATTTTATATGTATCTGTGTGTATGTATGCAGATGTACAATCAAACTGAAAAACATACATATCTGCCCATATATATATATACACACGCAATATTTTATGCACACAAAAATATAGGTGCCAAAATTGATAAATGCTCAAGACCTCTATTGTGTTGTTTTCCATGGAAAGTCAGCAGAAGTAGTTAACTAATAAATGCTGATATTTTACTGCTATCTACAAGAAGCAAGTACTAGTGCCTGCTAATCTCTGGTAATCAAAGAACACATTACAGATGGCTTTCAAAGTATTTCTCCAATTTTAGACATAAGAACTTTTCTAATTTTTAATAACAAGTTCTAATTACATGGACAGATATGCATTTTCTACCAATTTATGAGAAAATAGACCTGCAGATTTTTTTCAAAATGTACATAAAATGCAATGGAGTCAATATTCTGGACATTCAACACCACTAAATGAGCACAGTAAAAACTGGCACCAAGACAAAAGGTAGAAGGAAATTGTTGCTTGTCATGGTGGGGAAAAAGAAAATGTGTGTGCACTCAAAGTCATTAGGAGAAAACACTGTTACTACACTTTACCTAAGAAAGATTCTACAGAGGAATATTTGCAGTAATACTTGTGCCAAAAATCACCTCTTAAGTTTGTCTGCATCCCCACACAAACTACAATTTTGTACAAGACCTGTCCATCTGGCCCAATATCCTGTCTCTGACGGTAGCTCGTAACACCATATGCTGCAGGAAAAGGTGTCATAGCCCTGCAGTAGGCAGATGTGGGATAATCTGTTTCCCCAGATATACAGTTATAGACCCAGAAAGGCAAGCACTACAAGAACATCTTACGTAAATAATCAATTTAAAAATCAAACTTTGGGAGACTGGATGTTTGTCATTTGAATTCTGAAGCTTTGCTTCTCGCAACGTTGCTAGAAAGGACATTGCCTGATTTTGCAGTATTGCAAAATGTCAGTACTAAAAGCCATAGCGAGGCAGCTATTTCACTTTTTTCTTGTGTGCTTGCTTTGACAATATGTTGGTTTTGGCTGGGATAGACTTAATTTTCTTCACAGTAGCTGCTATGGGGCTATGTTTTGGATTTGTGCTGAAAACAGTGTTGATAACACAGGAACGTTTTCGTTACTGCTGAGCAGTGCTTACACAGAGTCAAGGCCTTTTCTGTTCCTCACCCCACCCCACCAGCGAGCAGGCTGGGAGTGCACAAGGGTTTGGGAAGGGACAGCTGGAACAGCTGACCCCAACTGACCAAAGGGATATCCCATACCATATGACGTCATGCTCAGTATATAAAGCTGGGGGAAGAAGAAGGAAGCGGGGGATGTTCAGAGTGATGGCGTTGTCTTCCCAAGTCACCATTACGCGTGATGGAGCCCTGCTTTCCTGGACATGGCTGAACACCTGCCTGCCGATGGGAAGTAGGGAATGAATTCCTTGTTCTGCTTTGCTTGTGCATGCAGCTTTTGCTTTACTTATTGAACTGTCTTTATCTCAATCCACAAGTTTTCTCATTTTTACTCTTCTGATTCCCTCCCCCATCCCACCAGGGGGGAATGGGCGAGCGGCTGTGTGGGGCTGAGTTGCCAGCTGGGATTAAATCATGACAAACAACCCCTGCAGACTGTACAGAGCAATGGTTTAAGGTAACTTATATACTAACTTATAGAAGAATAGTATATTTTCTTTCCCTCATCTATTATTTTCTTTCTATTTGAAATTCACCACAATTCATAATCTTCTTTTACAGTGTGTATTCAGCAATTATCTAGTGAAGGGAATTTAGTGAGCCCATTCCCCTTGTTCCATTTCAAACTTCTGCTTTAGAATAAAAAAACCCTTCCTAATCAAGTGAAAACAATACTGTAAAGCTACATAGTTTGATTTTTTGCAACTTTCTTTACAATTTAATAACATAATTCAACAGCATTACACAATGCTGGGTTGCAAAAGAACAGAGAAGATAATGTAAGACTCAGACTATCTTGAAAATTACTAATATTTTTATTAATTTTTGTTAGCATAAAAATAACCCAACTAAATAAACCCAAGCCAACATTGTTCCAATAATGAACTTTGTTAATTCACACTACTATAAACATGAATTTTACATCATTACTAAGACATTTTGTTGATGTCATTCAGAATATACTAATCCAGCTTTAATATGACTGAGGTGAGTTTTCCCTCTTGTCCTGACTTAAAATTAAACCCTCTGCTCTTGTAACATGCATAACAAAGACTGGGCTGGGAGATGCATCCCTTACACAAAACATAAAAATAATATGCATCATCTGCCAACTTAAAGCAGTTGTGCCAAGAAGTGACAGGGTGGTCCCAGACCACTTGCCTCTCAGCTACTCTGCTATCAAAGGGTCAATTCACTGTAAAAATGGATCCTGATTTTTGTGGTCCAGACACATATCCTCTAGCAAATTTAATGAAGGAAACATGTTATAAGCACCATTCGTGTTTTCTGCGGGGAAAAAAAAAAAAACAACCAGGAGACTTTAATAGCTCTTGACCTAAAATGGGATTTTAAAAGAGAGGTAAGGAAAAACAAGTAGCTTTGCATAAACAGAAAACTTATCTTGTGTCACTGGATAGGTGATATACATTACTGTAACCATGCTATCAAGAGATTATTGAATATTCCTGAGGTAATAATGAACTAAGACATCTGTAAATCATTAAGTTATCAATTTATACTATTGTGATCTTAAAAAGATCTTGTGAAGTAATCTCTGTCACTACAATATAAGACAGTGTGTTATTCTCGTTTTCCAGAGAATTTGCCATGTAGTTACCATAAAAAAAAATTGCTTGTGGAATTCAATGGAAACTGAACAAAAGCAATATGAACAAGACAAAAGAGAAAAATAGTGTGAAAGCACAGACATTTTATAATAGATAGCCAAATGTAAGAAAAGTATATTACAAATTGTTGTATTGCTTCTTACTAGAAAAAATATTTCATTATTTCAGTACCTTCCTCCCCTTTAAGTGGGTGGCACTGAGCAGGGGAAAAAAAAAATGTTAGAATTAAGAGTGTATTTGTATGAAAGAATGAATCATGACAAATCTTCCATGAAAATGAAAATCCACTAGCCAGAATTTGCCCCATACACTCCACAGGTTTCATAGGAAATCAATAACTCTACTTGACAATTGTGTTTTGCATTTAGTGATACAATGAACAGCGAAGATTTGGGCCCTTTGTCTCAGCTGTACTAAGAATACAGTTGTATTAAGAATTGTATTGTAAGAATACAACTTGAACTGAGTACATTAAGAATTTTGCTAATTCTCAGGAAAACTGCAGGAGCAGAATAGACAAAAAATAACAGGACTTTTAGCAAAAGTTACAGCAAAGGACAATCCCTTTTTTAGCAAGCAACATATCTAAATTATTTTTCTTTGGCCCTTTCCCAAGGGAATTCTGTGTTTTTCACCTCCTTTCATCCCTGGAAACATTCAAGGTCAGGTTGGACGGGGCTCTGAGCAACCTGATTTAGTTGAAGATTTCCCTGCTCACAGCAGGGGCATTGGACTAGATGACCATTAAAGGTCCCTTCCAATCCAAGCTGTTCTATGATTCTATGATTCTTCCCACTCATATTCCAGTTTTTCAGGGTTATTAATATATTTGCTCTTCTTTCCCCCCTTCTCAGTCTCTAAGTGCCTCTTACTTCCTGTTTCTTTCTTAGAGGGAATAAGATGGGAGGGAAAGGAATTAATTTCTCAATTTCTGGGATGTTATAACAGAAGAAATGTTACTCTTTGCTATGTTACAATGAATAAACATTGATAACACAATCTCTTAAAATACAGTGTAGCTGTGAGAAACGCTTGCGATTGATTGAATGTTTTCAAAACACGTATATTTTAGTTGCTCATGTTTATTGAATTTGGGCTAACATACAGGCTTAAGACCTGCCAAAGGAAGTTGTCCTGGTTCCAGCTGGGACAGGGTTAACTTTCTTCCCAGTAGCCTGGGGGGTGTGCTGTGTTTTGGGTTCGGTGTGAAAGGAGCGTTGATGGCCCATTGATGCTTTGGCTGTTGCTGGGTGATGCTTGCACCAGGAGGGGGGAGCACAGCCGGGGTGGTGGACCCAGCTGGCCAATGGGGTATTCTATACCATGTGACATCATGCTCAGTATAAAAACCAGGTGTGTGGGGGGGCTCGTCCCCCGTTCGTGACACGCGGTCGGCGGTCGGTGAGCGGTTGCGTTGTGCATTCCTGCTTTGTGTATTCTGTTATTGTTGTTGTTCTCACTGTTATTATTACTGTTCTACTTAGTTTTATTTCAATTATTAAACTGTTTTTATCTCAACCCGGGAGCTTTTCCTACTTGTGCCCTCCCAATTCTCTCCCCCATCCCACCGGGGGGGGGGGTGATCGAGCGGCTGCGTGGCGTTTATTTTTGCTGGCTGGGGTTAAACCACGACAGTCCTTTTTGGCGCCCAACGTGGGGCCCGAAGGGTTGAGATAACGACAGATTATTTAGAACATATTAAGGAATTTATATCTGGTAACATATTTGTTTGTTCTGCACCATGCTCTTGTTTTTACTGTACCTGTTAAAAATTGGAGTTGGGTTTTGTAGTCTGTTGTGCTCTGCCGTGATTAATGATGTTTTGCCTGGGAGATTTGTTACTAAAACGCTGGCATTGGGGGTTATTTGGTATTTGGGATTCGTAATGAAGCCGTTTCTGCATTTTGGGTACCACCTCATGGAGACCATTAGCAATTATACCTTTTCCTCCGAGAGATTTTTTATGGAGGAAATAGAGAATGGCACCCTCACTACCTTCATCTCCTTTGTTAAAATAACTTGCCAGTACCTTGAACATCCCTGGGTAGTTAAGATATATCTCTTGGTATTCCTTGGGAATATTGTTGCGGTTTTATCCAAGGTTAGTAAGCAATTTAAGAATGTCATCCAGAGATCTGCCCCAAGGTTGGATAGTTATGAGTGGCAGGGCGAGTGGGATAGCATGGGCAAATGCCTAGGGCGATGGGCACCCCCAGTGTTCTGGAACTTTACCCCTGAGCAAGTGCAGAACCCTGAAAAATTAGTAGAATATTTGGAAGAAGTATGCTGTCACCCTGGCCATTCTAGGGAGACGCAAATCACTACAATGTGCTGGGGCCTGGCCCACGCCTACCGAGCCCTGTTTAACACCACTCAGAACCCCCAAGGGGAAGGAATTGTCTCTGCAGCTGATGACAAAGCAACAGGCCCTGCAGCTACCCCACCCCCCACGGCAAGCACAGCGGCTCCCTCACCCCCCAGGGCAGGCACGGCAGCTACTCCGCCCCCTGCGACAGAGAACCAACCCATGCCGGTATCAGTCGCCCCTATACAAAAAAGAAAATGCACAAGAAAATCAGCTCGTCTAGTAAGGGATGAAGATGAACCAGGGCCATCACAAGAACAGGAGGAGGAGGAGGCAGAACCCGTAAATGAGATGGTGACCACCCGATCCCTATCTCTGGGTGAGCTGCGAGATATGCGAAAAGACTTCAGCCATCGTCCAGGGGAGCACATTGTCATCTGTCTGCTCCGATGCTGGGATAACGGGGCCAGTAGCCTGGAATTAGAGGGTAGGGAAGCCAAGCAGCTGGGATCCCTTTCTAGGGAAGGGGGCATTGACAAAGCAATTGGACAAGAGGCACAAGTCCTCAGCCTCTGGAGGCGACTCCTGTCAGGTGTGAAGGAAAGGTATCCCTTCAAGGAAGATGTTATATGCCACCCAGGCAAGTGGACCACCATGGAGAGAGGTATCCAGTATCTGAGAGAATTAGCCGTGCTGGAAGTGATTTATGATGACCTGAACAACGAGCAGTTAGCCAAAGACCCAGATGAGGTCAAATGCACCCGACCCATGTGGCAGAAGTTTGTACGGAGCGCACCAGCGTCACATGCAAACTCATTGGCAGTAATGACCTGGAGAGATGGAGAGGAACAAACAGTGGATGAACTGGCTGGCCAGCTCCGGCAATATGAAGAAAGTCTCTCTTCCTCCCTACGAGCCTGTGTCTCTGCTGTGGAGAAACTGTCTCAGGAGGTCCAGCAACTCAAAGAGGATATGTCCTGCTCCCCCCCTGCACGGGCCAACGTCTCAGCCATTAGGAGCAAACGTCCCTCTGCTCAAGAGAGGAGACATCGTGGGTACACACCCCGGGGCACCCTGTGGTTTTACCTGCGTGACCACGGAGAGGACATGAGGAAGTGGGATGGAAAACCTACCTCAGTCCTACAGGCACGGGTACATGAGTTGCAAGGCAAAACAACCACAAAAGGGGGTTCTTCCAGGAAAACCGCTGCTCCAGTCTCCAGTGAGTTCCCCAGACAGAGTAGAAGGGCTGATTCCACTTCCGACCTTAACAAAGGGACTTCTGACTCATACTTACAAGAAGTAGATAGCGAATATGATGACCAGGACTAGAGGGGCCCTGCCTCCAGCCAGGTGGAGGAAAGGGACAACCAGGTTTACTGGACTGTGTGGATTCGATGGCCTGGCACATCAGATCCACAAGAATATAAGGCTCTCGTAGACACCGGTGCGCAGTGTACCCTGATGCCATCAGGCTATAAAGAGGCAGAACCCATTTGTATTTCTGGAGTGACAGGGGGATCCCAAGAGTTAACTGTGTTGGAGGCGGAAGTGAGCCTAACTGGGAATGAGTGGCAGAAGCACCCCATTGTGACTGGCCCAGAAGCTCCGTGCATCCTTGGCATAGACTACCTCAGGAGAGGGTATTTCAAGGACCCAAAAGGGTACCGGTGGGCTTTTGGTATAGCTGCCCTGGAGACAGAGGAAATTAAACAGCTGTCCACCTTGCCCGGTCTCTCAGAGGATCCTTCTGTTGTGGGGTTGTTAAAGGTCCAAGAACAACAGGTGCCGATCGCTACCACAACAGTGCACCGGCGGCAATACCGTACCAACCGAGACTCCTTGATCCCCATCCATGTGCTGATTCGTCAACTGGAGAGCCAAGGAGTGATCAGCAAGACTCGCTCACCCTTTAACAGTCCCATATGGCCAGTGCGAAAGTCCAATGGAGAGTGGAGGCTAACAGTAGACTACCGTGGCCTGAACGAAGTCACGCCGCCACTGAGTGCTGCCGTGCCGGACATGCTAGAACTTCAATACGAACTGGAGTCAAAGGCAGCCAAGTGGTACGCCACCATTGATATCGCTAATGCATTCTTCTCCATCCCTTTGGCGGCAGAGTGCAGGCCACAGTTTGCTTTCACTTGGAGGGGTGTCCAGTACACCTGGAACCGACTGCCCCAGGGGTGGAAACACAGCCCTACCATTTGCCATGGACTGATCCACACCGCACTGGAACAGGGTGAGGCTCCGGAACACCTGCAATACATTGATGACATCATCGTGTGGGGCAACACAGCAGAGGAAGTTTTCAAGAAAGGGGAGAGAATAGTCCAAATCCTTCTGAAGGCCGGCTTTGCAATAAAACGAAGTAAGGTCAAGGGACCTGCACAGGAAATCCAGTTTTTAGGAATCAAATGGCAAGATGGACGTCGTCAGATCCCAACAGATGTGATCAATAAAATAACAGCCATGTCTCCACCAACTAACAAAAAGGAAACGCAAGCTTTCTTAGGCGTTGTGGGCTTTTGGAGAATGCATATTCCAAATTACAGTCAGATCGTAAGCCCTCTCTATCACGTGACCAGGAAGAAGAACGACTTCAGATGGGGCCCTGAGCAACGACAAGCATTTGAGCAAATTAAACAGGAGATAGTTCAGGCAGTAGCTCTTGGGCCAGTCCGGGCAGGACAAGATGTGAAGAATGTGCTCTACACCGCAGCCGGGGAGAATGGCCCTACCTGGAGCCTCTGGCAGAAAGCACCAGGGGAGACTCGAGGTCGACCCTTAGGGTTCTGGAGTCGGGGATACAGAGGATCCGAGGCCTGCTACACTCCAACTGAGAAGGAGATATTGGCAGCATATGAAGGGGTTCAAGCTGCTTCGGAAGTGGTTGGCACTGAAGCACAGCTCCTCCTGGCACCCCGACTGCCCGTGCTGGGCTGGATGTTCAAAGGGAGGGTCCCCTCTACACATCATGCAACCGATGCTACGTGGAGTAAGTGGGTCGCGCTGATCACACAACGGGCCCGAATAGGAAACCCCAGTCGCCCAGGAATCTTGGAGGTGATCACGAACTGGCCAGAAGGCAAAGATTTTGGAATATCCCCAGAGGAGGAGGTGATGCGTGCTGAAGAGGCCCCACCATATAACAAACTACCAGAAAACGAGAAGCAATATGCCCTGTTCACTGATGGGTCCTGTCGCCTTGTGGGAAAACATCGGAGATGGAAGGCTGCGGTATGGAGTCCTATACGCCAAGTTGCAGAAATTGCTGAAGGAGAAGGTGAATCGAGTCAGTTTGCAGAGGTGAAAGCCATCCAGCTGGCCTTGGACATTGCTGAACGAGAAAAATGGCCAGTACTTTATCTCTATACTGACTCATGGATAGTGGCAAATGCCCTGTGGGGGTGGCTGCAGCAGTGGAAGCAGAACAACTGGCAGCGCAGAGGTAAACCCATCTGGGCTGCCGCATTGTGGCAAGATATTGCTGCCCAGGTAGAGAACCTGACTGTAAAAGTACGTCACGTAGATGCTCACATACCCAAGAGTCGGGCCAGTGAAGAGCACCAAAACAACCAGCAGGTGGATCAGGCTGCCAAGATCGAAGTAGCTCAGGTGGATCTGGACTGGCAACATAAGGGTGAATTATTTATAGCTCGGTGGGCCCATGACACTTCAGGCCACCAAGGGAGAGATGCAACATATAGATGGGCTCGTGATCGAGGGGTGGACTTAACCATGGACACTATTGCACAGGTTATCCACGAATGTGAAACATGCGCTGCAATCAAGCAAGCCAAACGAGTAAAGCCTCTTTGGTATGGAGGACGATGGCTGAAATATAAATATGGGGAGGCTTGGCAGATTGATTATATCACACTCCCACAAACCCGACAGGGCAAGCGCTATGTGCTCACCATGGTGGAAGCAACCACAGGATCGCTGGAAACATATCCTGTGCCCCATGCCACCGCCCGGAACACCATCCTGGGCCTTGAAAAGCAAATCCTGTGGCGACATGGCACCCCAGAAAGAATTGAGTCAGACAACGGGACTCACTTCCGAAACGCCCTCATAGACACCTGGGCCAAAGAGCACGGCATTGAGTGGGTCTATCACATCCCCTACCATGCACCAGCCTCCGGAAAAATTGAACGATACAACGGGCTGTTAAAGACAACACTGAGGGCAATGGATGGTGGGACATTCAAGCATTGGGACACACATTTAGCAAAGGCCACCTGGTTAGTCAACACTAGGGGATCTGTCACTCGAGCTGGCCCTGCCCAATCCAAACCCTTACGTGCTGTAGAGGGGGATAAAGTCCCTGTCGTGCATATGAGAAATATGCTGGGGAAGACGGTCTGGGTTGCTCCTGCCTCTGGCAAGGGAAAACCCATCCGTGGGATTGCTTTTGCTCAGGGACCTGGGTGCACTTGGTGGGTGATGAGAAAGGATGGGGAAGTCCGGTGTGTACCTCAGGGGGATTTAATTTTGGGTGAAAATAGCCAATGAATTGAATTGTACGATGTTAGTTATTACATAGTACTGTATGTCATCACTTTTATGGTTACCATATGCCATATTAACAGTATTACAGTAAGAATCACCCAGATTAATTTAGGATGAACGCCGATGAAACTGAGCAAGGTGCAACAATGATAGAACCAGACGAGCGCTCAGAACTGGACTCCGCATGCAAGAGCCCGACACCACACACCATCTCTCCTGCCCTGCAAGACTGTTACGACAGGTGGAACCCGAAGTCATGGACTACATGAACTCAACGGACGTTTTAGAGGGATGGCCCATGGACTAGGGGAATGATATCTCTGTGTGCGTATATATCAAAAGGCAGGGAAAAGGAGCGGTGACTAATTGGAATGCATGGGAAAATGTGAGACCTGGGCATGATGTAGATGGTATAGAATAAGGGGTGGATATTGTCCTGGTTCCAGCTGGGACAGGGTTAACTTTCTTCCCAGTAGCCTGGGGGGTGTGCTGTGTTTTGGGTTCGGTGTGAAAGGAGCGTTGATGGCCCATTGATGCTTTGGCTGTTGCTGGGTGATGCTTGCACCGGGAGGGGGGAGCACAGCCGGGGTGGTGGACCCAGCTGGCCAATGGGGTATTCTATACCATGTGACATCATGCTCAGTATAAAAACCAGGTGTGGGGGGGGGCTCGTCCCCCGTTCGTGACACGCGGTCGGCGGTCGGTGAGCGGTTCTGTTGTGCATTGCCTGCTTTGTGTATTCTGTTATTGTTGTTGTTCTCACTGTTATTATTACTGTTCTACTTAGTTTTATTTCAATTATTAAACTGTTTTTATCTCAACCCGGGAGCTTTTCCTACTTGTGCCCTCCCAATTCTCTCCCCCATCCCACCGGGGGGGGGGGTGATCGAGCGGCTGCGTGGCGTTTATTTTTGCTGGCTGGGGTTAAACCACGACAGAAGTATTTTCTTTTTATTTTTTAATTTCAGGGAAAATTAGGCAGGCAGTCTCCGAGTAGTAAGAAACCGAAAGTTGTATCTATTCGCTCTATTCCAACACAAGAATATATTCTTCTGCCTAGAAAACTAAGATTTCTTAGAATAATGTGGGGGCTTCTTTAATAAACAAATACATTTCAGGACTTTTATCATAGTATCATAGAATATCTCGAGTTGGAAGGCACCTATAAAGATCATCTAGGCAACTCGATGCCTTTTGAATTTAATCCAGTGAGTTGTGGGTGTTTTATTTCTCATTTCCTGGTTGCATTACAAACTTTTCTATATGACCATAAAGTCCAGAAACTTAAGACAATAAAAAATGGGAAGCTGAGATTTTCAGACATCGATTTCTTTCCACATACTTTGGATAAAACACAACACCCAAAAGTTCTAAGACATCTGCTAAGGTTGTGAGTTTTGGTGGTGGTGTCACATCTGCTGATGTTGTTCCCTGTTCCGTTCTACCTCACCACTTCTCTGTGTATTAGTTAATACACATCACGTCTTCCAGGCTGCTAACCTTGGAGGGAAAGGAGTGACCTCTACTTTATACTTGCACTCCACATATCCTACCAAGGTCCATGCTTCTAGTGCACTCATAAACAACTAGCACAAATTTAAACATCCATAAAGGTATATAGAAAAAAAAGAAATCCTTTTTAATTAAGTATAGCTGAAATTTGATGGGAAAAATACTTTTCCTTGGTTCCTCTGTGCTTTCGCTTTCTCTTTGTACTTGAGGCCCATCTGCTGAAAAGAAATATTTTCAAAGTTTGAATGAAAATGACATTTGTTTGAGTAAAAATATAACTTTGGTGAAATTATAAACTTTCTTTAACCATACATGAGACAAGAACCTCAGGATGTAAATGGCACAGCCATGGGGAAACACCCAACTCAAGCCTTTTTAGTCAACATGAACATCTTGAGCACCAATGAGACAGTGTGGAAGAGCATTGTCTCCTTGGTTTCATAAATTGTAGGCGAATCCGTTGCTTCGCAGTTTAAACTGGACCAGCCTATATGGAAGGATCTTGGGTTTTTTTCCCAGCTGCTGCCAAAGAGGCAGCTTCCCCTGCTCAGCATTTTTCCCATTTTTGCAGTTAAACCATCTCCCATCACTTCATGCTAGTACCAGCTGAATTTTCTTTTTTTTTTTTCTAACTGGAAGAAAGTTTAGATATAGTGCCTCTTTTTGTTAGGTCAGGAGAGAAACACAAATAATGTGTTCAGGTAAGAATTACACCCACAATCATCCATAATACAAGGAAATCGCAGAGGCGACACCCCCATCTCTGCAGTGGAAAAGTGCTGGTGGTTCCCTGTGGCTTACTGGAACCCAGTCTGAAGAGTGGCTTTGCTGGCAGGCGCTCTGCCCTCCCAGGATGAGCAAGACAAATAGAGCTGGGCAGCAGAAGCTGGAAATGGACAGGCAAGAGGGAAAGGGGCTGGGTTTGTGTGAAGGTTTACAGCCTCCTACAGATATAGTTCATTACACTAAATAATTACTTTTGGGAAGTAAAAAAGACCCATTTACACAGCCTTCATCACAACATGAGGAGGAATACTTTCTCTCATACAGAGGAGGCCCATTGCCCTCTTGCACCCAATATAGTAGCATTTTATTTTCAGCTGGTGAAAAGGATGCATTGCTTTATATGAAAAATAAAAAAGCATGACCACAAGTGAGAAACAAAAAATCCTTCAAGGAATTTGAAGGGGAAGTAGTTCTGGATAACCAAGCATAGTTATTCTCAGGCACACCATGGAGAGCACTGTCTTGCATTAGCTCTGAGAAAGCACTGCATCGAAAATACTCTGTCTCTTTTACTATTCATAGATTCTGCTCTGATTCCCAAAGTGAATAAATTAAAGGGCATGGGCAATCAAAAATGAGAGGAAAATGTAAACTTTCTAAATTCTAAAAAAAAATGTGCTGTGGCTTTTGCATGTGTTTGTTACACTCTTCAGAGAGATCATTCCAGCTTAAAATTATTCGTTGCTGATATTAATTTTGCTTCAGGCCCCCAAAATAAATAAAGCCACCTATCTATAGGAATCTAGAGACCAAGAAAAATTTACAAGCATGCTGTTTTACAAACAATCTTGCAGTATGGCAAAATCTCATTTCACTAAGTTAAGTCTCTGATTTTCATGTTTGTGAAAGAAAACCTGAAAACAAGTAGTAAGCCCCTCTTTCACCAGGACTCCAAGGCTCAGGAGGCAGTAAAAAAGATTTCTGCTCTTTCTTTTACTTTAAATGTCATGATTTGTGTAGGTCTTAGGGTCAACAGTATGTCAGATGGGAAATGTAAAGTACAGATTAGGAGCATTTGGAAAAGAAAAAAAAAAAAGAACAGTAGAACACAGTCAAGCTTGGGATAACACCAGGATGTGAATTCTTCATCTTCTATTTCTTTCCTTGCAATTTACAGTCTCCTGGTCTCCTCTCTGGTGGGAGCAAAACTGAAGCATATTGCTCCCTGCTCTCTTCTCTTCCTCCAGCCACCACAGGCAAAGGCAATGCACCATGCAGAGCCATTCTGACCCAGTATTTGCTTCTGAAGGTGGTATGCCAGGCATTTACCAAGAAAATTTACCAATTCCATTCAGACACCACCAGTGTACTAAAAGCAAGCGCACTATGCAATTCATACTTGCTGCCAGCAACCTGTATCGCTGGGCAGTGCATAAAGGGACAGACCTGTGATCCCATCTCTTCCCTCCCCGTGTTTCAGAGAGGTTAATAGGAAGTAAAATGGCCTTAGCTGTTCTCGTCACTTCTGTGGTATGGCTATATATAAAGCACAAGGAATAAAACAGCAATTTCTAAACATATCACAGGTGTTGACCCAATACTTTCAGGGAAGTGCCACAACCTTGCAAGTGTTGAACCATCATATATCAAAAGAAAGTCTAGAGTCTTTGAAGGTCAAAGGCCCAAGACATTGACGTTGTGATAAACGAATGTTACCCAAAAAACCCTGCTAACAATAGGAGTAGACAAAACAGCAGCTTCCAGTCCTGCAAGATCTCTACTACAGCTTTCAGATTATTGGAAGGACCATGGGGTACCATTACTTAAAATACTGCTTTGCAAGTTTTAAGAATCAGAATTTATTCAAACACGGATAGGAGGAAAAACTGCAGATAGGTTATTTGTGGATATCATTTGACCAGATCTATTTCTAAGCAACTTTTTGCCATTAAAATGTCTATTGAGTGGTAAAGCTTCTATTCATTTTTCATAAACGTACAGCTAGCTGAAGGTACAATTTCTGCAAATAAACTTGTTCCAAGTATAGCTCAGTATACAGTAGGAAACCTATTTATTTATGATATTTGGATGTTTAGAAGTGCTGGGACACCCAGGAGTGATGTTTCTATTTAGCTAACAACCGCTGGGCACTAGCAGCATTGAGCATTCCCTAGGCACAACCATTTGCATCAATCTCAGCCAAATGTTTTAAGATACAAAACTATTATGGCATATCAATTATTAATTTTATTGTGAGAATTTCATCAGTAATTTTAGGTATAAGGATTCAAAGGCTGAGTAGTTTGGGCAGCTTTCCCACAAGGAAAACATTCAAGTTTCCAAGCACCTTATTTAGCTTGATTAGTGTTTTCTGCAATATTGTAAAATGCCTGTGATGGTTCTATTTTTACCAGGACTTTTACTTCTAACTGGTTTCATATATTCTTATGAGATTCACTCTTCCTAGGAGGATGATAGTTTCTAGCCCAGGGATAACAATATCAATGCAGGAAGAGCAATTTTAATTTTTATTGCAATGGTTGAGGAAGATCATATTATTGATCCTCCCAATCAGTCGAACACGACATCCTCTGTTCTCCTCTCAAACCTAACCACCCACACGCACTCCATGCCCTCAGCGCTGTTCAGCTCTCCCCACTCCCACAACTCACAGCGCCTCATTGCAGAGCAAAGCTCAGAACTCCTGCTCCACTGAAGAAGTTCATCTCAATGGTTCCAGAGTTCTTGCCTGAGGAACTGATTTCTCATCATCTCTGCTAGGCACATCTCAGTGCACGGCCAACATATTGCTCTGCTAGCACAGATGCCCTGCAAACACATAAGGAGAAATACAGCTCTTCCTGCAGCAGACCAGCCCCCCTGGAGACATCTCCCATGCAGACAGCCTGAGTAATACTTTCATCTCAGCATAACCTGCACCACTCAAGAACCCCTCCAAAACTGCCCAGAACCACTGACTAGCCCCTATCCAGTTCAGCTTCTCCATGTCTCTGCAAAAGCTAAGGGGAAAACAAGACTCAGCAGCAAACAACCTACATTTCAAGAGGAAATACAGCACTGGAGTGCTCTGTACACTGATGCTTAGCCCTGTTGTAGCTAAGGGAGCAGTAAATCCCTAATTATAGCATTTGGCTGGTGGCCAATTAACCAGAAACACTGTTCAACCAAGGCTAAGTGAGAAGCTTCATATCCGATAAAACAATGTTGCATAGTGGTGCACCTTTTCATTTGCTTGCAGTAAGAAGACAAAAAATGCAGCACTAAAAAGAGTATCTGAGAAGGGGTAGATGCAAATTGGCAACAGGACATAAACTTGCATTCTTCACAGTAAAGAACTTGTCCTGCCAGATCTTTGCCTTAACATTATTATTCCAGGTTGCTGTCAAATGTTCATTTCCCTACGTTCCCTCCAATTTCTCTCAAGTCAGATGCCACAGTGAGGGTTGGTCACTGTTTGCATGACTGCAATAACTTACATGAGCTTTTGCCTCCAGAAGGGGCATTGCTGACTTATCCTGAAGGATAAGGCTTCTGGAGTCAAGGCTGTGACTTGGCCCTAATGGTCCTCTTGCAGCGTCCCACTAATGCCAGCAGGGCATGCTGCTAGCTGCTCTAGTTTTCAGATGAGGTTTGGGGTCCCAGAGAATTGGTAGTGCTACATTTCTATTTCAAGTCCCATGATAGCTGATGCTTTTTTTAATATCCAGCCCATGCTGTTGTATAATTACATGAGAATCTCTGCTTTCGTTTTAAAAAAGCAAGCTTTTAACCTTGCTGTCTGTGAGGAAAACATGAACATGTATCTCAAGTGCATCCTAATGAAAGGCTGCATTATGCAATCAATTAAGAAAAGAGGCTGACTGCAGTTTGGGGGCTTATGAAAGACAGGGGTTTACAGAAAATGGGAAAGAGAGAAAGCCACCATTTGAAATGCACCTCCATGTTTTTTTAACAGAGCTAAACCAGGGAAGTGCCAACATATCCTGTCTTGTTGGCTCCTTACAGACATCATTGTGATGTCATCTAAAAGAGATTTGCAATGACTTGCAGACATCAAGTCCTCTTGCCACAGGTTTTCTCCCATTGTTTTTTTTACATCCCTCATGACAACCCTATTGGAAGACATTTCAGCAGAAGATGGCACAATAAGGCTAACACCTGTGCATGCCCGCTTTGCCTCTGTGCTTCAGCATGCTCAAGGGGTCTTTTAGAGTTGATTCTGTTAAACAGCTGTCCTGCTTTATTTGATACTTCTGTTTAAATATAGCACACATTATCATAACAGATAATTACAGATAGTTTGCGCAATCGTGCAATACATAAGCAAAATTATGCACAATAATTAAATTAAATGAGCAATTGCAATTTCTTAGTCTAAGCTAATCCTATGAAATAACAATTGCCATCTCTAGATTTTGTTTAAAAAAATAAAATATTTTATATAACAAATAAGGGAAGGGGGAACATCTCCTTTCAATTAAATGCCTAGCTCCATGCCTAGCTCCTATTGTAATTAAAAGTTTGTAATTCCCAATTTTAAGAAATATCAGCAGTTATATCTATCCTGGGAAGAATGGGGGGGTTGTGTTAAAAAAGTTAATTATTTTCCTTCTGAAGTATGGAGTGTGTTTAATGAATATTGGAAAGTTTGAAGACCTTACTGAAAGTGCTCTTTTGCTTACTTTATGGATCTTGCAGGTGAAGTTATTTTTTAAAGCAGTATGTTTGTGGGCCAGATCCTCCGGAGGACATTGTTTCACGGAAAACAGCTGAACTACATCTAGGTAGATTAGCTGCAGGCCAAGGACCCCTGGTCTTGTCATATTCATAGCTATGTCTTTGAAAAAAATATCGCTGGCAGAAGTGAGGCAGTTTAAAATTACAGAATAAAGCATCAGTCAGGAAAAAGGTTGGCAGCATGAGGACCCAAGATGAACTGTGCATGAACCAGAGGGAGTAGCCTGTGGCCAGCTGTGTGGGGAGCCATCTGCATCTCTGTCCGGCTTCCCCTTCCTCCCTGGCGCATTTCAGGAGACGGCAAAGGCATTTGGGAGGAGAGCAGCTGAGGTGCTGTGGGGCTTGTAGTTTGGCCTTGAGAAGGCAATGCTGCTCTGCACGTTCCTGCCTCTCTGCCTGCAAAGCAAAAGAAAAATCAATGGCTACTTACCTCTTACAGTCAAGTGCTCTGGGGCTGACAAGGAAAAAATATTTTTCAGAGAACTAGTTATAAAGGCTGCATTCAAACCATGAGGTGTGCTGACTTTTGTGCATGGGTCAGGCTGTCCATAACATTGCAGAAAAGGAGGACGCTGCAGAGGGACTTATTTTAAGGCACCTGATTCTATATCTAGGCAATCAAATCATCACCTGGACCTGGAGTAAATGCCGCCATGTCCCAGCCTGAATCCAGCGTTGATCATCCGAATGGGACTAAACGCACAGGGTTTGATCCTAACTCCACAAACAAGAGGTGGGCTGAGAAGATGAATCGGCATCCCCTTTGAGACAAAGTTGAAAAGTTTAACGAACTGAACGCATCTCCACCCTGTCCGCCAAACTGCAACAAGAGCAAAGCTGCTGGGATGACGACTGAGGGGTGTAAGGGAAGCTCTGTCTGTCAGTAGAAGTAGTATCTTGTGCTACACCAGCTAGCTGGGGCTGCAATTTACACCATAAAATGTGTCTGCTTCCTCCTGCTGTGTCAGATGGGCTAACTGGAGGTACCTCTCATTCCTTGAACTTTGCTCCTCTTGTTATCTACATTATTCTTTTCTGCAGTGTCTATCATCGTTACACAATCACTGGCAGCAGGCAATGGCCCCACACACGAGGTGTCCCCTGATTTGAACTTTTTCCTCTGTGCAAGGGAGAGCAACAGGCTCAGCAGCAATGGCAGCAACTTGACCCCTTGTCTTCTGACAGTGCCCCCATGGAGGGAGAGGGATGTGGGAAATATTTCAGGGGTCATTGCAATATTCAAGATCCAGGTTTGAATGCTCATTTCCAAATGCAAGCCCGCCTCCACCTCTCTGCCTAAAAACTCAGTCCATCTGTCTGTCTTTCCTAATGATCGCTTATATTTTTATTTGTTTTTACCACTAATGTAGCTGGTGGTACAGAAAACAAAATATGTAAAACGAGAGAGTTGAGTTGGGGATTTTTTTGCTTTTTTTTTCCTCTGTCTCCTTTTCGCTCTAGCTGTGAACTTGCTTTAAGGCATTTGTTGAAATTGTTGCTTTTAAGTTTGCTTTGTGGAGAAGGATTTCATGACTCTTGGCCCCCAGAGGGTTGTCCTTTGCCCTACCACTTTTCTCTGCCATCTGGCATGTTTACTTGAAGTAAACATGTAGGGTCAGAGGCCAACACGGACATGTGGAGGGACAGCTTTGTCACAAAGGCTGTAAGGAATGAGTGGGTGCTTCTGAACATGGCACTGTGCATTTTGTTCAGCTGCTGAACACAAAGAGGTGAGGTTAGTCATATGGTTGAAAGAAAACAAAGAAAACCAAATAGACAAGCAGAACGGTAGATTGTGCAACACAGGGCACTCAGTCCCTTTTATTTGGTTTTTTTTTTCCCTAAGCCTTTCTGGACACAATTCTAAATAATATGGTAGAGAGGACAATAAAATCTCCCTCCACACATTCTTTTGGAGACTGATTTATACAAGTTCAGTAGTGGCCTAGAGGCCTTGAATTGCTGCAGCTGCAGGTAGGCAGGCTGCAACTAGTGCCAATATCTATGTTCCAGCTGTTCATTTAACGCAGAATTCTGATTTTGGCACCTAAGGACAGGAATTAGTTTGACAGGATTTGCAGGAAGGAAGGAACTAAGTGAGACCGTCTTTTAAATGCACGTTCTTAAATGGAGTTGACCTTGCAGCATGTGAAGGTTTCTAGGTAGGAGGGATAGGGCTGGGTGAGCCAGAGACTCTCCTGCTTTTTAGCTGCTGGCTTTGTCCAGAGTTGGTCACAGACTTGTAACACCTGTGTGACTAGTACCATGATAACCTCAAAGTCCAACCCCTCAAAGATTTTCTGCTTTCATGCACACTTTCTTTCCAAACCTCGTTGCATCTCTGCTATGCAATTCAGAGCTGCTTTGTTGTTGCTAAGAGAGTGCCAGTATCCCAAAGACAAAACCTGTTCCATCTTGCTATCTTTTTGTGTGGCATTTAATCAGCAGCTCTAAGAGAAACAAGTCTACTTGTAAGTGGCCCCCTTTGAGAGGATAAGTCTTCTCTGTGGCTGCAGTGTGGGTTGATGGCAGCAGATGCAGGATGTCTCCCACCTCCAGCAGCAGCGTGGCGTAGGGGTTAGATCACAAACCCGGCCCTTCACGACCCACCCCTGGGTCTGGCACAGAGGTCCAGCCTTCACTAATTGTGGCCACCAGCCTCCTCACGACCTGACGGCAGAGGATAAGCCTGCCTCGAGATCTGCCTGCTTTAATCATGGGCTGGGTGCCAAGAGGGTCAAAGACCCACAAAATGGTTTATTCCCTTCCACAAACAGGAGAGCAGAGATCGACTGTGGTGGCTCCTCTGCACAGAGCCTGCCTCCTACAAGCAGAGAGGAGACAATCTGTAACCACGGAAAGGACGGCAAAATTACTGTTGTCTGAGAGCACAGGGGAACAGGAAAGGACACCCCTCAGAAGCACAGCCACGAGCACTGGCCTTTATGGAGAGTACCAGGTGAAGAAAAATTCATGCTGCAGAATTCATTGCATAGCGTAATTATACCACGTACATTAAGGGCCTTCAAAAGAGCAAAACTATCTGTCTAAAATTACTCCAACCAATTTCAGATGATATCTAAATCTGACCATATTGCAAATAACACACACGTTAATACTGACATCTTATTAATGCATCCCTTTTTGCAGCTATGAAATAATGTAATCTCTGAATCAACTTTACTACATGAAGTTCCTTTCATCCATATTTAATACATGAGCTGTATTAAAAGTTTGCATTAAGCTCATACAATGAATAATGGAAAATTCCATCTTAGATTCTATCAAATTTTCCCTGGAAATAAATCGACCGAATAAATAAAAAATGCAAACAAACCCAAGCACTGTATGTTTCATCTTCATCAGCCTGAATTTTATTTCACTGGTGAAGAAATAGCTTTTTCTTTTGGCTCCTAGTCAAAACCCGTTGCAGGTTTCAGACCACTTGTCTCCCTGTAATTCTTTTTCCCTCTGTTTCTTAACATGGATTGGTAACCACAAAAAAACCACCAAGGACTGTTTTCTTTTAGGCATGATGGAATTAGAAGGGCTAAGTGATTATTCTGATATAAAAAAACAGACTTGATGTTCAGACAAGCAAAAGCATGCATCTCTAGAGGCTACTCTACATCTTAGAAGATCTACCATGATGTCTCCAGAGACAGATATACCACTATCACTATAAGGATATTAAAAAAAAAAAAACAACCCAAAAGGTACTAATATAATTACATCAAATAGGTCTAAATATTAACAAAGGTACATTAGTCCTCTTGTGATAAATGTTACATGAAAATCTAGGAATAAAAATTAACAGAGTGACTGGACATTTATAGTGGAGAAAAGAAATAGATATATCCCTACACTGAGAAAGTACTAAAGGACTGCTCTGTTTGTGACGGAAAATAAAAGACTGATTTCAGAAAATTTGCTTCAGATACTCACATTCCCACCAATCTGATCTCTTTAGGTACTCTCATGAGAGTAATTGCCATAGAACCAAGATGAGCAGAAGAAAATGGAAAATTCAGTATTATTCATAACCTAGCCTGTGATACCTTGCAGGGACCACATTAGCTTCCTCAGGAAGGTCAGTTCATATGAAGCTCTGTCTACAGAGGAATTGCACCATGGGTCCACACCTCTGAGTGCCATTTCACCCCAATTATGATGCAAACAAACAATTAGGCATACCGGGACAAGTGAGATCTGTCAGCCCAACACACCTGAATTTGGGAATTTGAGGGACAATACTAAAACAGAACAACTGTTCAAGGTTTCTACACAGGGACTTTGAGAGAAGTTTTTGTTGATGTTGGAGCATCAAATCTTGCTTACTATTTCACATGTTTTCTTCTGACATTCCTTCTGTAAACTTTTTCAAAGACTATCAGTAAAAATCCTCATCTTAAAGGTGGGTCTTCAGAAATCAGCCACCAATTTCAAGTTGGGCTAGCTTTAACCTTTCTTCACACGGCTACTAGCAGTATATGAGCATGAGACAGAAAAGAACTGATCTGGAAGGATGCTCCTATAGTAGCTTTGGACACCTCCATTGCTCTGTCAGTGGCAGAACTGATCCAGTACCATTTGCAACTACAGACATGCAACTCTTGGAGTATTTATTCCATTTGCAAGCCTGCAATGAACTTAATGCAGCTGCTTCCTAATTCTGTTTAGAATCCTAATTGGGTTGCACTGGCCAGGGATTCCAGTGACTAAACTTGCACATGTGGGGAAAGAAAGCAGAGGGAATCAAGGTTACCCATCAGAAAGAATCTCAAGGATAAGATTGTCACAACACCACTCTGTATTGACAGTTATTATTCCCTCTCTTGGTGCAGAATAATCCAAATGGATTCTGCCAGTACAAAGGCATAGCATATGCAAATACGAGAATGATTTGTTTGGATATCGACAGAAATCAAATCCACTTTGCATAAACATTCATATCAACAATCCAATTTTAACAATTTAACCCTTCCAGTCAGTGGCTGAAACAGTATCACAAAGTCAGTAATTACTGTTGTGTTTTGAAATTTCCATATCAACAGACAGTTAAAAATGCGTGCAATTTGTTCATAGACATGAACACAAAAAAATCCACTTAGCTCTATACAATAATTTATTTCAAATTGTTTGCTTAGCTCTATACACATGCTCATATATACACTGAAACATACATGCTGTCATATACACTTACTCCCGCAGAAACAAGCAGGAACTTGCCCAGTGATTTATATCAGTATTCTAGAAAGTAATTCAAATATACAACATAGCTACTTAGTTCTGTTTTTGAAATGTTCCCGTTGTCATTTATAGACACTAATGATCACTTAATGATAGTAATTTTTATGTCTTCATTTTATGTCTTGCTTACTCTCCAGTGCCTATTGTAATTTGTGGAGAAATGGGACTGTCATAGTGCTACCTGTGATATGAAAGAAAAGATAAATCTGGAAACCATGATAATAAAGATTATATCACTATGATAGACAAAATGCTGGATCTGGACATAAACAACTAGTTTATTCCATTATGCTGATAGCCTGGGTTATGCATAAGAGTCAAGATCTTCATAACCTGATTTTGGTTAAATACCACATCTCTGCAATTGCAAAATGAATATGTAACATCCTAAAGCATGGCCTTGGTCCATTGTCATGATTAATACACACAGAAAGTTACCTATATTACCATCAGGTGGAAATCCAGGTGAAAGGCTAAAGGTCCAGGACTAAATTTCTGCTGACAATGGTGCTTGCTTATAATCTTCATATGTGTGTATGCATACATATTACCCTGTAATGCTAATATTCTTACTGCCTGTGATATAAAGTACACAAACTGTGAAGGATACAGACATCTACAGGGCAGAGAATTTCCATTAGAGACTTTATTTTTTCAATTTCAGTTGAGATAGTTGGACAACTAAGACCAATGATGCACCTTGAGCCTTGCCAACACTCAAAAGATTGAACTAGTTTAATTTTAGTTGATTTTCTAGCCAAATTAAATAAATGGATACAAACTTCTTGGTCAACAACCCTTTTCTAAAAAAGATTGCTTCCATTTAGCTTAACGTAATCACAAAATATTTTTTTAACAAAAATAAAAAACTTCATTCAAACAAGTAATTCAGCTCTATTTATTAATTATGAACAGCATAAAACTGTATATATAATGATACATTAGAGGTGCATAGGCTTTCTAAAAATAATAAAAGACAAATGCAGTGAAGTTGCCACAATGCAGGCCAGAGAGTAGTTTACATTCTTCTGAATCAACAGAAGTGTTTGACAAAGAAGAATACAGGTTAGCAAAGTTAGGGGTTTGGAACAAAAATGAAAGGCAGGCTTCCATGGAATATAAGACCACCACAAAGATACACTCGTAAATGATTATTACTGATCATCCCCTTCTCCACTGCAATTTTATGTTCAGTCCACTAAGTGCATCACAAAATAACAGAATTTTGAGGTTAAAAGACAGAATTATACCCTGTATGTCTGGTTTGTCCATACCTTTAAATGCCGAA
This sequence comes from Calonectris borealis, assembly GCF_964195595.1. Taxonomy (NCBI): domain Eukaryota; kingdom Metazoa; phylum Chordata; class Aves; order Procellariiformes; family Procellariidae; genus Calonectris; species Calonectris borealis. The sequence continues at coordinate 12,328,565 of NC_134352.1, read as the reverse complement.
TGCCACAAGGCAGCAACTTCAACCTCAGGTCTTTACCCACACATTCACAACCAGCAATACATGTGCATGAAGTTCAACATAACTAGGTACGAGTGTTTGGGGGTAGATTTGGTCCTCTAAGTGCTTGATCATAAAAGTGCAGCACACACTACTTTTGCATGAATACTGAGGCAGAGAATCACAGCTGGTAAACTAAAATATCACATTGCAAAGCTGATAGATGGCTTTTGTCAGTACCTATTATTGACATGAATGCTAATGACCTGACCACTAAAGTAACTCACTGCAGTTGTATTTACATAAGCAGAGTACTTCTCATCAAATACTCTTCGCTAAATACTTTCACAACATTTACACATTTCCGTAAGAATCTCTCTTTTCATAGGAGGAAAGAAGGAGGCAGATACAGCAAAAAATGATGCCATTCAAAAATTACAGTGAACCTCTTTCAATTAAAAGAATAAAGATAGTTCTTTTACTAAAAATAGTAAAAATAAACCTTATTACCATGCAACTCAAGGGCTCAGTTAATTTGTACGGGAAGCAATAAAATTACAGGATTGAGCAAGCAATGCACTGCATTATTCTCAGAAAAGCTTATCAATTTTCAAATACTGAAACCAGGGGTAGATGGGAAGCAAGAATCTTCAACACAACTTTCTAATGAAAAATGGTGACATGCTTATTTTGATTTCCTTACATTTCCAGTTATAACATTAGCTAATTCCTGGGAACATGAGCAACAGATATGCTGCTGGCAGATTAACCAAACACACTGGTTTAAACGGTAAATATGAATAAAACATCTCCTGTGTCAAAACTTGCTTTTCAACTTTTCACATATAACCATCCATCACAAGGCCTAGGAAAGTCTGCAGCGTGAGATCTTGCAGGGTTACCTAAATACCATATTCCAGTAGTCCCACCTCTAGGAATCAGAGACTTTCATCACTCTCCCAAGGATGCCATCTGATGAAAGACTTGTACACTTGTTCAATTAGAATAGAGAAAATTGTACCTTTTATGTTACCTTGCTCTGCAAGCAGTTCAAGATTAAACAAGATCCTTGGGCAAAAGGGAGAGAAACAAAAGAGATGGAAACTCTTAAACTCAAACAACGACCATCAAGTCTATCACATCTTCCAATTCCATTCCACCAACCAGCATAATTTGTATTTTATCAGGATTCAGTTTTAATTATCTGGCTTCCACTTGAACCAGGTTTAAGTGGCCCAGAGACTAGCAAGGTCAAAAAAACCCATACTAAGGTTCAAAAAAATAGAGACAGGAATATCATCTTGAAAGCGTCACAGTTCAAAACAACTAATTTGCTTCCTCTTCTCAATATATATGTTAAGTGAACACATAATACAACAGAGCCCTGATATATCTTAGATGAGAGAATCTTTCAGGCACATGGTCAACTGTCTATCACTCTATCTTGTGATCTTTCATTTTAAAAAGTCTGACATCAGAAAAATAATTCCATCTACCTCTGTCATGATCTGCAAGCACATTCTCGATACCTTGTAGCAGAAAAGCCTACTGCATTGTCCTTAAAATAGGCATTAATGTTCCAAAAGATATGCAAAGTATTGTGCCCCAAAGAATTAATCCCATGGCCAGATCCATCCAGATGGGCCCTCGCTCTCATCCAGACTCAATGGCAAAGACTCAGACTTAAAAGCATAATTGCCATGATTTTATGCACAGTCACAACAAATTAAGGTTGTCACCTGTCATAGCCATTTCTGGCTAAAAAAAAAAGAAATATATTCACAGAGTTGTCTTGTAAATCTAATTTGTGAATGCTTTTTACATTTCACAAAGATCTTATCTGATACTAGAAACAATAGATAATATGAACTATGCCTAACCTGAAATGTTTTTTTCTCAGTTTTAATGATATCTAGCTCCACCCTATTTAAAAGTCCACTGTCTAACAAAGTAAGAATCAAGCTCAAACTGATATTGATCCTCTCTGAATCCAGAACTGGATTTTTCAGTGCTTTTAGATGATGCAGCAGTGAGATGGCTAAGTGTATTACTCTTTTCTTTAATCTCAAGAGTTTATTAATAGCTATAAGAAAAGGAAGACGATGCTTAAAAAGAGTGTCAGAAATCTGTTACAGATGTTGGACCTTCATGTTGCTACAGCTTCAGCTTTCAATAACCCCTTTTTTCTGCATTAGGATAAAATCACACAATTTCGTCTTCCTCTCCCCGCCCCCCATACTTTACTTTCCAACCTCAGGTTCTGCATCAGAGACCTGTATTTCTGTTTTGTTTCCCCTGCCACACAGGTAAACATTGTACTTTTCATTTGATATAAGTGATTAAAGTCAGTAAACAGCAAAAAAGAATAAACCAGCAACTTACGTATTTTTAACACCTCTGAATTAAAACCACGTTGCAATAGGGAAGAAGAACAGATGCTCATTTCTAAATGCTAAAGCCACCAACTGGGAATATGCCAGTTGTAACTGCTGCCATCTGTTTTCAACTGTTCTTTTTACCTAGCTCTCTGAGATTCATATCTGAATTCACAGCCATACGTTTTCACTAGGAGAGGGGCAGTGGGAATAGTATAACCAGGAATTTTCCCATGTGCTCCCACCTTCATTAAATAAGAACTTTCAGTAATTACTGGTCTGCAAGATCTCTACAAAATGATAAATCAGGGGCAGTTTTTGCAAGGATTATATGGTGACAGCAGTTGTTTAATAACCACTTTTCATTACCGCTTTCCCACATTTCATTTAACTTGTTTACTTTCCCACTGCTGCTGTTCATCTTCCTACCCTCTCTCTAGTCAGGTAAAGTCGAGTATACAGCCTTAGGCTCCTGTAGGGAGCTGGAAACTCAGTTCCTGCTGGAAACAAAGCACCTTGTGCATACCCAAGTGTCTGCTGCTCAGGGTCAGTTGCAGTATTGAGTTGCATAACGCACTTAATGACTATTTTTGTGTCAACACATTCAGATATCTCTTATGCCCATGTACTCATCGTTTTTGCAGTATCTGAGACAGGCTGTACAAGATGGCAGTTCTGGACTGACATAAGTACAATATGACATATATAATGTAAAAAAAATCCCTCATTAACACCAGCAAAAATCCCTTTAAATACCCAAATCCATTTTTGTAAGTTTAGAGAAAATCCGTATTTAAATCTTCCACTGACGTCCCCACATATACAGTAAAAAGCAAAAAAAATGTTTTCCATCCCCTCCACTCTCAACACCATTGATTATCAGATGATTGTTTGGAAGATTGCAGATTATTATCTGGGCTGTTTATTGCTGACCTAGAGCGTATCACTACCGGATACTTCATATATGAGCTTTTGCAACTAGTCCACAAAAGATGCGTCTCAGCAACAGCCCAAGAGAGGCTTTTCTTTTTTCATGGCAGCTGCCACCTTACCCAACACGTGTACTGAATCAGGCTCCTCAACAGTTAATGTCAGGAGATGCTAATATGTAAGCTAAAAAGCCAAGATCTGTAGCTGGCCTCTGTTACAGACCACATCTCCATACCTCAGGCACCTTTTCTGGGTTCTTTCCATGGACAGGCTGGCCCGGGATATTAGCAGCTTCTTCACTTCTCAATAAAGAATGCTGTTATAGGACCCTCTATTAATGTCTACCGACCTATGTATCTTTTAAGAGGTGGGGATCTCACTTTTCAAAGACATGTGAGTAGTTTTCAGTAGCATTGGTGGCACGAGCAATGCTGAATGTTTAGTTGCAATCAATCTGATTATTATCGCTCTTGTTCTCTCTCCATCATCAATTTATTGCAGTCTTACTGGTCATTTTCACATTTTAACAAATGCAGCACTCCATCTGGAGGCCTGCTACCCCATCTCTCTCTCCCCATGAATGAATGGGTATAGAGAGGGCTAAAATTATGTAAGAACAATGGGTCAAACTCAAAATGACCTGAATATAAAGGATGTCATCTCATTTAGTCTTCATTTTCTCATTGCTATTTTTTTCCTGAATGTTAAAGACATACAATTGAGAAAAATACTACCTAAGTAAACTTTTACCTTCCAATATCAGGATTATCAGCTAAGAACAATAAAATTTAAAATGATCAGAAGAAATAAGTGTATTTCTCTTGAGTTCTGTTGGTATATTTAGTGCTTTTGACAACATTTGTTCCTCATCAGTCAGTGCCTCATATTGGTAAGGATCCTTGAAGTGACAACAAAGGAGAACACAACATTTTTCACTTTCCTTTTCCTATTTTTAAAGTACCACAATGAGCAGCAAAAGGAGGGAAGGGCAAGTGTCACTTTTGTTGAACTAAATTGGAACTGGTAGAAGACTGTGGACCATAAGGAACTAAAAAAAAAAAAGGCAGCAGAAATTCTGTAAACAGATAAAGTAAAATGAGGACATACAAAAAGTATATCTTACCATCTTTCCAAGACACACTTTCATGGTCATGTTTTGTAAATAAGTAGCATAACCTCTTAAATAAATATTTATATGGAAAGCAACACTGATGTGAACAACTCATATGAGTGAAGTTACTGTGACGTAGAGGTTTTGTGGGGCCTCGAAGCCTCTGAAGCAGTGAGTTCAACAAAATAGCATAAAGATGGTGTTTTTGTAATGTTTCTGGCCTTATGTCCCTCTCCGTAAAAAGGCTGTACTCTGTATCTTTTGCTATCATATTTAATTTCAAATGACACCTTTCAGGGCATAGACAGTAGGTGTGCCCACAATGCCGTCCTAAACTTCGCTGGAGCATCCAAACAACTTGTGCAATACAAACAACAATTAATTCATGCTCATCTTTCTGATCAAGTCATCCGTTTATTTCAAGGGTCTTTGAGGGGTCATCCATGTTGTATCAAAGAAGATGAAACACAATGAAAACCAAAAAACTTTCTCCACTATTTGGAGAAAAGCAAAGGCCCACATGCTGTGAGTGTCTCAGCAGCGATGTGGGACTGGTCAGCATGTGAGGCTGTTCAGCACAAGTTTATCATAGAGCCAGGCTTGCTAAAAGAGTGGTCTTCTCAGGGTGTCACAGACTACACACCATATGGCTTGTTTATCCTTCTGACTCTTCCAGGAGAAAGAGATGGAACAGGAGGCAGGGCTGGGCAGGGCACAGAGAGAGTGAAGAAAGGACAAAAGGAAAGAGAAAGTAAGAAAGGTTATTTTCATTATTTGATTAATAAGTTGGGAGAGAGTTTAAATGTTGTTTTGTGCAGTTGCTGTTTGTTGTTTGGCCACTGCATGACTCTTCTGAAAATTCATATCATACTTAAAGGTTAAGCACCACAAACAAATTTGCCTCATGATGACAGAAATGTCAAGGAAAAGAATTAATTAAATAAGAAGAGATGTCCCTTTGTAGCCAAAGTCCTACTTCGCACTACCAAACAAGATCTTACAGTCCTTAAATGTCATTTTTTTTTTCTTTTTTTCTGTCTTAAAAAAAAGTCGAAGCAAGACAAGTCATGAAAGGGGTAGAATGTACCACGAGAAAATCTAATAATAAGGAGAACTGTACTGCTATGCAATAGTTCTGTTGAAAAGAAGTCAGTGAATATCAAAAGCCGGATACCAAAGAGCATATTTACAAACTATAAAAGCTTAATGTGAAAAATGAGTGCTTAATGCCAATGACATTTTGTCTCTGCAGTATCATACTTAGAAACTGTAGAATTTGAAAATGACAGAATAAAAAGGTAGGGAAAGAGGAGGAAACAATTACAACTGTGAAAGGTTCTGTTCATCTATAATGGGGAGTGCATCACAGTCCAGGGAAGTATTAAGCAAGACTGATATACCTCTAGTTTTTGAAAATTCACAGTTAACATCAAGCCATACATTGAAAACTACCTATTACTGCTGCCAAAGCTAGTGCTTTTTTCTCTATTGGTCTGAATAAATTATTTCTAAAATGGTACACTCTTTAAGGTGCAATTTAGCTTCATTTTATTTTTTAAGCAAAAAGGAAGACTGAAAAAGTTTGTGTATTACACTATTATGAGAAAATAAATAGAAGAAACATAACATGGAAAATCAGCTTCTGAAATGGAACTGGCCTGTAATTAGTGGTCGCCAAAAAAAAAGTTGAAAATACAAAGTTGAGCAGAACTGTAGAGGTGAAAGATGTACAGAGATCAGGGAAGAGCGACTGTCATGGGCTACAAAAAGGACTAAAACTAGTGAGCCAATGGAACTACAAGTAATGATTTATAGGCAGGGTGTCCTAAACATGTGCTATTGCCATCTTCAGGGACAGATACCAATCTATAGATAAACCCCAAAAAATCCTGCCACTTCCTCAGCTAAGAAGCAGGAGCTCTCCTGCTTTTTTCCCATGAGAAAAAGTGTCGGGACAAGCAGCGTGCCTCCTGCAGAGCAGAGCTGGCAGGTGGAGCGGCAGCACAGTAGGAGCAACACCGCTAACTCCTGCTGCTGCCACACCATGGCAGAACGCACTTTCCCTCTGATGGTAACAGCACCCGAGCAAACTAAGCTGCAGAAATATTTGGGGAAAAGGGGCTGAGAACAGGAATCCCTCTTTAAAAATTGGTGATCCTGAGTATAGGAAAAAATAAAAAAAAATTAGTTATGTTCTCCCTGGTCTTTCCAAATTGGAAGCTGGATAGAGAATGAAAACAGTATACAGCAGAGAAAGGGGCAGTGTGATTAAAATCAAGAACAGAACCCAGGAATTGCACAAATGGATCTAGCAGCTCAAACTGACTCAAATAAATCTAGACCTGGAGGTTTGCTGAATTCACTTGGATTGTGAAAGGTGTCTGAAGGATGATCTAAAATGCTTTCAATGGATGTTCTCACTGGGTAGGAACCATCTCCTCCTGAAAATTAGCTGTTCCAGCTTCTTCTTTACCTGTTTTTGGTTTAGAATTTCCATAAAATTTTTTTTTGAATCTCAGCATCTCTTTATTTGATACATAAAAATAGCACTTTCTGTATCCTCCTTGTTTCTGAGCACATACTAGTTTTCATGAACCAATCTCCAGCTCCATAGGAGAGCAAAACACTTCAGGGAAAAAGAAAATCTGAAATTTTTCTTAAAGAGTTTACATGATATTGAGGTATCATTTCTCCAGACTTACAATGACAACTGTTGTTTAACCAACTCCCCTTCCCAGAGAAATATTTTATTATTGTTTTCTCAAGCCCTTATGTGCCAAATGGTAGCAAGCCACCAGCCTGACCCTGGTCTAGAGTTGAATAATGCCATTAATGCTTCAGACTTTTATTACAACTAGAGAATCCATGGCTGAGGTTTTCAAAAGTTAGTACTTAAATTTAGTGTCTTTCATCCATATTTTATTATTTTAATAAATGGTTAGTTATTGATTACTGCTAACCAGCCAGAATTTCTGCTTTAATCAAGATTCTAAGTAGTGAATATTACAAACCAACTCCAAGTATTAAAATAAATAAGGTCATTTCAAACTCTCAGTGTTTCTTTTTCCTCTTGTAAAAGGGAAAACAAATCCTGCTAAAATTGCCCTGAATTGCACCAGGACTCCTCTACCCTTACATTTCTTGCTTGTGTATTTCATGAACTATTTACATGTATACAGTACAAATGTGAATCATTCTCTCCTTAATTGCCAATATGTTACTGTTAAGCATTCATATGCAGCTGACAGACTGGCCCACCACTTGCTGCAAGGGGAGAGTGTAGAGAAGGCAGCTGTCACAGTGGTATCAGTGCTCTGGTCAGGCGGAGCAAGCAGACCAGGCATACACAAATTCCATTATCTCAGCCTTATCCTTAATCCTGCCGCCCTACAGAGAAGGTTTGTTACAGGCTCAACTAGCAAAGGCCCCAGCTGCAGTCTCCTGTTAGCTGCCATCAGCTGCTGGCCATAGTAGCCTCTCTGGGGAACTGCTAGTCCACTGCTTTCATCTACAGATGTTAAATCAAATGTTTTTCAAATCTTTGGCATGTATTCCCCAGGGATCCACCAACTTGGTTTTATCATGCTTTTAAAGATTCCTATTCAAAACATGGTTGACTGTACATCTTTTCTACAGTTAGCTGAAATTCAGGGAAGTTCATAGGATCTGTGTGGTCAACATTGTACATATGTGTGGGGACAGGGGTTTATGGTAGTATTTGTTGAATGTCTTTCATGAGGGAGCCTAGCAGCTTGAGGAATTGCAGGACAATTGGATCAGCTAGACTACTGTGCTTACCCGGTTTATTAAAAATCCCTTTAGGCTCTAGAGCAAATGTATCTAAAGTACTGTTGCAGTTTTCTAGCAGTTACAGATGAAGGGGCTATGTAGCATCATTTAAGGTCTTTACTTCTTCAGAGATCTGCATACTTTTATCATCTCCATTATCTTAGGAGCTGTGAATGGATTTAACTTCCTGCACATTAAATTAGTGTCAGCTGTCATTCTTTGTACATCTTTGTTAAATTCGATCTGGTCTATATGGGAGTATGAGACAGAGACACAGTAAGTGTATTAGAGTTTACCACAGAAAGACTGAAGGACTTAAGATCTGGAATTATTGTTCAGATAAAGACAACTAAGTTCTTGTTCTTACTGCACTTCTTTTCAAGGCTGATATGACCTGATGTAAGCCTCTATAGCCTGCCCCTCTGAGCGTTAAGAATACTAAGCAATATCAGACTTTCTCATGCTGAACTGATGTCTTTTCTTCCCTCTCTGCCAATATAATATGAGTGAGCTTGTGGGTAATGCTAGGTAAACACGTCTGGAAAATGGTGTTCTTTATCTACAAAACAGGCATAGCAAGGACAGACAGAGAAACCGCAGCATATACTCTGCCATTTAGATCACCCTTTCCAGAGCAATTGTTTCTGCCAAGAGACACTGATGTCCATGCATCATTGGCTTCCCTGGTGGGATTGCGAATCCTAATAAGAATTTCCACTCTGCTACTGGGCTCTTAAATGGATTTGTCTGCTAGTAAGTGACCAAAGCTCACAAACATTTTTTGTTGTTTTATTTTTATGACACCTCCAATGTCATAAAAGAAAGAAAGCATAAGAAAACTTGTGGTTAAGACAATGAATGTGTTAAATAAAACATTATTTCTGACTAAATTTCCTGATATTTTTCTGATGCACATCCATCTTCTAGCACGGTTTGTCACCCTGTTCTGCCATCCTACTAGTCTATCTTTCCTTCCCATCCCATCCCTTAGCTCTTGCTGAGCACCTACAAGGATCATCATCCTAGTCTCATCTCATGGGCCTTCATGGGAGACAGACTTCTTTTTGGCACACACGAGAGAATAAAACTTGTGTACCAACAGCCATGGTTTCTGTTTGCGGCTATTAGGTGAACTGAAAAGGGGTGTTGCATGCTTCTCTTCTTTATTAAAGAATAAATTGTATTTTAGAACATTTGTTCTGATGTTATGTTATAAAACGGCAAAAGTGGAGACATTCTTGTTGAAAACCAAATGTAGAAGGTAAAGAGTTTTGGTTATGGAGGTTATAATATGCCATCTGTCATATCTCCAAACACTAGGGCCCTTTTTTAGTCCTGAATCTCCTCTCCATTTTGGTCAAATGTCCAGGGGTACAAGCACAGCAAACTATTGAAATATTACTTTTTTAATTCAGGGTGGAAAAGAACAGATTTCTAGTTTTCTCCTTAGCTGCTGCTATATTGATGAATAGGTTAGGGCTACTGATCTGATAAAGGGACCCAGAAATGAGACTGTGATGAGATCCAAGGGGAATTGTTTATCAGGAGGACTCATCATTCCTGAGCCTTGTTAAGATGATGGAGTGAAGATGAGGAGTGAAAAAAAATTTAGATGGAAACCTGGAGCAACGTCATTGGTTTCTAATGCTGTTGGTTACATTTGCTGTCATTGCTGATTCCCAGATGTGGAATGCAACCTATGACAGAGACATCAACATGAGAAATGCACAAAAAATACAGGACAAAAAACTGAGGCAAGAGATAAAGAAGCTGAGAGTCCAATGGAGATAACTCCTGCTCTTACCCCCACTGCTTGATTCATCCTTTCTTACCACTGAGATTACTACCTGTAAATAGTTTAGCTTAGTCTTCCATTCCTCCCGTCCTCTCCACTGCAGGACACATTGTGAGCTCTACCTAGTAACACAGGCATCGGCAGATGAAAGAGATACCTACCAAAGGCTTTCCAATGTCCTGACCACTGCCTGACTGCTACAAGGCCTGCAGAAGATAAAAGACCAGTCGGTCTTGTGATAATCCTGAGATGGCATAAGCAAAAGCAATCACACTCATAGATTCTTCTGCCTACCTTCCCATCTGTTTGTGCTGCAGGAAATGAGCAGCGGTGAATCCCACCCAAGCTTTTCACCTGATAGGGATATAATCAGTGTGCTGGCTGAAGAAAACTGTCCTGCAGCGAAGGATGACAAGTTCCCAGATAAGCGCAAACGAAAAGTCTAATAAAAAGGTGTCTGAACAGCCTTGTTTAATTACTTGTTGAACAGCATTTAAAAAGATTGCTGCCCTGTACTCATTTTCTGGGCCAGGATATCTTGTAGACCTTGAGCAGCTGTGTCTACACTGCAAGGCAGATGTGCTCCAATTTGAGATCTTCCTGCTGTGGTTCTCTGTGTTATGCCCTAGCTGCATCCCAAATCCCATCTGGGGAAGAAACCTGAGTACACACCAGAGGAGAAGCCAGGCTGTACAGGTTTCGCAAAGCCACCAGAGCTCCCTGGTCCTGAAGGACTGGGAATCAGGCTGTGAGTTGCCTCCCACAACACACATACTGCATAGTGCTGATAGCAAAAGGTCCTGACAACAACTTCTTTTACTTGAATTGAACTAGAGAGAGGAAAAAATGCAAGGACTTAGGTAGGATATAAGGTGTCTGAACTTAAGTTTCAGTGCTTCTGTGTTTGACCACAAAGTGACAACAATTTTTAAGGCTATAGAATATGTCCCACACACACCAGCAAAAAAAAGATATCCCTTTTTAAAAAACAAACAAACAAACAAACTCATTTTCTGGGATTCTGGGAACATGAACAGTTCTGTAAGTCACTTGTTCTCTTCCCCATGATGTTACCAATGGTCCAGTTCTGAAACACCACAGGGGGTGGAGGGGCCACTTGCTCATACATTGCTTGTCCCTGTGAGGAGTGATATTCTATTGTTTGATCTTCTTTTAAACTTCACAGTCTTGTCCTCAGACAGAGCAGTGCCAAAATATCTCCTTTTTAAAATTTTTTTAACTTACTGCATTTTAAACTTTTGAAGATAAGGATTTTTTAATAAAGAGGGCAGCAATGTCTTTTCTAGAGAGAATGGAAGCTGGATCTCTCTAACGTGCATTGTGAATCATTTTAGTTTAAACTGGTCTGTGGGCTTAAATAAATAGCTCTATTGATCCGCCTCCTTTCAAAACAAGCTGCATTGTTTCACAGTGCCCCACTCTTGTTCTCTTATCTCCTGTCAAAGCTTAAAAATACACTACTGCAAAACAGAATGTTCAAAATACTGTGGAGAAAAAAATTGGTTATTGATAATATCTTGGGTTTGTTTTGTGGCATCAAATTAGAGAGGACCACGCTTGAAATTACAACCTTTTTGCAACTTTAGGTAGCATGAAAGAAATCTATGCTTCAGGTACTTCAGGATAAGTATTAACCTTTGGACAGTCAGACAAGGTCAAACCAATTTGGAAGAAATAGCTAACAATAATAAGAAATATCTAAAGGTCATCTACCTAACCTTTACATTATTGGGTAACGTACTAATAACAGTAGCAGTACGGATGTGCTGTTGAAAGGGTTTTATCTGTACCAAAATATAAGAGATTTCTGCTGGTTTGGCTTACAGCTGCCTGGGACACTGAGGGCAAAAGATACCACCTAGATGAGATGCATTAGGCTACAATTCTGAAAGCATTTCCCCAGGTATTGTCTATGAAAGCATTTTAAAGGCATAAATTAAGTCACAAAAGGCTGTTTGGCTTTATGAATCATGTAGTTGGGGGCGGGGGGGGGAACCCACTAAAACTGGGTTCTTCACAGTCCTTTCATAGTGCTGTATACTTTTCATGTTCATCTTTTCAAACTTCTCAAATTTTCGAAAATTTTCACTTTTCTTCAGTACTATTTTTTTTAAATGGAAATTGTGCATTTTGCACCTTAGGAACTATAGAAATACCAAGAAATATGGGAATTTTGCAATACGGTTGATTTCCGTTCCACTGCAGTTAATTGGAAGAAATTACTAAATTAATCACATTACTCACATAATTTTAAAGCAGCTGACAATATGGTCCAGGTGCAATTATTAGATGTAAAATATCAGCCAAGTTTCTAAGGATTTGGACTACTGGGACTTTGTCACTATTGCTATTAAATCAACTCCAGGGTATTCAGATCAACATAATAAGTTTTCTGGACAGTAAAGCATTTGTCTCTTTAGGAGAAGAATGATATTCAAAAGTCCACACTCTGTTTACATGTTTATATGTTTTTACTACATTTTTTTCTATTGTTTCTCACTTAACCACAAGCACATCCTCATAGCAGAGGTGAGATGCTATATACAGGTTATGGACTAAGTATAGAATGGTGCTAGAAGCCAGAGGAATATGTCTCTGGCTGGACTGTTGTGCTTTGGCCTTTATTTGGGAATTAGTGACTTGCCACCCAATGTCAAGCTGCTACTTGGATCAGTCAGAGATCCATGAGCTACTGCTAAATGTATTATACTGATTTCAACTTTTTGGCTAGCTATCAATATTCTCCTTTCCGTAGTTGTAACCTCAGGTAACCATGACCTTGGGAGAAGAAGCCTGTATGTAAATAGCTTAAAGGAGAAACAATAGCGTAGAGATAAAAAAAAACAGGGAAAATATAATATTTAAAAATTAAATTACACTGTAACACAGCTATTTGCTTATGCAAACTGGAGAGATGGAGGTAAATTGAAAGCATGTTTTCTCATGAATTGCTGTTCCTTGGATATCTTTATGTGAAACAAGGCATGATGCTCATACTTTTTGTCCCAGATCTCTTTCAGGTAGGCAATCCTGAAAGATGAAGGCACAGTGAGAGTCTGGGACTCTTACTATTTGGAAAGCTCCTCTGAACCTTGCCCTCAGGCTTCATACTATCAGCAAGACTTCTTTGAGCAGTTGGTTTGTCATTTTGTTGCAGCCACAGTAGTTTATGGTTAGAGAGATTAAAGAATATGCTGTAATAAATGCATTGTACTGCTGGAGGTAGCAAGGCAATTTTTTCCCCTCCCCACAAGACTTCAAGTATTCCTGCTCTTTTGTGATACAGCATAGCAGGTCTCTCCACCTGCTTGGCGTAGCTCACCCCTCATCATAACAAAACAGCTTCCAAATTCACATCATTTTTTGACTTGCGGTTGTAATAAAATTAAAATAATCCCTCATGGTCAGTGCAATCCCAGTGATCTCTGAGGAGTGCAGACCACCCTGCAAGGGGTGATCAGCATGAGTCTGCCTCTGATTGTTTCCAGATCCTGATAGAAACAGCCCCGTGAGGATGAATACAACTGCCTCTCTGCAGCAGCAGGAGTTAGACTGAAAAATGAAAGGCAGAAAAGAAAAACATGTCTGGTGTCAGCAGTCAGACTTCACTAGGACAAAAATAGGTTATTTTTTTACTTTTATTTCTTGACAAACTCTTTATGTCCTCTCTGCATTGTACCAGGTAGTCAAGTGGAAGAGCAAATTTAGAAATGGGTGGCTTTCTGGAGCCAAGAAGCTGGAGACAAGAAGGAAGTGATTTCCTCCGCACAGGCATGATTTTGCACCGGCACCTATGAACCGTTCATCAGATCAGCACTGCCTCAAAAGATGAAGTAGAGGGGTGTGTTGAAGCACAGAAATGTTAGAGGGCTGCCAACACTCTGAAGGAATAGTTAGGGGCAGATCTGGGTGTCTGTAGTAGCAGCCAGACTCAGCAATCAGTAAGCAAGGGCAAGGGATATGGATTTCATATCAGCCTTCAGCTAATGCAGATAGGAACCCAAAGCGTTTGATATTCATTTGAACAGGAATAGGAACACGCCTATAGAAACAGCTACAAAATCACCTTATGTCTTCCTGGGATGAAGAAAGCTTAAATCTGACATTTCAGGAAGATAAAGGAAAGTCACCATCCTTTATTTGGCTGTAGAAAAATGACTCATTTCTAACTCAATTAAAATAATAAATAATGTTACAGTTGGCTAAAGTAAGAGGTCAATGGGCTGGTAAGCTATTTATGCCAGTTTTTATGCACTTCATTGAGCTATCAATGGACAATTCAGAGACTTCAGCTCTGTAAAATGGCTGGTCTCAGAAGGTACCACAGAATGAAATGAAATTCTAGTGTACTTTAGCAGAGGAAATAAGTGATATCTCAATGTCAAACAGGAAACTATTTATAAAATGACTAAATGAAAAAGGATGGCTTAGACATAGAGACAGCCAGTTTGATGGGCTGGTGACTGTATTGTGTTCTTCCAGATGGAAGATCCTTTCTTGTCTAAACCAGCAGAGGATGCCAGCTTTATGCAATTAGGGTGCCCAAGATGAAAATGAAAGTAGAAAGTATTTAATTAACAGCAACACTGACTGTCAGAGAATGAAAGACTACAGACTAATCAAACAGATTAATTTACATAGAGTTTTCTATCTGCATGCCAAAGTACAAAGAAATTTTTTCTCCACTCCATAGTCAGGGAAACTGAGGCATAATGAGATCAAGAGATTTGTCCAGGGAAATATTATTCCAAAAGACTTGAGCTCAAATCTCCCGCAGAATGGATAGTCCTGGAAATGGAGGAACAATATGTGAAAAAAATATTTAAAAACAAGGTAGCTGAACAATTAAAGGTACAGCTACGTTCAGATCTTATGTATGCAGTTGTTAGTTGAATAGCTAGAGGAAACTGTGCAAAACAAAGAATACTATAGAGCATTGACACATGTACATCTTTCTTTCCTACAGTTGTGCTCAGCTGTGGAAATAGTAGTGATGGACATTACTGATTCTTTTTGGAAGAGAGGAAGTGGCTAAGGCTTTGCCAAAGACTCCTTCTTCTGTAATACCAGGCATGTTTATAAAACGCAGCTAGAACCGTCTTTTTGCATCAAAGAAGAGGTCTGCAGATAAATACACCAAAAGTAGTGTTTCTATATGTATACTATATTGGCCATGAGAAATGACAACCTTTCTCAAAGTTGAGCAAGAAAAGATGCATGTTATTTCTCAGTACTGTCATGGTGATAGCCATCTTCTGTATAGGTTCTCACGTAATTATAAGAATTATTGAATGTTTTTCTGGGACTGTTTGCTGGCTCCAGCCCAAGCAGTTATCTTTCTTCCTCTGGTTGAGCATAGTCATGAATGCCTCGAGCCACTGTCTTCCTTTGCTACTTTACAAACTCATCCATCTATGTTAGTGTCCCATTGTATGCAGACCTATCTTAGCATAGCAGATTCCTATTTTTCACTTTAAAAAATTGTAAATGATTGTACAAATGGTAATTCTGGTGGTGTCTAAAAATCTCAGCAATTATGCAGAAGCTGATGGCATCATTATATCAACCTCCTGACTGTAAAATCCTGACTCTCCTGAGAGAATGAAAAGTCAAACCTCATCAAACTTTACAGCGTATAGAAAATGCTACATGAAAGCATTAGCCTAAAGTTACCATTATACAGAAGTGCCTCCAGGTGTCTTCCACAGCCCTGTGCAGAGTCCAGCTAAAGGAGCCTTAGAACTTGCTCCATTTTATGATTGCATTGATTAGACTGGATTTCAGGAGACTGAAGTAAAAATAAAGGTGGGGAGGCACATTCTGCAGCACAAATTCCATTGATTTTAATAACAGTGGAGCCTCTATTACAGCAAGAAATGGTGAAAGTTCCCTAAACTAGTGCTCCCACCAGCTGGAATCTGAATACCAGCAATGTAGTGGGAGAATTTCTCTAGTCTTCCCTTGCGCTTGGAGTTTCTCTTTGAATAGCCTATCTGTATAAGCCTTTCACATGCTTTAATCATTTTCACAGCATTCTTATTATCTTTTCATCTTCATATTTATCTTTAGTTCACACAGTTCTAGCCAGATATCAGCTCATAATTTGTGTGGAGTAGTACTCCCAGAAAAGTGGCTCAGCATGCAGCAGAACAGAGAGCAGCACAACACGGACCAGCAGATAATGACGAGCCAAGTGACGGGAAAGCCTCTGCAATCCGCAAGATGTCTCATCATCACAAACACAGTCAGCCCACGCTTTGGCTTGCCAGTCCATGTCTAATGGTCAACAACGGAATCATGTCTTCTAGTTAAAGCTTTGGCCAACAGTCTGTGTATTGTTTAGGGGAAAAAAAATCATTTTAATAGATCTAATAGAAAATAAAGTAAGCTTCCAGAGTACAGACTGCCTTTACTTAATCTGCATGTAACAATGATCTAAAAGACTGTTTTAATCACTTAAATTACAGGATTATAAGAAAAGGGTATAATTTTATTGGACATATTTAGTCATTAAGTCTGAAGGAAGGAATTAAGATAGGAAAAATAACAGGAGCTTTAAGAACAACTTCATGTAAAAACGTTAAAGCCACATCGTTATCAGAAACCTTCTAAAATGTGAAAAGCAGATCCAAAAAACAGTTTAGGATTATATCTAAATCCTGACCTGAACTTTTTGTTATTTATTAGACCAGGAATTACTAATCACTATAAAAGGAGCACAATCATTTTCTATCCCCTTTTGGCGAAGTCTGGCCTTTCCTGCTGTAGTTGTAGCTACAGATCCCAGAACTAGAAAATAAGAAAGCAAGAAATGTTTTGACATTTAAATGTTATTGTGCTTATTCTGGATTGACAATATGCACAGGCAGACACTTGTCTTTTGAAGCTGTAACTGTTAAAATTATTACAAAGCCTTAAAATAAGTCCTATGCAAGAGTAAATGAACCCCATGCTGCTGTTTCCTAAGAAAAACACTTTTTAAAAAAAATTTTAAAATTTTGAAAAGGGCAACATCATTCCCCCCCTCTCTGGGTTTTGGTTGGTTGGTTGGGGTTTACAGTGGCTTATTTTTTCCAGTGAGAAAGCCAGTCACCACTAGCTTTCATGAAATGGTCCCCACTCTTTTTCTGGACCTCCTCATTCCCTTTGTTAGTGTACAACGTCAGGTTTATATGTTTATATCACCACTCGTCATTATGGCAGGTGCCTGAGGCATGTTCCTAACTTTGCCTTGCCTCTTGGCACCTCAAAATTGCTGCTGGAAGTCTCCGCATTAAAACTTAGTATCTGTTTGATATTCGAAGGCAAAGGGCCTTGATGGAAGACTACGAAAGTTAGCAGAAAAATCCCTTCTCAAGTGTTTTCACAATAAGTTGAGCCTGTTGGCTATCAATCCAAAGAATGACTTTGTGCTGCAGTGGAAGGTTATCTGTTCGTCTCGCCTCCCTCCCTGCACTAGCGCAGAGCAGCCCTGCTGGCGTGGTCTGTTTCCCAGGCAAGGAGCAGAGGGACCCCGCCACTTTGGCTTTGCCCTTCTCACAGAATTTCACCAGCTCTTGCTAAATAACGCTTTATACACTTTATTCCTACACTTTTTAATATATATATACACTTAATTTACATATTTTATATATGTATAAATACATTATATATGGGCATTAATAAATACACACATAATGAGTATCTAAGTACAAAGAAAAAAATTATTTATATAATCCTTTATACATATAAAGTATATGTATACACAATTATACATATATAAAAATGCGTATATTTTTATAAATAAGCACTTCCTAGTCCAAAGGAAATGGGCAGCCAATAAGAAGGTGCTTTGAAATCATATGGGTATGAAAGCATATGGGAGTGTCCTAGAATTTTAGAATCATTTGGATTGGAAGGGACCTTTAGAGATCATCTAGTCCAACTCCCCTGTCATGGACAGGGACACCTTTTACTAGATCAGAATGCTCAAAGCCTTGTCCAGCCTGACCTTGAACACATCCAGTGGTGGGGCATCCACAGCTTTTCTGGACAACCTGTTCCAGTGTGTCACCACCCTCACCATAAAAAATTTCTTCCTTATGTCCAATCTAAATCTACCTTCTTTTAGTTTAAAAACATCACTTCTTGTTCTGTCTCAATAGGCCTTACTAAAAAGCCTGTCACCATCTTTTTTGTAAGCCCCCTTTAAGCACTGAAAGGCTGCAATAAGGTCTCCCCAAAACCTTCTCTTCTCCAGACTGAATAACCCCAACTCTCTCAGCCTTTCTTCATAGGAGAGGTGTTCCATCCCCCTGATCATTTTTGTGGCCCTTCTCTGGACCCGCTCCAACAGGTGCATGTCTTTCCTGTGCTGAGGGCTCCAGAGCTGGACACGGTACTCCAGGTGGGGTCTCACCAGAGCGGAGTAGAGAGCAGGTATGGTATGGAGTAGAGGGGGTATGGTTTTTACAAAATGGTGAGACACACACACACACAGGCGCAAAAAAAAGTGGGGTAAACAGACCAGGTGACAGGAGGGATTAGGGGACTTCTGGGGCATGTGACTGCTGGGGGAGGGAGGGGGGAGCTTCCTGACATCTCTTCTCTTGGATACATGCTGTCCTTAGACTACTGATTTTCGCTGAAATCAGCAATTTCACTGTTCACGTGTTTCGTGGGCATTCTTGGCCTACAGTAAGAAAGAAGTTGCACGTTAGGATTCTTAGGGTCTTAGTACCTACAAATTACTCTTAAAATTTCATCTGTGCTCTAAACTGCTCTTACAATTTCATCTTGATATCATTAATTACAGCTGTGGAAAACTGGTTGTTAAAAGGCTGCTAAGTCTGAATTCTTCACTGGTTCTCCCCATTGATAACACTGTACTGAATTCAAATCGCTCCCTCCAGCTGGATACCCTCCACCACCTCATTCCCTTTGGAAGGTTAAAACTCCCCTCAGCTTCAGTAAGCACCAGAATATGTTGACATGGACAATTGTCTCCACGGGAGAAAGAACAGTCCAGAATCTCAGAGGATTGTAGACCTAAAGCTACCTTGCATTAAGCCCTATCATATATTTCTAGAAAGCAATGTAGAAGGGCTATCAAACATTGTACCATGGTAGCTTGAACTGCAGAGGAAGGTAATCAGCTTTCATTAGCACACATACGTAGTGTGCAGGTCCACCTGAATTCAGTGAAACAAAAACTACAAAATTATTTTTGTCTTAAATTATTGGTTATATTATTATATATTGTATTATTATTGTATTATTATAGTGTTATATCATTGTTTATGTTATGATTAAAATGTCATATTTCTGACTAGTAACAAAAAAAAGTATAATTGAAGTTGTAGCACACAAAATTCATAGGCATATGTTAATATTCTAATGTAGTTGTTCTGAGCAGTATGCTGCCTGGTAAAATCTAGATGCAAACTGTTTAGTTTAAGAAGTTAAAAACAATTATTAGAATTATGTGCTATCACGTGTTACCTTTTATTCTTATATTTCCCATTGGATTACTAGTATGATCAGCACTGCATAACACAATCCCTACTCAGAAGAACTCCCAATTTTACAATGAAACTGGAACCTCTAGAGAAATTAGTCATTTTAGGTATCGGTCTAGCTATATTTGCCTAATTAATTATATAAAAAGTATACATATGTATACACGTATGTGTATACATATATACCATATATAGAGCAGTGTATGTATATTTTATAACATTGTTATTAATCAAGTAAAACTGTGCAAATAGCTATTATTACTAATAATTTATTATGGTTCACTGGAAGTGTGACATTTCAGGATATTTAAAAGATTATGTTTATATGGCTTAAGATCACACAGTCAACTCAGTGTACTCCCTGTATGTATTATTTCAATATCAACAGCATGTCTTTAACAATTAATTAGTCGGATTTGAAAAATACTCTTTACTAACAGATTTTGCAGCATGTTTCTAACCTGTGCATCCAATGCAAAAATAGAAGCTTTACATTCACCAAATAATTCTAAAATCATAATACATATTAAGATTTAAAATGTTAGAAAAGTTTCAGAATATGTCTCATGAGTAAGTATAAATTATTTAAACTTCCACATGGGTGACAAAACCATTAAATTGTTAAAAATGCTACACTAAATATAACTGGACTATTAGACAGTTTCTCTGAAATACAGCTTACAAAATACAGCAACAAAAACTGTTCAGTGGTCCTTCCCAAAGAAATATTTACCCTGGCTCAAGATACAGTTGTTCATGGTTACAAATTCTACAGCAAAATATAAGAGAGACAATAGTTAATAGAAGTGTGACACTCTGTGACACTTCCCGCTTGCAACAAGGGCAGCAGGACAGCACTGCACAGAATGAGAGAAGGGCTGAGGCTGGCAGGCACTGCGCTCTCCTCTCAGGGACCCGGGCTTCGCCAAGGCCCGTCTTACCAGAAAAGACGAAGGTGAAGAATGAGTTGAGTTCCTCAGCCTTTTCTATATTCATTGTCACCATAACCCCTGCCCCATTCAGCAGTGAGCCCACATTTTCCATGGTCTTCCTTTTCCTGTTTATGTACTTGTAGAAACCTCCTTTGTTGCCCTCACCAGTTTCAACTCCAGGTTGGCCTTGGCTTTCTTAACCCCATCCATGCATGACTGGACACCATCTTTATATTCCTTCTGGGTCACCTGCCCCTGCTTTCATCTCCTGTACACTGAGCTCTTGCTTGTCCATGCAAGCCTCCTGCTGCCTGTGCTTGATTTCCTGCTTGTCAGGATGGACATTTCTTGAGCTGGGAGAAGGTGATCCTTGAATACCAATGAGCTCTCCCTCTTCTCTCCAAGACTGTATGCCAAAGTATTCTTCCAAGCTGATCCTTGAGCAGGCCAAAGTCTGATCTCTTGAAGCCCATGGTTCTGGTCATTCTTTTTGCCCTGTTCCCTCCTCTCAAGGACCCTGAACTTCACCATCCCATGGTTGCTGCAGGTTGCATGGTTGCCCCAGCCTTCACATTTCCAAACAGGTCTTCATTGCTTGTAAGCATGAGGTCCAGCAGAGCATCTCTCCTTGTTGAATCCCTGATCACTTGTGTCAGGAAGTTGCTGTCAATGTACTCCAGAAATCTCCTGGATTGCTTGTGCCCAGCTGTGTTGTCACTCCAGCAGACACTGGAGTGGTTCAGGTCCCCCAGGAGAACCAGAGCCTGCAAAAATAAGGCTCTTCCAGGATGAGTCTGAAGAAGGTCTCATCCATTTTATTCTTGATCAGATGGTCTGCAGCAGATACCCATGACATCACTCATGTTGATCTGCCCACTAAGCCTCATGCACAAGGTCTCAGCTGGCTCTATCACCCATCCTAAGGCAGAGCTCCATACATCCCTGCTGCTCTCTCACACATAAAGGGCAACTGCCCCTCTTCACAATCCCAGTCTGTCCTTCCTAAAGCACCCATATCCATGTATGGTAGTCCTCTAGTTGTGCAAGCTATCCCACTGCATCTCCATTATCCCAGTGAATTTATGGCCCTGCAGTTGCATGTAGACTTCTAATTCCTTCTGCCTTTTCCCTATGCTGCTTGCATTAGTAAAGGCACATTAGTAAAGGACCCAACCATGCTGCTTCCCCAGAAGAAGCATAAGTGTTTTCCACATGAGCCTGTCCCTTGGGCACTTCCCTATTTACATGTCTATGCTCAAAGGGGTTCCATTTCAGCCCTCTTTTGTTGATTGCTATGTCTCTTCTTTTCCCATGACTCTGTCTCATCTTCCTCATCCTTACTTGTTTGTTGAAGAATCTCTCTTTCCTTCATCATTCCCAGTGTAAAGCTCTCCTTACCAGGTTATCCAGCCTGTTGGAAGAGGTACTTTTGCTCCACTTATTCAGGTGGATCCTGTCTCTTTCAAGCAGCTGTTGATTCTCAAAGATCATGGTCAAAGAAGCCAAAACCTTGCTGCAAACACCAGGTGCATAACTGTTGACCCGCAAGATCTACCCACTCCTCCTCAGGCCCTTGACCCTCACCAGCAGATCAAGGAGACACCACCCGGTCCACCATGCCCTTGACCGCTGCCCCTAGAGCCCTGTAGTCACACTTGATACTTCCCAGGTTACCCCTGGCAGTATCACTGGTGGAAAAGCAGAAGAGGGTAATAGTCTGAAAGCTGCATTATCCCCAGTAGCCTCTTCACAATGTCTCAAAAGCAAGCCCACAGCAAGCAGCAAATCTTCCTAGATGACAAGTCAGGTTGGCAGATGGGGACCTCTGTCCCCTGCAGCAAGGAGTCGCCTGCCACTATCACTTACAGCTTCCTTTTGGTGCTCCTGAGCAGCTCAGGCTCAACCACTGGAGATGCTCCATTGGATGGCACATCCAGCTCCTCATCAGTTACAAGGGTAATGAACCTTTCTGTAACTCCAAGTCTTCAGGTGGAGCAGGAGCCTTCCTCCTGAGAAGTCACCAGCTTTCAACTTTCATCATGGTTGGAGTTTCCACTTTCCAACTTTATAGGCAGAGACTTTTCCTGCCCTCCCTCTACAGCTGGAGATTTAGGCTCCTGAAGCTGCAGGGACCTGGAGGAGACCCAGTCAATCTCTTCCTCATCCCTTCTGACGCTGTGCAGTCTCTGCAGTCTGCTGACCTCCTTCCTTCTGCTGACACTGTTCTTTCACTTGGTGGCACAGCACCTCAGCAGCTGCACACCTCCTGCAAGCCCGAGCCTCAGTGAGAGGTCCCAGGCACTTCCAGCAGCCTCAGAGTTGCAGAGCTGCATCCTTCTTCTGAAGTTCTCTCTGGGTCCAGGGGTCCAGTAGTGAAGGAACAGTTACTACAGAGGCTGTTGTGGACCTTGCCCTGGAGCATGTGACCACCATAGTTAGGGATGGGTATGCGGGACAGAGCAGGTTTGCTGGCCTCTGCTTTGTGCCCTGCTGTGCAAACTGCTGCCTCTGCCAGGTGTGATTTAGGCATGCCTCTCTTTTAGCATGGACTAGACTGTTACTTGACCCTCTCTAATCAGGGGTATCATGGTTTAACCCCAGCTGGCAACTCAGCCCCACACAGCCACTCGCTCCCTCCTCCCAGGTGGGATGGGGGAGCAAATCAGAAGAGTAAAAATGAGAAAACTCGTGGGTTGAGATAAAGACAGTTTAAGAAGTAAAGCAAAAGCTGTGCGCACAAGCAAAGCAAAACAAGGATTCATTCACTCCTTCCCATCAGCAGGCAGGTGTTCAGCCATCCCCAGGAAAGCAGGGCTCCATCACGTGTAACTTGGGAAGATAAACGCCATCACTCTAAACTTCCCCCCACTTCCTGCTTCTTCGCCCAGCTTTATATGCTGAGCATGACATCATATGGTATGCAACATCCCTTTGGTCAGTTGGGGTCAGCTGTCCCGGCTGTGTCGCCTCCCAACTTCTTGTGCATCCTCAGCCTGCTCGCTGGTGGGGTGAGGTGAGGAGCAGAAAAGGCCTTGACTCTGTGTAAGCCCTGCTCAGCAGTAACGAAAACATCCCTGTGTTATCAACGCTGTTTCCAGCACAAATCCAAAACATAGCCCCATACCAGCTACTATGAAGAAAATTAACTCTATCCCAGCCAAAACCAACACAAGGGGTCAGCTAGAACAAAGGCTGCAAGCATCCTTTGTCAAAAGTAGCTGGCATAGTTCATTAGAAGATGCTAGCTCTACCCTCACCTTAGCCTTATCTCTGTCCTTACCCGGCTGCAGCTGGAGCCCTCCAGTTCCTCACAGGGATCCTGAGAATCCCACGACAATCCTATACAAAGTGCCCAGAAGCTCAAGGTGATGTCAAGAGGAACTCAAAGAAGCAAAGCACAGAAACTGCAGTCCAGACTGCTGCATCTCTTTGCTGCCTCTGCTGGCTGCGCTATCCGGGCCATTTGATGCTTAGTCAAGAGTTATGATCACTGGTGTCAGTGAAGACACCCTGCAACCAAGAAATACTCCCCTTAGATCCACCTGGTGGGCAGAGGTACAATGTCTGCAACCATGTCTCTTTACACCTAGCTCACCCAGTCATTTCCTTGATTCTGCATGAAACACTCTCTTTACGGTATCTTGAAAAATACACTTTCTGTATTCAAAGTAAAGTAAGTAATGCATTTACAATAACCAGTGCATAAAGGGGGGGAGCAGGGCGAAGAAGCAGACAAGAAAAAGAAGGGTAAGGACACACCCTGGGTTTAGCCAAAAAATTGGTTACAGGTTAAAAGATACACATCATATCAGTGTAAAAAACTCACAGTTCTCAGGAGTCACCTGTGTGTTCTTAAAAGATGATGTTGACTGACATTCAGGAGTCGGATGCGTTCCTATAGGGCTATTTTGAAATGGGTATATGGAAAAGGATAGTTAATATATACCTGCAACCTTGTGTGTAGATTTGTAATTATTATTGGGAACTAATAGACCCTTCTGTAATTTACCCAGTTTAATCTTCAGTAGTCATGACAAAAAGCAGCTTATACACAAAAAATCATTAATGCTGTTCCAATTCTAGTCCTCTCTTGCTTGAAACACAAAAACTGAATTTCGCACTGTGTTAATTACAAGTACTGTTGTTATACTCTTTCGACATAAGCCTCAGTCCTGCAATAACGCATAGTAAAAGGCTTAATGTCCACTGTCTTCATGACCCCAGTCAAGTCAAATCAATGGGATTGTTCATGGTAGTAAACACTGCTGCACCTTGCAAATGGGTTTGCTTACATAGATCCAATTCCAGGACCTAACCCTGAACATTTGCATGGTCAGGATTATATTCTGTATTTTCACCTACTGCACTGTTTCCCCATTACAGCTGGAAATAAAAGTTCTATGGCAAGACTATGGCACTGTCTGTAAATTGCCATTGCAAATTCAGGAGTAGCTCAGGGGTTCCAAGCACAGAAGGGTAAAGAGGGGTACCCATGCAGAGACAGCACAGCAGGTTTTGATCATCTTTTTATTCACTTCCAATATCTGCCAGGTTTAATTTATTTCATTTATTGGCGGGGATAGTTATTTTTTGAAAAGTCTTCTAATTTTACCATGACTTCATGTGACAGATGCAGTGTGCAAAAGGCGTATGGTGCTATATCTTTTTCAGTCATGCTTCCTTGCTCTCAGTTTGATGATATTACCCCTGAACTGGTTGAGATCAGCCAGAGGTCCTGCACCTCCACCTCTCGATCCGTTCAACACCATCAAGCAACATGGACAACAGACTCCCAAAGACTATCTTAGCGGTACAAGACTTAAAAATATGACAAAAAGGCAGGCAGCACTCTTTTGGGTGGGAAAGCAAAGGGTACGCAGAAAGATCATGTAACCCATTGTAAAAAACTGGAATTCCTTATAAAGTGTTTCTGTAATTTGCACCTACTGTTTGAAATCCTAATGGGAAATTGAATGTAATACATTGGAGAACAGCTCACCAGTCTCACAGAAACCTGGTTTATGTCCTACTGGGACAAACCCTACTGGGTTTGGACTTGATATAAATACTGCCAAATACCCTGAAACTTTTAAACAATTGGTGGCTTTTGACTTTTCACTCTCCTTCTGCCAACATTTGGTTACCTGTCTAATCACATGGCCCTACTGTCTGAGCCAAAGTCAATAAAAAATTTATTTATTCATCAGATTTTGTGGAGTTAGAATGATATATTGAAAAATCACACTTTTATTGAAAAATAACAGCATCTTCGGCAATAGATGCCATACACCCTATTTGCAATTTTAGTATCTGTTACAAAAGAATTTTTAAACTTACAGATAAAGCTTGAAGATGAACCTAGGTAAAGTGTGTTGTTTTCTTTCTTGGTTATATTTGACCAATGAAGGACCTTCTGTTGTTGAAAATTTCAAACTATGTAATGTGGCCAAACACTACTCTTAAAATCTGAATTAAGTCTTGTTCTGAATAAACAATAATCATGAACACCCATATTCTGAACAAAAGCAACGAAACAGAAAGGTATTACTGCACTAAACATGGAGTTAAATAAAGTTATCTTTCAAATACAGCGGACTCCTACAGGCAAGAGCTTATTCCTCTATGAGACAAGAGCAAATAATTGGACATTTAATTGTTGGTTTATTTTTATAAAATAAATGTAGTATTTACACACATAAATGCATTTATGTATATTTATTACAAGTATATTTATTTATTTGTATAACTGAAATTAAAAACATCATCACTACTTGTTTGGTGAACATCCCTCAGGTCCTCTGAAAAGTGTCCAGAATGCCTTCATAGATTTGGGATTAATACATAGTATTGATTACAATTTTGTCTTTGTGAAGTTAACTTATGGCAGGAGTTTTCCATCTCTGGATCATCCTGTGACCTTTTCCCATGTCCATAGGGTTGTACACTGGAATCTAGGCAGCACTGGTTTTAATCTTTGATTTGCTGTCAACATACAGCGTGGCCTCCTGCAAACCATCACACTTATACCTCAGCCTCCCTCTAAAATCTGGGAATAATGATTATTAGCTCTTTTATGCACATAGTTGTAGCAAGGAAAAATGTAAAAATGTTATTACTTATGTAATGCCACTTTTACAAAATAAACTATGGCAAGAAAATACGCTCCCATGTCTGTCTTGATTCATCTCTCAGGCAGACATTGGGAAAACAAACATGAGGTTACAGGCTCCACATATTGAAAATAGCACAGCCTCCCTTTTGCAGTGTGTATTTTGTTCATTCTTTTGCCTTTTTTAATAAGAAGAAATTCATTTCTATATTAAGATTGACATTTTGAATCAGGAGATTATAAGATTTTCACTGTATGGAAAAATTAAGTGATTGACTATCTCAACATTTTCATTTTACAAATACAAAATGCAGATTTCACAGATAAAGCACTAAAAACACTGTTGAATCTAAATAGTATTTTCTTTCCACATTTTCAAAACAGGCTAGAAAATTAAGTGCAGGTTTGTGTGGCATACAAGTGAGCACAATTAAGGAATCTTGTATTGTTGTCTCCTGAATAGATTTGTCACATTACTATTCAGAGCTTTTGTCTAGTGACAGTGGAATATCAAAAAGATACTGAATAATACAGCAAAAATCTATTGTGCCATGAGATCTAATCTTTGTCTGCATGTAATTGCCTTATTAAAAGATTTGCAAGCTTTCTCTTTCTGTGATTTTGAAATAAGGCAAGAAAACCATGTTGTTTAAAAAAAATAGTTAAAGCTTCTGAAACTCTAGTCCCTGTGATATGACAATACTGTGTAACTTAAACTGGAAATTAAAACTACAGCCCTCTAGTACTATAGCAATGGTAAAGATGCTTCCAGTGCTGCAGTTATCATCGTAAGTATGAATGGTATTTTGTAGTTGCCTTCTCTCCCCCTCCCCCGCCTCCTCTGTGAGTCTCGCAGGCAGTGCTGCAGGAGTTGTGTATGTAAACATGAGAATCCCATTTATCCTGTAGTATGTGTTATGTGGCACCTCATCTTCTGTCTGCTGCTTTGTACCTGTCTGCAACAGCCAGCAGAGCGCGGATAGGACAGGACCCCCCAGCTCCCCCAGCCTCACTGCTCCCAGGCTCCCTGCAGGCAGAGCAGTGCCACAGCCCAGCAGCAGGAGAGAAGTAATTGCACCTTTCTGTTGCCAACACCCATTACAAATTGTCAGCTTTCATAAATAGTATGACTGGATGAAACATTTCTTTCAGCCCTTCAACCCATTTCCTTTTATTTATTGTGATGGTTTACTCTTTGATTGTATGGAAGGCATGGGATTGCTACCCTTAGCAACCAAACCGATTGCTTTTTTATCTGCAGATAAGGCAGTGAGGCACAATGCAAGCTTCCCTGCACAGAGCTGTGTTAATTCACCTCATGCTTGGCCTAGGCATACCATTCTCTTTAGCTGAAAGAGTAAAAGCCAATTTCGTTGTTTTGTCTGTCCTAGGTGCCATTTCAGAAACAACAGTTGCTTTAAAGCTTTGGCTTCTGCACTTGTTTTCACCTTCAGAACTCAAAAACATTGTTTTTACAGTGGTCACCTACAAAAATTGTGGGATTATTATAGAATCTAGCCTGAGACCATTTTATTCCTTGATAATTATGTTTTCCCTTCAAGATAACCAAGACAAATTAGATTAAGATTCTCTAATACTGCATCCCATGCTTTAACAGCACAGTGCATATCTACTTCCAGGATCACGAATGTGTACCCATAACTCTAACACAATGAAAGATGAAAATTAAACATAGAACTATGTGAGTTATTCATTTAAACTTCTTGCCATCCCATACAAACTAAAATGATGCAGGTGTTTTATTTTTATCTAGGTCTTTCTTAGAGTTCCAAAACTTTTTGCCTGTCTTTGTAATATAAACCAAAAGCAAATTGAGCCAAATGTCTACTTCACACAATGAGAATCAGATAAACACAAGAGATTAAATGTAGGAGCAATGAAATACCTTATTGTATATAGATGGCATACAAAGTTTGAAGTGCCTGAATAAATAACTAATAATCTTACTTCAAATTTGGTACCTATAATCTACTTTTAATTAGTATCATTAAGAGTAGGTTGAATAAAATGTAATCATAGATGTTATTTATAACTCATGTAACCTACAGTTGCAAGGGTGCCTTTTTATGGAAAGAAGCTGACTAAACTGTAATGAAAAGTTTAAAGATATATTTTTCTTAATTTGAATTTCATGTGACTTTTGCCATTTGTAGACTACCATGATACATAAAAGTCTACAAGCAGCAACCAGCAGCCGTGTAAAGTACACACAGTAGAATGGGTCCTCTAAAGCAAAGTTTGCGTGTACAATGCAGTTGTCCTATGTCAAGCTCCTGGCAGATAATGATGAAACATTCCTGGAGAAAACAGTTTGAATCTTTTTGCTCCAAAACTGTCTGGAGGTGATTTTTCCAAGTTCTTTTGAAATACATGATATTGGCTGTTGTGAGGAATGTGTGATTGCTCTGCTTCTCAGCCCAGTCTCTGATATCCAAGTATAAGAAAATTCCTCATCAGGACTCATTTTCTATGTAAAACTGGTAAGAAATTTACCAAACTTAAAGAAGAAAACAAAGTTTATCTCCCTCATTCCATCGATGCACATTCCCATCATGTGCTTCTCTGACATAAGTATCAGGTGCTGCTTGTGGATCATCATTAGGCACTCAGGTTTTTGCAGGCTATCAGAAAGAAGGAAGAACTCTGCATATCAAATCCCATCCCTACCTTCACCAACCCCACTGACTGCTCATCAGAAGCTGTCATCCAGACTCCTATCTCTGTGTAAACTAAGCGTCAGGAGAAACTCCAGAGAAGATTTTTTTTTTTGCAAACTTATACTCAAAAGAAATGAGTCATGGATTACCTATAAAATAAAGTTGTGGAGCCACTCCTAGGAATCAGACATGGTCACTGAACAAAACAATTTAGAAATTATGCTATTTTGATTCTGGACACTTTGATATTAGAGTATTATTATGTTTGTTCAATAAAGCCTGGACTCTGGTGTATTTAATGAAGTGGAGAGTAAATGAATCCTGCAGAATCTGTCTTTCTGTTTCTACAAACCCATCACTCACAGTAATAAAGATCAGTTGCAACTACTTCTTTTCAGTTATTTACCAATCTGCAGAAATAAAAATGTTTGCTGAGATCATACCAATTCAACAAATTCTGTTGGAAATCACAGAGGTATGACACTGCAGCAAACTGCCTAGGAAACTGGCAGCAGTCAGAGAGTCTAGAAAAATGGGAAGTTCCCAGGCCCTTAGACTGACTGTCCTTCAGGGTGTGCCCCCAAGTTGGGGAGACAAATGCAGAATTTAAAAAGTTTGGGATTTTTCTTTAAAGTACAATACAATCTTCTTTTTTTTTTTTTAGTTTTTTTTCTTCTTTTTGTTTTTTGGAAAAAATCATAAACAAACATTCTTCGCTCACCTTATTGCACTGACATGATGGAAATATAATGGGAACACGTTAGCCAAAGATCAAAGTCCCAGAGCTGCCAATGGAATATTTTTCCACAGTAAAAGTGGCAAGAACTTTGTTTGAGAAAAACAACTACAACGTATACAGGTGGTCTGGGCAAAGAAATTAGTTTTTGCTGTACAGTGATGAGAGAGTAAGGTCTAAAAAACCCAAACCTCCAGAGTGCGAAAGTCCTGAATTCTGCTCAGGATTCCACTCTGTTCTGACCTGGCCAAGGACAAGTCAAGGTTCTTCGTACTGTCACGGTACTGTTCAACAGTTTTGCAGACAGAATCTGCCAAACCTCATGCTGAGGGTCTTAGCCGCCAGAATAGGAAAATTTCATACCAGGAAGCAACTGATTGAATGAAAGATGCCTTTTCTATTATTTTATCATATTCATATAGCAGTCATCTCTCCAGCATCTATAATTATCACCCAGGCAGATGTGATATGTTTGGGGACAAATAACTGACATTTAAATATTTCATCCTCTCATCAGAAACTCTTGCTGACTTTGATTATCATTAAAAATAGTAATAATGAAGTGCTGGCCTTCAGCTCTTAGGTAACATTTGAGAGACCACCTCCCCCATTTACAGAATGGTGTTGCTAAGTATTCCTTATGCGCTTTTGAAAGCTTGCCCTCTTTTTCTTGCAGCAAGAGTTTTCACAGATTTTTTTTTTCTAAATGGGAAAGACTAGATTGAAATAAGATTGAAGTCCTTTGGTTTACATTTATTTAACAAAACCCACAGAAATACATAGCTGTAGAAAAGCAAATGAACAGACTACTTTGGCAACCTATGTGACCAGGAGAGCAAAGTTCTAAGTTTTGCTAAGCCAGAGTCCTAAACAGCAACCACCATAGAAATGGAGTCCTTTTTCAAGTGATAAGCAATCACTTTAATGCAGAAAATGCTGAGGGCTTGACCCTCAGCTGGAGTAAACCAGATAACCTTCAATGCATTGGAAAGCTGGATCCTGATGCAGAGGCTGACAGCGGGCAAGGGCTGGAGGTAAGAAGAAGTGAAAGTGATGGGGTAGAGCAGCCACTGGTGCAGGGTAGCCACTGGTACTGGCCACCTTTGAGAATGCTGGTCCGTTTCCATTTACAGGTATTTTTTGAAGAGAAAGGTGGGGCTGAGTGCCCCCCGGTGTTTGCTGGTCACAGAGCTGTGATCCCTACGGTCTCCACTTAATGATGTGAGCAAGTGGATGTCCACGTACAAAAATGAAGTATTAAAATAATAACAAAGACAAAGGTCGTCTTTTTTCCTCAGTGTGGGAAGGCATGAGGAATGGCAACAGCTTGAAGGGCTATACTTGGATAAAAATATTTTTAAACAGTAAAAATGCTCACTTGATTCTAGTATCTAAAAATTGGGAACAGTGGATCATATCCCAGCCCCTGAAGAAAGCAATGGCGATTCACTTCCATGAATTTTACATCTATCACCCTGTTACCCCCTATCAACTCCAAATTTTATTATTTTCCCCACATCCTTTTTGTGTCCCTGCAACGTACACTTTGATGCACTATGTCTTGGCTTTAAAAGGACTGCAGACTTTTCAGAGCAGGCATCATGTGTTCCTCTATGGTTAACACATCCAGCTGACCAGTGCTCCAGCTTCAACTATGAATGTGAACACAAGATAAGTGGTAAAGCAGATCATGTTTTCAAGATGGGAACATATAACAGAGCTGTGTCCTCTTCGCTGTACCATACTACTTTAGCAATTTCAAGTGACATTCACTATTACTTCAGTGGCTCTACAAACTTTCGTTACTCGAGGTTCAGCTTTGAAGTGTCCCTTTCAATAACTTGTTTTAACAGCACATCGGACATCACCTTGTGTGTAGTACATGTCATAGCAGCATAAGTATTTCAAAGTACTAACTGGCTCTGTAAATACACAGACTTTTCTTTTACAGCTTTAGGATAAATATAATAGCATCAGGGAAGTGGCCTGGAAAGAGTTACTACAAGCTCACTTCCGCAGGAGGTCGGTGTTAAAATTTCCATTTTGGGGGGGGACAGAGGCATGGCAATTCTGAACATTTCTGCAAAAGTACAGAGTTTGTATCAGTGGCATGAATAAAAGGTTAGGTCTGGAAAGTCATGTAAGAGCAAATTTTTAGAAGCAATCCCTGCCTAAGTGGGTTTAGAGTCTGGCTTTCAAAGGTCATACAGACCTACCGAGTCTGCAGGCATTCAGTGCGTCAGAAAAGTAATGAGCTACAAGCTTCAAGCCTGAGAAATAAACATAAAAGAGAGGACAATCACTAAAGGACAGATGAAAAATGTGGGCCTAACGTACTAGGTATTTCACAGTTTCAAAGTGAACAAAATAGTATGTCTCTCTGATGCACTGCAACACTTCATTTGTGAAAAAGTGCATTTTTGTGACTCTCTGAGAAAGAAGTAGGACTAATAAATAATGTTGGAGGGATTTCCACACAATTATATTGCAATCTTCCATAATAAAATGATAAGTAGAGGACATTTCCTATAATCAACAAAGGTTTTTTGGCATCTATTCAGCTGTGTTAAGGGAGATTGCAGGTATGTTTTATTATCCACACTTAACTTGTTGTATTCTGCTTCTAGGATGTAATGTCTGACTTTTTATATGATTTTGAAACAGGGATATTACCAGAATGATTTTACTAGTATAATATATGCTGAGGATATAGTTTTAATTTTAATCCTTATTTTTTTCCTAGGCTAATGATTTTCACATTAAATATAATTGAATCTATATTTATTTAAAAATATAACCTATTGGTATACTTAAAGTTGTACAAATTCATGAGGCTGTAATTAAGATAAGGGTGACACTGCATCTTATGTAGAAAGTGGTATAAAAAATCTTCTGTCTCTAATGGGAACATTTCTACAATAATTTTCAAATAAGCGTGGAGTTTTGAATTGACAGAGAGGTTGCTCGCCAACTCCAACAATGGCACAATATAAATTCAGACACATTTAAATAAATATGCTTTTTAGTTGCTATTTTGAATTACCACCACCACTTTGGATAGTAGCAACAATGTACGAGCCAAAATAAAAACAGTGGGTAGAATAAAAGTGGTGCAAACAGGTTGGCATCTGCCAACTTGCAGACGCTGCAGTTTGCTAACTATCTGACTATTCTGGTAGAACATGGCATGTATCCCATGAAAACTTTTTTTTAAAAACAAACAGAATGCAGAGCATAATGAAAGACTAAGAAACATAGAGTCCATATCTCTATAACTGTTCAGAGGTCTCCTTCTTCTATAGGGACTTCAAGACCTTTATCTTTTAGAGATACTAAAAATGATTCATTTTTTATGTGCACCTTAGGATGTTCTCCAAAAGCCCAAAAGCTTTCAAAGATACTGCCAGTTTGGTCACTACGGTTAATATTAACACAATATTAAGAGTGGAGAAACAGGAATATCAGAAGGCATGACTCTTCTTGATTAAGTTATTTGTAAACACAGATATAGCCCTTATTTAATCCTTTTTGAGCTGTTCAGATCTGTTCATTACAGGAGCTCTGAATGGCTTCAGTAGATTAAGCTATTTCATTTAAGAGCAGTCACAAATTACTAAAGTGCACAATCAACACAGAGGGCTAAATACAGAAGGTATCCACACTGCTCTTTAACCCTCTATGCCTTAACCTCCCAGCCTTTGGCAAATTATGACCAAAACCTCACAGAAGAATTTTCCTAGGAATTGCTATCCTTGACCGAGTCAGCAAAAGCAGCAGCTGATTCCTCCTCACACTGTGTGCACCACCCGTTCTGCAGTGTTGAATGGCAGAAGATAAAGTGAGCCACTGCGCTGTAATCACATCTCTGCACTGGCAGATTTTGCACAGCCACAGGGATAAAATCTAAATTTACGTTGGGCCCTCTGTAAAATGCTGAGTTAAGCTTTGTTGCCCCAGGCAAATAAATACCGCTATAGAAATTGAAAGGTAACAGTTGTCCACGGTGTGCTTGCTCAAATCTGAAGGAAACCATCATTTCTTAAACTGAATACTAATATTTCATCTTCAGTACACATAAAGTGACATAAGTGATTTAAATGGGATTGATTCACCTTTTTTTGTAATCCAGCATAACTTTATTGAAAAGTAGATGGACTAGGACCATTGTACTGCTTCAACCTCTATTCCAGTACAGGAGAAAGAATAAAAAGCATCAGCTGAAGAAATGGAGTGCTAAAGACAACAGAAGAGAAATAAATATTTAGTGAGAGACTTCATGCTGTAGCACAGAAAAAAAAAAAACACTTTTATTTTTTCTCCTGACCAGGATGCTCTGACATAAATTCATTTGATTATCATTTATAAAATGCATGCATATTGCAAAGAAATCATAAATAAGCAGGAATCTGTGTAGGATGCAGGAAATGGTCTTAAGTGCAATTATCAAGAACCTCTTCACAGTAATAAAAGAAAGATAAATCTTGAACAGCACGCTCAAAACCACCCCCTCAGACTGAACTCTGTGTGAACAGATATTCTCTGCAGTATACTTTAAACATGCACAAGAACTGGGGCTCTGCTGAGGAACAGAGGAAAAAAATCCTAGGAAGTGACCCATTACGCAACTTGTCCTATGCCTGAGTATTCCACACTGAACAGCAAAAGCAATTTTGTAATGTGCTACTTATTCATGCAGAACTCATGCATTTGGTGTCTGTTTCATTATAAGATTTCTTAGCAGAACTGGAGAATTAAGAGGATTATGAGAATACAACAATTCTAAAATTCAACCTGCACCCTTCCACTCTTTTTGATGTTAAATTCTGAAATAATTTCTGATATTGTGGGTGGCTGTTTATTTCAAACTTGTAAAAAATTTAGGATTTTTTTTTTCTTATCTACATTCCAAATATGTAGTGAAAGAATATATCAAATACCACCTTGCCTATGTGACATTATATCATTACATACACAATTAATCACATGAATTGATCTGGGAAAGCAGAGCATACATTCAGGTGAAGTAGAAGATCATGAAAACATTGATTGGTAGTACCTCTGATAGTTAAAGTATGCTAAAGCCATTAAGATATTCTACCATTGTGGGACAACATTTAGTTGTGCTTCTTCTGAAACATTTTTGAGGGCTTCTTTTCCTGTTTTCCTTTTTTCTTTTAGCTGAGACCATCTCTTTAAATCATATTGTCAGCTTTCCTGCCAAAATGCACTTTTATCATCCTTTATCCTTTATCAGTTCTAACTAAATCTGACTGAAGAAATATTCCGGTATTCAGACTCTCAAGAATTGAACACCATTTAGACTGAGTTCTGCAGCAACTTATACAAGCCAGGGATGGTGTCACTAGCTAAACCCTAGCATGATCCGTTTAATTTCCCCTTGGCAAAACAGGGGAGAAGGCGGGATTCGGGTTACTCAGCAGAAATGGAAGGGACTCTCCTGTACATACTTCCCAACAAGGTGAAATGGTAGTGATGTCTCTTGCCCAGGAGACAGCAGAATCATGGTCAGTAGCGAAAGTAATAAAATTATCACAGTATTATTTGCGTATCATTTATGTCAAAACCAAATTCTAACCTTAAGTATTGATTGCAGCAAACCCAATGGGCACTTAAAAAGGACGTTAAAAAAAAAAAAGGAACGAAGAAATAACACCTTCTCAGTCCTGAAAAATAGCCTTCATTGCATTTGAGTCCACCTTTTTTATCAATTAAGTTCCTGCCTAGACATTTGTAAAAAGTCTCTGTTACATTATGCAGCTTTTGCAAAATACTTGCTTGGAGCATGTACTTATAGAAACAAATTTCTTAGTCTTCTGTTTTGCACACACATGTTTATAGTCCTTAGACATCTCACACCGTCACTACTGGGATCTGAAAAACTGCCAGCAAACAGCTTTATTTGATTGCAATTGAAGTTAGAAAGTGGAACCTCTTACATTTTCTCAAATGGTCGGGAGTTGCAATGGTAAATTATAAAATAATTTTATTCATCAGAGAGAACAGGTATTACTTCTATGTACAACCGCCAGAATGTTTACAAAATTGTAAAATCTCGTATATATCATGTAACATTATTCTTACTGAGAGCCATAAACATTCATAAGTTACGTAAAATTTCTCCAGCGAAGAAACTGATCAAATAAAATTTATTAGGAAGAGAGAGTTGCAAATTGCCTATATAAAGCCCACGTTGGAAAAGTCACGAATGTGTAATTTTTCTGCAAAAGTATATGACTTGCACCACGGAAATTAGCTATTGTTTGATAGTTACTGGTTTTTACCTCTTCTTTCCTTTTACTTCTCGTTATTCCTGGAACAATATTCAATATTTAAATCCTGTTGTAATGATCTATTTTTTCCATTTCAACACTAATTCATTTGTCACTGCCATGTTTGGTGGAATGTTTTGAATAACCAGAACGTTTTCAACACATCATTTATCCTGCATGTTTGTATAGGTGATAACTTAATTGTGCCACCCACATGCAAGGCAACCTTATGGTGTACTAAATAAACATGTAAACCCAAATAATTGCTAGCTAAAGAAAGGTGGTTGTCTTTTGCTTTGTTTTTACTAAGTGTATATGAAGGTTTTCAGTTGCTTCTTATCTTAGTTTAGGGAAACTTGGACACATTTTTTGTTCCATATGTCTTAAAAAATATGCATAGAAATATTTTCCCTGATTAAGATTTGCCTGCCTCTTTCATTTTGAAGACCTTTCGTATGTCTGAAGTGGGAGACATGGTTAGAACTGGTAACAATTCAAACAGCAGTAGTTGCGTCCCTGTCCTCACAAGTCACTTGCACAGTAACACCCACAGTGGTTGTTTTTCATGAATCTCACCTAGATTTATACAAAGATAATGAGGGATTCTCTATCCAACATGTGTATGGGAGGGGGAAATTCACAGGATAGTAGTGATTCCATGCAACGATCCATATATGATGCAACGATCACAATATAACTAAGTTGTACCCTATTTCTGCATTCTTATTTTTCCTTGGGCATCTGACTCACTGATACGCTGGCCACCTCTGAGTAAATGCTGGTTTCAGTCAGATACCTGTGGACCTTACAAGGACGGGAACAGCTTGGGAATGTGATTATTAGAAACCAGTAGTAGCTGAAAAAAAAAGAATCCAAATCCAAGGAGAGTGCTAGTGAAAACTACATTTTAGTGCCCATTACAAAGTTAGGTGCTCATACTAAGGTCTCACAAAAGGTTTGTGGCTTTTTAATGGAAATATAATTGTGTTTTGAATTTGTGTATTACCAACTCCATTACATTTCCCCAACCTAAATCATTCAGAGTATCCATTAATTATTAAAAAAAAAATCTGTTAGTTATAAGAAAGAAGAAGGAAAAAAAGGAATCCTGGATAGAGAAAAAATCCTTATTTTAGGAATTCCAAACTATGTAGCTGGCATGCTGAAATGTCATTAGGCCATTGATCTGAGGTGGAAAAGAAGAATTTGGTCTAGAGGGAACAGTTCAGTATTTATTTATGTTAACACAAAACCACAAGAAGTTAGTGAATGGGACCTCCTATGTATGCATGGCAAGCTCATTGTCTTCCAAATTAAGCTACTTTTCTAACCTGCTGTGAAGAGTGCTTTCTGAGTTTTGTTAAGCATTCAGGCTTAGGAAGTGATTCTTGCACCCTATAGAGAAAAAATTGATTTTCCTTCCTTTCTTTTCTACCTGTAAATATGATTTTTGAATTAAATATAATCACAGACTTGGGGTCTGAGGTGAGAATGGAAATTAATAGCTCTTATTATTGATCCTTCACACTTTGTAACCATTCACCAGATTACTCACAACATTATTGCTTGGCTGTAAAGTCCTGCTGCATACAGGACGCACGTAAAACCCAGCACCGCCTGTTGTCTGCTGTGTTTCATGCAGGAATTCACTTGCGCTCACAAACCAAGTTTACTGTGGTCTGAAATGCAAAGGGAAATCTTGGCCTCGTGACAGTCAGCCAGGATTTCACCAACAGCTTGCGAGGCCGTGGGTTCACACGAGCTCTTCCTGCCACCAACCATCTTATATCAATATACAGTGAAACTAAAGCTGAAGGGATATCGAGACAGATTTTCCTGTGGCATATGACCAGAAGCGTATTACACGCCCTGGATGCCTGTCTAAATGGATGCCTATTCTAACATGAAAACATCCTGCACAGCAAATTAACTACGTGTGCCCATACAATCTGTTTACAGCCTTCTTAGTTTCCCCCTTCTCAAAAGCCTGACTTCAGCAAAGAGCCCTTTGTCAGACCAAATCACCAAATTAAGTTGAATGACTAATAAATCATAAAAATTTTAAATACATTTAATTGAAAAGTAATGTTTTCTGAAGAATATTAGGAGCCTTTAATTCTAGTGGTAATCTTTTGTGATGCTACATCAAAGACTTCTACACATAGTAGAATTTTATTGCTATTACACATAGTAATAAAACATGCATGAGAAAGATAGAAAGGTTTGTATACGCACAATTTTGCTCAGATGGCCTGGTACTTACCTTTGGTAGGAACTTCTGTCACGTAATTCACTAGTTAAATTAACAACTGTACCGATACTGGCTTTTGTCTATGTTTTGGTTCTTTCTTTTTCTCTATTTTCTTTCCATATTCCTGAAGCCTTTAAGCGTGTCCAATACCTATTCGAATCAGCGACGGGAGGTGTCATGGAGGGAAAAGAGAATTTGTGCTTAAAATGCAGTACAGCTGAAAAGAGCTATTGCATCACATTTTTCAAGTATATAGTAAAATCACCTGAAACTCCTTTTCAAATTTTCAGCTTTTCATTACAGGGATTCTAGTGATGATGGAAATAGAATTTCTCATTGATTTTGACTCGCTTTACCCATTTACAAAATGTATGATAAAAATGTATTTATCTCACAAGACAAAGAAGACACTGAATTAAATTCATTCTAAGATGTTTGAGTGAAAGGCACTTTGAAAGTAAAATATAGTTTTACATTAGAAACAAATCACTTGAACCGTGTTACCAAAATAAAACAAAAGTGTCAGTCTACTTATCTGTCTTTAAATCTTTCTTTGCCTAAAGGCAAGGACTTGTCTTCCAAAAATCTATCTTTCATTAAAATGCTTACAAGTTTATCTTGTTCAAAAGAAAATAATGGAAGTACACGTTCCCCCTAAGATTACATCAAGTTAGTGTGAAAAACAGGGTAAATTTCCTCCAGCAACCACAGAGTCTCCTGGTGATCACTGTATGTGCATTAATGCACATATCTAACCGTAGTCCTCGTAATGAGCCTGCTTCCACTGCTGTTCAGTGACCAGCCTCCAGAGTGGCTTAAGCAATTCCTGAAAGAGAGAAAAAGCTCTTTGCCATGCAGCTAGATAAAAAGGAGTGAACCACATACAGATATTTCTCATTAAGATGAAAAGCATTCTCATAAGGTCTTTTTTCTAATGGATGGGGAGTGGAAGTAGGGGAGAAATAAAGGGAAAGTTATTTCTCAGATGTAGTGGTGTGATTCCCATGCTTCTTGTTAATTGTTACAATGGATAAATAATGCAACCCTTCAAATTGTACACAATTTGGATGTGCAGACATCAGCTAGATGGTCTCTCATCACAACTCTGAAGTCCGTTTATTCATTTCCTGAGTGAAAATTGTTTTTTGAGTTCATACTCTATTGATTTTTAAACTACATTTTCATGTTTGTTCCCATGTTTTCACATTTAGTGGGGTTCTTTTTATTTCCTAACTGAAGGCAAAACCTGCAAGGATGGCTATGGAGGACTGAAACAGAACAGCAGCTGGAAGGACCAAACTGAAAGTTAACACACTTCCTATCCAGGTGCTCCCAAGCAAAAATAGGTACAACCTTCTGTAAAAGAGTCGCTGGCATATTTTTTCCCCTACACTTTCTTGAATAACTAACGTAGAAGGAGTGGAGGTTCACAACAGTAGCAGTCGTAACATCACAGAACAGAGAGAAATCAAATGCCTTTGCTGGGAGGACCAAGAGGAAAGATGGCATCTCTCTAACCATCTTGAGGACATAAAGTGGAGTGAATCTCTCACTGCCTTTTGCAACTGGGCTTGGAATGGACGGAGTGGAAACTAAGTGATGTTGCATCTGATTCATTAAACTCAGTATGTTACGACAATAACTGATAATGCTGATCCATCATTAGCTATTGATACAAAGATGCCACAATGCAGTGGTTTTGTGGCTCTCTGCAGTACTGTTTGATGACAAAATGTATCTCCTACTGCTAAAGGTTGAGTACTTCTGTGTTTAGAATAAGAAGACATTACTCTATTAATAGACAAAATTTACATACTTTATTCTGACCCTGCTTTCCAGATGGTACCTAAATATCTCCAGGCCCCAGGGCAGAAGAGAAAATTTGAAACTGCTTATGCAGAATCCCAAAATGGAAGACAAAAAGAAACAAGCCAACTCCTGTCTTTTCAGTTAGGAGACTCCCATGCTTTTCTGCCTCATGTGTGGCTATAACTTAAGAAGTTCAGCTACATTGGGGATGATAGACCAAAGTCACCTCAGGTGCCAAGAGATATATAGAGCAGAAAGCCTAAGCCATCTCATCTTGGCAGAAAGCCAAGGCCAAATATTTATAATTTATTAATATTCACTCTCCAGAGTCCAGAATGAAGACATATTTTCACCCAAATCCACACTGAACAATGAAGCTTATCTTTTTTTTTATAATGCTATTAATAAAATAAAACACTTGAGTAGATAGATACTGAGCAAGTTACATCTAAAAATAAGTTCACACACATAAACTGAAATGAAAAATATTAGCCATTATCCTAGAGGATATAATGAGAAGAATGTAGCAAATAGATTATATTCTGATGATATTTGCATTGGCTCATTAAAATCCGAGGGCATGACATTTGCCTAACAGCTAATGAGAAACTAATTGTTCTTTGTTTGTCATATGTTACATAAATAACATTGACCTAAAAACACAGATTGTGAGAGCATAAAATCTGCTGAAACAGTGAAGACAGATATCCAAAGAGGAGATGCAGTTTTATTAGAAGAATTTTGGCTTTGAAATGTCTTATAATCAGACATTTTAATTACCCAAGAGCTGAAACCTTACATCCATACTTCACTCAAGTTCAGCTACCTGCAATCTGGTATAAAATCCATCAGAACAGGAGACAAGCAAGAACAACCTCCAGTAAGAAGAACAAAAAAGCTCTCAGTCAGAAAGTTAAGTGATCCATGGTAATCCACATGGTTGTATATTATCTGATCAATTTTTATTCTCAGACATATTTCTCAATACGTCTGTAGACTAACCAAAGGGAAATCTTCACCGTCTACTCTAACGTTCCATATTAATTACATCTTTTTCTCATTCATTACATTTTTGGAGGGACAGAAACCTCATCCGTGTAAAGGACTCCTTTTTTCAAAGATGCGATCATCCTGATCTCCATGAATTCCAGACAACATTGAGGAAATCCACTAATTTTCAAAATGTTTTCAGTAATTTAAAACTAGTTGAACATAGAAAGCGGGATAGAAATACATGGAAGAATCTAAGGGCGGACTAAAGAAAAGAACTTATATAGTCCTGTAATATAACTTCCTGCCTAGGAGTTTTTTGGAGCAAACATATCCAGTATATACTTTCTAAATAAGAAAATAAAAAGAGAAGTAGTGCTCAACATAACCTCCATTTTTTCTTACTTTTATAATTTCTTCCATCACAATCCCTGCACAAATGCTGACCACAACTTTGTAACTGTCAAATGCTTAGGGACTTTGTTGAGGGCTTTGTTCTTCCCAACATTTAATGACAAGCTATCATCCCTTGTCATTGTGCAGTGGGTCTCAAAATGAGCCTTCATGCAGGAGCAGAGCAACATTTCCATGTGCGCTATGGGTGGAATGACCCTTTCTCCAAACACAAACCCTCACCTCTCTATCCACAGATATGGGTTCCTGTAGAGGCCAGCATAATGACTTACCAGGAAAACATTAAACTCGGCTCTCATCTCCCAGTTTCTCTGGCATGACTGGGGTCCAAAACTAGACATGGTTGTCATGCAGTCAGCCTATTGTGTATATTTTTATGCATGAGAATAGTGCTAATTTTTAAGTATGCATTCTGTGTATATCCTTTTTGGAAATAAAATATCTGAGATTTTTTTGTGTATTCTGCTCTTTAGATCAGGCATAAAGAAATGCAGCTAATATACACAGACTGTCTTTTAGTATTCTTCAGTAAATACAAGCATCTCAGCAATGTTAATAACAGTATATTCATGGTGTTTATCATAGGTGGGGAAACAAGAGAGAGAAGATAAGCCAGGGCAAATAGAGGACTTTCAAGAATTTTAAAAATTTAAGAATTAGATACTCCAGGATATGCCTTTGCAGCACTGCAGCCATATGCCTTTGCAGCACAAAACCCAGAGTATACAAGGTCCCTAAACAGCACATAGGGAAAAATGCTTCAGTAGAGTAATTCAGAAATTAACATTGAACAGTTTTAATCTTATGTTAAAAAGTTCCCAGAATAATCCTGAAGTTAGAGACCAGAGAGAACTTCTATCCTATGTAGGCTAACAAAGGTATAGTTATGCTCTCTCTTCTTTCTCATCTTTTTATCCTCTGAATCTTTAAGTCCTTACAACATGCTAGCACAGCTTGAACAAAAAGGTAGGTAGTTCCTACTCCTGGAAATTTTTCTAGCCATGCTGGGAGTTGGGAGATGTGCCTTTGAGCATCCCAGGATGAAAAATGAATTCCCGAATTCCTCACATTTCATACCCGAGTTCTCTGACTGGTACAGCGTCACGTATCAGATGGGCAGCATCAGCAGCATCAATACCAGCACCACAGCTGCCTGTTGTGAAGGATCAGGTGAAGAAGAGGTTGGATAAAAGCAAGGAGCAGGGCTACAGAGCTGTCTGTCCTCTGCACCAGGACAGATTAAAATGAGCCTCTGGAGTGGCCAAGGCACCTCCATTCTGAGCAGCTTTATGCTGAAGGTCTCAGGCAGTATTTGGGCAGCTGGAGAAATGAAATTATCAACTAGGAAATGTTCACAAGGAGGTGAACCTAATAACTCCCAGGCCACCATAGAGCAAACCAGATTTTAAATGTCCACAAGTTCAGGCATCCACAGTCACTATCCCTTGCAGCCCCACTCCTTTTGATTTGATTCATCCAAAGTGGCTCATCCAAACTCATACCACAAAGCAAAGGAATGAAGTGCACCCTCGTGCCAGGACAGGGATCGACTATTAGAAAGGTTTTCAGTGGACAGCCCAGGGGCATGAAAGGAAGTTGCTGAGTGAAAGAGGAGGCAACAGTGTGAGCTCAGGATGTGCAGGGAAGACAGATGGGGAGGCAGCCAAAAGGTATCTATTTTCCAGCCAAAGGTATCTATGGCCATGGGCTCCACAGCTCCATGGCGTGTGGGCTATCAGAAGGGTTATAGCAGAGGGGTGATGCCAACCTCTGGGAAGGAAAGGAGGAACAGTGTGGGGTGGGGTGGGGTATGTCAGAGCAGGGTATTTTGCAAACATGAGAGTTTGTATGTGGATGTCCCTGACGACCACCAATACTCCACCTGGCATTTGACAACACAAAACCCCTCCTCCCCAACATGAACAAGCAATATCTTCCTGGAGAAGCATTTTGGACAAGATTCATTGAACTGATGGTGTTACACCTCCCCACTGCAGGGGCTGAGGCAGAGTAACAGCTTTAGGCAAAGGCAAGGGTGCCAGGAGGGTAACACAGGCTGCCCAGGACGGGGGAAGCCAGTCCCGCTGGGGCAGCGGCGAGGAAAGGAGTGCCGCTGGTGATGCGCCTGCACCAAATCAAGTGCATGGAGAGAATGAGGAGAAGGGGGGAATATCTCGACAGGAGCTTGAAATAACCGGGGGCGTTCAGATCTGATGAGGTGAGCGCCAGACAGCCGGCGGGCTGCAGGGCGGGCTGAGCCGCCGACGGACGGGGACGGTGCGTCCCGGCGGCGGTGCGGGCTCCGCCAGCAGCATCCCCGGGGCGCGGCCGCCGCCCAGCCGTGCCCCCGGCTCTGCAGGCAAGTGCGGATCACTCTGCGTGCCGGAGGGTTTTGCCCTTCTTTTTTTTTTTTTTTTTTTTTTCTTTTTTAAGGTGGGCGTTTCCTACAGTCGGATGGGAGCGTGGATCCCTCCCCTCTACCCACGCCTCTCCACCCACCTACCTTGCTTTTCCTGCGTGGTCTGGAGGGGCGGGGGGGAATGTTTGGTCCGGGCTGCTCGCCCTCCTCTTGTGCGGTGATTTCTAGATGTACTTTACAGCGCCGGCAATTCTCCCCCTTCCCCCTTCCCTCTTTGACCCTTGCACAACTGTTTAGAAAATGCATAAATACGTGTGTGTGTGTGTGTGTG
The DNA here is from genome assembly GCF_964195595.1 of Calonectris borealis. NCBI lineage: Eukaryota > Metazoa > Chordata > Aves > Procellariiformes > Procellariidae > Calonectris > Calonectris borealis. Next base: position 12,284,151 of record NC_134352.1, on the reverse strand, counting down.
TGTGTGTGTGTGTGTGTGTGTGTGTATGTGTGGTTTTTTCCCTAAGCCCATGACAAAGCACTATGAGATCAGAATGGTAAGTGTTTTTTTTTTTTTTTAATTACTGTAATTTCTTCTGGAATCGGGTTAAAAAAAAAAAAAAAAGCAGCAAGCATCGTCAGCAGGGGCAAGTGAAGGAGAAAATCCTCGCACATAAACCTCGTGTCTACTCGAGGTGCAAGCAGGAAGCTCCGCCGCTGCCCCGTCGGGCGGCCGGGCCGGGCCAGGCACCCCCGCAGCAGGGATGGCCCTGTGGGCGGCGGGATGGGGGCTGCGGAGGCGGGGAGGGGGCAGTGGGATGATCCCGCTGGTACTTGTGACTGGTAAGGTCACACTTTGAATACCGTGTTCAGTTTTGGGCCCTTCACTACAAGAAGGACATGGAGGTGCTAGAGCGTGTCCAGAGAAGGGCAACGAAGCTGGTGAAGGGCCTGGAGTGCAAGTCTTATGAGGAGTGGCTGGGGGAACTGGGACTGTTTAGTCTGGAGAAGAGGAGGCTGAGGAGAGACCTCATCGCGCTCTGCAACTACCTGAAAGGAGGTTGTAGCGAGGTGGGGGTTGGTCTCTTCTGCCAAGTAACTAGCGATAGGACGAGAGGAAGTGGCCTCAAGATGCGCCAAGGGAGGTTTAGATTGGACATTAGGAAAAACTTCTTCATCAAAAGGATTGTCAAGTGTTGGAACAGGCTGCCCAGGGAAGTGGTTGAGTCACCATCCCTGGAGGTATTTAAAAGATGTGTAGATGAGGTGCTTAGGGACATGGTTTAGTGGTGGACTTGGCAGTGCAATGTTTACGGCTGGACTTGATGATCTTAAAGGTCTTTTCCAACACAAACAATTCTATGTCCACAAATGCGGATGGCAGCTGGTCAAATCCTGCTCTACGCCTCATCACTGCTGTTAAATACCAGGAGGTACCCCACCTTCCCAAGGGCACATTGGGGATCCCTCCCGCTGCTCCACGCTGCCAGCCTCCCTCCCACCCACGGTTTTGCAGGGCAGGTCAGGTCTGATGCTGTCTGCAAGCGACCTTCACACCGGTTGTCTGTCCTTTACAGACCGCTGCTGCAGGGGATGGGTTTAAAAATAGTATCTTTGCAGGCTGAGACATCTATTTGTACAGCAAAGAACCCCGTCTCACTCCTGAGGAGCACTGTCTCACAAAACAAGCCGGGCAGTGCTTTTTTTGCTGTTTGATTATTTTATTTTATTTTATTTTATTTTATTTTATTTTATTTTATTTTATTTTATTTTATCAATTTGATTTTCTTTATTCTTTAAGGGATGGATACTTGAGCCAGCTAAAGGAATAATGAGGAAGTTTCCTCACTTCATGATTACCTGAGGTAACTTTACTCATTGCAACATTTAGCAGTAGGTTAGATTTTATGGCATATGGTAGACAGTAATAATTAACTTGCACTGACTTCTTTCTGTGGATATCAGAATCATTTCTATAGAAAGTAGCTGTAAGTCAGTATTATTTAACTTCACCATTACTTAAAGCAATACAGATAATCATCAGCACTGGTAAATCTAGTCACTGTTCTGATAACACTTTTAGGCTGCTGTCTGTTATTGAAAGTGACCAGAACTTCCATGTAGTTTAAAGTGTATAAATAGGGAGGAAAAAGAAAAAAGAAAAGAAAAAAAGAATTTAAGTCTGCAATGCTTAAGAAGAAGCTACAGACTTCTAGCTGTAGCTACAGACAGGGTTTTTTTTCCTAAGACCATTTCATCTTCTATAAACAAGTTTTTGGTCTTTTTTTTTTTTTTTTTAAATATTTTCTGTCCAAAGGCAGTAATGTTTAGGTTGATATTTCCCACAAATACAGCTAGATGAACATGCAGGTATTCCAGCATTAGCTTGCCTCAAACTGTCTTCTTTTCTTTTCAAAAATATTATTCTTCCTCTGACAAAGTCAGTAAACTGTGAAATATAAGTGTATGAGCACATTCAGTTTAATATGCGTTAGGGAGAGTAACTTCAGCAGGGTTTGACCCTGTGCTGGCTGCAGTTAGCTGAACCATTCTAATAGACTGCAGGTGGTAAACTGTACACATATTTCTGTAGCCAGGGTTTTTTTCTGTCAGAAAGGCTGTTTCTCCAAGGAAACTGGATCCACCACATGTATTAATATTTTCCTTTTATAGCAACCACACAGAATATAAGTGCTAGAAGTATTTATAGTTTTGAAGTCTCTTTCACTAATGGCTCGCTCACCCTTTATTTCCACTATATTTTAAGCACTATGCAGGAGAAAAGTGCTGAACATGGAGAACAAAAGATGTTGAATTTATCAGGAAACTCCCCTAACTAGAAGGGAACTCGCTTTTCTTGCAGATATTCTCCACAAATGCGGTTAGCTTCATGGCTAGGGAGTAGATAGATTTACCTGTGCCCATTAGTCTGTTTTCTCCTCACCTCTCAAATACATGCACTCAGCCTCAGTGGCAGCAACCACCCACCAATTACGCAGCCCTTTCTGCCCCCTGCCCAGAGCCCACCCATTCTGCCGCAGCATGGTGGCGCAGGGGGTACCTTCATTCACCCTCACCTGCATCTGCTTGTGGAGATATCACAGGTTACATGTTAGTGACACTAGACATTAAAAAAAAAAAAAAAAAAAGGCAATAGATCAGATTTAACCCAAATAGCTGATAAAAGGCTTTGACATCCAAGAACATGGGGATGCAAGATTTGATCAAATTATCTTGCTAGACAGTGGCTAAGACTTTGATAGTCTGGGTAGATGATAGTAGAGGAAATGCTTTGTGTTCCTCTGTGATTAGAAATACCTAGGAAAAAAGTCTGCGTGCTCGTGCAAACACATTGTGTATGTTACCTTCCTGAAGAATATATGGATGGATGTTCTGGTGGAAGTGTTACTGAAAATTAGAGCAGTCATTGTGAGCAAAATATACACAGAGACTTCTGAGTGAAATTACAAGGAGTGGGATGGGAAACCCATATACACACCATACAGCAGACAAGTAGGAAATGAGTTTAAATTCTTCCGATCCATGTGAATATCACACTTTCTTACTTCAAAGTCCAGCCTTAGTGTGAAAAATGAGAATTCAAATTGAAGGGCAACAGGAAAAGTACCAGAACTGCATCAAATAGTAAAGATTTTCTTGAAAATTTAAAGTAAAGGTGATTGTCTGGAGCTTCCTGGGCACCCTCTCCTGCTTCCTCGTGAGTTTCTAAATGATGCTTTGAGATTATTTCTTTATAAAACCACCTAAAAGGTGTGAAAGTCCCTGTCAGTTGCAGATACCAAGTACCAAATATGTACAGAAGGCATGGGATATTTTTTCTGTTAGAAGAAAAAAGTTAATTACAGCAACAATTTCATACTTAAGGCACTTACGGAACAACGTAACAAGCACCTCTTGTTTTAGCACCTTAATATAATTGTTCGTTTTATCTTGAAAAGTTATTACTGTCAAATAATTGTACAGAAAGATATTCATATCAAATAAGTACAGTTCAAATGCTTTAATATCTGCCAAAGTATTTGTATGACTTTATTAGGTCTTGATTTGTGATACTTTTCAACTTTATGTTTTGCAGACATATATAATCAAGGCATGATTTCATATTGAACTACTTACTGGTTCAACTACTAATTTTAGTAATGATTCTCCTCAGAAAAGGTTTTGAAATTTTGGGAATCAAAGTTCTAAATGAGACTCCTTTGCCCATTTTTACAGAACAGATTGGAAATTGTGGAAAAATAAGATTGCAGTTGTTGCAGGGTTTCCATCTTCAAATAATGCAGATGTCTATTAGTCAGAAGTGTGAGAAACATTTAAGAATTGATCTCAGCCTAATTCAGGAAGTCAATGCAGCACCTTACAAATTTTAAGCTTAGTTAATTGCATGCTTAAGTCTTCTGCCTTCTGAGATTTTACATGTGGAAAAATAAAAAATAAAAAAATCACACTGCTTTGTTTAGAAGCTATCTGGGTCTTTTTGGACAAATATTATTAAAGCCAGTTAACCTTCCTAACTTGAATGTTTGGTAATTCATATAAGGAAAGCTGCTGACCCAAATCCTGCAAATAGTTCTGCATGCCTGTAAAGTCAACAAAACTTTAGAAATTATCTTAAAGAAATGCATATATCTTTGATGTTCCCAAATGTGTGGTTTAACCCCCGCCAGCACTAAGCCCTACACAGCCGCTCACTCACTCCCCCCGGTGGGATGGGGGAGAGAATCAGAAGAGTAAAAGTGAGAAAACTCCTGGGTCGAGATAAAGACAGTTTAATAGGGAAAGCAAAAGCTGCGCATGCAAGCAAAGCAAAACAAAGAATTCATTCACTCCTTCCCATCGGCAGGCAGGCGTTCAGCCATCTCCAGGAAAGCAGGGCTCCATCACGCGTAACGGTTACTTGGGAAGACAACGCATTCACTCCGAACATCCCCCGCTTCCTGCTTCTTCGCCCAGCTTTATATACTGAGCATGACATCATATGGTATGGGATATCCCTTTGGTCAGTTGGAGTCAGCTGTCCCAGCTGTGTCCCCTCCCAATTTCTTGTGCCCCCCCAGCCTGCTCGCTGGTGGGGTGGGGTGAGGAGCAGAAAAGGCCTTGACTCTGTGTAAGCACTGCTCAGCAGTAACGAAAACATCCCTGTGTTATCAACACTGTTTTCAGCACAAATCCAAAACATAGCCCCATACCAGCTACTATGGAGAAAATTAACTCTATCCCAGCCAAAACCAGCACACCAACAATACTGTTAGGTGTCCCTGCTTCCATTCTATATTTATAACAGGGTATTGACAGATATACTTGCATGGATACACATGCCTCATATTTATTACGGAGAACTAAACATTTGTAATTTTGCTTAGTCCTTGGAATTAAATTTCTTTAAGCGACATAGAAATGCAAAACACATTAAAATATATATGTTAGGAATTATCCTTTAAGTCACTAAGTCTTTTAAAACCTCAATGCTTAAAACGAACTTTTGCTTTTTTATGTATTGGTGGTATTAAGATCAATACTTCAGATTTCAGGCATTCAGAGACCTCTGGCATTAGAAGAAAATGTGCATAAGTATCTGTGAAGAAGAATCTGCATTGAAACTGAACCATTTAGGCAGCAAAGAGTGTCATTCATCAAAGCTGTGTTTTTCTTGAAAGTTGGCTTCACAAGTTGTGTTGCTTGCCTTGGGTGTCGTTTGGTGACCCGGTGACAGAAATGTCAGGCTAGTCTACCTTAGCAGAAATAGAGCGGTGTTTGTTAGAAATTACAGGTATAAAAATCGGGATTAACAAGACCGGGGTGTTATTCTACTGAGCGGATAGTAAATAGTTTTTATGGCTAGACAAGTTGTTTCTGTGAAATGCACAAGGTATTGCTCAGTCTTTTGGTAGTGTTGTGATGTTGGTCCCTACGCTTTTCTTAGGGTTACGAGGAGAAGACTGCCTTCCCCTGTTCACCTGATGCTTACATTCAGTCTGGGAGTTAAGACTTATTTCTCTTCCAGAAATGAAACCGACACAGGCGTCTACGGCCACAGAAGTGCAAAATTGGCACATTTCTGAGAACTCTTTTTTTTTTAAGTATGAGGTCTAAATACTTAATGTCATTAACAATGTCAAGAGGTATAGCCACATAGCATAGGGACAAACCTACAAATATTCCAATCTCAAACACCTTTTTTTTTTCCTCCAACAACACAATTTAATGTGAATAAAGTGTTTCCAGCTTCAGTGACTACTTTTTCTACATTAGGTCTTAGCTGCTGGGGTCAGCATGGTCTGAAGTAAAGCTGGTTATTCCCTCTAGGCATGATTTCACACTTTCTTGTTTCTTTAGCCCTACTGACCATTCAGACAATCTGCAGAACTGGTGATTTAAAAACAGAGTGGCAGGAGTGGGCACTGAGTCCCAGGGAGTACCCAATGTTTAGTTTTAGCCACTATTTACCAGTAAGTAAAGATTTCAATTCTTCTGAGCTATATGAAGACCTTAATGCCTGTTGAGTTCATTTTGTCTCTCTAGTTATGCAATGTTCATTTAAGCAGGCTAGAATACTAAATCCAGATGCTGTAAAATGTTTTAATATATGTATTAAAATACAACATTTAAAATATATATATAAACCAAGACCAAAAAATTAAATACAAAATTTAAAAATTAGAAGGCCAATTTTTTTTTTGGTGGGGTGGGAGGGGGAAGAAACAAGAGCAAAACTACTTTCCTGACTAGTGTCCCACCTTCAGTTATGATTTCTTTAAAAGTGAGTGACCATTGGATTCCACATTAAACTAAATGTGCTGTGGGTTTTTACATCCCATGGTACACTGTGCTGTTCAAACATGCAGAATATGAAACAGATGGCTTGGGAAGACTGTCAAAAAGACCTGCTGGGCACCTTCTCTGGTATTACCTTAAAGCAAGAGAGAGGATGAGTAAGTGTGCTGTAATTTTTGGCCTTAATACAGCGTTCAGGAAGTTCAGGCTTTTGAAGGAATGCTTACTCAATCACAGTAACACATATAAAAACAAGTATCTATTTGAGGATAACAGAACAATAAAAATTATTTGAAATTGACACTGATAATGAAAGGAAGAAAATGGAAAATTGCAGTGGAGGAGGGGGAAGGGCAGATGTTTGCTTGAAGATGCTCATCACAAGGCTGAGCAATGCGGAAAAATAAATTTATTCAGGAGTTTCACAGGCCATCTTTAAATATTTTTGTGTACAATGTAGTAGAAGCTAAATCCTGCAATCTTTAATTTTGTCTCTTTAAATTATGATTTCAGAGGTCTCCTTATGGAAATAACAGTTGTGCCTTCAAGACCTGCTTGGTTTTGGTATCAAAATCTCTAAGCATGTAGTATCTTCTAACCAAAGGCAAACAATGTATTTTATACTAGAAAACCTTAGGCATGAAAATCATTGTATAAACTTGAATTTGCAAGACAGTGTCTTTTTGGGTCTTTTTAGGTTATATTTAATATACTAGAATATATGCTTGCAGTTTTTTGGTATTATAAATAGTAAGCAATCCAAATTCCTTCTGTTCTTGTCCACAAAAAATTTTTGGAAGAAGTTGGTTTTTTTGGAATCTGATTCCTGCAGCTGCATACGGTCTTACTTAATCTTAACTGAGAATGAGTAGACCTAGTATTTCACATCAAAATTACTAAAAGTACTATATATTCAGTAGTATTAAAAAAAGTAATTCCATCTTTGAATTTACAGTTTACTGAAATGAAGATTTATTTCCAGAAGCTCAAATTATTAGATAACAGTTCTAAATGTGGACATTGCAGCATAAAGAAAACAATTTTCCTTACTCATTGCTGAATTTGTGTTAACTATAAAAATGACCATCTAAAATGATCACTGCAAGCTTCGATTTTTTTATGCTACACAGCTAGTGTCATTGTTTGCAACTTATTTTATTGTCTGTTGTTAGCTTCCTTTAGGTATTATCATTGCTCAGTTGTCTGATAAAGCTGAAATGTGTAACTATCTGTCTCAGCAATATTTTATTTTTCAGCTCTGGAGTATAGCACATGGCTTAGCAATACAGTTATGTCAGAGCTTTGGGAGATTAATACCTGCTAAAAATGGTGTTACAATACCTAAGTTTATTTGTTATTTTGAAAATACACCTTTAGCCTATTTTTACTTAGTCTTTTTCTTGGCATTGGGTTTTCATTTCCATGTTTTAGGAAAATCCTCTAAATGTTGTTATGTTACTACTTTGAAAAGGAAAAGAAAGGAAGAAACATGTAAAATACTCTTGAACTCATTTTGCTTGTGATTTTGAATAGCTTTCAAATTAGAATGATTTTCCCAGATTTTTATAGGCTTGCCCAATCCAGCTGTATATTTTATATGCTAATCTAAGTTCTATTTTTGTTCCCCTTGGGATTTTAAGTGATTATAATTGTTGCTCTTCAAAAGCCAAACAGATGATGATTGCTGCTTCAGGAATATACCAAAAGAAACTGGCTTTCATTAAACCTGCTCATCCACTTCATAATTATCTCCATTTTATCTCACTAAGAAGCAGGAAAATGGCAACTACAGTTCATTGAAGCCAGTTCAGTTATTTAAACATCACTTTACTGAGATAACAGGAGGTGTTAAAGCGGGGAGGCTTTTTTTTTTCAAACACTAAAACGTAGCCAGTACTATAATAGGGTTGCCAACCGGGAGACCAGACCCTTCATGCCAGCTTGAAATACAATGCTAGAGGCCAGAGACGGCAGAAGATACTGTGGTCTCTGCTGTGGCTGGGGCCACTTCTGAAGGACAAAACATAAAGTAGATTGACAGCTGTTTTGCAAGGCATCTGCTGGTCTGACCTCTTCACAAGAAATGAGAAATCAGAGCAAGCAGAAACATGGGAGAGGAGGAAAGGAGGTTAGAGCAGGCACAAGCACAGAGACTAAAGAAGATAATAAATAGGTAAATGATACAAGCTTTGATAATAGGTTCACTCTTCATATCTGTCAGATCTAGTGATGTTTGGAATGAGCTGGGCTAGTCCAGAAGGTTTCTCCAGAATTTGTCTCAGTAATAAATTTCAGTTTAGTTCCATTTTAAGAACGTTAATGGAGAAATTTTGCAGTGAAAATCAATGTCGGAGAGGAACAGGTCCCTGTGAATTGCTGTAATATCTGGCAGTCCATGAACACTGGCATAAACAATAGTAAAAAGGCACAGAGGTTTCTCAAGACCTAGAAATGTGTCACCAGTTCTTTAGTTCACATAATTGGTTAAAAAACTCACACGTTCAAATTTCTGCATGTATCTTCTAATGTTTCCTTATCTTACAAATGTAAATAGGTTTTTTTTCTACCTGTTCTCTGAAGTGAGGCTCCGGCAATTTACAGGAAGAAGTCTGACCATATGTCTTGCCATTTGTCCTCCGCTGCTTTCTTTATGCTGGCAATCAGTGTAGCGTTTTTGTATAAATCACAGCTTACCACTCAAGGGGACCTGTAAAAAACCAGTACCATCAACAGTTTCTTCTTCAAAGACAGACTGCAGCAGCTGTCTGAAAAGCTGGTTCTTTCATCAAAGACAGCAAGAATCTTTCACAGTTTTAGTATCCCACATGACATGTTTATGCCAAGGAGATGACCAGGAAAAAAGTAGGAATTCACAAAGGGATGAATGTGGATTTGTATTTCTTAAATTTAAATACCTGTATGACAGCAGAGGTTAAACTTGGCCAACCATCAGAAACTCCTTTCCATCAGTTACAGAACCAAAACTTCTGTCAACTACTATCTTTCTAGCTTGTCCAGAATGTCACTGTGTTTTGGCTATAGCAGTGTAAGCTGAGAGAAAAATTGCAGGGCCTACAGACTGGGGAAAAAGAAGTCTGTTTCAAATAGAGAGAACAGAGCTGAAACATCCACTGATTGCAGTTTTGTTGGTACAGCATCGTGAGTCAGGCACTCACTCTTGCAAGCTAATGAGGCCTTGTAAGCATCAGCAGTATGCCCAACACCTCCCTGAGACCAAAAGGCAGACGGTGCAAATCCCAGAGCACAGCTACAGGAACTGCCAGGAACACAACTTGCGCAGTTCCCAAGCAGCTGTGTTCAGTACCACCAGCAGCTTCGGGTCACTTTCACCTCCAGCTACAGTGTCCCACAACACCAAGTCAAGTCTCTCGTGTAATGCAGGAGCCGCAGCAGCAAGACCTGCCCCTGGCAGGAAAGGTCGTCGTATGTAGCAGTATGGCCGGGCAATAGCAGAGGTGCTTTTCCTGTTGCAAAATGCTTTCAGATGAAAACATTATTTACTTCCTCCAAAGGCTTGAGACTGCATCTACATTCTTCTCCGTTTCCCTCGTTGCAGCACAAGTTCCTCACTCTTGTCCGAACCGAGCTGCGTTTTCCTCCCTCCCTTGCCCCACTGGGGCAGGAGGAACCCAGAGGCTGCAGCGGCACCTTCCTTGCGCAGCTGCTCAGGAAAATGAAATCGCTTGCTTAAAGAAGAATGGCAACGCTGTCCTGTCCGTAAGGCAAGTAAAGAATAGGTGACTGATGATAAAAGCAGCTAATGTAACAGTTTATCAGAGCTATCACCTACTTTTCATTCATTATCAAGAAACGATTGATCATGTCACTACCGCCTAAAAATCAGAGCTCAACCCAGAGCAACAGGGGTCAGGAAATCCTGAGCTGTGAATCCTATCTCAAAGTTTTACTTCTTTGCTTTGCTTTCCATCCTCTCTCATCTAATGTGAATTTATATTAGATCAAACTCTAAGTGTATTTAGGACTCAGTTTTCCCATTGCTGGGAATGCAAATTTGTATTTGCAAAATGTCATCCGCTTAACAGGGAAGGGAGCGGGAGGTGGCTTTAGGAAAGCAGACTGTTGAAAGAGAATTTTGTATTAATTCTTTTTATAAATGGTTTATTAAATGAACCGCTATATCTAGGTTCTAAATTTATTACCTTTTCTAAGGTAGCTTAATTGCATATGTGCTTCCTAAACTATTCAAGATGTGTTTCTGCGCTAGTGAGTTTATAACATAACGATGTGCGTTCTGCCATATCACGCTCAGACCAAACTCTTTTAGACAGTGCATTTTCACAATGGCAAATGGTACTTCATAGTCCGCATTACAAACTAGCCACTACGTATTTCTAGTAACAAAGTGTTCTTAGATTCTACAGCTGGAGAAGTATTTATGCTGCTTCTGAATTACTTGCTTACATTTACTTCTTTTTACATTATCATTCGGAATAAGCATCCTAAGCCAAATTAACAGGGAAGGTATTGAAAACATATGCAAAATAAGCATTGGAAGAAAACTGTGCAAAAGTAGAATATTTCATAATAAATTGCAAAATATAATTTTCCACATTAGGAGTACCTTATTAAAATGGAAAACAACTGTAGTTTGTATTTGGCTTTATTTTTATTAGTTTTCAGGTTTTGCTTTATTCATGGTAGATACCTGACCTTAGCCCTACATTGTCTGCTTCTGGTGTGATTGTCTTGTTTAATTTAGAATTGAAATTCGCAGAATTAGAAAATATTCCTACAGAACCAGTAAACACTAATAAATTAGCTGTGATCTTATAAAGAAATTGATGAAGATGATGCCTCAGTACTTACAGCTATGAATATAAATTGACTAGATATGTTGTTGAGAAGGGTTTGTTTTTGAAGTATGGTATCTTTATTTTCAAGTCTTTTTTGTAGAGTTCTGTGAATTGTAAAAAAAAAAAAAAAAGGACAAAAAAAGCACAGAAAATTAAAATCTAGTACAGATAATGGTAATAAAAGGAAGGCAAGAAAAAAGAAAAGGCGTAACTGAAAATTACCAGCATAATAGGAGTTAAACAATGTAAGACTAGAAAGGATTCTTCTTTCCTCTGAAACCTAACGGAAGTATAGTAAGAATAAAAAGAGATGTTTCATGAAACAGTACATTCATGAAAATATCTGTTGCTACTCAAACAATTCAAAAACATCTTTATTACGATTTACATTAAGGCATTTGACTTATGATTACTAAAGCAGTTCCTAAAGCAACAAAAATATTTTATTTCTCATATGAAATTGCAGAATGAAGGAGGTGGCGCTTTTGGGGTACATTGCTATTCCATTTGAGAGCAGCTCCTACATACAGTACAAAAATTATCATCTCATGCAAAATGATACATGTATAGTGTTAAGTAATACAAGTTCTGGGCAGTTAAATAGATCAGAAGTGTTCTGCACATTTGACTTCACACACTGTAAATACTTCCATTTATCTCAGTAAGTTTACCATAACAAGGAGAGCAAAGTATGTGTTGAAGTTTCCACAGTGTTATGGCTCTACAACACTACTCCTAAGCCTTACCCAAATAGAAATGACAAAAGTCATTTTTCACCACAGCAGCAAAACTTATAAGCAAGGAAGAAAACATTCTGTCCACTCATTGGGACTATGCAAACATTTTCCAGGTTTATATCTTTGTTTTTAAGGAAAAATAGAAAGCATAAAATCCTGTAGTTATCTCCTCTTTTTGTCTAAAGCATTTTGACTACTCAAGACAATACTTGAGTATGGCTGAATCAGCACTTTACAATGACAGTTGGGGGAGGGAATAGATGGGAGGGAAAGTCAGAGAAGCAGCAATTATATAAAGACTAACCCCAGCTTTGTTATTTCAAATAACCTCGTTTGTCCTTGTCTCAATATTATCAAGAACCAGGAGAGCCATAGCCCTGTGGACAGATGGGAGATGTTAGAAGATGTCTTCAAACAGCAGAACTTGATCAATTATTCTCAGGTGCTCTGGAGATGCAAGAAGGGCTGAGCCTCCTCTCCCTCTTTTATTAGCTTGGGGATGAAGTTCCAGGGGAAAATTTTTGTTCTGAGGAATGAAAAAGCTCTGTTCTGAATTCAGTCTACACTTTTCCACCTCCCCGGTGTAAATCTCTCCCTCCCCAAGCTTAACCAGGGTAACAACTCTTGTTTTTTTATTTTGTTATGTGGCTCCTTATATACCCAGGGTCTCTGTTTCTTGCTGATTTCTCTCTTGTGTGTAAATAAGGCAGTCTCTCCCAACTCGAATACCTACAGCCTAAAATACTTTCTTTATTCATTTATTTTCCCGTTCCTGAATACCTCAGTTTTCTTTCCATAGAGGAGACATTGCATGACCTCACGCTCACAGCCCATCCAGCTGGTGGTGGTGCTCGTTTTCTACCCACACTTTCCAGACACTGGGTGATGCAGCATTGCCACAAGTTAGCACCAAGTTACGGCAAACTAGGTGGTGATGCTGTATAACAGGCTGTAATGAGAAACTCTTTTGCTTGTGACTTTAATAGCCTTTTTATCCCATGTTGTGGAAGTGGGCAGCACGTTAATAAACCATCTTCACTGAAGTATGCATTTAGATATTGACCCTCTTAAGATGTACACTATATGGAAACTATGGTGACTCTACACAGGTACAAGTTATAAATAGTTCATCCCTCTGTCTTAGTCTTCCATGGAAAACGCAATTATTCAAACAGAAAATGCCACATAATAAGTGACTGCCTGAACATCATATTACACAATGTATTTGCATGACACAAACTGCTCATTTGCATAGTTATTGCATAGTAGGCTTTTCAGACCTGAACCACCCAGTCAAAATAAAAAAAATACAAGAAAGTATTAGCCTGTTTGAACATGCTAAAGAAACAGGGGGATCTGAATATATAAAAGAAAGACCGGGAGAACTAATAAGATCCCATTTGAAGGCAAATAGATATCACACGTCTGAGTGGTATAAAGTGAGAAGATGGATGTAACTTTCACAGTTCAATTATTATGCTCTTGTTCTGAATGCTCGATGACAGTTAGAGGGATGTTTTACAAGAATTAAGGAGGAACTGTAGCCAACAAGTATTAAATAATTATTTGGAGACTAACCTGATATTTACCTTTTGTCTTAGTGTAGCAGCTAGCAGCACTGATTAAGTGCTAGCTAGAATAAATACGTCTGGTATAAATCTTGTCAATTTCAAGATTTGCCATGCGGGGAAAAAGAGGAAAAGGACTGTGGATGGAAAGATTAAGTAAGCCTTTTTACACTATTTTTACTAATTGTGGCTTAATTGTTTTTGTTCATTTGCTTTCATTCTCTTTCATGCACATTGGAAATGTGGATCTCCTGTCTTTGGGAAGGAGCATTATGTTTTCAGAATTTAAAAGGCAATATCCAGTCATCCTATAATGCTAATTCTCTCCCTTTTTTCCCTGTCAACACATTTAAAAAAAAAAAGAAAAAAAAAAAAAAGAAAAAAAAAAGTTAAGTTCTATACTATTAAAGGGGACTTGAGGGAGGAAGGCAAGTCTTAGGTTTGGAATGCAAATGTGAGTAACAAGACAGATATTTTACAGCTTCTTGACACGATGTGACTGCACTTTCTGTTTTGTATTAAATGTCACATGATTTAAATCAGCTTTAGGTTTCACAATGTATCTTCCGTTTCCTGTAGAGGATGAAGAAGTATGGTTGCAGAAACGTTGGGGAGGAAAATCTAGTAGAGTTTTGCACTATCAAGAAAATACTGTGGAAAACCAGTTCCCATCATTAGGACCTATTTCTAGACGATGAAAATTGAATTCTAGCCCCTAATCACATTTATTTCAGGATTTTGTTATTTGAATGTGAAAAGCAGATCTGTCATTGTAGTTTCACTTTCTACAGATTACAGGTGAATCCTTAGCATTGTTGATCATGTTTGATAATGATGTCTAAAATGTAGAATTTTTTTCCTTCTCATAGAGATGGAATTTGGTAGGCATGTGCATTTGTGCTACTGATCCAGTGGTTTGTAGCCCAAAGTTTTCATTAGTAAGTTAATATGGGAATTATGAAAGGACGCATGATTTTTCAGAATGCAGATTGTCTGCAGCTAGCTTAATTTTGGATTCCCATGTCTCAAGTGGACCAAAAAAAGGCAAATTAAAAATCAACAGCCAAACGCTGAAAGGCACTTTGAAGATAGAGGTCTAGGAGATCAAGAAAACAATCAGTCTTTGAATTCATCTGGAAAAAATGCTAGAATGTAAATAGCTTTGTTCATCAGACTCATATTTGCTTGGTTTCAATGCTTATTGACAAAAGATGAAAAATATGTAGGGAATGTGTTTAGTACTTTACAGCTTTTTTCCTCAGCCTATCAGATCTATTTATTTCTTGGGTTTTTTTGGTTTTGTTTTTGTTTTTTTTCTCAGACATTCAATTGATTAGAAAGACAAAAAGGGAAAAAACCACTATTTAGAACTTTAGTCATTTTGGTGGTGGGCAATGATATCAATCAGAAGTGTAAGTCCCTAAGGAGCTTGAAGAGATCAAATAATCTGTCCTAATTCTCTGAGGAAAAATAAAGTGTATATCTAACGTTGAGCCTTAGCAACTCACCTAAGTAATGTGGTCCAATACTTAACTACTCTTAGAGAATGTTTTCCAGTTGTTAATCTAGATTTTGTGTTGTGAATTAAGCCATTTTCATTTTTTTTAACTTACAATGCACATGAAGACTATTTGATCATAATCTGCCAATTATGATCACTTCTAAAACCAATTTCATATATCCTTTGTCACTGTTCCTGTTTCTAAACAATTTCTCTCTTAAAATATATTCATAGGTCATGTTTTCTAAAACCTTTACTTTTAAATATGCTTTTATGGGCTTTCTCCAGTTTTCTTAAAACATGGAAAGACTGGATACAGCATTCTGTTTTCAGCTCATCAATGTCAAATAAGAAATGTATTCATGTATGCCTTTTCAAATCACGCTCTTGTTTATACATCTCAGAGTGAAATCTCTCTTTCTTGCAATGTCATATTCCCATGACTTTTTTAGTATGATGCAGTAGTGTCCTAAAACCTCTTCTTCAGTACTGCTTTTATTCTGTTTTTTATTTGCACATTTGATTATGATCTTACTTTTCTAAAAATCACAATCACTTGCCACTTATCCTTATTGAGCTTTATCTTGCTGGTAAGTCTCTGTTCGGAAAAGATCATTTTGTATTCAGCACTTAACCACTTATGTTTGTAACCATTCTGCTTGCTGCAGTCCACAGTTTTCATAACCATTCACTATGTTCCATCTTCCAAAACATGGACAGAAATACTATCTTGACCTTAAAAGATATACTCCAGTAGGTCCTTATTTGATACAGCCATTCATTTTGCAATGAACTACCATTAAGTATTCTCTAGATATGTCTTTGTATACCTTTTTTACAGTAATTTAATTAACATTATGCTTCCTTTTTATCCCATGAGAATGCAATGCAGGTTGGCAACAAACTTTTAAAAATCAATGTATACTACTTATCTGTCTTATGCAACATGCTATGATTGTCAAGAAAATAGGATTTGCCCAACAATTTGTTCCTGACAGATCTACGTTTCTTAGTGCTGTAATTTTGGGGGCTTCTTTTGAATTAAGAAGCAGAAATAAGACTGAGCAGTCTCCCTTTTCCTGAATCTCTGTTTAAAAAAAGGAAAGAATATAGTACCTTTAAACCCATTCTGCAGCATGTATATATATTACCTAATGACCAGATGTACAGGAAAACTTTCAGCAATGAGTAAATGTCCATGACATCATCAGAATCATTTGCTGTAATTTTATCACATATTTTATTCCACTAAACCATATTACAGTGCAGTACGTTACTATTAGTTTGAATAACCTTTTAGATATTTGCAGCTACATGATCATTTACGGTCTGGATTTTGCTGATGACTCATCTCCAGCAGAATCAAAGTAGTACTGAGCTATGCATAATACTTCTGATGCAAAAACTGAGTTGTATAAGCAGAAGAAACAAAACCTCCAGCATTTAAAGACAAAAAAACTAGGCCAGCACCAGTGAAAGACCATTAAGTCATCCACAAGTGAGTAATTTTGACAT
The DNA here is from genome assembly GCF_964195595.1 of Calonectris borealis. Taxonomy (NCBI): domain Eukaryota; kingdom Metazoa; phylum Chordata; class Aves; order Procellariiformes; family Procellariidae; genus Calonectris; species Calonectris borealis. Next base: position 12,267,681 of record NC_134352.1, on the reverse strand, counting down.
TAAAAAAGAAGAAAAAGTAGTTATTTAGATAATTTTTAGCCTGATCCTTCAAAGCAAGATCTTGATGATCATTGTAAGTAAGATAAGGCAAATGCTTTTTGGAAGTGAGATTTGATCTTCATAGCTAGTAATTGCAAGGAGTAATCAGCAAAGTCTAATTCTACTGCTTTGACCCACAATATTGAGCCACTTCCTTACAAATGAATTGTAACAAATAAAAGTAAAAGAAAAATATGAAGAACCGGGTGAAGTTACGTGACAAGCATGAAGGGGTACATATGAAAAAGGAGGTAACTGCCTTTAATGTAATGCTAAGAAAAAAGCATTTTTAATATCCCTTCTCAAGAGTGTATAGATAGTCATCCACTCCCCACCACTGAGCAATTTTAGTAGGTGCATGTTAGAAAAAGATTAACTTTATTTGGAGAAGGAGGAAAATATACTACTTTCATACACCTCTAAACTCCTACCCTTACATGTTAGAGCAGAAGACCATGTGTACCTCTACTGAATCATAATTGCCAGCTGGATTCGTATTATCTTAATTGAATAAAAGAAAAGATTCAAGTTGATAATTAAAATTATGTAGAATATATTTAAAGAATTGCTTTACAAGATCAAAAAAAAAAAATCCGTCTACTACGCATGTGATCTGATTATCTGAAAATTATCTAATTATATATTATACAAACACTCTGGGGTTTATAAGGACTTTTTCAATAAAACAATGTTAGCAACAGCCACTATTTTACTCCACTATGCTGTCAGCAGAAAATATGCTGGCATACTAAAACAGCTATCTTTGTGTAATACATGCTTTTCCCTCAACAAATGAAAACAAATACAGGCTTTTGAAAAAGTAAAATCCATCTTTTAAGTCAATATTCCTATAGCTTTAATACCATGAGAGGATATACTAATTACAGCAAGTTTATAACCATACGTCTCTTTCCTGGAGAAACTTATTGTTATGGTGGAAGTCTAATCTAACTGAATTGACAGTATTTGGGATGATTCACCAGAGAACTTAAAAGGACTTGTTATTTTTGGGTAACAAACAGCATTAAAAATACTGATTACATTTTTGCTTTAGATTGTCTCTTTTACACAAGGTTATTTCTCCTCACATCTACACAGTGCTTCCCTGGCAAGGGTATCAATCACTTCAGGCTCCAGTTACGTATTCCCCACAAATTAGAAGGGGCAAGGGCAAATTGTTATAGCTGAGTTCTCTGATTTGTGACCTTCATTAAACTATCTACCTACTTGTGAACTACTGAAACGCGTCTTAAAAACCAAATGTTTTTCCACTTTTGGAATAGCCACTTGGTTCTAGTTTACATCTGTTAAAACCATACAGTCCACCTAAGTCACTGAACAAGTTTAACCTTATCCACATCTGCCTTCTGCTCTCTCCCAGTCACCTTGCGGTTTTACTCTCTGCCACACCATTAGAAAGGCCCCCAAATTTCAGGGACAAGCAGAGAGGTGCTTCCAATAAAGTGCATGTGCCAAAGACGCCTCCCTTCCCACCTCACCCGGTTCTGCCTTTCCTCTTGACTCCTAGAAAGCTTACTGTCTTAAAACCTGAAAGAAATGAGTCATCTTCTGAGTCCTTATTACTCCTCTTCCTCTTCTTCCTTGCTAGGTCCTGCTGTCAGGTATGTTTAAGTGACAGGCTAAGGCCAAATATATGTGGTTAAATTATCAGGAAGATAGAACTGGTCTCACCTCTCTGCCCTCCATTTAACAAGTCTGAGTGGTAAGTCTTTATGTTTCTGTGCAGGTTTCAAGTTCCTCTTGGCACAAGTACCTTGCAACTTGTTTTTTGTTAAGAAATAAGGTTAACTTTGTCTTAAATTATTACCCAAAGAAGATGGAAAGTTAGCCTTAATGGCCAAAATTAGATAACATAATGGCTTACAAGCCTATACAGTTACCCTGGCTCTTCAGGAATAAATCACAAGGAGTTAAGTGAATGTAGCCAACCCTTCTTTACAAAATAATGCTCTGTGACCTCAGGTTATATGCTCCATTTACATTCCATTTAACTGCATTTTCCACAAAGCTTTCTTAAAAAAAATGCAGATCAAAGGTAAACTGAACTCAGCCTAAACTAAGTATTTCTGATGGAAAAAGGTGGAGCTACAGTATTCTAATCTGACGCCATTAGTCAATCAAAAAACACAGTTTGAAACAGGATTTTCTGCTCCTGTAAAATGTCTTAGTGTGTACTACGGCTTATGTTTTTGTCAAGTGAATAATTCCAAATGTCATTATAAATCCTTTTCACATCAGCGATTAATTTTTGTTTATCTGTGCTCACAAACACATGCTTCTATTGTCTGTTACAGAATGGAGCTTGTGTGTTTTAATGTGAGCTTGACTGTTTATTAAAAATCACAGTGCAGTTCCTTCTACTGCAGAGGAAATGGGGAATTGAAAATAAGCTACTGCAGTTTCAAAGTGGAAGTGTTTTGACCTTTGTGAAGAACTTGACAGCCAAATGGACAGTTTGTTCTGGGACTCAAAGACATGTCACAACAGTGAAACAGACAAGGAACCCCCACCCCAGCTCAGGTACTGCTGGGACAGTGAATTGGGATGGGGGTGTTAAGGTGTTTTCATTAAAGCTGCATCAAGTAAGAGAAACCTATTTCTCTTTGCTGAAAACATCCTAACGACAGTTTACTTCACTGGATTATCAGCAACATGCTGGCTGTGCCACCTGAATTTCAATTTCTTAATTTACAGCAAAGATAAAATAGAATAGAGCTGGATCTCTGCTGCTCTCTACGCTGGGCTGGTCTTATCGAGCGTGAAGTTTGGCGCATTGCAAACCTATTCAAGTCATTATCTGTTGAGGACCTCTTGAGCCATCACCATCTCTGCAATGTGCTGATAAGACAGCTGTTTCTGTAGCTGCAGTGTCTCTCTGGGCCTCAGTCTTCTTTCAGTGCAAACTACAGCTTTGTCACTGTGCCCTGATGCTGTCACTTTCTCTGTTGTGCAAGCGTTTGATCCAAGCACAAAAGAGGTTGATGGCAGTGATTGACTGGCAGGTGACACAGTCCTATTATTTTACAATTAAACGTGCATTACACACCACTGGAAATACAAATCCACTATAAAAGAAGCTATCTAAGCTGTGGTGCAGCAGAGATCTGCCTTTGCCTGGTCACAGTAGGAAACAAGCAAAGATACAATAATTTGAATAAATGGACAGCTTCTTTCAGGTACTATATTTATCTGGGTTAAGGTTCCACAGTTTGTAGAAAATCTGAGCAGTTGTGGTTACCTTGTGTGGAACTGAGTTTTAAGATACCTTTTTAGTCTCAGTCGAAAACAGTGAAACATTCCCCTTTCCTCTCTCCCCATCCAAATGCTAACCTCTTTTTGAAAAATAGTTTCTATTAATATTCAGACATTGAATAATAGAATAGAGAATATAGCAGCCTCAGTTGCAGTGTTCATACTACTGTAGTTTTATACAATATCTATATCTTATGACCACAGAGAGGCTTAGAGAAGAAGGAGGTAAAACCACCATGCACCTACACCGATGTGCAGAGTCCATGCAAGTATGTTTTGCACCAGCAAGTGTCTGTCTGAAGACTTGATCTGAAGCCTTCATGTCTATTATCGTTTATTTGTCAAAGTAACGGGAACAAACATAAGCTTGCACTGTAAAAACGACCCGTGGGTGCAGACACAGACACACACACAGACGTACCCGTGTGAGCGTACAGTTTCACACACGAACTCGGCCGGGCAGGAACCGCTTGTGTGGAGTGCCCTCGGGAGAGCTAAGCCCACGGACACCTCACATACCTTTTTCCGGGGGGGGGAAAGGGGGGGAGCCCCATTTGGCGCGGTGCCCTCGGTGCTGCAGCGCCCGCAAGCCAGCCGGCCCCCGGCAGCGAGCCCCCGCCTCCGCCGCAGCGCCCGCCGGCAGCCGCGGGCCGGGCCGGGCCGGGCCGCGCCGTCGGGCCGCGCCGCTGTCCGTGGTGCTGATGCGGCCGGTCGCTGCCGGCCCATCCCCTCCCGCGGGGAGCCGCCGCCTGCAGCCTGCGGCGAAGCGGTGCTTTCCTTGGTTTCTTCTTTTTCCTTCTTTCCCCCCCGTCCCTCGCTTTATGCTGGTTGTTAAACCTCTTTCCGCCAGCGCGTTGCAGTTGCCGCTTTCGCTGCCGTCCCTTGACCTCCCGGTCCCGGTCGGAGAGTTCAGCATGTCTAAACAAGCAGTCCACTTTCCTCCTCCTGCAGCTTTCCCATGTCCAAAGAGTCTTTAATAAGCCATACACGTTTTAGCTTACGGCTATGTCCGGACAGCCAGCTACCACTAATCGTAAAGACTTCTTTCCAGGCATATTACCCAAGCGAAGGGGAACTTTGCAGAAAAACGTGTTTTTCCTGGGAGAGGGGAGAATTTAGCTTTCCTTCTTCTGCCGTTGCCGGCACCAAGGGCCTCTGGAAACACACCAGAGACGAGAAGGGCTGGTGACAAGACAATTCACTTTAACAGCTATTTTCTGCCTAATTACACTTTAGCACCATGTATCAACAAACATGACAGACGTGAGTGTGTTATTGGTAGAGATATTAAGCCTCGAAAGAAAATGCATAAAATTTGGGTTTTGTCGCTAAAACCTGGTCACTTATTACAGCTGAAGGATTGTTCCTTTTGGGAGGGAGCAGGTGGGGAGATGAAATCGGAATCCTCAGTATCAGACCTGACAGGGAAGCTGCTGCGAGCAGAGTACTTTAATTTCCTGAAAGTTGAGAAAGACACACTTCTGGTTTCTAACATCATACATTTTGGCTTCCCCTTTAAGCCAAATTTCCTTAGTTCTAGGAACAGCTGTGTATTCATACGATTTTTTTTGGGGGGAGGGGGTCAATGCATTGAATTACTTAGGAATTTTAGACAGCTTATTTATTTTCTTCCTTTCTTCCTTTCTTTTTCTTTTTCTCTTCTCATGCATTGGTGATGTTCTGCTAAAGAACACTGTTGTTTGCTTAAACACATTCAGCTGGATGAGGTGAGAAAGTAATGAGCAACTAAATCTAGTAATTCCAAAGACGACAACATAGTGCATAGGTTTTGTACATGGTCTGTACTCTAACCCATGTTTCAAAACTCAGCCTAGAACAGTCACTTTTTTTTTTCAAAAGATGTGTACGAAACTTGTTGATGTATGCACCCACAGCATAAAGAACACGAGCAAGTTCATTGTTAATTGTGGTATCATTAGGAGACTTTCAAAAGCAGTTTTGCTGTATCAAAGGGTGAAAGTTGCCATAATTAGACAAGACTGAGCATCAGACATAAGCTGAGCACCAGTGTAATACTGGTGCTAATACTAACAGATACTAATCTCTAATACTAACAGATTCTCTAATACTAACAGATTCTAATACTCTATATATTTCTCTAATACTAACAGATACGGCTGAGAGCACATTTTACACATGCAATTCCACAAACTGTGTGTGAATAGACATCACTTCATGTAGGATTTTTGTATAAGCAGTTTTGAGGGAGTAGCCACCCCCACCCCGTCCTTTATTCAGTCCTTAGAGCCACCAGCTTGGCACTTGTTCCACCAGAGAGTTACTCCCTTTTTCGGAGTGCTGCTGATTCAAAACGTTGGTGATAGATTGTAAATAATCAGCTAAAGACCGTGTGTTCTAGAAAAACATCAAACACATTCGGCATATAACTAATTACATAAAATATAAAATCAGGCCCTGTAAAACACTCAGTTATTGTCACAGTGGTAGGACAGGGAGATTATAGGAAACAGACGATACATAAACAAGCATGTTTTCTCCTTCATTGTATTAATCATTTATAAACACTCAAGGACACTCTCAAGAAACGCTATTTTATGTCTCTATTTGAAATCACATGCCTCTTTATTTTTGTGCCTTGCTACATGCAAATACCAGAATATTCTAAATAAGCATTTCCTTTCTGGAGGGTGTAAGTGCTTTGCTATTGGAAATACATTATATACACTTGTGTGTTCTGTGTCAGAAAAGACACAAAAGAAAAGTCATGCCTAGGAAGCACTTCGGATTCTAGAAAGAAATTACGATCAAGTGCAATGAAGGTCAAGCAGTATAAGGAATAAAAGGAATGTTTCTGAATACCATGCAGAATTTTTTTCTTCCGTACACCACCACCTTTTTCTCTGCGAACATTCTCATCTGGGCAAGGCATAGGAATCGACTGGATAATGATTAAAAGCTCTTTTTTTCCTCCTTCCTTCCTTCCTTTCTTCCTCTCTCCCTCCTTCCCTTCCCTCCTTCCTTTTTCTTTTCCTTCCTTCCTTCCTTCCCTCCTTCCCTTTCTCCCTCCCTCCATCCCTCCCGCCCCTCTTTCCCTTCCTTCTTTCCCCCCAGAATGTTTGTTACGAGAAATATCACTCATTAATACGGCCACTCTCAGAAGGGCAAATCGCAAAAGCCATCCCCAGGCAGCAATACAAACTTTACATGCGCGGTGCCAACACACGTATGGCCAGAACTGCGTGAAGCGGGCAAAAAAAAAAAAAAAGAAAAGAAAAAAAAAAAAAAGACAAAGAAAAAAAGGGAAAAAAAAAAAAAAAAAAGAAAAGAGGAAAAAAAGAGAAGGCTGCTTTCCCGGCGGCTCTTCACGCGAAGGAATGGTGCACCGAACGCCGCCCCGGGCCGTGCCGTGACGCACCGCCCCGCTCCCACGTGGCTGGCCGAGGAGACACCAGCCGCCGCTTCCCCCGGCAGCTGTCCGCGCTGCCGGAGCAGTGCCCCGCCGCCCTGCGGCGCGGCGTGGGGAGGCAGGCGCGGGGCCGCCGCGCTGTGCCGAGGAGACACGCGTGGCCATGGCCGGGCCCGCCCGCAGACCCCCGCCAGGCCCGCCCGCGCCCGCGGAGGCGGCCCCGCGCGCCGCAACGCAGCCTGAAACGCGGCGCCATGGGGCCTGCCAGAGTGGCGGCGCCCGCGGCCAATGGGCGGCCGTCGCCTCGCCGGGGGCGGGGAGAGTGGGCGGTGGCCGGGCCAATGGGGGCGCGCGGCGCCGCCAGCGGATTGCGTTGCGCCGGGGTGCGGAGACGCTGCCGCGCGTGGCGCCGGGGTAGGCGCGGGGCGGCCGCCGGGCGGGGGTGGGGGGTGGGGGCGCAGCCGCCCGCGGACACACGCCCCCCGCGCGCACCCCACGGCCGCGCCGCCGGGCGCGGCACGCAGACGCACGCACCCCGGCGCGGCGCGGCGCGGCGCGGCGGCAGGCAGGGAGCCGGGCGGCGGGGCTGCTATAAATCTGCGGAGCGGTCCGCCTCCCTGCAAGGCACGGCACGGCACGGCGCGGCTCCGCACCGCACCGCACCGCACGGCGTCCTCCCCCCGCGGCCCCGCGCGCGCTCCGCGATGCAGCAGCTGACTCCGGCGGCGAGCCGCTAGGAAGGGACCGGCAGGCAGGGAGGGAGCGAGAGAGAGAGAGACCGTCTTTTAAATCGCCCTTCCATCCCTCTTCTCTTTGTTCCTTTATTTCTCCCTCCCTCCCCTCTTTTTGTTCGACTGGGTTGCGAAAGGAGGGTAGTCTTGTCACTCTCTCTCTTTTTGAGTTCTCCCTTTTTTATTTTTTAATTTTCCTTTTTTTTTCCTTTTGATTTTTTTTTTTCCCCAGTGTTGGACTGTTGGGGGAGGGGGGGGAGAGGATTTTTTGTTTTGTTTTTGCTTTTGGGTTTTTTTTTTTTTTTGCTTCCTTTTAGAACTGTCCCCAATTTAGCTCTTGTGTGTTGTCTTGAGAGAACTATCCATCTGCCTCTTACTCCTCTTTATTGGGAGAACTGCACCGTTACTTTTTTTTTTAAGCCGAGGAGAGGAAGGTAAGTTGTGGCTTGATTCTTTCCGTCATTGTACGTGTGCGGTGGGGTCCACGCGAACGCCTGAGGTGCATGCCGTGTAGAATTACGTTGATTACCTATGTTTGCTCCGCATTAACACCATTCGTGCCGGCGGCATTGACTGAGGCAGTTCGTGCATATCGCAGCGTGCCCGCCGAGCAGAGTTGCTGGAAGTGTTTGCAGCGTGGGGAAGGCAGCCGCCGAAGCCGGTGGACCACGCCGCGCCCACGCAGGAAGGCGTGCGCATCCCTACCTGTCCTGGCCCAGCTGCAAAGTTCCCCACGCCGCCGCGCCCGCCCCGATCCGCTCCACGTCTCCTTGCGGGGAGTGTCCGAGGGGACGAACCCGCACCCGCGGGCGGAGGGCGGCGTATCGCTTTGAGGAGATAAACCTGCCTTTGCAGATTAGCCGGGATAAGACCCCCCGCGCCTAATTGCATTAGCCGCACGGCCTTTCGTGGCTTTCCTGTGGGGCTGGGAGGAGGTGGCGAGTCACGGCGCACAAAGACGTGGCCGGCCGGAGCAAGAGCGCGCAGCGCGTACCGTCAGCGGGTGCGGAGAGCGGGCGGCGGGGTGAGGAGAGCCGGTGAGCTCTCCCTGGGAGAAGTTGATGACCGTCGCGGGGGGGCCGTGTCTTTTCGTGGGGATGATTAACCCGCTGCGGGAGGAGGCGCGTCCCTTTGTTCGGGGCGTCGGGGCGCTGCGCGGTGCTGCGCGGCGATGCACGGGCGGCGTAGGCGGGGCGGCGTGCGCGGTGCTTGCGCGGCGGCCCTGATCTCTGTCCGTGGTCCTACCGGGGCGGCGGGGGACGCGGCGAGCGGTCCCGGGTGCGCTCGGGGGAAGTTTGCAGCCGGCGACCGCGGCGAGGATCCGAGCGGGGCTCCAGGCAAGGGGACGGACGGGCCGTCCCGTCCTCGGGAGCGTCTCCCGTCCTCTTGCCCTCCGTCCCCGCGGCGATGGGAGGGTCCGGACAGCAGGAGGAGGAGGAGGAGGAAGAGGAGGAGAAGGAGGCGGCGGCCGTGCTAAACGCTGGCGCTGCAGCGTGTGCTCCCGGCAAGGACCGGCCTCGGGCACTGCCATTGTTGTTTAATTTATGCCCAGCACGTTGCTTCCTACCCACCTATTTCACATAAGAAAATAATCAATGTGGGAGCTATACAAGCGGAACAAATTGGTAGTTGGACGTGTTCCGTCAACTCGTTTCCAAGGACCGGTGGTGATGCCGGCGTTGAGACTGTTTATTTTGACTAGTCCTTGCGTGTTGCAGCGCCAGGAGGGCGGAGGGCGCACCAAGCCGTGCGGCCGCCCGGGGATGGGACCCCCCCCACGCGGTGACACCCCATAGAGGCGCTCCCCGCGGGACGAGCAGCGGCGGGCCCGAAGGAGCAGAGCCGCTCTTTCTCGGGGAAGGAGGGCGGGGGCGTCCCCGGGAAACGGGACGGTGCTGTCGCAGCGGCTAGTGCCCGCCGCGGGGGCTCCGAGCCAGCACGGCTGCCCGGAGGGGTCCGCAGAGCGCTTGCTACCGCTGCGCCTCGTCGGACGGGCGGCTCGGGGGTTCGTCCGGCCCGCCGGTCCGGTTTCGGAGAGGAGGCAGCACAGGACCTCCAGGGCTGGGCGCTTTGCAGGGAAAGGCGGCAAGCCGGGGAGATGAGCCAGCACTGCGGGGGCCCTGCCCGCGACGCCGCCCCTGCCCCCGCCAGGGAGGCGACGCCTGAACACCGACGGGAACGGGAAAGGCAAGCGCCCGCCCCCGCCCCATCCTGCTCGGTGCCGCCCGCTGCCGCGCTCCCCCCCCCTCCCCGCCCCAGCCGGCCTCCCAGCCGCCCGCAGGTGCTCGGCGGCGGCCGCGGGGCGGGGCCCGTCCGGCCTCACCGCTGCGGCGGGGAGCGGGGCGGCCGCCGCGGGGTTCCGGCTGGGCCCGGGGGCGCGGCCCCGCGGGCGAGGGGCTTCTTGAGTGGCCGCCGGCGGCGTCACTCAGGCGGCGGCCGCGGGGGCGGGGGCCTTTATCAGCCCGCCACCGCCCCATTGCCCCCTCCTTCCGGCGGGGTGGCTCTGGCTCGAGGGGGTGGCGGTGGCACCGGCACGACCAGAGACAGCGGGTGAGGCGGCCGCGGGGCGCCGCGCAGCCCCCTCGGGGCAGCGGGCCCCCCCCCTCTGCTCCCTACCCCGGGCGGCGGCAGCGGCAGCGGCCACACTCCGCGGGACCTGCCGCCGGCGCCCCCCGCTCCCCCGGGGCAGCGGGCGGAGGCAGCGGGGGTCCTGGGTTAATAAAAGGAGGGTGGGTCGAGGGAGCTGGGAAGGGCGCGGGGGGGGTTGCGGGGGAGCCGTCGGTGCGGTCCCGGCAAAGGTCCTCCACGGGGCACGCGTGGAGGAGAAGCGGACCCGGAGCGGGGCTGCAGCCCGCGCGGGGAGTAAGGGAGGAGGGGCGGCCTGGGCGGGGGGAGGCTGAGTTAGGGGCTGCCGGTGCCTGACCAGGGCCCCCCTGAAAAGGGGTGAGAACCGGCGTGTGCGAAGACCTTCCCCCTCCCCGGTTGTTGCAGGTGACCGGCGGCTCTCCGCTGGTGTCGGCTTGTTGCACTCCCAGCTGCAAACTCCGAGGTGTTTGCGGCGTTACATCAAGAGTTGCTGGCTGTTTTTTTTTTTTTTTTCCTCCGAACGGCTTCTCTCTCTTCCCCTTCCCCCTTTCTGGTGCTAGATGGGCTTCATCGCTTTTTGTTTTACCCTTTAGGATTTTCTGAATGTCTCTCCTGCCCCCTCCCCCATTTCTCATGTGGCGCTAATTGGGCGAGTTTAGCACCTGTTCTCCTGACAAAACATTGCTCAATAAACCCTTTGTTTTGTCTGCAACGTCCCTCTGAATGACTTTCTCCCCCACCTATTCCCTTAGCGTGGCCCTACCACTCGAGCGTGGCTCCCATTCTTCCCGCAAGCTGCACCTCTCTTTCCCTCTTGTTTAGGTCTGACCTTGCGCTAACCGGATTGCTTATGTCTACAATGGTGCATCTGCCGCCTCCTGCCCGCGCCGTCCTGTCTGGCGGGGGAGCTGCCGCCGCCTCAGCCCCGGGGCAGCGCTTGGGCACGGGTGAAGCGGCGCGGGGGCCGTCGCTTGCTGCGGAGGGGTGCTGCGCCTCCCGGGGCGGCTGCAGGCTGCGCCCAGCGTGCGGGGACCCGGCGGCGGAGCAGCGCCCGCGGGTAGGGTCGGCGGGGCTGCGGGGCTCCGTGGCCGGGGGCAGCACTCGCTGCGGTGGAGGGAGGCGCGGTAGCACCGGGCCGAACACGCGGTCCCGACCCGTCTGCGGCGGCTGCCCGGGGAGGTCCCGCCATGCCAGTCGGCGCTGCCGGGGCCGGGGCTCGCCGCGCTGGAGAAGGGAGCCCAGGGGGTGGGGGCTCGGCTGGGTGCACGGCTGGTTTGTCATCTGTTCTGCGTTGTTTCGGGGGTTGCTTCATGCTTACGAGGCAGGGCCTCACGCCGGCTTGGCGTCGGACTGAGGGATCGCCCGGTCACCTCTGATGGTTGCAGGGGCTTTTCCTAGGTTGTGTGTATTGCCCGCCTTCTCCGTGCGACCAGCCGCGGGAAGGTGAGGTCTCCTCGTTCTTGCGTGGAGCGCATGGGGGTGAGGTGGCTTTGTTTCGTCTGCACAGCGCTGGGGGTGAGGTAGCGAGTCCGAGCGGCGAGGCAGCGCAGTATCCCTCTCGCCTCTGTAATCCCCTGCGTACATCCCTTTAAATACAGGTATGATTTGTTGGAATAGTAAAAATGATCTTTATTTTAAAAAGGAAAAAAAACCCGACAAACCGCAAGACAATACCCAACAAAAACTAAATAAAGTAGTCTTACTGTAGTTGATTTAATTGAAGTCTGTAAGACTAAAATATGTTGCTATATTTATGGAGTTTTGAAGACAACTTTGGTCATACGGTTTAGTAGCTACATAGGACTTCAGTGTCTGGTTTTCCTACCAGTGAAATTTGATAAATGCCGATTAATTGAGTATTTCACAACATATGTGTTTGTATTTTCTCGAAAGGTAAAAGGTTCCTGTTTTTTTGTGCTAAAAAACTCCATGCCATTTGATTTTGTTATTTATCTCTGCCTTGGTGGCCAATGTTAAATTAAACGGAGGGAGTCCGGAAAATATTCCAGTGAGGGGGAACCTGTTCTGTTGAGGAAACAGACACCAGGGTATTAGCTAGAGCTTCAGTTTTGCATTTTTCCTTTTAATTTATGGATTCTGAATCCTGAAATTACATTCAGTTTTCATCCTCCCTCTCTTCCCTGGCCTTTTGGAAACGTTGTATTGGTGGTGATAGTTTTGAGAGTGGAGTTTGAATCTGTTTTATAGCTATTATGCATAAATCATGTTGTTTGCAAATACAGAATTGGTAATTCTACATACTATTTAAAAGTGGATATTACTTAATCAGAGAGAAATGTAGATATTTGAAGTTTTTGCTGTGATATATTGAGGGCATTTGCAACTATAGACATGTACAAATGACCTTGAAACTGCTAAGGAATTTTATCACACTTACTAAAATCTGACAAAGCACATCTTTAACACCCCATTCAAATGTCGTATGGCTGTACCTGAACTGATATTTCCGCTCAGCCATAGCTGTCTTAATTTTGTATGTTTTTATTCTGGTGGAGTTCTTGATCCTTTCTGTATGCAGTAGAGATTTTTAATTGCTGTAGTCTTTGCGACGGATACCTCTTTGATATGTTCATATTTGCATAAATTTCTTCCTATTATTGGCCTAATCATACTAGTATAATATTTCTGCATGTAAATTTATTGTGACTTTTCCCATACTCATGTGAACATCAATTTTCATTCTTCTCCCTGGATTCATTTTAAACGCTGTTTTTCAGTGAGAAAGAAAATCCTTTTATCGGGGTGGTTTTTGTTGTCATTGATTTATTTATAGCCTCTTCAAAAATTGTGAACTACCATACTTCAGACTGAGCTGGGTGATCCAGGTGTAGTGAGTTGAAACTGTTCTAAACAGCTGCTAGATCTGGGGTATCTGCTTTAAAAAAAAAAAAAAAGGAGGAAAAGGCTTTCAGGTTATTTCCCAGGTTTCTGGATGGCAATATTCAAACTACAGTGAAGCCCCAGCCTGAATTGTCTTAAAGCCCCTGTAATGCTAAGCTAGATTTTTGGGGAGACAAAGCTAAGCTTGCTTTATTTGGGGACTAAGTAGGAAATAGATGACGTGTGATCTAGTGTTCTAAAAGCCCAAGGAATACTTCAGCTTTTCTGTGTTTCTTAAAATAAGTCAATGCCATTGCAGAGGTGGACTTTGCAGGTAAAAATAGTACAAGGATGCAAGCACAAGCTCCTTCCTAGTAACAGTGATGTTCAAATACTACTTTTATAGCTAAAGCTCTTGCTGTTTCACAACGTGGTGGCTTTTGATTATATTTGTTGCCACTGATGTTCTTCATAGCAATAAAACAATAAAATTGTTACCTAATTGATAAACTCAATTTGTGATGAATATACATTTCAGTCTTGCTTTAAAGCCATCTTTGCTTTTGCTGTAATGCTTTTCTAATAGATGCTAATATCTACAAAGGGTGGTGAATGTTACCAGCTGTTGCTAAGACTTTAAAAGTGAGAGAACGTTGCCTTTGTGCACAGAGCTTCTTTTCCTGACAGTGCCCAAATCAATTGAAAAATCGCAATACTGTCCAGCAGGATTAGCTGATGGTGCTTTGGGTTTTGACATCTGTAGTTCTAATTCTGAAGGAAGCTACTACATGTTTTTTGGTCTGTTGCCTGTGTAAATCTACTTAATTTCACTTACTCAGAAGGATTAGTTCTGGAGAAGCTGGTATAACAGAGTTAGAATTCATAGCTTTCAGCTACTACAACCGGTGGGCCAGATCAAGATGTTTTGTTGCCTAATCCTTGTTGTTGAAATTTAAAAAGTCATCTTGAGTTTCTGGTGGCAAAATAACACAAAGAGGCAGGCTCCTTGATTGATTCCCACTGAGGTTCGGAGAAACTGCCAGTATTGAGCAAGCTGCTTTTGCCCAGTAGGCATTGCTGTTGATTCCTAGCATCTAGTACTTTGCCACTGAGCAACTAAATATCATGCTAAATGTGACAGAAGCTGTGCTTAGAGAACAGCTAATTGTTGGTCTTCCTGGTATTTGGAAGTGCTTGCTGTTTCGCGTAGACTTTTTGGCATACAGCTCAGCAGAAAATACACCTTGGAAAGATGACCTCAGTGAAACACTTGGCTTTAGTAGTCAGTGTTTCTGTAGGGAGTGCAGTTTCTCAGTTTTAAAATGAAGTGAAATAGTTACAAACAGCTTATGGCAGAAATCTTAAGAAAAGTATGCTTTCTCAGAAACTTACTTAAAAATTCTAAACCCACATCAAGTTTTTGAAATAGCTCACAATCTAAATCTGACTTTGCTGGCAAAATATCTGGAGTTCTAGGAATAGTAATTATATAATGACAAAAATTGTAATAGGAAGGTCTTACTTGCATACATTTGAAAAATGCAAATTGCGAACAAGCTAAAGCTTTCCAGATGGAGCTTAAACTAGTGTCACACTGTTTTCTATTCTGTTCGAGCCGCTGTTCCTCGTGGTACTCTAGTACTTAAGCAACAGGGGTTTTCATTTGTTTTGATAGTCATAGTAAGCCTGGACAGAATGCGGGTTTGGAAAAAGCTATTGTTCCCTAATAGAAAGTTGGGATGAGTGTTAGGTGTTCAAATGTCTTAGCAATGCTTCATTATTGCGAGTGCACTAGCCTGGGATCAGAATGAGAATCATTCTAGGCAGTTCTAGGCTTCACTTCAAAAAACACTTGTGGTGCTGATTCTCCATTCCCTCATACGGTCCTGACATCGCTGGTGACTCAGATGGTGCTGCTGCTGATGAGAAACTGCGCAAAAGATGCTTAGGCTAGATGAGGCTGTAAGGCGTTGCAAGAATGAGTATCTTGGTTTGCTGTGTTTAGCAAAAATCAGGTATATCCCAGTAAACCTGCAATGGCTGACCAAATGACTCAGAAGCTAGAAAATACTAAAGTGCTGAGGACACTGTAGGGTGGTCTTAAGGACTCCAGACACTTTCTCTGGTCTTCAGCTGAGTGTAGAGTAGATGTAGAAAAGGTTATAGGCTGGACAGTTACTGAATTGCTAGAGCATAATGTAAAGCATGTATGTGCAGTTTCTTGAATAGGGAAAACTTAAACATTCAAATGCGTTGTAAAACAGTCTACACAGAGATAGGAAGGGCTGTTCAAGGTGTCCTGGAATATTCACTGTGATGTATCCAGCAGCCTTTCTGTAGGTCTGTGCTGGCTGCATTTGCTTTCAGACTCCTCCGAGTGAGTTTAACTGAATAAACTTACGTATTTTTGTGGAATGAAACTGCCCTTGCATGATTGCTGGAGTACTGATGTTCTTCTATAAGTCAAATCTTAATGACAGAAATGAAATTAGTAGGATTTGTTTTACAGAATATATGAACAGAGTTAATTTCTGGGAAATTCAAATAAATATTTGTAGACAAATGCCTTAGTCACTTTAGTGTATAAGGGTTGAGAGAAGGAGATTCAGCTATGGAAATGGAAAAGTAATATAAATTTAACTTCTCTATCAGTAGCGTCCCTCCTTCTTACCCTGCTGATAATATTTTTCAATACTGTTCTTATATATTTTTTCAGAAGTAGAATTGGTCAGAAGTGGTAGTTGGAGTCATCTTCCCTGTGGCTTTTCTTTAGTTGCCTGTTGTTTCTTATTGTATTGATTTGCTGAAGATTTCTGCCATATTACTGAAGTGAGGTAGGAGAGGAGGCAGGAGAAGAAAACAGGCAGATACTCCTTACGCCATTTCCACCTGGCTGAATTGCCAGGATAAGGTAGTGGTTCCAGTGGGTTCTGCAAATATTCAGATATCAAATACCTACATGCCACGGGGCTCAAACATGTGAAAAGGGGCCCTTAGGCTGGCCTTGTCTTTAATTTCAAGGTGAGTAGTGGATACATTCCAAGCATTACCATTCATAGTATCTAAATTGAGTTTGGTAGGGAAAAATGTGTGGTTTTGAAAGTCTTGAATCTAGAGCTGTGTCTCTCTGTATACTGAGATTTGGACAGTCAACCTTTGTGTGCAGGGGGCTGCAGGCATTTGTTTCTAGGTAATGACATGGGAAGCTTGCTGTTAATATACCTTAATGTAGATAAAATCAGCTAAGGATTTCATGGTTATGTCTGTTGTTAATAATGGAACTGTAAAGTGCCTTCAAGAAATGGAGTTCCGTGTTTTAGGCTTGCCGCAATGAATATCAAAAATGAGAAATTAAATACCTAAGTACCAGAAAAAGGGCAAGGGTTTGCCTGCCTAGTGTTTATACTTGGCCTTGTGAGCTTGGCACTTTTTGTTTTGTAAATGTTTGCAGCATGTGATTTTAGCTTCAGTACCAAAGTGGAGTGCTCCTCCACTTCTTATCTGTGATTAACTTCAATATTTTCAGGGTATCTGTGAATGCATTCTTGAAGTTATATCTTCTCCCTTACATGCTGCAGAAACAGCTATGCCTGGACTTAAGCAGCACCTTTGGAGAAGAGTATGCTGAATGGCCAAGTAGCTTTTGATAGGTCATGGAGCCAGTGGGGCACAAATGCACTTGTTTACCTACAAAAATAGTTAAGGTTCCTGCCACACTGCTCCAGGTGACCCTGTGAGAAGTGCATGCAAGGTGGGGAGCTCTGGTCTAGCAAAGGGCTGTTTCTGATGAGGAAGCTGGGTGCAGGAAGAAGTAGGTATTGTGGCTGTCATGGCAGAGGGAAAGATTGTTAGGGGGTGTTTGGACTTCGGAATTTGCTTTGAGCATATACATGCATAGCCATTGTGCTGAAATGGGTAATATGTCACAAGAATGCCTTCACTATGTTCCTATTTTATTTTTGTAATGGAGTCTTTGTTTCAGTGCTGTCCATTTTGTTCGTCCTCTTGAAATGCCGGAAAACTAATGCTCTGACCTCTGTTTTTACTCGTCCGTTAGCATTAAATTTCATGTGCGTCAACCCAGTTTAAAGGCAGAGCAAGAGCTTGGGATTTACTTTTTCTGTATCTAATGTTCATCTCCAGTCTTTAACCAGCAAACATAGCTAGTTAAAGGTAAGAGGTGAACACTATTGCTTGCATGTCATAGTTGATTTAAGAAGAGCTTTTAAATCTTCTAAATTTAAATCTTAAAATTCTAATACCTGTGATAATTGTAATTAAAGATATTATTTTTATCTCTAGTAACATGCTTAAAAAACTTGTCAGACTTCCTGCTGTGGTTCCTTTCTACCCAAATATGCATTAGAAGCTGCTTTCTGTTTCCAAAAGAGGGACAACTAAAGTTGTAACTCTAAAATGTACTGCATGCATGCAGTAGTGAAGAAATTAGTTTATTAATGAGTTTAACTTTTTCATTTTGATGTGCTTACACCTTGAGCTATAACCCGAAATTGAGTTCCTGACCTAAAACTGCTGTTGCTAATCTGGCCAGAGCACCCATTCTGAAAGGTACTGGAAAATTGCTGGCAAAGAGAAGTGCATAAAGTGAGGAAGACTTCAGAAGCTGCTTCTGCATTCAGATAGCTAAACTGTGAAACTTGGCATAGCAATAGGACTTGCCTTGGACTGCATCCATGGCTGAGATGTTGGTAGGCAAGATGAGAATTACAGCTTCATTAACCAACTGAGAGCTGAGTGTTTTTCTGTAACAGTTGAGCAAACTGAAAGAAAATTAAATGGAGTCATGCTTGTCTTTTGATAAAGGCTATTTTTGTAAGGAGAGTGGTTCTTGTAGTGAAATTCCGCTGAACCAGAGTGCAGCTGAAGGATATAAAACTAGCCATCCTGATGGCGACTGAGGCTTTTTTTGTATACAGCTCTGATGATCAAGGATCTCTTCTCTGCTGAAATTATAACTGGGCTGTAGGTTTACCTTTTTTGTGTGGAATATTTCTTGCACAACTCAATGTTTATGAAATGGTTACTCCTTCCACATCTAGTGGAATTCTTGTGGAAGATGTTCTTGCCAATGGCAGATGATATTTAAAGGTCACTTCCAACCCAAACCATTCTGTGAATCTATGATAAAGTGTCTGTAAGGGGGGCTTTCTTTTGGAGTCGGGTAACATTAGGAGAAATGTAGATTCCATTATTAATTTTTGGGTTTGATAATCTACTCTTTCAGAAATAGCTATTACAAAAGGAGTAGATACTGTAGACTTTTGCTGTGGCAAAAGTACAACCTGTTTTTCTTTTGCGAATATGGCCCTTTTTGATCTTTAGAAATACTGCATATGTGTAACCAGGTGAAGTAAGGATTACCTGTTTTGAAACACATTTAGATGTTTTGAAACAAGGGATGTCAATGTTCCTTAAGAAATGCTGAGTCAAGTTGCCCGTCTTTGGTGTGAATTGCATAGAATGATCAAATGCACCAAGTTTCCTGTTTGAAGCAATGCATAAGAACAGAAAATGAGTTGATAGTTTTTTTAAGAACAGTTTCCTTTTCTGACTTAAATTAACGGTACAGTATCAGATTTAACTTACACTTCTGTGTATCAGTCTCACATAATCTTGGTATGTACTGTCAGAGTGCGCAAAATCAGGGACCTAATTTTAGTGGCTGTTCCTAGTACTTGCTCAAATACTCTAGTACTGAAAATTAATGACCATAATTGTAACTGTCCTCCTGTTTGTTAAATTGGGTTGACTTGCCCTTTTAAAAACTGATTTATATATCTTTTCGTGATTTGCTTACCTAAGAAGGCTGTGCTGCTTTTATCTGTATACATCTGAAAACTCTCGCTATTAGGAAGAGCTGTAGGCATGTGATTTTAATCATATGTTTAGTCCAAATTAAGATAACTGTGAGTAAATTCCCATCAAATGCAGTACATGTATGCAGGATTTTCCACTGACCTACATAAATGGATATGAAATGGTACACTCAGGTACAGTATGATGTAGACAACATCTAATACTATCCCGGCAGCTTTGAACACTTGATTGCGGATGGTAGGTGTTTGTCATGTGTAATGTGTATGGACTGAAGGATTATTTAATCCTCAGTAGAAAAATACTGAAGTTGTACAACAGGATTTATATGGGAATAGGAGCATTAATATCTTGAAACATAAAAGTATTTGAAGTATTGTGGATGTAGCAAAGAGGTGAAGATGCCTTTCATATTCAAATGCAAGATGAATAGTTTGAGCAGTGTCTGTGATGCAAATTTGAGAACTTGTAAAGCTGATCAGTCTCTTGGGACATCTGTTAAGGTATGCCTGACTCCATGTAACTTGTAGTGCTCTTTAAAAATGCAGCAGGCAGTGGGTATAGCTCATGAGTCCTTAGCTTCCAGATGTGCCCTTCCTTCTGGTACGTGTCAGTTCTGTTTTTTCTTTCTGACCTGAGGAAGATGATGAGCTTACTTGCATGCTTACAACACTACAATCTTAAGTCAGTGACAACCTCCAAATCAAAACTTTGGTGACATAATCATGCTTTCATGCTAAACATCTAAAAAAGTTTGCTTGAAGGCTTATGCTACTTGGTCTACTTACTACAGAGGTTCTCAAAGAGGTTTGCCCTGCTTTGACTTGAAGGTGGATGGGCAAACATGGAAGATTTTTTTTTCTTAATCCTAGATGGTAATTTTTTTGTAGTTCCTAAGTTTGGCCAGGGAAGTTACACACTATATCTCTTAACTTGAAGAGTTATTTTTCACAGCTTCTTGAACCAAAAGAAGTGTCAGACCAGGCTTTCTGCTACTGGCTCAAAAAAAGTGTTCCTTGAAGAGCAGTTTCCCACAGGTGGCTCTTCTGTACCAGGTAACCTTAGCTGAGAGCCCTGAGCCTTCCTTGCTGCTGCTAGCTGTTGTTCAAAAATGGATGCTTTGTGTGTAGCACAAAACTAGATGGGACTAAATGGTGAGAAACTATTCTCATAGCAGAGGGATCTCTATGCCCAGCTCCCTGCATAGATAGTTTATGAAGCAGACTGCTTCCTTGCTTATTCTTCTATGGGGATTTCTAAAAGTAGTTTTTCCCCTCCTGTTACACTTCCCCCACTTCCAGCAAAATAAGTCCTCCATGTGTCTCCATCTGAAGCTTGAGGGGTGAAGTTGATTTTGGTGAGCTTGGACATGCCTTGCTTTTTACCAGCTGGTGCCGGATCCCATAGAGGCTGTTTGGTGAAGCCAGTGTCTTGCAGGAGTGGAGGCAGGTGGAGGCCCCTGGGGCCTGCCCTGGTGTTTTGGGAGATGCTGAAGGAGTGACTGGGCTCGTCTGGGCTTGAGGAGGCAGGGGAAAGAAGATCCCATACCAGGGGCGACGGATCTCACTTCCCTGAGCAGTTGAGGGCAAAATGATCTATTTCAGTCTCTCTATAAGGAGTTTGAAGCTTGGAGCCAAAGTAGCATGGGGAAAGTAAACTTTGTCCGGCAGTTTCTCCTGCTGCATGTCAGTGGAGGACTTCACATGGTTGTAGGCACCCAGATGGGGTGCTTCACCCCAGGAAAATACTTCTGTTACTACTTACGTGGCCCTGTGCTGGCTGAGAAATTGGAGCGTTGTCTGAAGTCTCAGCACTTTCCATAAATTGCTGCTGTTCTTCTGAACTCCCCAGATTTTGCCAGGAAACTTGAAGTAAGGCTTTGAGGAGGGCTCCCTCCTCTTTCTCCATCTAGGAGCTTCCTAGTTGGGCAGTGCTGATCTGTGTCTGGACTTGGTCGAGAGCTGGCTGCCTAACTTTCCCTCGGTGGAGCGGTAGCTTGCCGTGTTGGGTGTCCAAGGCAGGGTTTTGCGGCAGGGCGAGCTCCCTGGGAGGAGGTCTGGGGCTGCCCGTACCAGACACGGCCGGTTCCAGCCAGGTCTGCTGCAAGACCCAGCCAAGCCTGTCGGGGGAGTCTCCCATGGTGCCTTCATGAAAACCGACTTAAGAAAGGACAAAATTATGCACAGGTGGAGGCGAATGAGGGGAACAAAGCCTGAGGAAACAGCCTGGCGAGCACCAAGGTCGGAGGCAGGTAGGAGGAGGTGGTGCAGCTGGCCCAGGGCAGCCATGGCCCTGCAGCCTGGGGAGGAGACCACAGTGGAGCAGGCCCTTCCCTGCAGCCCATGGAGAGGACCGTGCTGGAGCAGAGGCACGCATGGCAGCCCGTGGAGGACCTCGAGCCTTAGCAGGTGGATATTTCCTGAAGGAGCTGCTGGCTGTGGAGGGCCTAGCTGGAGCAGGGGAAAAGTGTCTCTGTAAACCCCTATCCTCCTTGACCTCACTGCGGGGGGGTGGGGAGGAGGCAGAGGAGTTGGGAATGAAGGATTGAAATTGAGCCAGGGAAGATGGGGGTGGAGGCGAGGGGAAGGTGTTTTAATTTTGTTTTTGTTTGTCACCAGCTGAATCCATTTTAATTGGCAATACACTAATTTTCCTCAAGTTGAGTCCATTTTGCCCATGACACTAATTGGTAAGTGACTTCCTTGTCTCTTTCTTGACCCATGAGCTTTCTCATCCTGTTTTCTCCCCCAGTCCTGTTGGAGGCCGGGCAGGTGTCTGGCAAACCCACCACGCAGGTCAGTGGCTCAGTCTGTGTCAGAGGGCAGTGAATCTCTGAAAAGCAGGCAGTGTACCAGTGGCCAGACATAGTTGGCTAAGCAGAAGGATTTGTAAGGGTGAAGATGGCTGTGCTGTGTGTTAAAAGGCTTCCGAATTTAGGTATGTCTGCTCTAATGTTTGTGTGCCTTTGACATGTGGCTTCTCTAAACTCTGTCACCTAGTTAACAAGGAATAAGCAGGCTTTAAAGTGGCCCAGGAATGCGCATCCAGGGTATTACTAGTGAAAGGCTTTGTATTTTCTTCTATACTTCCAAGTTGTGCTTGCAGGAAGAGATGGTTGCTGTGTGTAAGTATTGTAGGTCCCCAGGCAGGATAGCTGCTGGATGCATTTCTCTGAGTACCTGACCTGACAACAGATTTTTGTCTTCATTCATGCTGGCATTTGATGAAGTTTTTAAATGTTTGTGGAACAGATATTCCTGTCAGATCAGGTATTCCTGACAGCCACAGATCCTGTTCTTCCCAAGAGGGAGTCAAAAGCTGGAGGTTTTCTTAATTTTTAGGTGGGGAATAGTTGCATGGCATATGACTTCCTCCATTCTTCTTTTGTTTTCTAAACAAAGAAATCAGCTGTTGAAGTTGGTCCTACCACCTGTCTGTGGTCTAGGCAACTGTTGTTAATGTCTTGTGTTCACTGCCATGATTAAAGATACGCAGTCACCCTTCCTCAGCAGTGACAGACCTTAAATTGTCTCTCTCTGCTAAGTCTTTGTCCCTTCTTTCGAGCAGTGAAAGAGTTAGGGTATTAGTGTTGGTGTTAGGTGGTATACTCAGATGCATAGTAATTGCAACTTTGATTTGCTGGTCAGTCCCCCTTAACAAGTGGCTGGGTGTTAAACCTTGTCTGCTGAATTGTCTTTGCTTTTTAGCCAGTGATAAACTGGTGGTCAGTTCGCATTGCTATCCTGTGTCCTGTTTTTCAGTATCCATAGTAAATGAATGAACGATGATCTGAATCCACAGTGTCAGTGCAGAACCATAATAACTACGAGTGTATACAAGTAGGGGCTGATGGTAGTGGTCAGAGATTGACTTTAGTGAGGTGCAGGGCATCTGCCTTACTGATATGCTGTTGTGAGAGGGTCATTGCTGTCAGATATCTGTGATTCAGGATGCTCTAGAGGGCTTGGTGAGGCTCGTCCAGCTCCTGGACAATTGCCCACTGCTTGCCGCTTATCCCTGTGGGCAACAGAGACAGCCAAGGGAAGACTGAAGTAAATCAAGTGGACCACAGAGGTCTGGGAGTGCAAGCAAAGGACATGGGAGCTCTGGAGGAGGTCTTCTCAATCCTACAGTCGACGGGTAAGAGTTTTGGTGGAAGCAAATGCTATTTGACAGGTAAAAAATGGCTTTGGCTAGTGTTGCGTAGAGTATTTTGCCTCTTATGACAGTGTGTCCCTCTTTGAGGTACAAGGACTGAGTGAGAGATGTGGGACAGCTGACTAAGGCAAGAGCATCTTTGCTGAAGGGTTTGCCAACCTGGGGAGAAGGACTTTAAACTAGGTATGGCGGGTGGGGTGGGTGGGTGTGGGCAGTAGTAATAGCGTAAGTGAGGAGAATGGAGGTTAGGACTCTAAATATGGGCAGTGTTACAGGAATGAGAGAGCCCTTGGGAAGTATAAAACAGGCCAGAAGAAAGCCCACTTTGAGTGCCTGGACACAAGTGTGTGCCCAGGTGACAAGCAGTGGGAGGCAGAGGTCTTTGTGTAGGTCAGAGCTGTGGGACTGCTGGAGGAACTGAGATGTGGTGGGACTGATGTGACTGCTGTCCAGTGATGGGGGTATACAGGCCTTCTTGGAAAGAGAGGGAAGAACAGTCTGTCCTTTATCTGGAAGAGCAGCTCAGATGCATAGAGCTCTTCTAGCACTTAAGAAGATGAATAGTCATATCAGGCTTGGTTGTACAGGAAACTCATGACTGAGTTGCGATGCAAAAACAGAGGCATATAGGGGATGGCAGTGAGGACAAGACATAAAGGAGGAGCACTGCCAATGAATAAAGGGATGGTGTTAGAAAAGCTAGAACTCAGCTACCATTGGTGAAGGACGTAAGGGGCAACAAGATGGGTTTGTACCAATAATGTAGCAGCAGAAGAATAAAAAAAGGAGATTGGGCTTGCTGCTGAATGGAGTGGATGATTTACTGACAGCAGACAGACAAGGCTGTAAGGTGCCCAGGGCTTTTATTGCCTCAGTCTTCACTGACAGGGTCTCCTGAGCTCTTTCTGGAGAGGGTGCAAGGAGGAGAAGAGCTGCTGGGAGTAGAAGTCTGGGATCTCTTGAGAAATCTCAACTGTTTCAGGTCCATGGGTCTGAGAGTATTGAGAGAATTGTCTGCTGTCGTGGTGAGGCCACTAATATTTTTGGCAGATCAAGAAGGTTCCTGATGACTAGAGAAAAGCAAGTTTTGCTGCCATGAAAAGTGAGTACAGTAGGGATTATATGGGGAGCCTCGGTACAGTCCCTGAGAAAATTATTGTGTGAGTTGTCTTTAAAGTCATTTCTGTGCAAGTTAAAACAAAGGTGATTGGAAGTAGCCAGTGTTGATTTACCAAGGGTAAATTGTAGTGGAACAGACTATCTTTGAAATTAATAGGTCTGAGGATGAGAAGAAGAGTGATAGATGTCATCTACATTGAGTTGAGCATGACTCTGTGTGGTTTCCCACAGAATCTTTGTAATAACTTTGGGATATGAAGGTTTAGGTGGGTGGACAAATAAATAAATGGAAAACTGGTAGGATTTGAGAGCTTGAAGTTCAGCGGTGAAAACTTCATGGAGGTCTTCCTGGAGGCTTCTTACAAGTGGAGGTCTTGGGGACTCTGCCACCTACTGCATTTACTGTTTTCTTCAGTGACCTGGGGAAAGGGAGTGGGCAGTGAGCTGAGTAGGCCAGGGAGGCTGGAGATAAGGGAAAGCTTTTCCCCCACAAGTACAGCTGGACAGTGGGCCTGGGGTCCAGAAAGATGGTTCTGTCTCCCTCCTTGGAGGGTTTCTGGCCCATACAGGATAAAGCCCTGGGCAACCTGGTCTGACCGCTGGGCTGAGTCTGCTCTGGGTGGGGAGTCAGACTGGAGACCTCCTGAAGCTCCTGCTGGCCTGAATGGCTCTGATCTGTCTACTCTTTCGCCTATGAAATGCATTTATTGGACAGAGAACTGAGGCATGGCGGGGTCCTTTGGTTTGAGTCTTACAGAAAGAAGAAACAAACTCAACTCTAGTAAACAAAGCCCTTGTTTTCATAGTGTGGTTGGAAGATCTTTTTTCGGGGGGTAGCTTTGACTTGCTGTATCTGACCTAAAAAACTTGACTTATATTGGAGGGACAGACTGGTGTAGGTAGAAGATGTCAAGATCAGATTCTGCTTTGTCATGTGTGCTCTTTAAGAGGTCACTGGTTTGGAAGATGTGCTGTAGCTTTCAGCTTCGTGTGACGTAAGCTTTATGTAGAGAAGAAGCTGACAAACCCAAACTGGAATATTTCAGTAATGAGAAATGCCAGCACAGTATGAAACCACTGGCTGTTCTTAAATGGGTGCCTTTTAAGGTGAAATTGAGTCCTTTGCACTGTTTAACGGTTGTAATAATACTTTGACACTCTCTCCCTGTCCTTTCCTTCAGGCTGTAGGTATTTGGGATAGCAGTTAGACACTTAGTATTGTGGGCAGCTGCCCTTATGAGTCTACTTTATGCTTAATGCATATCGTCAATAAACAGTTTTTCCCCAAGCTTTTTCATGAATAGTAGTAGAGCCAAATGTTTACTGATTCTGAGGAGCTGTGTGGTATTGTTCTTTTGAGAGGAAAGAATTTAGTTGTCTCTTCCTCTGTGTAAGTTGACCTATTCAGAGAATAAATAGTGATCTGTCTGAACTTGTTTTCCTGATGGGGATCAGCCTAGAGGCAAACAGGCTCCATATTTACATTTTAAGTAGTCTTCAGAGCCCTCTTGGAGCTAAAAGGATGCACCTCTGCATGAACCAGTCTTGAGAGCAGTGACTGTCAGAAGTCTTTTCTAGAAATCCCTAAGGGAGTTCTGGGCCAAATGAGGATCCTTTGACAGCTGGCATGTTCAGCGTGGGGATGTTAGTGATGCTTTCTCTGGGTAAGAAGTGAGCTGTAATGAGAGAGCTACTGGCCAATGCTGACCCAATCTGCCTGTGCCAAGTAGAAGCTATTCAGAGTTGTTGCTTGTATATCAGTTTAAGTATGGAGTTTGGCTTTTTTTGAGAATATTAATACTGATTCAGATGGCAAATGGGGTTTTAGGCACACTTCTAGGATAGCTTGGCCAGTTTTAGGCTTTTTCAGAGGCAGATCATCCAGAGTCCTATGGATCAGGGTAACTTGGTGTGGGCAATATCCATCTTTGTTGGAACAGTCTTTGGTGCAGTAAGAGAGGAAATGTGGCTTGAGAAGAAACGAAAAATGGAAAGATGTGGCTAATGAATCAGAAGACTGAAGATGATCTTAGTAAACCTCTTCATGCAGCAACATAATGTAAGTCTGGTTTATTTTATAGCGTGTTAGACTTGGACATCCCTGTTCTTCCAGAGGTAACTTTTGCTGCTTTTCCAGCTTCCTGATTTGTGGAAGTGACTGTGGCATCGTATAGTTAAATGGTAACTTAAATAGGGGAGGCAAAGGACTAGCTGCTCTTCTGTGCTTTTGTGCAATAGAGGGACCTCTGTATAGCAAATCAAAAATGTAAAAGCTTTGTCTCTAACCACTTACTTTTGACAATAATGCTTCTTGCATGTAGTTCTGCTCCTGGTTATGAGCTGGTAATGTTGCAGAAGAGGCATCTGTAAGCAGCATGACTCTTCTGCAATTAGCAGTATGTGACCAGCTGGTCACAACTTGTTCTTATCAACTTGTCCATTTTTCTGTGTTATATAATACTGGGTGATCTCAGGAGGATTAGGATGCAAAGATGCAGTGAACTCTGCTGAGCGTGAAAGGCAATGGTGGCAGAGGTGGAGGGAGGGATCGTAAGTAGTTGAGGTATTGCATCTGGCTCAGATATTTTAACAACAGCTAGCTGTCCTTGTTCTGTGTTTACTTCACTTTGCTGCAAAAAATATTTAACTTGCAGTATGATGTGGACAATTTTCTTAGGACTTGGAGGTAGGAAGGAACTGGATACATGTTTAAGCAGTCTTTCCCAGTGTCTTCTGTGGGACCAAGAGTAGTGGTCATGAAAACCAGGTGACTACTTGGAGGATTATGGAGAATTGGAAAACATGACTATTTTAGAGTGAATGGCTAATGATTGTGCTTCAGCTTCTTTGCCTTGATGCTGACGTGTTCTGCACTGCCTGCCGTCCTTCGAGTGCAATGCATACCTCATGTGAGTGGCCTCTAAAGGCATTTAAAAATAAGGATCTTAAACTGCACTTCGCATTCCACCTCATGGCCATTCATTCCAATTAGCAGTTGGGATTGTTGATGCAGATCAAAACCAAAATGGTTGCTGTTTTCTACAGTCATGTTACCTCTTCAAACCCAAAAGATAGCTCTTAAAAGATGAACAAGAAATTGTTCTCCTTAAATGGCAGAAGATAAGTGGATCTAAAACTGCTCATGTGGGACTGCAAGTAACTAGTCATTGTGGTGTTGAAATGTGGCACTTTTTGTCTTGGGCTTTATAAAGCTAAACGTTAACTGAAGTTAATGTTTCAGTCTAATAAAATAGAATTAGTGATAAAGTCTTGTTCTCTCTACCTTCCTGATTTCCACTTGTCTCAGGAGAAGCCCATTGCTCAGGATTTAGTCCTGAGAATAGTTTTGATGCATTGGAGTTGAACGAGGTAGACTGAATAGATTGTGGTGGGGCTAGCAAAGGTCCAGCCATGCAACCAAAATGTGGGAGTGATGATGTGGGGAAACTTGCTTTATCCAAGCTGCTGAATCCATTCATGTGAATGGGTACAAAGGAAACTTGAGAAGCCTGGAAATAGGCTGATATCATAGGGAGAAAGAAAACCTCCAGAGCTGTAGTAGTCAGATGAAACTCTTGGATGTCCTTATTTAATCCTCGTTCCATGATTAGATGTTCATAGGTTGTTCTGCTACAATAACTGCTCTCTAATATCTAGGCAAGACCTTCAAACTCATCCTTTGCAAGTGATGTCAAGAAGAAATCATATAAAAGGAATGCTTGATGACTTGATGACTGCCTGAATTTTTGTGCATCTTTTCAGTCGAATGAATTGTAACAACCTTTCAACATAATGCTAAAGAATAGGCTCTCCTCAAGGTCAGGTTCTGGAGTGAACCAGGGTGATGTCATCAGTTTATTAAGAAGAGTGGCATTTGGAATACTCTTAACAGTGAGCAGCTGGCAATCTCTGTGGCTCTTCCTCTAAAAGCACACTTCACAACAGTTATCTGCAGTATATTTTCCTTGAACTGCTTTGCTGTTCCTTGATTAGGAAGTGTTTATGACTTATTGTGCTGTGTGGGTGTAGCCAGAGCACAGCTTCTTGCTGGCTAATCAACATTTTCTTGCTTTTTTTGCATTGTGAAACTAATCTTGCTCAAGCTAAATGTAGCTACCCTTAAAACCTGCAGCACTACTGCTGTGTATCAGTAAAACATCCTTGGAAATGGTACAAAACACAGACCAGTGCTTGTTTTCTTCCCTCCTTCTTCTTCCACCCCACTGCCACAAATATTTGGGTAGGGAAAGGGTTGTGTTAACATATGGGTTGTAAGTGACTTGGGATTTACGTATTTTCTACTCTTTTGTGAGAAGCAGAGTGTAATATTCTATGAAGTTGTCTACTCTATATGTAATATTGTCTGATTTGGAGAAGATGAGTGGAACTTCTGAGGACTTCAGGTAGTCATGTTCATTGTGGGGCCTCCTGCCAGTGAGCAAACGATACCGCACTTGTGTACTTTTCAGTCCAGCAGCAATAAGCTGCTATTGTTCATATTAAGGTATCAGCTGTCTTCTCCTTTTTTCATGTAAATCTTATGCGAAATTTATGTAAGATGAGTCAAGAGTGAAATATGCAGCCCTGCTGGAGTTCTCACCTGCCTGATGCTCTATGTGAAGTTCTTGGAAGCAGAAGTGGCCACTTGTGAATAGCTGTGGCTGGTTCTAGTACATGCTGTTTCTGATGGCAGTTTTCTCCTTCAGCATGAGCCAAGACACTGGTAAGACTAAGAAAGCCAGGGCCACTGATAAAGCAACACCAGGATTGTTCATCTTAATGCCTCCTTAAGCGTAATGTGTATGATATTTGAAAACCTTATTCTACGTGAAAAAAATGAGTGTATTGAATAACCAGCAGAGCTAAGAATAGTGTTTGTTTTGTTGAACTTCAGTTAATTTTTTCTGGTTATGGTTCTGCTTAATAGGCAGGCACTTGTGTTTTGGGGTAGGTATTTGGTGAAAGTCAAGTTAACTGTAGATATTAAGCTAGAAGTAATTAGAAGGTGGCTAACTTGAGTGGTGTCACTGAACTGTTGTCCAGTCATTTTTCCTTCAACATTTTGAAACAGTGTCTTGAAATTTCTCATTGTGGCATCCATCAGGATGGAGGGTAGTGGGTGGGAAGCAAAAACACTTGTTAACAGCTAACTAAAGTTGGAGCTGCTTGATAGCTACAGCACTGCAAAGGTGGTTGTAACAGAAGGACACAGGTGTACTCAATAATCTAACAAGGGCTCCAGGCAAGAAAAGATTAAACAGATAGGGGGGTGGAATTATTTCAGTGTAACACAGCTGTAAAACTTAGTGCTTTCAGGAGATGTCAATGGAGAGTCTGCTTGGTGAAGAATTCCATAGGCAAGACTTGATATGTATGGGGAGGGGAAAAAACCCAGAAAGCCAGATCGGTGATGATGAACTTGCACAATGGATCAAGCAACAGTTGCTGTTCAAGGCAATTTCCTTCTGCTTCAGTTCATTCCCAAGAGTGTTTTTTTCTTTTCTTTTTATAGCTTGCATACAACTGTTCCTTAGCATTGAAGAATTCAGTTCTGAAGCCTCTGTAAAGGCATGACACATCTTGTCTGTCTCCAGTTGATAAGGAAGCTGTCACAAACAGCCTTGAGGAGGTAGACTGTGCAGTAGAAATGTCAGAACAGAACTGGGGAGATATGCCAATTTGATATATTGGGAGTTGTATCTTTATAAAAAAAATCTGAAGCATAAAGCTTTATTTCCCAAGCTTCTTTGTTAAGTCTGTTAATTCATTGAGTGCATTGACTTACTTAGAAGGTAAGGGGAGTGTTGGCAGGACTCTTTTGAAAGAAACAGTGTCTTGACACAGGTCTTGCTTTTACTTGCATATTTATGCTGGTAACAGTGGCAGGGCAATAAGCTTGGGGAAAAAATAATGCTTATTAGACGAAATGGGCTATTCTCCTGAGCATAGGTGGAATGCTTTAATGTACTCTTGAGAACACTGTTGCCCTGGGCCAAATTCTAGAGTGTATTTTGTTTCATAACTCAAGAATGGAATTGCGTGGTAAATGGAGGACTGCGTAAAGAGTTGTCATCTAAGGAGTGCGTAATAAGCAGTATTGAGCTAATGTTTTAAAAGTTGAATGCTACTTCGCCAAATAATTTTTCTGGTGTCTTGTGTGTGTGAATTCTTTCTCCATTTATTCTGGTTAATTGAGTAACACAAGTATATCCTTTGCTTTACTGTTGGTACTTTCTGTAAGGGACACTTAAAGGTGTCAGTCCATCCACAGGACGTATGGGTGATATGCCATCTTATTTTTCCCCAACATTCATGTGCATTATAACACAGTAATAGTTTGAAACTTTACTAATAGCATGACGTTGGGCTGGGAATTTAAGTCTTGGATATTCCTTAAGTCTCTCTTCCCCTCTTTTTCATTGCCTTAATCTTGCCTGTTAAGCATTGTTGCTATTGACACAATTGTGGAAGGTAAAAGTTGATGTGTAGATTTACCATAATGTATTCCTGTACCTGCAAGTGCATTTGAATGTTAATGAAATACAGTATAAACGAACTCCATTTGTCATTGCAGATAGAATAATAGGATGACTATATGATGGATCTGTAAGTTTCCACCACTTATGGATGGTAGAAACTTCTCAGTAACTCTTTTTACAGCTGCAGGAAAACAGAGTTAGTGTATTCTGCTTGTGTTCAATGCTGTTTTAATGACTAGAGCTAGTGCTAGTGATTAACAACCCTCTACTGCATACTTTAGCTTTTTTAGTCCATTAAAAACTATCAAAGGTATATTAATGAGTTAATCACTTATATTAATGACTGAAATGATTTAGAATTGCAGAGGTTGGCAGGCATCTCCGGAGATTTTCTGATTCAACCCTCAGTTTAAATCTGGGTCAACCTAGAGCAGGCTGCCCAGGACAATGTCCAGTTGGGTTTTGGATGTCTCCTGCTCTGCCCAGAGAGAGTCTGCATCCCCTATGGGCAAGCTGTTCAGTGCTTGTCCATGTTCACTGTGGGAATAAGTTTTTGTATGTTTAAACATAATATGTTGCCTGACACTGGATGCCTCTGAAAAGTGTCTGGCTCAGTCTTCTTTACTCCCCTCCATCTGGTATTTGTACTGGTCTTACCAGTAAAGGTCAGGGTGAAGAAGGCATAGACTATCTTAGCCTCTTCCATGTCCATTGTCACCAGTTCCCTACCCCATTCAGCAACAGGCCCACATTTTCTGTGGTCTTCCTTCTGCCTTTTTCCAAATGTCTTTCTTAAGTTGACCTAAGTCTCTAGCAATGCTAGTAGGTTGAATTAACTTCCACAGTTTTAAAGTACATATTGTGTAATTAGCCAGCTTGCTAGCTCTTTAAAAAAGGTGCTCAGAATGCTTTTTTGTCCCTCTATATGAAGATATATGTGCTTGATTTTTAAGAGCTTATTTTCACTGGCTGTTTTTAGTTCTGCTTTTTACACTTCTTACCATCATCAACAAAAAGAGCTATGAAGTGAAGATCTGCAAACTAAATTCTTCTGACTTAGAGAAGTTACCATGCTTTCCATCTTACTAAGAACAGTTAATATCCTTGCGTTTCAAGATGCAACTTGGGCAGTAGTTCAGAATCCTGTGTTACACCATGGGTATTTACTCTTTTTTGTTTCCTCTGCAGCCTGTTAGACTAGAGTTGGAGACTTGCTATTTATCGAGTGCATGATTGACTGTTCTTTTTGAAATTACTGTTTTATTCGTAAACTACTTTCCATATTGTGAGTTGCCTCAGAAGGAAGCAATAGTTACTGGAGATCTGGTTTTGGAAAAGCTCTGGATGTGCAATACTAGCTAAATTCTTGTTTTGAGGACTTGCCTAAAAGAATGTGTCCAGTAGGGGGCCTAGATGAAGGTCTTTTTGACCTTGTCAGAATGCCAATAACAATCAAGTATATCTAAAGTTTGCTTTTCATCTCTAACCTTTAGGGGAGGAACCTTGCACTATCTAAATAGTAATTTATGTTGATGTTACATAGGCAAAAAAAAAATCAACTCTAGTGTTGCAGAAGAGGAGTAAAGTGCATTATTTATCATCATCTAATAAACTGGTGAAGACTGAAGGCAATTGATGGCTGAGCAAATGTGTACTAAGCTTGTTGTCTTTGAGTCTGTAGAAGCTATTGCTAAATCTCAAGAGAGACCTTTGCTACAACTGTCTCCACATCGTTTCTACAACCTTTGACTGAAAGTGTTTTGGGGGTAGGAGGTCTTTCATCTGCATAGTACTTTACAGACTTGTTAAAAGAACTCTTGTCTCCTCTGTTTGGGCTTCACTGCTAACAAATAATCCTCAGAGTTCTAATCTGCATGCAAGACCTCTTGGATTCTAGTGATACCTGAAATTATAGTAGCACTTCTTAATTAGAAAGTTGGCTGTTTCTTTTGGTAAGTTTGTGTTTTAGTTGAGAGCTAATGGAAGAAATCCTCATTTGTAATGTTCCTTGAAAATTTCATTTGCATTTACCCTTTCTGTTTGTGGTGTTTGCTTTTCTTTTTGCTTGTGTTTTGCATGAAGGGTGCTACATGATGGCTTTCTGTCTGTGAACTGATGTACCAAGAAAAATCAAAGATAATGTTGAAGGTAAAAATCATTTTCTTGTTATAGAAATCGCTCAATATCTTACTTTTCTGAGCGAGTTCTCTAGCATCACTCTCCTATTTTTGACGAACTGAAGCATTTCCTCATCTTAATTTCAATGATTCCTAAATAAAGGACAAAAATACTAATGATGGAACTGAAAATAAACTGTCATAAGTCTTGGAGCTCAGCAAAAAGGATTTGTAGTACTTTTCCATGTCACTTCTGTAAAAGTGCTCTATATTGACAAGTTTAGCCATTGACAAGATATGTGGGAGAAAATGTTATAGCATATCAAAGGCATGATGGTTAGAAGTATCTCTTTCTATCTCTGGGAAGACTTTATAGAAAATACCATAGATTCTGGACTGTTATTGTGTGAGAGAAAAATCCCATGAGTTAAAAAATGCTTCAGTTATATTTGTCCTTAGTGGACCAAAGTTTGAACTGGAGCTACTGTTTGTCTGGTTTGAGCAAGACTGAAGTACCTTGGACAGAAACTCTTGTGTTGGCTGACTCAATAGATGTTGGCCAGCTTAGCTTTTGTGGCACAAATAGGAACTCCCATGCTTTAACAGGTTTTGACTTAAATTGTTTCTTTTGAGTAGAAGAAACAGCAGATGTCTGGCATCTGTTTATGTAATAGAAGATGGTGATGAAAAGGTAGAAGACAGGTTGAACCTGTGTAGGGGTAGCCTTTCAGAGTAAGTCTACTAGACCTATAGCTTCAGAGCAATAACTGCAGTTGGCAGGTTCATTAAGTTCCCTGGCTTATCAGAAGAACAGGCTTAGTGAGCACATCCAGGCTTGCATGGCTCTTTCTCTTAAGACTTAAACTTAAAGGATAACTGGCCATCTGTTTTAGGTTGTGTATAACTGTCAGTGTTTAAGTAACTTCGTTCTGTGCCAAAACTTTGTGTCCTGTTGAGCTGATGCAAAGAATAGAAAATAGAATTAAAAGCACTTTGGCAATCTGTACAAAAATGAAGTGTGTTATGAGCTAAGAAAAAGTTACTGTTTTGTGCCTCGTGCCCATTAACACTTCCAATAAGCTTGAATCATTCATTATGTGAGAATTCCTGGTTGTGAGACAGTGTTACCCCTGTATGACAGATTGCACTGAGGAGGAAGGTAAGGGTTTAACTCACTGAGTTAATGGATTGAAAGAAATTCAGTATAAACAAATTTGAATGGCAGTGGAACACTTGATGCATTACAATGACTCTAAACCTGATTTAACAAAAGGGACTGGGTAGGGTGGTAGTTTGGGAAAAGTCAAGTTGATGTAGCATGTTGAGACAGCCTTGTACAGTTTCCTTTTTTTTTTTTGAGCTCAAGTTTCTCTTCAGAAGCCAGGTGGTATGGTGCACAGTGTGCTGGGTAAGTGCCAAAACTTGATATTGAATGCACATGGTTCCTGAAGAGAAGCAGGTAGTCTGAAAATACTTGTTTTAAAAGCTAGAGAAAAGATGGGACTGGACTTCCTTATTTTTGAACTCCAATTGTCTCCTGATGAAAACAATTGTTTTTAAAGTGAGGTTTTTTTCACAGAGAATATACAGGGAAACTTTTAGAAGTCTCTTACCTGACAGTTTATCTGCCAGAATTGGGTGAGGTTGTTGGTACTGGTATATGAAAGATTAAAGGAAACCTGCTTAAAGAAACAGCTTGTCTGTTGCAGCATTTCTTGTGCCACAGGTTTATTGGAGCAGTGCCAGGAAGTAAATGGTTTGCCTTAAATTTGAGACATAAACTGATGGTGCTGCTAATTATCAGTAACTTTTGATGCCTGTATATGTATACTGCTTATCACTGTCGAATTTGGGATTTCCCATTTTTGTGCAAACACTATACGGTTTGGACTTCTGAAACTTCAGGTGTAAAGAAAGTTGCCTTTTAAGTGTGTTTAGAATTACAGGCAGAACTTCAGGGATTATTGGTATGAAAAAGCAGAAAAGAGAACTGCAAGGTTGGGTGTTTCACCTGATAGTGCCCTGGGTAATTAACCACAGGGTTATGTTTTTTTTCTGTCTTCATGATTTGTATCTTTTTGTGTATGTGTACTTCTTGTAAAGATGCAAGGGATCATTGCCAAGCTCTGAGACTTCACACAGTAGGTAGAGGTGTATCTCTTGTGTGGCATCAGTGAAAGAAGTGCTTTCACACTGGAAATGGGAGAAATGAGATTTTGCATGAATCTCTTTAACAAATTCGAACATAAACTCCTAGGTCATGGTGTCTAGGGTCTGCATCCCTAACAACTGAAATCGGGTATCTCATCTTTCAAGGAAATCCTTTGCAAGTATATCATGAGAACTGCTGTTTTCTTGATTCAGGTCTCCTGGATTTTTGGTTCTGTGTCAAGCCACTGAAATGGGTAATACTCTAGCTGTCATGACAGGAGAAGGCTTCAAATGACTCTTGCTTACAGTGGAAAGTTAGAAAATTACTTGTCACTTAGACACAGGAACTGTCTCCTTAAGTTAACTCTTGAAAACTTGACCAAAATGCTCTGATTGTGAAATTGTTGGGGAGTGATGGTGGAGGGTTGAGCCTGTTGCATTGCATTTTTACAATGGTGTAGATTTTACTGAAGTACTAAGTTAGCAACCAGTGGTATCTCACATGGATAGGGTTTCACATCCATTGATATACTTCCAGCTATTTTTGCTCTTTTTCAAGATCTTGAGGTAAGGTTCTGTGTTTAGTTATTAGGAATGAAACAAATTTAACTTTAACGAAGCCTCTGCCTCGCTTATGCCTAGAAGTGGACACTCTTCTGGTCTCCCGACTTCAAGAGAGACATGGACATACTAGAGAGAGTTCCG
The DNA here is from genome assembly GCF_964195595.1 of Calonectris borealis. Lineage (NCBI taxonomy): Eukaryota > Metazoa > Chordata > Aves > Procellariiformes > Procellariidae > Calonectris > Calonectris borealis. The sequence goes on along the minus strand of NC_134352.1, from coordinate 12,232,259 downwards.
TGAAGGGTGATGAAGACGATGAAGGGACTTGGAGCATCTCTCCTATGAGGAAAGGTTAAGAAAGCTGAGACTGTTTAGCCTAGAGAAGAGAAGGCTCAGGGGGATCTCATTAATGTATATAAATACCTGCAGGGAGGGTGCATAGAGGACAGAGCCAGGGTCTTTCCAGTGGTGCCCAGTGACAGGACCAGAGGCAATGGGCACAAATTGAAACACAGGAGGCTCTGTCTGAACATCAGGAAACACTGCTTTTGTGGGGGTGACTGAGCATTGACACAGATTGCCCAGAGAGGCAGTGGAGTGTCCCACCTTGGGGATGCTCAAAAGCTGTCTGGACATGGTCCTGGGCAACTGGCTCTAGGTAGCCCTGTTTGAGCAGGGAGTTGGACCAGATGATCTCCAGAGGTCACTTCCAACTTCAAACATTCTGGGATTCTGTGATTTAATTAGTCAGGTATTTTAAGAATAGTGTATATGGTGCTTTACTGAGCTGAATTTCAACTTTGGAAAACCTTTGGGAACCAGAAGCTGCTACTGCTGGAGCAGCTGTGGGAGTTGAAACATGGCAGGGTCTGCAAAATCAGGCTTGCAGGTGAAAGGTCTCCTTTGTCTGTGTTCTGTGCGTAGATTCTGAAATCTCTAATAATGCAAATTCAGTTAAGAACTTTGTGTTTGGCCTTTTTTTGTTGTTGAATACTGCTTTTTGCAGGTGACTTGACATTTGATAGATACTGGGATTAACCACTAATGTCCCATACTAGGACTTTAGTCTTTTTTCGCTTTAGCACATCAACTTTGTCTTGTTACTAAGTTTAGAAAATCCCCCAAAGCCCTGGAGCTAGAGGAGTATGGTGTCGATAGTCTGGGTTTCCAGACAGGATGGAAGCATGCTTTTTCTAGGAGCAGTGATTTGATTGACCACTCAGTACCACTGACAGTCTTGGAATGGCTAGCATATATCTAAAAGCCATTTCCTAAAAGCTGTTGAGACGCATCTGACTATAGCAGGTTGTAAGGATTGATAACTGGTAGCTTTTTTAAAGGGGTAAATGAAACATTCAAATATGCAAGGCTTCGAAATAAAGATTCTGTGTAATGGAGGACTTCCAGCACCCTAGAGCTTACCTGATGAAGATGTTGTTCGTTTCTCACTGTCATCACTTACCTTGTACTGATATGGTTTAACATTTTATGTCAGTTTTGACTTGGTATATCCTCCTCTTCTTGAAGCTTCGTGTAGCTGCTGCTTGTAAATATTGATAGTAAAATGCTAAGGTATTGAGTCTTCAGGTTTTTTTTTTTAAAGCTTTCAGGAGCACCTGTTTTTAGCTAGAAAAACTTGACTAATAACTCTTTTTCTGTTTTGCAGTCCTGTGCAGCACCAGTGTTCGGGGGACACAGCTTTGTGGACTGAAAGAGTTTGTTTCATGGAGGTGGTAGTAAGACCGTTTCTCTCCATAATGGCCTCCCAAGATCCCATGATTATGTGCTGTTGAATCACTGAATCACAAACACTTTTTGCTGAAAACCAGAAGGAACAAGCAGTCCCAGGAGCAGATTGCTCCCTGAGGTGAACAGAATCTGCTAGGTCAGTTTACACTGATGCAGTTTATTCTGGGTCAGGTAATCCAATTGTGATAGGCTTGCAAAACAATTGATAACACTTTTCTCCACTTGCTTGTCAAGTGGGCTCTCTCAGCCAGCTGAATCGCTTCTATCACTTCTTTCTGAGGTCTGTTGAAAGATTCCTGCTGCTTCTTTTCTGCCACCTGTCTCCATAAATGCAAAAATCCACCCCCGGAGTCATACCTCTTCTTAGTGCTTCAGAGAAGAGTCTTGCTAATAATGTTAGTCTGTGTAGCTAATCCACTTACTGTAGAGGATTGTGTAGAGAAATATAACAATCTGTACTTTGCATAAGCAAATTAGAATGTAACAGACTGGTGTGACAGTTGGGAGACTGCACTGCTTACTGTTTTTTAAAATATTGGAACTAAGGATTGGTTTTGGGTTTTGTTTTTTTTCTCTACCATTTTATATTAGTTTCTGGTTTACTGTTTAAAGACTGTTTCCAATCCAGCACTGCCTCTGCTGTTTTTGGGAGCCTATGGGGGCTGGTAGGGGGAGAAATACTTGCTACCTGTGTTGTAGGTCACCTATGAGGAAGCACTTCACTGAACAGATAGTGCTTACAGATTATTTTTTGAGGTTCTGGATGAATAGAACATAAAATGTTTTTGGTGCTGTGTGAAAGATCAAAAGGGAAGATAAATACAAGAGCAATTCTGAGGGAAACAAACTGCCTAATTTTAGGCTGTAGTGCTTGAGCATGCTAACATATTTCTGAAATACCTGTTAGTGTCTCATCAGCTGGAATACTATTTAAAGGCACTGCTGCTGTGTGTTACAGCTTGGGGTGTGGTTGATTTCTCTTTCTTGAGGCTTACCTGACATCCTTCTGAAGGGTTTATTTAAGGATGCTGACTTAATTATGTATTTTCTTTGACTAAAGAAGTAGAAAGCGCAAAGCTCTCTGTAGCACAAACAAAAAAAAGTAGTTTATTGTTAAACATCCTGGAACAAAATGCTTTTTCTCGCTCCCTCATTCTGTGTCTCCCCAGTGGATATGTGAATATTTCCATGTGTTAAATGCTGCTGCAAAACAAGGAGTGCAGCTGTCAAGAGTAAATTGGTAACAGGAAAGTGACACTTATGCTGAATACAAGAAACTTCACCAGAGATGGGAGACCTTTAATCTTACTGATTTTTCCATATAGACAGTGCTTTTTGAAGCACCTGGTGTGGATCAGTCTTTGACAAAACTGAAAACATTGAGTAGCTTCTGAAGCTTTTCCTGCACCACATCCCTCCCTTCCCTCTCCCCTTTCTGACATAGAAGATGAAAGAAGATGAAGTAAATGCATTTATTTAATCTTGAATACTTTAGATTACTTAGTAAGTTTTTAGATTTATGTATTTTATGTACTATTCTGTTTGGGACTGGATAACTTGCAGTCAAATGACTCAGTCAGGAGACGCTCTGGAGACCGTAGGTGTTTCCTAAGACTGGAAAAATGCTTGTAAAATTTTGGAGGAGGGTATGATGAACTTCCTGACACAACCCTGGTCTTAAAAAATGACCTTCATAAAAACATGCTAGTATATCAAAGGCCAGTTGATGACTCCCAGTTGATGACCAATGAACTACTCAAGCTCAGGTTTGAGAAGCTCTTGGTAGAGAGAACTGACAATATTCCAAAGTCTTGAGTTTAGTAATCTGTCACTGAGACTTAGAGTGTGCTGTATGCTTCTGTTCATTTTAAATAAAACTTTCACATAGTTCTGTGTGGGAATCCCTAAATGACTTTTTTTTGGTGTAAAACTAATGCATGGATCTGTTCTTAACTAGTATTTGTCCAAGTTGCATCAAGACCTGATGTTTTTAGATCACCCATACTCACCTGTTGGAAAGGTGAGCTTGAAAATCCTGGAGGCAGCTTGGGTTGTTCACCTGATTTCAGTGTGGCTGATCACAAGCTCCTATGTTGAAGTCTGTGTATTAGTTATCTTTACAAGAAGGACTTCTGGTCTTAATTCTTAAAACAGGTGAGTACTCCAAGGATCAGACATCAGAATGCAGACATTCTCTGCCAGCAACCATCTGAACACATCAGGTAGCATACAGTGTCTGATACCCCCTTGGTAATGTATACAAGAGATTACAAATGGAGGGGGGGTGTTGTCTGTTTGGTTTTACATGCTTAGCTACAGAACAGAGATCATTCAGTAGCTGATGCTGAGTACAGCCAACTGAAGGATGCTGGAAACTTGGAGAGTGTTCAGCCACTGAGCTCTGAGCTGTGTTGCTTTTATTGTAGTAATAAGCTTTTCTTTGTGGTTCATTAGATGCAGCTGCAGTGAATTAGAACCAGCTCAAATATAACTTGGCTGATCTGCTTTGAGTGCTCTAGGTATTTTTGTCGAAAGTTACAGGCTTGCTTTCCTTTCAGGTCCTTACTAGAAAGGATGTTTAGTTGTGGCAGCTAAATGCACTTTGAAGGGGACATAGTTTTTGAGTTTGAGCTATATCAGTTCTAAAAATTATCCCAACTTGCCTTTTTATGCAAAGGATAAAAATCAGCTGAGGAGCTGGTAGTTTGGAGACACCCATGTGATTTCTCTAACCTCTGATACTTAACAGTCTAAAAATAGTTACCATATGGGATGTCTCTATTGTGAGGACAGCCTCTGCTACTTGAGAACCCTCCTATGTTTAAGTACTTTCTGTACCTAAACATTTTTAGCTATTTCTTCGGCTAGATGAAGTCGTCATATGGCTTTGAATGAGAGCTGCTGTCATTGTCCACGCATCTAGGAGGAAAGGGAGTTATTTTCTCTGAATTTAGTAGGGGTGGATATGGCAGTATTCTGTGTTTGATCTTTTTTTTCTACTGGGTCTGTTTTAGATCTCACTTAAAAACAAAATGTAAAAAACTTTGATCTCACACCAGTGAAAAATGCAACAAATTTTAATCTTAACACCTGACTTTTATCTGTTTCAAGCCTGTTTGTTATAGTTGTTTAACCTTCTAGCAACCTACTGAGAATTTGTAGCTACAGTGGAGGTTATTCGGAGATGTGCCTGATAGACCCTACTTCTAGTTGTTCTTGCTGCTCTAAGGGGTTCACAAACTGCTGAGAGAAGTAAGAAAACATTTGATACTTGGCCCATGCTGGTCCATTTTCCAGTAAGCTGATGTATACAAACAGAATAATCCTTACAGAGCAGTTGCATGTCGTTTCAAGATGCACAGTAAAGAAGGCGAAATCTAAACTTGCATACACTTGTGTGGCACAGATTATAATTAGTGTATCTAATCTATCTGGTATTTTTCTGCTGGCATTTTGTGGTAGGCTTGGGAGATAAGTTACCAATAGTCTACTTTTTGCAAATTGGAAGTAATTACTGTGCTACAAGCTCTTTTCATCATCAGTCAGATGATGCTTGATGGCAGGTCCTCGGTGTCAGGATGCTCTTCGTGTTTTAGTTGTGCGGTATCCTGATTTCACTCTCCCTTTGTCTCTCCTGATGGCATGGACTTTCTCTAAAGTGACTTGTAGTTTGTGACTTCAACTTTTCCAGCCTTCCCATGCACTGGCTTTTTAAAAGCCTTTGCGACATCAGGCTCCAGAGCTTTAGTATGGTTAAATGAATTTCTGCAGTCATAAGTCTCAAACCAATGTTCTTTTAATATTTTTTTTTCTATAAATTAACAAGTTTAGTGCAAATGTAGCTACTGCTAGCCTTAGGCAAGTAGTCCTGATGTGCTCTCTCTGCCTAAAGAGCTGTAAAGCTTTTGCATTGCCCGTTACACATAGGCTGAGCACTTCCAGATCTTTCAGCTGAGGCACTGTCTTGCAGAACTGACTCGCAGGTAACTTGTAGTGACCATGCATTTTGTACAGTATTTATGCAGGATTTGCAGTAAGAAAGGTTTAAGTTCTTTTTCCTTGCTGCTGTTGCTAGGAAGCATACTTGAACCTATTTTTCTGCTACTTCCCCCAAAAACTTTACAAAGCAATGAATAAACTTCTGAAGGTTAAAAGTTGAGCATTGACTGAAAGGTGTATTTAATGTAGAATGGTATAACATGCCTGCAGAGTGAAATAAATAAATGAACATCCTTTTTGACTTCCGACTTGGTTAAAAATAACCTAACAACCCTATGTTCTTAGTTTTTTATGTTGTACCTATATAACGGGACAACGAAATACAGTTTTGATCTTTCAGGCAGAGATGTGTGCGTCATTGATATCAGGACTTCAGGATTTAGAGGTGCTGGTCTGTGTATTAGGAAATAGGTAGAAGACCGTTCCAATATATTTTGACTTCTTTTTGGTAGCAAGAGAGGAGGTGAAATGATGGCTCTACTTCCAGGAAAATGTAATATCTTTAAGTAGTTACCTACAGTGCAAAAAAGGAAAAATCCTTGTTTTCTGGCTGTGAGACAATATAGCACTTTGTATAACAGACTCTATTCAAATTTTGGCTATCCTGACTTTGAAGTGGATGATTGTTTGTCTTATGTCTGTGTCCTTATGTTCTTAGTTATGCTGTTCTTTTAAATGCCCACATTTAAAATGTGGGCAGCAGAGCTTAAATGAACAGCCTGTCCAAATGAATAATGTAGAGTAAATAGTTTTCTTCCTGATAGGCTTTCTTTTAGAGCTGGATCATGCTGACACCTAATGAAACAGACTTTTTCAAACTCAGAGCTGCTTCTATTATAATTTGTTGAAGAATCTGTTCCAATGTAATCTGGATGGCACTTTTTTGAAAATGGGATCTATGGAAATTCAACTCCTACAAACTACTTAAGTAGTGTAACTTCTACCTTTTTAACTGTTTGGAACTCCTGTGTATATTTAGTGGGAATGTATGATCATACAGGACAGTGAGAACCCATATCTGATACCAGCAAGGACTTCAATGCTGACAATAGCAGTCAGTTCAGACTTCTCCATAGCACTGATGCCTTTTGACCTGTTGTCAGCATGTCTCCAGTGCTTACTTTTGATTTATTTTTTTCTGCTGTAGTAAAACATATTCTTTACTTGATGCTGGTAAAGGGTATGTTTAAGTACCCTGTACTTCAGGAGATTCAATTTAAACCACTGTCATCTTTTTTGCAAGATAAAAGTGCCAGGAGGGAAGATGCATACTGTTTCTGAACAGCCTTTATTAATTTATTGATGCCTTCGCTTCACAAGACATCCCCTTCCCTCCCCAAGCATAATGTTCACCCTGTGAAAGTGGACTTGCTGCTGTTCTGGAAGTAATTCATTATGAAACAAAAACTTCCAAACTCAGATTCCTCTCTCCATGTCAGAGGGATGTCACAGCATAAAATCCACCATTGGGTTTATTTTGAGGTATTCTTCAGCACTTGAGAGGTCAGCCTTTGAGTACCATGGTAAATAATGTGATTTGTCAGGCTTGCTATAAAGGGTGCTAAAGACAAGCAAGGTCTTAAATTCCTGATCTCAAACTTGGGTGCTGGGTGAAAGCAGCTGCCCTTCTCCCATGCCTCAGAGTCAGTGCATTGCTGTAGTGAAATGGTAATAAAAATATGCAGGTTAGCCCATACAGAAGCAAGGGTATCTTAAGTCAGATAGCATCAGCATCATGTTTTCACCTGTTGGTGTTCTCAAAGTAAACTTTTGGTTGCTGCTGTATGTCTGATTTCTCTGTCCAGGTTCTTTTTTGTCCTGTAGTGTGTGTTGCAGGGAGATTTTTGGGGCATAGGGGACGTTCTAGTGCTTGATGTACATTGATACAGGGCAGGAAAATATACTCAGAGCTGTATGCTGTTGGACTGACTCCGTTATTGCTATCATGCTATCTTGAGACTTCTCACCAGCTTTTTTTCTAAACAATTCTCTTGATTTTCCTTTGATATTAAAGTTTGAAAGTGTGCACAGGAGAATAAAATAAATTTGGAAAGATATGATTCTCAGTATTTGGGAGTTCTGTTGCATAGTGTACTCCTGTGACTATTGTTTCTCTCACTATTGAATTAGGCATATGATTAGTTTTACTATAAAATGGTATTTTTTGATGCAATGATAAATCTCCTAATACAGTGAAGTCAGCTTTTCAAAACTAATTTGAAAGAAAATTACCTAATGTAGAATTTGCTGTTACAGGGTCTAGATTTCAGCAATATGTATATACAATGTTTAGTGGGTTAGACATAGGTAATAGAAATGTCTACTGCATAATACATGAAGTTTTAATAGGTTTGGGTATAACACCTAGCATAGGATAATACGTGAAATAATATAGCATAAGAATCAAATAAAAACATGTAGGTTAGCCCATGTAAGGAACAAGGGTATTTTAGGTCAATTTAGTGATACTTAGTTTAATGGAAATTGGAGAACTGGAAAACACTAGAGGTGGAAGACTAATTAGATACAGCTTTCCATAAACAAAAGGTTAGGAGAAAGAGCTAGAGTGTATGGAAGCCAAATGGCCCCAGAAACTTTGTATTTTCTGGACAGAATGATAGGAAAATATGATAAACAGAATTATTAACTATGATGTATCAAATTCTTAGAGATTTAACAAAGGGTTCTGGCGTCTTGGCTGCTGTGTTCTCGGTTCTTGAATTTATGTTTGTGCAGGGGTTCTCATCCACAGAGGTCAGAAACCTTAAGACTTGGGTAAGATTTCTGTGCTGACTGAAATCAAGAGCAAGATTATTTTAGAATAGGAAAACTTCTTAGGTATCCCATCTCTCTGCATTTTTAGTTGGATTATACAAATAAAGATTTCTGCACATAAGTCATCTCAGTACAGCATATGGATCTGTCATGTTATGTCTGTGTTGCATTATTCATTACTCATGGATAGCAGGATTAAGAAATAAAGTTCTCTTCATCTGCTGCTGGAAGTCTGTGCTGCATTCATGGAACCGCAGTGACTTCCTACTGGTGGGGCAGGCAGGGAGGAGTCATAGCTGTCTTTAAACTTGTTTTTTCTAAAAGATGTGATTATTAACATCAGACTGTTAAGAATGTTAGAGACTGAATAATCAGTCTTTATCTGTAATAGGTGTTCAGAGTAAACTGGCTTTTGGCCATATTTTTTCATATTACTTCATTCTGAATTGTCAGACAAGAATGGCTTGTGATGTCTTTATTCTTCCTTGATGATCTTAAATCTTTTCTAAGTAGTGAAGTAATGGAAGCCTCATAAGGCTATAAGTGAAGTCTGAGCTGCTCTTAACTGAAGAGGTCAGAAAATGCTGACTGGAAGTGTTTTGGTTTGAACAGTGTTCCTTTTGCTCCTCCAACCCCTCATGGCCAGCTGTGAAAAAAATTATGCAGCTCAAGTCAGTTGGTGCTCCAAATCCTTATTTTTTGTCTTACATGCTACTTTGAGGCCTTTCACCAATGGGGGAAGGCAGGTATTTAGTATTTGAATAGTGTTTAACATCTGTAAGATGTGATCCTAGATCATTGAATCAATTTTGGACAACGTCATGTCCTGGGCTGTTCAGGTAGTTTGTTTGCTGTCCTGTCTGCTGTAATGCTGAGTTCACGGCAAACTTCAGTGCCTCTTGCCACATCGTGCTAGTTGAGCTCTTGTCTAACTGAACATCTCTTCTTCCCCGGAAGGTTTCCTGTCAAAAATGACTTGATTCGGTGTGTGTGTAATGGTTTCAGTTTGGTTTAAATACTTTTTCGTGTTGCATATAACCTTTGCTTGTCATCAGTCTCCAACTTGTGACATGGCTGTCTATCAGGCCACTGGTGATCTGGGCTGGTGGAGGCATATGAGTGCGCAGGCTTTGTGTTGCTGTCCCAGCCTGACACCACTTTGAAAGAGCTTTTAAAGACGGGTACGGAGGAAGGGAGAGGCATGGAGGCCTCTGGTTTTTGACTTTCAGCTGCTTGCTTTTTTTCCCTTTTTGTATGGGATTGAGGATGTGAGTTGCTTAGCTAAACTAGCTGTGTACGTGGGGGCTTAAGGGGTAGCGCTTTTCAGTCACGCAACTTCTTCCTTGCCTACTCTACATTTGAGATAAAAGTTTACTGTGAGAGAACAAAAATGCCCCTGAAGGGAGGAGATTATGGGGATTCATCCTGCCATTTGAAGGATAGGGCTGTGATGGAGATACCAAGTTCTCAAAATCTGGTTCTGTGGGTCTGCTGGGACGTGCCTCTGGTAGAATGTCTGCAATACTGCTGGGTTGTGGGCCCAACTGTCTCTCCAGGGAGCTGTGGGCAAGAGAAGTGCTGCCATGAAAAATCAGCGGAGCAGAAGTGTTCCTCTAACCTTGTCGTCTTCAACCTGGAAGATGAGTCCTGTCATCCATTGCTGGGCCCTCCGTTGCACTGAGGAAAGTTGTGGGTGCATGAGGGACAAAACCTTTTAGCTATGTTCCCTTTCAGGGAGAGGAATGGGAGAGTAAATGGAGTAGTGGGAGGCCTTGAAGTTGCTTTCTTGATCGGGAAGAAGCTGTTTTTCTAACTTTCTTTTTTAAATTTGGGCATCTCTTCAGAGTCAGACTAACCTGGTTTGCTTCCCTTTCCTGGCTATTTACCTGAAAGTAAAACTTCAACTTTTGAAATTGCCAGTGGGGTAGAAGGATGTAACTGCAGCATGAAAGAGGAAAAAGTGGAATAAAAATAAAACTAGAATAGTGAGGTAAATGCTGAAAAATTGAAGTAGACATCCTAGCCAGTTCAAGTGGAGCAGGCACTGTATGTCTAAAAGTGGATGTTGACTTTGAAACCCCTCAAGCTGTCAAGATGCTGTGTTTAAAGAGTCCTCAAGTGGTCTCCTTTCACCCCATTGAATCTGTTTTCTTCTGTTACTCTCAGTAGGCTCAAGAGGACTGCAGATATATAAGGCTGAAGGGAAATGTCTGCAGTAAGATCCTATTACTTCTTGCAGGACACATCTGCATTTTGACAGAATTGTATTGCCTTGGAGAGCACTTCACTAGAAAGCTGGGAGGTAGCACATGAGACTGGGACAGCATGTGCAAGTGTTTAAATGAGTAAGAGTAAGAACTGTAGTTAGCAAGATTTTGTGAATGGTAGTGTGCAGCTGAAAAGTCTGAGCATATCCTTTCTTTAAACAATGGTCTCATTTAAAGTATCGATTAAGTCTGGAATTGCTCACAACTTTTTTGAGGTTTGCTATTTGTTTCAGGCCTGAATGGCTCTCTGTGTAGTCCAGTGATAGTTTCAGTGGAACTCTTGCTGAACATCAGCAATATTGGCTGTGTTCAGATAGGCTCAACTTGACATTTAGTTAGGCTTTCGAATATAACAAAAGTAATTGTTTCCCCTCAGCTGGCTTTAAACTTTTTTGAATGAAAGAGGATGATGAAAAAGAGTATAATTTTGTGCTGAGTTCTTTCATCCTGTGCATAAGCTAATTAATGCTGCATGTTGATGCTCTCAGGGAGTAAGTTGTTATGTTGGTAGAAGTGGTTATGTGTCTAAATCGACCTGAATAATTAGGAACATAAAAATGGTTTTACTTTATTGGAGTCTCACTTGAACTGATCACTTAACAGAGAATGCAGGTGTTTGTTTTCTTTACAGAAGACTATTAGAGTTGATATTTCTAGTATGGTTTCTAAGATAACTTAAATTACCCTGCACATTTCCCTTCCTTTACCCCAACTGACACGGTGGTTAGTCACTAATTGCAGTCAGACAGAAGAGTACCTGCATGGTCTCTAGATTACTGCATTGTCAAGCAATGTCCTCACCTTGTTGTTCATGCATTATTTTTTTCAGAACTGCTTGCAAATATTTATGCTGGCTTTTTTCATAAGACACTAGTAGCATTGATGCAGCATTGTTTTGAGCATCCATAAGTTCTTAGGTATTTTACAGGAATAGCAAGAGTTTCCAAAAGCATTGCATACTGTGTGGAGACTTTTTTTAATCTGTGTATACATTTTTAGTGTTCCCTATAAATTTTTTACATTCAGTAGTGTTGTGGTTTAACCTGGCAGCAGCCAAATACCATGCAGCCACTTGCTCACCCCCCCCCCCCCCCGCCGGGTGGGATAGGGGAGAGAATCAGAAGGGTAAAAGTGAGAAAAACTCGTGGGTTGAGATAAAGACAGTTTAATAGGGAAAGCAAAAGCCGCGCACGCAAGCAAAGCAAAACAAGGAATTCATTCACCACTTCCCATCGGCAGGCAGGTGTTCAGCCATCGCCAGGAAAGCAGGGCTCCATCATGTGTAACGGTTACTTGGGAAGACACACGCCATCACTCCGAACGCCCCCCCTCCTTCTTCACCTAGCCTTATATGCTGAGCATGACGTCATATGGTATGGAATAGCCTGTTGGCCAGCTGGGCCAGTCGCCCTGGCCACGCTCCCTCCCAGCCCCCTGCACATCTGGTAGGGCATGGGAAAATGAAAAGTCCTTGACTAGCACAAACACTACCTAACAACAACCAAAACATCAGTGTGTCATCAACATTATTCTCACACTACATCCAAAACACAGCACTATACCAGTTAATAGGAAGAAAATCAACTCCATCCCAGCCAAAACCAGGACAAGTAGATAACTTGCCCTTTCTTCCTTCTGTCATTTTAGTGTAGTCACCAGGACTATCAAGCTCTCTTCCTGATAGCAGAATTCATGCCTCTACTGATGGCTGTTTCTTGGTCAGTTGTCTACACTTGTCCACTTGTCTTCTCATTGCCTACCTGCAAAGGGCAAGTCTGTCTAGCTGCCTCTTCATCCTTGCTGAAAGCTTCTGCAGATTAATGTTTGCAGCACCAGTCACAAGAATTAATTAAATTTGCTTACATCCCATATGACTCTTTTCATATCCATCTTCCATCTCTTCGCTCACTTTCTCACCATGCTTTTGAGGCCAAGGTATAGAAGTGTTAAGCAGTATTACTTGTTTAGTGATTCATACAAGAGCCAGTGTGAAAAGGTTTCCCTTCTAACCCGTCACCTTAGAGGGGCTATGTAGTTGGGTTTTGTTGTTGCATAGGACTCTTCTGCTTTCTGGTCTTAGTTACCTGTGTTTACATTAGTATCTTTGTAAGTTACTTTGAAAATTGAGACCACCTTATTATCAGAAGCTAATTCTAAGTTTTCTGTGAGGTTTTTATTGTCTTTGATCAGTATTGTATCACAAAGTTCTTCCTCATAACTTTGCATAAATCAAGAGATACTTTACTGGTGGGTTCTCTTGGGCTGAGTGAGTTTTCTCCTGGAGCAGTACCCTAATCTAGTTTGTGCTACAGATTTTTTCAGTAGTGTAATGGAAGGGAGGACACGAATGAGCATGCACTGCTAATGGAGAAATGCTTGTTTATGCTGTTTTAAAGCAATGGTGAAAACACAGACTAAGAAATTAACATTGTTTAGCCTGTTTGTGCAGTACTCACCAAGCACAATATGTGCTGTTAACGTGTGGACATCAGAGTAACCATCAAGCTCTCCTTGACAACTACCCTTCGTACAGGGAAACTGAAAGAGTGAGTAGTGTTTTATTCTGACAAGCAAGGTTATTGACTGAAGAAATGAAATGCCCTCTGGCCTGTATGTGCCTTTACCCATAAAGAAGATTGGGATGTTCTAGCAGCCTATGTAATAGTTTTTGCATATGCTGGATTCAACAGCCTCCATTTATCTCTTATCGTGCAGCTTTTTTGAGTATGCACAAATTAATGCTGCGCTTTCATGCAGGTTCATAAGATACTTGACTATTTGAAGGAAAAAAATGAGCCCTTCAAATTAACACCCCAGTAAAGATAAAAATCAGTAAAGAGGAAGCATTAAGAATTGCAGCTATTCGAAATACAAATAACGGTACACTTAAATATTTTTTTGAGGTATTAAAATTTTTTCCTGAGTTCTGTTTTTTAAAGCAAAATTCAGCGTCTAGGTTATGTCAGGGCTGTTGCCTTTCACTAAGCCCTCAAATAATGATGTGGGTTTTTTCTTTTTTATTTAAGGTATTTAGCAACACTTCTAACAAACATCTTATCCTTGCTGAATTACCTTCATTGCTGTTGTGAGTCAAAGTAGGTGGTATAAATCCTCTGTAAAACACCCTGAGTATTTAAATTTAAAAAAGAGAATAACTTTATTACAAGCTGAGACTAAAGTTCTGGTTTAGACCTTCATATCTGGAAGATACAAAGGACATTGTACTCAGCTATGGGTTCTGCTTGTTCTGCTATATGGTATTATGAAAACAAAATCTGTAATGTCTGCTTATGCAAATAGCAACATGTGATAATTGTCACGTGCTTCCATTCCACTGTTTGTACCCAAGAGGAAAAAGGGCAAATACTGAATTCAAAAGCATGATCTGAAAGTCTCCTGGTGTGTAACTCTTCAGGAGGATCTTCAGGAGCATGTTTAGGATCTCTTAGAATTTTATCAAGAGCATTGTATCAGCTGTGACCCTTGAGACTGGAAACATCTCATGGTGCAGCTTCAGTTGTCTCTGAACAGTGGTAACCTGTTGGAGGAGGCAGATGTGTTTAATATCTTGTGTCTGGCCACTTAGATTCAGGGTGCTGATTTTTCTGTAATCACCTTTATGGAATAATACCATTCAGAAGTATATAGCTTAACCAAGACAGGCATCTGTGCAGTGATTTTGGTGTGGTGTCTGTAAATAGAAGTAAATTCTGTATATAAAAACCTATGTGAAATAATTTTATTTCCTCAATGATGGGTATGCACAGATATGAATCAAAACAGGTAGTAGAATGGCTTTGGCCAGAAGTGTGATGCACTAAAGGTTTCTGCCTAGCATATGCACCTGAGGTGGTAACAGTGGTTGAAGGCTTTTCTGTTTTGTGACCTCACCTTAGTTCTGTCTCAACACAGCCAGGATCCAGCCTCAGCTTCTATTTTCAGCCAAACATGAGCAGTTGAGTGTTACATACCAAAATACCTGTTTTGTAGGGAAAGTTAGTAGACCACTGTGACTATTGTTTTGCTGGTCTTCATCTTGCTAGCTCCACTTTATTTTTCTAAAGCTCTCGTATAAAAATCTACTGTTGATATAATTAGAACTGTTCTATGGCAACCAGAACTAATTGTGTAAACCATATGGCTTTTTAACTCCTGATGTCTTTGGTCTTGTTTTAAAAAAAAAAACTAGTTGCTTCTCTGCTAGGCGAACCTTACTCATGACTAACTTGGAACTGCACCTAATTAGAAACTGGGATCCACAAACACTGTTTAAGAGTGTTTGGATTTAAAATCTTAACTGTGCTTGGTGAATTAAAAGTAAGTTTATTGAAAGGTAGGTGGCTCCCATGCACTGTATGTTAACAAAGGGAGCCACTCACAATTTGCTGAACTGAACAACTTTGGCTTCAGTTCCAATTCCTTTCAGGACTGTAAAGAAGGAGCAGGTTTCCTTTTCCAACTTCACTTAATTGTTCTCCTCTTAATCTGAATGTATTTTAAGACAAACTTACATTTCTTTAATAGACATAGAGCCCTGTTTCCTAAACTTACTGATATCTTAGGTTTTGAATGCAGTAATTGCTGAGCTAGTTTAATAATCTGAAGTGTAATACTGTCTCTGAGGCTAATAGCCAAAAACTGTATTAGCTTTTTAATGGTACTAGTGATTTTTCAGTAGTTCAGTATTTTGAAACTTTTTTGGAGACTATTCACAACTCGAATTCTATGTTAATGTGCCATTTTAATCTTAAAGTACAGAGTTTAGGCCGGAAACTGATTTTTAAAAAGTTACATTTTTTTCTTCGTTGTAATTACTTATATCCCTTATTTTTTTTCAGGTCAGGTGGAAGTGTAAGTAAAGGGTAAAAACTCTAGTTTTTCAAACTAGGTGTGAAAGAGCATTCTGTATAGCTTTGAAAGTAATAAAAATGATAAAAGAATTGGTAGAGCAAACATTGGTTTTGAGACATAATGGTGTGTAGTTAAAGAACTGATTTGTATGTTGATGTGAGTACCTTGTGGAACACTTCAGTGAAGATAGATGTGTTAGGCAAACTGCAAGTACTTAAAATGAGGGGTGCTCTTTGCCTTTTTGAGAAGTGCTGTGATGCTCAAGGGCACAGTGAAGTCTGTGTAGCCAGTACACTGAAGTCCTGTGCGCACAAGTAAGCTGTCCTATTGGAGTTTTCCATCTGCAGCCCGCGGCTCACAGGAAGCAAATAATCTATCAGGTCATGCTGCTTTGCTGAGAGCTATAGAGATCCAAATACATCATCTTATGCACATCACTGCAGTCTCTGTAGGACAGAGAATTTTGTAGACTGCTACTTTCATGCAGTCTCCTTAGTAAAGCTTATCTCGGCTTAAAAGTCAGTTGAGACTTTCAGTTTTTCTTCATGTAATAAGCAGTTCATCAAACATACTTGCCTGTATACAATGGAGAGCTTCAGAAGTGCAGTTGTGAGCATTCTTTTTGGGTTGAGACCAGAGAGAATGGCTTGCAAGCTTGCAGCTGATACCAAAGCTTCAGTATTTTGCATAAAAAGAGATGATTAAACATCTTTATCAACCTAAGTTAGAAATAAAGACCAGACATGAAGTCAGTTAACCATACTGGTAGAAAACTGAAATGAAGACTAATTTACACTGTTTTAAAACAGGAAAAGTGGTTTTAAAGTATGTGTTTATAAACCCTGGATGCAGCAGCCTTCCAGAATCTGAGTCCTTGGGGTTTTTTATCAAGTTTAGAATTACCTCATCTGCTAACCAGGGGCAAAAAAGGATCTCTTGTATTTACACCAGTCTCAAGCTGTGGCAACAGTCTGGAGTCTTCCTATTTGTGCCAGTATTGTGGTTATATTTAACATCTGGACTACTTGTAATCATCTGCAAATGGCCCATTAGCTTTTGTGGTATCCTCCTAGCACTGTTCAATTCAAATACAACTGGGTTTGCAATGATGTTTTATTTAAAAACAGACAACAGTGTGGTTGGGGACAAAAATACCCTTATGAAGAATTCTCTCTTGCATATTTTGCTCCCGTTATTCCACTTGAGAAATCCTTGACTCTACTGCCACTTGCATGTCCAGTGGTACTTTTAAGCAGCTATTGCAGGGAAACTTGCTGAATACCATCTGTGCAAGATTTTAAATTTACTTAATTTTTAAAATGTAGGATTTTAAGAACAGACTGGATTCTAGCAAAGTAGTTTGTCGTCTTGTGTATTTTCTTTGTGGGTGGGAAAGGCATGTAAGGGGAGCTGTTTTTCAGTGGTGCATGGTCATCTTACGTGCTAATGGAAAATGGGCTCACTGTGTTTTCTTTCTTTCCTCTTCCTTCAGTCTTGAAGATTTTACTGTTTTGTGGTATAGTTCCTTTTAGGCATGATGTGGTTCTGGAGGTGGTTTCCAGGGTAGTTGGCAGGAGTAACTAGACTGCATTATCTTTTAAATCTTCTTAAAAATAAGCATCTTATTTCATGTAAGAAAAATAACTTTAGAACTGAATTTGGAAAGATTAGATTGGAATTGCCTCAAATCCAATTAAGCCACACTGCATGGACGTGCTGGGAATATAAATGCAATTACTGTAAATTTGTACAAACTGATTTGTTGCATTATCTTGCTAATCTAACATACGGTACTTTTTGTGTCCATATTGCAGACGGCAACTCCAAACTAACATGGCAGTCAGACTGTGTGATGTGGCTTCTCTGCTTAGAAGTGGTTCGTGGGCAGCAGAGCCTTGGACTGGGGTCTGTGGGATTTTTCTTAAATTCTGTAGGCTACTTTTTTACATGTTAATAGTGCTGAGGCCATACCAAACTCTTTAATCTCCCATTTGGAACATTAACACTCTTCTATGTTTCGTTATAGGCTGTAGGTTGTGTCCCTATTCTGCGAGAGCCTAGAGCGCACTGGCGTACCATGACAACTTTTTCTATAATATGGTGATCTCCTGTAGAAATTATACTGCAGTGGCTTGCCTTTCTTCTAATGTCAATTAGATTTTAGTACTAATTCAAAATACCTGGTGAATAATTGAAGAATAGTATTGTAATAAAATGGTTTTGGTATGGTCTGAATACTAAATTACAGTAACTTTAAAAACCTGTATACTGTGTATTTATGATTACTATTTTAAAAGTGTATTTACAAGTCTTATTCTAAGAAATTGTTTGAAAACTGTAAATTTATCTCTTAAACTATTTTTCTGGGAGGAAAATATTTAGTAACTGCTGAAGAAGTGCTTTGTGTTTTATGAACAGTTGTATTCAACCTATCAATGGAATATGCATTATTTGTAAAACATATTAGTATCACTTTATTCAGAGCAGATGGTTCTATAGCTGAGAAATGCTGTAATTTCAGCATGCGCAGGCTATTGCAGCTGTTCACTTGAATGTTGGCTTAGGATCTCATTCTTGCCACCTGAACATGAAAATAAATGTGCAATTAAGTGAGGGTTGTTTGTTGTCCTTGCTAAATCCTGCTAATTTTGATCAATGAAAACTTTAAATTTGAGAAAAAAGAAAAAGAGGAGGAAAAAAGCAATTCCAGAGAGCCTCAGTCAGAGCACAGCATTTGTGGCTACTGGCTCTGCCAGATATACTGGTGTTTTGAAAAGTAATTTATCTTAATTGGGATCATCTACTTTCTCATCTTTTCAGCAGACTTGTTTCATCACAGTGCCAGGAGCAGGTTTCCCCTTGGAGTTTGTCACAAGGAAAGATAATGTTGTTCTGGTTGTAGCTCCTCAGGAAAACGTTGTGTTGAAGTAACCTCTTGGAAAATACTTCTGTATGCAGAACATAGAAATGTGTTCCCAGGAATGCCTGAATTGTAGTTTAAGACAGTAAACTTACCCCTTCTCTTGTTTTTAGGAAATTCACATTTGCATGCCCTGAGTACAGTTGACCTAATCAGCTGTTTGGGTATGCATTGATTGCATATGCTGCTTTGAACAGGACAGTTAGGACAGATGACCTCCAGAGGTCCTGACATAACACTGCGATTTTACAATAGGCTTTTTTGTGTGAGAACTCCTAGAAATTTAGGTATGAGGTTGGATTTCAGTGATTGCTGGATTTTTTTTAGTGAAACTTCTTGATGAGTCTTGCTTCTGCGTTGAAATGTTTGTTACTGGAGAATTAATTTATAGAATTTTCTGTTGAACGTTGTCCTATATAGTTGGTCTCAAACAGGGTAGGCTGCCCAAGTCTTGGATATTAGGCTGCCATTAAAAATCCACTGTATTTACTAACTGTTACCATTCAGTGACTGACTGAGATGGTAGAGAGCCTTTTGTACATGTGGTAGCTTGTGCGCCAGTACTGATATTTCTCCAAATGATTGCTGCTGTATCTGCCAATCATACAGTCAGTTACTTTTAGATGAAATACAGTAGTTCCTGGAGTGGTGATTACTCCCTTATTTTGATGTTTAAAAGTAAATCAAGTTAAGTATCAAATTTAACTGTTTTCAGGGTGCAGGGGAGGGAAGAAGTGAGAACCAGGAATTGTCAATTTAATCAAATAAAAGCATTTAGAAATTTACTTCCAACCTGTGGTGACAGAAGGTTGACCTAGAGTTTATCAAGGAAGAGTCTGTTTTCCATCCCAGCACATTCATATGTCTCTTCAAGTATCTCTTTAAATTACTAATCTTACTTTCTCCTTTTGCTTATGAGAAATAGGCTCAGGATACAGTTAACACTCACCTCTTTTTGAAAATAACCAAATACTATCACTTCAAAAGCTGCATTTCATATAATTTCAGTTATCAGTTCTAAGTTAATAGAACTGATTACCCTTGCAACAGGCCAATTCTGCTTGGTAACTTATGTACTAGAACGGCTATGATGCCCCTAAATGAAGGGAATGGGGGAGGATGGAAACTAGGCTTTGGGTATTGACTTCATTGGGAGGGCTCCTAGAAGATTTTAGCGAGAACTTTGTTTGCCTGTAAGTTTTTAAAGTATTGCCTTGACTAATAGTTAAAATCCTTCTGTGTTGGTGGAGTTTTTTTGCATGTAGAGGCAGTATTTGGCCCTGGCAATACCACTTCTGCATAGTGACAGGTCTTCTAGATTCTTGTCTGGACTCTCCTAATAGATGGTGAAATATGAATTTTGATGGTTCTTGTTCTCTGTGTTTTTCAGCAGGTAATTGCTGCCATGGAAACACAACTGTCTAATGGACCAACTTGCAATAACACAGCCCATGGTTCAACCACCATAAACAATTGCTCATCACCAGTTGATTCTGGGAACACAGAAGACAGCAAGACCAATTTAATAGTCAACTACCTTCCACAGAACATGACACAAGAGGAGCTGAAGAGTCTGTTTGGCAGCATTGGTGAGATAGAATCCTGCAAGCTTGTCAGGGACAAAATAACAGGTACGTTGGTTTTGGGATTTTCTGCATCTTTTAATTTTCCAAGCGGTAAGCTGTGAGATGGTGTTTTGCAGTTTTGTTAAATCATGGAATAAAGGCAGAAGAAAACAATGCTGATGTTGCTAGTCAGAAGGAACTTAGGTTCATCGTTATCTAGATTCTACACCCAAAAATTAAGTGTCTGTATTTGCATTTCATCCAGGTTTGTAAGAGTGCTATAAATGCTAACAGGGCATTTAAATGTTCTGAGCTTTGAAGTCTTTGGAAAGAAGATGCAGATGTAGAAATATCTGCTTTTCCACACAGTTTACTTGAGTTTTTATTCAACTCCATTGGAGTCATGACGTTATTAGCCCTTTGCATGACTATATTAGTCATGCAAAACTTTGTTTCTCAGGGATGCAGGTAATTAAACTTGTAGCTTGGGAAAAGAATGGACTTCATTTATTCAGCTTTATGGGTAAAGGCGCTTTTGCATTGCAGCACTTGAGCAATTTCTTCAGAATGCACACTTGAATCAATATGTGCTGTCTGAGAGTGCGAGTATGAACTCCAGTGTGATGTATTCTGTTAGTAATTTATTTTAGCAACAGCTGGTGCACAGGTCGCATGTATTTAAACCAGTTGTTTAACTTTGAAAGAACTACCAGATGGATGCCTGCACTTCAAAACGAGAATGAAAGGATGGTTGGCAAAGTTCAGTTTGTCTCATCTCCATTTTTCAACTCTAAGCTCAAATTAAAAAACATTGATGTACTACTTATGTCGACATTTCATTAATTTTGTTCAGAAATTGAATCAGTTGACTTTGGTACTTTATTTCCTGGCTCTTTTTTTTTGCAGAGTTCTCAAATATCCAGCTTTCAAGAACACATTTTTAACTTAGTTCTTGGTTGCAGCTCTTGAATGTGCTGGTTAGCTTCTGTGTGTTTAAAACTACACCTCTTCGAGGCTGCATGTTCTCTATGCTTTGGTTTAAGGGATGGAAGCCAATACTTTCCTGGTACCGAAAGGTAGTGGCAGAAAATGGACATTTTTCTTATGCTAAATAGAAACTTTTGTGACTCACTGTTCCCTGAGCAGCAACAGTGGAAAGTGGGAAGACAAAAGCTTTAGTTGATGCAGGTTGTGTCACATGTCTGTGTTGATGGCTTGGGTATGCTGGAGAGATATTCCCCAACTGTGTACATGAATAGTGGAGGACAAGGCCTAAAAACCTTCAGGCAGCTCTGGCACGAACCCCAGCACTTGTCTTTAGCATGCAGCGCATGCTTTCTTCTCTTGTCCTGATGATGTAATTGCTCCCCTAGCATAGCAGAAAGAAGTTACGCCACCTTTTCCCACATTGATGCAGACGCTACTGTGTCATCAGTACAAGGATGATGCTTAAACAAGAATCTGGCAGCAAAGAGATACTAAGGGGAATATTTCCCAAGTGTTTAGTTCATCTACATCTGCACCTGCTGAGGGTGAGCAGAGTGAGCCAAGTTAGGGATCTCTTCTCCTAAATTTGACCTTCTGGTCTTCTGCATAGTGAGACTGACTTTAGCCAGAGGCTGTACCTTTTTTGAATAATACAAAGTAGTGTAATTGCCAGTGCTCATACCTGCATTCTGCTAATGCACAATTAGTAAAAATACTGATATGACTCTGAATAATCCCCATCTTTTTTGAGGATGCTTTTTTCTGTCATCGTTCTGTGCATGCTGGAGACAGCATTTGTGACCGTGTCTGATAAGTTCTTTACTTCTGCATGGCATGAGAATAACCTGTTAAATATAAGGGGATGTTTTTGACATTGGTCACTCTTGATCATAAGCCTTGGCTACTATGTCCTCTAAACAGTTATGTTGTCAAACTACTTATGTTGCCAAACACTTCTGTGTCCCCAGTCACAAGGTGGATTCTCGAGCCCTACTTGGACTTCCTGCAGTTCAGCTCTATACGGCATCAGTCAATTTTATGCTTCACTTCAGGTGAAGTACCTTACAAAGTAGAAACGAAAAAGAAGGAGAAATGTCCATGTTCAGGCCTACAGAGGTGATGCTGTACTTCTGAGAATGCAATAATGGGATTTTTTTTTTAAGTCTTGATCTTTTTGTACTGACTATTCTACACACAGTTTGTTAATTTGAAAGCAAATTCCCCCGAAACAAGGGTATCCTGCCTGAAGAGTATGCCTTTTAAAAGGAACTGCCAGAACATATAGCTCTGTCTTGGTGAATTCACTAGGCCATGCTTCATGGTTGTCCTCATTTCAATTAGTGGTGGCTGGCAACTTACCCTCCCTGAGGTAGGGACCATTTAGTGACGCAAAATGAGTCAAGCTAAGAGGCTGCTTAAAGCCCAACACTGATCCTTTGGCTTCCTTCTTATTGAATAGTTTTCGGCTGACTTCTGTGCCTTTGAATGAAGGTTGCTTTGCCTTCCCTTTGGATCTGAATGACCAGCGCTTCTTCCCATAGCAGGTGGCTTGGTCTTAAAACATTAGGTCGTGGAATGGTTAAATCTGCAAAGTACCCTGCTTCAGCACGGTAGCCTTTGCTACTGAAACCACTGTTTTTAGTCCTTCTGGGCTGACCAAACCTCAAAGCAATCTCTGCTCTTCACTGTGAATAATACCGAATGTGCTTGGGGATGCCAAAGAAACTAGATGGGACTGATACCACATCTTGCTGTCTTCAGCTGAAGGCTGGTTGATGTGGAAAACAAGCCTGTCTTCTCTATAGGTAATGACTTCAGTGCTTCGAAACAAAAAAGTTCTTCACTTAGCTGTTTCCTTTTGATCCAGGAGTGGAAAGATATAACTGGTACTTGATCAGTTAGTGGGGTGGCTATTCAAAGTGTTTATCTCTGTCTTGCAGATCTGAGTTCACATATTTAGCATTCCTTATTAAAGTTGCTTAAGGATTACATGCTCCTCCCAGTTAAGAGGCTGCTGCAGGCACACAGAAGTGAGCCTCAAGGTCTTAATGATGGATGTGCAAATTGCCCACATCCTTAAATGATGGTTTTGATGTTTTATATGCTAGAAGCTCACATTGTTGCTTCTTAGTGTCAAAGGACTCCTTGCCTGGGAATGGAATGGAGCAAGACTTAATTGCAGACTTCTTGTTTGAAGGTGTGATGTCTTCTATATAGCATAAAGTGATGCCTAAGAAGGATTCTGAATTTAAATTACATTCTTAGTAGGTGAGAACTCTGGGGTTGGAACTGTTGGAGATATAGTTGTGCTTCTCCTTTATCGGAGAGCAGCTCCTCAGCTTTGAGGCATACTTTCAGCTGCCAGCAAAAACATTGTGTTAGTCTTGTTCCAAAAGGTTTTAGTATAAATAAAATTGGGAAATGTGGTGTCTGACCTTATAACTCCATTGGGAGCAATACTTCTGATTTAAGTAGCCTGGAGCAAGATTACCTTGTGTTTGTGGATGCTGGGGAGAGAATGCTCTAGTCCCAGTCCTGTTCTTGCTCATTTTCAGGTTTTCTACAGAGAGTTCTTGAAAAGTAAATTTTCCTTTTCTTTCTACAATTCATAACAGGGATTGTTACCAGGTTTCTGTGAAGGAAGAGATTTGACATGAATTTGACAGGAAATATATTGATTTAATTCCTGTGTTAAAACAGTATTTCTTTTTCATCTTAAATGAACTGTCATGAGTACTAGATACTTGGTGAGTATCTTTAATAGCTGAGAAGTTTAGGGGAGCATAGAAATCAAAATACACTTTTATACAAACTAAACTGCAAATGAGAATTGATAAGGGGAAAAGCTTTGGTCTGCCTTTGACTGTCTAATTCAGGTTGGTTCATATCAGTATTGGATACATCCTCTGGCTGCTTTGTAAGGTGAAACATCATTTATAACATGCTGGAACTGAGAGCTGTTTGCCAAGCAGGTGAGACAGCTCCAGTATAGGAACACTAAGAAATCTAGTAGTATCTGCATGGGTGAACGAAATGAAACATGCAGGTGAACCATTTCTCAGCAGTGAAACATTATTTGATGAAGAAAATAAGAAATTCTAACCTATCTGGCCATATTACCAGTCAGTGTCAGAGTCCCAGACCGTGCTCTGCTGATGTGATCCACTAGTAAATTTTAAGACATAAAGCCTGCTACATACTGGGTCACCAGTGCCACGTGTTGAAATTCAGAGGGATCAAAGATGCTGCCATCTTGACCCAAATACTTGCCAGAGTATCCTGTGAATTTGAACCAAATTATCTCCCACCCGATTGTTTAATATTCAGTCTGCAGTCAATCTGCAACACTGGAGTGCATTTAAGACTGCATTATAGCAGTGACCCAGTCCCTTGAAGCTGTTTACACAATTTAGGATTGAGATGAGTTGAGATTGAGGGCCTCCCTGCCTCTGGAACACCTACTGGAGGGAAGGGAGGCATCCTGGAGTTCACTTTTAATTTCATGTAAGCAGTCTGAAGCCCTGTTTCTAAAGGGCTGTTCTAGTAGTTTCAGTAATGCTTTTTCTATGGAGTGGAATTCGTTAAAACAACATCTTAATTGTTTCAACCAATAGTTATAGTTCCTTGCAGCGTACTGTCAACATGAAGTTTGTGTCCCTGAGGGAGGTAGGGAAGAAAGCTGAATTGCAGAAGTTTTCTGCTGGTCATCTCCAAGCATGCAGTTCATGGGCTACGTTTCTTTCTGCTTCTGTCCTGTCAACTTTAGTCTTACAGAAGCGGGTGTATCTATCTTGTGTAATTGTGCGTATTTCATCTTGCCCTCTGCAGACACTAATTTCTCAGATACTTGGAAGTATTGTCCCATTACCGTTGCACACTGACGTAGTGCAGATGCAAAATGCAGCACACAAGTCTGCAGGTGTCTAGAACTACGGTTCTAAAAAAATTGCCTAGATGTTGAACACTTCCAGAAAATTGTTGATGCATCTGTAGTCAGTATGTTTGCAATTAACATTTGTACAGAAATAGTTTTTAGTTGCTAACACTGAAATTTCTCATGCATGTTCTCTTGTTTTCATTGAAGAACCATGGTAATAAATGCAAAGGAATTCTGGGTTGGTCACAGAAAAAAAATAGAAAACATGTATGGAGTCAGATATGGTGTCATTAGAGGTGAGCTTATGTTGTTAACAGCAGTAATAGTTCTAGTAACACTGGTCATAATTCAGTATGTGCAATGTATATGCATACAGTCAGTGCAATGTTAGGACAGACTCTGTGCGGTCAGATCCTTGGTTATAGAGTGCTCTCGTCTGGTAACACCTGGTGACAATGCTGAATTGTAGTCTGCCCAAACTACTGAGGCTATGAATTGGAGAAGGATTTTTTTCTGTGGGGTAGGTGCTCTGTCTCAGCAGAGCATGGCTGAAACACTGATCTCTTAGTGATAGCTCTTATGCTGTGACTTCTACAGCAATATTCTGGTAATCAAGGGAAAAATATTGTGTGTCCTCAGTGGAAGCAGTAGAAAGTGCGTTATTATCTGACTGGCTGCTTGAATCTAGAACATGTGAAACTCATTAACCTCTGTAGTTTTCTCTACTTCTGTTATACCAATGCAAAAACTCCTAGGCCTTGTTAGTGTCTGGGAAGAGCAGAGCTGATGGAAACCTTATCCCTTCCTAGCGCTACTGCAAAGCTCCTGACTTTTTCTGTATGTGAACTTGCAAGTTTCAGAGTGATCTCATTGTTCAGTTGAGCCTAGCCTGGTAGTTTCTTTAAAGTCTCTTGTCACTGTTGCTTTGAACAGTGTTAGCTTACTCTTCAACCCTAAATCTTTCACTTGCCTTAATATACGACTAATTCTAGGGCATCTAAACTAACCTTACAGGAATATGGCAAGAAAGTGTGGTCATATACTTATGCTTTAATCTGAGACTCTAGACTTGTTGCCACTGTAGAATTACTGTAGGTGGAGATGAGGTAGGAGACAAACCAGGCAAGTTGTTTTTCTTCTTTCTTCGTGTCCCAGAGGAAGCAAGAGGAGACAGATAGTATGGCATATCTGTGGAGTGGCTTAGTCTGCAAAGTGACTATTTATCTACAGTGTAGAAAGCGTTAAACATACCCATGACAAAAATGAAAATTTTGAGGATGGTAGGGCGGCGAGTAGCTGGAATTCCAGGTATTTACTTACACAGCACAAGTGCCTGATACAGGGAGGACCACACGAACAGAGAACTACAACTTTGCCATTTTCCAAAAGAGGTTTGCTATTTTTGTGAAACTCCCCAGCTCTTTTTCCATCTCAGCCTTTACTCCCAATGTGTGCGATGTTTGCAGTCCTATACCACTCTAATCTGTCAGATGTTTCTGCAAGATTTTGAGTGCACTCTTGGTGGGAGAGTAGAGTAGTTTGGCAGCTAAAGGAGGAGCTGGCTGAAGCTGGATGCCCTTTTGTGGTGTGCTGGGAGGCAGAGGTTCTTGCTAGCTGCTGCTTAGTGGTGTGCTGAGATAAGGAAAGAGTTCTGGCAGCCTGACAATTTCTGATTTGGGCGGGGATGTGGACAAAAGGTATTGCCTGGCAAACTATCTTGCAAGCAGGATGGCTTGTGCAGACCTTGACTAAAATGTGAAATCAAGAATAAAAACCCAATGGGATTGGAGGCAAATCTTTTTTTACATATGGTGACTGTTTGATCTTTTCTCTGGAGCAACTTTCTTAATATCTTGAAGCATAGATTTTTCTGGGGGTGGGTGTGAAGGGGAGGGTTGTTCTTAGCTTTTTAATTTTCAAGATAGCCCATATTTTGAACTCTGCAGCTGTTAAAATGCAGTCTCTGATGGTGGCCTAGGGACTCGGTGTGTTGTAATACAAAGATAATAAAGTAATTTTGAACTTCGTGTGCTTCTTGGAAGAAAGTGCAACAGCAGAGCGTTGGCCTCCTTAGCTGGTGGTTCGAGTACTGTCCTCGTCTGGACTGCAGGAATAATCCTGAAGGAGTTATGTTTTCAAACAGCCTTATGTGTGGATCCAGAGCACTATGAATGGCGACTTGTCTTAAGCCTGTGAATGTTGTATCCTGTAGTTACTCTTCTCTGATTCTGTATATTGCTCTTTAATGTTATTGAAAATGGCTTTGAGGCATTTACTGTGCTTTTTTTTAACTGCATAATTTATTGCACTTTGCGTGTCTCCTGGAAGTGAGTCATGCAAGCAGGTGGAAGTGAAGGAACTTGTTTCATCTTATGTTAATGAAGATAGCGCTTGATTGTCTTTGCACTTCCATCCACTTGCTTTTCACTCTTTTGCAGGCATGACATTGTTTTGACCTTTCAGAAGTTTATAGGCTTTGTTTTTACAAATATAAAGCAGCAAAAAACAGTTTGACTAAACCTGCATAGTCTGTTCCAGGGATTCGGTTAAGTTGCCTAGTTAGTCAGTCCTTACTACTGACATTGTGGAAACATGCTATTTTTAAAATGGTTAAACAGTTTATTCATCCATATATTAACCTGAATTAATGAGCTGATCTCAATACACAGCATAAGCAAGAACTTAATGTTTTAAAACTGGAACTCTTTTTATAAGGCTAAATATGATTAATGTTCTCTCTGAATGTAGTGAATCAGAACATCATCTTCATTAAATTACTCTGCTTTTCAGGAAGAACTGTGCTTTTTGATGGGGATTAATGCAATATACATTCTCCTGCACTTTTCTGCTGGCAAATTAAAATTTGCTCTTGTCAGTGTTTGCAGTAACTTACAAGCAGCCTGTGAAAGCATTGGGTTTTGCAATTTGGTACTGGTCCTCTAGTGATGCGGGATATCTTGTGTGCTTTTAGCAGAGATAGTGCTCTTTGTTTCCACCCTGGGAGTCCCCAGGCTACCTGTTTGGCATGACTTACCACTGTTTAGTCTTTCATAGGTGCTTATAGGTATATATTGCTGTTATGTCCCAGTGATTCTAGGCCAGCTGTTTGAATAAATGTTAATTCTAGTGGAAACTAGTGTGTGTGTGTTAAGAGACCTCAAGTAATCTGAAGGTTTTTATAGGCATCTCTGCTTTTCAGGGTAACTGTGCTGCGAGATTCGTGTAATGCATTTGTAATAATTAAGGCGTGTTTCAGTGAAGTCTATCTCAGTTTGGGTAGCGGTGTTACTGACCTGCACACCCTGAAGCCCTTTCACTCCAAGAGTGTCATGTGAATTATAAGGACCTGGGTATCCTTGCAGAAAGTGGGTACTTCGTCTCAGCCACCACAAGCAGAGTGATAAGTAATAAGACTTCAAGCTGCAGATGGTCCTAACTGGTTTGTGCTTGGTCTGTTAGGTATCGAAGCAGCTAGTATATCGCATTATAGAAGCAAGACTTGTGCAAAGAACTTTCTTTAGCTTCATGTGTTTATACTTATCTTGCTATATGAAAGTACTTTATTTTTACATTTTATTTTCTTTCATCATGGTACACTTCAACTGGCAGTTCTTACAATAAAAATTTGTCAGGCTGACATTGTGTTTCTTTGTGCACAACCACAGAAAAGGATTTATTATACTATTTTCTATGGATTTTTTGTCTTCCTGGAGTATGCCAAGTGTGAGTAGAAGTAGATAGGAAGTTGTAGAAGGCGATAGAAGAAAAATGTGCAAGCCTCTAGTTTTAGTGACATAATACTTTAATGCACATGTAAAGGGAAAATAACTGACACAAATACAGCTCAGATCCTGCATTTTGTTTTATGATTCCTTTAACAATTTCTATAAACTTCCCAAGAGCAAAATTTCTGTTAACTTCCAAGAGTTATCAAAGGCACAGCAATGTTATCTTCAAGCTTTCCACACTATTGACCAGTTGTTTCAGTTACTTCGTTTTTACTTTTTCTTATTTGAGACATTTGGTAGGACTGACTAAAACAGAAGGAGACTTGTAATCTGAATTATTTCCTGTCTTCTGAGTTTCTGGAGCTATTGAAGATAAGTTGCTTTTTTTTCTCCTGGTCTTTCTGCGGCTTCATGCAGGTTAAGCCACAGTCCTTTTTGAAATGCATTTGAAGCCTAATGTTGCTGCACAGTGGTTTTGAAGTCTTGAATCTATAGCAAGATGCATTAATTATTTCCCCCTGCTTTCCCTTTTTTTTAAATAAAAAAAGCTTCCTTCAGAATAATTTTGCTGTGTTCCTATGAGCATTACTTTGTGGAGACATATTTCAGTTTCAAGTAATGAAAATGTCAGCTTTTCTCAGCATATCGTTTTCCTGTGTGTATTTACCAACTACAATGAGAACTGGCTTGTTTTCTATTACTCGGTATTGCAGATTAGTAGTTCTTGTTTGTTAATCACAGCTATTAAAACTGAAAGAAAGATATTCCCCTTTGACATAACTTGCAAGGACATATTTTTTGAGTTGACAGTTAACACTTAGGTTAGAGAAAAAATTTATCTTTTGACAACAATTTATCATTTTGTTACTGTTTTTCAATCATCAGTAAAGACCAGAAAAAACCCCACATGATTGAAAGCAACACTGCAAGTTAAGTTTTGCAAAATGGGGGAAAAATAGTTTTCAGACTTTTCATCACGGTACATTTAGGATGTCTTTCAAAACTCTGAGATTAAGTAGCAGATAGTCTGAAAGAAAAACAAAACAAAACCCCAACAATAGTATGTGTTCATGTGAAGTTTGGGAAAGGAATTTATGTTCAAGTGTGATGCTAGTTTTTTACTTGGATGCACAAATTACTGCATGCTTCTAAACACCCCAGCAGTAGAACAAGATGCTTTATCCATCTGTTCATTATCTAAGGTGACTAGGTAGTACAGTAGGGCAGAATATTTAACACTGCTGGCCGTATTCCTGATGGGGAACAAATCGACTGCAAAAGACAAAACTTCTCAGCTGCCTAGAACATGTTACTACTAATAGTGGTAACGCCAGCTTTCAGAAAAGTAGCTGATTGAGCAAATTTTGTATACTTTCACCTTAGCATAGTAAGGAGCTTCTACTTGTAATATGACAAGCTAGTTTGTAAGAAAGCGTGCTCCCTAGATCAGTTATGGTTATTTCAAGCAGTTCATGTTCTACTTGTAATATGACAAGCTAGTTTATAAGAAAGCATGCTCCCTAGATCAGTCATGGTTATTTCAAGCAGTTCATGGTTGTCACTAGTTGTGTTTAAACACAAGAGGCTGTAACAGGCAAGACTGTCAGTGTTCAACCTCCTGTAGTGTCCATAAGCAAATGCCCTGTTACTTTTGCTTGTGCGAAAGCCATACGCCTTCCCACACAGTCTCTGCTTACAACTGTGTTTTTGGGGTTGAGATTTCCTATTTGGACATGGTGTATCTGTTGGTAACCCTCAGGTAATGTCTCTTCTGGCTTACTGAATATCTTTGATGGGGTTCACGTAAATCTTAGCATCCACAATACCCTCTACCTTTGACTTTCTCTGTCTACTGTGGGGAAGAACCAGAGCTGCACCCTCATTTTTCTATCGGACATCAACAAGCTTGTGTTGATGAAGCAGGAGATAATGATGTTCCTCACATGTGAAGAACCATGCAAGATGTAAGGCAAGAGGATGGCACTAAGCTAATGAAAGGGTAGGGGTGAACCTGGCTGAGATGAAACTTCAGTGATTTTTAGGATAACTTACAGCTCTGTTAATAGCTATTTCATTACAGACATAATCTTCTTACTGTATGGCAGGATAGACTGTCAAGTACTTTGATTAGTGCTTCATCCTTTTCATTCAGTCTTCAACTTCTGTTTTTCCAGAATCAGAGCAATAGCTGAGAAACTGGGTTTGGGAGAAAGAGGCATCAAAGTATCAAATATTGAAATCTGGTAGCGATGACACTTTACAGGTGTTTCCTTGCAAGCTGCCTAGCTTGCTAGCTCAGTGGTGTATGAGTTATGAGTGTTCAGTAAATAGAATCCATCTACTGGAACTATAAGCAAACTGCAATTAAATTGAGAATTGCTCAGTGGCTCATGCCGTTTCCCTCATTTTGCTGAAGCTGCTTTTAAAATGCAGTTCAAGCCTTAATGCAAACTTCAAAGGACTGTGAAACTTGTACAATAATTTATGTTAAAAGTAAATGGGAAGAAAGCAACACTGATGGTATTCTGTGTTTATTCCTTTAGCCCTTCTCGTTAGAGAGACCATGGCTGTGTAGGTAGTTTTAGGTACAGTTCTGCAGTGAATTGCATTTCTGGGTGTGTGCTTCTAGCCTTATTCAGTGTCAAAATAATACTGTGGTAATCTCTGGCTTAAATCAGATGCAGTTGTCAGTGGTGATTTATGAAGATGCAGTACCTTTTTTGAAAAAGAGCTGGTGCCAGCTGAATGATCCCCCTATCTTGGTACACCAGTGCTCTGTGGGCTTGTCTTCTCAGGAGGATCGCTGTAGCATATTGTGGAGAATTCCGATGTCTTGAATTGCAAATCCAGACAAACAAAAGGTTTGAGTGGTTTTTTTCTTATATCTGAAGTTCTTTATTAAACTTTTCACGCTCCTGAAGTTGGACTATAGGCCAGAAGAGGCCAGAAGTGCTGTTGGTCTTTCCCATGGCCACACTGGCTCACCTTCAGGACATCGTAGGCTGTGATTACTAGGTTGATCTTAACATAACTCTGTGTCTCTTATGCAGTGTACTTCTGCCTTCGTGTGCTGGTCAGGGAACACACCTCCACTCTGAAATTTTCAAACTTGTGAAAAATTATATGGGTCCATAAGATGAATTCAAATGAGAGACTTTGTATATAGACTTGTATTGTTGTCATGTATGTTTCTTTTAACAGCATTCTTCCACCAGTGTGTGCAACTTTAGGAGTGATGAAAGGCAGAATAAAGCCTGAAGTCAAGTTGCTCTGAAGTCTTGGTTCTGTTTACAAAGATATGAAGCTGATATGTTCTTACAGTACTTTAGTGGATCTCTGCCAATTAACTTCACACACAGAGACAGAAATTTACGGCTTTAAACAAAGTTATGATTAGTTTTAGAAAATAGCATTTGATGTTAAATGAACACTTGCATGGCTGGTGGCAGAAAATATATTAATGTTCACTAGAAAATGGACTATTCTCTTTCAGTCAAGGACTGGCCTACAGATCTTCAAGGAATAAAGCACTGAAGGCAGCATATGTAGCTGCAGTTAAATTACAAAAAATAGTCCCTGGTCTGCTAGAATTCTTAGTTTTTCTTCTGTAGATTTACAGACATTGAGTTTCAGCTCCTAGACTTTATGACTTAATTTCAGAAGCATGTTTTTCACTGTCATACATTGATGTAAATAGTATGTAATTTTTTTTGGAAGATAGGCTTTTTTAGCATTTCTTTTGTGTGATGTTGTAGTTCTTGCTGCTTATATTCCTTTAATTCATTATTTTGCAAGAAGATCTTTTTTGCAGAAGTTGAAATAGCCTCAAATGACTGAAACCGTCACTACACTGAAATCAATGACTGTATTGTAGAAAAATCCTGTTTTTTTCAAATGCCTGCTTATCTTAAAAATTTTTGATTGCCCTCTGTGGAAGGTTGAATATTTATATGAATATTTATTATTTTCTATTGAGATTTTTAATTTTCCAGAGTGTGATTAGTGTGTGCTTGTGGAAAATTTTTGTACTAGGCCATGAAACTAGTTTTGTAGCTTAGTCATATGTATTAGTTTTTAGATGTATTATTGGCCAAATATAAGTGTTGTGATTTTTTTTTTGCTTTTTATTTAATATGTGTATCAGGATGATCATTTGAAATCGAGTGATAGTTTCAGGTTTTTTCTTCTAAGAATTAGCATTGATAGCACTCAATTAGTGGGGCTATTTTTCTTACATTACTTTTACCTGTTAAGGAGATCAGTAAGTGGAGGAGGGGAGCTGGAGCTTACAAACCTAGCTCTGCCTGCTCCTCAAAATGAACCAGTTTGTTTCATAGAACTCATTCAGTCTTACCTTATAAGAAGTTGAGTACATACTGAAAAGGTTTTGAGAGCTGATTTTAGTATTCATTTTGGCCCTAACTTTTTTTTTGTGGAAAAAGCAATTACCTGCAATTGTTGATTGTCTATTCCGTTTGGTCTGCAGAGCTTACAGGAATGTTTAAGAATTCCAGACGAGGTGCAGGGTTAGCTGGGTACTCTGGGAATTTAATCAACCATTATTTCCAAACGGTAGCTTGCTCAGCCCTTGCATTGGGTGTTCGATGGCTCTGATGGGAAACAGCAGCCAAGGGCTCCCTCGTGTGGTGGGTGTGCCAAGCTCTCAAAGGCATCTTCCCGCGTTGTTAAAAGGCGAGTGTTGTGGTTCACACGAGGGGGGAGAGCACATTGAAATAATGCGAGTAGTTGACCCTGGGAAGAAATGCAGCAGTAGAAGCTCTTCTAGTAGGGAAGTTGCTGGTTTTTCAGCACCTGTTAGTCATCTAGTAATAATCCCATGGTATACTACTAATGGAGCAGTGCTGAAAAGAAAATGTGTGCTCAAGCAAAGATAAAGTTCTACAACATTGGCTCTGGATTTTGTCAGCAGTAGCTATTTAGAGAGGAGAATCCTGAGGACACAGATTCAGTAGACAACTCGACAGCAAGAAACTTCAAGAGCAGAAGATAAGTAGATATCGGCCAGAAATTTCTGGGGTTGGACTTCATGTTTCTACCCAAAAAACATTCAGAGAAGACCTAGTAATTTACCAGGCTGCATTGATCAGTGTCCTGGTTTTGGCTGGGACAGAGTTAATTTTCTCCATAGTAGTTGGTATAGTGCGACATTTTAGATTTAGTATGAGAATAATGTTGATAACACACTGATGTTTTAGTTGTTGCTAAGTAGTGCTTATGCGAAGTCAAGGATTTTTCAGCTTCCCATGCTCTGCCAGGTGCACAAGAGGCTGGGAGGGAACATAGCCAGGACAGCTGACCCAAACTGGCCAAAGGGATATTCCATACCATATGACCTCATGCTCCGTATATAAAGCTGGGGGAAGGGGAAGGATGTTCGGAGTGATGGCATTTGTCTTTCCAAGTAACCGTTACGCGTGATGGAGCCCTGCTTTCCTGGGGATGGCTGAACACCTGCCTGCCAATGGGAAGGAGTGAATGAATTCCTTGTTCTGCTTTGCTTGCATGCATGGCTTTTGCTTTCCCTATTAAACTGTCTTTATCTCAACCCACGAGTTTTCTCACTTTTACTCTTCTGATTCTCTCCCCCATCCCACCCAGGGAGAGTGAGCGAGCGGCTGCGTGGGGCTGAGTTGCCGGCTGGGGTTAAACCAGAACAATAAGTCATGAAATAAAACTGCCATACTAATCAGCGGCTCTCTGATTATGATATTACGCAGAAACCGATATGGGTTCGTTTTTAGGAGTGATAAAATGTTGCAAGGCTACTGAAAATGCAGCACTTGAGTTTACTGTGCTTTTGTAACCTCATAGGGACTTTTCTTGTGTGATACAGATATCGCAGTATTTCAGAAGTAGCTTTTGAAAGGACTTACTTAACATCTGTTAGGTTAAAGCTCATACTTGTCTACCTTTGAAGCCTTTCTTTTAAGGTGTAACAGATTGTAAATGACACGAGCACTTTCAGGCAAACTCTTGTTAACAGGACTGCATAGTTCAGATGACTGAACTCTCTCTTAATATGCATTCAGCCCAGTAGCCTTGAGTAAAGAGCTGTTGAAGATGCTGCCTTTGGCACTTGTGTCTGAAATAGCATTTCTTCTTGGTTCTGAGGTCCCTACAGGCTTTAGGGAATGTTCATCCTGAAGCTGAGTGGTAGCTTGTAGGTTGAAAACATAACAGAAGCATTTTACAGCCAATCTGCGCTCCAAGGTCTGTTATAAAATAGGCTGTCATTCTTTGGCCACTGCAGGAGGGAGCAGCTACATGGAGACATTCCTGCATGTCTGTCTAGTTGCAGAAGTTTTCTCTTATTACATGCTGTGGTCCCACTTTTTTATTTACTTTCACCTGTTTTCCAGATTTACAGGTATAGGAGTCAAAAGGGAGAGGATCTCTAATTTGGCCTTCAAGGAAGCTGTCTGATCTGATGGGTCTTGTCCTTTCTGTGTTCCGTTTTGGAAGTGCAGCATGGAGGAATTTAGCTGTTATGTGGCGGGTATATTAAAGCTTTAGAAGACAAGCCACTGTCAGTGGCTGTGGCTTCTTCCAAAGAGAAAAAGGAAGGAAATGAAGGTTGGCGAGTGTACTTTTTCTTGCAAGAAAAGTTGTCAGGCAGGCCACTTCCCAGGGAGGTTGAGAGGAGGGGCTGTAAAACATCTTAATTGCTGGTCTGGTGTGGTTGGGCTAAATGGCCTGGTTCAGCTGTTTGTGTAACTCCTTGACATAACAGTAGAATCTTAATGCAGGTTTGCTGGAAAGAAGAAAACAGACTTGGTGGGAGTAGGTAATTTAGTTTGGAATGTCTTTCAGTTTTTTTCACATTCCAGTATAGTTGAATTACTGTTTGGAAATAAGCTCTGGATTTTCCAGAGAAACAGGAAGCTTAGATTTTTACTTTTTATCACAGTAAAAATCATTTGAGAAGAACAAACTACTAAGAGGTGGTAATTACATATGGATTATCTAGGGAGAGTAAAACCTTTATCATGTTATCCTCCATTTTTCTAACTGTTTGTTACTATTTACTTGTGCTGCCCTCAGTCCACTTGAGGCATAAATTGCTGCCTTGGACAGGCGATCACCACTAGCAGTCCAGCCCTTAAAACTATCTGTCATTAGACAGATGATAGCAAGGACACACCACCAGCTTTTAGAGTGCAAACACTTCATTTGAATCTAGAAAAAACATTGTGCCTTATCTTATAATCAGAATATATTACCTCCAAACTGATAACAAAGTAGATGGGGATGTGTATGCAACTGAGAATGGCAACAGACACTGCAAGAAACAAGTGATGTCAGGTTCCCCCTTCGAATGGAGGAGATGAGCTATATTTACTGTGGAAGTGGACTTCCAAGTGAAACCTTCAGACTAGAGCAACCAGCAGGAAAATAGGTGACCTGTTGCTCTGCACTCTTACTTGATAATGTCCTATTAATTGTCCTATCTAGAGCAATCTCTATTCTTATATGACAGGTCTCACTAGCTAGTCTCCCAACACTGAACTGGGGGATGCCTCAGGACTCCTAGGCTGTTTCATGCAACCAGGTGTTTCATGCATGAACACTTCTCCAGCAGAGGACTTTTCTAGGTGGTAAGATGCATCAGTGTTCAGACAGCTTCAGTACTTACTTTTTCTTTCTTTCATGTCACCACCTCTCTTGCTTATCTCTCCATTATGAATGATTTGGGTAGTAACAGGGCAATAGGAAAAATTGCCTTGTCTCTAGATCTCCTATTCTGCCCCAAGTTCATGAGAGCTTTGCATAAGTAATTAACGGTGATCAAGTGAAGTGAGCTGGCTTTTGAGCAAGTAATTGCTTTTGAGCATTCAGTAATTCAGCAGTAACCTCTTTTAGATGGTGTAAATAGCTGTGCCTCATGGAGATGTACAGTGCAGTGTAGTGGTGCATTTTTTTTATCCCACAATCCTTCTGAGTTACCTTAAGGAAAAATTAGACTTGGCTTGGATTTTGCTAAACAACCAGTTAAATTTCTCAATCTTTTTGTCATTTCTTCACTTGTGTCACATCTTCAGTAGTCCAACCTAAGTCTTCGTCATGATTTTTGCTTCCAAAATTTGGTTCTTGCAACAGGACTCTGCTATAATCTGTCTCCTTAAAAATGTTGAAGCAGTTGCTGGAAATAACCAAGGAGTCCTTTCAGATAAGTAGAGTTGTAGAGTGAGATTATTCCTATTCAGAAAGTTGAACGTTTTTGTTATCAGAAGGAGGAAAATGTTGTTTTACCAATTGTATTAAGAACAGCTCTATTCTGCTTTAAGGAATATTGCTGTTACTTTTGAAAGCAAAACATTAAGAATGGACAACAGGTGTCACTTCTATCACATCTACTTTGTATGACCATTTCCTCTGTGGATAGCATCCATTTGGGACTTTCTCTGAATGTTGTATAGCAGAGGATTTTCTTCAAGCTTTTACAGCTGTGTGCAGTATTTAATAGGTTTTGTTTATAGTAAACAAGTAAACAAAAATAAGTAAAAAACCATAAACAAACAAACAAAAAAACCAACTTGGGCAGGATGGAACTAGTTTATTTGTGATAAGTATTGTGAATTAGAGCCTGTGCATTTTCAAAGCGGGAAAAAAAAAGTGACATTTCTCAAGGCACAGTAGGAAATTCAGGAGCACTGTGACAACGGCTATACCTTCCTACTTGTTTATTTCCCTCTTCCTACTTGAAACTTTTTTGGTCTTTCACTGACCAGTGCCTCTAAAGTCTGTCTACTTTTCTTTTCTAAATACTGAATCACTGTATTCTTTACTTGCTTCTTTAATTAATGTTAAATTACTTTGTCTACACTTTTCTAGTGTGCATGTGGATCTCCACTCTCTCTTGAGTAGTCCTTTCAAAGAATGACTAGAATTACATTGTTTGAAATTACTTTTTGCCAGTCTCCTCTCAAAATCCATTCCGTATATTAACTGTGCCAGAAAGTAATTTGGCACTATGTAATAAATTACTTTTTAATTTGCATTATTGTCATCATACATGGTGGTCAAGTGATATTTATGAAGCTCGTAAACTTGAAACGTAAATGGAACAGTTTCCCCCTATTAAAGTGAGCGGTGTGGTGCTTTCCAGTTCATGTTTTCTCTTAGGCCACATACTCAGAGGTTGAACATTTGTCAGTCACCCACTTAGTGGTGGATATAGCATGCCTACGTTCAAAGAGATGCCCGACTGAAAGGATTTTTTGCCACTTGCAACAAAGTCAAATTCAAATGTAAATGTCAGTTACATAAAACATAAAACATAATTAATGAATATGAACTTTCAAATCATAACCTTTGTTTTAAGTCCTTTACTCTCTTACAGGCTTGTGAGATGCACTTCTACTGTTATGTGGGGTTTGGGTTTTTTTAATCAGATTTTGTTGAAGCAAAATTCAAGTCAGACTGCTTTTCCTCATTCATTTCCTCATTCCTTCCAGATTATTTTGTCATTTTGACTTTTCCTACTTCAGGTGATTTCTTCTTTTACCAATCATTTAGTTAACTGTTGTTTCATTCTACACCATATTGTCTAATATTCATAGTGTCCCAAACATAAAACCTAGTAGAAAGTGTACAGAAACAGCTTTAAACAGTGCTGTGAAATGGCCACAAGAACTACTGAGGAGAAGAAGCTCAACTGATAGTTTGAGCTGTAACTGCTCAAGTATTGCACACTTCTGCAAATGAGCACAGTATTCAGCTTGAAGGTGGTAAATATTTTCTTCTTACTGGCACAAGTAACTCACAAAAATAAGAAACTCACAGTCATTCCTTTCTTTAGGATAAGCTAAACTTTATAGTGTTTATAGGTCTGAGTTACAGAATAAATAGCTGGTGTGCACAGATAGTCTCTTGTCTGTGTTGAGATTGAGTAGGCCATAATTTTGAAGGTCTAGGAAAGACTAAAATGGATATTCAGAATACCTAAACACATAATAGTAGACAGAGCACCAGGACAGCTCCCTTGGAGAGGTGTCAGGTTTTTCAGACTGTGTCATTAAGCACAAATTGGAAAAACAAAGCTGAGGCAAGAGACAGATGAAACTGACCCTGTCTTAAAACAGGAGGAGGCTAAGCTGCTTTTTGATACACATTTAAATCTGAGAATTATTTAACTTGTGGACAACTATAGGTTTACCTTCTGTCTTCCATCACACCATTGTGGATTCAGACACACAATCTACTTTAAGTGTGTTACTAGA
Organism: Calonectris borealis; assembly: GCF_964195595.1. Classification (NCBI taxonomy): domain Eukaryota; kingdom Metazoa; phylum Chordata; class Aves; order Procellariiformes; family Procellariidae; genus Calonectris; species Calonectris borealis. The sequence continues at coordinate 12,193,597 of NC_134352.1, read as the reverse complement.
CTTGGAAACAAGTGTGTGTTCTGCAGGAGATCTCTGTCTTTGCGAATGAGTTTGGTGTAGAAGAGGCACAGATGGCAGAGTCCAGAGCTGTTTTCTGTCAGTGTTCAGTTTAATCTTTGACTTCAGGCAACACAAATTAGTCATTACAATTATTAAATAATGAAGTTCCTCTCTGTAAATATTCGAAGTGGTGGCTGGTTTGGTTTAAGTGCATCTAACTTCTACTTGGTTTGTCTTGAAAGCAAAAAGTTTAGACGTTGAGGAGGGGAGAAAAGCTGCACAGCAGAACTTTGAATTATACTGGCCAGGTAGCTCTAATTTTATTTGAGTAAAATTTGGGTATGCTGCTCTTTCTCCATCTGAAATCCATAGTAAGATAGTACTTCTCTCTGGCTTGTAAAGCAGCAGTGGTACTAGCATAAGTTTGGACTGAAGTCCTGTACATCAGTGAAACAGGTAAGAACTTAGAAGCTTAGTTCTTCCTGTAACCCAGCTGGCACTTTCCCACCAAGTGAGAAATACCACCGGCTGTCAGACGTACGTTGCAATGATTGGGATATCTGATGGGTCATTTGAAATAGCTGCTTCTACTGCATGTTATGAAATGCTTATCTGGAATTTCTGAAACTCAGCCATGTGCATATGTACTGGCAAACTGCTTAAACAAGCATCTTCCCTTAACGCAAGCAGGAAGACTTAAGAGTGGTCCCTCAAGCATCTGATTCCAGAAATCAGGTTCAATTTCCAGTTATTTATACTGCTTGTTGAGAGCCAAGATTCACCTTTCTTATGTGCTTCTGTGAAGAAAGTGATTTTTTGACTCTGAATTATTGATAATGTGTAATCGAACCACTAATCTCCAGGCAAAATTTCAATCTCTTTAAGAAGTTTTACCTTTTCTTAACCTTTTCAAATATATAAGGGCTTTGGAATGTCAGATCTGAACACCTTTGAATTTTAGATGATAGCCCAAATTAAACAAAACTGAATTAAATAAAAGAAATCATTCACAGAATCATTGAGGGTGGAAGGGACTTCTGGACATAATCTAGTCAACTCCCCTTCCTCAGGCAGGTTCTCCCTGAGCAGGTTGCCCAGGACCATGTCCAATCAGACTTTGAGTATCTCCAGGAATGGAAACTTCACAACTCCTCTGGCTGGCCTGCTCCAGTGTTTCACCACCCTCACAGTGAAAGCTTTTTTTAATTGCAAAATTGCACAATAAACCTGCAGAAATGAGTTCAAGCTTGGCGTGAATAAATTACTGGATTTTGTTTGTGTAGCTTCCTAGGTTAGTCTATTAATATTCATCAAGCTTAACTAATAGAATGTCTCCAGAAGAACTGGTCATGAATTATATCCTTTCTAACAGCCGCATATGGTCTTTGCCTTCAGTGGTCTGAGTGTTTTTAATGTGAAAAATAGATCACATGAACAGAGGGGTAGTAGAAATAGTTTCTGCATGTCTTCTTCTGTTCACTCTGGAATTAGTAAGTAGTGTATGGGGAAAGTCTTACATGAAATAGCTTTTTCATAGAGATTTTAACTTCTTTTAAGGTTGTGGTTTAAATGGGTTTCTTCCTAGGAGATTAATAATAGCACCAAAAATGAGCATTCCTCTGTTAGGAGGTAAGACTAAAATAAAAGCTGTGTGCAAAAAGAGACATTCCTTTAAGTTGCTCTTTTTCGGAGACACTGCTGGGAAGAGTTTCTGCAGACAGTGGGAGTGATGGAGGTGACAGGTATAGAAATTGCTCTACTGTAATCAGACTAATAAGGAAAAAAGCACTTCAAGAATAAGGAACTTAGCTATATCTAGGTAGAGCTGTAAATGAATACAGAAATGCTTCTGCATATTTCCGTATTGTTCGTTACAGAAACAGAATTGCTGAAGTTGGAGGCACTTTGGAGATCATGTAATCCAACGTCCTGCTGAGAGCAGGGTTATCTAGAGCAGGTTGCTCATGACTTTGTCCAGTTGGGTTTTGGATGTTTTTTGTTAATAACTTTGCATATATAACCTGTTCATGACTTCATCTAGCTGATTTATTTGTTCTTGTCTGCTGTTTTGGGGAGGAGATTGGAAAGAATGGGGGTAGCTTGGGGAATGGGATGGTGGTAATGTCTACTAACTTTCAGTGCTATTGTAGACTAATTTGTACAAAATTATGAATGCCAGCAGTGGTGGGCTTGTTACTAAACCCTCTCTTGTCTTACTTAATCAATTACAAACTTCCCATCAGTTTTTTTGCTTTATTTACTGTTTAATACTTGCCATATAGATACCATACAAGATCTTGATACAGCATAGGTTCTTTTATATCTTCCCTGGCAATAAATGAATTTGCAATTTGTGCTTTGTGTAATATTGTTTATCCTTTTGTATATCCTTCATATTGTTGTATCTCCAAGCTAATCTTTCAAACTAGCATTTTGTGAATTAGAAATATTGGATGCTTTGCTTTGGCTTGTTGATTGGTTTTTGGACCTTGCTTCAGTTCCTTAAAAAAAAAAAAATAAGGAGTATGGGAGAGGTGTTTCTGAAAAGCTCTGTGCTAATGAAGGATAGTATTCTTACTAAGTGGTGTCCTTTTACTATGTTAAATTTTTCTACCTATTTGCATTCTTAGGCACTAAAAATATTTTTAAAGGGGAATGCTGAAGGCAGCTAGTTAAGGATGGTATACGTTAGGTTTTGAAGTTGTCAAGAGATGACTACTGCTAAACTCGTAAGTGTTTAATAAGAAGTGCTTAGACAGAATACACTGTTAGAAATCGGCTGTGGTTCAGTGATTAAGAGCTAATTAAAAATGCTTTATGTCCATCTATCATCTGTATTACAAATGCTAAAAGAACCTGAAAATGTTGCATCTCTGTTGGATGATATTTAGCTCATGAGCAGGTATTTGTACCAGTTATTTTGAATATAGGAACAAATCTTTAAAGTCACTGTTACTGAAAGGCTCTATTTAGTGTGTGAATAACACCTGTAGAAATGTTCGGCTTCAAATTTGGCTCAAATTCTGATATTGAAGTATATTTGAAACACACTCATTTTCAAGCACTGGTCAAGAATTTTGCCACTATATACTTTCTATGTTCAATTATAAAGTTCAAAAGTGAATGGGTAGTGGATTTTTGATGTCATCTTAACCTTGAAGCTGCTGTACTTCCTCTAGTCTCTAACAGAACATAACAAACCCCTGAATCTATTTTGCATGGCAATTTTCAGGTCTATTCATTAAACTGACTGTAGCCATTTCTGCGTTGAACTTAGGGCAGTCCATGGGAAGAGAGGAAGCTAGTTAAAAAACACTAACCATACTGGAAAAATTAGGTGATGTGAGCCTTTGAAACTTTGTATCTCAGGCAGATACTGTTCTTTAGTATAAGCAATTTTTGCTCAGTGTGTCTATATATGTTTTAAACAACTTAGTTATCCATTGCGTAGCACTGCAGTACTAATGATCACTCTTCTTTCTCTTTTTAATCAGGACAGAGCTTGGGTTATGGTTTTGTGAACTACGTTGACCCCAAGGATGCCGAAAAAGCTATCAACACTCTGAATGGATTGAGACTTCAAACTAAAACCATAAAAGTATGTAGAGTTAATTACGATTTAAAGAAACTGAAGTGTTTTTACTTCTTGTTGATCAGATGCATGATTTGTTTTCCCTTTCCAAGTGTAACTTAAGCATTCTGCTAATGTCAGTAGAATAGTCTAGGACTTCACCATGTAGCAGGTGGTTAGTCCTTTGTAGTCTGTTTAGATCTAGAGAGGTAGATTATGATTAAGTATAGAAAATGGCGATTTTTTTTTATGCACTTGATAACATTTTAGATGTGAGCTTGAATTGTTTTAACTGAGAAATTGTGTTATATGCTTTAGCTGCAGAAATGCAATATTGCATATAGTCTGAACACTGCACTACGTGCTTCCTCCTTACTTTCTCAAAGAAGATAGTATAACTTATTAATACTCCTTTTTTTTTAGGTTACCAGTGTCTTGTTTCTCTTACAAATCCTGAAAATTAAATGCTGAAACAACTGTTTTGGTTACCTGTGAATTATTGGACTCCTAGGGCTCTAGTCTCTAGGTCATTAATGTTTGGGATTCCTGGGTTTTCGTTTGTTGTAACTCCTGCATCTCTTGTTTACTAAATTCAGTTTCTTGAATTTCTAGAAGCAGAAATCTTCAGAGTTACTTTTTCTCATCTACTGTCGTATTCCATTATCAGAAGAGTGAGGATATTAATTTCAGCAATTGTTTGGGCTCTCAAATCTTGAGAGAGAGGAAATGAAATAAAATTTATCAGGGTATGCAGACTTTTGAACGTGTTTCCCAGGTGTTGGTGCCTGAAGATAATCCATGTTCCAACCAGCCCATTCTTCCTCATTAAACAGCAGGGTTTGCTAATTGACTGCTTGGGTAGTGACTGCCCTCTAACTAGGATCTTGTTTGAGCCATAAGATAAAGCTTACCTCTAAAAAGGTTTGAACTTAAAAAGCAATGCAGAGCCATTTAAAGATGACTGAGACAAACGTAAGATGGCAGTAATTACGATTAGAATGCCCTACCTGTTCTGGATTCATGAGGTTTAATGAAGTGGATTGCACTACTTGAAACTTAAAAATACTGCTGTTTAACAAATGGTGAATCATGGCTCACAATAACAACGGATGGAAGACATGGATAGATGCTTTGCTGCAGGAAGGTCCCTACGTGCTTCTGGCAGACCTCTTGCCCACAGGCAGTGTCTCCCATTTTTTACTTTGGGGGAAGATTGAGGAAAGTAATTTCGTGTTCCAGGTTTTTTGAAGCTGTCTTTTGGGTGGTGGTGAGAAAGAGAATGGGTTTGCGTTCCAGTAGTATTGCAGGTACACTGTATCTTCACGTGTAATGTCTTGGATTGGACAAATAAAAAATGCATGTGTCCAGGGTGATAAGTTGGAAGTTCTGGTGACTATATAGCCAGGCAAAAAAGGATGTTGTTATAGAGAATCAAGCCAGGTCTCCCAAATCAAAACGACAAGGGGGTATTCAGTGATATAGTTTATGCTGCCAGTATATGAATTCTTAATCCTCTTTCACCTTGCTAAGTGATTAATGCAAACAATCACTGTATTTCTGCAACTAAAAATTGATTGTAAAAAAAGTCTAGGGGAAAAAAATGAAAATGGGAGTACATGGATGTGGGTGATGACACTGGTGCTTTTCCTTTCCTGCCTTCCCAGGACGTGAAAGTAGACTTGTAGGTTATAAACACTACAAGGGACACTGTCTGGTGTCTGACTGAGACTGAGACTAAAGCTTATGTGTAAATTTTCAGGGATTTGTGCCTTAGATGTCCTTAGCTAAAGAAAATCTGAAACATTTGTGTTGTTAGAAGCCAAAATGATGACCTCTTCACCAAAATAAAAAAAAATCTCTGTTTAGTTAGAAAAAAAGTACCTGTAAATGTTGCTTGTTCATGTCACATACTGACTCTATCCACATTCAGCTCTGTTTAACTTCAACAGTATCTTTCAGTGTTAAGTGTGCATGACTTGAGGGGAAAAACTGCTTTACTCCCTTCTCCTTTACTCTTTGTCCTTCTTGGACACAAGCTGCGTTTCAGGAAAAGTTTTCATGACTGGATTCTCCCAAGATGCTGTTTGAAGAGGCTGATTTTACCTCCTTCCACACTGCAGAAGGGGCAGAGGTTAGGGGGGATCCCTGATATGTTTTAAGACTAAGGCATTTGTACATTGGACAGTTGCTTCTCCCGTTAAAGGAACTAAGATGGCTGTGTGGCAGTGACTTGAAAGGAGAATTATCAAGATCGTCTGCCTTCATCTATGAACCAGTAGAAATGTCCAGCCTACTGTGAAGCACTTTGTAATTCACATAGTCACCAGGTCTGTCTGGAGGCAATACTGAGCAGAGGCAACAACTGGGGTGGAGGGAGTCATTTGAGATCTCAGTGCCAGGACCTTTGCAGAGACTACTTACAGTTTATAGACCACAGTGTTCCTATTTATTCAGAGTCCATACTTCAATTAAAAAAAAAAATGTGGGCAAACTCAGAATTCAACCCTTAGATTTACTTTCAGCTTTAAAAAATGGATATCATTGAGATTTTTATATATACCTTCATATGAAAAATGATGGAATAGGATAGTGTTAGTGGATATTTTGACTTCAAAAGAAAAAAATTAGATGCTGGTTCTTTCAAACATTTCTACAGAAGTCCCAAAAATGTACAGAGTGTTTTGCTAGATTGATGGTTGAAAGTGTTTGTTTCCTGTTAGTCTGCAAAACTGGAAGGAACCTCATTGGTTCTGGGTTGGGGCCATGACACATACCTCTGATCCACTGCTTCTGTACCAGTCTGTTAGTCATTGGATATATTTCTCTGATCTCTAAAAGGGGATGCCACCTACTGTTTTCTTGAAATAAAATATGTTGAAAAGGTGGATTTGCAAAATGCTGGCTTAAGTTTTTGTGTATGGGTAACGATATTAAAGCCTGTTACCTGATACCTTTTTAAAAAGAACATTCTGTGGAAGGCTTTATGGAATATTTTATTGAACTATTTGCAAAGTATCTTTGCCAAATTTCAGATCCGTACCTCCAAAGCAAGTCATAGCAGTCTTAGGCTTGTCTAACCTGATACCAGTTGTGTTGCCTTCTGATTTTGACCTGAATATTAAAACTGTGGGGTGGGTGTGCATTGATGTTGAAGGCACATCTAGGTGTGTTAGAACCCCACTCTGCTAGGTAATATACTTACACATATTAGATGGTGCCCTCTGTGGTATAATTTATGGTTTATTTGCAATGTAAACAGGCTTATTTGTATTGCGGGTAGCCTGTGAAGTTTGAGCTTCATTTAATTATGCAACTTTTTAGTGTGAAAACTAGTATCTTAGAAAAGGTAAAACATTTTCTGTGGCTTCTCTTTTGGAAGAAGGCTGCTGCTGGGAAGCACTTCTATTTAAGAGCCAGTGAAAAAGTGGATTTCTGTGCCTGGAGTGATTTTTCTGCTTACCCACTTGCTTGTCCATGACTCTTTTTTCATTGGGGTTGTACTGGAAAGGTCAGTTCTTCCCAAACTCAGAGGAGCAAACAGCTTTATAAGTCACTGACTTGCACATAGTGGTAAGAAAATTTAGTGCATGGTTTTTTTGGCTTGGCTTCTGCTTGGGAGAGGGGAAGTCCTCAGTGGCTTCCCTCCCCTTGCTCCTGGGAAAAGTACTTCAAAAAAAAAAGACAGATGAATTTATTGTGAGGTTCTCCAAATAGGAATATCTTTCAGTGTGGTGTAAGAGACTTCTACATTAATAAGAAAGTGTAGTAAGATTCTCTGTCTAAAGAGGAGCGGGCAAACAAATGGCCTATCCTTGAACTGGCGTAGAGCTGTTTAAGATCCTGAATAGGAGGCGGCTTTTTGCCTAGATTATCAGGGGTAGCAGGAAGACACAGGAAAACCTCTTTGGCTTTTCTCTGTGGATGCTAGACTGCTTGAACGATGGACATGGTCTTTTGTGGATCGTGGCTGCCAAGGGGACACTGCAGATGGCAATAATGCAGTGCTCGTTTCTCCCTCACAAGGTGAAGGGGGTTGAGGAGCTTCCTGCTGTCCTGTCCCCAGCTCTCCAGTGTGAGAGGGCCTGAAGTGGCAGAGCCTCTGCACGCGAGAGCTGGCAGATGGTTTTCTTACTCATTAATGCCGGTGATACATGCACAGACATGTACGCAAATATGCGTTGGAAAGGGGAAAGAAAATAGTTTGTCCAGGCTAGAGGCCTAGGAGTTGTCCTTTTCTATAAGATAGCATTGATTATCTAGCTGTATTTTACTTAGCTAGTGCTTCTTAAAAATCAGATTTAGTAAGGTTTCCTCCTCTTTTAAATTCTTTGGACTATTAGGGTGTTTACATGGGTAATTATCACCTGTCAGGGGAATAGAGATTTAAGAAATATTTTATCTAAAGTATTAAATCTGTAGGTTTTCTTCCCACTCCTTTATAGCTTTGCATATATTTTTAAAAAAAAAAATCAGGCTTAACAGTAACATTCTGCCAACTTCCTGTTGGAATGACGTTTGTCAAATTCTTTGGCTACAAGCACAGATCACCGTCATCAGCTAGTTAAGTGCCCTACTGTAGAAAACTCTGTAACGAGAAGAGCCAGTTCTGACTTCAGTTGAAGAATGAATACTGAACTATCAGCTTTACAAATGCCCAAAGAAGCACAGTACAGCAAGGGAAGACTTGAAGTGAGGGATGTGCAACGACTTCATTAGTGTCCTCTGAGACAGTGTGTCCTGAAAACTTGGCATTATGCAATGCAGTTTCACTTCGTGCCTTGAACCATTACTTAGATTTACAATAAGATTAATTTTAAAGGAATTATCTTCTAACTTAACTGCTTAAGATCTCCACCATTATGAACTTCTACCTGTGATAGTCCTGTCAAACACTGTGTACACTTAATGGAAAATAACAAAATGCTGAAAAAAGAAACATGCTAGTTTGATTTCTGAGTTAGTTAGTTAGCAGATAAAAGATTGAGATTGTTCCTGTCTTCACCATTGATACTTGTAGAGGAAGATTTTGGTAGTGTCACTTTTTGTAGTAATTTTTTCATTAACAGATGTCCCTGGGGAGCAAGGAAATACATGCGTTGTGTAAAAAGTCTGTTAAAATACCAGAGGCAAGTGAGCTGTGAAGGTGAGAGAAACCCTCCTTACCTTCTTGATTTTTTTCTTCCAGCACTAAAGAACATTGATCTAGTGAGTAGCAAAAGGGCATCCTATTTGGAGGTTTAATTAAAGCTAGTGAGTTTTACTGATGCTATCAATCAGCAAAGATTGAGAGAGGGGGCATGGTGCCAGACCATTTAGTGGTCTTGACAGGGTAATTAAATACCTCAGGACTGTATTCTCAAGGTAAAAATTGAAGGGCTGTAGCAGATCTGAAGCAGAAGAACGATTTTTCTTGGAACAAAGGTAAAGGTGTTTTTTTTCCCTTAAATTTCTGCAGGAGTTACATAAATGGTAATTATACAATCTTTTAGCTATGTTACAGTTACAGCTTTGACAGCATTTCCATTTTAAACCCCCTCCCCACCCCACACATGCCTTTTCACCCCCAAGTAAAATTTGTTCTTCAGTGAAATTCAAATCCCCTCAGACTTTGAATGTTACTTAACTAATTTAAGCTGGCTGCTTGTTTTTCGTATTGCTGCACAATATTGAGAAGAGGATTCACTTCTGAATGCATATTGCTGTCAGTTCCTGTAAACCACATTACGGCCACACAGTTTTTCATTAATGCCTAAGCACTCTGAGGAAAATAACACAGCATGTCAGACTGAACTACAAAATGTGCTAACTTCACCTTCAGCAGCTGCATAGCTTGTTTTCTATTTGGACCCCAGGTGCTGTGTTGCAGCTGATTAGAGTTTCTTGCAGGAGTCTGTCCCTGCTTTTCCTGGGGCAGAGGATCCTTAGACCAATGCAGCTTATCCTAAGGCTGCTGAGCAGGCTTGCAGCCAAAAACCTTAGTCGTGCAGTAGGGTCCCTTCTGAGCCTGCACAGGGGGTTTCTGGTACAGAAACGGAGCTGTTAGAAGGGGCCAACAGTACTATATGGAGTTGAAGGAAGATTGTAAGCATTGCTCAAAAGCCAAGCTCTAAGCAAGCAGAAAAAGCCAACAAAACCAACAAAAAACTGCTTGTTACTACTGAGATCAATGATGCATCTTTCTGTCCTCTGCCCTCCATGTGCTATGCAAAGTCCTTTAAGTAGGATATGGCTTTCTGCATGAATGCTGCAACTGCCCAGGCTTGGTGGTCTGTCTGGTGTTTTGTTTTGTTTTATTAAATCAAAATAGTTGTTTTCTCCGTAAGAATGCTTTTACTATTGTAAAATATGGCTGCACTTATTTTTGAAATTATGGAAATCTTGAGACAAATTGACCTCTAAGCTACTGGCTTTCAAGTTTTTTGACATATTAATTAAATATTGACTCTGGATGTCTTTCATCCATGCAGTAATAGTTTTTCCTGAAATGTTGTAAGATATTCCAGTGAACTGTAAGTGGCAATGGATATGTGTTTTGTGCATTTCTGTAAGGTGTGCCTGTGGAATGAATAATGCAAAGGAGATCCAAGGGATGTGCTTGCCAGTGTCTCTGTCGGCAGCAGCAGCTCCCTAGACACAAACATGGAGAAGTTGAAGTATACTTGTTTCCTTCAGAAGAAGGGAAAACTTGTGAACAGATTTGCCTCAACTCCAAAAACAGAAGGACAGCTGGGGTCTGCTGCTTGGAGGTTTTGTTCTTGTTCCTATTATTCCTGTGAAGGGCTGGATATTATCCTGTGTACTCTTGTCCTCTAAAGTATGAAATGGTATGGGTTTTTTATTGGAAGTTTCTGAAATTTGTGGTGCTCATACTCACTGGTTGGGCATGGGGAGAGAGGGAGTGTTCATCATATCAGAATCAGGAATGCAAAGTATGGAGGAAGGACTTCGAGACTATCGGGAAGTGAGAAGTAAGAAATTGAAAATGTTTGGAGATTGTATCTCCTTTTGTTTCTTTTCTTTTTACTTAAATTATAAGTTAAGTATTTCTTTTAAAGAGACAATGATAATTACAACCGCAAATTTTAAAATGTTCTTCTCTGTTAGTCCTTTTAAAGGCAAAAGAGCAGAATCGCTATTCTGTGATTGTAGTGCATAATTCCCATCTCCTGTTTTAGTGTAGAAGGAGGTCAGTGAACTTAATTACTGTCTTTCTCTGAAAGTAGCATGATAAACTTCCGATAATACAGGTAAACTGTTGCACTATCTGAGCATTTCTGGGAAAACCTCTGATTCTGTTTTCATCCGTAATGGGATTTCCAGCTGGTTTCGGTTGTTAACATGTATGTACTATTACATTTGCTTCTGTTCACTAAATGGCATTTTGGGTCTCATGTACCTGCTTCAGACCAAGTTTTGTGAAAGCCTATTTCTGTGTTCCTTTGTGGTACATACAGCAGCAGTTTTACAAGGTCTTCCTCTTTGAGCAGTGTGCTGTCCTGAATCAGTTCTATCGTAAGGAAGACTCCCAGTCCTCTTGCTCTCAGTCATATGAAGACTGGTCTTAAGTCTAAATTCATCCTGGAAGAAGGCTGTTGTAAGAGAATGCTAGTATAATGGAAATGTGTAGATAGTGGATCTAGTAAAGAGAAACAGAAGAGGGAAAAAACCACATGAAAACCAGAAACAAAACACAGAAAAAAAGAGCATGATCAAGAGCTAGGAACTGAAGCTGCCAACTGGAGTTGAAAAGCAATGCCAAATTAAAGTTGGAGAAGAGCTAACCAAAAAATGCGGTGAATTCTGTATTTCAGTTATTCTCCTTATCCACTCTCTTCTTACAGTAGAATACATGTGTTTAGAATTACCTGAAGATTACAGAGTTAATTTAAATTTTAATGGAAGCAATGCAATTCAGAGCCCCTCCAACTTAGTCATCCTTCCTATCCTTTCTGATCTTAACCTTTGCAGCAAACAGCCCCTTTTATCTTCATCAATGCTTACAGCAGGAAATGGAGAAGGAAAGCCAGTTCACCCTTTGCAAGGTCAATCTCTGTGAACACTTAATCTAAAATTCATTGAGCCATCCTTGCAGGACATGGTAACCATTGCTTAGAGGTGTCCTCTGGCTTGATTGCTCTTTCTGTCTCTCACGCTGCCTCTCTGAGAACACAAATGCAGCTTTTGCATAACCTGAACGTATTCAAAATACATTGTGCTACCATTTTACATTTGGCTCTTAGCCCAAGCAAGGCCAAAAACAAATTCAGGAAGACTGCTTTTTTTCTGTAATGTTGGAAAGTCCTTGTCTAAAGGATGCTCTGTAAAGATCCTTTTGCTAACTTTGGCTGTGGCTTTGACTTTTTTCAAAGTCTAACCATGAAAAATTATAAGGACTTTAGAGTTTTTGTGTTTTAAGACTCTGAGGCATATTCTTAATCTATATCACAGATGTTTCTGAGGAGTGTTTTCCTCAGAGAGCTGGCAGAACCATACAAACATACAAGATACCAGGACAGTGCATTTCTTAAAAGCAAGATCAACTTGATCTGTCCTTGCTTGCTGAGTCACAAATTTATCACTCTCACATGAACTGAATTCACATATCTTTGAAATCGTTGCCTGCAGAAAATTCTTTTACAAATTGGAATAAGCTTCTTTTAGAAGCCATGTTCCTCCTGAGAATTGTGGAATAAGGGATTGTTTTCTGGTAGCTAATGAAAGTCAGAACAAGCCTGCTGATCTAATTGAAGCACCTCCACTACCCAAAGAAACCTTCTGTTGCTTGCAGACAGCCTTGTCAGACATGCAGTGAACTCTAGTTCCTAGTTTTCTCTAGGAGGGTGTAAATCCGAGGGTATAATACCGAGGGTATAAATCCTTCTGGAGCAGGTTTAGCTGCTGTAGTTTAGCTACTACACAGAGAGTGATGCCTGAAATCCCACAAGGATGACATTTTTCAACATGACTGCAGCTTTTCCAAATGAAAGATGGTTCTCTTGGATAACGCAGTGTTACCCAAGAGTGTGAGACTGAGCTGGAATCAAGCAAAGGGCATCCAACTAGCTGGGTACTCCTAGCATAGGGTAGAGGAGGGGAAGGGCCCATTAAAGCCTCTTTTGAAACTATAGGTCTGATCAGACCTGTTATGGCTATGTGTATTGAATTTGATACCATTATTGATCATTATTGCTGCTGCCTAGTGGTGAGAACTGGCCATATTTTATTAGAAAACTCATGGCATAATGGCTGGCTTGATGATGAGAAGATGAGTTGATGACTTACTGATGAAAGACCCTATGTCAACATGAATGCTCGGGTGCTTTACATAGCGAGTCGTCAGCATATGGGAAAATATCTTGGCTTCAAAAGGAGGTATTTCGGTACTTCATTTCAAGATAACCTTGGGAATAGTACTAGGGAAAAAATGCTTCCTAGAGTGGAGAATCCCATGCTTTCTTACAAAACATTGCATCTCAAGAAGAATTAATTATGGGCTTTCTCAGCTTCTCAGTCTGGTTGTCTTTAATGTCTCACTGCTGTCCTAGGCCTTCATCAGTCTTCTCATCCAGAAGAGACCTGCTCGTGGTCCTCTTAAACCTTGCTTTGCTGTGCTGAACTTGCTGCTGTATTTGCTTTAATAATGACTAAATCATTTCCCATTCTGAGGAAATCGCAAAGGTGAGTGGGAAAAGTGGATTAAAATGCTGAGCTGGGAGTTACAGCCAGAATTGAAAACAGATTTTTCCTTAGATTTAATGCTGATTCAAATAACCTGAGCGGGTAGCTCAATTTCCTAGCTTTGTGGTGGAGCTAGGGCTTTTGACCCACTGTCCGCTGGAAAGCGAGGTGAGCGTGGGCTGCGCTGCAGGTGAGTAGTGCAAGTGGCTGTGGTGGTTGGTTCCTGACTGATGAGTCAAGTACAGAAACATGGTCAAAGAGGAATGAAAGTAAAAAAAAAAATCTTTCTGAGCTCCAGTACTCATTGTCATATCAGCGATGCTCCTCTCTGTCCCATAACTAATCTGAAAATTGGTGGAAGCCTCAGATGCTGGAGACCTTATATCCAGTGTCCATACTGTGCACTAACGTGCTTAAGAGTGAAGGTGGAAGACTTTGCTGTGAGCAGTTACTTACCAAAAGCTGCAAGAGACTAAATCTGTAAGGAGTCTTCACTTTATTTCAGTGGAAGTTACCTGCAGAGAGGTCATTCCTTAGTTTTGAAAAACACATCCCTGTGTTATTTTTTCCCCCAAATCAAAAACCATGTTGGGTTTTTATTTTGAGTCTTAGCAGGTGTGATATGGTATTTTTAGCCTACAGCTCTTTGGCAAATTCATATTATCTAGGTGAAGTTATGCTAGTTCAGAGGAAGAGCTTTATAAAATGCAGGTAGTCCTGTGTTGGCTAGTCATGCTCATGTGAACTACTGTGCCCATCAGTAATCAATTTGAACATCATATTTTAGGCCTGCTTGTGTAAGAAGCTTGTAAAGGAACTGGAGCTTCAACATTGTTCTAGCTGGGCTGTTGATTTGGGCATGGAAATGGCTGTAGCCATTACAGTACACTGGTCAGTGTAGCTCTCCTTGTGTGCCAGGGTTGTAGGGGATCCTTTGTCAAGAGTGCATGTAGCAACTGACATAATCAGTCTGCGCTGCAATATCCTGAGACAATTACTGACTTTACAGGTCCCTTATAAATACATCATGTTCGGTGCGGGCCTTGAAGAGAAAGCTCTGGTATCAGGGCAGTGTATTGATGAGCCATTTGTCTCTGAAGTATAGCTTATCATGATCCCTCACCAGTTACTTCATGGGCAGATCTGGTTCTAATTGTGTCTGTTCTGTGGAGGAACAAGCTGTCAGGTTGGTTCATTCATGCCCTCAGCTACATGGGCACAGAACAGACGTGGATCCCATGACTGACCTCAGGGCTGCAACTCTGGCATTGGTTGTAACATGAAGAGCTGGCACTCTTCATGTACCTGGACTGAAATAGCAAAACCTCCTTCGATGGTAGCGCTGAAAGGCTGTTACTTTCATGGATGTGTTGAATGTGTTACTTATGGCAGGGCAGGCTGTAAAAGCAAAGCCTGTGTGGGATATGGTTATATTTATTAGCTTAATCTACACACATAAGTGAAGCTGGGTTGAGTAGCATGTTTTTGTAGTTTCACAGAGTTGAGTCTAAATTGCCCTTACAGAGGGAAGTCTATTGTGTTTCCAATTTGCTTTGCCCACAGAAACAAATGCTGCTGCAAGCTTGCACCATGAACTTAAACTCAGCACAGCATGTCCATGTTTAACAAGGCAGTCTTGTGTATACTGGGAAAAGTGGCCTTCCAGCTTTGTTTGCAATGGAACTATCTTTCATTTGAGGGGAGACGGAGAGTAAACTTGATGAATATACAGCAATGTACTCTCCTGTTTCAGACAACAACCTATCACTGGCTAGTGACAGCTGAGACCCGTTCTCTGCTGTGTGCTGCAGCATCTTGTTACTAGAAATCAAATTAAGAAGAAGAGTTCTTGAGTCATGGCGTGTCATACGCTAATTTAAGTGCAAGTTAAGAAGACTTGCCTGGCACAATGGTCTCAGAGAACATTGCTGTAACAAAAACAAAGAAATATGTCCTTGTTTTTATTGTGCTTGCGAAGTGGGCTTGTATATTCCTAATGTATTCCTCTTCCCAATATAAATCTGTCTGGTTTGCAGGAAGGTGTAACCCATTTTCACCTGCACTGGCTGCGTGGTCATTTATTTGGATTTTTTTGCTGGATTTTTTTTCCACTGAAACATGCATTTTAAAAGAACCAGATACTATCCATAAGGCAAACAGTGTTCTAAGCTGAAAGTTTACAGTGGAAGTTATTGAACGCAAACATTTACTGAAATCCTGATTTTAACATTTCAAGATTTCAGATTTAAAGACTTGCAAGAATACCTTAAGTAGAGGTGTTTAGAATTTAATATCACTTTTTCCTAAAGTTCTTGCAGGTAATACAAATGTTCTGTTTGCCCTCTATACTACTAATAAGCTAGAACATAAAAAAAAGATGGAAGTATGGTGCTGAGGTGTCCAAAGGTAGTAACAGATAGTAAGAAACTGAAACATTCATTTGTAGGGACTGGATCTCTTTATTCTTTTTGGCAACTTCTTTGTTTAACCTGTTAACTTCCACAGTTTTGACTTGAAAATTTTAAATCAGTACATATTGATGTTAAAAAATGAAATATTAAAGCAGTGAAAATACTTGGATTTGGTGTTGTAGTGTTTGCATTTCTAGAAACAAGTGTCTTTCCTACTACCTGCAGTGGAAAATTCCAGTAAAACTGTTTTTAAATTGGTGTCTCCCAGAGTAGCTGTGTTCAGTGTTGTATAGTGTATGTCACCATTAAATATTTAAAACCGTAGGCTTTCTGGCGGCTTCTTGACTTGCATTGTGTTGAATGGTTTTGACATTGCATAACCTTAATGTTCATCTATTAAATACTTACTTGTTGAAGTAGTTGTGGAAGTAATATTTTAGCACAGCTATTAATTCAGTGCATAGGTATATTGTTTGAAGAGATTGAATCTAGAACTATTGGCAATTACTGAACAAGCAAACTGACAGCATACAGGAAGGGAGATGAATCTGGAGAGTCTCTGCTTTAAATCTGTATTGTCAGTGAAATAACTGGACTTTGATTCATCAATAATGAATACAAACTGTATATCCCATACTCCAGGCAGTTCCCTTATACCAGTAATATTTTGTGGTGGTCTTGGTTTTCTCTAGTGATGCTGACTTGCAGAAATCACAGATCACTAGTAATGTTTTGCCAAAGAAAGTCAAACTTCAGTTACATTGGGTTTCTGAAGTTCTATGTTTCTTTCAGATTTCCTGCCTGGCTAGAATTTCTGGTGCTTAGCAAGATGACTAGAGATAGTGTTTGGATGTTGGTAATGAAGTACTGATTTCAGCTTGTATGTTACTCTTGTGACTAATCTGCCCAGAATCCACTATGCATAATCCAGTATGCATCAGTCAGAATACAGGAGTGGACACCGGGGTACTTTCTATGTATGATAATCTGTGATCGGCATATATTCGTAGATGTGAAAAATACCTTGTAAACACACTTCAAGAATTTAAAGGAAATGGCACTGAAACTGAACTTATGATAGTCTTTACTGGTTAGAGCTTACTGCTTTCATTTACTTGCTTTCTTTAGACTGTATAGGTCTTGATTGCTATGTCAAACTATTCCAAATAGCATTTACCAGCTAGGGCATGGGCAATAAACATCACTGGACTAACTGTCACCGTGAAAAAATTCATACTTATTTGACAGAGGAGAAGTGAGAGGAGTTTTGCAGATACTGTTTTATGTCTTGACAGAAACCAGTTCTGTAGCATAAGGTAAACTTGCAGTAAGTTAGCAAACATTTTTTGTGGATTTCCCCTCTTCTGAGGGGCTCAGAGTGAATTTATATCCTTGATATGTGACACCATGTGTCCAGGAGTGTGAATTTCCCTTTGGAAGACACTGTCTCTATTTTGAATCCCTCTTGGAAGGAATAGGAGGAAAATGACTATCATTGGTTTTATACAAAAAGCTGAGAGGGAATCCTCTGTCTTGCCTTTGTTAGCTTCACTTGATTCAAGTTACTTCCAGAAGCTGGGTAGACGTCCATTTCAAAGTATTTACTTAAGAGTTGTTATGTGTTGTTGCAGAATCACAGAACAGCTGAGATTGGAGGCCCCTCTGGAGGCCTCTAGTCCAACCCCCTGCTCAGACCAGGTTCACCGTAAGCAGGTTGCTCAGTTGAGTGTCCAGTTGAGTTTTGAACATCTCCAGCGTTAGACTCTACAATCTGAGTAACCTCTTCCAATACTTGACAACCCTTTACCGTGAAAAGGTGTTTTCTTATGGATTATCATAGAATCATAGAATCATTAAGGTTGGAAAAGACCTCTAAGATCATCGAGTCCAACCGTCAACCCAACACCACCATACCCACTACACCATGTCCCTAAGCGCCTCATCTACACGCTTTTAAATACTTCCAGGGATGGCGACTCAACCACTTCCCTGGGCAGCCTGTTCCAAGGCCTGACCACTCTTTCAGTAAAGAAATTTCTCCTAATGTCCAATCTAAACCTCCCTTGGCGCAACTTGAGGCCATTTCCTCTTGTCCTATCACTTGTTACTTAGCAGAAGAGACCAACACCCACCTCACTACAGCCTCCTTTCAGGTAGCTGTAGAGCACGATGAGGTCTCCCCTCAGCCTTCTCTTCTCCAGACTAAACAACCCCAGTTCCCTCAGCCGCTCCTCACAAGAGTTGTGCTCCAGGCCCTTCACCAGCTTCATTGCCCTTCTCTGGACATGCTCCGACACCTTCATGTCTTTCTTGTAGTGAGGGGCCCAAAACTGAACACAGGATTCGAGGTGCGGCCTCACCAGTGCCGAGTACAGGGGCACGATCACCTCCCTACTCCTGCTGGCCACACTATTTCTGATACAGGCTAAGATGGCATTGGCCTTCTTGGCCACCTGGGCACACTGCCGGCTCCTGTTCAGCCGGCTGTCAACCAGCACCCCCAGGTTCTTTTCCTCTGGGCAGCTTTCCAGCCACTCTTCCCCAAGCCTGTAGCGTTGCCTGGGGTTGTTGTGGCCGAAGTGCAGGACCCGGCCCTTGACCTTGTTGAACCTCATACAGTTGGCCTCAGCCCATCGATCCAACCTGTCCAGGTCCCTCTGCAGAGCCTTCCTACCCTCCAGCAGATCAACACTCCCGCCCAGCTTGGTGTCATCTGCAAACTTACTGAGGGAGCACTCGATCCCCTCGTCCAGATCATTGATAAAGATACTGAACAGGACTGGCCCCAGTACTGAGCCCTGGGGAACACCGCTCGTGACCGGCCACCAACTGGATTTAACTCCGCTGACCACAACTCTCTGGGTTTGGCCGCCCAGCCAGTTTTTTACCCAGCAAAGAGTGCACCTGTCTAGGCTGTGAGCTGCCAGTTTCTCTAGGAGAATGCTGTGGGAGACAGTGTCAAGGGCTTTACTGAAGTCCAGGTAGACCACATCCACAGCCTTTCCCTCATCCGGGTCACCTGCTCATAGAAGGAGATCAGGTTGGTCAAGCAGGACCTGCCTTCCATGAACCCGTGCTGGCTGGGCCTGATCCCCTGGTTGTCCCGCACATGGCTTGTGAGCGCCCTCAAGACAAACCACTCCATGATCTTCCCTGGTACCGAGGTCAGACTGACCGGCCTGTAGTTCCCTGGATCCTCCTTTTGGCCCTTCTTGTAGATGGGAGTCACATTGGCAAGCCTCCAGTCATCTGGGACCTCCCCAGTTAACCAGAACTGCTGGTAAATAATGGAGAGCGGCTCGGCAAGCTTCTCCACCAGCTCCCTCAGTACCCTCGGGTGGATCCCATCTGGCCCCATAGACTTGTGAACATCCAGGTGGCATAGCAGGTCATTAACTTCTTCCTCTTGGATTATGGGGGGTTTATCCTGCTTGCTGTCCCTGTCTTCCAGCTCAGGGGGCTGAGTACCCTGAGGATAACAACTCTGACTACTAAAGACTGAGGCAAAGAATGTATTGAGTACCTCAGCCTTTTCCTCGTCCTTGGTGGCAACGTTCCCCCCCGCATCCAATAGAGGATGGAGATTCTCCTTGGCTCTCCTTTTGTCATTAACATACTTATAAAAGCATTTTTTGTTGTCTCTCACAACAGTGGCCAGGTTGATTTCTAGCCGGGCTTTTGCCTTTCTAATTTCCTCTCTGCACGACCTAACGTGATCCCTGTACTCTTCCTGAGTTGCCTGCCCCTTTTTCCACAAGTGATAAACTCTCCTTTTTTTCCTGAGTCCCAGCCAGAGCTCCCCGTTCAGCCAGGCCGGTCGTCTTCCCCGCCCGTTCTTCTTGCGGCACATGGGGACAGCCCGCTCCTGCGCCTTTAAGACTTCCTTCTTGAAGAACGTCCAGCCTTCCTGGACCCCTTTGCCCTTCAGGACTGTCTCCCAAGGGACCTTCTCGACCACTGTCCTGAGCAGGCCAAAGTCCGCCCTCCAGAAGTCCATGGTAGCGGTTTTGCTGGCCCCCCTCTTTACTTAACTAAGTATCGAGAATTCTACCATTTCATGGTCGCTAAGCCCAAGCCGGCCCCCGACCACCACATCTCCCACCAGTCCTTCTCTGTTTGTGAACAGCAGGTCAAGCGAGGCACCTCCCCTGGTGGACTCGCTTACCAGCTGCATCAGGAAGTTATCCTCCACACACTCCAGGAACCTCCTTGACTGTTTCTTCTCTGCCGTGTGGTATTTCCAGCAGACGTCTGGAAAGCTGAAGTCCCCCACGAGAACAAGGGCTAGCGACTGTGAGACTTCTGCGAGCCTCTTGTGGAATATTTCTATAACAGACCCCCAGCAGGATATCTGCCTTGTTGGCCTTCCCCCTCATCCTTACCCACCAGCACTTGACCTCGTCATCACTACCATTGAGCTCTAGACAGTCAAAGCACTCCCTAACATACAGGGCTATCCCACCGCCTCTCCTTCCTTGCCTGTCCCTTCTGAAGAGCTTAAAGCCATCCATGGCAGCACTCCAATCGTGAGACTCATCCCACCATGTTTCCGTGATGGCGACTAAGTCATAGCTACCCCGCTGCACAATGGCTTCCAGCTCCTCCTGTTTGCCGCCCATGCTGCGTGCATTGGTGTAGATGCACTTGAGCTGGGCTGCCGATTTCTCCCCTGACATTGGCGTGCCGTCCCTACGCTCTTCTCTAGTGAGCCTGGTTTTATCCCCTTCCCCCTTCGAATCTAGTTTAAAGCCCTCTCGATGAGCCCCGCCAACTCTACGCGAGAATCCTTTTCCCCCTGTGAGACAGCTGAACTCTGTCCATTGCCAGTAGGCCCGGTGCCGTGTAAACCTCCCTGTGGTTGAAATCTATACGGAATTTCCAAATGAAGTTTTCTGTGTTTCAATTTGTGCCCATTTTCTCTTTTCCTGTTACTCGATACTACAGAGGAGAATCTGGCTCCATCTTCTTTTCTCCCTTCATCAGATTTTTATAGCTAAGATCCTGCTGAGCTGCCTTTTCCAGACTGAGTAATCCCTGCTCTCCCAGCCTTTCCTTGCTTTCCTTGTATCAGAAATGCTCCAGTCCCTTAATCACTTTTGTGGCCCTTTACTGGACTCACTCTAGTTGTAAATATCTGTCTTGTACTGCGGAACCTGGAGCTGGAGACATCCCCACAGAAGTGTCTCACTGATGCTGAGTAGCGAGGATCACCTGCCGGTAATGCTTCTACTAATGCAGGCCAGGTAACTGTTGGCCATCTTTGTTGCAAGGGTACGTTCTGCTGGCTCATGATCAGCTTGGTGTCTACCAGGACTCCAAGGTTCTCTGCCAAGCTGCTTTGCAGCCAGTCGGCTCCCAGCATGTACCAGTACATGGGTTTATTTCTCTCCAGGGGGAGGACTCTGCTTTTCCTGTTGCTGAACTTCTTTGAGGTTCCTGTTTGCCCAGTTCTCCAGTCTGTTGAGGTCCCTCTGGATGGCAGCACAACCCTCTGGCCTATCAGCCACTCATCCAAGTTTTGTATCATCTGTGAATGTTTTGAGGGTACACTCTGCCCCATCATCCAGGTCACTAGTGAAGATGTTAACTAATATTGGATCCAGTATTGATGGAGACCAGTGACTAGCTTCCAACTGGACTTCATGCCATTGATCACAACCCACTGAGCCTGGCAGATCAGCCAGTTTCAGTCTACGTCACTGTCCCACTTATACTAGTATGTACTTAATACTTGTCTAGTATGTACTTAAGTACACATAGGTGTACTTAATGTGTACTTTGTGAGGATATTATGGGAGAGAGTATCAAGTCTTACTAAAGCTGGAGAACAGCCACTGTTCTCCCCTTGTCAACCAAGGCAGTCATGTTATTGTAAAAGACTGTTGGGTTGGTCAGACATGATTTCCCCTTTATCAATCCATGCTGACTACTTCCAGTTACCTTCTTGTCATTCATGTGACTGGAGGAGGTTTTCATGATTAGTTGCTCCATCACCTTGGGAACAAGGATTGAGTTGAGATTGACTGGCCTGTAGCTGCCCAGAGAGCAAGAGTGTTTCTTACCACTCTTGAAGATAGATGATAGTTGCTTCCTCCCTCTTCTCAGAAACCTCCCTGTTTCCCATGACCTTCCAAAGACAACCAAGAGTTGCCTTGCAATGACATCCATCAGCTTCCTCAGCACTTGTGGGTGCAACCTTTCAGGCCCTATGGACTTTTGTCTGTGCAGTTTAAATACTCCTCAGTGTGATCCTCCTTCACTTAGAGTATATATTCCTTGTTCCAGACTTTCTGCTGTCTCATGGGCCTGGGATCCCTGAAGGCCAGTTGTACTGGTAAAGACTGAGGAAAGGAAAGTACAAAGTACCCTGTCCTTTTCTGTGTCCCTGATCAGTAGTTTCCCTGCCCTGTTCAGCAGTGGGTTCATGTTTTCCCCAGTCTTCCTTTTGCTGCCAGTGTATTTGTATGGATCTTTTTTGTTGCCCTTCAAATCTCTCACCAAATTCAAATCCAGATGGGCTTTAGCTTTCCTAACCTCATCCATGCATGATTGGACACCGTTTATATATTCCTGCTTTCACATCCTGTACACGTTGTTTTTATGTTGGAGTTCAATCCCTTGTTCATCCAAGCAGGCCCCTAGACACCTTTGGTTTCCTGCCTGCTAGGATGGGCCTTTGGCTTGGAGGTGATCCTTCAATCACTGGAGATGATGAGCAGGAACATCAGCATGGTTTCCAGACCTGTAAAGCTGTTCTAGCAGCTTGCTTTGGAAGAACTGTGGTATCCACACCTGTGCTGCTGGGCTGTGATAGGGGGTCCATCAGTATGATGTATGGGTAAGAAGAGAGAACTCTGATTTCATTCTCTTGAATTCAATGAACTTGAATTGTAGATCAGGCAGACCTTGTGGATTAGTTATTTGCTTCTAGCCTACCTTAGCGTCATTGACCAGACGGGAAAGAAGTTTTATGTATTAAGCATTGTCTCACAGGTCACTTATTTGACTAAAGGTTTTTCTTTGCTTTTTATATGTGTATCCTTCTCTTTTCATAAAGAACGCAACACTCTTATTTCTGCTTACATTGTACTTCCTCAGTTTTATTCTAATGTGTCGAATCAGAATGACTTTGACAGTTAGCAGTGGGCAGCTGGAGGGAGAGTCCAATTACTGTGTTAGATTGCTTAGAAAATTGAGCTATTTAATCTATCAATATCTATAGAACTACTTCTAGAGCGAAGTCTAGATAATTTAGAGACTAGGAAAACGGTATCACCATAAAGTACAGCTTAGGGGTTTTGGCAGGCCTTTGGTATCTTCTATTCATACAGACTTCTTTTATCCTGTTTGAAAGGAGTTTGTGAGGCTTACATTTTGCAACGTCTGTTCCGATTGCTTGCAAGTATACATGCTCACAGAACAGCTTAGTAACAGGTATTTATCTGAGTTCAAAGCTGTTGTGGTTTAACCTGGCAGGCAGCCAAACACCACGCAGCTGCTCACTCACTCCCCCCCAACCCCGCAGCGGGACAGGGAGAGAATCGGAAGGGTAAGAGTGAGAAAAATCTTGTGGGTTGAGATAAAGACAGCTTAATAGAACAGAAAAGGGAAAATAATAATGGTAATGATAGAATATAGAAAATAAGCGATGCACAGTGCAATTGCTCACCACCCGCCCTGACCGATGACCAAGTAGCGATCGCTACTTCCTGGAACACGCCTACCGTTCATATACTGAGCATGATGTCACATGGTATGGAATACCCCGTTGGTCAGCTGGGCTGGCTGTGCTTCCTCCCAACGCTTGTTTTGTTTTGGTTTTTCTCTTTAGCTAAATGTCCTTGACTAGCAGGGTACTTAGCAGCAACTGAAAACATCAGTGTGTTATCAACATTCTTCTCATACTAAATCCAAAACACAGCACTAGGAAGAAATTTAACTCTATCCCAGCTGAAACCAGGACAAAAGCTAACATAAAGTCCACAATACCTCCTTAATCTCCAGCAAACCATGGGGGTTTTTTGAAATGTTGTTTGACCAGCAGTTGCATAGCTTTCTTGTTAAATATAAAGGTAAGTCATTGTTTTTTCTTCCTTCTTTAGCTGATGGTCACTCCCAGGAATTCTGACTTCTCTCCAGAAGACCTGGCCAAATGCATATGGAAAGAAAAAATTGCCTCTGACAGTTTAAATAGGAGTGGATAAAACAGTTTTCAGTATATTTCAATTCCAGAGAGAGTTAAAAACTGACAGCTGAAATTGAGATGTGCCAGTGATGCATGCAGCTATATGTCTAGTTTATCTATAAGTAGTGCCTGTCCTCCCCTACTTCTGTTGGTGTCATTTTACATTAATACTTTACATTTTACATTAATACAGTCCATTGTGTTCAGTTATAAAATGGACTTTGTTGCTGTGCCCTCCTACCATGTAGAGTTAAATTTGGGGAGGTGGGGGGTGGAAGGGTTCCTTTTGAAAACAAACATTTACTTAGCTGTTCGGAACTGCTTGTTTTTGATAATGCAGCATTTTGTGTCTAGTCCTGTCCCAGTCTGTCTCCATTCTCTGGCCTTGGCTCTCCTTAAGGTCATCCTGCCAAGTGTGGCATGGAGCTGTATGTCTTAAAGCAGCTCATAGCCAAGTGGGCAAGTTGGGCAAGTTCTTTCATTCCTTAACTGTTGTATTTTTCTACCTCCTGGGTAGAAAACTTGCTTGTCCTTGCTTCAGTGGCTGAATGCAGGCAAGCTTTACTCTCTGTTTTTCTGTCTCTGATGCAGCTTACCTCTCACTTTATGCAGACTTTCTGTACCTGGGAATACCATAGGTGTATACTTTTGCCTGTAGAAGAGTAGGAAAATAACTCAAGATCTAGAAACTGTTCTTTCAAATATGGGTGTATATAGTGTGAGGGTTGAATATACAGAATAAAAAAAAGAATTTAGTTTCAAACACAACTTGCAAGTATTGGGCTTTGGCTGCACAGCCATATAATGGTAGCAGATTTACCACTTCAAGAAAAAAGTTTTTACAAAACTTCGGTGTTAAACCCTTCAGCACAGAACTGGCAAAATCAGTCTCTTGAGCCAGCTGCATCAGAATCTGCCATACAGCTGGTAGCTGAAGTCTTGATTCCTCTTCTCTTTGTCTGACTTGCAAGACTGTGCTTTCCTCTCATCTTTAATTATGTAGTTCCACTGGTACTCGTCATCCTTGACTTTGTAAATACTCATCTAAAGAAGGTTAGTTAAACAAAAACAGCAAAATGGTACAACAGTAGGGTCTCTCCTTTGCTTTCTTCCTATGAAAGAGCTAATGTTGCGGATGAGATTTGGACTTCAGTATTGAATCTACTCTAGCAAGTTTTAAGAAATCAGAATTATATATTTGCCTTTCCTGAAGGACCTGTTAAATTTCTCATCTACCTTGTGAAAGGCTCTTGAGAATCTTCATGTGCAGGAACATGACTGCTGTTCTTGTAACATCTATTATCTGGTGTCTTGTTTCCAGTAATTTACAAGATTCCATCATTGCTGTAATTTAAAGTGGTGCTGCATAGTATATGGATAAATTACTCATGATGCTGCAAAATGGCCATAATCACTTTTTACTACTACAATTCTGATAATTAGAGAGGCTTCCTATGGCAGGTTACAGGCACTTAAGTCCTGAACACTCCTGCTGTGTGAATCTGACTCTAGCTGGTAGCTGATACTGTCTTTTAGGAATAATACCATGTTGACTGTCTTAAATGGCAAGAATCAAGTCAAAATAGAAAATCTAATTTATCAATTCCCAGCTAGTCTATAAAATGAACTACTACTTTCTGTTCACACTGCATCTTGAAAAAATCACGAGAGAGCAGAGATATTTTTGAAGGGGGGGGGGGGACCAAAACTTTTAACTTATTGGAAAATTCCCATTGTCAGTATATGACTGGATTATAGAAGAGGTCCCTGTGACATGGGAAGCTGAGGTGGAAAGATTTCTCCAGGAACAAATAGCAGATTCCTGCCATGACCAGATGTCAGGAATATTTTTTTAGTATTTGGTGGGGTCTTTTTTTGGTTGATTAGTTTTTTACACTTAGCATCATAGACACTGAATCCATTTTTGCTAAAGGGTCTGTGGCTGTCTACCTGGCACCTTGATGGTGGTAATTTTCATGAGCTCTTCTGTGGACAGTTCCCTAGTGCATATTTCTAATAATATAAAAAAGTGAGGGGGCGTGTAGAAGAAAGAGGACTAAGTAATCTTTAGTTCAGTGGGTTCAGCTCCAGTGGAAAATGAACTCTTCTTCAGGGTGGCTTTACTGGAGTTGAAACAACCTGTATGGAAACTGGGAAATTCTGTCATTCCTGCTGTAAAACTGGACACTGGCAGCTTTTCTATTACAATTAAATTTGCACATCTTCACAATAAAAAGTAAATTGGGAGAAAAGGCTGAGGTCTTTCCCAGCTGCCTGTGTGGGAGATCAGAAGACAAGCACTTTGAACACAGGTCTTTAGCTCTTGTGTGGCTCTCGCGTTAAAAGAGCAAGGCACTGTGGCTCGCAGGGCTCTATGTTGGATATTGTGTTATCTTTACAAGTTTTGTACGTCAGCCGTGTTCAGCCAGGGCTATCCTTCCAGCTTTGGAAGATACCTTGCACAAAGCCTCTGGGTAGAACGTTGAACGATCGCAGCAGTGTTCAGGGTACTGCTTGTTTAGTCTCCGTAGTGTTCTATCTCGATTGTCTTTTTTGTTTTGCTTCCACTTAAGAGTCCACTGATCTGCATGGAAATGAGACAGGGGTGAATTTGAAAATAAATGTAAGAGGATTAGGCAAAAGATACATTACACAGTTAAGTTCCAGCTGCCCAAAATTGGCTGATCCTGCATTGCAGGGAGGGAAGGAAAGGAGATAAATCTGACCACTTCTTGAGGTTCCTTTTTACCTTTTTTGTACAGTGAAAACCCCAAATGAAGTATTTTGTCCTGTCCTGTTCCACAAGCATGGATGTTCTGTTCTAATCTTTCCTGTAATAAGGATAAACCACTTGTACAGACTTCAGTGGGAGGTACTGAACTCTTCAACATGCTATTTTTGTAGCATATGTCTAAGGGTTGAAGAATCTAATTGATAGTCTTAATAAAATATTTCTGACTGGCACTTTGAGGCAGCAGGTAAAAACTTCTGTCCAAAAGGACCTGAGAAGCTCACTGTTGCTTGGCATTTAGTTGTAAGACCTCTGTGTTGCAGAAATTCGCAAGCTTCTGAACAGCCAAAATGCAAGTTGCATTCCTATTTTTGCCATTCATTCTTAGGCTTATAAAAATGCTGTAGCGGAGTTTATCTTGACCTCATGAATGATTGTGTGTCACTTGATAGAAAGCTCAACACATGTTTGTCAAGTGCTGTGCCCTTTCTACACTGGCAAACCTCGAAGTGCTTTGGCCTGTCTTTCTGTGTTTTGACCTAGATATCAAGGTGAAATCTGTATTCCTTGTATTTTTTAATGCCTTTTAATGATAATTAAAAGGAAAACATTCTTAGACCTTCTTGAATTTGTCTTTTTAATCTATTGTAAGCTAACTGAACAATTTTTCTCCACCAAGGCCTGCAGGAGTGCGTACCTAGTTTTTCTCCTTTGTTTGAAAGTACTCCTTAAATTATATATGAGTTCATGTAGTTAGTCTCTGCTGCATGGTCTATGTTGCATTCCTTCAGTGTTTTCACAGAAGCCAGCACCAAAAAAAAGACTTAACTGGCTTTACAAGGTAACTTTTCTGGCTGCCCTTAAAGACGTTTCAGTGTCTCAGAACAAATGACACTGTCCTATTTCAGCTAGTGTTTGATTTCTGGATTTTTTTACTTTCTTTTTCCTAAGGTTTCCTATGCGCGACCAAGTTCGGCTTCTATCAGAGATGCAAATTTGTATGTTAGTGGACTTCCAAAAACGATGACCCAGAAAGAACTGGAACAGCTCTTTTCTCAATACGGACGCATTATTACTTCTCGTATTTTGGTTGACCAAGTCACTGGTAAGTAGGCAGTTTTGCACTTCCTCTCACTTTTGGACTGGCAGTTTAAGAAATATTTCACCTTTCAATACAATAGTCTTGTCTCTAGAATGTATGAAAGGCGTATGTAGGCCAGAAAATGCAATTTTCTGCTGGAATTGTTCATAAATATGCATGGACAAAAATAGATTGTGGAGTGTACTGAGCCAGCTTGAGTCATTTCCAACCTGAAGGTGCAGGTTTGAAGCCTGTTTTATGGCTTGTAATAAATTTACAGCTGCTATAATCTTCCTTTCCAAGCTGCTGCGTGAAAATAGTCCCTGCGCGCCTTATGAAATGCTATTGAACACTTTTTGTATAAAAATAAAATTTTATGCAGAAATGCACAGCTGATTCTCCGAGGCTAGGATTACAAAAGACCCAGACTGGTAATTGCTGCTAAGACTCTTTTCAAGGTTGCCTCATTAACTTTGGCCACATTGAAGAACATGAACTCCGAGTTCCTCAGGAGCAGATAGATTTTGTGCTTAGCAGTACCTTAAAGAACTAAGCTCTAGCAGGTTAGTTGCATTGTTACAGTATGTGTCTTAACCAGAGAGTGGGTGTCAGTGACACTTTGTGGTTACTTTTCAGACTTGGACAGTAATGCATGTGTTTTTGCTGGCTCAAATGGCTGATCTTGAGGAGCTTTATAATTTGCTGCCTCACCTGCTTCCAGCAGGCCTGTTCCAAAAATAAGCAATCAAATGAAATGCCAAGTATGTGACAGAAATATTGAGTGTGCAATGCAAAATACAAAGGAGCAGGGCTCTCCAAATTCTCATCTTTCCAAAAAGGTAGGGTATGGGGTGGAAGAATTCATTTACTCACATAATTATGCCCTGAATAATAAGCTAGCTTAGATTTTTTTTTTATAGTTGTACTTTTTCAAAGTCGCATGTCATCGTGGGTGACAACAAGCTTTCAACTGTAGGAGGTCGTGAAGTTTTCAAGAGGTCTGACTTTGAAAGGCTTGTGTATGCCAATGTTTGACATTTGGCTGACCTGTAGAGGACCTCATGTGTACTACTTTGCAATTCTGTTATGTTAACACAAATCTCAATATTGACACATAATACTTACGGAGTGTTTTAATAGTGTGAGTTGGTGAGAGTGTAGAGAGGGAGGAAAAGGAAAGCGAAAGGCCAAATAGTGACTTGCAGAAGCAGCAGATTTGCAGGTCAGATTTCCAGTCTTTGTGCAATAAATAGCTGTTTACAGTACGTTCCTGTATATTCATGTGTGGAAATGGTGGGATTTGACAAATGGGCCAAATAAGTAAATGTAATTAAACTTTTAAATGTGTACTGTAATTCTGAGTACTCATAAATCCTAGTAGGTGCACAGTAGTTCTCTGGCATAGACTGTTGTTCAGGTTTAAGCTTTTTTCCCTCCTCTTTCTTAGTAATTTGAAAGAGGTAGACTCAATGATATGAATAATAACGTTGTGACACAAACTGACAGATGAAAAATGCAAAGTTGAAACTGTGACGTTTGTCTCTTTAAAGCTTTCTTATGCTTGCTCATTGTCATTTTGATGGTTTAAATTGTCATTGTTTATGAACAGAATACATGTCCTGTCATTAATGTCTTTCTCAAGTGAGGACAAGTGTCTAACTTGTCTGTTTATTCATGAACCAAAATATAAGGGGCCTCTAAATGGATTTAGGAATATTACAGCAAAGTATGCAACTAACTAGTGTTAGCTGTAGTAGCTTTAATGTTAATTGGTTCAAGTATTGACACTTCAATCTGTTTATATTTAAACCACAGTATAAATTTTTGAGGTGTGATATTCCTAAGGCCTTCCATAAACACTTGCTGATCCCCTTGCATGTTGCCTTTGACTTTTCTATACCAAGGAAGAATCTATGGCCCAAGAAAAGTTCCCTTAAAAAATAACACCTACAAAAGTATGGTGGTATGCTGAAACTGAATCTTTTACTTAGAGGTAACCATGGACTGTTAAAACAGGGCCATAATTCCCATTACTGCAATCTAGAACCTGCATTCCATTCTCTGTCCTCTCAGCATATTTGCTCCAAAGGGAACTTCAAGGGGTGCTGCAGGAAAGCATAAGCCATTTCTTGCTGCTAGGGAGCAGATGACTAAGCTATTTACAGAATTTCTGTGAATTTAGATACTACAGAGTAGCTTGAACTGAACAGAGGTTACAGTGCAGCTGGTTCTGGGTTCACCTCCATCCCCCCCAAAATTGCTTTGTTTCAGAATTACCCTTTGGCTCACTAAGTTTAAGTCTCCACTGTGTTTTCCCTCAACCTTCCAAGCTTTCTACACAAGGTATCGTATGTCAGTTAAATTTAAAAAAAAAAAAAATTACAGTTGAAAAGTCTTACTTCTTTGAGCAAAAGCTCAGTTCTAATAAGATCAAAATTATTACGTGTTCACAGCAATTGGCCATTAACATAGCAATTGGCTATGAAAATCCAATGTTAGCATCTAACATTCCAGAGTCTCTGAATTAATTATTATATGCTTCCTTCACCCTGTGCAGGGGTATCAAGGGGAGTGGGGTTTATCCGGTTTGACAAGCGAATTGAAGCAGAAGAAGCTATCAAGGGCTTGAACGGCCAGAAACCTCCAGGTGCCACAGAGCCCATCACTGTAAAGTTTGCTAACAATCCAAGCCAAAAAACCAATCAGGCCATCCTTTCCCAGCTGTACCATTCTCCAAACAGAAGGTATCCGGCACCTCTAGCTCAGCAGGCTCAACGTTTTAGGTAAGTCAAATACATACTTCTGTGCAACTGTGCTGGAAGCCACATGTTTCCATGGGCCTGGTTTTTTCCCTCCGCTCTTTCCCTTCCCTGCTTGTCTCATTTCTGTGTGTGAAGGAAACACCTGAAAATGTTGAACTTCAGCTATGCTCCTACAATACAGCTAAAAGCAAAAATGCCTTCCATCCTATTGATAGCATTTCAGTATCTAATAAACCTACTTGGAGTTAAACTGAGATGACATCTTTCTCTTCTACACAGTCACTAAAAAAAAAAAAAATCCCTTTTAAAGGTTATTTTTAATTTCCTAGATTATTGTTGATTAATGCGGAAGTTGATTCAGTTAACATTGACCTAAGCAATTCAATTTTCTTCTTAGCCATATGGCATGCCAGCCAGCCTCCTCTTCCCCACCCCCTATCTTTCCTCCCCATTCTGGCTTTCAGTGTTTTCCTAGTCAGTTGTCTAAATCCTGCGTGCCACACTTTGTCTTTTCTTATTACAAACTTTTGTAATTAAGATTATTCAGGTATTTTCTGCATGTGTTTTTTGCGGATATATGTTCCCATCATGTTGAAACTACAGCCATACAGTTCTCTGTGATATTTAGTGTATTGAAAAGGACAGATGGTGAGAACAAAGTGAAACAAATATTGTATTATCTACATTCATGAGTACCTCGGATTTTTTTCAGTGATTTTGATCGTTTCTTCCCACCCTCTGCCCCTGGACTATGTGACTGGAATGTGTTAAACAGTAATATACTCAAACAGTTTCTATGTTATTTTTCAAGAAATAAAATCAGCTGGCAGTTTGCTTCAAAGAGAGTATACCAAACTTCAAAAGTTCTGCATTGGCTACTGTCGCTTTTAGGCCAAACATTCAGAGTTCATGGACTGCACTTCTGGCAGAACTTCTCATTCTTCTTCTCTTCAGGTTTTCAGCCTTATGTGCTGCAAGTGTCTCACAGGTGTGAAGGTCAGCACTAGAGTAGGCTTTCTGCCCTAAGGGAAGGGATAACCAATTTTATTCATTATTTGGTCGATTTTCTTACCATTTCTTAGGGAAATAATTTAAATAGTGTGCTGAATATTGATTAAAACTAGGCTTGCATTGTTCCATAGAGAGAGCACAGGGGCAGAAGTTGCACTTGCAGGTGGACCCAGGTGCATTATATGATGTAAGATCAGGAGGGAGCTATTGTACAGCCTATGTGTTATAGCATTCAACATATTTTGGCAAGTCTGGTCTGCTGGCTCCTTGAGTTCTTCTGAGTGCACTTGTTCCCAGGTATTATCTGATAGTGGCTGGGATAGCGTCTGTATTTAACCGATACTCCAGGTAGGTCTATCATGATTTGTAAAAATTCTCCAACTTTTGGAGTTTTTTCTTTGGATAGGACCTAAAGTTCTTCGCAGTTAAGTAATTACAGTGGACTATTCCTGTCCTGCAACATTAGGCTTTGAACCTTAAAAATTTTACTTGATTAATTGTGGGTTTTTTTAATTTAAAAAGGAAGTGTATTTTTATGAATGCCCATTTAAATTTCACTGGAATTTTTTTTTCCTGAGATACTAAGTGTTAAGTGATGCCTGAAACAACCATAAGAGATACCGTGATTTGCTCCACTTGAAAATATAATGGTAACAAAAAGCACTGAGTAGTACCAAGACTGTAATGAATAGGAGGGAGAGTAAAATTTTTCTCACTTTTATCAATATAGAAGGAAGAATAAGGTTGGACTGACTGGTCAAAGGGTAAACTAGGGTTGCAGACAAAATTAGATTTTTTTTTTAAATAATTTTTTGGGGAAGGCCTTCAGGCTTCTGTGTCTTCTCTGAAAGAGACAGCCTTGCCAAATTTTAAATTTTTATAACTGTAAATGGAAGTCTGTCTCTTTTGGGTTTTTAGATCTTTGCTTTGCTGTTGTTGCAGCATTCCAGCTCTATTGCTGACTACGTAGTTCAGATTACACCGCTGCTTCAGATATTTCATGTCTTGCACATGCAAAAAATCTTAGCAGTTGACATTTCAGACAGGATTACCTGATGCAGTTGCCCTGTGTCTGTTAATGATTGACAGAGGCCTGAAAACAGTCAGCATAAACTTTAGTAATGTAGAACAATAGGATCACTGCAATACTGCTTTTTTTATTAAGAAAAATCTTGAACTGGACTTTGAAAACTTTGAAAAGAAGCTATATATAATTGTTCCTCAGTTTCTGTAGGCTGTGTAACTTAAAGCATCTTTAAAAAATTGTCCAGTGAATGCCCCTGAGAATTTTTCCGGAATATTTTTAAGTCGTGCAGGTAACCGATGAAAACTGTTACGGTGATACAATTACTGTATGAAGTCCTTAGCCGATTGCTCTACAGCCAGGACCTATAAGTGGTGGTGTTTCTGGAACTCTTCACCTTCCTCTCCACCCCTAAATGTTAATGACAGTAGACCTCTGTCATCCACACTAAGTCTACTGATAGTAGTCAGGCATTTTTTAATTTCCTCTTCTCTGCTCTTTTAGCAGTTCAGTGACTTGCTTTCTTGTCAGTGCATCCTGTAAACCCTGCTCACTGCAGAATCATAATGCTCTGTAGTTTGAGATCTTTACTTAGCTGCAAACAAGGCCAAGTATTTTTTCTTCAAGCTTTTTGTGCACAAGTGTAGTTACACTATTGCAGCACTTGAGTTTGGATTCTGTACACCAGTAATGGTTCTTAAATCCTATAGCTCATTATTGGAGAGATCACAATAAAGTACAGGTCTGTAAGCTAAAAACTAAATCAAGTGTACCTTTTTTACCTAAGCTCATACTTTGTGGAGTCCTGAAGGGAACCTTTAACAAGACTTTCTCTTCACATGTTTGGGCCTTGCCAGGAAGAAACCAGAGCTTCTTTAGGGCAGACATTTTCTTAGAAAAGCACTTTAAGGGACTTCAGGAATAAGATTAATAGGATTGGTAGGCACTGCATGTTCCAGGTATTGGCTAGGTAATTCCAAAGGCTTTAGATTTGTGGTTGCACACTACAGTTTAGGAGCTTGGGGGAAACTGAGAGAAGAAATAAATGGAGAAAGCTGACAGTCTAATATGTGTGTGTATATATTCTAAAAAAACTTCATTTTGGAAAAGAGTAGGAAAATGAAAAATCTTTTTTGCAGTTCATATTCTAACATTTGGTACTGCTACAAAACCCTGTGTCTGTCTGGGTATTCATGTCAGCAAACTGTCAGAAGCCTCAGTAAAGCCTTCATCCAAAACAAGTTAGTAATCTGGAAAATTTCACTGAGGTGGTCACTAACTGTACTGTTACGCCAACAGTATTTGACTTAGACTAAACTTGTGGTAGTGGTGCACTTTCTGAACTGAACTTTTTGTGGTTGTGGATACTACACAAGAACATCTGTTTTGTATTCACTAACTGTATCAGGTGTACGCACTGTGATAAGGTGCCACAGCTCTTCCAGTGGTGATACTTTAACTTTGCATGAGGGTTCTGTACAGTGCAAGGGATGTGGCAATAATATACCAAGTTTCCTTAAGATTAAAGGGTGGAAAAGTCTGAAGACTGAATACTTTGCTAAATGTTTTGCAGGTTGGACAATCTGCTCAACATGGCTTATGGAGTAAAGAGGTAATAAAGGACTATTAGGTTCATAATAACCAGATTATTGTTAAGTATTTTGCGTGTTCTGACTTTTTCAGTAAGACTTATGTTGGATTTTTGCATATTACGACTTCAGCTGAAATTGTTCATTTTGGTGCATTGTGCATGAAAGAGACAAACCTTTTGTTGCAGTTCCATGGAATTCCTGTTTAAAATGACTTACTAATCCTCAGTGGTCTTATGGCATGCTTTTCCTTTGTTTTTCTGTGTTACTTCATTTCAGACAGACCCAGCACTGTTCCCCCTACTTGTGTATAGTGCTGTACATAGTATTTGTGCGGTTGGGGGGGCGGGGGGGGGAAATACTTGCAATGTTACCTTATTAGTATGGCCATCATGTTCATGCTGTGAAAAGCCCTGTATCATTTTCTTTTTTTATTTTGGAATTTCTTTGCTGGGATTTTCTGTGAACAGCTACTTCATGATTCTGTTTTGTTTCCCCCATTCTTTAGTAGGTTTCCTCCAATGACCATTGATGGAATGACCAGTTTGGCTGGAATTAATATCCCTGGACATGCGGGAACTGGATGGTGCATTTTTGTGTACAACTTGGCCCCTGATGCTGATGAGAGTATCCTCTGGCAAATGTTTGGACCCTTCGGAGCAGTAACCAATGTGAAGGTCATCCGTGACTTTAACACCAACAAGTGCAAAGGTTTTGGATTTGTGACTATGACAAACTATGATGAGGCAGCTATGGCAATAGCCAGCCTGAATGGATACCGCCTCGGGGACAGAGTATTGCAGGTCTCCTTCAAAACAAACAAAACGCACAAAGCCTAACAAGTTATTCTCAGTGCATTAATACATGAAAACTATACAACAAAGGCAATTTACAAGAAGCTTTATGCATTAGTAAATGCCTTTGTTGTATGCCAGTGTGGAAATGGGGATAAAATGACTACTTAGCATCCTAAGAATATGTGAGATTTTTTATTGCTAATATTTGAATTAAAACTTCTTAAATATCTTTTGTGTTTGAGTATTGACAAGAGGTACAGGGTTTTTACCTGTCACAATGCATATTCTATTGCCTTCTTTGAAGAAGGTGGACCTTTTAAAATGTTTCAGCTAAGGGAAGAAGTTTTTTCTTTTTACATGACTGCCTTTAACCTATGAGTAAATATTGAGGCTTTGTGTTACACTTTTTAAGTTGTTTTTTTATGTTATTTCTTGATTTGCCTTGTGTTTGATTTACATTTTAATGCATTGCTGTTTTGTTGTTCAAAAAAAAGTATTTGAAGTTTACATTTTATTTATAAAGTTATAAGCAGTATTTATTTTATAATTATCATTTGGGTTGGGGAATGGGAACACATTATAAAAGCTTATTGTAAGAATACTGGAGAACTTTTCGTAAAGCAGTACCTTGCCAAAGAGATAAGAGCCTCTTTGATGTGGGTTTAAAAAAGCATCTATTTTTATAAAAAAAAAAAAAAAAAAATTTGGAGAAACTTTTTACTGGTCCTGGAACAAATATTTTGACTTGAATACTTTGAGAAATCTCTTCATATGACACCTAGTGAGCTTTTAAAACTTACCAGGAAATTTGCAAT
The DNA here is from genome assembly GCF_964195595.1 of Calonectris borealis. Classification (NCBI taxonomy): domain Eukaryota; kingdom Metazoa; phylum Chordata; class Aves; order Procellariiformes; family Procellariidae; genus Calonectris; species Calonectris borealis. Next base: position 12,157,942 of record NC_134352.1, on the reverse strand, counting down.
TGTTGGGGAAAATTTAGAAAGATTTATGATGTAGAAATACTTTTGAGACCTTTGTATTAAGAAGTAGAGTCAATGGGATGCACTGTTGGTTTCATTTTTGTAATCATCAGTGGGGTCTTTGATCATCCTGGTTATTAAGTGATAGGTGGCTCACATTAATTTGTGATTTTGAAACAAATGAAAAATTAAAAAAAGAATATAAGAGCAAGCAGGAAACTTAAAATACTGAGAGATGGGGGAAAAAAATCTGTTCTTCCTAAAGAATTCCCTTCAGATAGAGCTCATGGTGTTTAGTGATGTACTTGCTATTGTTTGAAGAATTGTTTTGTCTTAAGAAAAGACATTGAGCATGGTTTGCACAGTAGCAAATCAGCAGAAGTGGCCTGAGTTGGGTATATTTGGAGGTATTTTGAAAGTTATGTTCAAGGCTAACACCTGAGCTTTGTGTAATGTAAATAAGACCTTGAGTTATGAACCTTTCAGCTAATTTTGATTTTAGTTTATTTTTTAAGTTACATGCCAAGTGATGTTCAATTTTGAATGTTTTTGTATGAGTTTTTTCTTTGTAAATGGCATTAACATTGTTACTTGAGGTCTGCTTATTCATTTTTGTTGTCCTGAGGACTTGAATTTACAGTGCATCAGATCTGTTGCTATTTTTGTCTGTAGATAGTCTAGCTTCAGCTGTTTATGGTGATGCTACATTTTTGTTTATAAATATGTTTGTGGTAAAAAAACGAGTATAATCATAGGTTTTGAACAAATTTCCTTACATTTTTCATACAAAACCCATAAATACCTGTATGCTATTGAAATTTAACTTTGTATGATGCTTAAATCACTATTTGGGGAAATAGAAAAAGTCTTTACCATGTATTGAAGAAATTTAAGAAAAAAAAATACAGAATATTTTCTGATTAGCATCTAGCTTATAATTAAATTTTTAAAAAAAAAGCTGAGGGTTTGATGCCTTCACCAGGATGCACTGACAACTACGTAGTTACGTCCTGCTTTTTGTATAAACTGAGATGCTCATATGCTTCCCCTTAGAAAAAGCAATGTTCTATGCATAACATAGTTGTACACTATCTTTGCAGTTGCTTTTGGTTCTTATTCTTTTAAATTGTAGTTATAAATTTTTCAGTATAGTACAGTACATATACTGTGAAGCGCGTGCTAAAGTGAATAAGCGAGTTTTCATGCTGACCCACTCAATGCTATTCAAAAATCAATTGGCTTCCTGAGCACTTCCTCATTCTTAGGTGCATTTAGATTGTTAAGGCTAATCCTCTGCATTAAAAATTGTATATACTATAGAAATCACAAACTTTCCAATGTGGGGAAAACAGTAGCTACATGCTTCTTTCCTATACTACTGTAGCAACTAACGGCATTGATGAGAAGGCATGTAAATTGGGCTTCACTTTACAGTGTTTATCAGAGCACTTAGTAAAATATAAGGCTGGTATTTATTTGAAGTTGTATAGTATGACTTAATTCACATCTGTTGGAATAGAAAATATATTCTGTTGAGTATTTAAGAGGTTGTACATGTTTTCTTTTGTGTTTGGATCCTTTGTACTTTTTCATGTTCAGTACATCAATAAACAAAGTTGAAGGGAAAACAGTGTCACGACGAGGTCCTTTACCATATTGTCCTCTGCTTTAGTGTGTAAGCAATCTGCGTGAAAGGTTTCCACAAAGTTCTCAGGCTCCTGTTAACTTAGCTTAGGATCCTGGTTACCAATGAGGAGGTAAGACAGTGGGGCTGTGTACCAGTTCTGTTATGTTTAAATTGGTGTAGAATCTTTTCACTTTGGTTTTATATGAACCACTCAGACTGATATAATAATTGAGGGTCATTAAACACATTCAGTAAAAATTAATTTGTTGTCTATCTAGCAGATTGCTATTCAGTGTAGCTATGTTAATGCTGTAGTGCGTTAGGATAAATACAGAGGAAAGGGAAGGATTTACTCTTTATTGCAATGTCCATTTGCTGTTTAATTACTGCATTAATTTCTGGGCTCCATTAATTGAGTGGATGTTCAGTTAACCTTAGTTTGTTGTTCTTTTCCCTTCCCAGCTCTTGAAGAAATTCTTTAAAAACTAGTCAACTATCTCTTGCACTTCTAAAGTACATATACTCCTAAATTCATTTGCTTTGCTCAATTGAATGAGAGTGAACTTCCACAGTGAGAATACAATTCCAAAAGTGGCTTATGCAGTGTAGCTTTTATTTTTAACTGCTTTCCTTCACCTTCTCTTTCACATCTTTAATGTGATATTTTTTGATACACCACCTTGTAGCATGTGTTGTGGTGTGGAGCATCTTCCATCACTACAGTGTGATGGAGTCAAGTTTACTTGGATGATGGGGTCGTAAGTCTGTGAACAGCACACGTAGATAATAGTACCTCAAGATGTCAGTCATAACCAGTGTTAACAAACTGACTCTTTATATTTACTTATAGAAATAGTGTGTGCTGTGACTTTTTATGCGGTTACGTTCTTTGGACGCTGGAGTAATGAAAGGATGCAAGACACGGTGCTTGGCACCAAATGAGGAGCTATATTTGGAGTTCGTATTCCAGCAGGGACATCTGTGTGTTCAGCTTGCGCTCCTTCACGGAAGGATAGTTTTAGTTCTCAACTTACACCAGTTTGAGTACAATGTAACTAGCCACAGTTGAATTATTTTGTTACATGGAAATGAGGACAAAATGTGTTTATGTAACTGCCTTCAGTTTAAAATCAAAACTGCTTATATTTTGAGAGTTAGCTGCAGATAAGCAGGCAGTCAAGGAGCAACACTGAAAATTTTCAGTTGTAAGTGCAGTTGCCCAGAGGAAAGGTCAATACTGAAAGATACAAATTCAGTTATATGTAGCTGAGCATGTCTGGGTAGTTCGAGCTCATGAGTAAGGGAACCTGATACAAATTTATACAGAGGTAGTACTTTTCTTACTTACATTAAAGTTCTATGATAAAGCTAAGGAAGAAAAAGTGAAACTGCTTCATGTGATATGGTGGAGGAGGACTAGTTCCTTTTGTACCTAAATAGTAAGAGTTCCAGAAATGTCTATAAACACCTGTGTGGTACTAACAGTAGTAGATAAGACAAGCTGGAAGGATGACCCTGGCAGAGGGTGAGCTGTAACTGGGGGACGTGAGCATTAGCTGGGCACTTGTGGAAGGGCTTCATTACTGCAGGAACATGCTTGAGGCTTGTGTGGCCTCTTCTGCAAAAGATGTATGCAGTGAAATCAACTGTGACAGGTAAAGTTCCCACCTGCATCTAGAAGAGCCTTCCTTTGGCAAGAGAGCATTTTCCCAATGTGAATGAAAAAGGTGCGTTTTTTAAAGCGGATGGCTGCCCATTGGGGTTGTACATGGTGTGTATTTGTTGGCGTAACACCCAGGGGCTGTCAAGTACTAGTAAGTCTGGGATACTCTTACCTGTATTGCTGAGCAGACCTGACTGATGTTTAAAATACATTTCCCTTTGTATTGTCAATTCAAACACACTGCGTGAAGGTGACTAAATGTATAGGAATGGTGACTTAAGTTAAATCTTGAAAAGCAGCAACTAGTTAAGACTTACTATCAGAAAATTTGTGGCTTTCTTTTATGACTAGCAGAGGTTATGTCAAGGGTTTTTTTTACTATAAGTTTGAGAAATGAACAGAGTCTGAGATATGTGCCATCATGGGTAAAATAATAGCCTGGGATTGTGCTATTTCATCCCTGGCAGCACTGTTGATCCAACTGTGTTTGCACCTTCTTCTACGTTGGGCTTTCTCTACCCAGTTTTGGCATTTGGACTTCAACATTTCAATGTGTGCTTCTCAAAACCAAGAAGAATGCACCTATTTTTACACTGAAATTTTCCTAATTAAACTTTGCTGTAGAGGCATCTGTCTACAAAACTACTGCTGTGGTGACTAATGCTTTGGGCCAGCAGATGTGCTAGCACATCAGAGGTCATCTGGGCCAAGCAGCTTAAAACAAAGCTGGGGGAAAGATGGGCTCTTTTGGTGGGAGGAGGTGGAACAGGTGTGATAACATGTGGGATGTCTGCCTTTGGGGTGCAGAGCAATTTTAATCTGAAAAGCTTGACTTGTTGCCCACACTTTTAGTAACTGACAAAAATTGAGGAAGCAATATAAACTTTCAGGTACCTTCAAAGCAACATGAGTGACTTCAGTGGATAAAAGGTTGCCTAACTTCACGCATTATTGTCTTATCTTGTAATAGTCCCCTGTTTTCTGTTTTTGACCAACATTCAGCTCTGAGACATAAATGGGAATAAGGAAAACTTACTAATTTTTTTATACTTGTAAGGCCACTCTAAAAATCAAGCATAACTGCAGAAAGTTAATAAAACATCTGATTTCTTATTTTATGTACTGTATCATGTGACTCCTAGACATAAGCGAATTTAAGTCAACATGACATTTTTAGTGACCCTGTAATACTGCAAGGAAATTTGCTACAACTGCTGGCAGAGTATTGATTTATAAACACTGCATACTTTACAAAAACATAAGAACAACTGAACTTTAATTTGAAGCAAGTCTTATTGAATTATTCTCATTTATGCAGTAGGACCCTTACTTAGTACAGCACATGCATTTCTGTTGCTTTGGGTGAGAGGATGATCTTAGTTTCAAGTGTTTACATGAATGTTCTGCTGATAAAAGCTTCTGCAGGTCACTCAGCTGCTGATATAACAGGGCTATTTGCCAACACTTATGGAAGACAATATTCTCTAATAAAAAATTAAATAGCCCTGAAAGCTAGTCCACCACTTCTTGATGTCTACCTGTCTCAAAAGCTTGGTATTAACTTCAGAAATGCAAGGTATTCTATAGCAGCCTGTTCTGTCAGAAGGAAGGTGGAGATAAGTCAAAGTCAAACACTTCCTACTTCTATCTGCTTTGTGCCATCATACAAAATACAACAAGCAAAAACGTGGTGGCAGACTTTGTTTTTTCTGTCCTTGATTAACAATGGCACTATTCGGATGGATCCAATGCGGTTCAGTTGTACCCTTCACTTCAAGCTGCCTGTCGTCCCTCTTCAACAGTTCATGTTTTCTGAGACATTACGATTCCAGAGACTTTCTGGTTGAATTACGTCTTTCTTGAACTAGTGTGTTGCATATTCATTGCAAACAGCTGCAGTATCCATTTTTATTTCCACAAACTCAGATATGTTAAAAATCTGAATTTTGAAAGTAACTGTAATGCTTGCCTAAATGGTACCCACTGATAGTGGGCTCTTTTTGTATAGACAAAGTACTTAGTAAAGTGAGTTTAGGCTTCCTCAAATTCCTGTTCATTGTGCCAACACTCAACAGCCACACGATGTGTGTTGTGCCCCATCCCACCTCTCTGATCTGTTATTAACCAACCCATTGTGCATCCAAGCCATGTAAATAGATTTATGCAAGTAACAGAGGAAAAGCTTAAGAACAAGAACGTAGGCTACGTGTTTTACAGACTTCAGGGAAGACCAGAAAGAGCAAAATTAATCTTCCAATTAGTTCCATTACGTTGCCTATACAGGACTTACATAAACTGATCCACAGCTGATTAACAAGTTACTTTCTAGTGAGAACTCATTCCTGGATAAGCTACCACTTACTTTCCTGATTGAAAACAGGGTCTTCCACATTTTAGATAGCTTAACATATTCGTTATAACCCTGAAGCTGATGCCTTAGGAATTTATATGGTCATCTCTCAGAACAATTAGAGGATGAGAAGAGGAAACCCCAAAACGGTCAAGTCTGGACCAGAAAGGAAAGTTTAAAAAGTTGTTGAAAATTCAGGTTATGTCTGAAGTTCATCAAGACTTGTCTTGTTTCAGATATTACACTCTTCAGTCCTTTGGCTTGTTCTTGCTTTCTCTGGGAAAATGGGTATTTCATTTCCTGCTACCAAGATAGCTTCTCCAGAAAAGCAGAAGAAAAGCAGAAAAGGATGTGAAAAAAATAAGGTTTTCAGCAGAAACCTGAAAAGGAGCTTTCAAATTCTGATACCAAATTTCAGCAATTCTGTCAGTTGATAGTGGGCTTCTTTGAAATCTATGCAAAGCATGGAGAGCAGAAAAAATTAAATTAAAACCAAACTAAAAAATTAGAAGTGAAATTCTAATAAAATAAAATTCTAATAAAATAAACTAGAAGTGAACTTCCTCTTCGGTTGACTGAATTGCCACCTGTGGAGTGTTTTATATTTCTTGAGGACTTCACCTGGTCATGGTAAATCTTTGAAGAGATTTTGAGAGCCCCTGCTTTAAGCATTTGTTCACAGTAAAATTCTGTAGCTATTATCTAGAAAAGGAAATGAAGAGTTGACCAAATTTCCTTCTTGATGATGGAATTTGAAGTAATTATTAGATGTATCAAAATAACTTACTTTGTTTTCTGTTCCACGCAGACATTTTTCCTTAGCAGCAGCTGTAGATGAGTATTTCTGTAGGACAATGAAAGAATTGGTTCATACCAGGCAAACTCAGTTTTCATGGAAAAAGTTGATACTTCTCCACTAAAGTTCCTGAAGATGCTGCTGCAAAACCTTTCTTTTGCCTCATCTCTGAGAACTAGGAGGTACTTTCTTCCATCGATGAAGATCAATTTTGTAAAATATTCTAGGTGGGAATGTTTTTGTTTCACTTCAGGGTACTAAGGCTGTATAGCATTGTCTAATTCTTAATCTTTTATAAACTTTGAACTGTAAACAAATCTTACAAGGTCTAATCCAGAGAATACATGATATATGATTTCAGGGAGTCTTGTCAAGGCATTATTTGACATGTTTGCCGCTATTTGACAGCGTTTTCCTCTTAGATGATTCCTAACCATGAAAGGTCCTTCAGTAGTATGGCAGTATTGTGACAGGTGTCACAAAATATTCCTCCTCACGTTCTGATCTTTAGCTTTTTCCAAAAACCGTGTTCAGAAAACAAACCTGTAATCTGGTGGGTCTACCCCATGTCAAGTATCCCTTCAGCAGAAGGGCCTTTGAAGAGTTGGGTAAACTTGCAAATTCAAAGCTATTTGGCAGAATCCAGCAGTAGTCACAGTAACAGGTACCAGCAGGTTTTTGGACTGGAAGCTCATTTGGGACTTTGTGTGGTTTTGAGCAAAGCAGTCTTCTCCAAGTGTCCACACATTGGGAGAAAGCAGTGTCAGGCTCTGGGAGAAACCCTGTTCCTATCATAATCTGGTTTCACTTAGCCACCAAGACAGATGGAAGATGAAGAGTTGAGACTTTGGGTTCAGAAAGTTGCTTTGAACGTCTTTAGTGTTTCTCCAGGAATGCATACTCTATGCAGTGGAAGTCACCAAAGTGGCAGTAACAAATGGGATGAAGTGAGCAGCTCTGCTCTTGGTTATAGGAGCCTATTTAGCCAGAAGAGGTGCACTTCAGCTTCTTAAACAGCTCAGCCTGGCTGTGGAGGAGAGGAGGTGGGGTCTGTTGGAGGCATCCAATGTGAATCTTCTGTCAGACTTGCTGACATGCTGTTCTTTACCTAAATGAACCTGCTTGCACACCAGAGCTTTGGGAAGATAGCTATATTCTTCTTCATGTTGGTACTGTCATCTCTCCACCTTGAGTAACTCCAGGCTGCCATAGAAATATCATCTGGGATCTACCTAGTTTAATTCTAGCTGTCTGTTCAGGCTCCTTTGCCTATAGATGAGCAGGTGTGTCACGTTCACAGTGAATGGCACTTCACTTTGAAGGCCATGGAGTTTTTGTCTTTCATTAGGTCCCCTTAAATGTCTTTGGATATTGGCAAACCCTACAGATTCTGAACTGTTCTTTCTAAATCCAGGCAGCTGCTCACCAGCTGAGCTTTATCAATGCTCATAAGAATCTGATTTTCTTAGTAAATGAAGCAAAGCTGGTTTGGGGGAGGGGATTTTTTTTCATCTCACAGCCTTAGCTGCTCATGTATTGTCACTTCCAACTTCAGCCTGATATTTTGTGCATAATGCTTTATGGAAGGAGCGTTGCTTCACATTCACATTTATTAATACTAGTATATCAATATTGCGAGCATGATGTTTTCAGACTCCGGAGAAAAGAGGGGAGCAGAAGGATAGGAGAGTCATTTAATTTTGAACACTAGTTATGTTTTTCTCTCCTTTTGGCTACCAACATGAGCTTGCAAGCTAAGCATTTTTCACTGAGGCTGTGCTCTTTCCTACTGTGTGGACTGAAATGCAGCGTTCAGCTCAAACAAGTCTGTATTCTTACTTCCTTTCTGTCCTAAAATTATGGCAGTGCCCTACTGCACGTATTACAGATGCAGTCAGAAGGTCATAAATTCCCACTACTACAAATGAAGTTATGAAAGAAATCGGATGCTCTAGAACTACCGTGGCTTCAGTAGATATGCAAAATAAAAATAAATCTCCCCAAACATGAGGGAGCAATTCATGGGGGGAAGGTTTAGGAGGGAATGAGAGTTACCTTGATGTGTAAATACTAACTTTTTTTTTTCTTTATTTCAGACTGCACATGCTTTCTCTATTGCTGCAAGATGTATGGGTGCAGTTGACAAGATGCATCTGTTCAAGGTGCTGGTGGGGAGAAGACCCAAAGAAGAAGATCCAACCTGAGGAGGGTGGAAAGACATTTTCTTAAGCAATTGGAAGCTCATCTGGATTTCCCTGATGGCAGAGGTCTTTACAGGTAGGAAAAGGTTGCATTGTTCATGACTTCAGCGTAATCTTCTTCCTGCTGTGCATTTAAGCACAATCTTTTCACTAGTTCAGAGTTGAAAGGAAGATTTGGGAGGAGTGTAGGACAAACAACCCAAGTGCTTTTAAATATCAAATATAGCACTGATGCTTCTGCGTGTTTAGCTTGCAGAGGCAGAGATCCCTCATAAGCTAGGCAAATCCACCATGTACTTTTGCGTGTGTGAGCAGCACTTATATTCCCATGTAAGCATGGCATTTTTCATGCCACTCTTCTCCAAAAATGTATTTCTGGCATGCGTGCTCTTGTAAGTAACATAGTGAATTTTTAGCAGGAGCAGGTTCCAAACATGCTAAATTGTTCACAGCTATAACAGCTCCCTAAAAGCACACGTTAGAAAATCAGACTGTTGTACAGTGCTAAAGGTATACAAGAGTAGCTACATGGGAAGAGTGAAACAGGGCTCTTGTTCTTCGCGTATGAGAGGTAGGATGCTGTGTTGGGTATCACCTGTGCCAGGTCTGGCAGGCTTGTTTAAGGAACCTGTCACCCCTTGTCCCCGCCTTTCCTCAGAGCCAAAGTGGAGGCAAGACAAAACCTGACTTCAGATGTAGCATGGGAGCACGGGCATCTCTGTTGAGGGTCCAGAGTTTGCTTGATCTCTTCAGCGCAAGGACTGCATGTACAGGGACAAGCTGGTGTTGGAGGACACGGTGTATCCTGGTATGGCTTCTCTCTGTCCACAGGGCTGTTGCATTTGTGGTAGTTCACTATCCGGTGCATATCTTGGCAATAAGGCAGGTCTAGCCTTAAATGTGTATGGACAGCTACTCCTTCAGAAATCTATTAAAGGTTTTTTGGGAAACTGGTGTTTAAATAGATGATAAATGTTAATACAACTTACTGGGATAGTCTAGTTTAGGTTTTTTTTTGTCCTAGGGAATTTCAGAAATTCACTGTGAAAGGTAGAAAAGTATGCGATAATGATGAGTTCAAAAGAGGAAAAATGGCACTGAGATAGAATTGCTTTATTTCTTCTAGAACAGAAATAATTCTAATAATGGTCTTTTTCACTGTGATCTTCTTAACCATTTTTTCTGTAGCTATTCATACTCCTCTCTACCTTTCAAATTGAGTTTGTAAATATATTGAAATTTTTGGAAGCTGCTAGGTGATTATTTTTCCTGAAAGTAGGCCACTTACTGTGTTTCAGTGAAGATGTTAGAAATTGTATCTGAAGGGTTAAGGTCAAATCTCCAATTAATGAAACTACTAGCCTATGTGGTGGTGTGTTCTTTTGGTGTTCAAGATTTTTCTAAGAAGTTAATGAAGCGTAGAGCCCATTGTGAAATCAAGAAGCTGGCTTTCATGAAAAAATGTATACAGAAAAATGCTTAAGTTTAAACTAGTCTTTAAAGGCCTGTATCCATGAAAATGCTTTCTCTTTCCCCAAGACCCTGGATCAAGTGGAGCTGCATTTGTTTAGTATTAGGTATTTGGAAATACTAATAATTCATTGCCTTTCAGTAAGAGTGGTTATCAATTGTTCTGTTCCGTAGAGGTAAGAGGATTCCCTTTTTCCCGACAAAGTCAAGGGAAGAAATATTTTGATCCTGTCTATTGCAGGAAAATAAACTGCGCAAAACCAAACCACCATTTAGTTTGAGCTCTGTTACGTAAATTCCACTGCTAATGATTTCTTTATTGCACATTGTCACTGTGGTGAGGAAAACCAGACTTCACACTGATTTCTGCTGTACCACTGGCAGGTGAATCTATACGCAGTTTTGCTGGAATTGCAAGATCAAAGGCAAAATGAGCTTTCCAGTTCTATGCTGTCAAAACAGTAGTTTTATGCATAGCAAGAGATGTTATATAATGAGCTGGGTAATTGGCTGAGACAATCAGTTGAGTTTGATGCTACATTCTGTAGTCTGGGAACACTGCAGCAAATATTCTGTGTAAAACCAACAGGAGGGAGAAGAAAAGAAATAAAGACCTTAAGAAAATGAAATCTTTATCCAGGTGTATCCTATTCCAAACAGATCAGTTCTTTCCAAGATTCATTGGAAAAATGGACCTATTGCATGAAACAGAGGCAGATTGGTAAAAGCAACTACAGGCCTACCCGTTAGTGGAAATGATGCTTGAAAACAAATGGATTTTCCAGGCTTTTTGGAAAACTCTGTTCTCAGAAAGCCATCTGTCTCCATTTCCTGTTCAAGACCAAGATGACCTCCAGGCTTCGAAGTGTAACACTGATCAGCCATGGTAGTTCAGATAATGCCACAGCAGTGACCCCAGTGGCATCCCATGGATGTGGTTACAAAGGCTCCATGCATGTGAGAGTGGATTCCTGCTCCTTTTGGATGTGGTTTGTTTTTTTTTTTTTTTTTTTTTTTTGAGGGTGGGTTGGGGGGCGAGAGGGTTGAGTGGATGATGAAGCCCTTGCATATGTGCAGGACAGGAATCAGCCCCTGAAATGCTGAGCCTTGTAATCACTCCTCTCCATCAGAAAAGCTGATTTCCCCTGACTTTCATGTGTATTAATCACTGAAGGAACTTATTACAACCATTATTTTTAGCACACTTGCACATACTGTGGCTGTGGCTAGGTCCATCGCATTTTATCATTGATTCAGCTGTAAGTGCTGTTGCTTTGAAACGCTGCTTTAAAACAGTTCCGAAGTGAAGAGTATTTGGTTCAATTTGAACTCAAGCAGGACTATAGTAAGTGTTGGTCAAAAAGAAAATGCTTTTGAAGAATTTGCTTCCATTGGTGGGAGTAATCCCTACTTAAAAAGCTGTTAACGTTAGAACTGATTCAATGAAGTGGCACGAAAAATCTAAAAATACTACCTTAAACTTGTTTCAGATACTTTGTCCAGTCTATTAACAAGGGCCTGGCTACAGTGATTTCATATTTGGTTCACTGCTGGGCTACATCCCTGTATTCACTTAGTTGGAGACATAAAATAATGTATGATTTTGTACATAATTGTGTGCTGTTCTTCATGGCTTATGCTGCATCTTTGCTAGTGCCTTCAGACTGCTGTACCAGTTTGCGTGATGCTAGATGCTTCTGTTTTGAAATGCCTAATCAGTGACTGATGAAGAACAAATCTGTGCTGAAGAATCACTAAAGCAGCTGCATTCATCTGGGATGAGGCACACCATGATGTTGTGGAAAATGTGCTCACAAGCTCAGTGAAGAGCAATTCCTAAGAAGTTATAGTTACGAACTGACTTCTATAGGAAACAAGAGAATGCAAAGTTTAACCATGTTTTAGGGTATGCTGTAAAATATTTCTATGAATAGGTGGTCTACAAGAGTAAATAGTCTTAAGTAAGCAATGCTCCCTGTAACAGGAAAAACATAAAGCTGTTTTCTATAATGAACTTTGTCTGAAAAAGTAAGTGCTGAAGTTTTCCTGAAATCTTTTGTAGACCATGCTCCCCTTTTTGCTAATCTGTAAAAACAGGTAGAGGAACAGCAACTTACAGAAGGAGTTCTACCTTTGAGAAAACGTGAACTAAGATTCAGGGCAAGCAGCAGCTGCCTAAAAATGCATTAATATTTCACTGGCAGAGAGCTGCCTTCCTGTAGTGATTGTTTATTCTTTTTGTTGCTGGGAGTAATTAGCTAGAGCAGTCACTTGCAGCTGCTAGATACTCTGAGCTCCAGCAGAGATCATCAAGGCTTTGTGTGTGTGCTGGTTTTGGCTGGGATAGAGTTAATTTTCTCCATAGTAGCTGGTGTGTTTTGGATTTGTGCTGGAAACAGTGTTGATAACGCAGGGATGTTTCGTTACTGCTGAGCAGTGCTTACACAGAGTCAAGGCCTTTTCTGCTCCTCACCCCACCCCACCAGCGAGCAGGCTGGGGGTGCACAAGGGTTTGAGAAGGGACAGCTGGGACAGCTGCCCCAACTGACCAAAGGGATATTCCATACCATGTGGCATCATGCTCAGTATTTAAAGCTGGAGGAAGAAGCAGGAAGGGGGGGATGTTCGGAGTGATGGCGTTTGTCTTCCCAAGTAACCGTTATGCGTGATGGAGCCCTGCTTTCCTGGGGATGGCTGAACACCTGCCTGCCGATGGGAAGTAGGGAATGATTCCTTGTTCTGCTTTGCTTGCGTGCGCAGCTTTTTCTTTCCCTATTAAACTGTCTTTATCTCGACCCAGGAGTTTTCTCACTTTTACCCTTCTGATTCTCTCCACCACCCCACCGGGGGAAGTGAGTGAGCGGCTGCATGGGGCTGAGTTGCCGGCTGGGGTCAAACCATGACAGTGTGCATTTAGGTTCTGTTTGGAAACCAGTGAGCCTCTGGAGTAGTTTACATCAGGGAGTGCTTTTGGCAATTGGGGGGTCCACTGAAAGAAATGAGATAAACTTATGCTTTTAGTTTTCAGTTGAACAGCTGGGGTCTTACTGCATAATCCTGTTTTCTGCAGTGATAGATGTGGCTATTTCTCACCCCAAATGAGACTAACGTGAGCATCAATTGGCGGGTTTTTTTCCTACCTGCAGGGTTGGAAAACAGAGCTAATAGGAAGCCGTAGTTCAGTTGTAGTCTCCTGACCTTTGGTATCAGTGTGCATATGCCTGATTCAGAAAACAGGTGAACTTACGTACTGTTCATGACCCCAGGCTTTGCAGCACAAGATACCATGTATGCAACAAGATACCATGTATGAAACTGAGTTTCCCTTGCAGGTTATTCACACAAGCAACACGAAAGTTCTACCTTGAATTTCTATAGTTTGCTTCATATTGAGTTGTCTTTAAGGAATTATCATATTGTGTGAATCCATAAAAATTCTTTAGCTCCTTTCAAAAAGTGGAAGAACACCCAAGTTGAGAAGTCTTCATGCTTTTCAAGTATTTGAAAAGAACTGGTGGCGTTGCACCTTTTGATTATTTTAGTACTTTCATTTTTACCCCTGTCTGGGAAAGGAACTTCATTAACTCACTAGCAAACCAGCAAAATTTAAACTTTTGGTTGAAACACAGCTGGTTTCATTTGTTTTTTTAAACAGGGCAGTTGCAGTAGCTTTCCGATCCTGATGTCTGGTCAAAGAACTTAAAATTCTAAAATATTTGTCTTGATGGAGACAATGTGTTAAATCTTATCAGTATGAAAGTTCTTTAAAACATAATATCTTAAATTTTGTGAGAGATGGGTTTTCCCAGAAAAGGTCTCATTTGCATTTCTGTTGACATAATACTTAAAGCAATTTCAAAAGGAAAGACAGACAATGTACGTGGAATGATCTTGGAGAAAATACTAGTAGTTTGGAGTTTGAGACTGAAGAATATTGAAGAGAAAGAGACGTTCACAAAATTATTGACTTCAGATGTCCTGGATTAAAATGTATAATAATTTGTATGGAAACGGGAAACTAGTGGGTGATTTTCTTCTGGTTTTTTAAAAGTCTGTTGGTTACAAAACCATGGCTATGCTCAATCATTGCATGCACAGTAACATGTTGTAATTGATCTCTCCTTTCTGCCTTGAAATTGTGACAGTTGTAATAGTTAAATGTTTAAAAATTTAGAAGGTGTAGTTTTAATAAGCTCTGGAAATATTAATGTATACCTTAAAAAGGTCTGCAATCTCAGCAAGAAGTGGTTTGTCTTCATTAAAGAAACATTTGGAAGATGATGCATAAAGAGCAGAAACTATCTGCTCACTCAGTCTATAATTGTTTATACATATCTGCTTGCTGTACATAACAAAAATATCTACAAAGAGTATGATGCAAATGAAAGTATGGATTATCCTTGAAAGTGGTATTACTGTGTTATTCTGTAAAATACAAAGCAAACTTTATCGTGCTGTAAAATAGAGCATTTTATACAGGTTTCAGTTTTTGGAAGGAGTGACTTGTTCTCCTCAAGATGAGGAAAGCAATGTCACTTGTTTGAGGTCTATACAAGCATTTCACAATACACAAGAAAAAAGTACTACAGCTAATTACTTCAAAATTTATTGCATTTTAATTTTGGCTGCTATAACCTTTTCTTTCAAGGTACGTACTGATCAGTACACTGAAAGGGATCATGATTAAAAAACTGGCTGGACGGCCGAGCCCAGAGAGTTGTGGTGAACGGAGTTAAATCCAGTTGGCGGCCAGTCACGAGCGGTGTTCCCCAGGGCTCAGTACTGGGGCCGGTCCTGTTCAATATCTTTATCAACGATCTGGGTGAGGGGATCGAGTGCTCCCTCAGTAAGTTTGCAGATGACACCAAGTTGGGCGGGCGTGTTGATCTGCTGGAGGGCAGGAAGGCTCTGCAGAGGGACCTGGACAGGCTGGATCGATGGGCCGAGGCCAACTGTATGAGGTTCAACAAGGCCAAGTGCCAGGTCCTGCACTTCGGCCACAACAACCCCAGGCAACGCTACAGGCTTGGGCAAGAGTGGCTGGAAAGCTGCCCAGAGGAAAAGGACCTGGGGGTGCTGGTTGACAGCCGGCTGAACATGAGCCGGCAGTGTGCCCAGGTGGCCAAGAAGGCCAACGGCATCCTGGCCTGTATCAGAAATAGTGTGGCCAGCAGGAGCAGGGAGGTGATCGTGCCCCTGTACTGGGCACTGGTGAGGCCGCACCTCGAATACTGTGTTCAGTTCTGGGCCCCTCACTACAAGAAGGACATGGAGGTGCTGGAGCGTGTCCAGAGAAGGGCAACGAAGCTGGTGAAGGGTCTGGAGCACAAGTCTTATGAGGAGCGGCTGAGGGAACTGGGGTTGTTTAGCCTGGAGAAGAGGAGGCTGAGGGGAGACCTCATCGCGCTCTACAACTACCTGAAAGGAGGTTGTAGCGAGGTGGGTGTTGGTCTCTTCTCCCAAGTAACTAGCGATAGGACAAGAGGAAATGGCCTCAAGTTGCGCCAAGGGAGGTTTAGGCTGGACATTAGGAAAAATTTCTTTACTGAAAGAGTGGTCAGGCCTTGGAACAGGCTACCCAGGGAAGTGGTTGAGTCACCATCCCTGGAGGTATTTAAAAGACGTGTAGATGAGGCCCTTAGGGACATGGTGTAGTGGGCATGGTGGTGTTGGGTTGACGGTTGGACACGATGATCTTAGAGGTCTTTTCCAACCTGTATGATTCTATGATTCTATGATTCTATTCTAGAGCTTGCATTTCTTGTCTGATCACAGCAGTTTGCATTCCCAATCACTTAACCAGAGTGTGTGTAGGAACTAATGAGCACAGGAGAATAAATTCCAGAAAGACCTCTGCTGATGAGCCACAGGTGTGGCTTCTACTTCCTACTTCATGTACAGTTAGTTACCCAGGACATCTCCTATATGGCTGCATTCACTAGTAACTGCCAAGTAAGCATCTGAGTAGTTTAAGATTGCTGAAAAATCTGCTTTTGAGAACCAAAGTCCAAGAAATTTCTTTGTCTTTTTGTTCAGTGAGCATACTTTGGACAAGACACTGGACCAGGCTAAAGATTTGTTTTAGTAGTAGTCTCTGCTGCTAGCAAGTGAATTACCACATGAAGGTGTGTATCTCATATTCCACTAGGGTTTTCCAGGAACTGCCCCTGGACTTCCAGGATGCCTGTTCCCCTATTTTGCTCGTGCAAAATGCCATATGGATTTTTCTTGGGGGATTGATATTTTTTCCTTTTTTGTGTCTCTGTTCTGCATTTCCTCTTCTTAAATGTAACTCTTCAGTGCTTCTGATTTTTATTTTTAAAGTTACATCTTCTAATGAAAATCCATGAGGAGATTAATTTTTGTTGTTAATTTTATGGAGAATGAAAAAAGGGGGTTTCATTTATCTCAAATTTCCTTTTTGAAGCTTCTGAGGCCAAAAGTGATTTCATGTCCACCAGTACTGTGTGGTTAATTGAAGTTCCCTACATCTGATATTTTTCCAAAGAATAAACTGTATTCACGCAGCACTAGTGCTAATCTGGCTTCATATATTCTGTATTAGACATTTCTGGAATAGAGACAGTTAGTGGCTATGAAATATTTTTCTCTCTGTGTGACAAACAAATAAAAAATATATATCCTATTAGTATCAGGATTGTATATGGTATGTTTCGAAATCTATCCCACAAAGCGTGATTGAAGATTTTTAATTGCTAAGCAATTATTACAATCTAGATGTAAATTAAATATAATCGGTAGTAGATCTGATTATATTTAGTAGGGAGTAGTCTATACTGTATAGATCTGACTATTTTTAGTAGGGAGTATTCTATACTATGTATATACTATACTACTATAGTAGTAGTATAAGCCTTTAAAGCTAAATATTTTCTTTAACATTGAGATAAATATGCTCATTACAAAACCAAACTCAAATGTGACCTTCTCACATCAATTTTACATTTTCAAGCTTTTATAACTGCAATACAATCAAAGTTAAATGTTCAAAGTAAAGTGTTCAGGCCTCCAAGATTCCTTGCATCTATGTAGCACTGCATCGTTAACTTTCCTGGTTTGTAAAAATGTGTCTATACCAGCCAAAATTGTCATTGCAGGGACTTTAGCGGGTGGGGGAAAAGTAGGGAGGGAGATTGTGGATGTTTTGTGAACCCTTCAGCGAGCACTTCAAAGTCAACTTGACCTCTTATGTCCAAGTGCTCTTTTTCCTGTGGTTTTCTTTTTTCCTCCCCTCAGGAGGTTTAATTTAGCAGCAGAAGCTGTATCTGCCCCTTCTGTAAACAGCAGCTTCTTTCCTTGGATCATAGCAAAACCTACAATAAGCTGTCAGAGATACTTGACCACCACTTGTAGCAATGCAGTCTCTCCTCCGATGCGCATACAGGCCACTGTTGGTCATGGTAGGGGTAAAGGAGGGACCTTTTCAGAAGAATAGCACCAAATCCAGACCCATAACAAAGTTGAGGTCCTTCCTTTTTTCCTCCTATGCAGAAGCTTGCCTCTTGCTGTGTAGCACGATGGCAATGTGTTGTGACTGTTCCCTATTGCAAGCGTGAACTGTGGCTACTTGCCATGACTAGGCAAGTGAGTCTGTGTTGTTTATGGAGACAAGAAGTGATACTGCAACGAGACGGGGAGGTGTGACTGCAATTTGTACCTCTACTTCATTTGCCCAAAGAATCTGTGTTTTCTTTGTTGATATTTCAGAAAAGTGACAAGGGAACACTAGCCAAATGCACTGTTGACAGACGTAGCAGCGGCATGCAGAGTCAGACACAAAGTCTATCATTCATGCTTGAAGCTTTCTTCTTAAACACATGCATTGCTGGGGGCCCTCTACCAGCAGAAAGCATTTGCTAATTGTCAGCCAAACGCTGAGTTATTTCACTTGCTGTAGCGCTTTTAAATCAGGGCTGCTGTGCTGTGGAGGGAAGGGTTAGCATTTGTCCTCGGCAGTCTTCTGCTGGAAATCCTGGGTGCCAACGTGCACACTTCTAAGGCAGATAGGGTGATACCATCAGCCCTTGCTGAACAGCAGATCTGATTTTGCTAATGAGTCTCTCTCATTAATACATCAGTCAACTTTTGTTAAATTGACATCATAGCCTCTGCCTCTATGAGGGCCTATGTTTAATATAGAAATTTAAGCTTATTAATGGCATTGTCATTACTCATCACCATAACTGTCGATTTCACTCACATAAAGACAATCACAGTTAAAACACGGAAAACAGGCTGTGGCTGAAGTGAGGGACAGATCTGTATTCTGCTACCACAGAGCAGATGCAGAGAGGGATATTCTGACTGCCGGCGCTCTTTAGAGATAAGTGTTATTAGGATGCCTAACAATCTGGGTGCTTCGGCACTTAAATGCTTCACAAACATGCATGCCTCTACAGACATTGTCTCTGGCTTGCCAGCTGGGCTCAAATTGGGGTAGTCCCCCCGTTTTTTGTGGCTGCCACACAGGCGACTGACCTGGGAGGGGAGGCAGCTCCCGCGTGACATCTGGGTGTCCCTGGTCGGGCTGTGAGCTGGAGCAGAGCAGGCAGAGCAGACCTGCTTCATCAGTGGCTCAGTTTGGGGAAGGAGGTTTCTGTTTTGTTTCTTACCGATCTTTCACATAATTCGAAGTTACTCTGGCGTGGATTGTTAAGATTTTTCCAGCTGGTACTGTATAGCGGGAGAAGTCCTGATGGAAGGAGGTAGTCTGGTGAAGTGGTGTTCTCAGTTTAACAAGTATCCCAGGGGCTGTCTCCCTAGCAGCCTGTGTGCCGATCAACGTGCACGAAAGCTGTACAAAGTGCTGTTTTTCGCACGCTTGTCCAGCTGTGCAAAGTACGTAAATTATTCAGACTCGCTCCTGGAGTGGGGAAAAAAGCCTGTTTCTTAATACAGCCAATGTATCACACACATGCTATTGCAGGAATCATCCTAACCAAAGTATTTTTTACATCTGGTGTATGCACATGTGTGCATGTGAAGTTTCATTTTCACCGAATGTTTTGACCTTGTTGTATTAAAGCTAAGTAACCACCTGGTATCTGAAAATTGGGAGCACCACTGGCATTTCTCAGATCAGAAACATACACTATCCTAAAGGGCAATCAAACTCAGTCCTGTCCAATCTCCTTCAACATATCTATGCTGATTGTGTATTCTGTGGAAGTTTGCCTTCGTGTGATCACTTGAAGACAATTTTTGTAATTGTACTGAATACATCTTTAAATCCATAACACCAAAGGCTTTCTTTAGCAACAAGTTAATAATTTATTGCGCAAAACTTTAGCAGTAAATGATGAGAAATTTGATTGCTATGGGATCATATCTGATCGCTATAATGCAAGAGCATGGTACTGTCTACCGATACAGCTTTCTCCTGCTGTCCTGAAATGCCAGTGGTTCCTTTTGCCTGCTGGTGTCTAAGAAGATGCTTAAGTCCAGCACATCTACTTCTCACAGAATTGGTTAATGTGTGTGTTTGGTTGAGACTGCAGAAGTTGGAGAAGGAATACATAGTTATATGTAAATGAGACCAATAAATCATGTCTGAAGCACTCCCTTAAATTCACAAAGAGGTTTTGCTCTACAGAAATAAGGCTGAAGGGAATCCTATGTACCTATGTGTGCGCTTACGTATCCTCTTGTAAGTTCTCCAAATTTTTTTATTACTTTCTAAAAGAATAATTTGGAGTTTTTGTGTATATGGTGGGTAAAGTGTCATTTGAATCTGTTGAAACTCTTCAGATAATCTCAGTGAAGCTACTCCAAGAATAAGAATGACCAAAAAAGCCACCGCTTCTCTGGATAATAAAATTTTTATTAGCCATACTAGGTGTAGCTGGTGTTGGTATTTCTGGAGACAAAAGGCTTGACTTTAATAAGCGTTATCCTTTGCCTGCCATTGCACTAATAAAAAAGTGTAGTACTACTCTTGGCCTGTCAGTCCTTTTGTCAAGGGAATCCAACTGTCCAAAAGCAGGTCATGGTGGGTTTCAGTGTTTAGTACAGAAAACTTCTGATTTGGCTTTTCTGTTAATTGTTTAATCTTACCAATAAAAATACAAGGGACCAAGCAGGATTCCCACAGATAATAGGCTTTAAGCAAAGTTAGTTTTCAGGAAAAATTACTCAGTGGACTGGTACAAATTGCCCATCCCTGGCATTTCATACCCTGACCAGTTTGAGAAAACTTAGCCATCCTTTCATAAATCAGAGCGCTGTAATATCGTGCATCATTTGGTTTACATACATTTAGTCAAAAACCTAAATTATTTGCACAATTCCTGCATTTTCCGTGGTTGTCTTTGCAGATTAGAGTGTCTAGGCCAACTTCCAAAAACTTAGGTTTATTGAAATATGTTTTCAAACATGAAATGTTGCTTTATTTCAATATTTGAAGAAGATATACTTAAAATGATGCAGAAGTAAAAGCTTGGTTTGGTTCAAGAAACAATGGTGGGTAATTCAGGAAAAAAGCAAATCTGGCGTTTTTGCCTTAAAATAAAAAAAAATTGTTCCATAAAAGAGTAATTTAGATACCTTTAAAATAATTCAGTTAAAAATATAACATTTGTCTAGAAGCAAATCAGTTGTTGCACTTGCTGCTTAAAGAAAAAAGACATTTTGGTGAGTATCATACTGTCGTACATACTACCTTTTCTGAAGCTTTTGTTTGTTTCAGCCATTAAGTGGCTTGAAATGGAATATACACTAATGTTTTTACGTAGGAAATATAGGAATCTTTTTGAGTGAACTACTTTTTGAAGATCAGTGCCCTCCAGATACAAGGTTTTTAGAAAGTCATGAGATATGGGCAGTTTTCTTACCACAGTGTTTACGAAGTGATTGCAGTTCTGTTGCCAGGGGCTTTGTTTTCCCTTGTGCAGTCAAAACAAGAAACCTTGCTAGCATTTGTTAAAGGCTCACCTACAAAAAGTGAGTGACAGAGGGAAGAAAATGTATAAATTAATGTCTTAGTCAAGCTTATACTCCTGCTGTCTTTCTCTGTGGCAAGTCCATTATAATGTAGGAATATCTCTGCAAAACAGTCACTTTAAAAGATGATGAGGGAAAAAAAACCCAAACCCCGAATCTGACTTTTTTAAGGTACTTACTACCTGAGGTGCTGGAACCTCCAGAGGCACAGCCCATGACCCATTTAGAGGCTTGTAACCCTGCTTATGATCTGTGCCTCTTATGTCTGCAGTGTCTTTCTGCTGTTTCTCTGGTTGTCCTGTGCAAATAAAACTTGTAATGTTAAGGTGGAAATCGTTAGCTCTTATATTCAGGAATTGCTCCATTCCAGAAGCCGTGATGTTGCCTGGTTTTTACTCCTTCCCTGGACAAGCTGTTTGGGAACCAAGAAAACATGCCAGTGTTAATGGCAGTTTGTCTTAGCTGTCAACTAGAAAAGTTGAATTTTCATGGTGCTTCATAATCGGCATCTGAAGATATGTCTTGAGGGTCTGGGATGAGTGTGGTAGGACCCATGAGGGCCTTGTGGGGAGCAGCTCCATCCATGGAGAGCTGCCGGCAGCGCGAACGCTTCACACACCTATTCTTAGCATTTACTCCAGTCGCCAAAATATTCCCGTAAGGGAGAAAAAAAGAAGAGAAGTGCTTTCGACTGAGAACAGTTGCTGACTTTTCAAAATTAAAACATTACTGCAATTTATTTCACACATCAGTGAAATAAGCCTTTTGAAATGTTATAAACAGTTTACAACTTAGTCAAGAAACTTGAGCCATTTTGTCTTCCTACATCCCATGTTGGTCTCTGTACAGCTTGAGATGTAATTTACTGATGTCTCTGAACTCTTGCATTCCTGATGGCTCTCAAATATTAATTCCAAGGGAGGCTAATTTCCTGTGTATGGCGATGAGCATGTGTGACACAAAGATAAATTGTATTTACGTTTAGATAGGAAAGGGAAGAGAACAGGAGACGGCATCAGCTCTTTTTTCAAGATTTTGTGAAATGAGTTTTGGCCCTCTTGATCAGCTTACGTTAAAGCAAAACTTAGGGCACAGGACTACAGAAGTGCTTTCTTTTCATCTGAAGTGGAACTTACTGATTTATTTGCATGTGTCCTCCCGTGTTATAAGCAATGCAGCCTTTACAGAAAATGAAACAATAAGATTATAGTTTTTGTAGTTTTTTCCTGTTGTCAACAGGGGCTAACTGTATGGAGGGAAATTGAAAGGTTCCTTAAGGAATATATACGCAGGCTATATTGTTAGAAACTTTTTGTGTCTTTATATGTTGGTAGACAGTAATTAAAGATGAGCTAAAATTGTTTATAGAATTTAAAGCTCTTGAAACTAAAATTTGTATTAAAATTCACTGAAATGATATACATGTGATGTATATATAAAACAAAATTCGAGCAGTGTTGGAACTCTTAATGGTATTTGGAATGTAAAAGTATCAGTTCAGCCTAAGTACAAAATCAAAACAACCTGTGTGATCAACTTTTGCCGATTTTATTTTATTTTTCCCCCTTACACTATTTGTGCAAACCGGCTAACCCTTGAGGGCCAGGAGGGCAAGCGTCTAACTTACTAGTTCAAGTCAAAGTTTTAAAGCAGTATACAGCAGTCAGTCACATATACTGAAATTAGTCATGTGAGTGCTTATTTTGCATTGACTTTAAGCCTCTCTTTAAGAACAAATAGACAATATGGTATATATTCGGGTGACTGGAGAAGCTACTTCAGAAAAGATTGCATATTCAGTTGTTAATTGGCAGTAAATCACCAGCAGTAGGTGGTATAGGAGGTGTAGGAAGGAACTAACTCCTACACTCTCTTCTATGCCTAGATCTGACTTTAAGCTTGGGGGGTTCTGAGAAGGAAATCAAGCAGGCTTAGGATGCAAATACGAAATGTCTTTGACTAACAGCGTTTGCAAGGTGTCTCATTTTATCAACAAAATCAGCCAAGTAGGCCATTTATTTTGTTAAGCATTAAAGGTGGCAGGGACTACACTAAGAAAAGGCGTGGACCAGAATATATGGCTGCTGTCACTTGTGTTCAAGGAATACTTTCCATTCAGTGTCTCAGCTCAGCTTGTATAACTTTTTGTTCATTCTGTCTTCTCTGTGTGGTAGGAAACTGAGGCACAGATGAGGTGAAAACAGTTGTCCAAGGTCATGCGGGGAAATAAACCATCTGAAAATCTTCTTGCGGTGCTTTAGCCATTGGAATGGCTGAGAACCCTCCAAGAAGACAAATTGTGCTTAAAGTGGCAATTTAAAACCATTTCTGTCTACTCCATTGCTCTGCTTTACAGACCAATTTGTTATTTCTTCACTGTAAGAATGTAAATTGGGAAGAAGTTTGCAGATGGAAAATTTCTTCACAGTGACATTTCAATTGCCTTGTTGGTGTAAGGCTGTTGATCCTTATAATTTAATCGGTAAATGTTCCCTGCAAATATGTGAGGTAAACTGGTAAATTAGCAGCACATGGTATTTTTGCTTTTAATCTCCAGGAAAGTGGTCATGTTTGTGTTTTTGCTGCAATACCTTTCCTTAAATGCTTGCCAAGTCTCAGCTGCTGCTCTGATTTTTTTTTTTTTTTTTTTTTTTTTGGTAAAAGAAGCTGTTGTAGAACATTTCCTTGCAGATGATGGACAGCTTTACATCTGCATTCATAGACTGATGAAGAGGCCATTCCAGAAATATAGATCAGGGAGTGAGTAATGCTTTTTGTTAACAATGGTGTAGGATGCAAGAAGTCTTTAAAACTTCATTCCTGTTCTGTTTCCAAATGGACTTGAAACTCTTACAGGTTTTTGTTCATAAATCATGAAGCCCACAGGTTCCATTACTTGTCTTACTGTGCTTTGTAATAATAGAGGCAGTTCTATTGTTAGCCATAACTATAATTATTTACACACCAAGACATTTAATGCTCTTTTTCCAGTACCTTAAAAGGGGATGTATATGGATGCACTTTACTCCAAAATAAGTAAATAACGTTCCAATTTGTTTAGTTCTTTAAAATTCTGTGGAGTTGTTTTTATGCAGCTTGGTAGGAATAACTGGATGTTGAAGACAGACTTAGTCTTTGCACCTAAGATATATTTATTCTGCATTTGGATTGAATATACTGAGAGGAGACTCCAGCTCAGAATTGGCTAAAAGACCACGAGGATTCTAGTGTTGGTGGTGTGGATTTTCTTTTGAATAAGAGGAGGGAGATCATTGCAGATTTTATGGTAGTTTAACATTTAGTCATTGTATCATTCCCCATTGCTGACATTCATGCAATCAGTCTTGTCCTCTCAGTACTCTCGAGATTATATGTACCATGTTCTTGAGGAAAATATCGGATGGCATTTTGCACTGTGTAAGATATTTAAATCATCTTTTTCCAACTTATGTTGGTACAGTAGGATATGGAAGAGTCAGCAGTTGTGGTATAAAGCTGTAAATAATCAAAGCTGTCTAGCAGGAATTTGGGAAAAAAAAGTAACATTTGGGTCATTGCATCTCATCCTCTGTAATCAAAAAGCATCTGTAAACCAGAAGGATTTACAAAATTTCTGTTTGTGGAGCAGAGACAAAAAGTGCTTCCTATTGCATCCTGATTGTGAAATACTACAAACCTATCACAAGAACAGAACAGGAGACATCAAGAGTATTGGCAGTGTCTTAAAATCGCTGTCATTGCAAGGACTTTATAAAATATTCTGGAAGCTGTGTTTAGGTGGACTGCAAGCAACATCATGAAGCACTATAGAGTAGCATGCAAGAAACAGGCAATGGCAGACTAGTCTCAGATCTGAAGCCTACAACAGAATTCCCTTATATATGCCTTTAAGCTGCTCAAAATGCAATAGCTTCTTACCCAATTACACAATTTTCCTAGACTGTAGAAATGTGTTGAATCAACTTGCATGGTTTATACTTCTGTTGCTAAAATTAATTGCGGTATCAGTCAGTCTACAATCAATCAGGAAGATTAACATGCAAGTTGAGTGGTTATATGTGTTCATATGTACTATATATTCGTATCTTTCTATATTTTGCACTCTTGATTTTCAGCTTGGATGGAATTGGAGTTTCCTCCTGTCTGAGCAGTAAGCCTGATGAGAGGATTTTAAGAATTCAGATGTTTGCACATCAGTTTGAAATAGAAATCCTATCCCTTGACCTTAATGTTCTTGTGGCCAAATATGGTCATGCATGACCATATGAACGAACAGTTTCTTGGGGACCTCCTCAAAGGATGAAAACTGCTTGACAGAGATGGGGTACATGTGACAATGTGGGGCAGGAGCCTCTTTGGAAAGAGGCTTGCTAATTTTGTGAAAAGACCTTCAAGCTAGGGGCGGTTTACCATAACCGGAGGCACGTGAAAGCTCCATGGACAGAACAGAGCTGTCCAGGGGACTGCAAGGCTGGGGAGAGCAAATGCGTAAAGGAAATGGAAGACAAACTGGAAACAAGGAAGAGCCATTGCCTGAGTGCGGAGGGTGGGGTGAGGAAAGTCAGCACTCAGCTGGAGCTGAAACTGGTTGTTGTGGTTTAACCCCAGCCAGCAACTAAACCCCACGCAGCTGCTTGCTCACCCCCCGCCTCCGGTAGGGTGGGGGAGAGAATCGGGAGGGCACAAGTAGGAAAACTTGCGGGTTGAGATAAAAACAGTTTAATAATGGAAATAAAACAAAGCAGAACAGTAATAATAACAATAACAGAATACATAAAGCAGGCAATGCACAATGCAACTGCTCACCAACCACTGACCGCATGCTGCGAATGGGGGGGGCAAGCCCCTCACCCAGCCCTAGTTTTATACTGAGCATGATGTCACATGGTATAGAATATCCCATTGGCCAGCTGGGTCAACCACTCCAGGTATGCACCCCCTTCCCCAGCTTCCCTGGCACTTGACAGAGCATGGGAGGCTGAAAAGTCCCCGGTGCAAGCACCATCCAGCAACAACCAAAGTGTCAGTGGGCCATCAATGCTCCTCTCATATCAAACCCAGAACACGGCACACACCCCCAGATACTGGGAAGAAAGTTAACTCTGTCCCAGCCGGAACCAGAACACTGGTGAAGCAATGAAGAGCACAGAGAAGCTTTCCTGTTGTACATAAACAGTGAAAGGAAAGGCTAAGGAAAACATAGCCCTTTTGCTCCGTGGGGGCAGAAGACCTCATGACAAAGAAAGTGAAAAAGGTCAAAGTGCTCAACCATTTTGTTGTTGTTGTTGATTTTGTTTGTTTTCACTGACAAAGCCTGCCCTTGGGTCCCTGAGCCTCCTAGCAGCATCTGGGGAAATTACTCTACCCACGGGAAAGAGGGATGGAGTTAGGGAGCATTTCACCCACTGGGACAGAGACAGTCTGTGGCACCTTGGGTTCACCCAGGGGTGCTGTGGGAGGTGACTCATGTCACTGGAGGGAGGTCTGTA
The DNA here is from genome assembly GCF_964195595.1 of Calonectris borealis. NCBI lineage: Eukaryota > Metazoa > Chordata > Aves > Procellariiformes > Procellariidae > Calonectris > Calonectris borealis. The sequence continues at coordinate 12,131,390 of NC_134352.1, read as the reverse complement.
CCATCTTTGAAAGGTCATGGCACATGGGGAGGTTCTTGATGAAGGGGAAAAAGGCAAATGTTGCACCCATCTTCAAGAAGGCCAAGGAGAGGGTCCTGGGTAATGACAGGCTGATCAGCCTCTCTTCTGGGAAGACCATGGAGCACATCCTCCTGGAAACCACTTCCAGGCACAGAAAGGAGGAGAAAGTGACTGGGAGCTGCCAGCACAGATTTACCTGCACAGGCAAATTCTGTGCAGCCTGTGTACCCAACTTCTCCTGTGATGAGGTGATGCTGTGTTTGCAGCAGGTGTATTATTACTTCGACTTTCGCAAGGCCCTTGTCACCGTCTTCCATAGGTGGAAAGTTGGGTGGGACTGATGGGCTTAGAGAGAGGTGATGAGTGAAACTTTTCTGGGATGTCTCTACTTGGAGATATTCAAACCTCAACTGGAAAAGTTCCTGAGGAACCTGATCTAGATGAACCTGGTTTGAGCAGGGTGTTGAACCAGGTGATTTCCAGAGGTCGCTTCTAACATATATGTCGCTATGCTTCCATGAAGTACCAGTAAAATTGTCTCTTTTTTACCTTGCCCTCAAGTCAGAGGTCTTTGTAACCATCCAAGACTGATTTTTATCTTCCCAGATAAGCTGAGTACTTCATTGCCACCATACATGCATAGCTGTGGATATTATGTCGTTGCAGTTTCTGATGCCACAAGCTACCACTTCTAGATTTATAGTAGCTTCCACAGCAGTGAATTGTAGCTCGAAAAATCAGAGCAGTAGTACTGCTTGAAAGGCTTTTGCAGATCACTGCGTCATTAGCTTTTGCATACTTTGTAACAGGGACTATGTTTGGCCAAGGAAACTACTCTTGAAGTCTGCTCTCAGCAGTCTTTCCTTTGACCCTCCTGTGCCTTTTTCAAGTATATGCTTTTATGTTACTGCATGCATATTGTCTTCACATGGTTGTAATAAATTTGATATTGCCTACAAGCATCTGATTTCCATGTGTATTGTGCTTTAAGGCAGCACATCTGCAATGAAACAGTTAGCTGGGAGCCTAGTGTGTGTGCCATCTCATCTATTAGGTGTTCAGAAAGGGTCTGTGGTGCACTGTACTGGTAACTGATACAGGAAAGTGATCTTCACAGTCAGAAAGGGGACTGTGCTGCTCTACACCATGTGTCATGGAAGAAAGTCCTAGAAATGATGTGAGGAGAGGGATAATTGTGTGGAAATGACTTTTATCTTGCAGAAAACTGCTGATAATTTAACATGGATATCTAATCTTGCCATTAAAATATTGTGTAGAAAGTGCCAATTGTAAGCTATTCTTTTTTTTTTGGCACAAGTCTGCATATCTGACATCAAGATGATTATACCCTTTTAAAAAATACACGTGTCAATTACAGAATTGTAATTTAAATAGCTTAAGTTAATTCTTCTTCCACGAGCAACTAAAAAGCCCCTTTCAACAATTTCATTTAATTATTTAAATCAATTTTACCCTAGTTATTTTGCTAATGCTAATCTAGGTTTTGACACACTTTGCACGGCTGTTCTCCTTGTGTGGGGAATGAGCCCCAAAAAGAGGTTTTGCCACAGAAAACTGCCCTGAACTCGTGTTCCAGCACTGCCTTCTGCAGTCCTTGTGGCATGCCTCCAGATCTCCGCACAACTAATCTTTTCCTTGATGTCGTCAGTCTCCCACACCCCCATTAAACCTTCATGGCAGGGGTTGGTGCACGCTCTATAATGGAAAAATCAGCTTACCCTAGGGCTGCAGGAGACGATTTACTGTAGTGAAAAGAAGTAGCATGTTTCTTGCTTCTTCAGGGCTGGGGTGAGGGGAGATGGAGAAGGGAGAACAAGTATTTTATTAGGAAGGGGTATAGGGACTTGCTGGTTTTTGGGTTCCACCTGTGTTATAAACCATTGTGCAGGTTGTTGAAAGGTATGGATTCAAAGGAGCTGTTAAAAGAAATAACCTTTCTTTCTGAGTTTTGTAGAGCTAGTAGACAACAGAGCTCTTAAATGGAATGAATTTTATTTACAAGCACAGCAATTCTTTTTCAATTGCTGGTGTTTTCCACTGTGGGTGTCTTTACTTGTCTCAAATTTGAATCAATAACAACAGTAGGTGAAATCGCTCATTCTCTGTTGTCCTGACAGGTTGAAAGGTTTCTTATGTGTATCTGTGTTTTTCCTTTAGTCTGTTACTATCCCTTTGAAGAGAGAATGGCAGTCAGACAGGCTGGACAACTCACTGCTCTTAGTAGGATGCTTTTACAACAGTTACATATGTGACACCTGAAAGAAGTGCTGAGCTTATCGGTTTTCAGATAATTTGTTTAATGGCTAGAATCTGAGGAAACTAGTTGTACTGTACATAAGTTTGGGGTGTCAAGAGGACATTTTGTATGCGTGCAACAGAAGAGGAGGGGACCAAGTTAGTCTGGTACATGACGGACTGCCAGGTAACAAAGTGAATGCTCCCTCTTCTTTATTGGCTTAAACATGTGGCAATCAACTTGAATTTTATTTCTATAAAGGGTTATAGTTTTTCCTGTTTCAGCTACTTACTTGATATCTGTTTAGATCCATGTTAAAGAGAGATACAATATTCAACCTCTTCTTGAACATGCAGGTTATTACACGCATCTTAAAATTCATAACAAATGTTCACAATTGCTTTGAGTGTTTTACTAGGAAACTAAGTGCCTGTAGTTCCTTTTGAAAATGCTAAGTGCTATATGTTGCTATATCTTTGCTAAGCAAAAACTGGCGTTTGTTTCATAAAGAACACCTTGTTTATTTCCTCCTGCTCTAGTTGTGAGGCTTTCTTAGTGCCAAAGCACTCTAGTTTCAGATGGTAGAATATTTCAAGCAACTGAAAAGAACGGGGCAAGATGGAAATTCCTTTTTTAAAAGCAACAGAGAACATGATATTTAAATTCCGGATTGTATATGGAGCTGGACTTTAAAAAAAAAATAAAATCAGATGCCACTGAGTGACTATATTATTTCATACTTCAGATGTGTTTGTATATGGTCAAGGCTTATTCTTATACTTATTCTTATAAGTGAGTCCAACATTACAGTAACCAGTCTAATCTCCATGGGGCTGCTTCTGGCATAGAATAAAGGACGCTTGCACTGTTGTCAGATTGGTAGGGTATTGTTAAGAGATGGTGATATAGCTACTTCTCATCTTAAAATAGTTGTAGAAAATAGGTCAGTTCTGGTTATGGAAACTATGAGCTCCGACTTTTCATCGCCATCCTCCAGAAATACACAAGGTATAGTTGGAAGAGAAGTTTGGCTAGCCTTTACTATTTTTCAAAGGCTTCGTTTATGAACACAGGGTAGAAAGGATCAGCACAACTGAAAGAAATTACCAGCAGACACAGAAGACAGCCTAGTCCTGAAAGAGCTGAATTTCTTTGCTTCAAGGTCTTGCTTAAGCAAGGCTCTCTAGCCTAAATTCTGCCTCCTGCTATGTTCCGGAAAATAATATGTAGTGCCTTCTTTGTGGCAAAACATAGCTCTGTCAAAAGGAATTGGCCCCCTTTGGTCTCCCGGTCTAACAAGAGCAATCTGCAAGAGCCCCCTTTTTCAGCTAGCCATGGTTCAAAGAGTTGGCAGAACTTACAAACTTAAGGCTTCTATCTCTAGGACAGATGAGGGCTCTGTGACTGTTATAGATTTGTTTCCTAAAAAAGAAAAGCAGTGAGCTTCCCACAGCTACCTGAAAGCAGAATTATGTAACGCAACTATTTATGATACATGTTAAGTATAGACATAAGACAGCAGTCTTGTAAAACAGCCTCCGAAACTAGCAGAGAAGTATGATGCTCAAAAGCTATGGTTCTTGATGTTAGGTCTCTGGACTTACCTCTGATTAAATAACATTGTGGGCAAATTCTGTGTTTGGTGTTGGGGGCATCTTTTAAGAATGTACTTTTTCAGTCACAACATTTTAAAAATTTGTGGAAGAATAACCTGTCTGGAATGCAAAGTAAAGCGTTGTGCACCGCAATCTTACCCATGTTATTTCCCCATGGATTGCCATTTGTACTTGATTGTGTTCCCACATCAAGTATAGTCTGGCCTCAACCCGAGTTGTGTGCACCTCAGATTAAATTAGGTGCTGTTTCTGCAGCCTGTAACATACCAAGAGTAGAATTAAGGAAGCATTAAAACCTGGAGATCAGTATCTGTACGAAATAGCTTCTTTTAAAAAGGGAGCAATTAGCATTTCCTCTTATTTGCATTTAAACTTTTCAATCTTCAGAATTATTCATAAGTGTTTAAGGTTTACAGTATTTATACTGTGATTTTTTTTTAACTGATATGTTGTAGCTGCATGTTAATAGTGAAAGATTTTCAAGCAGTTTGCAAAGGGGACGCTTGCTGTGTATAACATGTAAAGCACATCTAAGGGTGATGGTTAATACTGAAACTTTTACATTAGATTAGACAATCTTTGAGCCTCATCTAGACTGGGATTTTCCAGTTCCTGTCTCCCACTAGTTCTTCGTTGCTCTTCTGAAGCTGCCTTGTTTAACAAAGATGTTCAAGTCAGATTCATCCTCGAACCCGAAACTGTCATAGAATCATAGAATGGTTTTGGTTGGAAGGGACCTTTAAAGGTCATCTAGTCCAACCCCCCTGCCATGGGCAGGAACATCTTCAACTAGATCAGGTGGCTCAGAGCCCCGTCCAACCTGACCTTGAATGTTTCCAGGGATGGGGCATCTACCACCCCTCTGGGCAACCTGTGCCAGGGTTTCACCACCCTCAGTGTAAAAAATTTCTTCCTTCTATCTAGTCTGAATCTACCCTTTTTTAGTTTAAAACCATTACCCCTTGTCCTGTCGCAATAGGCCTTACTAAAAAACCTGTCCCCATCTTTATTATAAGCCCCCTTTAAGTACTGAAAGGCCGCAATAAGGTCTCCCTGAAGGCTTCTCTTCTCCAGGCTGAACAACCCCAACTCTCTCAGCCTGTCCTCATAGGAGAGGTGTTCCATCCCCCTGATCATTTTCGTGGCCCTCCTCTGGACCTGCTCCAATAGGTCCATGTCTGTCTTGTGCTGAGGACTCCAGAGCTGGACACAGTACTCCAGGTGGGGTCTCACCAGAGCAGAGTAGAGGGGCAGAATCACCTCCCTCGACCTGCTGCCCAACGCTTCTTTTGATGCAGCCCAGCACACAGTTGGCTTTCTGGGCTGCCAGCGCACATTGCTGGCTCATGTCCAGCTTTTCATCCACCAGTACCCCCGAGTGCTCCTTGGCAGGGCTGATCTCAATCCCTTCATCCCCCAGCCTGTATTGATAACTGGGCATTGCCCCGACCGAGGTGCAGGACCTTGCACTTGGCCTTGTTGAACCTCATGAGGTTCACACGGGCCCACTTCTTGAGCTTGTCCAGGACCCTTTGGATGGCAACCCGTCTCTTGGGTGTGTCAACTGCACCACTCAGCTTAGTGTCATCTGCAGACTTTCTGAGGGTGCACTCGATCCCACTGTCTATGTCATTGATGAAGATACTAAACAGTACTGGTCCCAGTACGGACTCCTGAGGGACACCAGTCGTCACTGATCTCCATCTGGACATTGAGCTGTTAACCACTACTTTCACTTTTGTGACTATCTAGCCAATTGCTTATTCACCCAATAGTCCATCCGTCAAATCCATACCTCTCCAGTTTAGAGAAGAATGTTGGGGGGGACCATGTCAAAGGCCTTACAGAAGTCCAGATAGGTGACATCTGTAGCTCTTTCGTGTCCAAAGGGCGATAACAACAGAATATTCTGTGAAGTCAATTCCCAAATAGCCTAATACTTAGTCTTTTAGACTCAGAGCCGAAGTTATTGTTTTGATAATTCTGGGATACCTCAAGGGAGGGGAATAGTATAGTTTAACAAATCTGTTGTTTTGCAGATGGTATGTTTTTAGAATATTTTTGGTATAGCCGTATACATGAACTGAAGTTATAGTCAAAGCAGGAATGGTTTGAATAAAGGGACCTTAGATAACTGTTGTGACCAAGTTTGTAAAGACAATTTTGTCAAATCCTATTTTTAAAAGAGCTACCAACAGTGTCGATGTTAACAATGTCTGTACGGATTCACAAATTTAGTCTCTTTGTACCTGTGACTATGCATGAAAACTGGCTCATTTTTATCATGAATATTTACGGTCTGCAATAATCTGATTAACCATAAAATTTAAAAATATGTTCGCTCCATGACCTGATAATTCTTCATCGTTGCAGGGTCAATGATGCATTTTAATTGATATGAAATGATCAGAATTTATTGGAGGTTTTCCAGGGTTGCTCTGTGACAGAAATATAACTAGGTAAATATATTGTAATATGAAATACATAAAGCAGTGGATTTATCTAGCTAGTGGTTTTTGATTTTTGGATAATTTACAAAGGAAATTGTGAACCCTTCAGAAAGTACATCCTTGTGGATTGCTACATAGCATATGCAAACTCATTTTTCTAAATCATGCCTCATTTGACACCCTTAAAATTGTATTATGAAACCTCCAGGATTCTGAAGACCACAAACTAAAGCCACACTCATATTAGTCAATTGTTTGCATGGATAATTTTTTTTTCTTTTCCCAAGTTTCAGTTATCACTAACTGATTCTAGAGGGCATAGATATTTTAGTTGTTTGTCAACAGGTATTCAGCACAGCCATCTGGCTACATTATGAAGAGCACTCCATTTTGTCAAGTGGTGTTGCAGTTGTCAGGGCACTGGCCTTTGGAGGTGATTGTCTTCTGCCACTGGAAAATGGCATTACTGGCCTTGCACAGGGTTAGGAGGTTTATATGAGCAGTTCTCAAGTTAAAGAGAATGGAGGAAACATGCAGGAGCAAGAAAATTAATTTGACTCAACCTAGATTTTCTTTAACAGAGGCAAATGAGTTTAGGAAGCCAAATATTGATCGAGATGCATTTTTTCTAAATTTCAAAGAGAAGGGATGATTTTAAATAATCTGTAATATCTGTCATTGTCATAGAATGAGCATGAAACAGTATGACCAAGAAGACTTTACTGTGTGACTTAAATGAAGAAACTTAGCAGGTAATTACACTTTTTATAATTATTTTTCTTTTAGTAATCAAAGTTGATAGCTTTAACCCTCTGTACTTTTTAGACCTTCAGCATTAGCCACAGAACTTCCGATGGTGCTTATCTTTTAATGACTTTCTCCAAGCCATGATGGAAAAATGCTTTTTAAGCACTCCCTATAATCTCCATTTGTGGAGTAGGGGGATTGCCAGACAGCCAAACTTGGAAAATTTATTTGGAGGACTACAGTTACAAGCATAATTTCATTTATACATCATAAGTAGGACATTTTCTGGTAGTTCTGTATTGTACAGCATGTATTATTATGTCCAAATGACCTACAAAACTTACTTTTAAAAATAACTAGGGTATCTATTGTTACTTAATTTTGCCTGTATAATGTGATTTAAATTTAAAATTAAAAACTAAAAGTTCCATCTTGATCTTTCTCAGTGTGCTGGTAGAATTCCTGTGCCGCACACAAGATAGCGGTTCTTCTACTAACATTATTTTTTTCTAAATATAAAAAACCAGCAATTTGCTAATACAGTAGTCATTGTAGCCTTTTATGGGCACCCAGAAAAACAACCTGAGAAGAAATTCTTAGACTGTATTGAATACATAAACACTCAGGAAATTTCAAATGTTTTGTGAACAGCAAAAATAAGCCATAGATCTGATGGATTCTAAATGTTCTTCAGGAGCAGTTTTTTATCCGCTTTTTTATCTTCAGGACCTTCATGAGAGGGTAGTGCTTGATCTTGTTCCAATTGCTTGTGTTTTCATAAAAGATGTGTGGCACAGAAAAGTGAATAATCCCAAATGAAGGTTTAAAGTGAGAGATTAATGCCATTTTCCATTCTTTTATGAAGATGCCTGAAAGTCGGTGGGATTACACGCTTGCATGTGCTTAGCAATGTGAGCAAACCTCGGCTGGCTGCAGCGCAGTCTGCCCCCTAAGCAGGAGTGTGGCCCGGGCTTTCCTAAGACCACCTTTCCTCCCAGGTGAAGTGCTTTGAAAGGAGACAGGAGTAGCATCAAGTACTGCTTCTTACGGACCCCACGTGCCATTTAAAACACCAGGAAAACTGAAAACTTTTCTTCTCCCTGAGTAGTGAGACGGCGCCTGACTCTATTTGGATGCCTTTCTATCATAATTTCTTTGAAGACTTGCCGCGACAAAATCAATGCCACTTTCAACAGATGATCCGTGAGTCATCTTGGGAGTGGTATTAGCGGGGAGCAGTTGTTGCTAGCCTCTTACGTGAGTGACCTCCCAGCTGCATGCGAGGAGGAGCTTGAGGCCAAAGCTCTCTGGAAAGGGCTGTGCAGCCAGGAGGTGGCAGGCGGGGTTAATCGGCGGTGCGGTCCCCGCCTGCGCCTAGGTCTGAAGACCTTTTTATTTACGTGTTTGTGAAGTTGACTGAAAAGTGCAGTGAGAATTCACAAATCGGGAAGAATATGAAAAGCGTAGCTTGTGTTTGATCTGCATCATCGAGCTTTTGCTTTTGATCTCTCTGCAGCTTGTGACGAAGTACTCTGGTCCCACTTGATCAAGCCAGCAAGAAATCATTTTCTTCTTGCTAAATGGTTGTAAACTTTACAGATTTTTATGAATTTAGCCCAGCAAGGGCAAGACAGTGATTAGAAGTACAAGAACAAATTACTCAAGTCCCTGAAGATAGTCTTCTAGGTCCCCATTGAAAAAAAAAAATTTTAAAAAAAAAAAAGGAACCAAAATCTGACATTTAGTTATCTAACATTTAGTGATCTAAATTAAGTTGGAAGGGAAAAAGACTCTGACAGAAGGCTAATATAAACTGTCTTAACTAGAAAGATAAAATTTTCTTTTTAAATAAGAATTCATTCTACCAACCTCAGCAAAAAGGAAGCTGCATCTTGTTAACTTTTTTTTTTTTTTTGCCAACTAGTTGGAGCTCTGTCAGTTCCCAAGGGTTAATTTTGTCGGTTTAAAAAGTACATTTATTTAAGAGCATTGTGATGTTTATTTAATAACGTTGAGATGTTATTTATTCACTAGTGAGAGGGCTTGAAAGAGGACCTACTAACATGCAAGAGCAAATTTTGCTGTTAAAAAGCAGAATGTGGGTCTTCTTTCAAACAAAATTAATCTGCGAGTAGCATTCTAAAGTCAGTAACAAATATTCAAGCTATAGTATGAGAGCATACAAGATAAATTAAAGGGTAGAGAGGATTGCAAAAACTTTACAGTGCAACATAGGGTTGTTCCACACTGCATTTGACTTTATATCTAAATTTGTGTATTATGTTTGACTACACAAGAAGGAAAAAAAAGCTACCGGGTCTCTAAAGCTGATGTCAAATAGCACACACACCCGACCTTATACCTTCATGTAGACTGAGTGCTATTAATGGAAACAATGTTGCTGCATAGCTCTATGTTACACCCGTGCTAATTGCCAGCTTCTTAATGGAGGTGATTAACTAGGAATAGAAGCCTAGTGTTAAAGTGTTAAAGTATGGTACTTGTCCTTAATCTAGCTTGCATTTTTATTGTGCTGCATAGGCATGTCCTTAATAATGTCATTATGTTCAAGTCTGTTATCTTTGGCCTATTATGTGCTCTGTCAAGGAAGATAAAAATCTGAAATTTCCATGACCAAAGTCACTATTTTTGGCCCTGTAGAGGCAGTAAAAAATATTTTATTTTAAATCAGTGTACACACATGCAGAGAGAAGCTGTCACTTGCTTGTAATTACATCTATTTTGTTCCTAGCTTAAGATATTTTTGAGGAGGGAACTTTCACAGTTTTCATGGAAGGCAATTGAAGAAACTATGTTCCTAATGACAGCTCTTCAGACTGTTGGGAAGTTAAAGGTGAATCTGTGGTAACTGGATGTTGGGCTGCCTGCAGCTGGCCAGGCTGCATTGCCCATTCCTGCATTATAGCTGTGAAGGAGAACCTACAAGGAGACAAAGAAAATCATATTTTTTACATGTAGAAATGACAGCTGGTCTACAGAGGCCAACTTTAAGCACCCAATTAAGAGCCTACCTTGACTATAGAGTGATGCAAACTAAGTCAAAGGAGAGAACTGCTTCTCTAAAAATAGTATATCTTGTTAGTATTAACCTCTGCTCTCTTTGTAGCCTCCAAAACAAGCAATAAAAGGTAGATGGTGGCAAATGTTTTGCTCTCTATCTGCTAGTGTTATAAAACTTTATAGATAAGCCAATTTTAAAACCTAACTGGAAATACCAGCTTCTGTGTATAGAGCTAAGGTCTTCATGGCAAGCACAAAGAAGCCTGAATACTTGCTTAACTAACTTAATCCACTATTATTTTGACATGCTTAAAACACCTGCCTTGTAGACAAAGGCAGTATATTCTTCATGGGACATTTCCTAGTCTGAGACAGTGGTATTTGGCTAAGGAAATGGAGAGCTTTATTGATGCCAGTTTGACTGGCTTTGACCAACTCTCGTGTAATGTAGCTTTTGGCATTTTTGTGCATCAGACTACTTTCCAGGGGAATTAGGAAGTCTGCAGACTGCTTTTGGATGTTCTGCTGAGTGTGTAATAGTACAGCGATGAAAGACACTACTTATCTGAAATTACTAGGAACGTATAGACAGCGAAGTGTATTCACAAATACAAGGTCTTGCTGTTCTCTGATATCCACTGTCGATCACAGTAGCTTCTATACAGTGCCTTGACTCTCTCCTTAGAGAAGCCTGTAATCTGGTCTATAAATTCTTTAGGTTAAGGTATCTCTTGCAGTATATATAGCATTTAGTATAAGCAGGCCATTATCTCAATGTGTCTCTATAACTTTAAAACAAGCAATTAAGAATGAAATGCCATTTATAGAGTTACAAGGAAATGTATCTTAAATGTAAGCTTGAATAGATAATTGTATAATAATCTAGCACAGTAGCTGGATTTAAAGGTAGAAACACTATGAGGTGGTGTAGGGTTCTTTAGTGATAAATGGGAGTTGGAGTTAGCTTTCATAGGGCTGACTGGATTTGTGGTTTTGATCAGGAATGCTACATGTTCCACTTCTGCAACAGATATTAAAAATATTCATTAAAATCTAGCATCAGTTAGATGCTAAATTCTGGGGTTCTGGGAGAATGCATAAAATTGTGTACACTAAATAAAGTTTAAGCACATTAATTTTAACAGTTTAATAAGCGCAGATATGTCTACATCCCTTCACAATATGCAATTTCCTTGAAGCCAGAGAGTGGGTATAATGGGTATTTTTTAGGCATGCCTCTTTGCCATTAAATTAGAATGAAATTGCCTCCTACAACTAAAATGCTACCCACGAGTGTAAAATAATATGATTTGTTTTGTAAACAGATCAAACGACCTTTATTAGATGACGGTGACTGTGGGAGAAGCAGCATTTTATTAACGTTTGAGTGTGTATATCTTCCATTCATTATATTTAATCAAAGTATGCATTTGACAGCAACCTAGGGACTAGAGTTAAACTTTCCTGCTTTCATGTGCATTAGACACTGCCAACTTTTAACTGAAAAAAATACCTTTTTTTCTTCCTGTTGCTGTTGTGTAATATGAAAGACCTAAAAGAATAAAAAAGTGGAAGGGTGTGAAGATCAGGGGAGCTCCGCAGCTGTATAGTCTCAGGTAGTAATTTCAGGAGCTAATTGGTGCTAAAGATTTCCTTGGTGGAAAACCTGTGAGCGAAGAGGAAGAGGAGCACTGCATGGGAGTGCACTCTCAGGAGGGACTGGTGTCTTCCAGAATTTCTGCAGCGTTTCTTTAAGGGTTGCATATTGCATTTGTGATTGTAAAGTTGTGTGTTTGAGAGCAGAAATTTAATTCCCACATCCATGCCAAATTCAGATAATACCATTCTGTCTCCAGTAAACTATACTAGATTCTTTTATTAGTTTTCCTTTCCAAACTCTTTTAGAAAAATTATGCTGTACCCTTACATGTGAGGCACAGGCCATGACTGTAGTGGCAAATAGCCTAGCATTTTAATTCTGAGTAATTCTGGTAACAACCCTATGGGGTGCTCTCCAGTTAATATCTGAATTGCATATCTATACTCTAAACATTCATTGGGCTGAGAATAGGAGTCAATTGTGACTAGATTTTAGCCTCTTTGGCAGATGTCTGTCTGTTACTGTCTCCAGTTGGCTCCATTAAGCCCCCTGGGTCAATGCTGAACTTTCAAGATACTCCACTAGCTTAATTACCACATTTCCTCAGCTTTGAGGACATTCTAATGTTCAGGGATACATGCAAGTTGGAATAGGCAACATACCAGGTTTATAATGGCTTCAGACAAAATTCCTTGAATTTCAATTGGGCAAAAGAGGTGACTGGAGGTGAGAGCTAGATGAAACTGACTTTGCATGGCTGATTTCCCCACCCATCTGCAGGATCTTTGGGGTGTGATCAGAGAATTTAGGAGCATTGTGTCTTCTTTGTGGACTGTTACTGAATCATAACACATTTGTGTGTGCTTCAATCAGCTGGATTTCTTTTATCTTGGCTGATCCGATAGCCAAATGAAGGTCATTTTTGCTAGGACAATAAGCCCGTTTGTTCCTCTCTTCCCCAGGAGCTACTTCCTCTGTGAGTGCTTCTCTGTCCTCCAGTCCCTTCTGTCCTGAGCTTGGAGGGAATAATTCCACCCCTTCACACCTCTGCAGAAACAGTGGGGACACCCCTTGCCCAGCTTCCAGTTATTTCACTCTCTATGGCGTGGTTGGCTCTCAAATTACAGCCTAGTCATGGACAAAGACATCTGCTTCTTATGCCCCTGACAGGCATATGAGGCAGAGGGCAGAAAAAAAGTAGTCGTAAGGCATAGGGATATGCAATTTCTCAAGTCAAGTTAATATTCTTAGCTTGAATGTAGGTTCACAAGGTTTTCACAGCTCCTCAAACTGCAAAAAGGTCTTATCAGTTTAGCCAATTTGCATTTGGAAACTGGAATAAAATTTCCAAGGTTGCTATCAGCCCAGCACCCCTTACTTTCTTGTGAGGGAAAGGCAGATTGAGCCATATTGTTAACAACAACATCATCAAAATAGGGCATTGGAGGCAACTGTGTATAATTACAGAATAAATAGGAGGTTGTCATTCGGGTACTTCAATCTGCAATCTTCACACTTTCTCAGCATGAAGATTTACTTTTATTGAGTAATGTTATGTAGGTTGCTGCCTTCCAGTGGTGAATACACTGAGACAGGAATAAACATGGGGGCAACTGGTAGGGATCTCTCTATTTGTTTCCTGGCACACCGCATTATAAAAGCAAAAGAAATCTTGAATAGAAATATATGTAGTGACTGCTTCATGAACACTTTTATGAAATGCCATGGCTTGCAGGAAGAGGAGCTGTGGAATAGAGAAGTATCTTCTTTATGGTGTTTCTATCCCAGAGTTCAGTTTCACTGGACTTCGAACACTTCAGAGGAGAGAAATGGTAACTTGTGCTTTCATTCTTCCTCTGAAGTTCTGCACCATCTCAAAGCATCACAGCATCTGAGTACGGAGACTGAGCTTGTGCCACCACCGAGGCAGGCTCGGAGGTCCTGTGCTGCAAACACCTGGAGTCCTGCAGCAGCAATCATGAGGCCCCAGGGACTCTGGGTTTCCAGACACTGCCAAGTCCAAGTAATCCAGTACCTCTCTGGAGCTGCAACTGTTTCATTGCCAGGTTCAATAGGTAGTGCTTGCTACAATCAATTGTTTTTCCTTTCCATGAAAAGCATGTAGGGTACAGCACATATTTGAAAAAGAAATTTAAGGCTGCAAAATCCAGATCAGAGAAACGCATCCTTGTAGCTTTACTAGATCCTTTTCGTGCTCTTTAATTCCATTGTCACATTGCACTTACCCTGATAAGTACTCAGTCCCACAGTACTCAGAGGAAACCAGGATCATAAAAAGTGTTAGATAAATGTTGTTACCTGATTTTAAGTAAACTCTTTTATGTGGTATTAAAATTTTAATACGTGGATTTACTGTCCAGGCATGTAATCTTTGTATGTTAATATACAAAACACAAGCATACTACAAAGTAGCCCTCACATTAGCACCCAAATGTCCTTGATCAGGCAATTAATAATATGAAAATTTAGATATATCTAATTCTGTGGGGTTTATCCGCATGTTTTAATCCAGTGCTTCTTAGCTGCTTTCTGAAGTTCAGAGTATTAAAAAAAAAAAAACACAACACACTAAAGTTAAACTGCTATGCTTAATTCGGTAGATATTTCTTGTCTGGGAGGATTACCTATATATCTAGCCTGTACTGTTTTCCATCTCGCCTTAAAAAAAGTTTGCTTTGAACAGGAACAGAACTGTGCTTCAGTAGTAAATTGGAAGTTAGCCAACTGAGTATTTATCAAAGGGATGTGCAAGATGTTGTTTTTGCCTTCAGACTGGTGCATGAGTTGTATTGAATTTTTCTATTCCTTACACTAATGAGAATAGACTCAGACAAAAAAAAAACCCAAAACCAAAACCAAAACACTTTTGATTAAAAAGAACAGGATTGTGCCTTGTGTGAGCGGGGCTTGTACAGTTTATGGTGTTGAATCCTCCACGCACACAAACAAGCTAGGCAGCAAAGCTGAATGCGGTGTTTCCATGCAGGGAAGAGGCCAGGCAAAGTGAGTAAATGATGCACTCTGGAAGTGCAGAGCCTACAGCATCTGTCGTTTCATTTCCTCTCCTCCCCTGTGCTTCCAAACGTCTATACCCACCTTCACTTCATTAATCGTTGCTGTATTTCAGCTCAATACTTACTGTAAATTGACTGCTGTAGGAGTAGAGACTTTTAGACACTATTGAGCTAATCAGGTTAGGGACACAAATGCTGCTGTGACCAACTATTGTCTGTGTGAAAAGACAAATGGCAAAATGCTCCCCTAACAGTGCTCGTAATGAGCTGTTGCAGTAAACGTGTCAAGACTCTGGCAAGAGACTGATCTTTATTTCTTGTCTCCAGCCACACACCTTGATTCAGGGTTACAAAAGGCTCCATCTGTCACATGGCAGGAACCACTGTTTTGGGGGTTACTACTACAGGTGTTTAAATAAGCAGCTTTATACCTGGCCTGCTGTGTTGTTTTTGCTGCTGATGGCTCTTTGGTGGGAGATTTTTACTGGGGAGACTTTCAATAAATTAATGTCTTTCAAAGGGCATCAGCAGACTAAAATACATTTAAATCCGATGCATGCTGTTCCTTGAAAATTCAATTAATTTAACAAAAGTGCCCTTGCAACTGTCAGTTACCTAAACTGGTTCATTTTGTAAAGTGGGCTTGTATAAGGCTAATGAATTAGACCGGCTGGACTGTCAGGGAGCAGATGAGTGAAACTGCAGTTTCCTTGCCTGCAATGGTCTGATTTGTACAGGATGGTGTTGAAGACCATCTCAGCAGTTCAGGTTTTATCCTCCTGTGCTTCCTTGACTGCTTCAGACGTTGCTAGTTTTAAATGCAAAAAGGATTAGAATTTGAAAAAAAAATAGTGTGAGTTGCTTTCTAGGACCTTAAACCTGATTTGGAACAGAATATGGATCCTTCCTGTCCTGACATTGCTGTAATTTGTAGTATTTAGCTTATTTAAAGGGCGTTGCCATCTGTGTGCAGTGCAAAGGGGACTGCTACTTCCTGAGCAAAACGTTCCCTGCGATTATCTGTCAGTCATATGTTTGATATGTTGACATGCTAATGATCTAGGAATTCAGAAAACACATATCAACAATAAACCAGTAGATTCTCTATATCAGTGCTTAGTGTCCTAGCTTCTCAACAAAACTACTGTCCCAGTCTAAGGCAATTGCTTTTTCACTTCTTCCTTATGGGGAAAAAAAAAAACCCTGTATGAGGGGAAGGAAGTAATGAATTTGTTTTCACCTAACATATTCCTTTCCAGTAGTGACTCTTCCAATCAACTGAAACCTGCAGACAAAGATAGAAAAAAAAAAATCAAAATTTAATGTTAACCAGCATTGTGATACAGTTCTAAGTTGTTAAATACTTCTGTCAAGCTGATTCAAGGACAACAATTCTTGAGACTTCAAGGTCAGATTTTTAGTTATTAAGACGGTTTCCCACAATAGCCCAATAACAGACAAATTGTGAAACACTGAACAACATCTTCTATCTCTATTTTGGCCACCAGTCAAATAGCAGAGAATACAGAAGAGCTTTACAACATGTCAGCTTATCCATGGTCTTCCAACCTTGGACTGGAAGAAGCAGTTAATACCAGAGCCAAGATGATAAGTAAGACGAGAATACAAGTTCAGCATTCCCTTGCCTTCTGAACTATATGTTGGCTGAGATATGTTTTTGAGATGGTTTTCTGACTGCAGATTCTGATATTTCCTGGAGGAGAGGAAACAGCCTTGGCGGTAGGTAGCTCATGGGTTGTTTGGGGCTTGCAAATCTAAAGCTCACCCCTTTTTCATGCCTAAAGCTCAGGAAAGATGAAGAGTTTTGCCCTTTCTGTGTGGAAGGGAAGATTGAGCCTGAAACAATTTGACAAAAGATGCAAAAAAATTTAAGAGGTTTATATCACTTTTGCAAGGTTTTGCTGGAACCAGTATGGTGTCAACTGGTATGAGCAAACATAATTGGAAGCCAAATGGAAGCAATGGACAATATTAAAGCAGATGAGGTCTGTGCTTCAGTCTGGAAGCAAATGCTATGTTTAAGGTGATTCAGCAAATTAATTTGTTGTTGAAAATACTAGTACTAAAAGTGAAGTAAAATTTAGTAAACCCATGAATTACTTTACCTACTACTGAGGTGAGCTTACTCCTGCAAAGAATATAGATCATCAGAACATATAAAAATATGGCAAATAAGAGAAAAGCTATGGTTTGTAATATTGGCATTAAAAATACCCAGTACCAAGTAAAAAAGTAAAATCTCTTGTCTTGTTGAAAGGGATGGTGAGTCCCCAGGAGACGTATGGCACCAACAGGGAAGATCTTTTTCAGAGAATATGGAAGGTGTTTTGGATAGTGCAGAGCTGTAAATGCCAAACTGTCCCAGCAATCTTACCTGTAGGAAGAGCCTGGAAGAGGTGTGTGTTAGGCTAATTGCTTTCAGCATCATAAGTGAAGCAGGAAGAGATGGCAACAAGTCTTTGGCTGCACAAGGAGCAAAGTTGAAAGGTTTTTTTTATGTGCTTCCAAAATCATTAATAGAACATAGATCTCTCCTAAATGGAGAGGGACTTCTCCAGAGAAGAACTGGTGTTGAACCATTTTCTACTTGAATTGTCACTTGAGATTCTGGTAGGTGCCCTAGACAATGTACTTGGGAGAGACAACTTTCTTAGAAACATGGCACCAGTGGCAACCTTTCCTGATGCATTGCAGGTGAAAATAGTGAATATTGTTTTGGTAAGTTGTTCTGTTTATTTCCAGCCTCTACTTATATGAGGGCCCCTGTCTTGGTGCTGACAGCAATTTTCTTTAGAAAGCACCAGCCTGGTTCATGGACATGACTGCAAAAAAATGTTAAGACATGTAATCAGATACAGGAAGACTACAAGGCAGTGATGTTTTATGTCATCCTGAAATGGATTGAGGATGCTACTAGTGCTTGTCGTGTATACCAAAAGTTCAGACCAAATCAAGGAATAGTGCCTATGAAGAAATTGGCAGACACTTTTTTCCTACTTGGAGAACGCTGTGTACTTGTTAGAGACTATTAGAAACTATTAGAGACTATTACACTCCTTTCCGTCTGACGATCTTACTAAACAAAATATTATGAGTGACTGATCAGATGCCAGAGTTTAGTGGGCATGAGTTCAAGGACCTTGTGGTGGAATGCACTTTTAGCTGCGCAGTTGCCATCCCCTGTAAGCCCTGGTCCCACTGAATAGAGGAATGCTGTAATATAGAGCTGTTAAATCTGCAAAAGGGTGCTGATGAGGCATGAGTCATTAAAACAAATGTTCATGCCAGCAAATACAATTTTGAGAACATTTGTGATAACCAAATACAAAGGGACATGAATGCTGTACAAGCAAACAAGCCGGAGATGGTGGCGAGGAAGGACAGACACTAGAATGCCAATTACTGGTCCGGTCAATGTCATCATTCATTTTGTTACGCACTTTCTTTTGTTCCTCCTACTCACACATCACCTTTATGCTGCTACAGGGAGAACTTGAGCTTTCTATGCTATTGAAATATCTCAGCTAAGGTGTTCTGGAATTCCAGGACTATATTTGAGCATATCCCTCCTCACATTTGTGTTTGTGGCCCAATCTCTGCAAGCAAAAAGAGATCTAAGAGGTACAAACGTTCATCTGTTGACACAAAAAAATTGCCCATGTAGCTTATTTGTTTGCTCACAACTTGGCAACAACAAACACAGTTTGTGTAGAAATAAATCCCAGAGCACAGGAAATTATCTGGAGATTACATTTCTCTGCAGGATTATTTGCTTTTGCAACATTTTTGCAGCGCTTTGATAAAAGCAGTAAGTAGATCACATTTGGTAATTTTATTTTCCATCCTTATTTCATCCCAAAACTATTCGTGGCTGCCTCTCACTGTAAAAAATAAGAATGAAAGTCTCACTTCACATACAATCTTTGGGCTTAGAACTCCTTGTTGAGGCAAAGGTAACTGATTTCCATTGAGGCATTGTTTTACAGTAGTTAAGATTGTCATTTACATACATTTCCTGGGCTTACATAAAACATTATGTATTAAAGTTTCTAAATATTATTATCTACGTAATTCTTTTGAGTATATTCTTTTGCGACAGAAAAGTGTTAGTTTCACTTGCTACCGTCTTCTCTATGGCCCTTGTTTCTTTTCCTTCTGTTCCCAACTTTTTGCCACTTTTTTGATGGTATAGGTAGTAAATGGAAAAATTGCGTCTGTGTCCTGCAGGCCAAAAGTCTATTTAAAACATATGAAAAAGTTTGAGTTTTGCTGATTTTCTTTTTTTTCTGCTGGATAGGATGTGAGATCAAACCTATAAGCATAATACACTGGTTCAGCACTGTTTTGTTGGCTGGTGTTCTTACTGAAATAAAACTAAGAGGGAGTAGAAAGCAGCTTTAATAATAAGGTTGAGGTTTGAGGGGAAAAAAATCTGATGGTCTCATTTTAAATGCTTGGATCACAACTTTTAGTGTTGGAAATCATGTTTAGTTGTCCATTAAAATATATCTTACTAATTGTATGAGTATTAAAAAAAAGTCTGCTCCTTTCTAACAGAAAAACTGAAGATAAACAGCCTTCTCTGAGTACATTTTTTTTAATCCTTCTTTATTATTGAATCACAAATTCTTGTTTTGTTAAGTTTAACATCTTTCTTAGAAGGACAGAAACCGTATGTCCTACCCTTACTGTTCCGTTTCCTCTGCTGTTGTATATATGCTCTTTATATCCTCTGGCTTTTTTAAATTAAAATAGAAAATTTTGATCATATACACTGTTACATCAATTATCCCTCTGCAAATGAGCTTTTCATTACCTCTTTTGCTGGCCAGTCTGCCCCTTTGTGTGACCTCTTGGTTTTTTGGTCTCATTATACTCTTTGAACAGTTTCTTCATATCTGCTGTCTCAGTAATATGAGGATTGAACACTTCCTATTTATCAACATTTTCTAATAACCTCCTTTTTTATGCTACATCTTGTAGGTATTCTGCTGGATACCTTTCAAAAGATGCCAGGGTCCCCACATCTGCTAGTAACCTTGGGAAAGATGGTGGTTAAGCTGTAGCAGGGATAAACAATATATTTGTCTTTTTCTTCTTTTAGGTTGTAGATGCGTAAAGAATATTCTTAATACGTAAAACTAAGCCAAATTCTCCTGGCTTCAGGTTTTGTAATAAATTGACATTAGCTTTTTTAACAGTTGCTGGAACACAAGTCAATTTTGTATGCATGTAGGTAAGTTGGTATTTTTGAAGATGTGCAGAATTAAATGTTTCTTTGTTACCCAGGCTTGGCTAAGGCATACCTGTGTTTGCAGATGCAGATTCCACAATCTTGCAGTGATGTGTGTTTACTATGTTTTTAAGTCTCTCTCACCACTATGTACAAATGAATCAAGTGCTTTCAATAGGGATGTCTAACTAACTGTGTGAGAAAGAAGGGGTCCCTTTTTCTTGGAAACAGAGAAGCTTTCACATACCAATATATTTTGCTCTGGATGTACCAAACTGGTGTGAGAGGAGGTAGTGTTGGACATTGGTAGCTCCAGTTAAGTAAAGTGGTGGAGAGCCAACCTACACCTACCTATGCTGGTCTAGTCCTCTCTGGAATGTGGCAACTTCATCACTGAGCTGTTTGGATTTGAATATGAACATGAGTAAGTATGTCTTATGCTCTAGCAAGCAACCTGTAAGTTGTGATTATTCGTATTTTCACCTTTGCGAATATATCGTAGAATCATTAAGGTTGGAAAAGACCTCTAAGATCATCAAATCCAACCGTCAACCCAACACCACAATGCCCACTACACCATGTCCCTAAGCGCCACATCTACACATCTTCTAAATACTTCCAGGAGTGGTGACTCAACCACTTCCCTGGGCAGCCTGTTCCAATGCTTGATAATTATATGTTCTACACTACCCTGCCGAACTGAGATTTAGACAGGTAGAAAAGTTTGCTTCTTGCGAACATTATAGCTTGAATGCTGTAGCACAAGGTTTATCCCACCGAATATATCTTTTGATCTCTTCTAGGAAGTCCTAACAAATCCAAGTCGAATGGTAAGTCTGGCTATGCTAATCACGCACCACTTTTCAGTTGGAAGGTAGTTTTGCAAGGCATTAGAGGGAGAAAATATACAAATTAGGATAGCTTTTGACCTAGCAAGATCCCTACATGGACATAACGTCACATCTTACTTCTTGTATTAACTAACTGTAACTTTTAAATCTCCCTTTAATTAGTGATATCTTAGCCATACAAATACTCACTATTCCCCATAGCTAGTATTTGATTTTGAAACTAGAATGATGTTTATGATTAAGCACCAAATTTTGGCACTTACAAAGCCAGGACTATGTTGTTGGCTGAATTGCAGCTTTAAAATCCTGTATCTTATCCCTGAAGTGCTTGCAGTCTGCTGATTTCAGTTAGCTGTAATTCTGTACCTAAAACTGTGTAACAAGGAGAACTGGTACACTAGCAAACTCTGTCTTTGTTGTGATTTTTCTTTGGCTACCTAGGTGACTGCTACTGCCTTCAACCAACTACATACACACAAAACAATCCTATTTTTCCAAAAGAAAGGAGAAATAATAACTTGTCTTACAATTCTTTTTTTTACTCAGCATTAAAAAGTTGACTTCGTGTAGCAGAAAGTTGTCAGGTACTTGGTATAAAGTATTGGAGGTAAATCAACACACAATGCAAAGGTGTTAAGTTTATTAGAAGCAGCTGAATAATTACTTCTGTAACTTTAAATAAGTATTTCTTTACCTAATGGCAGACCAATGTGTTATTACTTATGTTAGGTTCTCCCATATAAAAAGAACATTTTATTTTCCCTTAATTTGAAAACATGTGTCTTTAGACTGTATTTATATCATTATTTACCTATATTTAATATTCATTTGTTGTATACTTATGTAAATAAAAGCTTCTACTCCGAAACCGTATGTTTGGTAGCAATGACTAACTGCATTGCAGCTTAACATAAACTGGCAGCTCTCTTTCAGAAAGCAGGTCAATAGAAATATTTTAAAAATGCATTTAAAGGAACCAAAACCTTTGTCCTAAAACCTGGTGTATTTTTACTGAAAAAAGTGTGTAATCTTCTTCTAGAGAATTCTTCAAAACTGGGTGTTTATTTTGCAATTTAAAATTTCCAGATTAATTTGTCCACAATGGTTGATTTTAATTTTTGTCTATTATGTCTAGTTATAGACTTTCTTTTTAAATGCATACTATGGATCTTATCTCAGATTTCCTGAAGCACAATACCTTGTAGTTATTATAAGTCACCGAAGTAAAACAGAGAATACCTCAGCCCAAGACAGGATGGAATAGGCAGATACTGAAAGCAGACCTAGGAGAGGTTCTATGTTTCCTCCATTTGGGAGACAGGAAAATTAAGTGCATTTTGGAATTAAAGTCTCTGTGCGAAACCGGGAAACATTCAAGACCTCTTCTGGCTATGTTATTTAAAAGAGAATGTTTTGGGGCAAGGCAGTATAGTGCATTTGTGTGGTCTTACCCTAACACCTTGATGACCTGATGCAATTGCAGTCTATTTGTACCCTCTGCCCCATTTATGAAACTAGTTCTATTTCTTTCTTTGATCACTGCAGGATTGTTGTTTCATTCACCTTTTTGGGCATCCATTTGCCTTTAGTTTTCTTAATCCTAGTCTCTTTCTGTATCATAAGGAAGCATTTAGCTTCTGTGCCCTGGCTTTTTGCAATAGGTTAACTTACCTTCATCTCTCTAAATTTCTGTCAATGGTGACTTGGTGGAAAGTGTACTTCCTGAGGAGCATTCTCATTCTTTTAAGGAAAATGTATTGAAGGCAGCTTATTTTAGGAGAAAAAAACTTTACATTTTCTGATTCTGATCCTCTTGAAAGTGTCATATTCATCTTTTCTAAACACATTCTGGGAAAATTAATTAGGTAGCCCTTACCAGAACAAATTGTGGTGTTACTGTAGATTTTGCGTCATTCTTTGCAAACACGGTTATTCTTGTGCAAATGGTCCTACTTGTTTCTGGAAGTGAAGGACTGTGAAACATGCAGACACAGAAGTAGAAAAGCAGAGGAGCGCTCACTGCACATCGTGTTGCTGTAAACTCTGCTCTGCCTACTACAGAATGGGATGTGCCATTGGGCAGAGCTAGTCTGAAGGATGTCTGATGCTCCCTCCACCTTTTTTGGTCCAGTGATCTTCATGATGCCAACTTAATGTTCATGACAGTCTGAATTAATGACAGTCTGAATTTATCATATTGCTGTTTCCCTGAAGATTTAGTTAATTCTGTGATGAATACCTCTGGATCATTTTTAATGTTATGTATTCTTGCTGTTGAGGAATGAAGTTTCATATGTGTACAGTGAAAGGTGCAAGTCCTCAAGGAGCTCTGCCATTGCTTTCTTGGGACAAACATGTATATATATATTTATTTATTTAATCAGCTACGCAAGGGCTTGAGGATCCTTTGTTAAGAATAACAGATTGGATGGTTGCAGCTACTCTGTTATATTCCTTGATGTCTCATAAACACAGTACGTAGTTTTTTTCTCTGTGTCATTTCTTCTCAATGATCTGATTATAAATCTACAGCATTTTTTAAAGAAAAAAACCCAAATATTTGATACTAGAATAGAATGTGTAATTACCATATTAATAGGATACGAGTGGATGAAAAGTGTGAAAGTTGCTCTGAGATGCAAGCAGTATTCCTCAAGTAAATATCAAAAAAATGACACTATCACAAAAGAGGCATAGGTGAGGAACTTGCAAAACAAAGTAGTGTGCTATATATGGAAACCTAACAGATTCAGTGTATATTTTAAGACTTCTTTCCAGCTTGATAATCTATATTTTGAACACAAGGATAGATTCTTCTGTGTAGATACAGCAGTAGTAAATGTGAGAATGGAAATGGACCAGAAAAAGTAGTAGCTTTGTGTTGTCTCATGTTCTCATGGTAAACCAAACTAAGATTATTCTGTGGAAACAAGAAAGGCTCAAGCCATCTTCTGTGGTTTGACCTGGAAGATTATTTTGCAATTTCCATTCCTAACAATTAGTCGATCAGTTGTCTGCTGGAATTGACAACATAGATTTTAAACCAGCTTCAGATGATCCTTGGCTGGGAAATTGGTCCCACTGAGCTTTCTTAGGATTATGGGCTAAATTGGCCCAGCTAAACTTAAAGAATTTAGGTAAGGAATTTACAGGTTCCAGCTTAATCTTCTCAACCCATTTGCTCCTGAGGCTGCCCTACCCACCTTGTCCCACAATTAACACATCTTGCCTTCTTCCCCCAAAACACTGTGTCACAACATCTGGAAACGGTGGCTCCCAGGTACATGATACAACGGGGCAGTGTTTCAGTGGAGCGAAGGCCAACTCTCACAATGCAGAACATGTCTCATAAGATAGTCTTTGTCCATTTGTAGAACATAATTGGTGCATGAAGGAAGTAAGTCAGCAGAAGTCTACCTCTAGGGTAATTTCCAGCTGCCTTCTGTAAATGGCAATGCTTTTCTTTTCTGCTTGCCAAATTCATGTGTCTCAACCATTTTTTTCCAAACATTGTCTTTGATAATAGTACAAAGTCTTCAAGTTCACTTGTTAATAGGAACTTCAAAAACTTTTCTCATTTTTATGCATGACCTGGGAGCTAAATTCTGTTTGAGCACTTTGTATATATCAGCTTAACCTCACAGTGCTCAGCGAAGCTGCATGAGATTTATGGCATCATTACTGAAAGATAATTTGGTCTCTGGCCGCCAAGAATGCAGTGTATCATGAAACAAAGCCAGTAGGGAGATTGTCTAGAATCCATCTCTGGCTGAAGCAGAAATTCACGTAGAAGGAGGCAAATACCAAGTGAAGTTTAGGGTCTTTCTAAAATATTTTGGCTTTGGGTCATATTTATATTCTTAAATTCCAAGTAATACATTTATTGAGAAAATAATATGCACAGATATTCACAAATAAGTTATTCTGTCCTTTGTATGTGCTTAATACTTTAAAGGCAACTGCTATATAGTATATAGCAATTGGCTTTCTAGTGATGTTAACCACAAGAACAAGGCAACACTTTTCTCTGTTCCCAGGTGGATCCTGTTCTACCAATATGGAAATACTTGTTGTACTGAAGTAGATGTACTAGTGCACAGAATAATTGGTAACAACACCCTCTATTTCAGTATAATTATGCCATATTTAGGACTTCTGCTTATTGGTAGAAAAGCACAATTAGAGCCCTAAATTAAATAATTACTTGCATCCTGGTATAACTCCCAAATATAGATGAAGCCTTGAAAGTTTAGGAGGCTTGTTCACTGTAATTTCCATGTCATTGTAAACAAACATGTAAGGCAAAGTCAACTATTTGCCTTTTCATGCTTTATTGCACCAGCTAAATGAAGGAACATAGAAGTTTTTTGAGTGAACCTTTCTCATTTGTAGAACTTTGCATACCATACTCTGGTTACTAGTTAATGAAGGAAAAATAGTAAATAAGCAGATTTTTCCTTATTCAGTATCTTTGAAGTACATGAATAGTCATTAGGTTTCTGAAACAAAATTTTCCAGTAGATTCCGTTTCAAAACTGCACATTGTCATCTTTTAGTCAATACCCCAAATTTTCCCTGTCTCTTTTTTTGTTAAATATTCTGAACCAACAAACTAGATGACATTCTGGCTTAATAGTCTCGAGGTCCGGTTTTATTTTTCCTGCAAATTTGAAAAAAAAATCTTATAAAATCGTGAACTTGCACAATGTAATATTGCACTTTAGTCTATTGAAGTTTCAGTGCTCTGTGCCAAAGCTCCGCTGTCTGTAAGACTGCACACAGAACCTGAGCTATCGCACCATATGGAATTGCAATTCTGTTCTTAAGAAAAGGGGTTGCATGTTAAGTGGGTGGGAAGTTCTATCCATTTTCTGGAGAGTGGATACCCATTTTAGGAGAGAGCTGGATGACATCTTCAAGCAGGTTGCTGAACTGGAAAAAGATAGGCAAGGTGTCAGCTGAGGATAATGGTATCTTCTTTTGTCAAGTTTATAATGACAACGCTGAAAGCCATTTAGGACATCTCCTACTTTGCTTTTTGTAATAGAAATAAAAAGTTATAGGGTGGATCTGTGGCTGATTTTCCTGTAATCTAGCCTGGATAGTAAGATTTCTCACTGAGTCTACAAACTGGTTCCCTTGTCTTTACGAATCTGGGCCTAGAAGAAAGTATGTCACTGCCTTGTGTCCTGTCAAATGTTTATGCAATGCCTGTGTAAACTTCCTCCTTGAAGCATACATTCACAAAAACAAAAAGGCATACATGCAATCTCTACGTCTCTCTGGGTCATGTTTCTTTTTTAACATTTTTCTTCAGTGACCTTCTGCTGCCACCTGCCTCTGAAGGATTTCATAAAATCTGCAACTGAAGAATGACACTCAGAAGAATACCCTTCAGTGTGCGCAGAGACGGCACTGGATATTTGCTGGTCAATCTTTCAAGCTTTGTGCAACAGAAAAATAAATGTTGTACCTGTAGAGTACAGAACTTCTACCTATATTGGAGATGAAATGCTAATTATGATGTGATGGAATGACTACACAACATGGGTTTGAGTTTTGCATGGCCATTTTTCTGTGCATTTGTGTAAGCTGTGAACATGCAGCTGTGGAAGCAGATAACCCGACAGATGTTAGTGTTTAAAAGCTGAAGTTAACATTTCTGTTATAATGAATGCTGCATTATATATGGAAAGCTGATCGATCAAGACTTTCATGTGTAAAAGGGGTGAAGTACTTCTAGTCTAATCTTGCATTTCATACAGACAGAAACAATTGTGCAGAAGTGGTGAAGGAGCAAAGCAGTGGTGAATTAGCACAGGACAGTGTGCCATCTGTCTACCTCAGGTATTTAAGTCCCTGCACTGCGGTAGCCAATGTTTTCTTTGTCACTTACTAATCTGCCCTTGCAACACTTAGCCTGGGCTTGACTATGCGAAGAAATGATGCATGTAAGATTCATTATGGGCATAATTGCAGTTACAGGCACATTAGTTCAGCAATAAGACTGTTCCTACAAAGAGATAGTGCATTTGAATTCCTCTGTGATAGGCAGATGTGTAGAGACAACAGAGATGGTACAGAGGTTTTTGTAGTTATGTCAAAAAATGCGCCAGTACAGGAACACTGAAAGTCAGCGCTTCTCAAGTGATGAGATGATAAGAATGAGTAATGTGGTATAAAATAAATGTGCACACGCACAGACACTCATGCAGCTCTCAAGGATGGTTTGTTAACCTATCAATGGGTTAACATGTCTGAGAGGTGCTGCCACAACTTCTTCAAGGTCAAGTGGCTGCACTGGATAGAAATGCGAGATATAGACAGAAAACTCAGCTCTTGCAATCTTGGTTTAATGGCAGAATCACTAGATTTCACAAAACATTGGAGCGCATTTTGCCTGCAGGCATCCTAAATAACATACCTAGGAGTTTTCTGGAAGCAATCTGGTGATTAATTCTTTTCCTTCTGCTCTGTACAGCATCTGGATGAACTTGTCTACATTCTCTTTTTTTTTTTTTTTTTTTTTTTGTTGCCATGCACACTATTTAGCAGCAAGTAATAAGGTTTTGTAGTTTGATATTTTGAATGACTTTATAACTACAACCTGAACAATTAATGCCTGTCTGTAACCTGGGGTAGATGAATGTAAGTTTGCATAACTATGATATTTTAATATGTGTGAGGCATATATGGATGCCCCTGGAAAAGTGCCTGTAAAATTTGTTTGTATGAGGTTTGTCATAACAAGACCTGTACCCTTCAGATGATACCATAGCATAGCCTATTGCTGCAAGATCTGCTGCTGCATAGCCAAATGCACCTTTCATATAGTTCACATTTTGCTCTTTCTATGACTCTGATGAAGGCGCATCGTTGGTGAGCCTATGCACTGAATTTTTGTCTCCCCACAGTTACTTTAAGGAGGTTTGCCTTCCATTTTCTGATCACTGTGTAAAAATTTTCATTCCATGCCTTTCTCATCTCAGTTACTGAAACAGCTTCCTGTCCTACCTCCTCCACTCCCACCACCTCTGATACTCCTTTAGACTGAAGTGTCTGCAGTCATCTTTACCCATTGCCCTACTTGTTTTGACTCCTCCTGTATGAGGTTCATTATTTCTCGTTTTCTCTCAATGCGTCATGTTCAGGTGGTTGCTCCCAGCTCTTGCTCTTTTCACACCTTTGCCTCCTCTTTCTTTGTCTTACTATGTTTCTCCCCATCTGACAAATCTGCTGCTGCAGTATGACCCCTACATTATGGGCCTGCAAATCAGTTTCTTGCTCAGACATTTCTGTCCTGCATCTTATAATGACTTCTTCAATGACTAAAAAGTCCTCTTCTGCAGAATGACCAGTCATTCCAGGTATTTTGGGGTGAGGGAAAATCACACAGTCATATGTGCTGCAAGAGCAACTGGCCTGACCATGGCTGCAGTATGGTGATTTTGGAGGCCTCTGTCATAGACGGGCCATTTATTGCTGGGTGCAGGTCTTGTCACAAACGCGGCAACTGGAGAAAATTAAAGGAAATAGTGGCTGTACATGGTTCACTTTTTAGCAGCTGCTGCTTCAGATAGAACAGGTAGGTCCTGAAATGTTTTCATATGAGGATGACAGAGGATTGACTAAGTCTAGCCTTTGCCCAGCCCAGGCCATCAAGTTCATATATTTGCCAGCACTTGGTCTGTTAGCAATTTCTTCTGGATTTGAAGAAACCCATGCAATGATCTTTGCACATCAATGAGTAACTACTTTTTTCCCCTTTGGAAAAAGGTAAATCCCTTCAGTGTGCTGTTCTTCTAGTGATGCCTAGAAAGAGATCCATTTGGCAGTTGGTCTAGAGAATGCTGATTCTTTATTGAAAATGGGGAAGATCAGAACTTATTTCCTTTTCTTCCCCTCCCTGTCCATGTGTTGCTTTGCTTTTTGAGCTTTATGTTATTGGGGAGGCAGGGAGAAAGGAAGAATGTGAATTCTAGCTTTTTTGGTTATCTATTGATCAAGATGCACCTAGACTCTCAGTTCCATGGCCTTTGACTCTGTCAGCTTTGACTTTCTCAGCTTCTCTTGTTTTCTTCTATGACTAAACCACTGTACAAGTGTCAGTACGTCCTCCTGTTTTTGCTCAAGAAAGTTCTACAAACTATTTTGTTACAATTTAGGTTGAGATGTTTTCCCTGGAGATGTTATTTATGTTTTATTACTGGGGTTTCAACTCATTCTGTTTAGTGGCTTAGGGATTTTTTTTGGTGTGTTTTCTTGCATCTGAAGAAAAAACCCACATATTTAAGTCTTGTGCAGAAAAGTAAGCTTTTGTCACTTTTATGCCCAAGAAAATAATAACTCTTCAGAACAGTTGAGAATAGAATGAAAATGATGTCTTTCTACCTTTGCAGAAAATCCCTGTAAATATAAATACAAAATGGTAGTTTCAGTATTATATACAAGCTTTGGTAGCATAATAAAAAGAAAAAATCTCTTTCCCACTTAAAAGCTGTGGAGGAAAGAGGCTTAAAAATACAAAGAAGTGGGTTGTTCTCCATTTAAACTCTGTTCTGCCCAAAAGGTAATTTCCAGACACCCTTTTTAGTTTTGTTCACGTTGGAATTCTACAGGGTTTTTTTGTCATCTCTGCCAATAAAAGTCCGACTGCCTGTCCAGACCATGAAATAGTGAGGAAAGGAAGGGATTTCCTGTAAAACCAGCATGGAAGGGCTCTTTGTCTCCCATGGGCATCCATTTGTATCAGTCATGCTGAGTGCTATTGAAATTGGTGGGATGAAAGCAAAGGTCCTGGCAAGGGAATATCTGAAGCATTTCTTTTCATGGATGGCCTATTCCCACCAGACACTTTCCATTTAGCTGTAATGATATGAACATTGATAGCTCTTTGCCCACAAACCTCTGTCATTTGACCTTCATTAACAGCATTAAATGTTTGCAAGACTGATACAGCCCCTTCTGGGCTATGTCACTGATTTTCTACATAGATAGCAGTCTGAACCAGTAGCGGCTGCATACAGATAGTTAGAAGTCTGATTCTTTCTATCCCATTTTCTCCTCTTCCATCTGAGAAGTGGATTGCCTAGAACTTCTTAAAACCACAGGAGCATCTTTCCTTAGTTCTCTGAACTGTGCTCCAGGTTTGACATTGGGCTGATATTTTGCTACCCCTAGATAAAAAAAATTGATATGGGGAGGATGGTTCCCTGTACTGCTCCTAGACCTTGCTGTTAGTGGGATGAATGTAAACTTTACACCTTCAGCCATATTTTATCTTTGCGAAACAATATGACCTAGATAACAGCAATGTTAAAGCAAATTAATTCCCCAGATATTTTCTAATTCTGAACTTGCACAAAGTGCAATTGGTGAGAGAACATAAGTAGGGAGTGTATCAAGGACTAATACTTATGTCTGTACAGCAGGATGTGTGGTTGCCATAGCAGCAATCAATCCGCTAAATAGGGAGTAACATAAACTGATTCAAAGGCAAAGACTGATTTAGGTCAGGGAATAGCACTTAATAAAAAGAGAGACTT
Organism: Calonectris borealis; assembly: GCF_964195595.1. Classification (NCBI taxonomy): domain Eukaryota; kingdom Metazoa; phylum Chordata; class Aves; order Procellariiformes; family Procellariidae; genus Calonectris; species Calonectris borealis. The sequence continues at coordinate 12,100,993 of NC_134352.1, read as the reverse complement.
CTCTGTGACTTTTGATGGTTGTTTTGCTTTTGTGAATGCACTTGCAATGCATATTGAGAAAAAGCCTGACTGCCACAAGTGTGTTAGGACTCAAGTGCCCTTGAATACAGTGAAGAACCAACCCACTTATAGCACTCCTGTCAGCTCCAGTGTCAGCTGTAGAAAAGTGTAGATAAGGTGATGAGGTCTTGCTTGTTTTAGGTTATTTATGGGTTCCTTCCTTTCTAACTGATGAAAAAAACTCTCCAAGATGTTACGTGAGTGCTGCCCTCTGCTTGAAGTTGGATGAGCTCACACTGACATGTTTGCCTGCCCTGAATTGTGGGAGTGCCTGCTTGCCTTTCAGAAATGTCAGTGGTATTTTGGGGAGGTATGCACATACTTGTGTGTGTGTATGTGTGTGTGTGTGTGTGTGTGAGTACACATATTTTTAAGGACATAATTTCCTTCTGAAGAAATTAAATTGAGTCACAGGGAAGTCAAAATGGCACTGATTAAATAAAAAAACCCCACCTGTTTATACAAGTCTAGGGATGCGAGTACTGAGGAGTTGTTGGTTGTCTTCAATTCCAGTGTGGTTTGGAGTGCGGGGGTGAGTTCTGGCTTCATGCTACTAAGCACTTGTGAATGAGCAGGAGGATGTTCAGTAGAAAAGACTGCAGTTCCTGAGGTTTGGCTGTGATGTGACAGCCACCTCATCATTACGTGATGTTCTGGGGCCCACCCACCGTTCAAGGCAGAGGTCAATAAATGGGACTGCTGAAGCCTCAGTGACTTGTGACTGGTTAAAGAATTAGGTAACCTCCTTTATAGGGAAACAGTAAAGTTAATCCATTTAGATTATGAAAGGGAAGATTAATGAGTGTCTTGGTCAGTCTTTTAATTTAGTATTTACATGGGGAACAGAAACTTAATAAGAAGCACTCCTCACTATAGTAACCAAAACTATAGCAGTAATTGATGGAAGTTGAAGCTAGCCAAATTCTGATTAAAACAGGACACACAGTCATTGGGCAATGACGATAATTAGTCACAGGAATATTTTATAAATTCTTCCATGAAATGCTGCATCATGGGAAAGTTTTACACAGAGACTGTAGACTCCTCTAGAACACATACTTCAGATTAAGTTCTTGCTGCAGAAATCAAGGTGGTAGGACTCAAAACCATGGCATGCTGTGTACAGAGGTAGGGTTAGACTCTTCTCAGCCCATAACCCCAGCATCTGCCTGTTCAAACTGCTCTACAAAACCAAAGGCAGCCAGCACTGCAAACATGGCCACACCCCGCAGCTTGCCTGGAAACTCCTACTGTGGATGTTTCTAGGATCTAGTTCAGCTTCCTTGCCAACTTAACCTCTGCTCAAGGCAAAGGAAGGACACCCATTATGATGACGTTTTTCTTTTTTATTTAAACTAAGAATATTTACCCGTTAGCATTGAGGCTGCAGCTACTGACTTGGGTCACAATGACTCAAGACCAGCTGACAAACATCAGTGACTTTAGGCCTGGTTGACCTGGCCTGGTATGAAACCACTGACCTAGTGTGCAAGCTTGCTGTCTATATCTTATTAAGTGCCCCCACAACCATCAGTGCCACATGTTGTTCTCTTCAGGAATTATCCCTCATTTCATTTTTGTATCATGACATGACTGTGAAGCACCTTTCCATGTACACACATAACAGCAATACAGTAAAATGAAGATTTATCTCCTAGGTAATACATTTTCATAAAAGCAGCACTATTTAGTACTATTCTTTTTGGTAGCCTGATCACAGGTTTGACCCAGAGAGTCAACTGAGAGCAGAGCATGCTATTTGAGAGCACCTCCAATTTAGTTACTCACCTGTTCCTGTAAATGGCTCTCCACAAAATTTATCTCTGAGTCCTCTGGTAATGTGATGAATTTTGTGGGATACTAAAATTACCTGGGCTCCAAAGTTATTGACAGCAGTCTTCCTGGACACGGGCTGATTTCTCCCACAGTGCAAGGAACGTGAAAGAACAGTGCCTTCTTCCATCATCTGTGGTGGTAGCTGAAATTTGAGATTACTATATGAAATTTCAACCTGTACTTTTCACCCAGTGATCAGTTCCGGTGCTAAAGTTATTTTTTTTACTCCTTCATTTATGTGTACTAGTTCCTGGTTATGTTTATAAGAAGAAACTAAAATGAAAGGCAGGGTGGGGGTAAATGAAGTGGCAGGAAAACTAGAGCTGGGAGATTATATTGCTCTTCACTGCTGTTTCCACCTCCTTTTTCCCAGATTTAAGCATTAGTACAGGAAGAAGGCATGTTTTATGCTAAGGCACTTTCCTAAATTTAAATCATACTGAGAAGTCAAATATTCTTCCATATTTGCTGATCTCAGAGCTAAGACACCACTAGACTGCCCTCCCGTCCCCCCCTCCCCCCCGTTGACCAATGTCATGCCAATTCCTTTAGAAAGTACATGTTGCCTATTTAAAAAATTTCTGACACACATGCTCTTGACAGGTGAGGGAAATGGCTATGGAGAAATCTCTTTTTTGGTCTGCTCAGCATTCCTTCTCTATCCCCCTTTAAAAAAGTATTATTTTGCAACAACTTGGGGTAGAAAGTTCTGGGATTAGCATCCTCTGCCTGTGGTGGGGAGATGGTTTGGTGAGAATTCTCACTGCTCTCATAGCTGTGTCCCGTATCCTCTGCTTCAAACGTTTTTCTTGCCCTTGCCACCTCAAGTCACTCTCTCAAAACTGTTTATTATAGCTATTAATGAAAGAGGTGACACTGAGTTCAGTGAACAATAGAGATATCCTTTTGGGGGATGATTTTACTCACATTACATAGCCTACAGAGATCAAATATTGGTTGCTCTTGAGATTCACAAGCCATCTCCCTGTCATTGTGGTGTCTACGGCATATGAACAATAATTTTTCTCTTCACCTGGACCTGCTCAGTCCTTGTCTCCTTACCTTGCCGTTTTGCTGATTACCCTTTCATTTGTTATGATAGGTGACAGAAACAACATCGCAAAAAATTTGTTTCAGCTCTGTGATCAGAGTTCCCGGAAGGCATCAGGTGTTTATCAGTTGATTACAGTCATCGTTCTGGTAATTGAACAGCCATCCTTAATTCTGACAGTGAATAATCCTGGCCTTCTTTTTTAACATGCTATTTGCTTACCGCTGTCTCTCCCCCATCTCTTGGAAAAAAAAATGTTTGACTGGCTGCCTATAGAAGAGGAAGAATCAACAGCAGTTTCCCAAAACTCCTGGAGAGCTTGTAAGCAAACCCCCTCTTAACAGCAAGTTTTCAGCCATGACCCTGGGTGAGGGTGAGGGGATGGGTTGGAAAGCTTCCAGGAAGCTCTTGCAAACTGAAGGAAAAAAAAAATCGTTCCTTCTAATATATAGGTAGGTCATCCAAGCATGAGATTTTCTCACTGTGGAGAAAATTACCTGTCCACAAAAGCAGTATTCTGATATTTGAAATTGAAGAACAGTCAGGAATTTAAACCTTTATCACTGGATCATTTGCTCTGTGCTGTTAAGCCTAAAAAACTCTTAAGATAACTCGAGTTTATATAGTACTCTTGAGCTAGTGATGTTTTAGGCAATCCCATGATTTGAATTCAGATGCAGATTGTACATTGTGCTATGCAAATTGCATGTGTGTTATGCTGAGTGTTGGCACTCCGTCCCATGTCCCATGTAGCTGCATCACTGATGTAAAACAACCACCGCCATCTGAGAAAGCCAAAACAAGCAGTTTACGCTCTTGTGGTAACAATCCATCCTGCAATATCAAGTCCTTTCTAAATTTGTGTAAAAATGATACAACGCCAAACCTATGATTGAATTTTTAACTTGCTTTCACGTTTTGATGATGTGTTTTCCGTATGATGATACCTGCAAAGTTAGGAAGACCCATTAGTTATATTTTCCCAATACACTAGATTCCTGCAAGTGGATGTGCAGTTGGGCATAGGCAAAATGTTCTACTAATATTAAGCAATATATCATTATACTTACCTGCAGCAGTTCTAGCCTTTATTAAAATTTCTTATTGCATAAATGAAACATAGTGGGTTCAGCGCTAACTGAACGGATTGAACGAATTGAAAATTGTTCCTGCCAATCTTTGAGCTTTGGAGAAGGCAGGGCTTGATGGTGCTGACTTTTCCCAGTCAGTAATGCTGCAAATTTAAGAGAAATAAAACTTCTAAATTTGCGGTTGTTGTTTTTGTTTCCTCTACTGCTAAGAAAAATTATTTTGGTCATAACTTGGTATAGTTTAGGATAAATGGAATTAAAAGCCATATCATGCTGGAAATTGTGGTTATCTTCTTTCCTATTAAGCAACACAGCCAACATTTCCAGTGTCATAGTTGTGAAGCTGTTTCATAGCTGGAAGTACGATTGGGTTTTCTGGGTGGTGTTTTGTGATGGCACGTTTTGGCATTTGGGCGATCCGAGTTTAATCACTGCATCTGACCTTGGACAAATCTGAACACATGATAAAGATCTATGATCCTTAATGATTTGAGCAATTTTTTTTAGTACAATCCAGGTCTTCAGTTTTGCATTTTGGATTTTTTGAAAACTTGTTTTTCCTTGTGATACCCAAGGAAAGTTACATCTTTCTGGATTTCTGTGCCTCCACCAGGAGAATAGGGAGAACTCTCTGTTTCGTAAAGACATCATAAGGCTTGGGACCACAGGATCTGAGGACAATTCAGGCCAATGGGGACTCAGGAGCTCTCCAGAGCAACCTCCTGTCCAGAGCAGGTTCAGCCATGGAGTCAGACCAGGTTGCTCAGGGATATGTCCTGTGAGGGCTGGAAACCCTCCAAGAAGGGAGATGGCACCACCTCCCTGGGCCTGGCCCCACTGGGGGAAAAAGGCTTTCCCTTAAATCCAGGACCTCTCTAGTTTCAGCTGATGTGGCTGCCTCTCACCCTCCTGTCAGGCACCTCTGTGATGTGCCTGTCCCCATCCCCTTGATCTCCTCCCTGGAGGTACTGGAATCTCTGTCACTGCAGCAAAGCCATAGTTTTGTGGCTGCATGTGGAGCTCCAGTCCCTTCTGGTTGTTTCCCACCTGTGTGTATTTATGTGCATACCCTGGGGTGGGAGCCTTCCACCTGCGATACCTTTCCTGAGGTCTCTCGCTCCTGCCGCCCTGCATCCTATGCTTTCCAAGCAAATTGCTCTGTGATTTTTCATGCGCTTCTCACGTGTCAGTCGCTTCTCTAACCCCAGAACAGTTTTGCAGGGAGGCTCAGTTTGGTTATCTGTATGTCAGCGTTGTAGTGCTGGCTTGAGTGCACTCAAGAAAATACTCCTGTCGCTTGACTGTTGGGCCTTTTGTTTTCTCTCAGTTGCTCGTCTCTCTAGAGCATTCTCTGCCCAGCCCTGGGGAGTTTCCTAATCTCAGTCGTGCAGCCTGGCCATTCACGTTCAATCCTATGATATGGCCAGCCATGACACAAGTCGTGTCAAGTTTTGCAACAATGCTCTCAGCAGACCAAGAAAAGGGATGAAGTTGATATGTCCATGTGTTACTTTAGAAGAGAGCTGTTTATCAGTGACACTGCGTCTTGAGGATAAATAAACAAGACTGAAGTGGAAGAGGTGAGTAACAGTTAAGTGACAGAATAAATCACAAACATGGCTCTCTGTGTAAATGCATCTCTTTTAAAGGAAAGAGATTGTGCCCTGGGGATTGCTTTGTGCCAGAGGAGCAGCTGATACCTGCTGGCTGTCAGACACTGCTGCAGCACCAGGCACACCCAGCCTCCAGCTCACACCTGATCCTGGGGCTGCATCCCTTGCACTTGGCAGTCCCATGCATCACACAGCTACGCTAAATTACTGTTCCTGTTCAGCAAAACCAGCTATGTCAATGACAGCTCCTTTCAGAACACAAGCTAAAAAAACCCCAAAACCCACCACCTGAAGGGACAATGTGCTTAGGGGGAAAGAGTATTTTCAGATTTCTAAAAGGATGACACAAACATTTGGAACTACAGAAATACACATAAAAATAAAACAGTATAGTGTTTTTTAGTGGGTTTAGTTTTTGTTGTTTGTTTGTTTGTTTAATAAAGCTACGAAAAAGTAGGGCTAACAAAGCTGATTTGCAATACTGATTTTTAACCTGAAATGTAATCTTCCCACTTCTGGTTTTGTGACTGTCACAAAGCAGAAAGAAACACTCTATTTGGTTGCTTTTCATCAGTATGACTAAGTAAAAAATCATAAGAGAAACTAGTAAGACGGTTTGCGTGGGTGTACACGTAACAGCAAACACTTTTTATCTAGAAGAGGGGCCATTTAGAAACAGGCTGTTGTGGTTTATGTTTTGGTATCAAAGTTATTTCTCTATTTCAGGTAGAAAGAAAAATATCTGGTATTTTGATACCATTGTATCAAAATGGTATTGAGAATTGCTATTTCTGATCAATGTTCTCTTTTTTACCTTATCTTTTTTAGTATAGAAGTATGTAGTATGCAACTTTTAAAATTCATTCCCAACAGTGTAACCAAAATGAAAAAAACCTTTATTTTGCTGGTTCATAATTTCATTATTATTGCAATGGTGCATTTGTACATTCACATGATGGCAATCACACAGCCCCAGAACAGTTCGGAGTCAAAGGCTGAATGTTGTAAAATCAGGACAGAGAAAATTCATGTAGAGAAAATGGCCATTCTCACTGCTCTCATCCAGACGAACTAATGCAGTACAGTTAAGCAGAATGAAGTTGTTTCCCTAACATACAGAGCCTCTCCTTCCTCACCTGTCCCTTCTGAAGAGCTTATAGCCATCCATGGCAGCACTCCAGTCGTGAGAGTCATCCCACCATGTTTCTGTGATGGCAACTAAGTCATAGCTATCCTGCTGCACAATAGCTTCCAGCTCCTCCTGTTTGCCGCCCATGCTGCGTGCATTGGTGGAGATGCACTTGAGTTCGGCTGGGATAGAGTTATTTTTCTTCCTAGTAGCTGGTATAGTGCTGTGTTTTGGATTTAGTATCAGAAGAATGTTGGTAACACAGAGATGTTTTAGTTGTTGCTGAGTATTGTTTACATAGTCAAAGACTTTTCAGCTTCCCCTTCTCTGCCAGGTGCACAAGAGGCTGGGAGGGAGCACAGCCGGGACAGCTGACCCAACTGGCCAATGGGGTATTCCATACCTTATGACGTCATGCTCAGCATATAAATCTGGGGGAAGAAGAAGGAAGGGGGATGTTCAGAGTGGTGGCGTTTGTCTTCCCAAGTAACCATTACGTGTGATGGAGCCCTGCTTTCCTGGAGATGGCTGAACACCTGCCTGCCAATGGGAAGTAGGGAATAAATTCCTTGTTTTGCTTTGCTTGCCTGCACGGCTTTTGCTTTACCTATTAAACTGTCTTGATCTTGACCCACAAGCTTTCTCACTTTTACTTTTCCGATTCTCTCCCCCATCCCACCAGGGGGAAGTGAGTGAGCGGCTTTGTGGGGCTGAGTTGCCAGCTGGGGTTAAACCACAACAGGTACGGAGGGAGCTGGCGGAGGAGCTTGCCAAGCCACTTTCCATCATTTACCAGCAGTCCTGGTTAACCAGGGAGGTCCCGCACGACTGGAGGCTTGCCAATGTGACGCCCATCTACAAGAAGGGCCGGAAGGAGGATCTGGGGAACTACAGGCCAGTCAACCTGACCTCGGTGCCAGGGAAGATTATGGAGTGGTTTGTCTTGAGGGCGCTCACAAGCCATGTGTGGGACAACCAGGGGATCAGGCCCAGCCAGCATGGTTTCATGGAAGGCAGATCCTGCTTGACCAACCTGATCTCCTTCTATGAGCAGGTGACCCGCTTAGTGGATGAGGGAAAGGCTGTGGATGTGGTCTACCTGAACTTCAGTAAAGCCCTTGACACTGTCTCCCACAGCATTCTCCTAGAGAAGCTGGCGCTCACGGCCTAGACAGGTACACTCTTCGCTGGGTAAAAAACTGGCTGCACTGCTGAGCCCAGAGAGTTGTGGTCAACGGAGTTAAATCCAGTTGGTGGCCGGTCACGAGCGGTGTTCCCCAGGGCTCAGTTTTGGGGCTGGTTTTGTTCAGTATCTTTATCAACCATCTGGATGAGGGGATCGAGTGCTCCCTCAGTAAGTTTGCAGATGACACCAAGCTGGGCAGGAGTGTTGATCTGCTCAAGGGTAGGAAGGCTCTGCAGAGGGACCTGGACAGGCTGGATTGATGGGCTGAGGCCAACTGTATGAGGTTCAACAAGGCCAAGTGCCGGGTCCTGCACTTGGGTCAAAACACCCCCAGGCAACGCTACAGGCTTGGGGAAGAGTGGCTGGAAAGCTGCCCAGAGGAAAAGGACCTGGGGATGCTGGTTGACAGCCGGCTGAACATGAGCCGGCAGTGTGCCCAGGTGGCCAAGAAGGCCAACGACATCCTGGCCTGTATCAGAAATAGTGTGGCCAGCAGGAGTAAGGAGGTGATCGTGCCCCTGTACTTGGCACTGGTGAGGACACATCTCGAATACTGTGTTCAGTTTTGGGCCCCTCACTACAAGAAGGGCATGGAGGTGCTGGAGCGTGTCCAGAGAAGGGCAACGAAGCTGGGGAAGGGTCTGGAGAACAAGTCTTATGAGGAGCGGCTGAGGGAACTGGGGCTGTTTAGTCTGGAGAAGAGGAGGTTGAGGGGAGACCTTATTGCTCTCTACAACTACCTGAAAGGAGGTTGTAGCGAGGTGGGTGTTGGTCTCTTCTCCCAAGTAACTAGCGATAGGATGAGAGGAAATGGCCTCAAGTTGCACCAAGGGAGGTTTAGCCTGGATATTAGGAAAAATTTCTTTACTGAAAGAGTGGTCAGGCCTTGGAACAGGCTGCCCAGGGAAGTGGTTGAGTCACCATCCCTGAAAGTATTTAAAAGATGTGCTTAGGGACATGGTTCAGTGGGCATGGTGGTGTTGGGCTGACGGTTGGATTCAATGATCTCAGAGGTCTTTTCCAACCTTAATGATTCTATGAGTCTATGATTCTATGATATTGAGGTGGGAATTTTATCTTTTAACAACATATTTTAGATTGTCAGGGAAGTGATTTTTTTCTTCTTCTTGGTTCCTGCTATCAGGTAATAAGATACCTGCTCTGCTTTTCACGCCTATTCAGTTATTTTGCATTTCAGCATATCTGTCAAATGGCTCTTCAAGCATCTTTTCTGTTCTTCCGAGAAACATAAATGTGACCTTCAGTTCTGTCAACAAATGAAAAGAATTGTCTGGATCTCTGTTGTACAGCTACTTCTGCTCTAGCCATGTATTTTCAATTTTCTCAGACATATATCAAACTTCCATACTTTGCAGCCTGTATATTTGAGGTCTGGGAAAAGCAGTTCTTCAGAATACATAATGAATGACAGAGTGACAACAAACCTTAGAAAGCTCCTACTTGTCCTTTCATTGTCTCATCTCTAATATGAGAAATTAGCAGTTTGATTCTTATGGATCAGAAAATATCACCAGGCAGAAAGAAAGATGTAGAAGATTGTGCAGTATTTCCAGTAAAACATATGAAGAACAATCTGCAGAGCTTAGTTTGGATCCCATAGAGCTGGGTCTAGTTTCCTCCTCCATGTGTACGAGTGCATTTGGTGTCAAAAGTGGAACCTATGTTTCACAGTAGATTCTGAATGATTATTAATTTGTAGAAAGGTGAAAGCTGGTGATTGCTAAATTACGTTAGCCAGAATAATCACATATAGGGGCAGAAAGGGAGGCGTCTGAAAATCATTGACATGTTTTGATGACTGATGTGCCATTTCTATTCTCATTTCAGACATTACTTTTTTCTTGTTTACAACTGATAGGACAATGTATCATTGCTGGAAAGCTAACCTTTCGCTTATCTGTGTTTTGACCCTAGAGAGTTTTTTTGTTGTTTAGCTTTCATGATTATTTTGTATCCCTCTCTAGGATATCCATTGTTTCCTATCTCTGTTCACAGTGTACTATGCCGTCTAATTAGCAAGCAATCATTAATTGTAATTCTTTGGTAATCTTACAATACATTAAGACCAATATTCTTTCTTATTGTCCAAGGTTTTCATCCACCAGCTGACCAGAATTTCTCTGGCCAGCAAGCTCTGCAATCATGTTCTTGGTCTTGCACTTAACACCATCTCCCTGTAAATGCTGTTTCTCCATTTGACTTTGTTCTCTTGATCATTTTTCTCCCTTGTATTTATATTTTCCAGAAATGCTTCTTTAAACTACACTCAAGTATTTGGTAAAACACAGAATTACTACCTCTACAGATACAACACGTTCTACATGTGTAAGGCAGGTAATAAGAGCTGAATCTGTAGCACAGGCTCCCAAGATATTGTGCTCATAAAGTTCATTGAAAATAAATTAGTGCTCTGCAGTGACATACACAACTGGTTGTTTTTTTCTGTATTAATTGTTCTCTTCTGTTTCTGCTCATGAGTCTGTTTTATTTGACATCAGATGGTGACGTTGCTCAGCAGGAATCCGTATAAGCAACTTAATGTTTCTGGAGAATTTAATGTAAAAATATTTTCATTTTAATATGTTTTGTTTTTCTGCCTTAAAAGTTTCCTCCATTGAATTTCACCTGAATTGTTCTTGACTGTCAAGTATGTAGTAAACTTGATAAGTTTTTCACTTTTTAGTGTATAGATTTACTTCTTTGCTTGGTTATCCTGTGCAGCTCTTGGTGATATTTTCAGAAGGAAATGTGGATGAAAAGAAATGGGAATGATTTTAAACTCACCCAAATATTCCTTGGCAATTATTTATTTGGCAAAGAAGAAGAAATATTCATTGTCTGTAAGCATTCTCTATCTGTGTCAGACAATCTGGTCAAACAATTTGAGCTGCGAAAAGTATTACAGGTCCGTTCACCACTTTTAACCAAGAGGTTCCTCTAGGATTTGGGAAAGCACTGACTTCAGCATTGAGCATCTGAGAGAGTCTGAGGTACAATCTTCTTCTTTTGTGAGGAGAATTTAAATCTGTGTTTCTCTATGAGACACTCTGTAAGAGACGTAGAGACATAGTTTCTTCCTGCCTCAGAACAATTTCCTATCTTCAGGCTGCAGGTGATTTTGATCTGGGGCTCCCAAAGTCCTTGCTATTGAAACCTCTCACACTTTAGGCATACTGGCATATAAATTGAAGCAGGGAAAGACCCTGGCATTAGGTACTGAGGTTATAATCTATGTTCCATTAGAGTTATGTACCTAAAAATAAATGCAACTGCTTTGATGAAGGACAATGAGAGGTTTCTCTTCTGCTATCTTCTAGCAGGGTGGTTGAGGCACAGCTCTGCAAGCTGAACAGCTCCATTATAAAGGAGATGTATGTTAACACCCCATATCTAGGCAATCTAATAGATACTGATGTCTCAGCATAGGCTTATTTCCCTTCCCCTCTCCATTTTTAACAAACATGTCAAAATATTTTGCTCTAAGTTCTAAAGGAATATTTGTTCAATATGAAAAAGATGTCTTCATTATGGTGAGAAAAAGCAAGCAGTCGGTTTGAACTGAAAGTCAGTGTTTATCCTATCTGAGAGAACAACCAAGATAAATACATTGTTCAGATAGTCTTTAGGTCCTTCTCAGGTGAAATAGTGAGGAAAAGGACTTAATACATTCACCTTGCCTGCGTTTGTCCCATTCACTTAGATATTTAATTTTCTGAAAGACCTTGGAACAGCTGTTTATCACATCTACTGGACGTTAGCCCTGTATATTCCTTCTGAGGATGTGGTAGTTCATACTTTACTTTATACGTACTACTTTTTATAGTACCCAATCTTTCGTGTGTCAGTCTATAGCTCACATGATTGTTTACCTTTTTGACTTAGTGCTAGTTAACTGACTTTTCTTGAGGTCTAGAGCAATGATGTTAACGACTTATTAGTGCATCTGTTAACAATTTTATCTCTATAGTATCTTTTATCATTATCATCATATAATAGAGTATTTTAGCTTGTCTCACAACAATATATTAGCAAGTTCGCTTTACTATGATTCCAAGGCCAGAAAATTTGGAGCCACTCATTAACTTGTACAGCCAACAAAGGCAATGCACAGTGGTAAGAAAACAGAAATCATGTTAAGCAATATAACTGAGTAGCTGGAACGACTTGCTAAACTTGGTTTATTGGTTGATTTTGAATAAGAAAATTTGCTTGTATTCCTTGTTGATACATAGTAATGCCTGTCATATTTACATGGTAAACATTTAAATATTTTTTTCAAAAAAGTGTGATTTAGGGGTCTTTTAATTTCTGATAGCTCAATCAGACATGCTTCTTTTGGAAAACAAACAAACAAACAAACAAACAAAACAGTCAATGTAAAAATTAGCAAAATATTTGTGGAGATTTCCTAAAATTGTATAAGACCTTGACTACACGTCATGTGATCAAAACTTCTTGGACAATTCTCTGTGCTCTCACTTTACATTTGTATTTATTTCTTAGAAAGGTGGGAAATAGCATCCAGATGACAACTAGACTAGTTGCTGAGCAGAGCTGACAGAACACTTTTTTTTTGACAAAGAGTGAATTTTTTCCAACCAAAATGATTAGAATCATAAAATCATAGAATTGTTTAGGTTGGAAAAGACCTTTAAGATCACCAAGTTCAACTGTTGACCTAGCACTACCAAGTCCACCACTAAACCATGTCCCTAAGTACCACATGTACATATCTTTTAAATACCTCCAGGGATGGTGACTCAACCACTTCCCTGGGCAGCCTGTTCCAATGCTTGATAAACTTTTCAGTGAAGAAATTTTTCCTAGTATCCAATCTAAACTTAGGGCCCTTTCCTGTTGTCCTATTGATTGTTATTTGGGAGAAGACACCCACTTCACTACAACCTCCTTTCAGGTAGTTGTAGAGAGCGACAAGGTCTCCCCTCAGCCTCCTCTTCTCCAGGCTAAACAACCCCAGTTCCCTCAGCTGCCTCTCATAAGACTTGTTCTCCAGACCTTTCCCCAGCTTCGTTGCCCTTCTCTGGACACGCTCCAGCACCTCAATGTCCTTCTTGTAGTGAGGGGCCCAAAACTGAACACAGTATTCGAGATGTGTCCTCACCAGTGCCAAGTACAAAGGGACGATCACTTCCTTACTCCTGCTGGCCACACTATTTCTGATACAGGCCAGGATGTCGTTGGCCTTCTTGGCCACCTGGGCACACTGCCGGCTCATGTTCAGCCGGCTGTCAACCAGCATCCCCAGGTCCTTTTCCTCTGGGCAGCTTTCCAGCCACTCTTCCCCAAGCCTGTAGCGTTGCCTGGGGGTGTTTTGACCCAAGTGCAGGACCCGGCACTTGGCCTTGTTGAACCTCATACAGTTGGCCTCAGCCCATCAATCCAGCCTGTCCAGGTCCCTCTGCAGAGCATTCCTACCCTCGAGCAGATCAACACTCCTGCCCAACTTGGTGTCACCTGCAAACTTACTGAGGGAGCACTCGATCCCCTCATCCAGATCGTTGATAAAGATATTAAACAAAACTGGCCCCAATACTGAGCCCTGGGGAACACCACTCATGACCGGCCACCAACTAGATTTAACTCCGTTGACCACAATTCTCTGGGCTCGGCCGTCCAGCCAGTTTTTTACCCAGCGAAGAGTGTACCTGTCTAGGCCATGAGCCACCAGTTTCTCTAGGAGAATGCTGTGGGAAATGGTGTCAAAAGCTTTACTAAAGTCTAGGTAGACAACATCCACACCTTTCCCTCATCCACTAAGCGGGTCATCTTGTCACAGAAGGAGATCAGGTTGCTCAAGCAGGACCTGCCTTTCATAAACCCATGTTGACTGGGCCTGATCACCTGGTTGTCCTATACATGCCATGTGATGTTACTCAAGATAAGCTGCTCCATAACCTTCCCCAGCACCAAGGTCAAGGGTGACAGGCCTGTAGTTCCCCAGATCCTCCTTCTGGCCCTTCTTGTAGAAGGGAGTCATGTTTGCTAATTTCCAGTCAACTGGGACCTCCCTGGTTAGCCAGGACTGCTGATAAATAATGGAAAGTGGCTTGGTAAGCACTTCCACCAGCTGCCTCAGTACCCTCGGGTGGATCCCATTCGGCCCCATGGACTTCTATGTGTGAATAGTTTAATGAATGAATGAATGGAATGGAAAGGGGTTGGGCTTTAAAGGATGAATTAATATACCCAACCTGAAATGTGAAAAATGCTTGCTTTTTTTTTTTTTTATTTTTTTTTAACCTATTCCAAAGAAGAGGAGAGAGAAGTAAAAATAAATAAATTATTAATTAAAGAAGTGTTATGTTTTATCCACAGTAATTTAACGTGGCAGGGAAGTGTAACATGATGTGTGAAGTTGAGACTCTCTGGCTGATGTTTTCAAAGCTATGCTGTGATTTGAATGTTCAATTCCCATCAGAATTTGATGGCAGTTTTGCTTCATGCAGCTTTTGATATTCTCCCCTATGGTAGCAAAAGCAAGACTGTATACAAAACAAAAATCTCTTTGAAACCCTAATTTTTCACCCTGCCTCAACCTCTTTAAAAGGTATTGTGTCTGTAGGCTTTCCAAGAAAACCTGTACAGTTTTAAAGTTATATTTAACTTCTGCTAAGCAAGTGCCTGAAACCATGCAAAAATATTGTGAATACTACAGCAGTAAGGCAGAGATGCATTTTAATACAGGCCTACCCTACATACAGACACTGATTCATGAGATGTATATTTCAGTTCTTTTCATTAGTTCTCTGTGCTTTTTTTCCACATTATGGTACCTTTTATCTACAGTATTTGCCTCCTGAATTTTATATACGAGAGAATACCTTATCATTTTCTGTGTAGCCTCTCCAGACAAATAGTCTAGTCCAGGCTTTTCCTGTTGATGTATCTATGGAAGAGCTGGCTGAGGACCTTTACTGGGATTTTCCTTAACTCCATCACCCACCATGGCTCCTTTTCTAATTTGCTTAATTAGGAAATTAGCAAATCAGCCTTCTACTCTGTGCCCTCTGGCTGTGCCTTCCTCTGGCTAAGATATGCAACTTCTGCACCATTCCTGTTGCACATCCAGATTGCCAGCACTTCTGTGGCCCCACTATCAGGTGCCCTGTTCCCCAATGGTACATTCCTCTTGCAAAAGAACAGCAGTAGTCACCCTCCCTGCCTGTCGTCAGAGCTTCAACGCAAACACCTGAGCTGTGTCAAGTGGGGATGGGTTGTTTCTGGGGCCATGCTTTATTAGAATAACAACCTCCAAAGTTTGTTCCCAATTACCCAGTTGCTCCCTCCTTTTACCTCTGCCAGAGGTAGTATCTACAACCCCCCAAGTATTTTCCTGTTTTCACCAGCTTGTCAGATCTCATCATGTTTGAATGGCTACCACACACAATTCAAATTTATCTGCGGATGTTTTACCTGACTCAGTAAAGTGCTGAGTTGCAAAGTTTGGATTCAGATCAGAACTTCTTGAATTTAAGTAGTTTTAAAACTCATTTCTTTATGAAGGTGTTCCTTATTCTACCTTTTCTACCTGAAAACAGCATTTAAACATCCAACTATTTGAGTGGACTGTTTAGGTCCATGACAGAGATATTGATCACAACTGCTGAGTGGAGGGGAATTTAATTGCAGAGATTATACTGCAAAAGCTTGTCATTATGTTTCTCAGAACTTCTAGAACTATTGAATCTTGGACACTATATAGACCTATATAGACCTATATAGACCTATATAGACCTTCATCAAGGTCTAATGAACAGCATTGTTCATGGCATTATGTAAACTGTGGGTAATATGCGTGCAGAGTAGAGGCTAACTGTGCTTCAGCTAATATTCAGCATTTACAATGAATCACATCATTGGTACAGATTACAGTGGCCAGATTTTAAGTCTTAGAATTATAATACAAACTTGACCTTTTAAAAATTATATTACTATGGCTTATGTGAAATAGGCATGATTCATATGTTTGTATAAATATTGGTATGGTTATAAATATATACACACACATTTAATGCAGCTTTTCTGTACAGCTTCTGTACAACAGCAGCCTCAGCCTTTTAAGCATCATCTTCTTTTCAGCACTCTGTTTGATTCCATCACACTATTAACCTATATACGTTGGTAAAATTAGGGCTATGATGCTATCCAAGTGAACATAGGTATCTTGGAAATGCAGGAAGCTGCAGAATAGGGTGTATTTGGCTCAAGTGGCTCTTTTGTTTGGCTCTTTTGTTTTCTCTTGTGCTTCACCTCAGCATATTCCTACTCAACAGGATGGCTTAACCCACCAGGAAAAGAAGACAAGTTAGTGGCAGTTATGATCTCTTTCCCTGAAAAGTAAATAATCCTCTGCATTCTCAAAAGGAAACTAGGGGAAGATATTCCTGTAGAAATACTCATCAGCCACTCCCTTCCTCTTTCCCTTGCCTTCTTTCCCAGGTGCTGGATTTAGTCTTGTACTTTTATTGCAGAGAACCCCAAAGAATTATATGTTACTCATCTTGCTTCCAAATACCTTTTGCCAAAAATCTCTGTAAAAGTTGATGGTATCTGAGGTGCATTAAGAATATAGGAACTACCTTTGTAGGATTCTGACTTTAACTAATGTGTGGAATCTCCATTCTCCTCCCAGAGAAGTCTGTAGCAAATCTCCGGTTGACCTCAATAGGAATGTGCTCGGTCCAATGTAATTTACAGCCTAGTACCACCTTTAACATTATGGTAGCACTTCTTACGGAAATCATGAGTTTTTAGAGCAGAGTGGTAGTTAAAGAGTTTTTTGCTAGACGTGTACATATATATTGTACATCATCTTTAAATACAATTAACATACGTTATTAAAAATGAGACAGATCTGGAAATGCAAATCAAGTGAGTTCTATTTATGTCCCCAGGACATTTAGCATCACGTATGTAATATACATGAAATGTGCTTGATAAGACAGTTCACTCTGAAGTTTGATAGGGAATTAATATATATTAAATAAAACATTAATATATTCAAATCTAGAAGACTTGAAAAATTGAAAAGGCAGGCTATTTACAGCTTGTCCTATAATAATTGATATCTGCTGTGTCTTTTTGTCCCTTTTTAGTCTTATTAATAATATATCAGAACACTAATGGCATCCTAAAAGTGCTACATTAACTATGTGCTTTAAGAGCCATTTCCTGCTAGACTTGAATCAAATCACATTGATTCCAGCAAGATTTGAGTGTACTTGGTCTTTCACAGCTTCTGCAATGGCTACCTTGCTATTTCCCTTATGGTATAGGCACGGAGCCTGCCAAAGTGGCTCTTTACTGATTCTTTGTCCTATTTAATCCTGTGTTGCCCTGGCCAAAAGCAAAACCTACCTGCAGTTTCTGGACATCACACAGAAATGAGGGGAGCTTGCACAGTTGGAGCCCTTCTTCCCGCTCCGCATCTCTTCTGAAGAGAAATGGGACATGGGAAAAATAGTGTACCCTGTGTCAGTGGATGCAGAAGATATAACCTAAGCAACTACTGCACCTTGAACAACTACAACAACTGGAGTCAGGACCGAAAATAATTCCTCCTGTTGTGAGAAGGTGTAAATAATCCCTTATTACACATAAAATCTGCAAAGGCTGCTAGAAAGCAGATTTTGTTAATATTGCAGCCGCTGAGGAAGAGGTTGGAGAGATTTGTCTGATGATCCACTCAAGACGTCACTTTGTTTTCTTGTGTTTTGGTGACTGCACTTCTCGTCTTCCCCCTCCGTGCCGCAATGTGGCTGGTGCAGCTGAGTTGCTTCCTCTCTGACAGCTGTCTAGAGCTCAAGAACCTTGAAGGTATCAGCCCCACACTAAGAAGCCAATGTATATTGCTATCTTTTTTCTACTTTAAGAGTTGTGTGTTAGGTAGACCTGGAGGAAGCCAGGTGGGATTTTCAAAGGCAGGTCTGCAGTGCAAAATAAATATGCCGCTGGCTTGGTTGGTCTGGGCGGGACTGGACCCAGTAGACACCCACTGCAACAGCAGCAGAAAGGAGTGCTGTGCTGGTGACGGAGCTCTCTCCAGAGCCTTCTCCAATTCCATATAAAATGACTACTCTGAAGCGAACTCCATTTTTCCCTTCAGTTTTCAGGCTGTCATTTAGGGGCCCAGATTGAGTGACAGAGAACTAAATACCACTGAAGATGGCTGAGACAGCCCCATTCATCTGCCTAAAGATTGAAGTGAATTCAGAATTGCCTGGAATCTCAGGGAAAAAAATTATGTTTTTCTGGTGTATTTCTGTTTAAACTAGGTTTTCCATTCTTTGTCGTTTCCTGGTTTGGTTGGAAGTAGACACACTTGGTTGAAATTCTTGCTGTTTTTATAGCATGAAATGAGGCAATACAGAAAACCTAGTATTTCAGCATCTGCAGACCAGAGAGAAGCCATCAACCAGTGCATGAACCAATGATTTTTGGTCTTTTCCAGCTGGTGACCTCAACAATAATGTTACCAGGCTCCATTTGCCTTTTCTTTGCAATCTGCTCAAGAGCTTGAAGGATCACCTAATAGTTCCAGTAGGTTGATTTTTTTTTTTTATCTCTACATTTGTATTTAGAGTGTTGCAAGCTGTTTGTTGCTGGGCCACAAGATTCTTGCTTCATATTTTAAATAATACAGCATGTATATGCCCAAAATATTGTGAGTTGCACTGGAAGATTATTCCTTTTTTTTTTTTTTCCCTGATTGATTTTAACATGCCTAATGAGGAGCTTTTTGTTTGCTAGAAAGGTACCAACTGTAACTGAATTTTTGGTGTCAGGGCACTGTTCCTTCATCTCTGTTTCTTATGTTTCAAAAGATGTTTCTAGAGACTGATGGATGTGTCCCGATTTGCTCAGAAACTGCTTGACTGCTGATGATTGTTTAATAGAACAGACTTGTGCTGCTGTGAATTTTCCAAGTACAGCAAATCCCATGACACTACTGGAAGCCTAATAGAATAATGGCAGCTTGCAACACAAAACCTATGAAGAAGAGGTTAATATTAACTCTGCGTGATATGCTGCTCATCAGGATGCTGTGAAATCCTCAGCCAGCTGAAATTCAAGGCAAATTTACTATAGCTTTGAATTGCACCAAATATCACCTTTGGATTTATTTTTACCTACTCAGGGGTAGATATAGATGTGCAAATGTATATTCACAATAAAGCGGTCAAAGTTTAAAAGCTAATTATTGGCACATAATGGCAGATACAGTGATAATGAAGCAATTTTAGGGC
Source organism: Calonectris borealis (assembly GCF_964195595.1). Taxonomy (NCBI): domain Eukaryota; kingdom Metazoa; phylum Chordata; class Aves; order Procellariiformes; family Procellariidae; genus Calonectris; species Calonectris borealis. The sequence continues at coordinate 12,081,739 of NC_134352.1, read as the reverse complement.
GAGAGGAAATGGTCTCAAGTTGCACCAAGGGAGGTTTAGATTGGATATTAGGAAAAATTTCTTTATTGAAAGAGTGGTCAAGCCTTGGAACTTGACCAGGGCTGCCCAGGGAAGTGGTTGATTCACGATCCTTGAAAGTATTTAAAAGACGTGAGATGTGGTGCTTAGGGACATGGTGTAGTGGGCAAGGTGGTGTTGGGTTGACGGTTGGATTCGATGATCTTAGAGGTCTTTTCCAACCTTAATGATTCTATGATTCCCATTTCATCTCTGTAAGTTTCCTCACAAGAATATGAATCTGTGGGCTGTATCTTTTTGAAAGACGTACATGTGATAAACCTAAAAATTACTGTTTGTGATAAGAATTTCTGGTCTTGAACAAATATGTATGCATGTATATGTACACACACGCTTCCTTTAATCACATGAGTATATGAAATTCTCTTGATGAATTGGTGTATTGGACACAAATACACACACACGACCCCAGAAATTCTCATTTTAAGATTGTTTTCTGTTGCTGATCTTGGACTTCCATGATGGGGGAATTCCCTCTGGCTAAATGGTTTTGGAAAGTTTAAATGTTTCAGCCACTTCTGAGAAACAGGCAAAGTTAAAATAAATATTTCAGCCAATTTAAAAAAAAAAAAAAGAAAACCTCTCTATGACACATCTTTGAACAGAGAACATCGTCCTCCCATGTTTTGGAGCAAGGACACACAATTTTGTAAGGGAGTTAACTTTTGGACAAGAATATGCTCTTTACTGCACCATACCTTTGAAAAATAGCAGTTTCCACTTGCTCAGAGGATACGTGCTCAGCAGTGAGTAGAGCTGCCTAATTCATGAATGCTCCAATCTTTTCACTTTTCTCATGATCACAGCTCCATGCTTCCAGAGCTGTGTTGGATCCATGTTCAAACCTAACACAAGAGCAGGGAACTTATCTTATTGCTTTGTATGACCATCCTGCCACCCTGCAGGCCTCAACCCATCTAAGCCAGGAATAGTTTAATTTTGATTCAGAGGATAATACCTGGATTTGCACAAAAGTGGCAAAAAGAGTAAGTGAAGATAAATTTTAAACACTTTAAAGAAGATAAATTTAAACACTTCCCTGGGCAGCCTGTTCCAATGCTTGACCACTCTTTCGGTAAAGAAATTTTTCCTAATATACAATCTAAACCTCCCTTGGTGCAACTTGAGGCCATTTCCTCTTGTCCTATTGCTAGTTATTTGGGAGAAGGGACCAACACCCACCTCACACAACCTCCTTCCAGGTGGTTGTAGAGCGTGATGAGGTCTCCCCTGAGCCTCCTCTTCTCCAGACTAAACAGTCCCAGTTCCCTCAGCTGCTCCTCATAAGACTTGTTCTCCAGACCCTTCACTAGCTTTGATGCCCTAAAAAATCAGAGTTTAAGTGTCTAGCCAAACAAGGAACACAAGAAAAATAGTTTCTGCAGGTCTAATCACTGCTAATTTGACAATATGGATGCTCCTAACACATATTCTTATTTGTGTTACCTATGAAAGGAGAATTGTATTGACAGAAAATACTATTACAACACTTCTTAAAAAGAATGACACTTTTGTAAGAACCTCCCTTACTATTAATTGCTATTACCATTTTTCCCTAGACTATTCTCACTCACAGCCCACATACAATGTCTGAAGATAATTTCAAATTATATTATGATAGTTGAAAATTTAAAACACTTGAAAGGAAAAGAAAAATGAAACACAGTTTGACAGTACTAGAAGTGTTGGTTGGAAATCTGCCAGAGAGAAACTAAGGAGGGGCAGTAAGAAGCTGTTTTTAGGGCTCTGAAACATACCAAGGGGACATTATGGAGGTTTCCTCTGCATGCAGTGATTTTCTTTTCTTAACTGCCAAATGAGGAGTCAACACTGTACAAGAAGCTTAAGTCACATTTTTCAAGTTCATCATCTCCCACAGTGCATTCTTAGCCTTTATTAAGGCAATCTCAAAGAGATCCCACCCAGTCATATTTTGAAGTATAAAGCCTTGCTGGTACTTCATGCATACAACTGAGGGATTCTCCTCTCTCCTCTCCTCCCATTTGCATTTTAGTAATGCATCTTTTCCTTTTCATGTACTCCTCTTCATTTTGCTCAGTGTAGAGTTGGTCATTACTTCTAACATCCTGAAAAAGTTTTATGTAGATCCTGGTTGCATGAGTAAGAGTCGCACAAGTTGTGCTACATGAGTTGCTATTACAGCAGGAACTTCTATGAAGAGTTTGAAAACCTCTCTGTACCAGATAATCACAAGAGAGAAATCAATGTCTTTATAGACATGAAGATAGAATCCCCAGCTCAATTACTTGGGGGGAGAAATACAAGGTGAATAATGGGTGAGTGAAATATGCAATACTACTGAGTTTGGAAGGCATGAGGGATGGGCAGGACAGTGGAAGATTTGCTGCATCTTACAACATGATGACACTTTGCCTGCATGACAGCTATGGGCAACTACACTAGAATTGCTCCCATTAAGTACTTAAACATGAAGTCACTTTGTTTCAGAGAAGTAGAAACATGGATGTTAGTACAAGCCCAAAGGTATACCAAACTCTGGATAATCTAGAGGAGGAGAGAAATTAGGACGAAAATGCATGTAATGAAACATTCAGCTTCTGCATCTCTGTCATGGGAGAAATCAGACCATAGTTCTCCCTCAGGTTTTGGGCTGACCAAGCGTGGCTCAGCCTGGGGCTTTCTTTTGTTACCTCTTCCCTCTTCCTGGCACTGGATGGGCCTCTCCAGCTCTTCAGCTCTGTTTGTGCTCTTGTAGTCTTGAACCACAGAGGATATACTATTTATCTGTCCTAGATGTAGCTGAAGGAAAGAGTGCTCCTTCCTTTCCCTGATGTGATGTTTCAGAAGTACTTCCTTGCTTGATGGCCTCTCAGCAATACAGCTAATTTCTGTAGCACTCTGGGTGGATGAGGTGAGAAATCTTATTTGGAGAGGGCTCAGTGAAGGTGGGAGGTAGTGTCTTGGTGGAGGAGATGTGTGGTGGTGGGGTTTCATCCTACGTCTCATGTCTAAGTGGCATGTGACTCTTACAAAGCTACAGCTGCCAAGCCTATTTTCCGTGAACAGCACTAACTGTTGTGTGGAATGTTTTGCCAAGATTATGCTTTTGTCAAGAAGATCATCGAGATCAAAATGGTCTTGATAGACAGGAGGTGATAATACATAACGAGTAACTTATTCAACTGACACGCTTCTTTATACTTCACAGGTATTATCTACAAGGCCATTCTATTTTCTTTTTTTCAAATGCACTTGTTTCTCAAACTTCATTCCAGGGCAATTCTTTGAAGGCAGTCTGTGAAGGCTCAGGTAGTGTGTGGCACACCTGGACTTGGTGAAAGACGAATTGACTTGACCGGGCCTTAGTGCCATGAAATGACTTACCAAGTGGGCTTTGGGTGTAAAGCACTTACTGTTCTGATTGGTTTGCAGAGCAGAAGAAGTAGTGTTTCAGAGTAATGACGTTTGATGAAAACAAGAAATATCCGCAGCCTGCTTTTAGGACTGATCACTGGGAGACGAAGGAAAAGGGAGCAATCTTCTACAGTGCAAGAACTGAGCAGTTTCTGTATAGCCGGCAAAACAAGAGGAGGGTGACAGTATGGAGCAGCACACAGTGGGAATCAGTGGGCCAGGAGGGGAGCGTGTGTATTTAGTAGGGACTGAATAAAGCAAAGGGAAAAAAAATCTGACATCAAATTTTTGTAACATGAGAGCTCCAGGGGAGCTGGCTTTCTCAAAAGTATTTTAATGATAACTTCTTCTCCAAAAGGTTTTCACAGAAAAGTCATTTTAAAATGAAATGTTGCGGATTTTGTTTTTCAGAAAAAGATGAATTTTTATCAGATGCAGCTTTTAGGGCAGATAATATTTTTGCCAACTTGTCTCTATTTTTCTCTTTCTTAACCCTGCCAAACAGAAAAAAGCATTCAGGGAAATATTTGTTTAAATCTCAGTGTGGTATGAAAAATTTTACTCCATAACAATGCAAAAATAAGCTATCAAAGAAAAGAAGAGATGAACTTCAAACAACATGATGTAGAGCTGATGATTATCAATGAATATGCTATGCTTTGAGTTCAACATGTACTTAATTTTTTCAGGAACAGGAAGCATTTGCTGAATTGAAATCCTAAAGTTGAATTTTTTTCTTTTTCAGTTTGATTATTTCCTAGCAACACTTCCTGGCTCTGAATGAAGCCTCTAATGAGTTGAGCCCTTAAGCTCACATGAGAGGGAAAATTTTGTATACTGTGACATTAATAAGTGGGGTTTTGGAGGATTTTTTTTCTCAGTGAGGAGACAGGCTGGTTGTGGGACTTTGCATAAATACTGCATAAACACTGGATACATTTTAGCCAACAGAAAGCAAGCTTTTCACTGCAAAAAGTGTTAAATGGCAGAGTAATAGCTCTGCCTAAGAAGAGATAAGAACCAGGAGAATTTTGACCCACTGCACTCTGTTGCCGACTAGGGGATAAAGTTACTTGAAAGTGTGCATCACCATCAGTGTAAAGATTCTTCCTTTTCTCAAGAACAGCATTTCACATTCCTGGGTCCGTGGCTTTCTTTGTTTGATCAGAATAAAACCGTTAGAGGACATTTCAAAATTATTCCAAATCAAATTTCCAGTGGTCAGAAAGAAGCCTGATTCTCAATTCTAGTCTGTCTTCGCTGTCACTGTGGGGAATGAAGATGTCCATGGCGCTAACACTGAGCTAAGCCCACTGGTGGTATTGGTGTTTGCATGGCATTTTGGCTGAACCAAATTTTGAGGTGAGCAGGCGTGAGCATTTGAGGCTGAAAAAACAGCCCGGGAGGGACAGAGGTTCATGAAACTCCAATCTTTATTTTTGGTCCTATCTCATACTGGATGTAAACACAATGCAGTGATTTGCTACATCCAGGGCTCTGCTATGTGTGTTTGTTTGTGTAATCAGAACTAAATGATATTAAATGAAGTTTTCTTGCCCTCCTGAGGACTCTGGATTCAACACTTCCAGCCAGCTCAGTGCTGGAGACAGAAGAAAGTGTAACCATAGTGATGGAATGGAAATGATTCCTTTGTTCCTAGGCTGCAGTATCCTACAGACACTGCCGTTTTCAAGGTCAAAAATATATTAGGAAGAGATAAAAATTAAAGAAAAATGTGCTGGCTTAGCTACAAAAGCTAATTTAGTTTATGCCTTATAAATTATGTTAAAAATGACTAAAATGAGATTTCTCAGCAAGAACTAAATGTGTGGTTTCACAAAACTAATTTCCAAAGATGAACACGATTACAGAATTTAGCTTTAAAAGCTTTTCAGGCCATCAGAGAAAACAACAAAGCTATCAATTACCAGACTTTAGTGGTGCTTCTGTCAGAAATATAATGGTAATTTTAGCATTCTCTTCAGCATTTACTAAATTAAGAATGTCTGCAAACAGATCAATTAATCGGAACATTATTTAATTTAATGAAACATGTGATCTGTCAAGGAACATTAATCAGGCTTTAAAACAAAACATTTCGGCATCTCTTTCCAAATGACAGAAACAGTAGGGCCCTGACATGATGAGGTGACAGTCGTCATTTTGAGGATTTGAGGGTAAGATTAAGCATTCTTCTGAGCAAACAGAACCCCTTCTCATCAAGATATTGCCCAACATTGAGCTCTGACACGTAGTTTTGCTAAGGTGTCCCAAAAATATCTTGTAGCTGGTAAACCTGCCACCCTTTCAATCAACCTGGTTTTTTGCTCTCTGCCTTTACTTTTCCAAAGATGGATGAATGTGCACAAAATGCTGTTCCAGTTATGATGCTCAAAATCAGTGTAAAAAACTCTGAGGATCAGAAGACTTATAAGACAGCAGACCATCAGAGCCTCTCCCCTCCGTCCCGGGGAAGTATGCAAAGCTGGTTTTCCATTACTTGTGCTTGGTAGTACTGCAGTAGGCTTGGCAGCAGGCAAGGTAGTATTTTTTGTGGAGGCAGCATCATATAAGGTGCCTCCTGGCCAGCTGGCCTCATGGCGAGTTTGAAGGAGTGTAGATGTGGCAGTTAAAATCAAATTGTCTGTTTGCAACTGAAGACTAAAAGGATTCTTCTACATGATTCACAGCTTTACCCAGAATGAGTCATTGCAGAAAGCCCTTCCTCCTCCAGCTCCATAGTACAGACGTGGGCCAAAGCTGCTACGTCTGCTGTGGTGTGCCAAGAGACAGTCAAGTGGAAGGAGCAGAGGCGGCTTGCAGAAGGAGCAAGGAGATCCCAGAATAAGCAATCAACTAAATCAATTTTGTGAGTCCTTTCAGTCAAACATGCCTTCTTTCTTTGAACTTTTCCCATTGCTGCCTTTGCAGCTTCATGGAGAAAGCATCTTTGCACAAGTCAAGTGAAATTACAGGAACAAGCCTAATCAAATAATCCAGCTCCCAAGCAAAAATGACAAATGGTAGGAGGCCATGGTAACAGAGACATTGAGGCTGTGTTCCCCATTGACAACCATTACTGAAACAGTGCTGTAGGCATCCGCTTCTGCTCCTAAGCAGATGCAGGAGGCTGATGAGAGTGCAAATGAGAAAGCTGAACTTGTATTTTGATAATTCAGGGATGTTAAAGATTCAGTCAAAGCATTGGGTGGTTTATTTTCTCCATTACACTAACACAGCTCTAATTTGAACCTGCAGGACCTTATATACCCATTAAGAGAGGAAAAGTGCTGTAAAATCTGTTAGAGCTGAGGATCTGGATTTTTTATGACACTTCAACTGAAGCACAGTTTTCATGTAACCAAATTATTTAGTGACTTTGCTTCTTGTCAGGGAAAGGCATTTGCTATTTCATGGGGGTGAGATGTGACCAATAAGACCACACTTACCAAATGACAATGAAAGTAGCAAGTGGGATGAGGTGACTGAGGCAGGGAGAAAGGGACAGCTAAGGGACAAAACAAGGAAAAGAAGCAGCCAATGCTTGTTCTTTCTGCCTTACTCAGGAGTGAAGGAGCTGGACTCCAGCCACAGGAGTGCTGCCAGGGACTGCCTCCATGACTCTGGGAACAGAAACAAACTGATCCGTACCAAAAATGTCAGCCTTTCTCTTTGGAGTGATGGTGATTTTTCACTTTTTGCAGCTCTGCCTAGGATATTTTGAGATGTTTGGAAACAGCTGTTTTTAAGTGGAAAGTACTCACCCTGAGTTGGGTAGCTGCTTTCTGCAGAGAGTGTTAGCCAGTGTCGCAACCTGCCTGCATGCTACAGGTTTTTGTGGGGATTTTTGTGCTTCAATCTATGATGTCAAGCTTGCATCATCTCTTAATAAGCTTTCTTCTTCAAATTATTAATGCCTAATCACTTGTAAGAAGGAAAGGGTACAGAGGACTGAAATAGTTGCAATAACATTATCTACATCTGAAGCATCTCCCCTTACTAAGCTCCAAATAGTCTAGGATGCAATCATATGATTTTGTGACCTTTTCCCACCCTCAGCTGTATCTTTTCTCTCTGCGATGTGTATTCACTGTCCTGCCAGGAGGACCTGCTCAGGTACTTGGAAAAATCCCCGGTGCTTTGCTGATGGCTGCTACTTGCACAGGATGGGGAAATGGCACTGGCAGAAACCTGGGGAATGTCCAGTGCCCCAGCTGCCTCTGTAATTCACAAAAACATGTCCTTCTCAGGATCAGTTCCTTCCTTCATAATATGACTGTCTAAAACAGGTCAGCTGAACTGACCTTCTGAAAAAACACTTCACTGACCACAAAGAGCATCTAAACATTGATCAAATGTAAACATTCACTGTCTAAAGGTTGGTGAGATGAATCCCTTTCCACTGGCTGCCCTGCAGAGACAATCCAGGCTCAGTTCCTCCTGGCACATTCAGATAACTACAGTTCAGTTCTGGAGAAGGGTTTAATTTGATTTTTTAGTACTGAAACTGCCACCTGATCTTTCATGGTATTGATTTCCTAAATGAAAGGGAGCTTTCCCCTTTCTACATACTTCACTAAAGTTCAGCATGTTTTCTTTAAATAGTATTTTAAAAGTACAAGAAACAGATGTTTTAAGTCATACATATTTTCAGAAAATGTAATAAATGAATTTTGAAGTAGATATGACTCTCTTTGCACTCTAAACAGCTTTTATATTGGATAGGTTTGTTACACCGTAGATGCACATTTGCTTGGGAGACAATGCGGATGTGGAGGTTGGTGCTAGGTTGTATAAGAGCAGCACAAGAGCAGAGCAGCCAAGTGTCATCACAGTCTGCATTGATCAAACGGTCAGAGATTGTCTGAAACAGACTGATGGTCTTTTCTTACTATTAATCTGATATTTCAAAAGCAACTAAGGGCTACTAGTGCCTCACATTTGTGGCTAGCCAATCTGAAATGTCATAAAAGACCCCAAATGGTTTGGGGGCTGGAGCACAGGAGGTATGAGGACAGGCTGAGAAACCTGGGTTGGTGCAGCTGTGCAGAAGTGAGGTGAAAAAGAGCCCAGCTGGTGGTTCTCACCATATTCCTGTGCAACAGGTTGATGATAACTGTCACTTGTAGCAAAGCCGTCCCGAACACAAACAGGCTGCATTTATTTCAATGGACTGTGTGAGCTCCAAGGGTATCTGTGTGTGCAACCAGTCAGGATGATGCTGCCACTACCTGACTTTGGTTTTGCTTCTTCCTTGAAATTCATATACCTGTGTTCATTTCAAGGTGCTGGACAGAAGTTGCCTGCATGCCTTTGTGGGTCTTAGCAGTGTTAATTGCCTGTTATTTTGCCAGATAAGAAGTTGGATAATATTGTGGGGTTTAGTATGCTCTAAATACAACTCATTTTTATGTTAAAAACTCAGTTCTTTTTCTCCACAAAGAGATTGAAAACATAAGTACATAATCCTTTCACAATTTAATTAGAGAAACTTCTTCATTCAAATCATTTACCACCATTATAGTCAATTAATCCTAGTATGAATACAGAAGCAGGCAGGAGTGAGAGAAAGAAAGAGAGGGGGAACAATGCGATGAACTCCCTCTCTGGCTGGGGTTCCCATTTCCACATCTTTCCCCCATGTTGTCACTCCTGGGGGCCCCTCATGGCCCTCCATTGTGTGGAGACCTCCTTGGTGGCACAAACAAAAAGCCTTGCTCTGCCTCAAGAAGGCTGCCGTCCGTCCATGAGATGGGAGGGGATCGCTCTGGCAGGAAAAGAAGCGAAAAGGCAGCAATAAGGTAAGGTTTTTCTATAATGTCGTAATGGAGGAGAGTTTTAGGGACAGATTCAGAGGCAGCATGAAGTGTTTCCTCTCTTCATCAGCTATCAGGCAGTACTCGACAGTGCTGTTAGTTTCCTAGGCAAGTTGGTTGGTCCATTTACCACTTCAAAATAATGATTCACTTTCTAAATGTGTTATAAAGATACTGACAGTGCCCTCAAAGAATAATTAATCTTAGACTGTGTTCAGAGAAATTGCTACTGGTACTTCAACCTCCATGTGGTGTCAGCAGATAGAGCACTATGTTGTCAGTTTTGTTTACATGACCTGTGGGCCACTGGGCTGCAAAACTACCTCCTCTGTGGCGTGAGCTTCAGCAGCCAAGGCCAACAGCAATGGAGTGGAAAAAGATATAAAGAATTCGGTTCAGCCACATGAGGTTTAAGCTGATGGTGGGATATTAAGAAAGGTTTGTCATGAAGAGATGATGGAGTGGGAATGTCTAGAGGCAAGGAAGGGTGGTACTTTTTCTCCAATGGCTTTTGGGGTTTTGTGCAGGCATTGTGAAGTGTAGTTGTAAATGTCTGCAATGTATTCTCAGTCCATCAGAAAGTTCTAGAAGAGTTAGATTAAAGTCAGCATTTCATTTCAAATTAATTAAAGGCATCCAGGAGGGTGTCTGAAGTCTATGTTTCTAAAAGAAATCTGATGAGACTTCAAACCTTGAAGGTCAACTTCTTTCACCAGAATGAAAAGAAAAACAAAAAAAAAAGTACAAAAAAAGAGGCTGAGATCCTGGTCTGGCTGCAAGGTTTGGGTCTGTGACCAGTAATAGTGCAGGCTTCCTCATGCCCAGTGGGACCCTTGGTGCTCCCAGCAGCCTGACTGTAAAACAAGGTGGCAACAAGACTTGAGCATAACTTAGGAAAAATAGGAGAAAAAAAAAATACAAATTCATTCTGCTAATGAATAAAGCCATCCTAAAATATTTATTTTCACTTCTTATAATTGATTTAACAGGACTGGCTTGTTAACTTCATTACAAGTTACTATTAAAAATGAAATGCAGGTCGGTTGAACATGTCTTATCAGGATTATAGTCGGTCAAATTCATTCAAAATCAGATGCTGTTCTAATAAAGTTGAAGTGGATGGTCAATTACCCATTTATTTGAACCATAAAATCACTGTTGAATGTGCTACACACTCTCTGCTCCCCCTGTCCCCTCACACACACACTACCTCTCATGCTATGGACCATTCATAGCTAAAACAAAATGAGTTCATTTTAGATATCATTTGCCTACGGAAAGGTTTTGGTTTTTTTTCTCCTTGAGAACAGGCTGTTCAAGAAGACTCCAGCCTGTTTGACTGGTCATGCTGTTGATGCATGTCTGGTTTTAATTCTGCCTTAGGCTGATAGAGTATGAGACTGTCTCTCCTTTTCTCCTATTTTTGGGTGCTTCCAGATAAAGACTGAGCGATTCCGTGGCATGGCAGTGTTATTGAGAGGTGTATAGACTGGCACAAGGAGGACCTAATTTCTAAGTAAGACTGAGATGGGATGAATTCATGAGGATGTTCATGTTCCAGTGAGAACTCACAGATGCTATACTGGCACATCTTGAATTTCTGCAAAGGGAGGATGATGATGGTGAAAACCAATTCTTATATTGCTGCAAAAATGGGACCCATATTTCTACATGCTTTGAGGATACAAAGAGTACTTTTATAGGGATTGGAGAAAGCTGATTCAGTTATTTTGGAAAAGAAGAGGAAAGGGTTCTGAAGTGGGGGATAACTGATCCATTGCTTTACATGAAAAAATTCACAGATTTCCTTTTTAATGATGGTTATATTGCCCAGCTCCCTGAACGCTGCCTCTGTGAGACTAACAGAGAGAGAAACATTTTGGTACTGATGCTGGGGCAAACAAGTCAGCCAAATCTCAGTGCTGGATTTTCTACAGGGGTTTCTATCTATTCCCACATTCTTCGTTAGGTTTAAAGAATTGGCTTTGGGATTGAGAATGGATTTCTCTGAGCTAATGATGCAGTTAGTGAACACAAGCACATTTCTAACTAGTTTTCAAAATGGAAACACAAGTCATTTGGGATATACGAAGCAGCACTGAGTGATATTTTAAAGAACTATGTAGCAACACAGAGAACTTGAAGAAGTTGGTGGGGATGGAAATTACAGATTTGGTAATGGCATGTATTGACTTTTTCATCTCTCATCTGAACGTAGCTGGTGTTTTATTGCTGACTGTCTCAACATTGCTTGTCAGCCTTTCTGAAATGAGCCGGTGGTATTAGATTGTGTCTTCAAGTAAAACATCTGTCTTGAACAAATCACTTGGCTCCCAGAATAGCTGTGCTTTGTTTTTATTCTTGCTAGACCTGCTCATTGGACCAGAGCTAAGCAAGACAGCAGGAGGATGGCATGAGGATTGAGGGTGCAGAACTGTACAAGATTCTCCTTATCTGTTCAGGTCCTACCACGCCCCATGAGATGCCACAGACACACAGGACAAGGCTGACTTTACACTTCTTTGCTTATATGCACTGTCTTCATGCCCACTTGAACTGAAATACTGGCACTGAAATGTGGCCAACATCATCAGCTCACACCAGAACACAAAAACATGTACTGGTACTGGCTGGGCTGAAAAGAGGCTGGTGATAAAGGGGAATGTTTCTTGAAAGGTTTTAGTCTGTTCTAGCTATTCTTGAAGGAAGTGGCTCTGCTATCCTTACTTATACATGAGTTAATCCAACAAAACATCATCCTTTTTTCTGAAATATTTGTCAGGAAAAAAACCTCAAGCCTTGTGGACCTGAAAAGAGGACGCATGAACAGCATCCAGTGCTGGAGGGAAAAGAAATACTCTTAGATTGTCCAAACCAGCTCAAAAAATGCAGAGAAGCAGTGTATAACCTGCACTGAAACTCCTAATAATCACAGTGTGGTACATCGTTTGCATTTTCATTACAGCTTTTTTTTTAATTTATGCCTTCCCACAGCGTGCTATTTCATAGACCAATAGATATTACTATCATTGTGATAATCAGCTTTCAATTTCCTTTCCCAAAATGTATTCTAGTTATAATTTCTTGTACATATTAAATAGTTCCTTGCTCTCAATGGAATTAAACATTCTGATACTTGTAGAGTATTAGTTAAGCAGACAGGAGAGAAAAAAGAAAGTAGATGCCTTTATAGTTGCTTATTTATATCTTTAAGAAATTAAGACCTGGCAATTGTGCTCGTATCTGCAAATTCTCATCCCTGATACATTTGTTGTCTCTCCTCTCTCTCTCTCTCTCTCTCTCGGTACCTTAACTTGCCAGTTAAAATGCCAAAAGAATTTGCAACAAGCATTCCAGCACCCCTTTGGTGGTGACAGTTTTTTTTTTCAGAAAGGCTCCAATGGCTGGATCGTGTTAGGACTGGATAGCTCATTCATTCTCATTCCCTCCTTCCAGGGAATATCAGCAGAAATTAAGCAAGGGAAAGATTGAAAGATCCTTAATGGGTGGAAAATTTGAAAGATCATCTTCCTATATTTTTTCCTTAGCCATCTGTATTCTTAACACCTTATCTTGCCTTTAAATGTTTTTCATAGCAGGAAAGTGCTGTAAATAAAAGTGGCACTTTGTTTCCAGAAACTTTACTCTGTGGAGTCTTCTCTGCTGATAAGAAATTGCTGGAGCAAAGAAGCAGAGAAAACATGAAAACCTGTGATAAACTGGGATAACTCGACCTTCATAAGTACCACTAAAGGAGAAGAGTGCTATTTCAAAAATTAAACGTAGATGCAGATGGCAGGTGTGTTACATGCAGTTGCTGCACTGTGGTCTGCCAGTGAAAGTACCAGTGTCCCGCACAGGGCTGGGGAGAGTCCCCATGAGCGTGAGACTCCATGCTAGGGGACTAGATGGCAGGACTGAGTTTCAGCTTTTAACCTAAGGCCTCGTAGGTTTTTTTCTCAAAATTTGTCAGAACCTATTGTTAACTGACTTGTTCAACATTCGGAATAAGGTACTAGTCAGCACAAACAAAGGTGTCAAGACATGTCCTTTAGGAAGCTTAACAAAGAGCATTTTTCCTGTCCTGGTTTTAAGTGCTGGAAATAGGTAGTCATGGGGCCATCAAAAGCTGTTCTCATCTTTGATATCACAGTTCTGGTCCTGATTCCTCTACGAGGTCCTCACTGCCTTACAGACTCTCATGTCTGTCAGGACTGAGGGTGATAAGGTTTTTTTTTGCTTTGTAAAAATAACCCTGTTCATTTTTGCCACTCTCAAATGAAACAAAAATGCATTTCAAAATTTCTGGTAGAAATGCAAAACTTCCCATACATCCTATGCAATCAACCAAAACATTTGACTCATCTCAATGTCCTACAAAGTAGTATTTAGAACAAAAATATTACCTGGGACAGCAATTATGAAATTAGTTTTTTTTTTAAAGTGTCTTTGTCTTTTTGTTTCCACCACGTCATGGACTCTGGGCATTAAAATCATTCCCTGGAGGCAGAACTTGCTGGACACTTGCTTTAAATATGGTGCCTGAAGACTAGCGGCCTAGCCTTTCAGCAAAGACTGAATCCCTAACAGGGTGGTACCTACTAACCCATCTGTAGAAATTCATGTCTCTTAAAATAACAACCTATCTGTGAGTTGTCTTTCCTTCAGACCAGATGGATGCTTTGCCACATCATATAATGCCACAGAGAGGATGCTGTACCTCAACAGTATAGCCACCGAAAGGGAGATGCAAAATATGCTATGTAAAAAGAAACAAAGCTTGTATTTTGTTTTCCAGATTTAAAACCTCCCTTGCTCCACCTCTGCGATAAAATAGATCTGTTATAAGCAGACTTTTAAAAAGAAGTGAATGAGTTCAGCTGTGCTCTATCAGGCAAAATTAAGGATTATCTATAAGGAAAATGTACGTATTTAATCAGACAACAAGTTTTGCCTCTCACTTTCTGGAAAACAAATTAAAGCTGACAAGGAATTAGACTGGCTTGACTCATTTGGCTAAGCAAGAAGAGTAACTTATCAGCATTTGTAGAAAACAGAAGGTATTTCTGTACTACTTAGTAGTGCTCTTCATTTTATCTTTGAAGCCAAAACAGAGCAAAAATAGTTTCATTCTTGTTTATACCGGGTTGAATGTTTATGTTGCATCTTAAGTAAATCTCTGTTTATTGCCTCCTCGTCCTGAATTAGAAACCGGGCAAAATTACTAAAAGATGTCGTTGGATACCTTCAGATAGATACCTGCTTTGTCTCTGAAAAAGCAAGTTAATTTGCTTGGATTATAAGATACTTACTATACCTTTTTTTAAACTCTAGTTTCAAAGGAAAAATATCTGCTTTGTTGCACACTATTAAATCACTTTATGTGTTTATCTCATGAAGCTAATCTGTCAAGATGAAATCTGTCATTTTATGCATTTATAATGCATTTGTCACCATGGTAGCTGGGAAGTGAGTACACAATTTAAATGAAAAGACCCAAAACCAGCTATGCTTCCCAGTCTTCATTGGGTTTTGACTATTTATTTTTTAAGGTCAAGATTCTTCTGAAGTTTCCAGGAGAATTTATGGGATTTCTGTGGTTAGTTGTAGAACAGGGTTTTTACAACTAAACGGATTTTCATTACAGTCTGACAGAAGCAAAGTCTGAGCAGATCATTCTTATCTCTAGTGGTATATGAATGATGTATCTGCATTTCATCGCGAGCTCTGCTGTGCCTAATGTTTCACTAAATATGTTTGCTTTTAAGGAAAGAAATCTTTATGATTGATCCAAATGAGGATCTTACAATGGTATCTACCCTGGGCTGGGAGTAGTTGGAAAGCTTTGTACCAGGTGTGCACTCAGTACCAGGTATACATGCTTTAATTCAGAGGTGAGGGGGACATGGAAAATGGTCATAAAAAGACTAAACGGAAACCTGTTGTACCTTAGTTTTCAGCAGTAAATTGTGAAGAAAATCAAGATGTTAATAACTGCGTTCAAACAACAGCAGTGGGAATGAAAGCTAGAGTTGCCTCCACCTTTCAAGTACTTTCTACCTTCTTTTGGCATCCTTTTTTCTAAGTATAGGCTAGGATTGGAACTAACACAAGTGTCTTTAATCAAAGCTGATGAAGCAGCTGCATTTTAAGGTCCGTTTTCCAAAAGTTTTTCAATTTTCTGATTCTTTTCAACTGACATGAATTCAGGAATTGTTTTTTTCTGGAAGTCTTCAATGTGCATGTTTGTGAGAGTATGTTACATTCATAAAGCTGGAACAGTTTTGGTTCAGCCCATTGTGGTAATGTAAAAGAAAACAGCTTTTTGCCAGCTCTTTTGTCCCAACAGGCTTGTATTTGATAATGCATTTTCAATTGTAGTATTTAAAACCCTTTCTGCTTTGATGGAATAAAAGCACATGTCGTATTTAGGGCAAATACATTTTAAATAGCAGAAACACTTTCAAGCCCGGTCATCAGTGTGTTATGGACAAATATCCCCACTGTGCTTTTGCGTCCATGTAAGATTTTGGGTTGTACCAAATATATGTTGATCCTTTCTTACTGGTCAGTCTCACTCAGTGCTTGTCTTAAAAAATTACTGAGAAACTGAAGATCAAGGAGTGACGATTTATGTTTATTAAGGCAGTTAGAGTTCAATTTTTTATTTTATTTTTATGTGTTGATGTGCTGGTTTTGGCTGGGATAGAGTTAATTTTCTTCCTAGAGGGCAGTCTGGGGCTATGTTTTGGATTTGTGCTGAAAACAGTGTTGATAACACAGGGATGTTTTCGTTACTGCTGAGCAGTGCTTACACAGAGTCAAAGCCCTTTCTGCTCCTCACTCCTCCCCACCAGCGAGCAGGCTGGGGGGGCACAAGAAGTTCAAAGGAGACACAGCTGGGACAGCTGACCCCAACTGACCAAAGGGATATTCCATACCATATGACATCATGCTCAGCATATAAAGCTGGGGGAAGAAGAAGGAAGGGGGGGACATTCAGAGTGATGGCATTTGTCTTCCCAAATAACCGTTACGCGTGATGAAGCCCTGCTTTCCTGGAGATGGCTGAACACCTGCCTGCCGATGGGAAGTAGTGAATGAATTCCTTGTTTTGCTTTGCTTGCGTGCGTGGCTTTTGCTTTACCTATTTAAACTGTCTTTATCTCAACCCACGAGTTTTCTCGCTTTTACTCTTCTGATTCTCTCCTCCATCCCACCGGGGGAGGGGAGGGCCTGAGCAAGCGGCTCTGTGGGGCTCAATTGCCGGCTGGGGTTAAACCACAACAGTTGAGAAAGTACTTTTGTTTTCTTTTTTGGGGATGTGACAGTATTGTTGAAAATGGCAAATTTCCGTTTTACTCACTGCAGTCTGGGTACTGATTTCTTGCTTCACAAAACCAAATGCAAGATTTGATCAAAATTTTTCAGCATTTTTTTAATAAGTATAATTTTGGATGGCAAAATCTGATTTGCCTGGCAACCATGCATGTGAATAAAGTCGTCAATGAACAAGGCAATATATTTCATTCAAACAGTTATAAATATTATAACCTCTTCATTCTTACCACTCAGCTGCCAGATTTCTTTTTCTCATATTTTTAAATTCTTTGTTAAACAATATTTCAGTTTGCTCCACTGGAATATTGGAACATGCCAGGTAGACTTGGCAGTGCAGGAGGTATGTAGCTCCCAGAAGCGCCTTGTACATTTGCAAGAAGTGAAATGATTAATTAACTCTGTATTTATGTTTCTATTTGATTCACAAGCTTGATTGGTTCACTCTAGTGACTGATTTACATGAATGTTCCCGGGACTGCATTACCGTAAAATTAGTCTTTATAGCCAAGTGGCCTTGTTTCTACATGGATGCTGCTTAGAAAATTACACTCAATTTCATCATGGAGGCATATGCAATGGGTGGCAAAGTTGAAAGGACGTGTTCACCCTCGGGTCTGAGTAGGACCAGATCGAAGGTTAGTTTTCATCTGGAGCAGGAGGAGATGATCCATAGCCATAGTATAGACATGCAACTTCCTTGTGTGTAAAACACATAATCCTGTTTCACGAGAATAGACGAGGTCAGAAATTTATTTAGCCCACAAGTATGAGCTACTTTCTCTTCAAGAAACCTCACCTAAACCAGAGCTGTCATATCTCCAGGAAAAAAGATCTCTTAAGCTTATTTATTTCCTTCATTTACTATGCATTTACACTGCCCTCTTGCAAAAATTCTGTTACAGAAAACAAATAAGACAAATCCAGTTTCCTTTAAGAAAGGGCAGTTCTCAATTGTTCCCAAACTTTCTCTGTTCGGTTGGTCTCTGCCAGCTCTC
The DNA here is from genome assembly GCF_964195595.1 of Calonectris borealis. Classification (NCBI taxonomy): domain Eukaryota; kingdom Metazoa; phylum Chordata; class Aves; order Procellariiformes; family Procellariidae; genus Calonectris; species Calonectris borealis. Next base: position 12,064,113 of record NC_134352.1, on the reverse strand, counting down.
AGCTAAAAAGAATATTTGAATAGCTATATTTTAGATTCCAGGATCTACTAAAAAAGCTGCTAGAGCAAAAAATTGCCAGGCATATCTACTGATGAGGGATGGGGAATATTTACTTTTTTCCTTTCTTGTATGCTTCATAACTTTCCATATTTGGCATTTTATTTATCCTTTTGCACTTGGAATCACACCTTTAAATTAGGAAAATCAGGCTTAATTTTCTTCTTTAAAGTCTTTCAACGGATTCCTAACTTGCTTGCGATATATTCATTCACAAATATCTCTAGTTTTCCCAATCCACTTTACTAAACTACCAAGACAGTAATTAAGAATCCCTACCAGCTAAATGCAGCAATACTGAAAGTGGTAATCAGAGTGGGAGTGTTCAGTTTTGGTTAACAAGGAGCTAAATGAAGTCAAAGTCTTTTCCAGTCTCAGCTTGCTCTGGCCTTCATTTGCAGATCAGGCTGCCACACAGTAGGTGTGAGGAATTTGAGTATGTACAGTTTCTTGCTGGGTGGTTCTTCAGCAGATTTCAGAGCTGCCTCTGCCTTTCACATCAATATGACCTAGAAAGAAAAGAAGGCCAAGTCAGTTCAGGTCATCATCAGAGCTGTAGCCTTCGCTACAGGAGATCTCCTATTTCCCTAAGGTTGTCCTAAATATAGATTCCACTCTCTTGAGCAAAGTGCATCAGGCTTTATTTTCTTCATGTTTTGTCAAAACATATTATTGAAAACTTTGTCTACAGCAGTGTCATGAAGTTCATAATGATGGACCAATGAGAAACACAGCCTGGGATCAATTGTATGGAAGGACAGTTTTAGTAAGTGCAGGAAAGTTGAGTCATTTTGATTGGTGGCTGCTGCATAAGAGAATGAATATTTAAACTTTAAACCATTTCACAGAGCACAACAATTGTCAATTACTATTCTTTTCTGAAGACGATGCTATTTGCCAAATGTTTCTACTTAGCTCTTCCAGACTGACGACTGCTGTGAATAAAATGTGGTCTGAAGTGACCTGGAGCAGTTAATACAATTTTCACATTGCTTTACTAACTAGTCTTGCTGGATGGGGGACAATGCCACCGTTGTGAAGAACTGGAGAGACAACACAAAGTCCTGAAAAGGAACTTCCTTATAGCTTCCTCTAACAGTCTTTTTTAGTGTCTGATTTTAGAAAAATATTGCTTCCCCTGTCGTATTAGGTTAACATAGTTGTAGAAGAAATTACGTAATATTACAAACAAGCTAGGTGTTTAAATCATTCTTGCTGTTATCATGATTAGATTTGAGCAATGTATTTTTTCCTTTTGCGCCATACAGCCATGGAAGTATGTTCAGTATTAGCCTTATATCCTTTCCCTGCAGAAATTTGATTGGAGTCTGCAATGGCTTGGCATCTCGGTGTCTCTTGCAAAACAACAAACATTTATTACATTGTGCCTTTCCTCTCTCTCAAAGATTGATGAGTACATTTCCCAGCTTTCCTAGCTTTTCTGTAGCATCCACTGTATCTAGAGCTGCTTTATTCCTAGTGTTGTGGTTGATATGCCTACAATCATAGAGTGTCTCTGACAGCAAAGTAATGAGAGCTGATGAGCTCCCAGGATGCCCATCACCACAGTCTGGGAAGTGAATAAAGAGGAGGTGATCTTTCTTTGCACTTAATTTTATGGCTAATGTTTTTCAGAGCTCTTTCAAAATTTTGCATAAACAGCTTGAGACATCTCGAAGGCTTGCTTTCAGATTTGCTGAAAGTGCCTTATGAAAACAAAGTCTCTTTAAAATGTCACAATTGTTGCCTGCTCAGAAATTACTCTTGAAAATCCCCCATCCAGGAATCACCAATTAAAGTACATTGCAGCTGTGTGTTCAGCATATGGAGCCATTCTTTGTCCAAGAGCATGATCTATAGGCAGTGCTGAGTTCTCAAATGTTTGCTGGTAGAAACCACCCGTTCAGTCCCTTTTATAGGTCACGTATCCTTGAGGTACCCTTGAATGCTCATGACACAATTTAATTGTGGATTGACAGACATAGAATTGTATACGTCAAAGAACTGAATCAAAACTCCAGCGCAGACTTCATGTTCAGGCCCTTCTGGGAAACAACATAATAGTATGTATCACAGAGTTTCTGGGGAGTGAGAAAAACAATCTGGGATTTCAGAAAACATTTCAAGATGGAAGTAGGTACTTAAACATCCTGTGTGAAGACAATGCCCTGGAAGACAGTGGAGATGAATAATTTTAACAGTATGTGAGGGAATCTAACTTGAATCTAATACCAAACACACAGAAAATCAGTTTCCTATACAGCCCTATCAGCTCTAACTGAGTGTGAAAAATTGGTTTTGTGGATTAGCTGTTAAGTGCAAAGAGAGGAAATTTCTGTCTTTTTACAGCCGTGAACAGAAGCAGGAAGAGGTGCCTACTTTATTTCTCTGCTTATTTCAACTGTAAAACTTTTCAAAAGAGGCTGAAAATATGTTCTTTGATTGTTAGAAAGAGTTCGTTAAGTAAAAAAAGTTTCTAGATATTGTTTTTATCTGGACTTAAAAACCACCCACATTCATGTGGAGGGAAGTCTGGACTCTTTCAGCCAGAAGAAATCTGATGAGAGAGAGAATAAGGAGATGGGATGTTCTGCGGTGTTTGTAATATTTTAGGGTGGTATTTTGGTGCGATTGGATTAACTAAAGGAAACATGAGGCAGGGAACAGATTGCAAGGAATTGAACCGGTAAAAACACTGCATAGAAATAGGTCAGTAAAAGGAGACAGAAGAAAAGAATAGGTAGACAAAAGAAGGATGTGCAGATTTAGGACAGTCTTCAAAAGTGGATGAGAGTAGGACACCAGCAATATTGTTAGAAAAAAGTTTAATGATATCATTCCTAGCAGAAGATCCTGGGTTCAACAATCTTCCTGCTCCTGCTGACTGGAGTCTCTCCCCTCTGCCTTCCACCTAAAGTCTCAAAGCACCTACTGCTGTGAAGCTGGTAAGGAAATCGTGGCTAGTTATTTTAATAACTGTAATCTTCACTGTAATATGTGCTGCCAGAAAGATCCTCATACACTGCTAGTTTTCCTTTCTTTCTAAAGTGCATAATTATGAAAGAAATCTTTTTAGGTCTTTCTATGGTTTTTTTTGTGGCCACATTTCAATATTTCTACATACTCATTCCCAGGAGCTTCACCCTCTGAAATCCATTTACCATTTTGAGAAGAGGGAAAGAGTGGAAAAATTTGAAGTGAAGTTGTTCTGTTGATCACCTTGAGGCAGTTTTAATAATAAATGACTTAGAATGCTATGATTCAGATAGTAATTAGAATAAACAAACTAAGTTAATGAAAAGAATTTAGCTGTATAAACTCTCTGAAGTACTTAGGGTAATAGTAAACTGTGATTAAATTTTAAAAAAACTTTATTGTGTACAGTACTAAATAAAGATAAGATGTATTTAAATGAAGAGGCTCTTTGAGTGTTAGTCAAGGTAGAAAAACATCTGGATTTACAGTGGCAGATGTTTGGCAGTCCTCATGCCCATGTAGCATTCTGAGGACTGGGAAGGAAGCCCAGGAGGAGGACAGTTACCCCTGCTGCTCCAAAGGCTGGATACTCTTTCTCTCTCTAAGGTCAGTCTAGGTAAAGGCTTCTATCTAAAATTTATTTGAGTCTCTAGCCTTGTGTCTTATGTGCATAGCCACTCTGTCTTTTAAAGCTATTCTTGTTCTGGTAATTACTTTGTACAGATTAAAATTAAGCCAGGTGCAGGCCACTCCAGATGGTGTAGTGTGAGCATCACATCTAAGGATTACATGTGGCTTTTAGCACTATATTGACAGCACACTAACTTTTACTTTTCTGATTGTTTCTCTTCTTAGTCTTCATGTCAATCACAAACTGCACTTCACATAATGATTTGCACTGCCAGCTGTCTGCACCATGAGCTCCCTGACTTACGCTAGCGATCCTTGGATTTGGGGGGAGGTGACTCTGTGGACCAAGAATGAAGGATAAGCAGGTTTCAACAGCGAGAGTGACTCTGACTAAGAGGTGTGTGTATATGTTGTGCCATACACATTCTTCTGTAGAGGAATAAACTGCTTCTGGCCAAGGAAAAAGCATTTTTATAAATAAATATACAAGTAGATAGTTTTATAAAATGCATATTAGTGACTCAAGTAAATTTGTAACGAGACGTATTTTAAAACACTGTCTATCATCCAGATCAAACATTCTTTCAGTGTCTTTTTGGTAAACCTGAGATGGAAGCAATACAATTTCTAACCATTTTTCTGCAAAGGCTATGCTGCTTGAACAGACAAATATTTCTTTCCTTAAGTTGTAGAAATTTTTAATGATTTCTTTTATTATATAATCCCCTGAGTGATTATCAACTCATCTTCCCATTAATCGTTACTCACCCATCACTCTCTTCTAGCTTCATTTTACTTGTCTTAACTACACTTTTTTATTATTGAGGCCTCCAGTTTTTGGATTGCCATCTCTTTATCAGTGAGTTGGTTTTAATGAAAAAGAAAAAAATAAAGTAGGTCTTTGATTTTCATCCAAAATTTTTAAAAAATCCATTTATTTTTTAAAAATTCAGATAGTTGGATAAATATTTATTCATTCAACTGTTTTACTAAGCTTTCTGACATTGAGAGCAAAAGGATTGAGTGATATTAGGGGAAAATGCAGGTTTATTTCTGATTTGACTGAGTGCAGATGAAACTGAAGAAAACTTCATACTGTCACCAATAGTTCCTGATTTGTAACTTACTAGTCCTCTGACTTTCTCTCAGACAAATTTGTGAGCTATTCTGTTAAGTCGTGGGCATACGTCAGTTCATGTTTGCAGTTGACTGCTTGGTGGTTCAACTTCACAGTGAGAGAAACAAACAAGGTTATACCCTACAATAATAAACCCCATCCGTTTGTTCTACTTAGCATCGGCTAAGTGGCCAGGCTTATGTGCTCCCTCTGCATAACATCTCCTATTGTCACTGTTGGAGCCAGAATACAAGGCTAGATGGACCCACCAATCTGACCCTGCAGGGCAGCACTTTTTTATCTTTTTTGAGGCATTGGGATTTAAGAAAAACCAGAGAGAAGAGAGTTACAGGAATGATCACAAGTCTACAAAGCATGAATTCTGAAAAAACAGTGAAATAACTGGGGTTGCATCACCCACAGAAATGAAAACTGGGCAGAGAAGGGGAAAACATGGTAATAGTCTTCAAATATGTACCTGGCTACAGCCAAGAAAAGGGATAATCTCTTCATGATGACTGTGTTAGCTAGGAGAGAAATAATATGCTTACATTTTTGCGAAAGCATTGAGGATTTGGTATCAGGTAAACCAGGTTCTAGTAGTACAGGGCTGCTGAAAGCAGCTGCATAATACCAGTTATTGTAGATTAGTTTAGAACAGGGAATGCAAAAATACAGCAAGAACAACACGGGCATAGCTTTAGATACGTTTAGGGGTTTAGAAATGTAGAGTGGTTAGTTGTCCTTAGCCCAGATGTTTCCTTTGTGGTTTTGTGAATTTAGGGAGATCAAATTCTCCCTAAAGCAATGCAAACTTCCAGTGGAGTTGGATAGTAGGATAATGTAGATGTTCAGGATGTTCTCACAGCCTTACACCATGTTGAGATAACATGTAATCAAGGAATCACATGCTGAAAGACAAAAGTCTGACTACTCGTATTAGTTAAATAAGCAACAAGCAAGCTAGCTTTGATACTGGAAACAACCGCATTTTCCGTGAAATCGTGGTTTTGTTGCCAGACAGTAGCGGGTAATTGCTCTACCAATTTTCTTCAGTTCTGTGGCATTTCTGCAGCAGAGCTGCACCTCACTAAGACTAACTGACCTAGCTGTGGTGGAAGCTTGTGTGTTTTGGCTGCTTTAGCTGCCTGGGTGAGCTCAGTAGCTCAGATATCTCCAGGTGAGTGGTTTCTTTATCACTGAGGTGGAGGGGGTGTAGAGTTAATTTTCTTCATAGGATCCCATATAGTGCTGTGTTTTGGATTTGTGACTAAAACATTGCTGATAACACACCAATTGCTGAACTGCACTTGCACAGTGTCAAGGCTTTCTCTGTTTCTCCCTCTGATCCCCCCAACAAGTAGGCTAAGGGTGGGCAAGAGGTTGGGAGTGGACACAGCCTGACAGTTGACCCAAATTCACCAAAGGTGTATTCCATGTCATGTAACGTCATGCTCAGCAATAAAAGCTGGTGGGGGGGGTGTGGATCTTTCCAAGGTAGCTGTTGCTCAGGGACTGCGTGGGCATTGGTCTGCTTGTGGGAGGTGATTGCCTTTGCATCGCTTGTTTGTTTGGGTTTTTTGTGTTCCTTCTCTTATTAATCTCTCTTGATCTCAACCCACAAGTATTTCTCATTTTTGCTATTCTGATTCTCTCCCCCCAGCTCCTGGGGGGTAGGGGAGAGTGAATGAGTGACTGGGTGGGTGCTTAGTTGCTGGCCAGGCTCAAGCCACTACCATTGTGTGAGTACAATCTGGCTCCGGGATGATGTGGACCCTGAGCTGCGTGAGTGCTGTCTTTGACAGATACATGGTAGCACAAAACATGGCTGCACTGCAGTATGCGATGGGGATCCATCCTTGGACATGATTTGCTAGCTGAAGTCAAGAGAGAAAATTATTTCAAAACCCTTGATAATACCTACTTTACTGTGGTAAAACAAGCCAGCAAACAGACAAACCACACGCCCCTCCCCCCAAGCCCCAAACCTGTGTCATATTACTCTGATACAAATTTTGAATACATGTATTGTTTGACTAGCCTGTCCAAACTAGAATTTATGTAAGACCCTCTGAGTCAGCTGAGCTATAGATAGAAGTGTTGCATCTTGGGGAAAAGACAATTTGTCTTCCTGTCTGAGAAGGGCCATGAACATCTGAGGGCTGAAAACATATTCCCAGATATTATGAAACATTAATTGCTTGTCTAAGAAGACCTGTTTTATTTCTGTGCCAGCTTTGCACAGCAGAGAGTGTTAGAGTGAACTGTGGAGCCATTCCCAGTAGGAGCTGTTGATTTGGGTTTGTTTTTCTATTTGAGAGCTTATACAATGTCAGAGTGACCCTGAACAGTGTGTACTAGCAGGTGTTTGTGTACGATTGCATGAAATGAACATAAATGCTGTGAAATTTCTGAATAATTACTGCCTAAATGAGTAAAACTGCCTGCCTGAATTGCTTCTCACAGTTAGAGTGGAAAGAAAACTTCAGACAGCATCAGGAAAAAGAATGACACCAGCTCTTAACATCATGAAATGTGCACATAAATCTTACTTCGTTTTCCAAATACGCAGATGAGTCATTGGAGATATTGCTGTCTCGAAATTTTACACAGTTTCCTGTATGCGAAGGGCCCCACCCTCAGTTTCTTCTGAGGAGGAATTGCGCAGCCCAGCAGAGCATGATCAATAATTCAGATGTGTGAGACTCTACCTGCTGCATGGAATTCCTCCAAAGAGGGATGACTAATTATAACAAGTTCATCATCTCTTTTAAAGAGGAAGATCCTTCTCTCCTAAACAGAAAGAACAGAATTGCATACCAGATCGAAATGTTAGTAGAGGAAATTACACTGTGCTATAATATCCGTGTTACACCTACACATCTACGTAAGAGCACCAGTGTTCTCAGCTGTTTTTATTCACTGTTTAAATTTAGGATGTTCACAATTCCACAGAGCTAAGAGGCTTTTGTCATGTATGCTTGTTTGCATTAATATATAAAATTCCTCACAACCTGAGACTCTGTCTTTGAAATTCCAGAAAAACTCAGCAATTTCCAGCAGTGAAATCAAAGCCAACTGGTAGAATGTGTTCATAATGTGTGGAGGATGTGGAGCAATGACAGATGAGGAATTGAAAATATCTTTGTCTTCCAAACAGATGGGGATAAAAATGTGTTTCCTGTAGTAAGGACACTGTTATCCTGGAACTCACACTTGTTGCCCCAAACTCACCATGACCATATGCAGAAAAAATTACAAATTTTTTTATAGACAATGATGATGCCTGTTTTATTTGTTCAGCCTTTTTTCAGGTTATGGTGCCACCAAAGGGCAGGCAGGACCTGGCAGCCAGGGTCCATCCCACCACCCCCAGCCAGGGGGCAGGGCAGGCTGGGGGCAGAATTTCTTCAGGATGTTTCTGTACAGAAGGGAAAAAAAAAAAGATTAACGTTGTGCAGAAGGAAGGGAGTGAAGCCATGGGATGGAGAACTTGAGGGTGACTGACATTCCCCATATTATAGATTTATTTACAACTACAAGGTGGATAAGATCCTGTGGGGTTTGGTGTCTGGCAGTTTGGGCAAAGACTACTGGATGTAAATTAGACTCCCCAATCTAGAGAACTGAGGAACAGAGAAAACATGTTTTCTCCTTTTTGTCTATCTGTACTGTTGTACAAGCTAAAAACTTTTTTCCTCTTCCCCCTCCCTTTGTATCTGGCAGAGTGTCACTCAATTGTGAAATTCCTTCTGGCAGTAGGAATTTTCTGAAGGATACATGTTTTATCTACCAGCCTCTGTTCTGCTGTCACACAGCATGTGCTCTGGGAAGAAAATGTGCCTTGCTTCTGCAGGCAGCGCTGCAGGCACCTGTATTTGGGGCTCACCTTGGTCAGTTTAAATGTGCAATTTTCAACAGAGAACGCAGGCTGCAAGACACGTGGTCCATGCACTTCGTGCTCTTCAACAGTGTTGAATACTGCCTGCTTCTTAGCCAACATTGATACGACTTGTTGTTGTTGTTGTTGTTGTTGTGTTAGATCTCCTACTTTCTGTCTCTGTACTACTGTCTTCTAGGTAGCTGTGTCAATGGATGTTTTCTTTGTTGGGGTCTCTCCCTTTCCTCAAGTGCTGCTTGAAGCTGGGCCATCTGCTGGTTACATATATATGTTTCTTACTTTTGAAAAGTGCAAAGGGGGCACCTTGTCCCTGGTCTAATGTTAGCAACTGCTGATCAAAAATATTTGCAGTGGGTACATGCAAGCACTACTGGTGGCACTAAAAGAAGTTTCATACCACTTCCACTCACCTAACCAGGATGCAGTTCACCTTAATTGAATCTTGTACACAGTGATGTAAGGATACAAGTTCTCTCCTTATCTCTTTCTTGTTTTCAGCTTTCTGTGGCTATTCTTTCCTTTTACTTTCTTTTCTTCCTCACTGAGTGTTTAGAACGTACTTTTCAGATACATACTTATCCAAAGTTACACTGCAAAATATTATAAAATCTACTTACCTTCCTACTGTGCAGAACTGGTGTTTTTATGAACAGTTATAGAGAATCTAATACGTTTTTATTCAGAAAGATGCTAAGTGGAATAGAGAGGCCATTAGTTCAAAGCGCCTGCAATATGTTCATGTTTTGAATGGTAGATAAGACCTTTGAAATGAAATGTGATCACTTAATCTTTTTATGGAAGGACTTGCTTAAAGTCTGTTCTGAAATTAACTCCCATGTGATAGCTGCATTATGGATTTCTCATGATTTATGATTAAGCTCAGTTTGCAAAAGTACTATATGATTATTTGATTGTCTGTGTGAAATACTCGGTTTTCCATTTTTTAGCCAAGATATGATACTGAGTGCAGTGGGTAGGTGGGGGTGTTGCAGGAATGAGATCTCAAAGGGACATGTATTTGGAAAAGTACTATTTTTCTATTGTTGCACATACTCTGCTATAGTGAAAAGTAAAATAGCGTTTGTGACTTATCTGTCTCGGTATCTAGTACATTTGAAAAATGGAGCCATCTCATTATATGGAATCCGGAGGGGGATGTGTGTGTGTGCAGAACATCCCCTGTGGATGGATATCTGAAACAGAGAATTGCTGATGCCTCAGCACATCACTGATATTTGCACAAGGCAGGAACACAGAGCATAGCTGTGCTGACAGCGGCTTTACGCAGCTGAAATCTCATCCCTCTCAGTGGTGCAGGGTGAAAGCATTTGTACCCAGAAATGAATCTGAAACTTCAGAGAGCCAAGCAGGTGCCCCCAAATAAGTTTTTGTTTAGAGAACTCCAGAGGAGGGGCAAAGATTTAGGAAACCTTATAGGCCTTAAGCAGTTTGATTGATGGACTCTGACTTACTTACTTACCCACCTTCGTTGTTACTTGTTGTGTAAAACTTCCATAACTCCAGAGAAATGAGTATCATTGCTACAGGCTCTTGTGTCGTGGTTTAACCCCAACTGGCAACTGAGCCCCACCCAGCCGCTCGCTCACTCTCCCTGAGTGGGATGGGGGAGAGAATCAGAAGAGTAAAAGTGAGAAAACTCGTGGGTTGAGATAAAGACAGTTTGATAGGGAAAGCAAAAGCAAGGCAGAACAAGGAATTCATTCACTCCTTCCCATCGGCAGGCAGGTGTTCAGCCATCTCCAGGAAAGCAGGGCTCCATCACATGTAACGGTTACTTGGGAAGACAAACGCCATCACTCTAAACTTCCCCCCCTTCCTTCTTCTTCTCCCAGCTTTATATGCTGAGCATGACATCATATGGTATGGAATATCCCTTTGGTCAGTTGGGGTCAGCTGTCCCAGCTGTCCCTTCCCAAACCCTTGTGCCCCCCCAGCCTGCTCGCTGGTGGGAGAGGAAGAATTCTCATGTGCTGTCTGAATCAGTAAAATCTTGTTGCCGATAAGTCATCATGCTATCAAGGTTTTTAATGCCCTGGAAATTGCTGTACTTTTTTTTTCCCCATGTGCCTTTAATTTCTGGTTTCATTTTAATAAATTGCATTGTTTTTAAGTACCTTAAGGTCCTGCAAACATTTACGTTATTAACTTTTGGCACTTCTGGATTGCTGTTATTACGTGGTTGATACCCATGTGGTTGATTTTTAAAGTGGTTGATTTTTAAAGTGTGGTTGATTTCTTAAACTTTAGGTTGATTTAATTTTTCTAAGAAGAAACAGAATAGAAATATTTTGTCAGCAAACTGCAGCAAGGTATACAGATGGAAGGGATTCATATTATTGACGAGTAGCTTAAAATAATAATCATAAACACGACAGCAATAAAATACTGTTCACGAGGGCTTGCCATTTATAATGAGGACAGCTGTGATAATGTAAAATTCTATGGCTGAAGTACGGATGAGCCTTTGACAGTGATGTGAGTGTGGAGGTTTGAATGTCTAAGTTTTTTGCATAGAAAATTGCTATTGATGAGATGAATTCAGAGAGCCACTGAGCGCAGAGCTGTGGTGCATTATAGGCCATATACTAACACCCATTTTGCCTTTAATCTGCCATCAGGGTGAGCCCCTGGCAGCAGGGGATGGCAGAAAGAGGCAGAAGCGATAGCTGGGCAGTGTGCCTGTGCTCAGGGTGCACTCCTTCCCATGCCACCCAAAAAATGTGTCCAGAAACTCCCTGGAGCTCTCATAGTTAACGGATCTCCCATCCAGGAGCCTACCTTTATTCCAAAGTAGCCATAAACAGGGCCCGGTTAGGTCTGAGGGTGTACTGGGAGCAGGGAGAGCTGGGTTGTGACTATTTGCCTTCCTTTTCCTCCCAGACATGTTTGTTTAATTAGCAATCTCTTCAGCACGCACTCCTCACAGCTACCTAGCACTGATGGTAAGAGGAATCCAAGACTGCTCTCTTTCCCTTAAATTTGAGAACAAATATAACAACTCAGGGGCCTCTTTTCGATGCAATATGGAAATATTTCTAATGAAACCAGCTTCATTTTCCTTTCCTTCTGACACCACTTTTCTTGTGAAGGACTAAGCTCTTTGTTTTACCTCAGTGCTCAGAGCACTTTGCTCTGTTGAAAAAGTAGTTATACTTTGGAATATGACAAAGTCTCGAAATGTCAACTTGCAGACCATCTAGCCAGAGGGAGGTGAGGGATTACCAGAAACCCTCCAGCACTTGACTTTCCATTGTGAGTGCACTTTTCACATGTTTCAGAAAAGCAGCAGAACATAGTTAGCTTTTTCTGTGTCATCCTTTGTTTTACATCTTGACCATATCTCCTTTAATTATCTTCCCTCCACACAAACTGCTGCTTATCTCTAACATCCCCTCAAGGTACTGCATCAAGCTTGTTGCTCTTCCATGAATATCTGTGCTTATTTTTGTCCTTTTTTTGTTCATAGTGAGAAAGATATAGTAGACCAAGGTGGAATAGAGTATGTTAGGAAAACTGATGAATATAAAGGTGATATATTGTGGGTTTTTAAAATTATATTTCTTTACTTGTGATTAATTTGACTATGTTTAACATGGCATCCTTCAGATCACAATGTAAATATAAGAAGAGTAGAGCCAAAAGTTTCAGATGCACATGCGTAAAAATGAAAACACTTAAATCCCTGTTTGGATGTGGAACTTCATAACACCACCTTCCACCAAAGTCAGATCATGAAGTCAGATTTGTCATTTGTTACTTGTACACAGGGTCACCGGGGACAGGAAAGTTGTTTTTCTTTACACCAAAAAAAGTACAAAAAAGTACAAAGGTGTTGTACAACTGTGTCTCTTTGAAAATATAGTAACAGGTGATGTTAATGGGAACAAAGACATCTACCTCCTCAGAAAATAAGGTTCCCTATGCTTACTTGCCTAAATTTGGACACTTCAGGAGGCTAAGTCAGGTACACAGTATTGCAAACTCTTACCATGTTCGCTATGTGTCCTTCAATAAGCTGAATGGAGAAAATAATCCTGAACAAATGGTATATTTCCCAGGGGAAAGCTAATTCCTTGCAGTTTAGTCATACAGCCTGGCACACTTTCTCTAGGTGAAGAAGCCTAACCATCTTCCTATCTCCTTCTTTTATGGATAGGGCTAATAACGGCATGTAAACGGGCACTTACCCAGTAAGAGCAATGAGGCAGCCCAGGAGGGCACACAAACAGGGTTGCCAGCAAACCTCAGTGTCACTGTAAGGCTTACAGGAGGTGAGGTTTGCTCTGTGACAAGGGGTGAACCTTGCTTGGGCAGCAGAGTGCGGCGGCAGCAGAGGTTCTGCAGAGAAATTTTGTTCTTGGAGGGATGTTTTGGGCGGCCACCAACAGAAGGCAGAGCTTGAGCAAGCTCGCCTGTTCCCCTCTTCAATACAGAGAAGTGTTTCACTGAAGGAAAAGATGTCTTTCCCCACTGGATTAATACGCAAAACATGGACAGCTCAAGGAGCATGGCCTATTTTACTGACAACAGCCATTTATTACTGGCTGGCCAGTGGATATAGATAAATCATGCGAGGACAAATCAGAAGCAGTGAGTCCACTCTGATCCACATCAGGCATCTACAGATGAAACAAATTCATACAAATTGTGCCCCCACAGAAGGCCTGTAGAGTGCAGGATTAACGTGATTAATGGTCTCTGGTATATAAAAACTGGAGCAGATGAAGGAGTGAAATACAGTTGATTATTAAACAGTTCAGAAATCAGGAAGTTCAGTCCAAGGTCAAAACTGAGACAAACAGAAAGAGAATTAAGCACCATTTGATACACCATAACAAAAACTGTTCCGACTTCTTGAAAGCCAGTTCTGTCAATTAGCAGGTACTATGTGTTCATCTCTTAGAAAATATGATGGGAGATTACAATAATAGCCTTGAGTGACTTCAGAAAAGTGTATGCCATGGAGCAGCTGGATGAGTTCAAAGGGTAAATAGCATTACTCATGAAGACAAAAATCCATGTCCTGCTTATATAAATTGTCCTAATTGATAAGAAAAATAAATGAGAAGGAAATCAAAGCTGTAATGTAAGCAAATTGGTTTTATTGTTTGTCTAGTGGCCAAAATAGGATTTGAGGAAGAAACTATATAGTCCTTGACTGGTATGTGATAATGCAACAAAATATGCTCTTCTTCTGAGGCTGAAATGCTCTACAGAAGTGTATCAAAAGTATACTGGCCAAATTTCCATCAGAAATATTTTTATGTTGTCTAAGCAATGGAAGCGACTGAAATTTATATTCGGTTGACATAAATTCCATTTAATTTATTTGACTAGGTATAGTCGTGAAGCACTCGGAACTAGCCAATAAGTCTACATGGTTTTTACGACCTTGATCTGATCTCCTGTCAAAGATGCAGGTTCAAGGTACCTTCCCCGTCTTGGACATAGTGAACAGGACTGAGCAGCTCTCCGATTAAATGAGTGAGGAAAAGCCTTGAATGTCCCTTGTGCACACCCTAGGCATCCCTGTTAGAGAGAGCCATGACATGGTTGTACTTTGTGACAAAATGTTCAAAACATTTTGTTTAATTCCTATCTTAAATAAAGAGCAAACTTATTTTCAAATTTTAAAAGCTAGTCTCCATATACATTCTTTCTCCTTCATCTTCAGTAAATAAACTTCAATTGTTGTGACATTTTCCCAGTTTCAAATTAAATGTCAGGCTAATAATTGGTTTGTGTTTGCCCATGCCCTTCTGCTACAATGCAAGAGTACTTTTTTAATGTCAGAATTTTAATCTTTATGGGTCCTTTTGGTCACTGATTCACTTAACCACAACAGGCTCCAATAAACGTAATGAAACCCTTTATTATGGGTCTGAACTAAACCGAACTTCTGAATCTTTTGAACTGACAGTGAAAGCTGGTTTTAGATCTGTACAAGGAACTTTCCTTATTGATAAAATGTTTCCTAGGCAAAACAGCCATAGCTGTTACCTGGTCACAATTAACAGCTTTATCTCCTATCGAAAAAGCACAATTTTTTTCAGAATTGTTTGATGTGCAAGGATTTGGTAATATAATAGGAAAAATAATGCTTGTGACATTAAGATTAGTCTTTGTTGGTTGTCAGTGAAAGCATGTTCTCCAGTCGCTTCTACTTAGGTGCCACAGACACTGTAACCCCAAAATCTGCTGGTGATAAGTGACACATTTGGCAGTCTATTACAGAAAAGCCAAATGCAAACGGCTACAGAATTTGTACGGAAGGGCAAAGCATTTTCCCTGCCCAGGCTGGGTCTTTGCAGATGGGGGAATGAGGTGCACGTTAATGCTCAGAGGGGGAAACAGATCAGGTCTATTCTGCACTTGTGGGTGCAGACCTGTGAACGGAGCAGTAAACTTGTGATTAGGATTTCCAACCCTTCCACGGACGTGACGAGCAAAAGGGGCTGTTACATGTAATTGCTTCAAGTAATCTAACATACCTGATAGATTTTGGAGAAGAATGATGCTGAAATAATGTGTCAACTCATAAACTCTTGCTTGTGGGAGAAATGGCACTTCACAGAGCAGTGAGGCATTTTCCTCTTCTTTCTGGCTGCAGCGTGGCTGTCGCTACTGGATCCTTTCCCTGAAACCATACTCTGTCTCACTTAGAAAGGGACTGCTGAGCTAGAAAAAGCACAGAGAAGATCAATGAAAGTGGGAGAGTCTGGGGAATATTGACCTCTGGGGAAAGATTAAAGATCAAATATTCCAAAAGTACAGAGGCGTTTTAAGTCTACACCCCAGAGAGGTGAGCAGATGCCCCCAGCCATGTTTGCCAGCCCATGACTGCATGTCCCCATTTGTCTCTGCATCATGGCTTGTAAACACTCACTGAAACAGTCATGCAGCTAGATCAGACGTGAACTTCACAAAACATGTATTTCCTTAATGAAAGGAAGAGTTACCTCTACATAGATAAAAGGATAAGCACCGGTAATGAAGAACGGTTATTTAGAACACTAATAGGAAAAAAATATTAGGGCAGGGTGAACAGAAGGCCAGACAAGGTAAATTTACCACATAGGCTGCATGATCAGTATGTCCCAAAAAAACCCCTGTGAACTGTCTATTGCTTGAAACATTGAAACCTTCTCCAGATAAATTACATGAAAACAGTACTACAGAAAGTAATCCCTGCTGTGAAAGGAGATGGAACAAATGACTCCTTCTTTCTATTTCTTGCTTACATAAGGTATACACTGTGCTTCTCCTCTGTGTAATTCACACAAGCTCAGTACTGAAACCGACTTCTCTTTGTAAAGCAGTCACAGATCTGCAGAAAATTGCTGTATAAGAGTTGGGTGGTGTGATTTATCAGAGCGAAAATGCTTTTCATCTGGAATTGATAAATTGTAGATAGGAGATGAAGAAAATAAGGAGGAGATGGAAAATGAAATGTTAAAAATGAAATATTCTTAAATAGAAAATTAGAACTACTTTTGAAAGAGAAGCAGCAGGAAAGATTATCAAGGAGAGGGTTAGAGTCCTAGAACCATCTCTGGGGTTTTTTTGTTTGTTTTTACCCAGAATGAACACATTATTCTTCCTAATATTATTGTTATGGAAAGTAGATTAAAAATTGTCAGGGAAAATGAAACCCCACATTTCCCTATTATGAGCTTGAGCACCAGGCTTACTTCATTTTCCCCTCCTTTATTGTTTTAGCTAAACTACATGTCCACTGTATCTAGAGTAAAACAAGCTTGTGATTTTGCTTGGGGTCCATTTCATATATCTTCCTATACAGTGGATCAGGTGATAATCTTGTTTCAAATCAACTCCAAATTTAGGTGATGAATTCAGAGAAATCCTTCAGGTCGGACTGTTTATTACAGCAGGTTCTTCCTTCAAAAAGTTCATTTTGGAATAAGAAATGGCAGGGGGTTCCCCTCCCTGAAAAATGCGATGCTACACCTCCAGAAAGAATAACATCAGAAGAGGTAATTTTATGACTGTGGTCTGAAAGAACTACAAAGGAGACCATTATCACCCAGATGGCAACTGTTGTGACTGTGTAGTGAAATGGGCTCCTTCCTTACAGGATCTGCACTGTGGTTAACAGTGCAAGCTTTGGTAGAGAGCCACCTCAGGCAGTAAAAAAATGAGGGATTTCTGCTTTCCCTGGTTTGAAATTCTTGGGATCTCCAGAGCCAAATGCATCCCCTCAGCTTCAATGTGTGGTTGCACAGGGACTGTTTTCTTGGTTTTATACAGATCTTCCTTTGCTAAGCTTCTTGTAACCAGAATATCCAGCCATGCAGAGAAACACCTCTAGCAAAAGCAAACCACCATCAATGGGGGTACAATGTAAGTAGGCCTGCAACTGGACCAACCTCCAATCAAGCAGAAACAGGAATTTTTAGCATTGCTTTTCTTCTCTAGTAATGTGATCAATGAAAGAAGTCAGCACAACTCTGCCTTGCAAGGTTTCTGCTTACAAACATTTCTGATTAACCGTAAGGGGCCAACACAGGAAAGAAGAAAGAATATTTTGCTAGCAAAGGTAAGAGAAAAAAAAAATCAGTTAATTAAACATGTTGTAAAAACATTATTTGTCGCAGCTCCTGAAGACAGTGAGAGTATTTTTTGGTTCTATTTATCAGTAATCTATTGCAGGGTTATGATGGCACATGAAATGATGGAGGTTTTACTCCAATTTTTAAGATGTCCTGTTAGTTTCTATTGAATATTATTAGGTTTAGCCCTATTCAAACCTACAGATTCAAGACTTTTTTTTACACCATTTGAAGAAGTTCTCTCATCTTTGGCCTTTCAAGTGTTGAAAGTGACATTTTCCTGCTTTAGCAGCTCTTAAAGTACCAACAAAAATACTTAGATGCATTACAGCTGCCAAAGTCCCCCTGGGATGAATATTTTAGAGTGAAAACTCTGTCCTTCTCAGTCACAGCTACTTATGTGAAAAGTATCACAGAGATATGATAAAAATGCAGTGTGGCACTCACCAAATTTCAAAAGTTGTTCTGCACTAGCACCTCTTTTCCTTAATTTGAATTTCTTTGTATTTTCTTTTACATGGCTCTTCTAATGACCTTATTATGGTAGAAGTGCTAGTTCTGTGTACCCTGCTAAGTTGCTATGAGAACCTCAGATTTTGACTTGCCTTTATCCTATGAACCCAGGTCTCTTCTTTTGATAATGTAACATGGATATAAGGCTTATATTTAATTGTGCTATATATCAGTACCATTTTCTAAAACCTAGATTTCTGTTTTCAAGTGTGCTACATAGAAATGAAAACAGTAAAGGATTATACACCAATCAATAAAACAGCATAGATGCTTACAATATGGAAAGTCAAAAAACTCATTTCAGAAGCCTTGAGCAGACATCCTGTAAAGGCTTTCAACAACAAATAAATATTTCTAACTTTCTAATTTCTGTCAAGCTGGATACTGTGCCACTCTGTGAAGTTTATGCAGCTGCATTAACTGAGTAGTTAACTGCTAGTGAAGAATTTTGTCAAATAATGTTGATTAAATACTGATTATTCCAATGGGGTTCAGTTGAGGTCCCTGGTAAAAATGTTTCTGCGACAGCAACTTGTTTGGAAAACATGAACATTTAAAGATCAGGGGGTGGGTGTGTGTTCAAATATGATATAGCTAGCTGTAGTACATAGTTTTAAGTGTTCTAACTGTGAACAGTGTTTTTAATATTAGAGTCTAAGTTCAGATTTAATTGTGTCAACTTAATGATTTCCCCACAGTATCCATAAACAAAAAAAATTCCCTTTGTAAAGTGATGTCATATGAAATTTCATTTAAAAACCCAACTTAATCCTCAAATGTGTAAATATCTCTCTATGTATATACATTTCTCTATGTGTGTGTGTGTACTTGTGTCGTGGTTTAACCTGGCAGGCAGCCAAATACCACGCAGCCGCTCACTCACTCCCCCCACCCCCAGCGGGATGGGGAGAGAATCGGAAGGGTAAGAGTGAGAGAAACTCGTGGGTTGAGATAAAGACAGTTTAACAGAATAGAAAAAAAAGGGAAAATAATAATGATAATGATAAAATATACAAAATGAGTGATGCACAATGCAATTGCTCACCACCCGCGCTGACCGATAACCAAGTAGCGATCAGTACTTCCTGGATCACGTCTACCCTTCATATACTGAGCATGACATCACATGGTATGGAATACCCCATTAGCCAGCTGGGCTGGCTGTCCTGATTACGTTCCCTCCCATCTTGTGTACCTAGCTCAGTCAGTAGGCACGGGAGCTGTCCTTGGACTAGCAGGGTACTTAGCAGCAACTGAAAACATCAGTGTGTTATCAACATTCTCCTCATACTAAATCCAAACCACAGCACTAGGAAGAAATTTAACCCTATCCCAGCCGAAACCAGGACAACTTGACTGCATATAAATAAAATGACTGTAGTTTCTGGGTAGGAATAGACTGCCGAGTTTGGGAGAGGGAAGATTTCAGTCTATTCTTTCTACCAAATTATAGTGGGTGCCAGGAATGGGTGGGCTGATAGGAAAAAAGAAAGTATGAGGTTGAGCCAGATGGATGGGTCTTGGGCAGGGAGTGTAAGATCAGATGGGTCTGGAGTTATAAACCATTGCTGCAGATTTTTGGAGCGGTCTAGCAGCAGGAGTGGATTTGTTACAGCTGCAATATCTAGATTGCACAGCACATCTATGACCTTCTGCTTAATTGTAGGCTGGTATTTTCTTTTGCCACTTAATAAATGCGTGGGTCTCTTCATGGTCTTGTGATGTGTCTGCCTTAAGGAAAATTGAAACCCTGTGAGTGGCTCTCTAGTGGTGTCAGACCCTCATGGGACCTGCTGAACAGATTTCACTGTTTCCAAGCTATTCCAAAGCACAGGTAAACTATGAAAAAGACCGCCAAGTATGTTGAAGGACTGTAGGAAACAAGGGTTAAAAAATCCTCCAAAAAAGGGAGAGAAAAGTTTGAGAGAGACCAGCACATAGCAGAGGGACAAGATGTTCTCTTTTTCTGTCCAGATGCAGAGAATATGACGAAAACATGTACCTCTATTTCTTCTCCTCTTCATTCTCAAAGAGAATTCTTCCCTTTGAGCATTAAATCACTTACATTTCTTTGGGTTGTAGAGGATAATAGAGCAAATATTTTGATAATACCTGTAGATAGATGTAAGGGTTGAGTATTTTTACCCTGATATTCTAGGTTTTAGAAGGAAAGCTTAACTTTAATTTATTGTACAATAATACTTTAACATATGCTCATCTTAAAGAAGCCTAAACATAGCAAATACAATGAGAATATAAATTAGTTGGATCGAAGAAAATAACTCCTGGACATGGTGAACAAAAGTACTATGTCAAACAGAGAACACCAGAGAATTTGCAATCTCTGTAAAAGACAAACACATTTTTTTTACTTACGGTATTTTTTAAAGTGTCCAGTCAAATGCCAAGGTGCTCAGTGTACCCAGCCAAGAAAGACTATGGGCTTATGTTCTCACTTTAAAAAAAAAGTAGGGGGAATAGAGAAGAAAAATTACAGTGATTCATGAAATTCAGCATGAAAAAATAATCAATCAGCTGTGAATACATATTGGGAAGCATTAACATTTGCATTGCACTGTTTCTTAGAAAAAGGCATGTCTAAGCTACATCATTTAGTTAATATTTAGGCCTAATTGTATAAAGAATAATTGGCTTATTTAAAAGCTGGTTAGATTTATGTTATTATGGTGACAATAGAGCAGTTCTAAGCACATCCCATTTAAAAAAAAAGAAGTGTTGCAGTGTGTGGGGATGCTGGTGTGAAGGGAAGTGGGTGGAGTTTTATTTAGGATGTAGCAAACAGAAAGATATTTGGATCACAGAGTTGTTGTGCTTTCTGTGATGTGGCACTTCATCAATATAGCGAATAGGTAAGGGTAAAACACCTAAAAATGCCTTTTTAGGTACCCTGATGTTGAGCTGGGACATGCACATCTTGATGCCTTTGTGGTAGAAGGAGAGATTCCAAAATTTCCTTTTGTGGCAGCTGAAGGAGCGGACGGTTTGGGAGCAGTCTGTCTTAGTTTCAGCATAAAAGCCTCACAGAGTGAAAGTTTAGAAGCACGGAAATTTGTGAGACCTGGCGAGAGGGAAGGAGAAAGGGAGGCTGTACTAATCCAGGAGCTGACGTTACTCAAAACTCAGCAGTGGTTTTCTAAACTAAGAATTTAAATGTATTACGCAGTATTTGTGTGTGCAAAAATCACAAAGTAGATCACCTCTACTCCTTCCCAACCTAGATAAGACCAACTAAAAATTATATTTTAAGAAGAATATCTGGTATTTCTTACTGTTTACTTTTTTTTCTTAAATTTAGCTGCAAGTCATATTTCTGAGCTCTCCCCAAAATCATAGTGGCAAAAAACCTGTATTCCGTCAGTAATTACTAAGGAATAAGCAACTTTTTTTTTTTTTTTGGATGTCAAGAAAAACACCCAGTATTTCAAGAGCTGTGGTAAAACTGCAGTGGTCTTGCTTTAATTTATAAGGTCATGTCCTCCTGTGAGGAAGGAGACAACATCCTCTGTGAAGCAGCTCTTCGTGTGCCAGAAGTACCTGCGTGACTTTGGTTTTGTGTGTGGTGGTCAGACAGCTTTAGTGACTAGAAAAATTGTTAGTTTCTCTCCGTGTGGAGACACTAGTCCATGCTCTAGCCTTTCCCCTCAATAGGAGGAACTTACACCTTCTCAGCTCTCACTGTGGCAGCTATTTTTGCAAAACCTTTGCAAAACCTTAATAACCTTCAACATCTGTGTTAAATGTGAATGAAACTGGCAACGAGGATAAAGAAGTTAATGGGAACATTCACAGACAAAGGATGATTTCATAACTCTTATTTACACATGAAAACAAACCAAAACCAGAGAGCAGCTGAGTGACTTATGTAAAAATCAGGTATTTCATCACGCTGCTTGGTCTTCTTTGGGAGCCGGAGGACCAAAGTTTTTTGTGAGTAGGACTCATCCCAGAGACCTAGCGGTACCTTTTATATTTTCCACGCATGTTCGTACGTCTTTCCCCAAGAAAACGCTGTGTAATCTGTCCTTAAGTCAAGTGAAATTCACTGCTAATATAAGCCCACTTAAGTCTACAGGGAAAAAACCCACGGCAAGGTGAACCAGCTTCTGCTGTGGCTTGCTTTGCCCGCTGAAAACAGCAGAAATGAATCCGATCCCCATTGCCTCAGCTAATGCTCCTCTGGAAGCGGTGGGCATGCACAAATGTCACAGCAGCTCCACTGAGCATGGGAGATAGTATCTCCAAACGATTTGTCACCAGCCGCTGTTTGTTCCTGAGGGATCCCTTGTGCTCCCCTGCTGCTGCTGCTGGGGAGGAAGGCGAGGCTGACTTGGGGTGGGGGCGTGCAGGGTGGCACTGCGCCGCTTCGCAGCTCCCGGGGACGCAGCCACCTCACGGTCACCTCACAGGGTTCCCCCCACCCTGGCCATGGCCGAGGGGACTGCTCACTGCACACAGTGTGCCTGAGGCTTTGCTCTTCCACCTGCAGCCTGTGCTAACAGACCTTACAGCCAGGCGGGACACTCGGCGTGCGGGTGGCACGGGTCTCCTCACTCTGCACTGGCAGACTTGCGAGTGGGATGGCAATATTTTTCATGGATCTTGCTGCTTTATGAATAATAGACGCTGGGCCCAAGTTTCAAATTTCTTGCCTGTGTTTAATATGTCAGTCAGGAGACTGCAATCCGACAGGGGGAAGAGGCGTTTGTTTTCCAGTTGATCAACTATGTCTATTATGACTTGTGCTAACAAACCACTTATTTCAGACACTTATTTCATTTCATGGGTGCAACAGGATGGATGTTTGCAGTACTGCCACCAGTTTAAAGCATGGAATTGCACTGATTTTATCTCTGTCCTGCTCTCAGACTGCTGTATATGTTTTTCAACTGGTTTTCCCACTGGGCAAAGTCAGCTTCCTCAAGTTGAGGAGACATCTTGTCACTGCACTGACTAAAAACAGCATTTCTTTGTCTCTGAGTGTGCTGCTTTCTTGCCAGAACTTACCTTGGCTCACACAATTCCTTTTTGGTTCACATTTTCAGTCATTCAGAAAAAGACAGTGGCTGGCTACCTTTTGAATTGTTGGCATACTTTATGGTTCTGGCTAGCAAGGTCTCTTTGTGAAAACTAACAAGTGCAGAAGAAATAAAAAAAGAATCAGAAAAAAAAAGTAAATAAAAATCTGCCTATTCCAGGGTATGCTTCGGAGCTGACTGAGTCAGTTCTACTCTCACCTGTTACCAAGCACAGAAATACTATGCAACAGGCTGGCGAAGGATGCCAAAATTAATCTTTTGTTCTCTAGAAATTGACAGCAGCACTCCATATACTGTCAGCTACCAGTATCAGCTGTAAATTGCAATGAATATGTTCCTCTCTGTGTTTTTGAGTTTTACATACATGCATATGGATACAGTTCCATAGTCATGTACATTCATGTATGCACACACAAAATCTGCCACCAGCTCAATATCGTGTTACTAAGTTATTTCCAGTTCCTAGCTCATACAGTGTAGTGTGAATTAGCTAAATACACTCTGTATGTGTGGGGTTAGGAACTAAAAGACAGTTTTTTTCTTTTGATAGACAAAAATATTCCTGAGTTTTGCTATGTACCATCACAGGACACCAGCACTAGAATCAATAACGGAAGCAACATGCTAAGTCTTTCCTTAAACATAAGGAATTGTATACCACCTATAGAAATTTTTTTCTCTCATTTAGAATACCCTTCATAGAAAGAAGAAATAAATCCTAAGGAGAGAAATCGGTCTGAGTGGATACTCTGATGTGGTTTATCTTTTTGATTCAAAAAGTCGTTGCTGACTGTGTAGAAAGGCAGAATTAGAAACTGAATGACTCTGAACCAGTGAAAAAGATGTGCAATACTTAATCTACACTGCAGCTGGCTGCTGACAGGTTCTTGGTAACAAAAAATGTAATTCCCTAGCTATCATTTCCTTCTTGAGGGAATATAGTGCAATCATGGACAATCTCTGTACCTGTGTTCTCCAACTGTAAGAAGGGAATAATAACCTCTCCTCTGTTTATAGGGTTTGATGAGGGACAGTTGATCTAAAAAAGACAGATGTTTAGGAACTCAAAGTCCGAAAATGCATTTGTATTTGCAAAACAAAGCCAGAAAACTACTATTCTCTAAAATAAACATGCAAAGAAAATTTCTGCATTTTGAAAAGATCTATGTGTTTTTCTGTCTGTTTAGCTAAATCTAAAGTGTCTGACAGTATTCCAAGAGCTTGAAAACCAAACATACATGTCTCTGACCTTCACAAGAAACAGGTCTAAATCGTGAAATGAAAATGAACACAGCATAGTGCCTTGCTTGTAAACACACCACTGCCTTCAATCATACATGCGCAAAAAAACCCTGAAGAATAACTATAGCAAGGGGAAACCTTTAAGTTCTCCCTGCAGACTTTATAATCTCCTTTCTTTTCATCTTATTGCAATGACTCCAAAAAATGCCACTAAACATGAAGCTTGCTAGCCTGGGGACCTGCAAAACTTTAAACCAGCCATAGTCACAATTTGCCTTTTGATTCATATTTAAGTGATTGTCACTCTTCATACAGCCTCTTCAGAGATGCCATCATCCAGGAAGAACCCAGTTATTCTGAGATAAGAACATCCTAACTTAAAAAGGTTTATTTCACATCCCGTACTGGACCAGAGACTACAAATTCAGTCCCCAGCTCTCTGCTCTCACAGAATGTGAAGCCACCTCTGCTTTCCTTCTCTGTAGCCATGTTTTATTCCTTGCTTCATTGACTGTCAGATAGAGACAGGAGGTGTTATTAGACAGCACTGTTCCCCATAAGTACTAAGGTATTGCAGCGTTTCTCGGGATCTTAGCTTTAGCTTCCCCACCGTCACGCATTACTTTTAAAATATGGTACCTCTCTGCCTTCATATTTGGGGAAGCACCATTTGGAGCAAACTAGATGCCATGGTGAAATATTGTGGAATGGTTTTTACTTCAGCATAGTACCAATGCAAACGGCCACGGTTTCCAAGGCACAGTTTTTTCCCTGTAAGAAGTCAGGCTGTTCCTGTGATGCCTGCCTGTGAGCACAGACACAATTTCAGAGTGGTGAGGGACAGGCAGGTAGTGATGAGGAGCATGTTGTTATCAGATCGTTAACACAAATCCGTATCTTCATGTGCTGCATAAAAGTACCTGGAGATTTAGAGTGACCCCCACAATATTCTTCTCTGTATCCCAGCTATCTCACTACGCCTCAGTTGGCTCCACTGCATGGCATTGCAGTATCCTGCAATGCAACTCCTGCAAACATTAGTGCATTGCACAGTCAAATTCCCGTTTTCAGGAAAAAGAAAAGAAGAGCAAGCTGTGGATTTTGGCAGATTTGTCTCCAATGTTAATGTAAAACTTACCACAGAGCAAAGAGAAGAGCAGGAGGACAGAGACTGTAGTTGGTGGGGGGAAAGGTAAGGAAAGAGCCTGATGGTGACTGGGAGCCTCTCCGTGCATGTGGAGAGGATCCACCACCAGAGGATCTTCCAACAGCAGGAATTTGGTTGCAGCTAGGGCTCACCTTAGCCAGTTCAGGAGTATGGCTCTTTTAGTACATGACCTGTTAAATGTGCTCAGTGCTAGAAGAATCAAGACATGAAATGCAGTTACAGCTGTGAAAGTGTGATACTTGCCAGTAAAGCAAGAGCTATAGAAATATTTTAGGTTAGGAAGCAGAAAATATCAAGCCACTCTTTTATTTCTCTACACGCTGCAGAAAGTTTCCAGATAGAGAGCAGATGGGACATAGACTCCCCATTATGGAGTGAGTAAAATCTGATCTTTATTCATTTGAAAGAACAGGATCAAATGTTTTTAAAACAGGGCTATGTCCCAAGAGCTGATCTCTGTGAAGAACTGTTGGCGTGTAGTGTTTCAGTTGCAGCTTTTCTCTGATCAGCCTGAGTAATTACCTGCCTGAGCCTCTGGATAGCTAACTGAGTGAAAAAATGGCACAGAAAACATGGGCATCACACAGTTCTTATATATTTCTGAGAAAGGTATATAACCCTTTTTCAGAGTCTGGGTACTACACAGTCACATCTTTTGTGGAGATCTTTCCACTGACCCAAGCAGAGATATCCCCAATTTACATTGGTGTAAATAACCAGTGAAGCTGGTTACCAGATACATGCTTTCTTACATCGATGACTACTTCCCCCTTGTAAGTGGGGGAAGGACAGGTGGGCGGTTTGGAGGGAGGGTGAGCTTTTCATCCTATCAGAAAGACTCACTGTTTAGTCATAATTATAATTTTATTCAGTACAGGGTTGCTGTGGAGAAATGCAGATGCTAAACTGTTATTTATCTCTGGCTATTAGCCAAGATAAAATTGCAAAAGGAAAAAACATGTATTATTATTTTGTTATATATCTAATTAGACTTTAAGACTACAACAGCATTTTTATGAAAGGATGTATTTAAGATGCGTTTTTGGAATTGCAGTAGTAACAACTTTTGTTCTGTGTGGTAAACAGAAGCCTTTTGGCAGTGGGATGCTTTAGTTTTGAAAACTGCCAAAAATTATTTGCTTATCTACAGAACTGCAACTACTCACTGTGCCTGTGAGTCATATGGAAGCAGGACCAGGGTAAACATGGTGCTGTAGTGAAAAGGTAGGTGTGCAGGAAACGTGCATTATTATGCTGGCAAGCTAAGCTACAGACAGTACCCTGTCATTAAGAGGGAAAAAAAGGGGGGTGGATGGGAAGAGTTGAAGTCAAGCCTGGATATTCTAATGTAATTTGGATGGGACTGCAGAGTAGTCTAAATGGTAATGGTTTTTGACAGTTTGATATGTATGTATAGCTGTTGCCAGCCCTGCCTGAATATTATATAGGATTATCTGGGATTTTCTGGGTTTATCACCACAGGCATGCAGGATTAACAGCCTGATGAAGTCAAAAAGAATTACTCAGCCAATCCAATCCCTATACTTATATAGCGCCCTTCACACAAGGTCCCAGAGCGCTGCACGAGAAACACAATAACCGCCAGAAAGGATGGTGAAATAAAAATCTGCCACCTAGGCTTGAAATCCACCACAGAGCTGGGCTACATGGTATCTCCTAATGAAAGCTTCCAAAGGGTCAGTGTCCAGCAAAGCAGAGAGGGGGGACCGCTCATGAGGCTCGCTGTTGGTAGCGTTAAAGGCATTTAGGACTTTTTTAGTGCTTAGCATTTTCACAGTGGAAGCATACAGAAGGATACAAATTCCCGGAGGCAGCTAGAAGCTAGGTGAAGGTAGCTTCAAAGAAAAGTAGATACCAGATACATAGGATTTCCCTGTGACACAAAACCACTGGTCCATCTTACTTGCAGCTTTTATCTAGTGCTCTCTAATCCCTGTTATTTTTTCATGTGAAGTGTTCCTAAAAATTTTATCTGCAAACTGTGCTGTAGCATCCGTGATACAGACACATGAGGTTCTCCTGATTTTACGTGTCGCAGTAAACTCCGTTCTGCTGCGTTAAAAGATTTGCTAACCCTTCAAATGCACCTGATTTCTTCAAACAGAAGAATCATCCTAACAATAATGAAGCAAATAAACTTGAGCCGAAGTACAGATTAAAGGCTTATCACTCATGACAGGGCAGTGGTGGAGACCTGCCCACATTCCTAGGCCTGGTAGAAGGGTCTTGTACCCCACACTAGCCAGCTATCAGAGTTTGTCTCGACTAAGACAGAGCTTCTCAAGCAGTTGGCCATAAATTGTAAGGCTTAGGGGAAGGGAAAAGGGCTGCTTAAGTTGCAGCTAAAGGTGAGAGCTAACTGAAAACCAGCAGCTTCTTTCTGCTATATCGGTACTTTAGTTCATTGACTTGAAACTGACTGGGGTCCATCTGCACGGACTTCAGCCATACAGAGAACCAGATAGAGCTCAGGCTGCCTGAGGTGAAGAGGAACAGGCTTCAAGACACAGTGCTAAACACTGCATGGTTGGCAGCAGGGATGTCTTGGAGGTGATCCAAAGGGGTAAGGGTACCCATAAAACTGGATTAAAGCAGGTACTTGTCTTAATGTTTGGAGCTTTTCCAGTCACATGGAAGAGGAGTTGCTGGTAGGTACACAAAGTGTGAAGTGTTTGCCCAGGAGTTTGCAGGATGGAGGACAGGTGTAATAACAAGGTGATCTCAGCTCTATAATTAGAACGTGTGTTTTACAAGAGAGCTGTGGGGACTACAGCTTCTTTATTGAAAAATCATGTTAGGACACTTAATGCTCATCAGTGTCACACAGCAGTCTGTCTTCAGTTTTTGAACTTTTTACCTAGACAGAGTTTGATTTGGTTTTAAAGTTAGTAGTATAGAATAAAACAAAACGAGACAATAGTTGTATACAATGCATGTGTTATGGGATGAAATACAGATGTCACAGTAGATTCAAGGCTTGAGAAAGGGTATCAATGGTGGCATTATTGCTGACAGAAGAAAGCAATTTTTTTGCTGCTCAGTAATTATCGTGATTACAGCATTTGGAGGCGAAGCTGGCTGGCCAATTGTTCTTGTAAAATAAATCAATTTTTTTAACATGCAGGTTTTGACATATGCTTTAAAAGAATAACAGATTAAATGTTTTCTTTGAGAGTTATTTTTGACTGCTTTCAATAAAGATTTTTCTTTTAGTTCTATTTTAATGATTGTCATAACAAAACAGCATCATAAACAAGTTCATTTACAGGAAGAAATTCAAAAGCATGTTTTCCCCAAGCTGCCAGGGTCGTGCTGAGTCACAGAAGTGTGAAAAGTCTTCTTCTATCAAGCACACCTGGGTAACTGTTTTGGATCATTCTCTTTCTGGCTGCCCTACATGCTATGCTGAGAGGAGTTTGCAACCCCTTATGTTGGTCAACAGAAGGACAGCGTCTCAGGAACTGTATCCAATTGCCTCTCTGTAGATGCTAGGGTAGATCACATTAGGAATTTTAACTTTAGATATACATCTATGGTGCAAAATGAAGGATTATTCATAGCATGGGTTCAATACTTGTAATCTACTTGCAAATGGAAAAAATAGCTGTAATCTACTTGCAAATGGAAAAAATAGCTATGAAGTTGTGGGATTGAGAAATTTCCTGTAAAATGAAATAATAGGGAAAAAAAACACTTCAGCTTAATAAAAATGTTTCATTTAAGTAATATTGAAACATTGCTTTCTGATTCTTTCCATCTTCACAAGGTCATGTGAAACAAAAAAGTTCAAAACATCCCATTCAATCGTATTTAGTCTTTTCCATTTTTCTTGCAAAACAGAACGTTGTTACAATTGACTTATTTCAGCAAGAGGTTTTGCTTTTGACAGATTGCCATTTTTGGTAGAAAAATATTAGCTGGATACTGACCAGGGTGTCTACTGTGTCCATCAGAGGAAACTGGCTCATATTTCAGCTCAGGACTATTTTTGTAAAGTTTTTAATATTTGAAGAACTTTCAGGAAAATTTTCTCCAGTAACAATTGTTGTTTGCCTCATTGTCAAAGTTTTAGTGTACACGACCCAGGGAAGGACTAAGCAATATCCATCTTCCATTTCTCTTTCATCCACTGTCTTTCAGGAAGGCATTTGTTGGATTTGTTCCTGTATTTACGCTAGAGTGAGCAAGGATAAGTAGGTGGCTTTTGTGCTTCAAGCAGGATGGTCTGGGGCTGAGCTGCTCCTTAGTGCCTGTGTGAAAATGCCAGTCCCTGAGAAAACTTGTCTCATACTGATGAGTTTTAGCGTTGTGGTCCTCGTTGCTGATGTATGTGTGAACTGTTCTATCCACAACGTAGTTTTGTGTATGTACTGTACAGTAAAAATAATTGGATAGCCTTCGTTTTTAATCTGAGTATGGATATAGACAAACATACACTGAGATACATGCACACAAAAAACCCATGTGTGGGCACATGTATACACATGCACAGAGTTCTCCAGCACCTCATGAAAAAGAAAAGAAGTATTATCCTCATTTTTATGAGGCCAGCAATAGGGTTACCAGGCTAATAAATGAAGCATGAATTATTCATCAGTCTGCACGTCGTATGGATCTTTTAAATTGCAGTGAAAGAAATGGTAAAACTGTAAGCTTCTACCATTCTTACAAAACCAATTTAATTGCAAAGACACAATAAAGTTTCTGTCCCTATTTTAACAATTTGCTATTTTAATGAAACTAAAGGTAGCAGCTTAGGTAAATTTCCATAATATACAACTAATGAGATAGAAGGTACATTAATAATTTACAGGCCTGGTGTGTGCTGGACCCTCATGAAAAGACCTTTTGCGAAGAATATAATCACACAAAAGTGATCTCATATTTTCTGCACACTTTATTTAACAGAGGCATTGCTTGTATTTATGAATTTTGTATATTAGCAGATGAATTTTGTGAATATTTTGAAGCGTACTAAGCAGAGCCAAGGATATACTTTTTTAATACTTCTAGGAAATTAATTTTATTCAAAGCAAACAAAGGGAGATAGAAGAGTCATATTTAGAAGAATGAGATTGTTTTAAAAAGAAAGCATTCGGAAGTATCTGATGTCGCCTTGTGATTCACACACTTTAACCTTCTCTGTCAGGATATGTATTTTCTTTAATTTTATTGAAAGTGTTTATACAATCACATAAAAGGCTATATAAACAGTTCTTATACAACTGTGTAAAGAACTGTTTATACAGTTGTTTATTTCAATGTATATAGTAAATTGTTAATGATTTTTCTGCCCTTTTCCCCACTCAGCAACAAGATATAAGGGCAAGGCTAAATTGAAAAAAAAAATTAATGAGGCAAATCTCAAAAGAGGTAACCAGGTCTTTCATAACAGTGTAGAAGAATTACATTTGTTTACACCAACAGAGTCTAAGAATTTGTGATGGGGGAAAAACATAATTAGGACAAAATGATGGTATAAATAAGTGCTCTGTTCTGCCCTCTTTCCTCCTTCTATAAGCTCATATTAAGATTTATATTTATTTTATCACCTCTTCAGAGCTTAATCAGAGCCATGAAAATAATCTTCACAACTAGATATACCGAAGGGAACTATACAAAAAAATACAGAGCAGAAATTTTTTTCTTCCATGAATTACTCTCAATGGTTAAGTTCCATATTTGGGCAGAAAACATGCTACATTTTCAAAGATTTACCTATATACACACTTTACGCAGACCTCAGAGTTACTGCTGGTGTCCAGGCTCTTCCAAGGGTGAATTCTTGGTACATCTCAGTGCTACCAGCCAATCCATTTATTCTGGGAACCCTAGATCAGCGGTGAAAGTATACACTTTTAGGAGGCTCAGCTTCTTTTCTGGGTATATTGTTTTCTTTGTTAGGCTTCCTTCCTTATGCTTTTAAGCTTTTGGAACACAAGATGGCCTCTCCATAAGGAAGGACCAACCTGCATATTCTCCCTGAGTTAGTCCACTGTAACTCTACATCTAGCACACCATAAAGTACTCCCCATAACTAGTGGTATAACTGGTGAAACATATACATTTTGCCTATTCTATCATTTTTAAATAATTCTGAAGCTCCCAGCCATAAACAATTTCATAGCCATGTCTGAAAAGGCCAAAAAATAACCATATCATATACGCAGCTTGAGATGGCAAAAAAATAAATGTGCCCAATGATCCCCTGTTGATCAGAACCGATGGAAATTACATCTCCTTTTATGTTGATTACAAGGAGACCTTTTGGTCCCAGTGCCCATGCTGGGCACCTTCAGAAGGAGCTGAAGCATCCAGCATGCACAGTAAAACAGCAGGGATGTGGAGTATGAATTCGTAGAAGCCATCTGACTTCAAAAAACCACCGTGATACTGAACCACTGCAAGCACAAGTGATACCATCAGTATTTTCAGGCAATTTGTGCTTCTGCAGTGGCTTGTTTACCTCTAAACACTCAAACTAAAAAGATATTCTACAGTCAGAATAAACTCATTACCAAGAAGCACACAGGAAACTCACTGGAAGCCACTGGTTTAAGGTAAACAGAAGAAAAACTGCATTTTCATAGCTGCCAATCTCTTCAATTTTCTAGTGCAAAAATTTCACCAGAAGAACAGATTAATGAGCTGGGTGTCACCCCACCTTACACATCATCAACCAAATTGTCAGTCGAGTTCAAGCTGCCAAGTGTTTGTAGCAGCAGACAACTTAAGAGGCAGAAAGATCTCAGCTTGATTTTTCAGGTCCCTGGTTGAGCTTGCTGTCTGGCAGCAGGAAAATGCATCTTCTAGCTTTTAAACTGAGCAAATTAGATATGAAAGAACATTGAAGTAGAACAAATATGGAAGCTGTCACACACAATCCTTATTTTTGTGACAGTTACTGAACTGAAATCGAGGCCGAAAACACCATAAACCCATCACTCTTTCATTATTATTTTTTGAAGTTGCATGTCTCTAGAAAAGATAAGGAAGCAATTCTACAGAAATCTGTGGGGAAGTGTTAAAAGGCAGTGCAATACTGCAGTGAAAGCAGCTGATACTGAAATGGATCATACTAGAGGTCTGTCAGCTGAATTGCTGCTTCGTGGAACTGAGAATTAATAGTGGCACTATCAGTGGTATTTACTCTTTTTTTTTGCCTGATACTTTTTTTTTTTCCCTTGGAATATATCTTCAGCAGAGGGGAGGAATCAAGAAGCACTTCTTCCTCCACCTTGCATCCCCTCACTTCAAGACCTGACACAATTATAATCCACATGACACTTCAGCAGAATACAGTGGTTTTGTGGTATCGTGCACCCAAGGTGGTGTGGTATCATGTTGTTCTCAAAGGAGAATTTATTTTGGGACACAAAATTAATCCTGGTGCTATCTGGGTATGTCTGCATGGCCACAGGTAAGTATATCTGCACAAACTTTAATCGAGATGTGGTGCTAGCAATAGGTGCAGAATAGCAAGGGCTTTGACACAACTCAGAAATCACAGTATTTGTGCATATTTATGGTCCTCAAGGATTTTGTAGGCTGAAAATTGATACAAAGCCTTGTGTTGGTGTTTTCATTACTTTTGTTATCTTGTTCTCTATGTTAAGGAACGGGTTGCTAGGTTTACGTTTGCTACCATCTTACCTCCACGCTGCTGTGCAGGCACAAGTAGCAGACAATCTGTTTTATATAATTCACTCATCTCTCATCTGCAGGCTGTACATCCGGAGGACCAGTGCCAAAGTCAGCATGCACAAATGCCAAAATGGGAAAATGACATTTATTGCAATTCGTTGGTAGGTATCCCTTTATCCTGGAGCCTTGCTCATTGAACATCTTTTAAAAGCCATCATACTACTCTGAAAATGTAACTAGACTTTTAATCAAGATGGCCGGTTCTGCTTGGTGTGATTCTGGTGGCAAGTGGAGTACAGGCAGCCCTTCTTCTAACACGTAATATTTGATTTCCTCCTTTAAAACAGCACAAACCAGAAATCTCTGTAGAGCTGATTACAACAGTTTTGGTAAGGAAAGATTGTACAGAAAATCACAAAGGAAATGCAAAAAGAATTAGTGAAAATTAACTTTGAGAACACATAATCTTTTCAATAAAATTTTTCAGTAAAATAACAATCCCTTTCCCAATAAGCAATTCAAACTATTATTTCACTGAAATTTTTAGCAACTATTGCATAGGTCACAATTTCTGTCTTCTGCTTCTCTCTTGCAACTTTGTTCCTTTTCTTTCCCCTTTCCCCTGAATATGTTTCTAGACTTCTCATACCCATCTAAACTGAAAGACCTTATCAAAAGAGCTTACCTCAAGTCTTCTTGAGGCAAATGATCAAGTAAGCAAAATATTACTGCAACTATTTGGGCAAAGGTATCTTTGGTCACTCACAATGTCTTGAAATATACATGTCAAAGCAGCTGAAGAATGCCAGTAAAGGGAAAAAAAAGGTTTTCTCCTTCAATATATCCCCAATCTGCTTCTGGGCTTCTTTGTTTTATTAACACAAAAACATATACAGGTAAGTAAGAGAAACCACCTTCCCTAGACAGGTGGCTGTTTCACACACGCAGCTCTGTTTGTGCCGGTGACTTGGTGGGAATTCCTGGACTGACCCCGTGGCTGAGCCTGATTTGGGAAGGAGGTCGGACTAGAGACTCCCAGAGATTGCCTCCATAGTGAACTATCCTGTGACACTGTGAGAGTGAAACAGTGGGGAATTTTACAATAAACTCCCCCCAGGAATATAAGAAATATGGCAGATGATATCCCTAAATTCTCCCTGCCTGTTTCTCCACAGTTTCCTCACCTGGTAATCCCCATTACCATTGTGGCCTCCCAAATTTTCCTTCATAGCTACACTACCCCGGTCTTCCTCCTCCTTCCCCTTTCCTCAGGAAAAAGGTAGACAGGTAAAGCCAGAAGACACTTTTACCTTGATTAGGTCTAGAGATTTTAAGGTGATAAAACTGTGCCTTTGGCTGTCTGGAAAAACTTTTTTTTTTTTTTTAAGTAGTATCAATGCACTAACATTTAGTTTGAATGAATATTATGCTTGGTTTTTTTCAGTCATTGGTGCTATTTTTCATATACCTGTTAAACAATTTCCTGTTACTCCTTCACATCATTTATATCACTCTCATTACTAACATGAGGCCATTATCTCGCCACTCAGTAGTGGCAGACGATTTATCCAGGATTCCCTATGACATTGGATGGGAGTGGGGAAAAGCAGCTTTGTTCCTTGTTCCTTCTGCAATGTGCATGCAGATGGGAGTGGGGAGGAGCAGCTTTGTTCCCCATTTCTTCTGCAATGTGCAGGCAGGTGACATTTTGCCTCAGCAGAGTATTTGCTTGCACAGCTTTCCATCTGCACTCCATCTCGGCTAGGAGTGCAATCTGCCAGGGGAGCTGGAGGAAGGGAAACCGCTCTTCAGCTGGCAGAAGCCACCTGTATTATCTGCCAGCAGAGGATGGTGAAAAGTTGCCATATGTATATTACCTTTATGTGTGAGATGCCGGGGGGGGAATCTGATTAGAAATATATTACTCCCTCAAGTGTTCCCTCTCTCTTATTTTCAGCTGTCCCTCTGATCTGCTCCTTGCCCCTTTATACCTCCCTGCCTCCAAAATGAACAGTAAAAGCAAAATGTGCCTCCAAAGGTGCTTCTAGCTTGTCAGCCTCCCCACTGACCCCAAAAATGCATAGAGGGGACCTGGCCCTGCAGTGTGTGATGTGAATCCCACATCCCGAAGAGGACTTTGTTTTGAGGAGCCCCTGAGGGTGAATCCCAAGTTTCTAGCCCATGTCCAGCAGTCACACTTTTGTCCTTTGATCTTCTCCTTTTGAATCACAAGATTGGCTTCTCAGAGCCATTAGTGGCAGCCCTTTCCTAGGAGACTCCCCGCCCTTCTGTCTTCTCCATCCCACCTTTTGCTCACCTTGACCACCTGTCATTACTTGTGACATTTTATCACATCCCCTAGAGCTGGAACACTACATCCTGGCTGAACCACATAGCTTTATTTTCTTCCTTTCCCACATCAATTGCAGCCAACCAGCTACCTGCTTGTGTGTTTGATCCCTGACCAAATACTGGCGCTGTGAAGCTGGTGTTTGGAAAGTTGGTGTTTGTGAAGTTGATGTTGGTGAGATGGTAAATTCTTTGTAATACACATGCAATTTACTTTATATAATGTTTATATTATATTATATTTTTAAATGATATAAAATATATTTATCATCACTTTTATCACTATCCTTACCCTTCAGAGGCATTTTTCTAAACTTTAAGATTCACCTCTTTAGGTGAGTCCTCTGATCTGTTTGGAAAATAATCTTTCTTAGATATTACTACCAGCATGTGGATGATGAACTTACTCTCAGCAGCTATGACAGTGTCTGCCTGCTTGCAGCCATTCTGAAACAAAGACAGTGTGAAACTTCATGGTGAGCAGCACCGGGAAGGAGTAACTCTGAAGTGTTCTGAGTACTTTAATCTCAAAACTGTTACCAGTATTACTGGCGTGCTTCTGCCATTGCCATCAAGAGCATGTGCGGAATTTGGATGGAGAAGGGGGAGTGAAGAAGAAAGTGGACATACTGAAGAGCTGGGCAAAACTCCATCCTCAGCAATCTTGGTCTTCAGCCACACAAAATATCATGTTTTTATTGTAACTGTACTTGAAAGAAAATATGCTCTCTTCATAAGACCGCTCTGCAGTCAAATTCTGTCAATTCTTTATTTGCTTGTTTCTTTGGGAGTAGCGATTACTGGGAATCAGGAGCAATTTGGAATAGAGACTTTCTGAAGCTTGCAAATGCAAAATCATGCATTTTTTTTTATTCCTAGCTGACCTTGAGAGGAGGCATTGAGAAAGAAGGGACTGAAACAAATGTGTCTTTTTCTTATTTCTGAAAGAGTGGTTAGTTCTTTTTAGGAAGGTGCATAATAAAAAGGGAAATCAAAGTATTAATTGAAAAATAGCTTGTTGCGTCTAAAATAGAAATGGAAATCTGTCACTCAAAGACTGTGAATATAGGTTTCTCAAACCAATATGTCATATTTAATACATTTTATAGATTAATAAGAACAGAACTTTCCAATGTTAATGGATGTTTCTGGATATTGATGAACATTACCAGTAAAAGCTAAATGGGCAAGAAAATATTGTACAATACTAAAATGATAGATTTTTCTTCCCTTTTACTGAGAGTTTTACTAGCACAAGTGACTGTACACTTTTCCTCCCATCATTGCAAATGTAAGCAAACAGCAAGTATTGTTGAGAGCTGGGTGTATGATGGAAATTGTGGGAATATTTATAGTTAGGTAGTTGGTTTCATTTGTGAATTCTTGCTTTCTGTAATTGTTTCATTGGGTTTTGGGGCTGAGCAGGATCTCAAGAGGTCATTTAATCTGTGCCCCTGACTGCATCTGCCTTCTCTGTATCTTTCATGATAGATACTCATAAAGAACCAAGTTATAACAACTCTGCAAGTATTTCAGGCAGTCAACTGCAGTGCTTCCTTGTCCTTGCCTTTCAAAGATAATTACACTACTTTTACATATAGTCTCATACACAGTATTCTTATATTTAAGCTGAATGGTGCTTCATTTGAATTCCACTTGCTTTCTGCCCTATGCACTATAGGTATGAAAAAACCCACTTTTTCCTCCTTTTCTCCAAAGGCTCTACAAAGGAATATGTAGGATATTTCACAATAAACAAAACTGTTGAGAAGGTCAGTACATGCATTTTCTAAGTATACACATGATAGAGCACATAAAAATTCTAGCAGACACATAACAGGACACACATGATTTCATTCATGTTCACACAATTATTTCATTCTTGATACATTGAATGTGTATGAATATTGAATATTCTTGAACATACAAACCACCCAAACTTTTATAACACCACAAAATAGTTAAGAGGATGTAAATGAAAGATATAGATGTACTAATGCACCATTATAGTTCAGTCTCAGCATTAAAAGGAAGTTTCTATAGCCACTCAGCCAGACACATGCAGAATA
Source organism: Calonectris borealis (assembly GCF_964195595.1). Classification (NCBI taxonomy): domain Eukaryota; kingdom Metazoa; phylum Chordata; class Aves; order Procellariiformes; family Procellariidae; genus Calonectris; species Calonectris borealis. The sequence continues at coordinate 12,026,778 of NC_134352.1, read as the reverse complement.
GATATTTCTTCCCCCTTCACTTTGTGGCAATTAAAAAACACCAGGTGTTGTTACTGAGTTGTCATTTATTAGAAGCTGCAAATAGTTGGACAAAGATTCTTTTCACAAATCACAATAATTTCATAGTATAGATTTAAAAGAAATAATATTTCTCAGTTGCATCTTGGAAGAGGTCCAAAAATGAGACTCAACAATTTTCATTTTCCCTGTCTTAATTTCAATTTTTGCTGCTTGTTTCCCCTATTTTTTTCTCTATTGTCGTAGAGAGAAAATAGGGGAAGTGGAGGAAAATCTGAAACTGGGAAAATTTCATTTTATGCAGTGAAATTTTCAACGTATTAGGCAAAATTTTATAGGTCTGTTCTTGTAGGAAGACCATTTTTAACCTCCCACCTTTAATTTCAATGAGAACACTTTATCCAAAGCTATTATTTATAAACACTTGCATCCACAAGATGATTTCAGGTAAAAAGGATCATCTTTGCTCCAGTTTTAAGTATTTTTAAGAGACCAGCAAGTGGATAGGGGAGAAAGAGGATAACTTGTCATATATAAATCATCCTGATTCACTGTACATATCTCAGCAAAAGTGGACTTCTAAGAAAGACAAGAAATCTGGACAAAGAAGGGAATATGCAGGTGAGCACACGAAAGTTATAACCGTGAGGAAGAAAAGTGATTATGTGAAAAATTGATAAATTTATTGTACTTTCACAGGCTGATGGGAATGAGTACTTAAATATTTTCAAAAGTGCCAAGTCCAAAGTTTTGCTAAAGCAGTTTGTACTGTATGAAAACTAGATCACTGCACAAGATTTGAAAATACTTGACCTTGTCAAGAAATTTGTAATCATTCTTGAACTTTCCTTTCTTACAGAGACTATCAATGTTACTTTGTTCTCCAGTGTCACACAGGCAATCTTAGTTATAGACGAGAACAACAGACCTGTGCATGTGGTAAAATTGCCTGTTATGAAACATATGCACACTATTTTAAGAAAAGAGATCAACTGTGCATGAAAATGCAGACTTGGATAGCTTTTTGTACATTTCTTTTTTCTGTTGGGCCTAAAACCTCTTCAGATAGCTGGAGGTTGGAACAGGTAGTGACTTGCAAAAAAAAAATTATGTCACATATTTGTGGTGTACCATTCAAGACCATACACCTTCTAATGTAAATTCTGAAAGGTTTCATAACTTTTGGGGCTGAAAGAGAGTCTGCAGGAATGTATGGCTCATTCCAGAGACAAATTGTTTTTAATATATGCCAGTCTGCAAGTTTGAGTATTTTCTCACTCCAAGATTTTGATTAAATTCGTAAGAAACTAAATATAGAGATATATGAAGAGGTTTAGCAGAAGAACAAATGTTCCTACAAAAATACTTTCATAACACTACTCATTTTCTACTGTGTTAATTGTCTTTTCTTTAATCCTTTCACCTGGATAGCCAGTCTCACAGAATGTGAAAGAATATTAAAGCACCACTCAGTTTACTCATGTGCCACTGGCAGACCTTTTATGCAGTATAGTTGAAGGATCCATTAATACTTCAGCAAAAGCTTAAGAATATGATTTCCAAGTCCCAACTTTTGGATTTTTGATACCACTTAAAAAAAAAAAAGATTGTAAAGGTTGTCTATAATATAAGTTTTTATGATTTGAGCTAATTGTGGACTCCTTCATAAAGAAATGAACCATGAGTCCAGACAGCTCACTCTGGTTACAAAATTCCCATTGGCTTAATGGGGAAAGCTGCTGCTAAAAAGCCAGCAGTCATGTGGAACTACCCATTATAAAGTAATTTACTAGGGAGTTATTGGGATTTAAATATCTTGCAGTTCTTTCCTGTGGTTAACATGATCCATGAAATGATTGCTGAATCTGTGCTATGCTTTGGGAAAGAGCACAGCAGGATAACAAACAATGAGGAAATCCTACGGAGATTGTTAAAATTTCTAGACTTCCTAGTAAGACTGTCAAATGTTCTGTGACTGAAGAGGGACATTATCTACCCCACAGAATAGGTAGATAGTATCCTCTATGTACATGCAAAAAGAAAGTGGACAGAAATCTCTCACAGAATACTAGTTCCTACTGTTCCATGAGAGGGGTTTTTGTGCTTGTTTCTCCAGCTTTCAAATATATTTATGATGACAGCATTATTTCAACCCTGACAGAGATTAACATAATATTACCAATGCTTTAGTTCCACCTGCAAAATAAATATTAGGTTTTCTCTGGATTTGTTTTGAGTGTTGTGAGAAAGCTCTGCTCACTCCCGTTTTTTCTTTGCTCTGCATCAGCTTTTCTTCATAATCAACATATTTCCACCAGCTCAAAGAATCTTAATCTCTGGGGAGATTGCTAAGAATGTGCTGGGTGCTACTACAGCCATGCATGCTAGTAAGTCACTTTGTTTTCAGAGATGTCCAAAATATGCTGCGTGCCTAACTCTATGAAGTCACTGAAAATCTCAGGCTGAATTATTAGTGATCTTTTATGATGGTTCTTTCCACATAATTGCCCATGTCTGCAGGAAGCAGCCTGACTCTTGCTCATGTCGCTGTCTGTAGCTGCTCTATTTAATACCTTAAAACAGGCAAAACTACCCTACGGATCACCATTAAGTCTGGTCACCCAAGTTTAAGGCACTCAGAAGGTCCCTTCTAACATTGTTTTATTTATTTACTTCCTTTTCTGTGTAGATGTGGGAGTTTGTACTGACAGATGTACCACTTCTCTGTTTAACCCCAGGGAAAAGCAGATGAGGCTGTGCCATGCAGGTGAGCAGTTCCCTGCCTTTTAATCAAAATATGCCAGAAATGAGAGGAGGATGAAAGCTGCCAAGAAAGATATGGTTCACCTGGAAGCTGCAGGAAATAAGTAATCTCAAAATATGAGAAGAAATCCAACTTTCTGGCCCACTCATTATATACTTTAAGGATTTGGGAAAGAAAACCATCAAAACCCCCAAAATTAGAAAAACCCAAGACCTCAACCTCCTAGTATTAGTGAAGCAGTGTTTTGGAAAAGCGTGAATGATAAAGAGATGGCAAAATAAGCTATCTACATCATTTTCTTGTGCATAGCCTTATAAGTAATGGATACCTAAAATGATCTGATAGTCAATATTGCACATAAAATTTGCAGGTAGTGTTTAAAAAGCTAGGCTTTGTTTTAGTTCAGTTCTCACTTCCTTTTCCGAGACTTTTGTTTTGTCCATACTGTTGACCACCTATGCTCATCAGAGCTGGACTTGAAAAGTTAAACAAAAATGATTTTTGCAGCCAAATACATGTATTTTTTATGCTCAGTGAATCCAAATATGATGTTTTGTTGCATTACAATGTGTTTTGTGTCATTTTTATTTCTGATTCACAAATAATTTTACTGCACACCTGTTTTCTTTATTGGAAAGGTCAAAGAAATGAGAAAAATTTCTTGTGTGGACAATGAAAGTGCCTGTAACACTTCCAGGCAAAAGATTTGCATGAGAGAAACGCTAATACACAGTATTCCTGACAAATTTCCTTACATCTTGTTCTAATTTATTGCTTGGGGTAAACCAGTCAAAGTGGCATTCCTCTTCCTCAATTCTGAGTATATTCTTCGCTTTGATATTGTCTGTTCTGCCAGGCCACTGAGATTGTTGAAATAGGCACTTTTTTACATATTGGAAAATAATCCAATCACAGGTGGGAGAGGAGTGAATGGTTAAAAAAAAAAAAAGAGAAATAAAAGGGGAAGAAAATTGAATAGCAGGTGGGGGTTATTCTGTTTTGGTCATGCCCATAAACAAGGTAGGATGATGTTGTGTGTGAGGAAAGAGAAACTCCCCAATTTCCTTGGCTAGTCTCTGAAAAAATGAAAGATATACTAGCTTCTACTACTGCACGTTCCCAGGCTAATACTGCTCTTTACATCAAGCGTATTGTCAAATCAGCCACAAGAATGTAAAATAAAAAAAAGGAAACTCTTAGATATGTAATTAGGTCCATTTTCTAGTCTATATATGTCTAGACACTGGTTTCCTCTTCTATGTACATGTGTATACACAAATATATAAATATCTGTGTGTGTGCACGCGTGCGTGTGTGTGTGTACACATCTCCTCAAAGAATGATTTGTACAAATGTAGAGATCATTTTAAAATGTACAATGTAAATTTTCTGACAATCTCAATCTGTCTCTAGTTAAAGGAGCCATGGCCCTTAATCAGTCTGTATTTCGGCACTTCATTCCTATTCACATAAATCTGATTTTAAGCATAATCTGAACTCCTGCTGAAACCCATGGATCTTGAGCACATGCTAAAAATCACCCATAAGCTTAAATGCTTTGTTGAATAAGGAGGAACTGGAACTTCATCTAAAAAAAAAAATGTTAATGTAATGCAAAAGAAAAACAAAATGAACTGTTATTAAAAAAAAAACAGAGATGAAATCTATTTACTCTGTGGAATTTACTGTTGCAGAACACATGAAAAAAGAAGAAAAGTCCACAGGCCATTTTTTCCAGTTATAATTGGATACTTTGCAAGTAGCTTAACAATATCAAAGGGATTGTTCAGTAATTAAATATCATACCCGGCTGGGTACTGAAATACCATCAAAACTACTGGGGTAATCAGTAAGCCAGATTTAGTACATTAAAATACATTGCTTACGTGTTTAAACCTGAAAGAGAAAAGGGTGAACAAATGTGGTTATTTTTGCAAAAATACCTATAAGACCCTTGGGAAGCAGTCCATTGTTAAAAGTGGCTGGTCGAACATTTTATGACAATATTCACATTGCTCATCTGATAAAGCCCTTATTGTGGTACACCACCACACGGGTGAAACGGCTGCTAGAGCTAAAAGCCAGAGAAAGCCAGAGCAAAATTTGGCCCGACGCTGGCACAGTGAGTCTGCAGAGCTCCTGCCTGCCTCCCTGCCTGCTGCTGCCTGCGCTGGCAGGGCCCCTCCTGGCAAGGGATGTGTAAAACCTAAGTCAAGGCAAAGAATGGGTCTAGTGGTTAAGATACACTAGTTTTTCTTTGAGACTCAAAAAATTCCCACTTTTATGACCATAGGCAGATCTCACTTTCCTTGTTTCAGAATTGCCATCTGCAAATATAAATATATAAAATAAATATATATATATATAAAATACAAAAATTTTGCTCAACCTCCACTTTTCAATATCTGAGTGTTTGTTTTAGAAAAGAGTCTGAACACATTGGCTCTAATTATTGTAAGTAAAATGGTGTGCAAACACAACAAGTAAAAAGACTAGGAAAGGACCTTAAGCAGCAGTCCATGACCAGTTACCTACAGTGGCTTCTGCACACACCAGCCCCTGGGGACAACTGACTCTTTGCCTCCAACCTCCAATACATGTTTACTGTCAGGATTTTTTCAGTTCTTTTGCCAACTAATGTATAATGTTATGCAGACTGCTAGCTTGTGCTGTGGTCTGTGGAACAAATGATCTTGAAAGATGCCATATTTTTTCTTGGTGTTTTTTTTTTTACTTGCTTTGTTACATCAGTTTTGATTTTTTTTTAATTGATTATTACTCAGATTTGATTTTTTTTTTAATTATTACTCTTTTGACACTAAGAGAGCTCAGAAAACTTATTGTGTCCCAGAAACTTTAACGCAGAAGCCAGTTGCTGCTCACTGAGAAACCACACAGAAAACAATTCTGTTCTGAGTAGTCTAAAAGAGAATTGAAAGGGAATGAGCCTAAGGAACCTGCAATATATACTGCAGAGGGAGAATGTTTGTTTCTGTTTAGTTAAGTTTCAGGTACTGATCAAGATATTGTCCAAGATTTTCAAAATTCAAGAATGAATCAGGTGTCCTGATTAAAAAGAATATGACAGTATTTCTGTATCAAAAATGCTGATCCTCAAATTTTTAACAGAAATATATTGTTTTTAGTAAGATATTGTCGAACTACTACAACGATTTTCTTTCAAACAAAAATTAGTTATAACTTCTAAGTCTTATAAGTTTTGATGGGATATGAGTCTTTTGATTAAGTCATTCCAGTAATTTTTAAAGGAAATGTTTCATAAAGCCTTTCACAGAAATGTCAACATTTTGCCTTTGTATGTTTATTTGGGAGGAAAGAAAAGTGTTAAATGTCAGAATAGGGGAAATACCACATTTTGAGCATCCTTACAGTTTACTATCCAACCTGACATGTGTTACAAAAGCCTGATTACAGACACTGGATGCTCAAAGTCTGGTCTCTTAGTTACAAAATATGAAGATCCCTATTTTCCCCTGGAATGCTGTGGTCTCCATGAGGAAATGCACCAGTGATGGAAACCAGCATAAGCAGCCTGATCCTGTTTCACCGTTTGCTTCACAGAGGTGCCTGTGCTCACACATACCATACCTCAAGACAAGCCAGCCAGAGACTCCCTTTTTCTATGGATGATTTTGTCTTTGCTGGCCACTGAAAAGTAAAGGAGTGGTGGGATTTCTTCTCCTCTGTCATCTTCGGTCAGATTTTGACCCTTCTCTACAATAGGACCTGCGTTCAAGTCTTTCTCGTCATGCTGCTGTTGTGTTTTCCTTTTTCTGCTAAGCTACAGATATTCAAAGTAAGTCACAAGAAACCATCATTTCTGGTTCAGGCCTTTCCTATGCTTTGTGATTACCAGGTCTCATGATGAAGACCAAACATTAGTATCCCCCTTACAGGAGTTTCCAGAGTGACATACTTTGATGCAACAGCTGCAACAGCATTGTATTGGCACTATACACTGAAAACAGATACTGCTAAATATTGTGCAAAGGAAGTATATGACATGCAGACTGAGTTGTATTTGCTTTCCAGCTTCAAGCAAGAACTGAATTAGATCTGTCATGTAGACTTGCATTATTTGTATCTTATATCGTATGTGTTTGTGTGTGTACATAGCCATCTTATACTGAGGCATCTCAGATTTTGACATAAAATATTATGCAAAATGATACAAAGATACTGTATTAATTCCTTCTTTGGCCTAAGAAATAGCTGCTCACAAAATAAACCGGGCAATTAAAAGCAGAAATGAAAAGAAGTTTCCAAACTGCCAGTCCTCATCCTGCTCACTTCCCATCAAGTAAGGTAACGAAACAGGAAAATAAACGTGAAGTAGTAGATTTGTCTGCTGCCCAATGCAGGATCTCAGGTCTTCCACGAAGGCAGAGCAGACATTTCTGCTCTTCCTGGGGGTCTACAGGGAACTGGCAGAAGAGTATCTCTTCACAGCATACGGCACTGGTGCCACCCCTAGGCAGGGAGAAGCCTCCTCAGCTAGTCACACCATGGCTCCAGGCGGCCCAGAAGACTGATTAGAAGGGAAAAATAGATTTTGATAACAGCTTAGGCTCAGGATTGGAAACATCTATTTGCCGTCAAGACTGGGCATGTTTGGATGAAGCAGTACGTTCAGGGACATTTCATAGGGTATTTCTTGACAATAATTTCTCTGCTTGTGCCTTTTGAGCACTTCACTCCATCTCAGCAGCGTGATGGACAGGGAATATCTCAAATAAGCGAATATTCACCTTAAGGATTGTAGTATGCAACAATTATTAGTCTCCTTGCTGTGTAGAGCCCTCTGGGTCAGGAATAAATAAATGTTTCAGCAGCAAGCTGGGCTTGTGTCTTACTGTCTAATAGTAAAAGGTAACTGTATTTGGTCTTTGTAATTAGTTTTAATGAAACTGAACTGAAAGCAATGAGTTTGTTGCCTGGTAGCTAGTCAGTGTGCAGCAAACCAGGAAAAGAACAACAAAATCATAAGCTGTAAGAAAAGATGTATGTTTTAAGTATTCTATTGTTGCCCATTTTGTTAATTTCCAAAGTCTTTACCTATAATAGATGTTCACTGGCAGCGCAAATTTAAAAATGGCAAGAATTTTACAAAATTGGGAACTTGAGTGTTACTTAATGCAAAAAAAAGTGCTTAGATTGAGTGTTAGCAAATGCCTGAAAATGGACAGGAGGAATTCCTTGTTGAAATTCAACTTTTTTCTGCAATTTCAGTTTTGAGACTCTTTAGCAGAAGAAACAATATTCATGCTCTAAAATGTTGTAACTTCACTGACCTTCACAGAATGGTAAAAGATTAGAGTTTATACTAGGTTGTTAGCCCAGTTTCAAGAACATCTTGGCTTTTTCTTTGGTCAAAATTTTCACGTGTTGAATGCAAGTGGCTAACATACTCTCATAAAGCTTCAGCTTGCTCATAATTCCTGAAGCCTCCAGCAACAATCGGTGTGTACTCATGTGGCAAAGCCTCAGCCTTTTTATCAAGTCTCTTAACAGAAATGCTGTCACATCATATCTGTTCTTTTCTGAATCCCGTGAATTTATTTCAAGAGGCTGGTAGTTATACCTCACATCCATCTACAATGTGGCATATCAGCCTAAAGGCACCACATCTTCTCTGTGTTCTCCTTGCTTCTATACAGTGTGGGAGATATGTGTCAGTCAACAGGTCGAGTCATGTACACAAAGCAGGAGGATGAGATGACTGAAAACAACTTGTACCCACAAGTTATCTGGAGTACCATCAAGCGCCCTGGCACTCCTTGGGCTTTCAGTACAGGAATCAAGAGACATCTGTTGTCCTAGGCTCTCCTTGGCTCATCAGGGGGGCAGTGTCACTCACTCTGTGTCCTGTACAGCTTGAATTTGTGTCTGAAATGCCACAGGAACCAGTATGAAAGACATATACAGTGAATGTGAATGAGATCCTGCTGAAGATCATCTCTACCTACTAATGTGATTTAGAAGTTAACCACATTTTTTTCATTACACCTTATCACGTTTTGTTCTTTCAACAAAATGGTAATAGTTAATCTGATAGCTACAATGTCTATTGGTTCCTCATATTTATCAGGACCTTGGTTTGGACAACGCCATCTAAATCAGGCTGTTCTTCTAAAAAGAAAGATGACAGTTTCATCAGAAGCCAGGTAGCAGGTATATAGCTTCAGAGTCCACAGTAGTGGGCTGAGTCTGGACTGAGGGACAAGGCAAACCTGCAGAAAGGTGAGAAAGGACCTGATGTCCAGACAAATAAGAATTAAGAATCAGAAGGTGAAAGCAATGATCCAAGGTCCAAGGCATTTTGGAAATTTCTGTGCTGAATAAGACCCTAGGTGTGACAGAAGAGCTGGTCCTCAGACAGCCCTATGAGACAGGCCTGTGTTGGGTTGGTCAATATATGCTTCCCGTGAATGTTTGGAAACACAAGTTTTGATTCATTGACTATGAGTTCTTACAAGATAACAGCAATTTTTAAAAGAAGGAAGGAGGATGGGAGTGTGTTTTTTCTTTCAAGACAGAAACTGTGGTAAGAGCATGGAATTCCTTTTTAGTTGTTTAATATTCTGATGTTGCTCAATGCAGATGATTGTTGAAACCGAAATGTGGAATGCCAGTATGAAAAAGCAGACACCTTGGTAAAAAATGTAGAATTTTTCATTAAGAAACTTCCGTCTACCAGCACAGCTCTGAAAAGTTCAAGTACATGTATTTAGGTGTTCATAGAAACAAAAATAGCAGAACTACATGCTGCTGTATAACAGTGCGTTTTGATCACTGGCTGAACTCACAGCTAGCCTGAGTGTCTGCGAGCCTTATCTGCTCGGTTTGGTTTGCTTCTTTTTTTTTTTTTTCTTTTAGCTATTTGGCAATATTTCTGCAGAATTTAGAAGTTTGCCTCTAAAAGTTTCTTCTAGTAGTGGATTTGGCTTGTTATACCTTAGGAGTAGATGATGTAAATTTCCTTGCTCTTTGTGTCAATCTCATGCTAATAATCTAAAATGGAGAAGTTTGGACTGAAACGGAGCTGAAATTTTATTCACAGAATAAGATTATTTATACAACAACTCCTTCCTTAATTTTGGGGTAGGATTCTTTTTCTGTCCTGTATATTTTGGTTGGAAAATCATTAAGATTACTTCCCATGTTTTCAGTGTTACATTGCTTTTGCTATTTCACTGTTTGCACTATTACATTGGTTTCAGCATTACATTACATAGTACTTTTAACATACATAAGTTACGTAATTCCGTCTTTCTCACTGCTTCCATGACAGGTTTTATTCACATTTGCATGCAGTATCCTATTTCATTTTTTCATTAGCAAGAACTGGTATATTTATATTTATTTATTTTATTCCCCTTTCTTTGGGAAAGTAGCAACAGTAAAATCTTGGACACAATGAATTCGGTAAGAGGCTAATAACCAGCCCCAAATTTTTGATTAATCCAATGTATGTACCATTGCTGAAATACAGTAAGTAAACTGTTTTCTGCACACAAATTAAGTTCATTTCATGAAGACATAGTTTCTGCCCCTTTTCTTCTTGCATCTCTGAAAAATGTGTAAGACACTTAGTTCACTTTTTAGACTTTGACTCCTTAAAAACATCATAACCTTAAGAACATCACCACGTGCACTCTGCAGTCCTCCTTGATGCCTGACATGGTAAGTCAACTTTGAGAGAAGTGTGACCACAAGGCCACTTTTGTATTGACCTACCAGCCTGTGACAAACAGGATCTATTTTCTTGTCTGTTCTCAGTTTCTGCTTTTTTACTTTAGGAAGAGGAGGTCAGACTGACTGTGTGTTGCAAGAAGGGATGGTCCTTCCGTTAAGCCTCCTCAGAGGAGAGAAATTGGAGGAAGGAAGGCAAAAGTGTCACTATCTGTAATTGATAAAGAAGACAAGAGATGGCTGCTGAGGTTCAAAGAGCAACCGGCTGTGTCTGAGAGATGATGGAAGGAGCTTCCCAATTGGGCAATGTCTGTTGCAATCCAGAAAATCATGCAGTTAGGTGGAGATGAGTCTGGTAACAAGGACTTGCCCTGCAAAGGCACAGTGAGAAGGGTAAGAGGTTTTTTACAGTTTTACTCTTGAGCCAATTTAATTTTCTTCTGCGATATTTTGCACTTGTAGATATATTGTTTTATAGCCACACAATTATCATTCACAGAGTGGAGAGCTCTTTATGAAGCCCTTGAACCAAGGGAACATGGTAAATTCATTTAATGTGTCACACACACATACTAACTGATGTATGTTTCCTATCTGTCAGTGTGTTATGTGGGGAGTTTATATGCTTTTTTTGGAAGAATGGAAGGGTAAAGATTAGACTGCTGCATTTTCCTATTCCAAATTATTTCTTAATGTGCTAAAAATATCTTCCAGTAGTTTAGTTGACACTGGGCTAATATGCCATAATTTTAGGCCATTGCTATACTCTTCACTACGCTTTTTTCACCGTGGCTATCTAGCTGTCTTTCTCTGGTCTGATAATCCCATGATTAACTGAAAAAAGATGTAAAGTTTGAAAACTTGACAGTCTGTGTGTGGTTTTTTTGGAGATCTTATTAACTCACACATTGTAATTTCCTATGTTATCATAACATTTTTATTAAAATTTTTTTTGCTTCCTTTAGTGTATGCACACTCAAAGATAATATAGTTGTGTATATTGATGGTGACATCAAAATGATCAGGGGGATGGAACACATCTCCTATGAAGAAAGGCTGAGAGAGTTGGGGTTGTTCAGCCTGGAGAAGGGAGACCTTATTGCAGCCTTTCAGTACTTAAAGGGGGCTTATAAGAAAGATGGGGACAAACTTTTTAGCCAGCCCTGTTGCGACAGAACAAGAAGGAATGGTTTTAAACTAAAAGAGGGTAGATTTAGACTAGATATAACAAAGACATTTTTTATGATGTGGATGGTGAAACACTGGAGCAGATTGCCCAGAGAGGTGGTAGATGCCCCATCCCTGGAAACATTCAAGGTCAGGTTGGACGGGGCTCTGAGCAACCTGATCTAGTTGAAGACGTCCCTGCCCGTGGCAGGGGGGTTGAACTAGATGACCTTTAAAGGTCCCTTCCAACCCAAACTATTCTATGATTCTATGATTCTATTGTATCCTCCTTATAATTATTAGGCAAAGTATAAAATAGTTTACTGGAATTTGTATGCTAGGACGGTCAGTAGTACAGCCCAGTTAACAGCCATGTATCTCACACAGATAGTTCCAATCATTGTATCTTCAGCATCTAATTATCTCCAGTACATGGACCTTTATAAGACCATCCTTTGGCACTGAAGTATTATCATTTCACTAATAGAACAAGAAAGCACATATCAAATAGAAAGTATTTTGTTGAAAACTAGCAAATGTGAGTATCCTGAACATCAGACTAATAATTTAATTATGGGTTTAATATTCTTTTATGGGTACAGCTCACCAGACTTATAATTAAAAAAATTTATCTATGCTATTGAGTATTACAGACATTTTTTCATATTTTTATTGGGTTTTTTTTTTTTTATTCTAAAAGATGGCATTTTTATGAAGAGAACAAAATCTGCGTTATAGGAATTGTACTGAAGTGTCAAGTAAAAGGACAACTACTGTCATTAAGGAAGTGGACCCAACTTCTGACTGCTCAGCAGGCTCTCTGCACCGCTTGATAATGAGCACCTTCAGCCTCTGCAAGTTGACAAGTCAAAAAACAAGTTACTCCTTTCCAGTAGTGAATTCGTCAAAAATTCACTGGGCAATTTATAAGTGTATGCTTACTCCTACTCAGTACCTCCTGTGGGTACATTATGTTGTTTAAGCATCGATTATGTACTGGCTATGGTCTGGGAAGACATGGGATCGTAAAGTAACCTGAATGCTAGCATAGTCTCAGTTTTTTTCCTGCAAGGCTTTTGTTGGTAGGAGGTTTTCTTAGTTCAGCTCTGTTACCCCTGGGAAATGCAAATGATGGCTGTTGCTCTCACTACCGTACTATGTGCCACAGAAATCTGCATTGACCTTGAAAAAAATGTTAAAATCTCAGCTCCTTCAAGTCTGGAGAAATGGGATCACCTAGCCAAGAGAGGAAAGGAAGCAAATATTTTGAAAGTGAAAAAGAGGAAAAGCAGACCTCTTCATTAAGGACCTAGTGACTTCTCAGTGGTGTAGCCTGGGTAACTCCAAGCAGTGTCAATTTAAGTTGTAAACACACAGCAAGGGGAAGGATAGGCAGTCTAAGTGAGGACGCTGTCCTTAATGTCATTTTGCTGTTACAGCATAAAAACTTAGGCTGTGCAGCCTGGTGAATTAGTTTTCTTGGGATCTTCAGCTAGACTTTACCAACAACATGTCCAGAGGTGTAACAAGAGGAAACGCTTAATTTCTCCCAGCAGGCAAACAACTCTACATAAGGAGAATTTGATTATTTACCTTGTGCAAAGGGGACACTTATTATAGAGTAAAACCTAAATGTGAAAATTCAATAGCACTTACTTTCCTAAAGGAAGAATAACTTTGCGAGCACTGCTATAATTATTATGCTTTGAGGAGCTTAGGCATGTCGTATCTAAACATGGATTAATAACTTTTTTCCTCAGTCACAGACATTTGCATACAAATAAAACCATAAAAACGCCACTTTTTTTTTCACAAGTAAGGGAATAATCACCAGCAAATATAATAAAAGCTGTAATTCTAACACAGGTTTTATTAACTCGTAGCAGATTTGATTCCCAAAGCTGTGGATGCTGGAGTATTAAAGCAGCATATGGCATAGCCAGTCTAAAACGTGCCATCACTGCTGACGATTCGAACCCAGGCAGTTTCATTTGCTGGCGAGCAATGAGGTATTTGTGGTATACAGATGGTGGAAGGTGAACTTGTCAACAAACATATTAAAATCAGAGGGACTTAACTTCAGTTTGGAAGAAAGATCAGTAACATGCTGCAAGGAGGAATTTGGGAGTGGTGATATCATCCAGTTTGGCTTTATTTGTGACTCGTGCAGAACCCTTGAGGAAGTTTGTAATTTTGCTCGTCGTTCCAGGTGACACTGGCCACACTCCGTGGGTGAAGAGTGGGGAGGTGACACACATGGAGCTTCACATGGGGGAACTTTCACGGAGAACTAACCCAAACATTTCTCAACTGTGCTGTGCTAGCTCTCACCAAACACTAGAAGATGGAGCTACAAGAGAGGACAGAAAGCATAAATGCTTACCAAACTTGGTTTTGTGCTTTGACGTTCTCGGGGGGAAAAAAAATGCAGAAAGGTTGATCAGATCTTATTGCCAAGGTTTAACTTCATCCTTTTTTTTTTGTTTTTCCCCAAGTGGGACTTGTCCAAGCAATCAAATATCTGGGAAAGAGGTAATACTGAATATATCACAGCATACTTTCATCTGTCATAACTGTGATGCAGCTTGCATCTTTCTTTCAGCTGTCAATCAGAAACATCAGATGAGACAATGGAGCAGGCTTATTTGAGAACATACTGCCCTGTGCATATTTCCCTGCATCATCTATCTGTCTATTTCTGTTTGCAGATAAAGGTAGGACTAATAACCTACAAAGTCCTAACAGGACTGTGTTATATTTATCTTTCCCTCTGCAAGCCTACATTAAGGGCAAGAAAAAGAAGGGTTCTTGGTAGTCAGTCCCAGACATGAATTCTCAAGAAAAAAATTAGAAGCTACAACAACAACAACAAAAAACAACCCAAAAAACAAAACTGTGGTTTTGGACTAATGAGAGCATTAGAAAAATTATTTGCTATAAAGTTTATGTTTCTTGCCTATTGCATGAAAAACAGTTTTGACAGAGGAGAGAAAAAGCAATTACATTTGGCAACAAAAATCATCCATAAGGTAGCTTTCTAAAGCCAGCACTTTAAAGAAAAACATTTACACAGTGCTAAGAAATTGTGACTTAAGTACCTCTTTGCCTCAAACACAAGTATTTTGTAAGAAAGGTCAAAGGTTATTTGTTTGTTTGTTTGTTTAGGGTATTTTCCCCATATTCCCTCTTTTTAGCTAGGAGCAAAATGAGTTTTTATTGTTAGGAGGGGTTAAACCTTAACAGACCTGAGGATCTGTCTTAACAGACCTAAGTCACCTAAAGCAAGTGATGATTTTCTCAGCCTTCTCCCTACTATCTAGCACTCTAAAAAGAAGCAACATGGTGCACTTCCATCATCTCCAGAGCCTCAGATTTTAGGATATTTATGACTGATGGCAGTTAAGTGCTTATAAGATTTGCAAGGGAGAAAGATGTAGACTTCATAGTAACAGCACTTTGGCTTATGTTTCTCTCCTTCCCTATGACTCAGGAAGTCCCTACCCCATAAATGCCTACAGAAGTGCTGTATTGCACTTTTGGAAACCTTCAGAGCTCTACCAAAAGCAAGCTTAGTTTCAACCTTTGCAGAGTAATACAGTCACAGAATCATTGAGGTTGCCAGACACCTCTGGACATCACCTACTCCAACACCTGATCAGAGCAGGGTCACCTAGACCACATTGACTAGGACCATGTCCAATTGGGTTTTGAATACCATTTCAGATGATGGAGACTCCACAACCTCTCTGGCAACCTTTTCCACTGCTTGACCACCCTCACAGTAAAAAAGGGGAGTTTTGTGTTTAAGTGGAATGTCTTGTCTTTCAGTTTGTGCCCATTGCCTCTCATCTTGTCACTGAAAAGTTTTTGGCTCTGTCATCTCTACTCCCCCGCATCAGATATTTATGGATAAGATCCCTCTGAGCCTTCTCTTCTCCATGCTAAACAGTCCCACCACTCTTAGCCTTTCCTCATACGACAGATGCTCCATTCTCTTCATCATCTTGGTGTCCCTTCACTCAACTCCTATAAGTCCACACATCTCTTGTTCTGGGGACCCCAGGACTGGGACTCAGCACTTCAGATGTGTCTCACCAGGTGTTGTGGTTTAACCTGGCAGGCAGCCAAATACCACACAGCCGCTCGCTCACTTCGCCCCGCAGTGGGACGAGGAGAGAATCGGAAGGGTAAGAGTGAGAAAAACTTGTGGGTTGAGATAAAGACAGTTTAATAGAACAGAAAAGGGAAAATAATAATGACAATGATAGAATATACAAAAATGATTGATGCACAATGCAATTGCTCACCACCCGCGCTGAACGATAACCAGTAGCGATTGCTACTTCCTGGAACACATCTACAATTCATATACTGAGTATGACATCACATGGTATGGAACACCCCATTGGCCAGCTGGGCCAGCTGTCCCAGCTTTGCTCCCCCCGCCAGCGCCTGTTTTGGTTTGGTTTTTTTTTAAGCTGAATGTCCTTGGCTAGCAGGGTACTTAGCAACAACTGAAAACATCAGTGCGTTATCAACATTCTTCTCATACTAAATCCAAAACACAGCACTAGGAAGAAATTTAACTCTGTCCCAGCTGAAACCAGGACACCAGGGCTGAGTAGAGGGGAAGGATCACCTTCATTGACATGTGTCCCAATCCGATGTCGGGAAAGGTTTCGATATGATCCCAAGAGCGAGATTAAGACACAAAACGAGATCAAATGCCGTATACCCAAAACAGCAACTTTTAATATCAAAAGTAGAAAATTAGTAGCGATAGGATAGAATAGAGTAAAAAGACAGAAGTCAAGCAAGCATTCAGGATAGATTTGCAAGAATAGTCACCGCCATGGATCCGTGGCGTCCCGGGGGTCCAAGTTTCTCGGTGTTCCAGCGGTGGGCGGTCGCTCCGGGGTCCGCGGTGTTTCGGCGGGGTCGGCAATCGCACCGGGGTCCTCTTGGCAGTCCCTTTTATTCTCGTTTGAGGGCTGCAGTTTCCATGGCAACGACACGTCTCCGCATTCCTGAGTCTTGACTGTCCAAGCACGTGCCAGCCGGAGATCTTTCACACCTTGCTAGCCGGAGATCTCTGTGGCCTTGCAGCCATTCTTATCATATTCAGCAGCCAAAGGAAACCTCGCCCAGGTCTTTCACACCTTGCAGCTGATCTTATCATATTCAGCAGCCAAAGGAACCCTCGCCCAGATAAGCAGTCTTTGAGACAAAAGTTCTATAATTCAGTCTTTCACAACATGCTGGCAGCATTCCTCCTAATGTAACTCAAAAGGCTGTTTGACTTCTTTGCCTCAAATGCATATTGCTGGTTCATGTTCAAATTGCTGTCCACCAGCACCCCACATGGCATTTTCTGCAAGAAAAGTTGCTCCCTAGCATGTGTGGGTGCCTGGGGTGACTTCTGAAGCTGCAGGGCTCTGCACTTCACTTTGTTGAGCTTCATGAAGTTCCTGTCAACCCATTTTCCAGCCTGTCCAGGTCTTTCTGGATAGCAGCACATTCTTATGGCCCATCAATCCTTCCTTCCAGTTTTGTACAATCTGTGAACTTGCTGAGGGTGCAATCTGTCTCATTCTCCACGTCTTTAATGAAACAGTATTAACTGTTAAACAGTATTGGCCCTGGTATCAACCCCTGGGGTACACCAGTAGTGATTGACTTCCAACTGGTGCTTTGTGCCACAACCTTTTGAGCCAGCAGTTCAGCAGTTCACCTCACTGCCCACATATCATCATATCTCTATCATCCGTTTGTCTGTGAGGATGTTAGGAGAGACAGTATCAAAAGCCGTACTAAAGATAAGCAACATCCACTGCAGTCTCCTCAAACACCAGGCCAGTCACCTCATTGTAAAAGACCATCAGGTTGGGTATGATTTTCTCTTAATAAATCCATGCTGACTATTCCCAATCGCCTTCCTGTCCTTCCTGTGTCCGGAAAAGGTTTCCATGATTAGTTGTTCCATCACCTGCCCAGGGATTGAAGCGAGGCTGAACTGGCCTGTAGATCCCCACATCTTTCCTTTTTGCTCTTCTTGAAGATAGAATCATAGATCATAGAATCATTAAGGTTGGAAAAGACCTCTAAAATCATCAAGTCCAACCGTCAACCCAACACCACCATGCCCACTACCCCATGTCCCTAAGCACTACATCTACATGTCTTTTAAATACTTCCAGGATTGGTGACTCTACCACTTCCCTGGGCAGCCTGTTCCAAGGCCTGACCACTCTTTCTGTAAAGAAATTTCTCCTAATGTCCAATCTAAACCTCCCTTGGTGCAACTTGAGGCCATTTCCTCTCATCCTATCGCTAGTTACTTGGGAGAAGAGACCAACACCCACCTCGCTACAACCTCCTTTCAGGTAGTAGAGCACAATGAAGTCTCCCCTGAGCCTCCTCTTCTCCAGACTAAACAGTCCCAGTTCCCTCAGCTGCTCCTCATAAGGCTTGTTCTCTAGACCCTTCACCAGCTTCGTTGCCCTTCTCTGGACACGCTCCAGCACCTCCATGTCCTTCTTGTAGTGAGGGGCCCAAAACTGAACACAGTTTTCGAGGTGCGGCCTCACCAGTGCCAAGTACAGGGGCACAATCACCTCCCTACTCCTGCTGGCCACACTATTTCTGATACAGGCCAGGATGCCGTTGGTCTTCTTGCCCACCTGGGCACACTGCCGGCTCATGTTCAGCTGGCTGTCAATCAGCACCCCCAGGTCCTTTTTCTCTGGGCAGCTTTCCAGCCACTCTTCCCCAAGCCTGTAGCGTTGCACGGGGTTGTTGTGGCCAAAGTGCAGGACCTGGCCCTTGGCCTTGTTGAACCTCATACAGTTGGCCTCAGCCCATCAATCCAGCCTGTCCAGGTCCATCTGCAGAGCCTTCCTACCCTCCGGCAGATCAACACTCCTGCCCAACTTGGTGTCATCTGCAAACTTACTGAGGGAGCACTCAATCTCCTCATCCAGATCATTGATAAAGATATTGAACAAGATCAGCCCCAAAACTGAGCCCTGGGGAACATCGCTCGTGACCGGCCGCCAAGTGGATGAAGTGACACTTGCTTTCCCCCAGTCTTCAGGAACCTCTCCCAGTCACCATGACCTTTCAAACATAATCAAGAGCAACCTCACAATGGCATCAGCCAGCTCCCTCAGTACTTGTGGGTGCAGCCCATCAGGCCCCATGGACTTCCGCATGTCCAGTTTGTTTAAGTGCTACCTAACCTTGTCCTCCACTACTAAGGGCATGTCTTCCTTGCTGCAGACTTTCTCAGTGGTCTCAGGACCTGGGATTGCTGAAGGCTAGTATTAACAATAAAAACTGAGGTGAAGAAAGCAATGAGCACCTTGGCCTTTTCTATGTCCTTTCTCACCATGATTCCTGTCCCATTCAATAGTGGGACCACATTTTCCTTAGTCATCCTTCTGCTGTTCATGTACTTGTAGAAACCATCCTTGTTGCTTTTGACATTCCTTGCCAGATTCAACTCCAGATAGGCCTTGGCTTTACTAACCCCATTTCTGCACAATCAATGTCTCCATACTCTTCCCGGGTCACCTGCCCTGCTGCCACCTCTTGTGCACCTCGTTTTTATGTCTGAGTTAGTCAGGAACCATTCGGGTCTCCTGCCACATTTGCTTCACTTTCAACTTGCTGGATCGCTCTTGAGCTTGGAGGAGTTGTTTCTTGACCATCAACCAGCTCTCCTGATCCCTCTTCTTTCCAAGGCCATGTCTCATGAAGAGTGATTAGGGGTCACCAGACCAAAATGTAAGGCATACTACAAGTAACTATTAGTTCTTCGATTACCAGAAGTTTCCAGGAGATCACTCTGTTTATATAGTTTCATTAGTGATAGCCTTTCAAGGCACACATTCTCCTGAACTTGTTGATGCTGGAGCAGGAAAAAACAAGGGGAATCACTGAATTCAGGCACTAACATTCACAGCTTTGTAAATCTGTTCTAAGATAACTATTGCTGAGGTGGAAATGTTAAAAAAGAATCCATTTGGAGTCTTCTCACTGCTGTGCTCCAAATATAACACATGTAAAAAGATCAAAATTAGGAGACGGTTTAACTGTTTAGATGGATTATATTTGTTGAAGCTGGAATTATACTCTGTAATTGCATACTCCTGATACATATTCATGTGGGCTGCCTTGCAATTAAACTTTCCAAATTCAGTATTCAAATGGCAGTTTTGCTAAAATATATTCATTTTTTTTGGACTGTACTTCTAAAATCTCTTATATACTCACCCATCAGGAAAGCTTTCAGTTAATAAACAGACTCTGCAACCTACAATAACAGATCTTCTGTGCTGTAGAACATTCAAATGAAAAGTATTATCCTTGCAGTCTTGATAAGGTCACAACTGTCAGGATAAATTGTTACTTTGCGCCAGTCTCCAAAGATTTCAATATACTTTCAGGTATAAAACAAAAATAGCCCTACATGAACATATCATAAATATAACTCAAATCTAATAAATATAAATTGTCCTTTTACTATAAGGGATGACACCTAGTTTGAAGAAGAATTAATAAAAGATGAACTAAAAATCAATGTTCTTTTTTTTTTCTTTTTAATTTTATCTGACATGTAATGTTTGCCAGACTCAAGAGAATTTTTTTTTTTCAGTAATGGGCTTTCAGAAGTGATATTTAGAATAGAAAATTTACTAAGAAGGACTTACAGAGAATTATTTTTTTAATCAGTCTCAAGGCATCATGTCATTAACGACAATGACAAATACAGACAAAATTTGTATTTTTGTTTTTTTGGGTATGCCAGTAACCACAAAACATAGCAATGAAAGTGTCTTTCTGAACTATAAATGCTGTTCTGAAGACACTGTATTTTTTAATTTTCTTTTCAAGGACTTAAAGTCCTGTAAAAAACATTACCTGAAGGGAGAATCTATTGAGCAAACTTGAGGGATTTGGATGTTCCCTTTTCAATGACATAAATAAAAGTGAGATATGCAAATCGCTCCCCTGCCAATTGTAGTTTTCTAACTCAGGCTCTCACACTGTTCTGTTAGGTCTGGCAATGCAGTAAGAGAAACAGGCAAAAGTACAAATTTCTGGACTTTAATAAATTGCATGGATCAGTACGTGTACTGAATGCCACTGGGGTTAATTTATCTCCTATCCTAGCAACTATTGAATGTATTAATAACATTGCGGTTTTTGCTCCATTCACCCAGCAGGGTAGCTGATGCTGAGATTATATAAACTTAGATAGAAGAACTTGTTAAAAAAAAAAGATAATAGTGATATTTTAAATCCAGACCAATAATCCATTACTACTTGTGCCATAGCTTGAACAGATCTGATGAAATGAGTGTCTTATTGCTAGTTTTCTGGGATGACCTGAAAATTCAGTTGTGGTTTTACCATGTATGAATCATGTAAATTGCTGCAAATTACTTTGGTAAAATCATTAACCTCTCTGTTACACTGGGCTCTGGAAGATGTTATCATCTTGCCTGTGTAATGTAGTAGCAATGAGCCTGCCAACGTCAGTGGACATGTTACTGCAAAGAGTGAAAATATATGATGTTATTAAGGTTTCCATTGCTTTATCTGAGACTTTGAATAAGCATGCTAATGCAAGTAGCTGATATGAATTCTAGAGGAAAAGCAAACTGAATGTTGTGGTTTTTTAGTCAGGACACACTTCTGTCAGCCGCGCTCCACCTCCACGGCTCTTGAGTGTTGGCTCTGGGAGCTGCCCGGCAGCATGAGTGCAAGCATGGAGACAGTCCTCTCCCAGCTGTGCCTTTAACAATAAGACTCCTGTTAGTTGCATCCTCTCTCAAATTTTCTCCCTGTGTGTGTATCTGTGTAAGTACAGTAGATTAAAAGAAACACAGTGAGCACACATGCGTGTTCTGTACATTTCCCTTTAAAGTAGAAAACTGATGAATTCGTGCCTAATCCCACCGGACCTCTCTTTGCTTCATTTGCTTGCTTGCTTCTGCAGGCAAACACACATCCCTGTGTCTCTGTTGCCAAGCATCTGCTGTCCCTCATTTTTCCCGGCATCCCCACATCCCAGTTTTATGTTGTTCCTTCTACTTCCCTGGCCTTTTTTCCAGGTATAGAAAAGGTGTTTCTCTAGCACAGGGTGGTATTTCCTGGGCTGGCAAAAGCAGCCAAGTATCACTGCATGTGTAATTGCACTCTGCTTCTGTGTTTGTATTGCATGCACGTGTGGCAATATTTGTGTTTGCAAATACAGAATATTAAAGAGTTATATTTCTAATATCTTCAGATCAGCTTAGTATCCCTCGGTAGCCTGTGGATGCTTTCCATCTAGCATGTTAGAGAAAGCACGGCTACTTCTGACATGGAAGCTGCAGTTCTGAGGCAGTCGATAACAACTCCTTTTCCTTAGAAATTCCCAGTGGGGAGTTCATTGTTCATGCTTGAGGTTATAGCAGCATGTGAGCTTTGTTTTCTCTACTCTTTTTCTTTTTGTTCCCACGGCAGTTCTTGTTGAGACTAGTAGCGAGATTGCTCCAGTAGGGGTTAATTTGAGTCATTAGGGTGATCTCTTCTCTGTGGCACGGTAACAGCAAGTAAAAGGCTGTAAGGGAAGATCAGCATGAGTTGGAAGTGTAGATAAACTTCCTTCCCTGTTCCAGGACTAACAGAAGAAGAAAAAGGAGCTTCATTCTCAGACGTAGAGCCAGACGTTCAGGTGGGGAGTTGGCATGTCCACAGCACCTGGGAACAGCCTTGAGCTTGAGCACTGGGAGAACAGAGCCTTGCTCTCAGGTGGGACTCCCTCCTCAGCAAGGGTGGGAGTCTCTTGGGCAGACACAAATTACAAGCTGCCTTTCCAAGGTGACTTTGAGGTCTTTTGATTCCTGCCAGTGGCACCTGTGAGCCTTCATGGAAAAGCGTAGACAGCCAAAAAACATTCTTCTTCTGACATTGCCATGGCTCTTCTGGTTTCCTTTTTGTTTCCCCAATTCTGATTGTTGGACCTGCCCAAAGCAGCAGCAGCTGCACGTGGTGGTGGTACCTGCAGTTTCCTGGTCTCCTTTCCCCATTGTTCTCTCCCAGGCAGAACAGGCTTCCTCTTCACTGTCCTGGCTTCTCTGTGACTAGGAAAGGCAACACTGCCTCCCTTCCCACATTTGGTTGCTTCGGTTTCCATGAAGAAAACTACTTGCAAGCCCCTTCACAGTCCTGGTGACCCTGGGAGTGTTGGGTGTTGTGCACTTCCAGGGTCTGGCTGGCAGCTCAGGGTCCTGAGTCCCTCCCTTGAGGACATCGTGCAGCCCACTATGGGTGGAATATGTGGGGAGAGGTGTTCAGGGCTTGGAGAGAAGCCACCATGGTGCCACCATTACCTTGGCACAGCCCCAAATGATCAAAGTGTTCACCACAACAACGGATTGGTGGTGTGGGCATTGCTGTGATCCCTGGCTGAGACTGGCCATTTCTCTTCCCAGCTGGCCACCTTCTTCACCCTGAGTTTTAATTTGCTTTTACGGTGACAGCTTATAGCCATGGTTGTGTTATTAAAGCTGTCCACTCTGCAAGAGGGCCCAGATGCTGGTCTAGAGCTATGTGCTCAGCAGGAGGTCAGCAACAGGAAGAAAAATGAGAGTACAAGTAAGTAAAAGACAAACGTTGTTATAGCAGTGTGCTGAATTTCTACCTGTCTGGGGTGGGAATGTCTTTGTCCCTGCTATTGCTGGATCTGTTTTGCCCACACCTGTGAGCTGTGGTCACGGTTATGTGCAGTACCATTACAGCCTTTACACATTCATCTAATGCGTTCAAAAGCCAGGTTTGGCTAGTGAGAAGGAAGATACAGATTTTCTTTTTATGAGATATTTTTGTCCATTTTTGGGACAGCATCATTCAAAGAAAGGACAGCAATATTCAAAGAGGGGAAAAAAAAAGTCTGAAGATGCCAGGCAGGCAATCCCTCTCGCACTTGCCTGATACCTTACTAATAAAGACTCGGACCACAAGTTAAACTGATTGTCTGAATTAGCAGGGTGTTAATAGCTGTGTCTATGCTAGATTGCCTGTTGAAAGAGATTGACAGTGTTCCTGGAGTGGTTGGGATCTTTGATGGTGTAAATTCATTTTCTGAAACAGCTACAAGACAAACAGTTGATGTGAACAGAAAACAGGGAGGGCAACAAGGCTTGGACACGGGTGATGCTTATGTCTTACAGAAGGTAAGAAAGTACCTTCAGAGAAACACAATGATTGTAAGGGAAGTGGATGCTCAATAGCACCAAGATTTTGTGGATATACAACACTTTTCCAAACAAAATGATGGCAGTAAAAACATCTTCATAGTAATAAAGGTATTATCCAAACATGTCTGGGTGGTGTGCCTGATAGGCAGAATGAGTTCTGCAATACTTGTGATGATTAGGAGTTTTAGCAGGGTGTACAGACCACAGAAACTACAGACAGACTGGGGCTAAAAGGTTTTCTAAAATAGCCTTCACACAAGCAGTTAAAGCAGGATAATGTTTACCATTTCACACCTAATAATGAAAAAAGATCTCCATTATAGAGTGTTTTACCAGTATGCTACAATCAGAGATGTGGAGATGTTTTAAAGCACACTACATCTCTTGGTATGCATTATTGGAGTTTATAAAGAGCTATAACCACCGTTTCCCTTGAACTGTCAGAGGCAGATCTGCTGATGTGAACCCCCTTGACGCTGTAAGGCTTTGGAAAACTGTGTATGAGGATTGGCTTAAAAGTAAAGAAACTAGGCTGAGAAAGGGAGAACACATATGGTATCTAAAAGAGATGTCTGATAAGGTTAGGAGCAGACTTTCATGGCAAAATTTTCACAGCTGATGAAATTGCAGAACAGATCAGATGCTTGTAAATGGTTTGAAAGTGTATGGTCTTGATTACTCGGTGTGGTGATCACAGTAGAAGATCAACCAAGAGAAAGAAAAAGGGAGGGAGGGAGGGAGAGGCAGAGGCCAGTCTCAGGGTCTCTTTTCTAAAACAAGTGTTGAAAAAATCCTAGCATGTGTGGGGTGGGAATGGGCTGCAGAGGGTGGGGGCAAACTGATGAATGGCAGTTGTTAAAAGCTGGGACAAAGAGGGGACAGCATGTCAGCCAGGGTAAGAAGACAGACAAGAACAACAAGTTGAGTCAAGCTAAAACTAAGCTAAGGGTCCCCAGTCCATACAGAAATGGTAAGCCAGAGCAGAAAGTCAAATTCACAGCAACATGTACATGGTGACCCCGAGGACAAGCCTCAAGGGAATGTCCAAAAAGGACAACGAGCAGCAGAAGAAACGAAGTTTGGTCTGGCA
Source organism: Calonectris borealis (assembly GCF_964195595.1). Lineage (NCBI taxonomy): Eukaryota > Metazoa > Chordata > Aves > Procellariiformes > Procellariidae > Calonectris > Calonectris borealis. The sequence continues at coordinate 12,001,778 of NC_134352.1, read as the reverse complement.
AATAAGAAACAGGCTGGGCGCAAAGCACTGTTGATTTGTTAGACCATATTTATTGTGGAAGTGACAAGACAGAGTTTTTGGAATGCACCCTCATTGCGTACGCTTTCTGTGTCCGCAGATGTTGCAAAAACAGCACAGACAGTGTCTCAGTGCTCAAAGGTTGTAATTATTATCCAACACAGAGAAGTAGCAGTCAGGATGGCGTTCATAAAAGCAATGAATGTGTTGGTAAGTTTTGAGTTGGTTCAGTTCTTGAGTTGCAGGGCTGCACAGCTAGCATGTGTGAGAGTTTAAGATACCCTAAATGCATTGTAGGCCTGGAAACATTTAGACAAACAAAAAAGCCCTTGCTATTAAAAAGTAAATGGATTGTCCACTTGCAATTATTTTGTGAGACATGTAAAGCCTGTGTGGAAAAACCTCACAAATGTAAAGGATGGAAATGCAGTTAATATCATGGAGATATCTTGAATATAAAACTAAACTAGTGTCTCATGCTCAAGAAAAAAAGGCACAGAACAGGAAAAGACTATATTTTTATAACAGGGAATATGCAGGAAACTGGGACACCTTTTATCTTAGCAGTTAGCACCAGGAACTAGCTGAGAAGGTAGAAAGAAAAGTAGAAGACAACAGAATTTAGAGGAGATTATTGTCTCATGGACTGTATTCAGCTCTTCAGGGACACAAAGTTTCTGGGCTATTTACAGAGCATAATGTGAGATACTGTGAGGGCTACTGTTTTGTTAGCCAGCTTCTGAAAGAAAAAACGGACACGCAATTACTCACCCAAGGTGGCAGTCACGTGTACAGAAGTCCCCAGCGTGAGTATGCGTTTGATAGACTCTCTAATTTTTTTACCTATAAAACTAAGCAGCCTTCTCCAAGCACAGGGATCTGAGGCTTGCAAAGATTATTTTCCCCATTTTCTTCACACTACTGAAAATCAAAATTCGGTAGGCCGTCTTCCATTATGAGATGGACAACATGCTGCTAGAGGAGAAAAAGCAGCTAATGGCATGGCAGAGAGCAAACCAAATGAAAATGTTAAGGTAGGTCTCTTTGTTACACTGGACTGAGCTTCTGACAACTTGTTGCATATTCCATGGAGGCCCATGGGGGCCAGGCAGGAGCAGAAATGTGGGAGAATGGCTAGCCACAGCCAGGAATCGTGGCAGCACCCACACGGCCAAGCCATCAAGCAGGTACCCATGTCTTTTCCTTCATGGTGAGCTCTCCTTCCCCTTCCCCTTCCCCTTCCCCTTCCCCTTCCCCTTCCCCTTCCCCTTCCCCTTCCCCTTCCCCTTCCCCTTCCCCTTCCCCTTCCCCTTCCCCTTCCCCTTCCCTTCCCCTTCCCCTTCCCCTTCCCCTTCCCCTTCCCCTTTCCCTTTCCCTTTCCCTTTCCCTTTCCCTTTCCCTTTCCCTTTCCCTCCCCTTCCCCTTCTCCTTCCCCTTCTCCTTTCACATTCCCTTCCCCTTCTCCTTCCCCTTCTCCTTTCCCTTTCCCTTCTTTCCCTTTCCCTTTCCCTTTCCCTTTCCCTTTCCCTTTCCCTTTCCCTCCCCTTCCCCTTCTCCTTCCCCTTCTCCTTTCACATTCCCTTCTTTCCCTTTCCCTTTCCCTTTCCCTTCTTTCCCTTTCCCTTTCCCTTCTTTCCCTTTCCCTTTCCTCTTTCCCTTTCCCTTTCCCTTCTTTCCCTTTCCCTTTCCCTTCTTTCCCTTTCCCTTTCCCTTTTCTTGCCAAGTCTCCAGCAGCTTGGTCAGGGAAGGAAAGAAGAGTGAGGATAGTTGCACAAGCTCCACCTTCCCCTTCTCGGCTTTTTCCTGGGCCGGAGGAAATCCCTAGAGGGGCCATCAGGTTTCCCAGACTGACCCAGGAGTGAGTGTTGTGCAGATGACAAGCGTACCGGGACCAGGGACTGGTGAGTGATGGCTCCCAAGCGGTTGGGGGCTGAGAGGCTGATGGCAGTCCTGCTGCCCCTGCCCTCCCCCCAGGCAGGGGCAGAAGGGGAAGGGGAAAGACATGCCATTGAGACAGAGACCCATTGCCATGCTGCTTTCTGGGCTCCTCCTGTGCTGAGGTTCTTGCTGCTGTCTCTGCCCAACCCCATGCTCCGAGCTGCAGAGCCCATGGTGGCTCTGACTGGCACGGCCACGCATGCAGGCTAGGGCTGAGTGGTTTCTGCACAAGGTGTTTGTATAGTAGAAAGGATTAAAAGAGAAGGAACCCAATAGAAGAGGGCAGGCTGGCATGTCAACTGATGTAGTTTGTGGCCATTGCGTGTGTTGAACGAGCAAGGCCTGGAATGAATCTTTCTTCAAAAGGACGCAATGGCATAAACTCAGCTGTGGGACATTGAGCTTTTCTATCTGTTTAGAGAAACAGCCCATGGTTTGGAAGGGGTCCTTTAGTGCATTACTGTGGACTAAATTTTTTGTTCATTGTTTGTATGTCAAGTGTTTTATGTTTCATGTGGCTGCAAATCATGCTTTTCACATTACAACTGTCTTCATGTAAAATGGTTAGCACTAGTGAAGACTCTAATTTTCTTCTTCCCGTGATCTCTCTTTCATTAATTCCTTTACTGAGACTTTTTCTATATTCTTCTTCATGTGTCCCTTTTATTCTCCCTCCCTATCATTTTCACAGCTTTTCTGTGCTTTGTTGTTGGCAATAAAAGCAAGCAATTTATTTGGGCTGGCTTTTAATTAAAAAAAAAAAAATTAAAAATAAATTATGTCCTTAATAAATTTTTTAAAAATTATTTCCTTAATAAAAAAGGAAATTAAAAAAAGTATTTCCTAATAACTAATTTTAGAATACAAGAAAAATTATGTTGTATTGTCCATTAAGAGAATAGTGCTGCCTTCTTCATGAATCTGGGACATCAGCTGAGGTCAAGACTCAATGCAAGCATTGCAGAAGTTGAAGCTTTTCCCTTTGGATATATGGATGTGCCTTAACTCTGTTTTTAAATACTGCTATGGCCAGACATCAAGCTGCAGCCAACAGTTTCTCATATAAGAGAATTCTCTAAATCACAACCTTATGTTTTGCCTCTTACATAAAAGAAGTGCTTTATCTCTGCTTGTTCTGGATCAATGAATGGGAGAAGGCTCAGAGGAGAAGGCAAGGGCAAAGTGCTGATGAAGATCAGGGAGGGGGAATGACTGACCGTAGAAGATGCGAAGAAAGCTAAACTTACATGGATAGGTAAGGATGACCCTTTCTTAGGTAAACAACTTTATCTGTTGAGTGGATGTGCTGGCTATGTCAGTTGAGTAAATTGACCAATTATATCACTTAAGTGATTCAACCAACTGTGACATTAAGCGTATTATAGAAATCTGTAATAAGAATCACATTTGTATTGTGATTCAGCTGCATATTCCAGTTGCTATATTCTGCTAAGAGCAATTTGTACTTGCATTGTGATTTACATTCATTCTTTACCTGTCTGCTAAATCAAAATCCTGTGTAGCAACTTCAGATGTAAGACTGATATTGAAGATTAAATCCTCCACATGTGTAATATTGAAAAGAATCTGGTCAGAGCGGGTTGGCCTCCAACATTAGTTGGTGTCATGGACAAGATATTCTTCAGGTTTAATGTTACCAGTTATTGTACTAACAATTTGGCAATAACAGCATTTCTGATTTAGCATTATAGCTTAAAAAAAAAAAAAGTACCTAATAGAGGTTGTTTTTGTTGTGATTAAGGAAGGCTAGTGACAAGACTGTTTAAAAGAGAGGATAAATATTTGCAAATGTTAGCAAGGAAAAAGCTAGCCCATAAATTTGACAAGGAGGCATGGAAAAATCCTGAGTGGGAATTTTCTTGGATAGAATAACATTGATCACAAAGATGTTTAGAAAGAATTGAAGAAATGAAAAGGTTCTAACAATTTGGAGTAGGAAAAGGGAAAACCAGGCTTGTGCTGGCTGCTAGGAAGTTGCTTGCAACAGTAGTGGAGAAGCTAGAAGAGTAAGATTATGTAAGATTAACATGCTAGAACCGTAGAAGAAACAGTAATAAACAATAATATGTTGTATAAAATGTGACATACACAGCCAGAAAATCAGAGCAGATGGTTAGAATGAAAACTGCAGCACTAGATCACAGCCTGTGCCCACATACACAGGGATCACCTGCAATGGTCTAGTCAAATAGAGCCTGTTAAAGAGATGGCTGCTACATATATTGAGAATGATGAATGGTGAGGAGGTATCTGGTTTGATCCTAATTCTCCCAATCATCCTCACAGTGATGATTCAGATGACCAGTGAGAAGAAAATAAGATGAAAGTGGTTGCTTCCATAATAAAAATTCAAACAAATATGGGATGCCCACCCTCAGACAACTACAAAGGGTTTTACTTCCTTGGAGGTAATTGACCTCCAAGTAAAGTTTTCAACTAAACCCGGGGAATACACCCCTAGAATAGATGACCTGTTTATGGGGAAAAGGAGCAAATCAGATACCCTCACTGTGGATGAGGCTCAAAATTTAGTATTAGGATCACTGGCACTCCTAGAGACCCCTACCCACAGCAGGCTGCCTCATTGTGGGGGTCTGCTGTCTGCCTGGCCAGGGAGATGCCCCCAGCAAGGGGATGGGAGGGGAATTGTTACCCTCAAAATCTTGCTTATGGACAAAAATTAAATGTCTGTATCATATTGCTTTCTTCTTTTTCACTGATTTCTTAGCAAGCTGTTGCTCTTCCCTATAGGTTGAATGCTTTTTTATTATTTTCACCTTAATTTACAACCCCATTAATTTTTAGATATTTGTGGAAAGGGCTGGCTGGACCTTTTTAGTGTTTCTGGGGAGTTGAGGCTGTCTGTGTGTCTGGATGTCTGGATGATTTTAACATAGAGGTTATCAAGACATCAGGTTCAGGCACATTTCTCGCAAACACATGAGTAGACAGAAAAGAAAGAGCACTCCCTCAGAGGGAAAGGTTAGGAAATTTTTCTTTATTAGATGTCAGAGTCCACAGAGGCAATTGCCATCAGAAATCAAGTTTCAAGAAAACTACTGCTTATTCTGGTTAATTCTTTTTTTAACATTTAACAAAAAATTGATTGATTTTTCCTGATATTTTTTCCTCCATCCTAGCCAGTGTAAGCCTACTTCTGCAAAACCAATAATGTCTTCTTATTTTTATTGCTCTGTCCTGTTCCTTAATGCTTGTTACAGGGTTACCAAGTAGTCACAGGCACAGGTATTTAGGTTTGCTTTCTCAGGGACAAGACTAGGTATTTTTGGCTTTATCAGTCCCTCATATTCCATAGAAGTCCAGCCACATACACGGGGGTGCTGTGGGCGAGTCCTCCTTCCTCTTCACAGCTCCAGATACTATTTGTTTCTGATGGCAGTAAAAGGCTTAGCAAGTGCTGTTGAGGATTTATTCCTCACAATCCTAGTAAATGGACAGCATGCTTAGAAATATTTACTGGGTCCCTCTGTTTCATTGCCAGGACAAATTTCTGGGCCAGAACTCTCCATTCTCAGCATACTCACGTTGGAGTCCAGCCTGGGAAAAGAGTTCCCTTTACACTTCCCTACTGACTGCTTTTTTCTTGGTCTGTGGTGAAATTTCTGGAAATCTAATTTGTTTTAAAACATACTTATGCCCAGAGAGTTTGTCTTCAGATTCCCTAGCTCTTTGTTTTTCTTCATTTACCAGTCCTTAATTTCATTTGAGGCAGTTTAAGAATTGAACTTTCAACCTATGAACTAGTGAAAAGCTCCATATACTTTATTTACCGTCTTCTTTATCTGCGGATGCTCCACAATTAAACCTTTTATATGGCTATTTTGGAATCTAGTCCTTTACTTGGGGAGAATAGAGATATTTCATGGCGTTTTATTTGACTGGTTTAAATTTAAAGTGCTTTCTTGTAAATTGATCTCATTCCTTTCCATTTTAACTTCAGTTTAATACCTAATGTACTTTATTTGATATTAAAGCTCACTTGCTCTTTTTGCAGTGCACCTTGTTGGCTGATAGAGGAGACATATACACTAGCATTTCACTAGCTTTTTTGCCTTGCTGCAAAATGACAAATAACTTTACAGGAAACATTAGTCCCCTTTTGATTGTAAAAGACATAAAATTTAATGTCTTATTGGTAATGAATGAATGCATTTGCTCTTCTGTTTCTTAAATGTCAGTGTTCCTGTACCATTGGAACTGGAAGGAATTTGTGTATGTTGAAGAATTAGTTCAAGGAAGGCAAATGGCCTAATTGCTGTTGTGCATGTGCACAACTACAGCCACAAAACAACTGAATTATAGTAACTTTTCCAGGGGCTGAATTTGTTTCAGTGGGAAAATTATATACAAAAAGTTATGTCACCACATACTAATCCTAGCTGTAGGCATGCCCAGAAATACAAACCTAAATTGAAGGGCAAAAAAGAAAACATTTTCTAGATGTGCTGACTGCTTCTATCATTCAAGTGCATGGGTCCAGTACTGGAGTCAGTAATACTGTTTTTCGTTGCACACTTGCATCACGGATGCTGCATATTTACAGCTATCATTTTGCAAAATATTCTGTGCAGAGTAATTTTCAAGCTATCAAGTGTATTTTTACAGGAATCAGAAACAACAGTAACAGAAAATTGGGCAAATCCTTGATAGCTCCTTCAGAATATCCTCCAGTTACTTGAGAAACTGCAGCTGATGATGTGCAAGTTCCATATATTAGGCTTTCAGTGTTGATTTCAAATGTTTACCAGACAGAAGGCTTGATGGTAGATGGATAGGAAAGAAAATTGGCCACGCAGTACTCCTCTGGCAGTTACAATGTTAAAGATGTTTCCCTCTTGCCTATGTATGATTTTGCTTAGGGACCAACCTGTGCGGCTGGGTACCATTCTTTAAACCTGGTCCTGCAGAAACCAGCTGGAGGACTGCCATCACTTTCAGTGGAGTCAGACTTTTACCCCCGCTGTTTTATTGCAAAAGCCAACATATGCATAAAAAAAAGATCTCAGTAGTATCTTGGCCCCTTAGGGAGGAAAGTAATAATAAAAACTGAGACAAGCCAAGATATGCATCACTGAAACATCCAAGTGCAAAGTACAACATAACACTACTCAAGGAAGTCTTTTTAGGCCTGTCCTCTGACCTGAAAGGAGAAGAGTTCAGCTGCACTCATTTAATTTCTTTGAAATATGCATCTGGCTTTATGCCTAGGTTTGCCCACTTGCAGCGGATACAGCCTTTAGTGTCTCTGTCTCTGAGATTTGCTTTAGGCTCCTTTCAAATGTGAGAAAGGTGAAAACTCTAGGTTGTGGTCTCACTTCTGAATGTGAGCACATCACACTGTAACACGGGTGGCCCTGACTCAGGCATGGCTAATGCTGCAGCATTTCACTGCTGGTTGCATCCATCAGAAGCTCTAAAATAAAATGACATTGGATGGAGACTGCTGCTTTTTATCCATCCTGTTGTGGCAAGGGAGAATAAAAGCGCATGGTCTGTGTGGCGAGAGCATGCACTCTATCCAGCAGCAGACAGTGTAAATGACAGAAGCTACAGGGGTTTTAGTGGAATACTGAGTCATATGCATACATCAGAGATTGTAAGAAAAAAAAAAGGCAACCAGTTGAAAAAAAAATCAAATAGATGATATATAGGACAGCAGTTCTGATGAAGAGGCAGCTGCCTTATTCAGCAAGAAAAACATTAGAATTTTGCATCTGATTTCAAATCTTGTTGGAGGTCAAATAAAGCTCTAGGGGAAGCCAGTTACCCACAATCCAGTAATTGCCTTGATTATCTTCATGCGAGCTTTTTCAGTGGTTATGTGAAACAACTAATTTTCAGGTCTGCCCCTGTTTTTGTTTTCTAGTAACCCCCACCCACCCTGCTGATTCTCTATTTGCCAAAGAAATTGGAGGAGTTAATTACAAGGATGATCAACAAAGTCAAGCAGGACTGACAAAATCTGTGTTGCCTGTTAGAAGTGGCAATAATCCCATGATAACCTGTGACTGATAGGCTATGTGATTATCATTTCCAGCTACTTGTGGCTCAGAAGGAACAAAGCAACTGGGTGTGTATGAGGATTTGAGAAGAAAGGGACTCTCCCTAGGAAACATGCTGACATGCTGTGTGTGATATCCTGTGAAAGACTCAATGACAACCAGATTCTTACACCATTTGTGCATATTATTTATAGAATAGAACAGAATAGAATAGAATAGAATAGAATAGAATAGAATAATTTTCAGTTAGAAGGGATCTACAATGATCTAATCAAACTGAGGAAGAGCTCTGCCTGTTTCGATGTATACTGTAGTGAATTATTCCTCTTATAAAGAACTCACTGGTACAGCTCAGGAAAACAGGAGGATCACACTTCTTTAACTGGCTTTCAGTATCACTGTTGGTTTTGACTGTCCTTTTCCATTGTGTATTTCTAGCACACAAGTGGGCTGTTTTGCATTCTCTATATCTGCAAGATAGAATTAACTTCCCAAAAGTTAACAAAATAAGTTTGTACTCTTTGTTTTTTTAAATGGACTTCATGAAAGTGAATACATCAGTGGTTTGCAATGGTGATTAGAAATCAGCAAGCCTTATGCAGTGATGTCTATTTCCTTAAGACATTAAGCTTATTTCAGCATGCAGTTAACTCTCAACCTCTACTACGACTGTGAAGGTTAGGAAATGACTGACCAAAGTAATACCTCTTTTTAAGGTTCTGATGACATTTCAGAATGACTCTAGAGCACAGGGAGAAAACACCGGGTATTATGCGGGGTGAAATATCCTTGTCATTTTTATGAGAACAAACTTTCCAGTACTAATCAAGCACTCCAGTCTACATGAGAAGTACACTGCTGTCACCAAAAATAAAAATAAAATTAAGAAAAATCTTCATAGAGTAAATGTAGTAATTTTTAAATTTCACTGAATTTTGCTAAGGATGAGTTTGTTTTAACGTAACTTGAGTCAAGAACCCTCCATGCAGCATCTTCTGTGGTTTTCCTTTCCCTGGGGGGTGGCTAGGATGGGCCAACAGCGTCAGACCAAGATCATTAGTCCTGTCCTGCCCTGTGTCAACACTGTCCACATGCACACAATGTACCAAGGACATGTAGAATAGTTGGCAGAGTTTGTGTAGTAAGAGGACATTGATTGCTGAAGAGAAACTGCTGAGCAACACTATCCTGCAGCCGAAAAATATCCCAAACAAACCTTCTCTGAAGAAGAGATATCCTGCAGTCAAAAACCTCTTGGAGCAAAGACCAACAAATAATGTAAATATTAAATAAGATACAAGTTATGTATTCAGGCTTATTATGAAAATAAGCTTCCTGCAAGAGTAGGAGATGTCTAATTGGTAATAGCTTCTTTGTTAAGGGATGTGCTGTAGAGAGCTGTGCACTTTTGGGTCATAAAATAATAAGCCTTTCTAGACATTTCTGCACATTAGTTGTCAAAGGACTCCATAAAGCATCTAAGATCCAGTGAAGACTACCCTTGGCTACAATTTTTTTCACCTAATTCCTAATAACAAAGGGATATTTTATTCCTGGTTTCAGTTGGCTTTGGATGTGGTTTACTGGAGGCACCACCTTTTCTTCCATCCTTTCTTTGAGTTCTCTGTGGAATGTTTTGAAATCTGCCTTTGAAACTCATAAATATGAAACCCTTTTTTAATCTGACACCAAGGTCCAGATTTTCAGTCTGGCCAAGGAAAAGCCCCATAGACTTCCTCTTTTATACCAGCAACTATGCTCTGTCAACCTCACTACCAGGATAAATGCAACTGTTCTGGTAAGTCTGAAAATCATACGCTGTTTGAAATAGCTTAGGAGTAACCCTTTCATTTTCGCCACTAGTGAGGAGCAGAGATGCACTGCTGGGGTCTTTGAATGCCCTGTGCAGTGTTTCAGTGTCCACCACCAGAACTTACCTGTAGGTTCAAGGGCTAGATAAAAAGAAAAACTCAAATATGAGGATGACTTTATGGTGAACTGGATGTCACTGTAATGGACTCAGGACTGAGGGCCCTTGTGGTGACAGAGTAAGACAAGGCAGGAGCAGGGAACCAAGCATGGCTTTCTACTGTGGCCACTTTGAAAACAGTACACAGAAGAACAGCATGCAGTGAAGAGAAGAGGCATGCAAAGGGAAAGGGAGTCGCCAAGATACTAGCAGGGTGCTCAAACAAAAGGTCAAGTTCACATAGGATATGTTTGAGGGGCTTTTTCCTACAGCTCTGTTCTGTCTGCAGTAAAAATGTGTCTCTGGATCAGTGGTATTGCTGACCGCTCTTTCCAACTTTTAGTCAAGGAGCTCAGTGCACTCTGCAATTGTTTAATAAAGCCCTAGAAAATTCATTGGGTGGGGTGGATATATAGATGAGGTTATCTACACTTTACAAAGTGGAAAACTTGAGTGTTTTGAGTCAATGACTCACTGAGAACATGACCCTGAGCTCCATCTTTTCTAGGCCTGAGCATGCTTTTTTGTTATTATTGTCTTATCAAATACAAATCGCCAAAGCTGCTTCAAAAGGAAGTGGCAATCCCTATACTCATGGGGGAAATCAACAGTGTGTTTTTCCAAAACACAAAAGTATGAGAGAGAAGAATTAGGAAATGTCAATGCCAAGGCATCACAGGGGCCAGGAGCTGGTGGGTGGCAGGAGTGTCAGGGTCTCCCCCTGGAGCGGCAGCGTAGGACCTGGCAGCCAGGACCATCCCACTGCCCCATCCAGGGAGCAGGGCAGGTGGGGGGGCACCAGGGGCAGCCCCAGGGACCAGGCACCTCCATACCAGGGGTTTGATAGCAGTCAGGGGGAGGATAGGCAGGGACGTCTATGGGTGCCTGTCAAATAGTCATCCTGGCATACTGACATTGCTTTAAAGAAACTATTTTTTTTTTAAATGAATGCTCTATTTTGACTTTTGTTTTGAAGTGATGGGGGCCTTAAGAGACATGATCTAGTACAGTAACTTGAATGTGAAAAATGATGTTTCCTGTCTGGTCAAATGAAACATTTCATTTGGCCTGAAATGCAACAAAACATTTTGTCTTGAGTCAGCAAAATATTTTGTGTTGACACAAATTAATTTTTTTGTTTCGATTTTTTGGTTCAGCTAAAATACCCAAAAAATCCATTATTCATAGTGCTCTAGTTTTTCTTCTCTGTCTGCCCAACTATGGAGCTGATGGCTTTTGTAATAATTTAAATGAAATTATATAACACATTCTGGCATACTGGAGCTCTGCCATTTATGTATGGCTTTCTTTCATTACTGACCTTGGCCGGACTGGAATTACGAACTGAAAGCACAGTGTTTACCATCTCATGATTTATTCATGCTTCAAATCAGAAGTTTTGTGCTGAGCTGTTGAATCATCTGAATAAAATAGCAAAACTCAAAACCAAATGAACTTAACTTTGGGGTTTTTTTAGTACTTTTATTTGAACTATGATAATGTTTAGAAGTCCAAATAATGAACAACAATCCACACTACCTGCTGCTGGCAGCATAGTCCTTAAAGCTAGTATTTCCCACTCAAACCAATGCTCCTGAACTTTTCAAGTAATTAACAAAAGAACAGGAGATAATTATGCAGTTATTTGTATGGTTCCCAGTATTGCTGCAGAAATTGTACTGAGTGGTTTTGAATTTTCCTGTCCAGACTATCAGACTGAAGAATACTTATCCTTAAAGTCAGGCATTCTTTATTAGGTTCATATTATATTTAAATCAAAATACATACACGAGTGCCAACCAGTTACAAAGTTTTCTGAGTTAACAGTCCCAGAGTTTACATATGATTAGATACTATTAGGGCCCCAGTATGTGAAAAATACTCACAAGCTCTTTTTCTGCTAGCATCAGGCCAGCTAACCTGGGATCTACTGCACTGCCATTTTAAATCAATTTAAGTGTTTCCACTGGGCTCAACCAGACAGAATAAAGCCTTCCAGAAGCCCTGTCTTGAATTAAGATTTAGTTTCTGCAGGGTTTGCATATGAGATTAAATCAGGGGCTTTTTTTCCTTCTGATTAGAAGCAGAAGTCTCGAGACTTTGACCCAACTTCTAAGAACAAGACAAGAAGAGTGGAAACATTTCTGCCATGTTGAAAAAAGCATGCACACTGGCGTCCCTTCTTTTTGGGTATAAACACGTCAACAAAAATGAAAAGCTCAAGGGAATTTGAAGATTGCTCTTTGGCAATCTTTGTTTTTATTTGAAGTTTCAAATTAAACATTCTTTCTGTAGTATGAAAGGGTTAAAAAAGAAAATTTTGTCTTTAACACATATTTAAATGTTTATGAATGGTTTTAAAGAAAGTAAGGAAGTTGTCTCAGTGGGTATTCTCACAGTCTGCATGAAAAATTTAATAGAACACTCATATTCATATTCCAATACTTCACAATCTCATCTCTTTATCATAATGAGATTGTGAAGTCACCAGGTGACTGACTATGATTAGAAAGATGTATGCAATGCTGTTTTGTTTGGGAAAAAAAAAAAGAATAAAGCTTCTGAAAGTGTTAATGCAGCACTGCAAAATCATTTTTTATTTGGGTGTGGCATACCCTAGCCCTAACATAAAGAACCATCCCACATGAAAGTGGTAGTACAGTTAGCTTACTGCTGAAGGGAAAATGGTGTGATTTCTGACACCAGTTGTAGACTAGCTCAATGTCAAAGATTTGTAAACCAATTTAAATCCTGTTTTCAAATTGGCTTAACAGTCAAGAGACAAACAGTATTGTTTAATATTTAAGCAAAATGTTTAATGTTTGAAGAGTAAAATTCTTTTTCTGTGTGGTAAAATAAGTGGAAGAATTGTTTAGAGCAGTTTAGGGAAAAATAACAAGAAGTAATGAGATAAAATTCAGTGAAAGAAGAACAGAGATGAAAACCAGACAAAATGTGTAACTGTGGTCAATTAGAACATGAAATAGTTTCTAGAGAGTGGGGGAGAAACTGGAGCACTGGAGTTCATCACTTTTAGGCTAGATACAGTAGCTGGAGATGTTCTACACAGTATAATTCTGTATAAATTGTAAAAGGAATCAACTTGACATAGTATTTAGCAAGTTTGGGGCTTGTTTCATGTCTTTGAAGTTTGATTTCAGTCCCAGGATCAACACATGTTTCAGCAACATTGGCAATTTGTTAAACTGGAGAGATTTTTCTCTTCTAAACGCTCCATGTTTGTGCATATGGTGTCAGCATTACAGAGAAGTCGTCTTTAGTATCGTCCAAGCCTTAGATTAGGGAAAGAATTTAATGCTCATTACTACTTAATCTTTCAGAATGAGATTTTCAAAATGGTATAGTCCCAGAATTTCAAAGGAAAGTTAGTGTTTGAATTCCCAGGACTGTGTTGAAAATCTCTTTTTAAGTGGAGGAGTGACAGTGACAAGTGGCCCTGGCAAACTACAAAGCTTGGGCTCAACTCTGTCCTCTGATGTATTTGCAAATATCCAAAGCCTACCCTTGTCTGTTAAAGCTCAAGTTTTTGGTGAGCTCCCAACAGGATGAATTACAAAGTGATTTGGTTTTGGTTTGCTTTGTTTTGTTTTGTTTTCCAAACATGTACAACAGTACAGAAAATTGGCCCTGGCCTTAATTATTACCACTTAACATACTCAAATATGCTGTCTTCCACACAGGACATGAGGAAAAAAATATATTACATATGCTGTAAATGGTGCTTTCAAGAATCACAACAAGTTCTCAACATTTTTACTCCTCTATTGGACTTTTTATAATACCCACACATATTTTCAACTTTTCATGGCAGGGTCCTGCTTTGCCACTATATTCATGGCTTAGCAAATCACTTAAGCAAGTGTTCTCCTTTCATGGCAGAGGGTTCTCTGTAACCAAATTTAAGCATTTGCTTTGTTAATGATCATGAAATCTTGCATGATAAACAATATGTTCCGTTAGTTCTTCACTGTTCTTGGAATCCTTGCTTGGGATACTATTTTGCTACAGGTGAAAATGAAGACACCAGCATTTTCAGCCTCACAGTAGTGATTAGTAGCTTTTCTTGTCACTGTGAAATGCCCCAGACTTCTCTTAAGTGTGTTACTCTCAGATGAGGTGTTAGGCAATTATAGTCCACTGGAGGGTTGAATCTCAAGCTTTTGCCATGGATATGACTCTAAGACAAGGCTTCTTACTTGCGCTTTCACTGGACAACATAAAAAGATGCCTCCAGCCTTGTGAAATATTTTGTTGATGGTTTTTACACATGTCCTTTCAGTTGCAACTAGAAACCATAGCTGCTGTGTAAAGAGGAGTGAGCACATTATTTAGGAGCAGGGATGGAGTGATTTTCTGAATCTTAATATTGAATTTGTCTGCTTCTCAGATGAAGAGCTGTGAATAAAGGAGAACTTCTTGTTCCAGTCAAAGTTTAATTGTCCTCTCTCCCTGTTACATACCTCTTTAATTATTTTACCTCTGTTTGGATTTGGCATGTGAATATTTGCTACTTTCTCCTGTGTATAAAATTAGTCTCACTATTACATTATTCTCCATGGTAATGCGATAATACTTAATGAAAGGCAGAACCCATTTTGACAGATCCCTGGACATGGAACTACATACTGACTCATGCGTGAGTCAGAGATATATTCAGGTGGAGCTTTTCAGAGGTACGAATGGATGTTTTGGGTTGGAAATCACATACTGAAGAGAGCTGCATTTGAAAGTTTTAGCTTCCCACAGGTAAGGAATGTACTCTGGTGGGGTTTATGGAGACTCTACTCCTCCTTCTGGCAGAAAAATTTATCATCACAGAGGCTGTAATAGGACAGTGAAGGTAGTAAAGACATAATGGAGAAAGATTTTTTTTTAATCCTTTTTGGATTTCTGTACAGTAAATTTTCTTCATTTCTACTAGTACAGCCATTGCCATGGTGATGCAGATACAGTGAGCCTGATCCCTCTCTGTTATTCTGTTGTGAATTATTTGCACTGTACTGGCCTGGGCAGAGCAAATGAGGGAACAGTGGTGCCTCTAGATGTCTTGTGCAGCATGTGGTGAACTATCCCCGATAGTGTCAGCTTCCATAGGAGTATCAAGGGTGTGGAGCATGTCCTCCCAGAGAGGTGGAAATGCTGACCTCCCCTTCCCCCCCTCCTCAGGGGTCACCACGTTGTAGGGAACAACCTTCAGAAAGGCAGGGGAAAAGACAGGAGAACGAGCATCTCCCTCTCCAGGCTGGGCTTCTGTCAAATCTGGGCTTCCCTGCATGATGATGCAGGCACGTGTATGAAGCTGGGTAGATGGCAAAGGAAAAGTGCCGACTCTCCATATCCATTGCCACTCCTGATAGGGAATTTCCCCCACCAAACCAAACGTCCCTCCTAGGAGAGGCAAAGTCTGGCCTGGGACCAGGTGCAATGACAGTGGCCTGTTCAGTAGAGGAGAAACCCGCTCACTGTGCCAGCATCTTATGCAAGAAAAGAGCACCAATCCTCTCTTGTGTCACAACAGCAAGGGAAGAGTGGGAAGGAAAATGGAAAAAACTCCCTTCTAAGGTTTTATGCACACAGCAACCCTTTCCTCTTGTTCCTGGCCAGACAAAAACATCATCTAAATGCATCTCTGTGCCAACAATCTTCTACCGACAGTGAGGAGCAATATAAGTGATTCATTGTCACTTAAGAGTATGTAGTGCAGCGAAACAAAGTGATGGAAAAAATCCTTCTGAAAAGCTGAGTTTCCTGCCACTTTCCTGAAAGCCATCAAGTAAGACCTTTTCCCACCGTAAGATTATACAAAGTCATTATTTATGGAGCTGATAAGTACTGCTTTCTAACCATAGACACGCTCAAGAGGAAAATGTATTTTCTTCAAAACCCCATTTCCCCACGTTCTCTGTTTCCTGTTGTTCAGCTATCTAAGCAATGCTTTTAAGCAAAGCTTAAAATATTTTTTCTAAACATATATATATAAATAAATACATATAATTGTCTGAAAAAATTCTCAAATGCAGTAGCACGTGCAGTAGCACGTCTTACCACTGCACAAATGCAATGGGGAAAAGACTGAGGAACAGTAGAGAGTGGTAGCCCCTTGGGCAAGCAGGGAAGGGAAAGGGAAAAGCTATGCAGGAGTTGCGAATTAATCCAGAGAGGTGCTGTCAGCAAGCTGCTTTTCCATCACCAGTCTGTTCTCTGAATGCAGCTATGTTTTGTTTAAATATTTCATGTAGCTCTAACAGCATCACACATGACGACACACACACAGAGCTGTATGTATGGTGTGCCTTGGAGTAACATGTCCATGACTTTCTACGCCAGGGAACAGCTTTCCAGTTTCAAGGTGTTTAAGTCAAGCATGGAGGTAAGTATGCAGTGAAAAGCCCTTTGCCTTGTTTTGTTGACAGAGGCGGTGGTTGCCTCCGGGTAAAGGAAAGCTTGCATTCGCCTTTATCCATACACCCTGCCATCTCCAGCAAAGCTCTGTGCTCCTGGCCATTTCAGACTCCTGGCAAGTTCTGCCAGACCCCTTCCAGCAGCGGAAAAGAGGAGGTGAAAGCACAGCATAAACACGCCACAATAACGAATGCCAGAGCGGGGAAGGAACGAGAAAGAGGCAGTAATTACAACAGCAACAAAATGTCAATGGGAACAAGTTTTGAAACAAAAGAAAAATAGGTCAGGCTTTATCTTTATGGGAGTCTGCAACAATGTAAGTGACATCTGAAAGAAGTTTTATTTGAATTGCTGCAGGCACTATGTTATTTGGCAGTGGATTGTTTCTCCAGTCAGATTTTAATTCTGTCCTGTTTTCCAAACTTCAAAAGACATCCCTCTAGGAGCATTTTCAGAAATAGCAGCTGTTGGGTTAAAGTTACACAATGTGTCTTGCCTCCAAATGGATGGGGCTGCATATGAGTCAATCCCTGCAATGTGTGATGCTGGTACAAGTGCGCTGTTGTTTCACAGTGCCAGCTTCCTTATTCCATGGGATGAAATCTTTCCAAAATCAATTTTTTACTGTGCATTTTCAAGGACCATTGTTACATCCAATGATGCTCTGTAGCCGGTGACTTATAGACTGTCTTGCAGTGAATATTCTTCCAGTGTACAGGTATGCCTGCAAAGTCAGTGGCTTCAAAACAATAATTATAGTTCTGATGGTGTTTCCTTTATATGACAAATCTTTGTTTTTATCTGGAGGGAGAAAAGGGACTCTGGTTCGGATTAAAGTTTATCACTAAGCAATGTGTTACTTTCATATTTTATTACAGTTTGGCTGTCATTAATATACCAGACAAAGTCCTGGAACCATTGAAAATTGAGGTAAGCCTCCACAGCTTACACAGGGCTAGAATTTCACTCCTTTATGATCTAATATGCCCATTGTCTCCAGGTTAATAAATCTTTCTTTCACTTCTACACATTATTTTTGCTTTTTTTCACAAGTTCTGTCCTTTTTGACTGGAATATGTAACATTCTTTTGAAATAGAATTACTGAAAAAAGTAGGTATGATGTCTCTTCCTTTATAACCTCCCAGCTCAATAGCTTTGTTACTTGATTAGCAAACTCCGCTAGCATGTGCCTTCTTCTCAGTCAGTGTGCTTTCTTTGGGAAAGGCTGGGTGGAGAAGAGTGCTACTATTTTATGCCTTCCATTAGTTAAAAAAAATGCTTTGTCCTTTTTGTCCTCCAACCAGCAGCCCATAAAAAATTCATTAACTTACAATAAAAAGCTAATTAGAGGGATACTTTTCCACCTCTGTAATGCAGTTGCAAACTTACCTCCACTAAGACAAATAAAACATGACAATGAATGGAAAGCATTGACTGAGAACGAAAATATGGGTAAGGAAGTGTATCAGCTGCTATTTGTTTATGTTGGTGACTGCAGTCCACTACCTGCTTTTGACCCACTTCACATCTTTCTCCGTTCTGAATAATTTCTAGTACCTGATGGCAATCACTGATATTTCAGATTTTACATGTCCCTTGTCAGGAGATAAAACTACCCAACAGAAAAGCCAAATAATCTTGGCAGCGAAAATGCTCCTTCCTCTTCCTCATAGGCAAAGGAAATCTCAGCAGTAGAAAAGACTCCATTTGAATGAATAAGTCCTGTATGACCCTATCTGGTGTAGTGCTGCAATACTCTAACCCATTAAAGGAGATAAATGATGTTTTCTGAGATGAGCTGTAAGATTTCCTTTACATTCATTCTATGTGGTATGTAAAAAATGTTTAAAAAATTGTTGCCACTTACATTCACAAATTCAGCCATCATACTACTATAAACTTTGTTATGGTCTACAAAGAAAGTTATCAGCTTTTTAGGAGGTCCTTACAATTTTTTTTTTTTCCAAAAAGAAAGAAGACAATGACTTGAAACATTTAGACAGTTTAAAAATATATAATGTGAGGAGTATTCTTCTGTGCTGCTACAGCTACTACATAATATGTGTATGTATACAAATATTACATATGTATTTACAGAATCTCTCTTCATCTTTGTAACGTACAGACAATTGCCATTCTCCCACAAAAATAAACAGAAAAAAAAAAAGACCTTATAATATTTTAAGAGCCCACTCAAATAACAAATTAATCACAGCTCATTATCATAATCCTCCAAAAATGAGGCTAATTAGTCTTCTGTCTTTCTGTATAGCATGACATTCCTTCTGCTGCTCAGAATCTTGCCAGGCTTCTCTTCTTAACAATTTCTTTGGACTTCTGTAGAATAAAAAGGATTGGATGAAAAAAATGTATGACCTAATTTAATATCTTGGATACCAGAAGTATTGCTTCTTTTTTCTCTCTCTCTGTCTTGTTGTTTTTTTCTTCCCCCCAGTTCATCTTGATCAAGAACATTAGTCAGCACCGATACACTCCTACCTGCAAGACTGTGCCTGCGTCTTGTGAAATGCAATATTCTTTTGTGGTTGTTATACACATCTCCCTGGTCTGACAAATATTGGCATCGTAAGCTCAAATCTCACCTCAAAAAATATGGGTCTTTATATTCCTAGAAACTAGGTTTGATAGTTTCTTCTGACAGGACTTTTTAACCCCCAAACCTGTGAAATTTAAGTATTTACTCGGTCATTGGAAAATGTGTTGGCATGAGCCCACGAGGAATTGGGGAACTTGAACAGAGTGTCCCACAGGCTTTGCTAGATACCTGTTTTCAGATAGGTGCTGCCTTCCGGATAAATCTTAGAGAAACCTGTGCAGGTATACTTAAATTTTTTCCTGTGGATAACTGACTTTCAATGCATACAACTTTTATGTGACAGCCCTTCATGGCAGACTGGTAACTTTCACTAAGGGAACTCATCTTTTCACTATTTATCTTCCTAAGCTGCCATTTCAATATTTCTTCTTTCTAAGCAATTCAAGCCTTTTAGTTTTTGATTTCTTCCAAGCTTCCCTCTTCCCCAAGCTTGAAGAAAGGTACTGACGCTCACAAGAGTGTCACAAGTCTATGGGGCCGGATGGGATAGATGAGCCCCATAGACGCTCACAAGTCTATGGGGCCAGATGGAATCCACCCAAGGGTACTGAGGGAGCTGGTGGAGGAGCTTGCCAAGCCACTTTCCATCATTTACCAGCAGTCCTGGTTAACAGGGGAGGTCCCGGATGACTGGAGGTTTGCCAATGTGACGTCCATCTACAAGAAGGGCCAAAAGGAGGATCCAGGGAACTACAGGCCAGTCAGCCTGATCTCAGTGCCGGGGAAGATCATGGAGTGGTTTGTCTTGAGGGCGCTCACAAGCCATGTGTGGGACAACCAGGGGATCAGGCCCAGCCAGCACGGGTTCATGGAAGGCAGGTCCTGCTTGACCAATCTGATCTCCTTCTATGAGCAGGTGACCCGCTTAGTGGATGAGGGAAAGGCTGTGGATGTGGTCTACCTGGACTTCAGTAAAGCCTTTGACACTGTCTCCCACAGCATTCTCCTAGAGAAGCTGGCGGCTCACGCCTTAGACAGGTACACTCTTTGCTGGGTAAAAAACTGTCTGGATGGCCGAGCCCAGAGAGTTGTGGTCAACGGAGTTAAATCCAGTTGGTGGCCGGTCACGAGCAGTGTTCCCCAGGGCTCAGTACTGGGGCCGGTCCTGTTCAATATCTGTATCAATGATCTGGATGAGGGGATTGAGTGCTCCCTCAGTAAGTTTGCAGACGACACCAAGCTGGGTGGGAGTGTTGATCTGCTGGAGGGCAGGAAGGCTCTGCAGAGGGACCTGGACAGGCTGGATCGATGGGCTGAGGCCAACTGTATGAGGTTCAACAAGGCCAAGTGCCGAGTCCTGCACTTCGGCCACAACAACCCCAGGCAACGCTACAGGCTTGGGGAAGAGTGGCTGGAAAGCTGCCCAGAGGAAAAGGACCTGGGGGTGCTGGTTGACAGCCGGCTGAACAGGAGCCGGCAGTGTGCCCAGGTGGCCAAGAAGGCCAATGCCATCTTGGCCTGTATCAGAAATAGTGTGGCCAGCAGGAGCAGGGAGGTGATTGTGCCCCTGTACTTGGCACTGGTGAGGCCGCACCTCGAATACTGTGTTCACTTTTGGGCCCCTCACTACAAGAAGGACATGGAGGTGCTGGAGCGTGTCCAGAGAAGGGCAACGAAGCTGGGGAAGGGTCTGGAGCACAAGTCTTATGAGGAGCAGCTGAGGGAACTGGGACTGTTTAGTGTGGAGAAGAGGAGGCTCAGGGGAGACTTCATCGTGCTTTACAACTACCTGAAAGGAGGTTGTAGTGAGGTGGGTGTTGGTCTCTTCTCCCAAGTAACTAGCAATAGGACGAGAGGAAATGGCCTCAAGTTGCGCCAAGGGAGGTTTAGATTGGACATTAGGAGAAATTTCTTTACTGAAAGAGTGGTCAGGCCTTGGAACAGGCTGCCCAGGGAAGTGGTTGAGTCCCCATCCCTGGAAGTATTTAAACACGTGTAGATGAGGTGCTTAGGGACATGGGGTAGTGGGCATGGTGGTGTTGGGTTGACGGTTGGACTTGATGATTTTAGAGGTCTTTTCCAACCTTAATGATTCTATGATTCTATACTCCTGCAAAGAAAGCAGAGCTGGTACAAAATGTTACAGCTTGTGTGCTGTGGCAGGTTCATGTATGTGCATGACACATGATTTCCCCTGACAACTGCTGTCATACCTGCTCAGTTTGGTGGTAAAAATAATGTTTTTATTACTTTGTGCTTTGCCGATTAATCTGAATTTAGGAGAATCAAAATGACATTATTTGCTTTGTTCAACGTCAGCACTATCAAGATACTACAAAACATGTTCAATTTCAGGAATTATTATGGTTGTTGAAGATGTGAGAGGCTGATAGAAGGCAGCTTGACTTTGACTAAGCTAAATTGCCCCTGTAGGGCTTATATTAGCTGAAAAAAACATAACAGTGAATTCAGGGACTCTCTGTGCACAGTACATACACAATATGCCATTTCACTAACTTTTCTTCTCAACAGATTAAAATGAAATATGAAATATTTGCTGCAAAATAATTTGAGACTCCAGATTTTTCATATGCTATGCAAAATTCAGAGTTAATTCATTTATGTAGCAAATATCACTAAGGTTTATGTGAACTTCCTTTAAAACGGAAGTCGGCTGTAGGGGAAAGTTAGCTCTTTTCAAAGGCAGACTTTCCTACTGTAAAGGTGCACATGCAAAATGGGCACTTTGGGGTGCTTTTCCTGCAGATTCATAGAAAAGAGAAGGTAGAAATCTAGCTAGGAGGGAAAATGAAATGGGGAAGTGTGCTTATGCAGATGTTCCTGTATGGAAAATTCTTGTTAGAAGAATTTCTTTACTTCTTGCACAATCACAATTCCATTTTTTTTTTTCACATAAACTGCTCACTTCCTGTGATAAATTACAGTTTGGAATATTTTATCTTGTCACTCTGGGTTAACCAGTGCAGACATTGATCTAAATACAACACTTCAGTGTTACTGATCTATCTGAAGCAAGACAGAGGATCACCTGTGGGATAGCAGGGGTTTCGAGGGCTTGAATATGTCTCTTTCATCTTTACTGTAAGACATGATATAGGTACCTACCTTGCTATCTCCAAACCCCATTAACAAAGTCATCCCACTAAGACAAGGCTGTTTTTCAATGTCATTTTAGTAAATTATGTTAAGAAGCTTTGATAGTAAATGAAGGGGGTACCAACTATCAGTGTCTTAGGACTGCTTTTATAAAGAATAAAAGAAGCACTGTGAATGATCCTCTATGAGATATCAAAGGGAACGGTTCCCAACCAGTAGAGGATCATAGGAAAAAGATGAAATAGGGAAATGGCAGCTTCTGTTTCCTAAACTATATCTGAGAGCTACTTTCAAATGACATCTAGGACTGCTTAATGCATTCCAGTCTGAAATACATCAGAGTGAAATATGCCATAATATGCATGGGACTTGTTTGTTTACCTTCTAACTTCATTCATTTTACCTGCTTGGAGGAATTGAGAGCTGGAATCTGAGAAAGCAGACATCTTGAAATATGATTAAATCAGTAGCTTCCTGAGAATAAACTCAATATGTTAGCTTGTTGTTACTTGGCAATTAAGAAAAATGTGGCCATGGGATTGTTTTGAAAAACTCAGTCAGTATCAAATACCATTTTCCTTACCTTCAGATTAGGGAAATGGATGCATTTGTTTCTTTTCTGCACTATTTTCCAGCTGAAAAACCCTCTTTTCCTAGCTGTCGACAGTGTCACTTCCCCTTTTCCTTGTGATGGGTTTCTACTCCTTCTTATTTTGAAACAGAGGTGCTAATTAATCTTCCCACATTCAAGCACTGCAAACATATTTCAATTTCAAATGAGATAAGACCCACGCTTGAAACACCCACACTTACAATTTTAGATATCTTTGTACCACATATTGTAACTGGCCTGAATTTTCTTCATGACATTGACATTATCAACAATGAGCTTGTAAAGCTTTATATCTAATAGGCAGCCTCTACATAATAGCTCACCAACTCATATGGGAGTTAGAGAGTTGGAAATGTACAAAAAAGAGAAAATTAAGAAAACCAATTACTGTTAGCCTGCATACTGGGCTCCTGCTTTTCAATATCCACATACATTAGCCTATTCAGATGCATGCCACTCACTTCATTTTCCAAAATCTGCAGGACTGTCATGCCTCATTCAATTATTTACTTAGTTATTTCCTTCTTCATATTTAAGGCCAAGAGGCACAAACTGAAGTGCAGGAAATTCCATTTAAACAGAGGAAAACACTTTTCACTTCTGTGAAGTTGATTGAGCCCTGGAGCATGTTGCCTAGAGAGGTTGTGTATTCTCCATCCTTGAAGGAATTCAAAATCCAACTGGTCATCGCTTTGGGCAACCTTGATCCTCCCCTGAGCAGGGGGTAGGACAAGATTATCTCTAGAAGTGTCTGTGACTTGTGAATTATGTTATTTGCTGAGAGAGTTGCAGGTTGACTTCAGGGTCTTGCTGGTGTTTTTTGAAGCTCCTGAAGACCCTCTTCTTTTTAAGGGAAAATTAAATGTACTCCTTAGCATTCCTTACATCATACATCATTCCTCATCAGTTGGTTGGCATGAATATTCACAGCAAGGTAACAGCTCAGTGCAGGGTCCTAACCTGAGCAGCTGAAGACTCTGGTTCTGCTGTACTTGCATTTTGATATCTGGTATGCTTATTTTCACCTCTGCTTAGAATCCCTCTGTTTCTGTCTTCTCCTTTAACCTTCTCCTCTGACAACTTATTATTCCTGTTCATGTGGCACTGAGTATCTCAGGTGAGTTCAAGTCTCCATTTTGCTGGATACTGTGATAGTCCCTGAGTTTTCCATCCAGCAAACTGATTGTATCCTTCTTTCATTAGGTTATCCTAGGAGCTACACACCTTTGTCTGTCTTGTGAATAACTATTGATCGAGACTGGATCTCAAAATCTAGCCCCATATATAAACAGAGTAAGAGAAAGGAACTGATAGTATTACAACACATATGGAGAAGTGAGATAGAGACAGAGAACATATTTCTGATGAAAGCATGAGGCAAAATCCATCTCCAAAATCCCACTCCAGGGCTGTCACTGCTGGGCAGGCTTTCCTCTTGCTTCTTTCCTTCACCAGAACTCAGCTCACTGCCTGTGCTGTTTCCACAGGGTGGGCTATTCCCACTCAACACCTGTACCAATGTACTGTATACCAGTAAGTGCTTTGTTCTGTTGTGGACTAAGCTGTGTTCTCAGTTACGCTGGTGTAAATATAGACTAACTCATTAAATCAGTGTTATTGAAGTTAATAGGATTGCATCAAATTCACATCACAGTCATTCAGAGGAAAATTTAACACCATGAGTTTTTTAGTTTTAGCACAGTTTTATTAGACTTCAGTATCACTTTTGCTGCTGTGAAGAAAACAGTTTACTGTTTTTGTGTAATCTTGTGTAAGATTCATTATACAAAGCATTTTCAAATGTACCTTCACTTTTTTTTTTTTTCTATTCTGAAGAGGGATCCTCTTCTTTTTCACGCTCTGATTGCCATACTGGGCATGATAGAAGTGCCTGGCAATATGCAAATACAAAGTTGTCATGCCATGATCTTCAAATTTAGTAAGATGCTGTTCCCCTTCGCTAGACGGAAAACAGTCCAGTCAGTGAATAATAATACTGATAGCTCTTCAGGTCTGTCAGGATGAATCTATGGTCATTGAGGTTAATTGGTGTTTGTTGTTACAAACACTATGGCCTTTGATCCAAATAACTTAGGATGTGTTTTTAAAGAATGCATTTTTAGTCATAAACCAAGGTAAACCAAGGCATGCAGCGGTGATAATTTAGAAGGCCATACAAAACAGCAAATAAAATGCAGACATTGTAAACAGCTAGAAAGGCTTAGGGCTAGTCATTGGAGCAGCAGGAACACTATTGCCCTCATCTGCCTTTGCCCCTATAAGGACAGGTTTGCTGCCTCTGTTAATTGTCACGGCTCTGTTTGTTTGCCTAAATGTCTTCCTGAGGACCTGTCTCAAGAGCTCTCCCTCCAGGTCAGTAGGCTTCCCAATAGGATGGTCTTAGAAATGGAAGAGGCTGAAGGAAAACACTGAGGATCTAAAGGTACGCTGGATTTTGAAGGTCTTTTGTTTTAGTGTATAATATGTGATAAGATTTCCTAAAGATTGGTTATGATTCTTAATTTAAAGTATTTGTTTATCGCTCCATAAGAATACAATGAATGATTCGTGCACCATCTGCTTACATTTTCCCCAAAGGGCTTTGCATATTTTCAGGAAGAAATTACTCTAAATATCCTGCAGTTTTCTCTAAAATGTTTCATAATTTCACAGTGTCCCTGTTAATGAAGTACAGTATGTGCCCTTGTAATATGTCAAAATAATTATAAATTGTTGACAGAATCCTCCAATGTTGTGAAAACATAGCAAGAGCTTCTGAAAAGGAGAGATCCTTTCTGTCTTCGGTCAAGAGGCCCAAAGACTGCAAGAGTTTTTTTACTGTACTGTTATAGAAAGTAAGGCATGAGAAAGTCACATGGGAATAGTGATTCAGACTCTACTGTGAGTAGGAAATAGAGAGGAAATGATCTGCTGATTAACAGCCTACAGTGCCAAGTAATTGCCAGCTTCTAAATGTCTTCTTCTGGCAGTCTTTAGGTAGCCTTAGGAAGTTCCTTCTTTAGGTTTATACCTAAGTGCTACATTTTGCCATGCAGCCTTTTTATAGTTTTTAAACACCTCCTCTTCACCACTGCATGCCCAAATCCTTCCCGGTGTTAATACAGCTCTCCACACAAAGCACGACTGCTCATCTCAAGACCTAGTAAAAAGGCCACATAGGTAAGTAACAAAGAGTAAAGCAGTACCAGATGTAAGCTGCAGTTGGATGAAACAGTAGAAGAGAGCAGAAAAACCCTGTTAAGCTGAGTAGTTTTAAAGATGTGCTTAGTTTTAAGCATGTGACTTGTGTGACATTTCTGGGGCTATTTAGATTATTTGGTAAATGTTTTACAGGAGTGGTGCAACATCTTCAGAAGGCCTGGTTTAGACTAATCTCTTGCAGAAGGACTCATTGATGTACTTGTTCACAGTATAGACTATAAGTATAATAAGGACAGTAAGAGCAATCATACCTTTTTCATTTTTTAATTTATTTTTGTTTTTGAAAAGCAAAACATGAGGTTTCTTTGCACTTGAGGCACCCCAAATCTTCAAAGCGCAATTGCATGCATTTGTTAGAAGAGATGTCAACAGCAGCCCTGGACCTGGAAAACCAAGGTCCGGGTGCAAAATGAAGGATAAATAAAATAACTAGTGCCCACCCCTAATTATGGAGCATTCCTGACCTGGAGTCCTTCAGCATCTTATGCTCCCTTTAGAAATGATGAGGGGCCAGGCATAGTGCTATATTTGAATTATTTTGACCCTTGATACAAGGCCCTCCTAAAGTAACAATGTTTCCTATATTTTCCCAGTATTCTCCTATTTATTTGCTTTCAGCTACCAGGCATGCCATTTTCTGTCTAATTCATCCATGGAGTATGCTTATTAAATAATAGACTAATTTTCTAGGGTGTATCCTTAGTGCCTGCATTAGGAAGCTAGTTTCCTTAAGCTCTTTCTGTGGTCTGTGTAGAGAGGTTTATTTAAGGAGATTCAGAGCACCTGGAGCAGGTTTCTGCCCTGGATCATTTTCTGGGAGAGCATTTTCTTTGACTATATAAGGAACCACAGAGATAAGCCTTTGAACACAAACATCTGCTTAGGTGCCTAAAAGTAGGTAGTCTGAGTGCCCCTGTTGGTTCCCAGTTAGCAACTTCTCATCACTGAGTAAGTTTCTCTGCGTGGCTGGAAAAATGGACTGTGGATTTTCAGAGATCATGGGATCCTGACTGGAATGAAAAATTCCCATTACACCTTTGGGGAGTAGCTCTAAAAAGTCCCTAAAAGTCCATCTTGCTACAAATGGGGGACGAAATTTACAAAGCTAGTATCTACAATGGGGAGTGGGTTTGTCCCCTGGAAGCAGTGGGTAACTACATTTCTCCAGGAGTCCTGTGAGGAAGAACCAGTTTCTTCTTCTCTGCAGCGTGCTGGAGGTGCCTAGTCCTCGCTGTCTTTTCCACAAGTCTCCCAGCAAGTTAATCCCACTCCGACAGCTCCTAGATGCTTCTCTGTACAGATTGCTGTTCCCTGAAGGTGGGAACAAACACAGGCTTCTTTCTTGCCTCTCCAGCCCCTGACATTGCTCATGATCCAGTCTGTAAGATCTAACTGCAGTTAACCCTGGGATATTTCAGAGGTAACAGCTGTAGTGGGGAACCGACTAAAAAGACAGTAGGTTAACTAGTGCATTAGCCCTCTGTAGCATGGTCTGAAATCATATGTAGAAGAGAAAGGTCATTGCTGCTGTTGTCCTCTGACAACAATGTCAAGGGTGAGGCTTGAGCTGCTTCTCATAATGTATGTTTCTACGGCTGTCGTTCTGCAAAGGCAGTGTGGGGGGAGTAAAGTGGCTGAAAATTGTGAAGCCTGTTTTAAATTTTTCTAATCGCAGTAAAGTGAAATGTGTTTGAGAGCTCTGTAATGCCTATATGCTCCATGTAGTACGCCTTCCATCAAGGTGCTAATTTCCTTGCCTCTAGTGACAAAAAATAAAAGCGACACTTTCTTAAACCCAGCTGTTAGGGTATCAAAGGAAACAAAATGAAAGGAGGAAATGAAGTGAATGCAGTGTATAAAGGGAAAACATGTAGAGTGATAATGAAATGAAAAATTACACCAGAAAATGGAAAATTAGTACGTGAATGGAAATGGTGAGATGACAATTTTGAGTCACTGTCTAAAATTCCTGTAAAAATATGACATGTGCATGTCAATCAATGTCAAGACCTGGTTTCCACTCTAAGAGAAGCAGAGAATGATGATATATAACTATACTACTTTCATATGTTTGCAATGTTTGCAGCCTGTCTTTGAAGAATTTATATCTCGGTAAGATTCTTTTTAAACAATTGTTAGTGAGGAACAACTGTCTTTCCGTCCAGCCTTATCCAGCACGTACTCTATTGTTAGCATCAATTTCACTCCCACCAAAAACTTCTATAAATATCAGAGTTTGTTTACCCAGTATATGTGGGGAAACATCTCTGGTTTTGCAGTTTTGATCATGGTTTGAAATCTAAAATAAGGCAGAAGAATTGGCACATTTCTTTCTAAAGAGCATTTCCACTAATGAAGATAAATATACTCCTGTTCCTTCTCCAGAACTATGTAGAAAAGTCTTATCCCCCTCGGGGACAGCCTGTGATTCAGTAAGTGACTTTCCATGGTCCTGCAGAAGGGGAAGGTCCCAGATTTTAAAAGGATGTAGTGAGAAGGACTGTGTATGTTTAAAAGGGTCTAGGAGAAATGAGGCTTCCTTATGAGCAGAGGAAGGGCATATCTGCTGTGCGTTCCTCAAACAGGGTGACAAGAAAAGGAAGACACTTCGCTCCTTTCATCAGTTGTGGGTTGTGGTAAGAGCCATTTCACGCTCTATATTCTGTAGCAATGAATGGGGGTAAAAAACATTATGTGAGCTCTTCAGTTTCTCTTTTGCCGGATAGTAGATTCCAGAGAACATGATTTTTACTCAGCCTGTAGCCTTCAGATGGTGAAAAAGATAGATGTTCTGACTCCCTAAGGGAAATGCTAGACCACTGTGACACACTGTCTCAAATTCACTGCCTCCGCTTCTTTTCACCAGGGTTTAGTGGACAGCTCCTGTTTTGGACTTCTCAGAAGAAGACACTGAAACTATCAGCCTGTCTACAGCAAGATCCTCAAGAAAGGATGCCAGATTTCCCTTCTTACTTGAACACAGGAGTCCTGGATGTCTGAAAATGAAGGGGTCTGGGAGCTGTGATGTGTGTTTAATGACAGAAGGAAGGCAAAAGATCTTTTAATTTGATTATAACTGTCACATAATTCCTTCTCATTTATGTTCATGTTGGTGGCCCAGAGACTTTTTCAAAATCTTGGTCCAGGCCACCAACTACCATTGTAATATTAAGTAAAAACAGTCCATGTCTCAAACAACTTATATTCTAATTTGGAACAACACAAAACAAATGAACTCTTTCTCACATGCACACTCTCCTTCTCTCACCTCATCTGCATTGGGGAAGAAAACCGACTATTTCAAATACTTTCACGGGGGGTAACCATGCCTCTTTCAGACTGCAACAGTCTTTTCTTCCCCAGCTGGAGAAGAGCAGAAAGTATCCCCCGGACCTTGGAAACCTGCCTCTTGAATAAGCGAACAAAATCAATACACCTCTGCAAAAAACTTACTTGAAATGTTTCACCTAGTTCCACATGTGACAACCAAGAGAAATGGAAAAGTTGTGAACAAAACTTGGCAGGGGAGCCTGTACCTAATACTGAATACAAAACAGATGATGTTTCTTCTCAGTTTTCCCCATTCCCAACACTATCTTTAGGAAAAGGGATGTGTCAAAATTTGGACCATAGATATTATATGCAGAAAGCACTAATAAAATATAAAGCAAATACAGAATTTTAATTCCCACAACAAGTTAAAGGCTTCAGGCTCCCTCTTGGAGGCACAATTTAAACTGAAATGTCATGGGTTAGTACCTTTCCTGCTTATCAAAGATTGCTCCTTAATTAAAATAAGAGTTCTTATTTTTGTACCGTGGTGAATTTAGCTCCCATTTCTTGAGCAGTATTATTTGATACAGTGAATAGAACTAAAACTTTTCCATATTATGAGCAGGAATATCAGTCTCTTCAAATAGTGAGCAGATAGGCACATCAGTAATCTGATCACTGTCAGAGGGACTGAATGTACTCTGGGTAGGCAAAAGTAAGAAGATTATTTATCTCGTCTTAATATTTCTCATTGCTATTGTTATTGAGGCCAAATCTTACAGTGCTTAGTCTAAAATACCACTGAAGATCATGAGATTATATTTGTCATGATCAAAGCCTAAGAAGGCTCCACAATTTCGCCCATTATAATTTTATTTTCATTTAAATAGCTCCTCAGAGCTCCCTGCTGCCCTTCTCTAAAACTCATTCTTCCACAAAACAAAATACGTGGTGCTGGCTCCAAAGAGCTCTAAGACCTGCTAACACTCACTGAATGCTTAACTTGCACCACATCAACAATCCCACAAGTTTTCATTGGGTTGTCTTCTGTACTTTGGCAAATCTTGCCCTTTGTGTGGGAAGGTGAGAATAGTATTGTGCAGCAACTTAACTGCAAGGGTGATGTCTGAGCAGAAAGATTTGGGTGATTTTCATAGATTTCGCTGCTCTTCGTTATCTTCCATTTATCGCTATACTAAGAAACAAATAAAAAAAAAATCCAAAATCTGCATTGAAGAAAAGATTCATCTCTTTCTTAAGATAGCTTCTTGTTTCACTTGAAGTTGGAAAAAGCACATGAGGTACTAGAAATATTTAGATTTTAGGCTGCAACATGTGGGAGATGTGCCTATGTCTGGCAAAGAAGAGAAAGGAAGTTGATGAAGAAGTGATAGTTCAGGAAGAAAAGCTGCAATATTGTAACTGAGAGCATTCCTGGAAGACTGTAAGAGAGATAATGTGATCATTATAAGTTGTTCTTCTTTTTTTTTTTTTTAAATACTTGTTACCTTTATGCATAATTTATTGCTATGGACTTGTGTGGATGCATGTAAAGAGACAAATTCTGAATTGTGCCTGCATGAATGCTGAAGTAGGAGTAAGAGTTCAGGAAGAGTTTCCATCTTACTCTGTTGCTTAAAGACCATAGCTGTGCAGGGAGTGAAGTATGAGAAGTAATCACAGGCTGTATCTATGCTGTCTTGTAAGAGCACCCCTGCCTAAGCATCCGCAAGGCAAGATTTCCGCACCACACTCAATGTCTTTACAGTGGATCACTTGGGGAAGCAGCTCAGACTAGGAGATTGCCCAGGCTTTACATGATCCCCTCACCTCCCTCCAGGCAGTGTGGATGTGCCAGAGGGAGAGCAGTGTTGGTGTCTGCCAGCATGTGTCCCACCACAGCAACGTGCCCACCTGCGCGACAATGCTGTGCTGGACATTACCCCCCATCAGACACTCCATGAGCTGTGGAGATCTGTGCTGCCTCGCCAGCAGCATCACATCGACCAGCAGGGATGACTCCTCTGGGACGGTGCTTGTCTTGCTCAGCCCAAGGCACCTCCCTCCCTCCTTGGGTGTAAGCTGTGTTTGCCCTGATGGACCGGATCGGTCCTGATGTACTCCAGGACCAATCCTGCTTGCCTGTGCCCCTACTCTGAGGAAACTGGATGAATTTTGGACTGAGGGTTTCCAGGCAACACAAATTTACCTAGCAACTACTTGGCTGCAATGCAAGTGGACAGCATAGCATGCCTTCCTGCCAGGGTCACATGGATGTGGACATCTGCTGCTGTTTCACACCTTTGTAGGTCCTGCACACCTACTCTGCTCCCCTTACCTCCCATCCAGCACAGCCTGGCTTGCTGTCTCATTTCTGAGTGACCATTACCTCTGTCCCACAGCCTTTCCCACAGACACAGGGAAAAGCAAAGAGGGAAGATCTGTTACTTGCTTTCAGGACACCTTCCAGGCTGTACAGGTCCCACCACCCCTGGTCCATGTCTCCCTTTGCCCTCCTCTCACTCGTTCCCTGCATTGTAGCCCCATGTGTTGCAGAAGAAAAAGCCGATACAGCTCCATGTGGGGTGGGCACAGAGCTGCTGCCTTGGATACAACGCTGGCCAGATCAGGTGTCTGAGTGCATGTCAAAAACACTATTCAGAACAGGCTAGGATGTTTGTCTGTTCAAGCCACACAGGGAGGCATATCCTTAACTCCCTCTTTGTGCTTTCAGTTGTCTCCCAGTCCCTTCCATCTCCCACAGGCAATGCCCGCCATCACTTGCCCACCTTTCATGTGAACACGTCTCCAAACAGCCTGGCTTTCCTGGGAGAACCGGACAGTAAGTCTGGTGACTCCAACAGGACAGACCTGCTGGGCAGGAGTGCTGAAAACAACAGGTGAGGGGACTCTATTCTTTTCATAACAGGGAACAGAGCTGTGCGAGGAACTAATGTGTTTACACAAAGCTGGTCTGGCTTCTCCCAGATCCTTCTCCTTCCTGAAGAGTGCAGATGGGATATATCCCTAGGGCTGGTGAGACCCAGGACTGGTTTCTGCAGCCAGGAACCCAGACTCCCTGTTCGTTGGGTTGCCACAAAAGAGGAAGAGGCTCTGCATAAGCTACGGTATGAATCATGGAAATTATTGCTATTTTTAGTGGTCATGTCACCATTTATTGCTAATGGTGATGCCTTCTTTTAGAATCTGTCTTGCAGCTGTGCCTTGCCATTTAGAGACATTCCTGGTGCACTCTAATAGTTGTTGGGATGCCACTAGTAGTTGTTGTCTATGAAGGGTTGCAGCTTGATCAAGTAAAAGCATACAAAAATAATACTTGATATAAGTTTGGATCACACCTTTAAAAAAAAATCTTTTAAAAGTGTTATTCTTCAAGGACTGCCTGTGAAACCATTTGATTTGTCCATGGTCTCTGTGGCAGGAAGAAAAGATCTTTTGTGCTGGAGACTTGTTAGAAGTAAGAAGGAGTACTTTGACAGTCTTTTGTCTTCTGACTTGAAGGAAGGAATCTTAGGTCCCAAATTTATCCCACCTGACAGCTTTTGCCTGTGACACAACTGTTGATGAGTGTTTGTGATGACCTTTCAGATATTTCCACAGCGAAATGTATCAGTGTCACGTATCAGTGTCTGGGCCCAACACCATGTACCAGCGAGATGGTGGTTACCAGAGCAATGTCCTGAACTTGGAGACATGGGGATAGACCCAGGTATAGTCTCTTGCTCCATGTTGACTTTTAGGTAGGATGAGGTCAACAGGCATTCACGGTGTGTGCTGGAGGCAGAAGGGAAGAAGGGAAGGGTGCTCTTTCAGGGGCACTAGAAAGAGTGACAGCCCTCAGGCTGCAAGGGTGTCTCATCCCATCCTAGGTTTTTCTGGCTCTGCCTGCTGCTCTCTGTTCAGAGTCAGGGTGGTTTCTCTTCAGCAGGACGATGGGGTGGTGCTGCAGCACATGCCGTTACATCAGGAGAAAAGCAAATGGCAGTAGGTGCTGTCACAGCCTGTGGAAATGGTAGTGCTCCCAGGAGTGCTACAACTCGTGTCATGGACATGAACAAGGACGTGTCTGAGGCAAATGGGGGTTTTCCTTAATACCTTGGAGAATGGACACATGCAGGCACTCTCCTGCTGTGCTCCTCAGGGGTCATCTAATAGGAGATGTGGCCTCTGAGCAGTACTGCATTTCTCTGGGTTTTTTCACTTGTTGCACAGAGAGGCGCAAGTGTCCTCGCGTATAATTTGTGCCAAACTGATCAAACTCATAAAACAGGCCAAAGTGAAATGGTTATCTAAGCAAAAGATGCCCAGGTGTAACTCTGTCACATAGTTTGATCCACTCATCAGAGACAATGCACAAGAGAAAAAATGGTGGCGAACTTGGTTGAATAAGTACAGGTCACATACTTACCACTTACCACTTACCTGACATCAGAGAAGCTCATTGTAAACCCACACAGAGAATTACTCTTTGGTTCAGAGCAACAGCCAATTTGTCATTTGTGACAACTGATTTGTAAGAAATGGCAACTATGCTTCAGAGAAGAATTAATGTCCCACTATGTGTCCTTGAAGAAAGCAGTTTCTTCTGACAGAGAAAATAGTGACCTGTTCATGTACAAGCAGAAGAAAGATTAAGACCTCTAGCTGATGCCCAAGTAGGTGGGAATTTATACTAGGTAGTCTTCCTGCTTTGGTTGCTGGACTTGTATGTTTTTCATACAACCATGAAAGTACAGAGCTGAAAAGAGAAGAGCTCGTATAACCTGTACTCTGCTTTAGGTAAGGATTAAATATAACTAGATCATCCAAGACAGGTATTCATCCAGTTTCTACATTTAAAAAGTGACAGTTAGAGGCCATGAAACAGTCATAGCTAAATTGTTTGGCACTTTACTTTTCAATATAATGTCTTTTTTTTCCCAGAAAAATATTTCTATAATGATTTTGCATCTCA
This sequence comes from Calonectris borealis, assembly GCF_964195595.1. Lineage (NCBI taxonomy): Eukaryota > Metazoa > Chordata > Aves > Procellariiformes > Procellariidae > Calonectris > Calonectris borealis. Next base: position 11,967,628 of record NC_134352.1, on the reverse strand, counting down.
ACCTTTCCACTATAAACATGGAGAGGAACTCATAAACTTTTGAAATGTTTGGCAACTCTTATATTTTCTTTTCAATTATTTCAATTATTTTGTTCCATATAAAGAAATCTTTTCACTGCTTACTTATAGATCACATTTTCTAAACCTCTTCATTTTTTATTGTGCTCTTAACATTCTTTAGTTTGCCTAGAACCTAAAGCTCAGTGCCAAAGGTGCCATACTCCGGCTGATGCATTGCCAGGGCTGAGTAAAGCAGAAAAATTAGCTCTTGTGTTACCAATGATACTTTTGATAAGGTGCTGGACAGCGACGTGTTTCATTTTTGTTCATAATTGCCTTACGCTCCTTGAAGAAGTCTTTGTCAGGTGGGGACTCTGTGGAAAAGAGGGAGAGACTGCTACTGCCCTTGGGGGGAGCAGCTGAATCTGGGAAGATCTTGCTGAGACTGCAGAGTGGAGGGAGCATGGATGGACTTTGGAAATAGCAGGTCCTGAGGCATGACAGGAGTGTTGGGAGGAGCAAGGAAGCACCACCAGTCTCAGAGAGATACTCCCCATGGACTAGGGGGTTGGACAGACCTGTTGCCCCTCAGAAAGTTCCTAATTTAGCTAGAACTAACACAGCAAGAATTCAAGCCATGGTGCGGGTGTGGGAAGTTGGGTTTAAACTATTTCTTTTTCTGAGTCATCTAATGTAATCTAATCACTTTTAGTTGTTCCTTCATTCAAAAATGTAAATATTCTGGTCATCGTAAGAAATTGTGAATCTTCGGAGTGTAAAAGGCTAATAACATTTTGGAGAAGTTGCTAAAACAAGAAGGTTCAACCTTGTCATTTATCTGGGGTTCAACTGCATCATAATACATCAAGGTTTGCCTTTCTTGCAACAGTAACTGATTACTAGCTAAATTTCAGTTTGACATCCACTTAAGATCATGCAAACTTTTTTGACGTGTCTTCTGTCTATTAAATTTTTTCTCATTTTCATGTCTGCATCTGATTTATGAAAACATTGAATGGTAGCTCATGATATAGTATAAACTTTACTTCATTGGTATTTCCTCTCAGATTGACTGTAATTTGCCCAGTTACCATGCTCTATACATATACAAGTCAAATATTTATTCCAGTGGTTGTTCATGTAATGAATTTAAGCTAGTCTGTACCCTCTAATCTGTTTCCCCTCTCTTACATACTCATTATGTTTGACTTTTTCTTTTTTTTCATGAGTTCTTGAAGATAATCATTAATACTTAAGGAATTCAGCTGCCTCTCTTAGTGTTCTAAGGGCAACTTTGTCAGGCTCTAATAACTCAAGCAACCTAATTTAGCTTTATATTTTTTAATGATTTTCCCCTATTTTCTGGCTCAGATTCCTACTCCACACAATTAACATTCATTAATACTAAAAAAACCTGATCATAATTAATCCGTTTGTTACAACTGAAACAAAAAAGGCATTGAACATTTCAGATTTCTGTGTGGTGCATTACTTATTCACTTTGTTGGTTACTCAAGGAACCATTATCTTTCTGTTACTGTTGCCCATACTACAACACTGCTACCCACTGTTTCACTCTCCAACACACAGAGACATTCAGCACATCTCCTTCTCACATTTTCTGGACTGCAGAGAGCATGTACTTTATTGACAGGTAATGCAAAAATCATGTCCCATTGTTTAAAAGTATGCAAATTCAAGAGTTAGGCCACTATTCAAACCCTGTGACATATCCCATTGAGTCTCTGCAGTGCTGACCACGCCACAGTTTTGACTGTATGTGACTTGTACCTCTTCTGTTTTCTCCCTAGCTCTACTGAGTGGCCATACAGAGGTTTCAAAAACTTGCCTACTGCTTCTCTTTTGCTTCCTTTAAGATCCTGTTGTAACTTTCTATTAAGCTCTTAAAAACATTAGTCATTTCGCCTGCCTGCATCTCTCCCTCATACAGGCACACACACACACACATACACACACTCACACTTTTGATCCATTGAACCTTTTACTGCTTGGTGCTGGTAATAAAAGGCTGTGCACCTTCAGCAGCTACCTCAACTAGTTCACTTTCCAGTTAACCAGTTTAACTGAAAGACAAGCCAGTAGGACCTGAGGAGGTTCAGATTTGGCATTATGGGTCTTCAAAGAAGAACATGTGACATGTGTTATTCCCACTGTGCTACTGGGTTAGATGGAAGTAGCTTGGTAACTTAAAAAATAAAAGGAAGAAAAGATTTTTGTCTTAAGAGCACTGTAGCCTTAAAGCTCCATTTCAAAATTTAAAATAAATTATGCATTTACACTTGACATCTGTTTATTAAATAATTCAGTTAGTTTAAATTCTGTCTAAATATCTTTTTTTTTTCTTTTAATTTATGAAATCTTCTGACTGGAAATAAAATGCAATAAGCTAAGTGTTTGGGCAGGGAATTTGGGAAGAAGTTGTCTTTTGAAGGGATATGATAGAGACAGCATGAGGAAGGAAACTTACAAATGCCAAATGCACTACTAATTTATTTAGTATTACAGAAGTGTGTCAGCATAGTGTGAACAGTTGTACATGAACGAGGTACATGAATCATATATTTAAGAGCTTGTTTACGAAGCTCTAGACTGAAATATCGCATGACTTTTTTTTCTTTCTCTTACCGCTCAATTGCTCTCCCCTGACTTTGTTGACAGAGCTGACAGAGCTGAAGTATCTTTTGTTCTGGGCAAATAGGCACTTCAGTCTTCCTTTAACTTTGCATATCTTTAAGGAACCACACACAGACATGCAAGATGAAATGGAATATGCTACCTTCGCACTGATAAATTTTCTGTAGAAAAACTTAGGGCAATGCTCAGTCAATATTTTATATGAGGCAAGATCTAGCAGAAAAGGCTCAAGCAGTAAATATTTGGCCAGAGAAAACTCATCTTCTTTTGCTCTTTCCTCAATCTCATGAACTGACTTATTCAGAGAGTCACCGCAAGTCTCCTTTTTTGAGCGCAATATTCTGCTTCAGCAAAGACATGTTCAATACACTGAGCAGCTCAGATACGAGTCTTGTCTTACATGCCTGTTCAGTGAATATATTTCCAGTCCCAGAGTATGCTGGGCCGTCTACTTCTCAAAGTCATATACTTAGGCTCACTCCAGCAGATTAGTTCTTGTTCCATTCATTGAATTCTGTTTTGAAGAAATCACGAGGAACAGTGAAATTAGAAACAGAAGTTGTTAAATGGGAAGTACTAGAGACAAACCCTGAAAAATCCGTATCAAGGTAGCATTCAATAGTTATGAAATGCCAGTGCTGAGTTGATGTGTAAATTCAGTCCAGCGCTCTACGTGCATTTTAGGGAGAAATAAAAAAAGATCCATTCTCACTTTTTACAAAATCTACCTGCTTCATTGAAAAAGACAGTTTTGTTTCCGTAAATGTTTGAAAGGAAACCCTGTTAAATTTCTAGGTCAATTCTTCCTTTTTCTTAAAGTCTGTACATTCCTGCAGTATGAAATCACTGTTAGCCTCAAATGTAATCTACCACTGGTAATTCATGGGCATTTTCCAAAACAAAATTCATTTCAGGTATTATTACCTTTGAGTTTATAATGACCTGTAGCTTTTTGTGAGTGACATTTGTGTATTTCTTTTACTGATTGGCTTTCATTAAGAGCACTTTTTTTTTCTTGTTTTTTGCTTGGGACAGTAATATGAAGCAGCTGGGTAAGAGGAAAGGATGGCTGAAGACAATTTCTTAAGACAGTCCATGTGCTACCAGCCTCTCTGACTGTGACCTTTTGTTTTCTGCATCCATGACTGAATGTTTAGGTTTTAGGATGCACATAATCATATTCACAGGGACCCAGGGATGATGCAGAGAGAGACCTGTAAACCTTCAAAACCCTGTGCATGTAGCAGGTACACCAACAAGGACAGTCCTATATAAGCTTACTCAAAACAAGGTGCAAAGAGGACCTGTTGGGACTGTCTGCTGAGAAGGCGGCTGTTTATTTCTTCCCATGCATGGGCAGGAAAGTGCCCAGGCTGTCTGACCACACTAAGGGCAGACTGAAAGATGAAGCTAGCAGTGCTGGCAAGGACTACAGGAATCAGAAAAGGGTCAGTGTGCCAAAAACTTTGTTTACTACCTGTGTGCTGCAGGAGGAGACCAGCTCAGCTGTGGAGAGGGTCTCTAGTGTTATTCAGCAGGAGGCATGTAAGGACCTGGCAGTCCTGAGCCACCTGGAGAACAGGGCAGGGAAATAAGGTTTTGGGGCTAGTGTTCCTTAGAGAAATAGGGCGGTCTGAAAAACATGGGGAAAAACTTGTGCTGACAGATCAATACAGCTGCTCTGTATTACTTATTTTTAGTATTGTACTACTTTGATTTAGAAAAACAAATCTGTGAAGTGTAGCATTTCTCTTCATTGACTAGTACTGATCAAAATTTTCACAGGGTCCAGAAGCCTGGGAAGTACCCTACTTTCAAATGCTTTATCCAGAGCTTTTTGCTGTATAACTTTGGGCTGAATTTTTCATGGGAATTGCCTTTCAAAGACACACAAGCAATTCCTCCTCCCTTTCTCTAAAACGTCAAACTCTTTTTTTATATGATCAAATAAACAAGATAACAAGATATGATAACAAGATGATCTATTGCACAAATTTTCTTGTTCTTTCATTACTATTGTTAATTAATTCATGCTACTCTGAGTGCTTGATTTAGGAGGAAGCTTTGCCAATTAAGAATAATTGGGAACCAGGCTCCTAGATGTGATTTTTCTAATATATATTAAGAATGGTAAGGAGAGCAACTACACACACCAACATATTTCTGTTCATGTCTCTCCCTCTGCCTGTTACATTCTAGCACTAAAATGAGTTTTAAATAGATTATTAGTAACTGATATTTATTCCAGACCATGCAACAGGAAAGAAATTAAGTTCAAAGAGATGCTAATTAACTCAAAAGTGCACAGACTACCTGGAGTGACATGAGTTCAAAATCATTTGTACCAGGTTCTTTTCCGTGGTCAGAGCTATAATCAGTTCGTTTTAGCACAGATTTATATCCAAAACAGTGAATACTTTGATCCCACAATATTTGAAAGATCAAAGTTTCATACGTATCACTGTACTTAAGTAGGATTTACCATAATGCCTATACTGCAGTTTCTTCCAAAATCCTGTAGCACCTGACCCACTTCAGCTGCTGCGTTCAAATAATGGAAAAATGCCCTCTGACTGGGCTCTTTTCTTAAAAGCTATTGAAAAGAGACTTGTCAAAGAATATGTCTTTCCAGTAGTTTTATGACTGCATCAAGCAGATTCTGATAAAGATTCCTTTCCTTGAGTTGTATTTCTTTAACTTCAAAGGTTTGTGTGGAAAGCGTCAGCCCATTCTCATTATTCACTCTAACTTTATTTCAAACATTGGCTGTTTGAATGTGTTTGAATGTGCAGAATGCACATTGTTTTTTTCTTAATTTTAATATAAACTTGACCCAATCATAGGCTAGGACTGAAAACACCATGCCATTTCCAGCCTTCCAGCAAGGTTCTAATCACAGCTTTTTCCATTTCTGAAATAATTTTTCAACTCTTACCTCTGATTACTTTAAAATAATAAAATTAAAACAGAAGGCATTTTTATTCTGTCTAGCTGGGTTCGCAGAGCATATTTTTTTATGACATCTGCTCATCCACATGAATAAGGCTTAAACTGGGAGTGTGGGTCTGAGAAGCCCAACTGGAAACTGCAAAGAAATTTTGCTAATCTACCTAAGCCAGGTAACAGTAGCAGGAAGAAATATGAACTTCAAAGCTGGGCCATACAAGCCTGGGGCGCCTGGAAACGTGCTTTGGTTGCCAACCGGCACCAAAGCAAGTCCTGCTCTCTTTTTGCTATTATTCTTAGCTAAGTGAAATACTTTAAACTTTCTTAGGCTGGCAATCCAGTCTCCAGACACAACGTGAGCAATACCCTGTGTCAGCTGACCTATATATCCAAGTGCCTACATATAGATCTCATGACAGGACCAGAGACACTGCTTGCAGAAAGATCGCTTTCTGGGCTCTGAGTAAATCTTTCCTTACATAAATGACCATGAGCTCTGCTGAACATTTCCCCTGGAATTCCCTTCTATATAAGGCAGAACCATTTTTTGAAACTCTTTTCAAGGTTCACAACAAGTTTTCAACCAAACAGCTAGATGTCCATCGATCTCCAGGATAACTCTGGCCAACAAAGTCATGTGAAACGTTTAGGGGAGAAGCAACTTCTGCAGTGCAACACTTGACCCAATTCCTATTGCTGCCAGTGTGGTTGGATGAAATATGCGCATTTATCCGTAAGGCTTTTTGTGCGTCTAGAAATCTAACTTTTTTTGATCTACTCACATTAAGCATGCCACTTACAAGTTGTTTTGTGAACTAAAATATCTCCTACTGTGAATTCAATAGATCTGTTGAAAGTTATGAGAACCAGGAAAGAGAGAGTGTCTACAACCAAAGTACTGAGTCTGTAACGTATTTATCACAGAAAGAGAAGATAATCTTACAGTACTTTTCAGAGAGTTTAAATTTAATTTTCTTGTAATTGTAGTGCAGGACAGAGAGGACTGGGTGCAGGATCAGTCCCTTCTTTGTCATTCCCCAGCCCAGCAGCTCAGGTTCAAAGATCACATAGATCAACGGGCACCTTCTGGTTGCTACAAAAAGCCTTTGGGTGAAAGTGTTAGCACATGAGAAAGGCATGCATTACCATGAGAAGGAACCCTCCTTCCCTGGCTTAAAACAGATTTTATGAGATGTTAAATAAAGCTTTATATTTATGTAGAAGCTTTATGTTGTCTTCTGCAAGAAGCAATATCGGTTGGATTAGCACTTAAAACTAAAATGAACTTTTAGAAACATGGAGATGATTGTAAGAGTGGTGACCGCAAGCACTGCTGGGGGAAGAGCAGGGATTTACAGTTGTCTGACTTGGGTGCTGTTTTCCTGTGGGAGCAGGGCTGAAGGTGGGAGTGGGAAGGCACCCAGCAGCCCAGCTCCATTCCCTCTTGGCAGCTCGGTATTCCACACTGCTGGCCCCAGAGGGAGATGGAGGAGAAAAAAGACCTTTAGAGGAATGATTTGGCTATAACCAGCCACTTCTCTTGTTCTCACCTTTTCCCAAAAGTGCACATCATTCATCCCTAATGCATAACTAATTGCTGTGTCTTTCTTAACAGTAATCTTACCATGAACATTACTCACATTAACAGCAACAAGTCATGCTGGCTTGAAACCACACATATACTCAACTTGTGAGGAGTAGGCCCATAACAGAAAGAGTTAAGGAAGAAATCAAGGTACTACCTGTCAGTGCTGACAAAGCAAGAATTGGGCAACAGCTTATGCTATGCACCAGGACAGAGTGAGGAGCACTCACACAGTTTTCATGACAGAAAATGCCATTGCTTCTGGCTGCTGCTGCTGTAAACAGCTGTTTCAGTCACAAACCCAGGTGAAAAATCTTCCATACCTACTAGAGAAAAGGTTGTACTCTGATTAAAGTAAGAAATAGTGTTCAACAGCAGGAAAGCAGCGTTCAACAAACTCCCTTACTGTGCAATATTGGACAAATCCAGCCAGAAATTCCAGCTAAACTGGGATACACAGGGACAAATACAAGAACTGCAGGGTGAGAGAGGGCATCTGTAAAAGGAGACTGTATTGCCATGCTGGGTGGAAATTACACAGTCAGTGATAAACTAGCTTTTTTTATTCCTTCCTTGTTTTTTTCTGACTTTAATCTTACTATCTTTCCCCATGTTATCCCTCTTCCTTCATACCTGTCAATATCCACTGAAAGCTTTGACCCGCTACCTACAAACTACCAGACTTTTCCTTTCAGACAGTTCAGGAACCACTCGTCCCAAAGGACTGTTCAATATATTCAGCCAAAAAACATACTAAATTCCCATCAGCAAGCTTGAGCTATCCCAGTACCTAAACAGAATTTCAGGGTAATCCAAGCAAAAACTGATTAACCTAGTCTAACTAAAGTTAGTTAAAAACTTCCACTGAAATTGAGTTGCACATAAAATCAATTTTTTTATATAACATTATCTTATGTTCTCCTCCTTTTGTCCTCTTTTGTTTGAAAACAGGCAAAAATAGAAGGTATGCAGTACAAGATGTATGCATGGCAACCTCCCAAGTCTGATAAAAATGTGTTTGACAGCCAACTATCTTTTTGTTTGGGGGTTTTCACTGAAAACTGCAAATGTCTCTGGAAATATAAACAAACATGATATGTTTTTTACACTGAAGTTTCAGCTGGAAATAAATGAAGCAAAAGCAAAGTTCCTTTGCTCAGCATGATTGCTACCTCACCCAGCTCAGGAGGCTGAGAGCTCCAGTCAGAGCAACATGAAGGTGGACTAGATAGGAACTAGCAGTTTATTACTGTCCTACGAAGCCTATGGAAAACTTACCCTGTAAAGTGGGAGTGTGCATCCACCACCATTGCCCCACGGACAGCCCCGCCAGCTTGCCCTGTGGCATATCAGATTCCTCAAACTGAAATTCTCCCCCTCTCTCTCATGTTGCTGGCTGAAAAGCAGGTTTCTGTTTTGCTCCTACAGCTCTGTGTCAAAAACCTTGTCTCCGCCACACTCACTTGCACACAAATCCCCTCTGCCTACAGGATATAGAGAAAAGCAAATTTCAAGGAGAGATCTGCCTGCAGAGCTTTTTTCTGCATACCCTGCACACAGGCGTCGGCTACTCTGTCCTCTGCGCTCAAAACAAATCCTGACTGTGCACCGCAGAGAGCCTCAGCCGACGACAGGGATAATTTAGTCTTACTCCTGCCGTGCCGCCAGACCTCCGCAAGCCCTTCGGAGAGCCCGGGGTGCAGACCTCCGCAGGCACGGGCAGGCTGTGTCCGTCTGAGCCCGGCACAGCGGGGTCGGCCGCCTCCGGGACCACAGGGGCAAGGCTCGCCCACCTTCCCCGGCAGCAGCTGGGGGGAAACGATTTGCTCCCCTCCTTTCGCGCAAGCCCCCTGTGTGGACTGTCAATCAATGTGAGTTAGCAAGGCTGTCCGTATCTGCATTAATATTGAAGTAAGCATTAAGCTTTACAAAACAATAAAGTCTGGCTTGAGAGGTGCTAACAACTCCACCGATTTAATCTGAATGAGATTAAATATTCATTTTGATAAGATCTGAAAAGGCCCTTTTTTGAGACTTCTTTAATTTCCAGAGTGAGCCGTAGAGGGAACAAACAAGAGGACAGCAGGGACTCTAATTCTGAATCCACCTCAACGGTGGTATTTGGCAAATCAAGAAATGTTTATTGTTTGAGTCCTTCTGGGTTGGTTTATTTATTTAGCATTGCCTTCCACTGCCATTGTAATTTTGGTAGAAATCTTGCAATGAATTCTTCTAGGAGAAGGTGGAGGAGTATGTCATTTCAACTTTTTGCCTGATATGTCTATCAAATTATTGATTTCTCAGACTGCTAAAGGTTATTTAAATTCATAGCTTTTCTAACCACAGACAAGGTTTACACACTGAAGAAAATGAATATTGTTAAGGGTTAAATGGACAGTTTTGCATTTTAAATGAATTATGAATTCGCTCCAGTCAGTCTTCTACTGATTTTCATCTTTATTGCTTTATTTTATAATCAGAGATACTTCGTAATTGTGGACCATGCTAATAATTTGCATGACAAGAGGAGAATTCAAGCAAAAGTGACCCATGTAGACAACAACCACAAAGCTGATGATGTGAAAAGAACAATACTGGCATTGAAATATTTTCAATAGAAAAAATTACATGGTTTTGTATATCTGGATTGTATATGTAAATGCAAGTGCAATTTTGTGTCTGATTAGCATAGGTTCTAAAAAAAATTCATAAATGTGCCTATGCCTATAAATATATGTGTGTATGTTCATGCATACTTAGGATTATGTATATTACAGATTTCAGTGCCCTGTGAAACATTCATTAATCACGTCCCTTCAAGTGCATTACCTGTACTCTGCCCACTGGTTTGCCTCCACAAAGGCTGTCTCCAATAACCAATCTGTAAGTAGCTCCTATCAGCTGCCAGGTTTTAAAAAATAGACATCAGTCTCCCAGCACAACACGTCATCTTTTGACTAATTTGACAATCACCTTATGTGCTCCTGTTTAGCTTCACACCCCTTTTCTTTCCTGCCTTCCTTTTCTTCCTTCCCTCCCTCCCCTCACAGCTGCCTAGGAAGGAGGCAATGAGCAATCCTCACTCTTGCACAACTACCAGATATAAGGTCTGATTCACTGGCAGTATTCCAAGTAGTGAGAAACAAGAATTTTATGTTATATATATAAATTTCATACTTAGGTTACACAGAGATGTATTACATACATAAATGCTACTTGAAGTTACTTTGAAAACTTTGAAATCTCTGACTTTCCATGACTTTTTTGCACTGGACTGAAGGTAATTAAGTACAATCCCTTAAAAGTGGAAGTGAAAAATAGCCACATAAAATAACATTTTTACAAGTCCACCTCTAAGTGCCCAAAATACTACCAAAGCAATTTTCTATGTAATGTTAGACACAGAAAAAAGACAGTGTAATGTGATTATGCATTGCTCCTGTTCTCAAAACACTTTCTTAGCTACTTCCTCCTCAGCGAAGCTCTAAAGCACATCCATCTCCTCCATACTCTGGTGTTCAAAGACCCTATAACCTTTAATGCACTTACCTGCAGCGCACACGCTTTGAGAAAGAGAAATGCTGTTATCTCTCTATTAGAGGTGGGAAACTTAAACATAGAGAGTAACCTGGGCTGCCTGAAGCCACACAGGAAAACTGTGGAGTAATCCAGTCTTGAATCCAGGGCTCCCAGTCCAAGTTGTTATCTTGGGGCATCTTTCATCACCAACTTTTGATATGACTTGCATACAGCTGCTCATGCATAAGGAAGTCTTTGCACTGCAGGAGTCTTTCAGTCAAAAAATTCCAGCTGTGGTATCTTTTTTGGTGAATTTTGTCACATTTGTGGACTTAAAATACAATTCTGTTCCATTTGCTAAAGAATTTGAATACAATTAGTTTTCATTGCAATTCTGACTGAAATTAAGTATCAAAATAGCACAGTTCTTCCTGAGCAGTAAAGCCCTGTTCTTTCAATGCTAGATGCAACAGCAACTCACTGCATTCCCCATCCAACCCTGGCTGCACTTATATGCATGTTAGCTTTGTTGAGCTACAGAAACAGATGTATAGTGCAGTTTTCAAAAGGATTGTAATACCTAAATCCTTGAAAGCACTCAGACACTCAGCTGTTCATTGAAAAAATTAGGAAACCTAAACACTTAGGATCTCAGGTAGGAAGGAAGCTAAATACCCAGGGTTTAGGGTCTTCCAATATCCGCACCCAGCTTTTACTTTTGAAATCGGGATGTAAACCCCTCAACCACCAACATGCACCAGCATGCGAGTCAGAATGGCTGACAGTCCTTGCTGTGGCTTTCGTTATCTGTGCCGCCGGTGCCTGAAGGTCACTTATGTGCATTTGTTAAGTTTCCTGTCTAAAAATAGGTCAATTAAAACAGGAATACTCACACAATCTCAGTTTTTGTAAATGTTAGAATGGTGTTGGATGGGGGAAAGGCTCAAGGTTAAATACTTTTAGCTTGATAAAGTTTTGTAATTACCAAATTTAACATTTCTAGCATTGTGTACTAGCATCCATGAATATTTTACAACCTTTCTTCTTGGGTGATGGGAAAGATTCTGCCCGTTTTCTCCAGGACTTCAGTACAGGTGAAACTCCCAAAATTGAGGACAAATGATGGTATATCAGAAACAAGAATTCAAAAGTTTGATAAAGGTATTCCTGCCTACTGTGGGAGAAGAGCTTTGCAACTTATTTTCTTTACTTTCTTTCCTGACAAAAAAAATGTTTTGTATGACCTTCTCCTAACTTTTTTAGAAGTATTGGACACTGGGTAGGTCTTTAAACATTTCCATGAAATGCACAGCTTCAGAATCCAGCAAACTGTTGAGAACAATGGATGAAAATATCAATTTCAAAGGAGCCATTTCCTTGTCCAGGAGAAAACATGTAACTGTGTGTGGAGAGACCTCCATTTTATTCCAGCCAGTGTAATCCCGACAAAGGATTCCTAGGGTAGATTTATATAAACCTCAGTTCTCCTACATGTGTCATGAAAAGAGATATTATTTTAGAGAATTCCTCTTTATCGGAAGATCTTTGTGCACTTTGTATCAGTGAAGAAACATGGAAAAAAAAGAACAGAAGTCTCTAGCTCTCACCAATATTTTATAAATAAATTCAACAAAGGGAAGGCAAAAAGAATGGCTTAGCCTGAAAGATGTTCCTGCCTCTTCATAAATGAAATATGACAATAGGTGACCTTATTATGCAAGAAGCCCAAGAGTGTAAGCAAAAAAAGTTCATGTCAGAAAAAAAAAGGAGAGCAAATTTACAACCTTTCCTCATGTTTGAAGCAATTCTTCCTGAAGCAATACTCCCAATTGGCATTGAAGGCAACATAGGAATTGCCTGAGTTCATGGTAGCTTGGTTACTTCTGCTGCTCCACCTCATACAGCCATGTAGCATGCACAGACATTCATGTCTTGGAATAACAAGCGAGGAAGATGTGAGTGTGCTGAAGGTCAGGAAAAAAACATCCCCTGATGGACAAACAAATGTAATGCAAGACGGAATTACTGCTTTTCTTAGCTTTGTTTACGGTATCTAGTAATTATGCCTGAGACATAAAAAAAAGAAGAAAGTTGCATGAAAAACATAGTGCAATGAATAATCCTAGCATGAACTCACTTCTGCAGACATAAAGAAAATGTTTTCTTTTATCCTGCAACCACGGGCAACCCATATTAAAATACTGGTTCCAGGGCCTCGAAGTCACCCTGATTATCAGCAAGCCCCTTCCATTTCAACCTGACTTGTGAGTATATTGCTCTCTCTGCCTCTCTGCCTCTCTCTCTCTGTTCCCTAAAATTAGATTGTTATCTCCCTGAAATGATCTCACACATATTTGTTGAATAAAGATTAAAGAACAAGGCTAGAGGGAGAAGAGAGAAAATGTGTTACAGAGCAGCACTGGTAAGACGAGTAAACATTATAAAAAAGGTAAAACAAGCCAAGAGAATGTAATTTTACCAAGATCAGCCCTACTGACAGGGCCACCAAGGAGAGGCCAAGACATCAGCTGCAGCTCTGCGGAGGCTGAACCTGACAGTCTTCTCCGCAGCGAGCTCTCGTGGTGGGATGTCAGTCAGGTCCTCCTTCTGTCCGAAGCTCTGCTTAAGTATCTGTGCTTGTCCCCAGCCTTTTGCAAAGGGACCAAGGCACTGCCTCAGTGGCACTTTCATTTCAAGCATCTTTGAATTGCTTGTATTTACTGCTACAGCATGAAAGGCCAATTTGTCAACTGCTTAGAATCTCAGTCTCCTATTTATAAAAACCTGTATCTATGTCTTTATTTTTACTCATGTAGTAATCAGTTATGTAGGCAAAGCTCATGCCTACACATCTCAGTAACCATATGTTTGTGTAGACATTTGGTATGTGCACACAGTTTTTAATAACAGTATTTCCTTCTTGCTTTTCTGAACAAACCTCAGGCTTTGGTTTTTCAGAACATGCCCTGAACAGACAACATTTGAAAACCTGGCTTTAATATCACAAACATATTTCACCCTTCTTAAAAGACCGAACTGGCATAGACAGATGCCTCTTTGTTTCTCAGCAACAGTACATTGAAAGCTTGTAGCTGTAGTTTCAGTGTTGCTGTAGTCAGGCAAATCACACACTTGTTGGTTGGTGAGTGAGATGTGAAAACCACTAAGAAAAAAGTACGTATATCTCCTGTCATGATCTCCAGACTTTCTTGCTGGCCTCCGCAGTGTCTTGATATGCTGCAGAAAACCATTGGCCTTGCAGTCAGCGTTTTCCATGTTGCAAGATGAATTAAAAGCTAGGAAAATATTGTAAGGTATGTTTTAGTTGATGTCCATGTGGGACATTTAGTTTAATTGTCCATCTGGGCTGCTGCTGTGACCTTGTTCACCTGGTCCTAGGAAGACAGTTTGCAAGACCATAAATGAAAAAAAGAGGGTGAATATAACCACATGAAAATATGATCTATACTAGAAATAATCATCATAATCCTTAGTCTCATTTTACATTTTATACTGAATCCTAAATGCTCATATATTGTATCAATAAACTTTGCTATTGTAGCCTATGAATACAGGAGGTTCCTTCTGCATTGTTTGCCTTTTCTTTTGGCTTGAATTAGTTCCCCATTGCTGCCAGAGTTGACTGACCCTTGACTCCTGACAGGCGCTTTGCTTTTGATTTCGATGCCACAACCATGGCAGACCCTACTCGGGGCCGCCTTTGATGTGAAGTGCCGGACAGCAAGGAATGGGTATGCAATGTTGCAGTCTGCTGACATCATAGCGAGATTATAGACGAAGCGTTTTGTCTTCACGAGGAGTTCAACTAGCAAATTTAGCAGCCAGCATTACAGTCTAGCAAATTTTGCATCATAACCTCCTGGGTAGGAATGTGGCTCCTGTATGGAGTTAGGGTGGGAAGGGACAGTAAAGAAAACAACCTAGGCTTTCTCCAGAGTAAAGGCATAAATGGTTTTATTCTAGTATTTCTAGAAGTGTTAGATTGCCTCTTGCATCGCTGTCTAGCAGGGCTTATTTTCTGGAAATAGTTCCTGTTGTTTACTTCAGTTTTCATGTCTTAAGTGGGAGAGCAGCTTGGCTGCCGAAGGTGTGGGGCATATTTTCTGTCTTTTATCACAGCAGATGAGCAATTATCCACGGGGCCTAAATGTGGGGCAGAGCTGACCTAAGCAAGAGTCTTAAAATGCCGTGCAGTCGGTGATCAGGGAAGCTGGTGACCTGCAGAACAGAGAATAAAAAAATTAAATAGAGCAATTTGTTGAGAAATCTCCTGGTCATTTCTTTTCAAGAAAGAAACACTCGGAATCGAAGCAGAAACAGGCTTCACAGGGATGCAGATCACAGAAAACCTGTCCTGTGAGAAAGAGGTTGTGTTTAGCCTAGCAAAACAAAGCCTGAGATGCAACATGATGGTTTCTAACAATCATATATGTTGCCAACACAGCCCAGGGAGGGAAACAGCTACTTGAGCTGAAGGACATTGCTGGACACAGAATTGCCACAGCATTATATGCTGTCATGAATAAATTTAAACTTGAAACAAGAAGTTCTTTAACCTGTAAAGAAGTGCAGGTCTGGGGCTGCCTTCCCAGAAGGATAGTGCAGGAAGGAAAGGGCAGAAGGGAACTATTTCTAAGACAGCTGATCATTTTATGTAAAGGATTAAAATGCAGTTTCCTCCAGTAGCTTGGGAAAGGACTTGCTGAGTCTGGCCAGCCCTGCCATTTCTGTGTTTTTAACATTTCCCAGATTATTTATGAGTATGCCACTTTACTGCAGCAAATATTTGTATTTTGTAAAACACACAAGGGCAGAGCAAGGAAAGCACTGATTTCACTAGCACATGTGGTCTTCAGATCTTGCTGATGTGACTATGTCTGTTCTCCTCGATAAAACCAGCCCCTCAAAATCTGGCCAATTTCCCAGCACCTTTCACTGAACTTCTGAAGATGACACTCACTTTCACACCACACAAAGACCTCTGGCCTACAGTAACTCTCAACCTGTGAATTTTCAATTAATTGTTGTTTTAATTTTCTGATCAGATGTAAAGAAAAGTGATCTTTCACATGCCTTTCTGAATAGCAACAACAATCAACACCTGCCCCAAACATGTGTAAATTCTATGACCATTCTTTCCCCCGCTAGCTTTGCATTCAGCTGCAGTTAGACGCCTAAAAGACAAAGGAAGGGCCAACAATCCTGAGTCAAACAACATCTAAACAATGCCTGAATTATGCCTCTATACCAAGGAAGAGCCTGTGCCAGCTGCAGTTTGTGTATGGCTCTTCCATACCAAGTCTTAAAACCCATTTTCCTGGGATGTTTTTGGCTGTTCTTAGAAGTGTGAAGTAGTGAAGTCTTAATAGTGTTTTCCCTGTGAAAGAGAGGAAAATTCTTACCTTTCTGCTTGAGGTATTTGTGCACGATATTTCTTTAGTGGTACCTCTGGTATCAGACAGCTCAGAGTGGATCATGTGGTCTGTGCCACCATCTCAGCTTTTATCTGCGCTCATTTTTGTACACTTGTAAAAAGTGGTCATAATATACTGAATAACAGCATACACATGGTTCATGCTGCTGCGTTTGCACCTCATCTTTGCAGGTGTGCGATCCCAAGAACTGCTGTGCTCTTACACAAAGACAAGGGCCGAGCCTGGCTCTGTACATCCCCTGGGATGGACCCCGGCGGTTGCGCTTAAAACTTACCTTATACACAGTGCTGACACTTGTGGGTTGTCACCTCAGTCCTCACAGGAGGCTGTTTCTCAAAAGCATTTAAAGAACAATTGTTGTGTCTCACCGAGTGCCGTGCTCCTAAAATTAAGAAACATTGCAACAACAGCCTGTAAATTAAGAGGCTCACTCATATTCCTCAGCCCATACCAAAAGGAAAACGAATACTTTCAGGGGATTGTATCCTTGTTCAGTTTTCAGAACGTATACAAAAAGAAAAAAAAAAGAAATAAAAGGAATATGGATTAAAGCAAAGGCTTTATTTTACTGTGTTGTAGAGTGACTATAAATCAGAAAACGCAGGCTTGCATTCATCTGATTTACTAAGGAATTTTTCCATCTCTGTTAGACTTTAAATCGACTGTCTAGCAATTGCAAATGTCAAGAGGCTCATAACGATAGAAGCAGCTGAGGAACAGAGAAAGAATGGTCTTTTTAAACTTATTAAAATCATCATAATACTGATGATGAATAATCACTGCAATAATGGTAATGAAATAAGGGTTGATGTTAGCAGCACAATGATAATAATCCCTCCTCTATTTTACATGGGCTCACCCATAAACGAATAATGGGGAATTGCACAAACTCATCAAAAAAATGACATACACCATCAAAATTTCTTATAAGAGGCTGGGTTGGTAACACAATTTTTTAATACTTCTTTATGTGACTCTGTTTTCATATGACTGGTTTTAACAGTTTGTAGCTGGTGGTTGTCCAAGTAGGCAAGCTCAAATTTGGTGGATGAAAAATTATTTCAGCACTTTGGAAAACTAGAACAAAGAAAAACTTCTTGTTGAATCCTTGCTAAAAATGAGTAAATAAATAATTATTAGTAAGATACCTTTTTCCTTAAATAGATCATGTGAATATATGAACACCTGACCCACCCCGGGCATATGACAAGCCTGAGAATCAGAGTTTGTGTATGTTCTGTGAACAATTACAGACCTTTACAGTTGAAACCTTTCCTGATTCTGCTCTATTGGTTTTGCAGAGTCAGATGTCTTCTCATGAATGACCGAGCACCCTCCACTCTGAGCAGCTCAAGTAAACTTTATTTCTATGGCTTTATACAATGTGGTGAACACAAGCAGTAAAGCTGACTATTGCATTGTGAAAGACCTGGGTGGGTAGCATAAAAAAAAGGAGAACATAAAGGCAGGATAGGGAAGCTGATAAAACTGAGCTGCCTCTGGTGGAGGGAAGAAACCGCCTCACGGTAGGGGAGGACTGGCTTTCGTGAGCCAAGGAGACTGCTTGTGTGGAGGAGGGGTGGAAGGTACTTGGTAGAAATTGGAACTCAAATTGCCAAAAGGGGAACTTGGAATTGGCCTTGTGAGGAGGAGAAGACAAACGGAATGGTGCGGGGATACCCACATGCTCACTAAAAAAGGGTCTCTTCTCAAACGTGGAAGAGAATATGAGATTCACCAAATGTCAAATATTATGCTGTCACGAAATACTAAAATAACCAATCTCTGCTTGTGGTTACTTTATTCAGCTCAATATGGAACTTTTGTTTTTCTTCTATATATAAGACAATTACTAAAGCAACAAAATAAAGTCTACAGAAGGATAACATATTAAAACTAAGGATTCTTGAGGGGGGGAGCGTTTGCATTTTGATAGTTTACTGTTGATGGGCCACTATCTCTCCATATGGTCCTGCCTCTTCCCTTGCATTCAGTTAAGGAAAGTAAAATTCATCAGTAAGTATCAATTTGCTGTGCACTAGTGTTTTGCACAATCTACCACACTCACATTTACTTGGAAACTTCTATTTGCTATGTCACTTTATCTGTTATCATGTAGCTAGGCACATCTATGTCAACATCTCAAAAAAAAAAAAGAGAGAGAGAGAAAAAAAGTCTCCCCAAACAATCCCACAAGTTAAGTATATGTTTGGGATGTGTATTTAAAGTCCAAATCCCTGAAAATACTACTTTCCCTCCTCTTCACTCAAACTAAATGGGTATGTTTTGTTTGGAGAGTAGATCAGAAAAGAAATCATGGCAGGGACAGAAATCTGGTTCCCAGGGCATTTATACTCCAGGCTCAGATCTTCAGTTTTTGGGGCTTGTTTAATTCCTGACATAAGAAAGAATTAATAATTCATAGACTATATTAATGGCTGAGTTAAAACTTCAACAAGTTGGTGTTACAACACTGTCAAAAATATAACAGCTTCTGCCTTCTTTAATTTCAGCTGCTTCTGATGAAGTGTAGGGAAATGCCTTGTTGGTGTGCAGTGTTACCAATTATCTGACAGAGCCAGAGTGTATTTCCAGCTAATCAGAAATAAGAGCACAGAATTAAATCTCCCATGTGAAACTCATCATTTACATATTTATGATTCAGAAATTATAATAAGGCTAATGAGAAACTCACATGGTGCCTTTAAAAGTCAAGCCAATCTTACTGTTAATTTTCAACAGATAAAGCTTCCCTCGTACACAGTAGTCAAAAGATAAAGTCTGTTGATTACAGTTTAGTTTAATTAAACATTACAAGTTATTTGTGTGGATCCATACACGCTTTGCGTCAAGGGCTTAGTTACATAAGCTAGAAATCTCTCAAGAGAAGAAGAGAACGGACAAGGGCAGGCTGCTGAAAGAAAACATACAGGAAAGATTATTTCCGCATCCATGTGGGTATAAGCACAATAAGATGCAAAAAAAAAAAAACACCTGTAAACCTCTTTTAGTGGGGTGAATGCTGCTTTAAAACCTCTGCGCAGGGCACATGACACATGGTGAGCTCGTGGTTGTGGTCTTTAGGCAGATCCTCACCTCCAGTCTGAACATCATCACCAACCTACCTGCCCACCCATGCTCTTTGTACGTAAAAAACAGCTCCCCAGAGGCTGCTGAGGTTGCTGATGCTGGCAGCTGACCCTTTCCATGCATTAATAGCACAAGCTTCAGCTCATTGTGGGCATCCTGACCTGCACAACAGTGGGTACAATTTTCAGACACTGTATAATCTGCTATCATCACTGACCTTGTTTTCCAGGCGTGCCTTGATTATCATACTTGTCCTCAACCACAAAAATACAAAGTGAAAACTTGGCTATCTCCCCGCTCTCCCAGAAGAGGCATTTAGATTTATGTGTGTGAGGCTATATGAGCAGGAGTAGGATCGTGCTTCCCCGGGCTCCTTTCCAAATGTTGTTTCTTGACTTTGGAAAAAGTGTTTTGAAACCGTGTGGTTAACAAAACTACAGAAAAAAAAAAGAAAAAAAAAAAAAAAAAGAAAAAGAAAAGAGGCTGCTTGCTAGTCGCATAGCCAGTTGGCATCACCTTGTGCAGCGTTACAGTAAATGATTTCCATTGCCCATGTTCTGCTGACTGCCAGCACTTTATATGGATATCTGTGTATGTTGTGACAACACCTGCCATCCACACGATGAGGAAAGAAGACCACTCCGGTGCCCGCAGACTACAGTAAAGTGGTAAATGTACTGTTAGCTGTGGCCTTTAAGTACCTTTTCTTTCCAATATTCTCCCTCCCTGACATCCTTTGCAGTAGATAAGGAAGTGTAGTCAAATCAAGAAACTCCTTGTAATTGTGATCCTCTTCAGCCAGAAAATTAAATCACTTTCAAACTATATTCTCATTTATTTTTTCTCTTGGGCTGAAGTGAGTAGTAGTAATTTTGTTACAAGATATTAATTAGCTTAAAATATGGACAGATTTTACCAAGAGTAACTATTAACTCAATAAGGGCAGAGAAAACAAACATACTCAACTCTTCCTCCTCTACCATTGGTTCAGCTACATAGCTGAAGATCTGCAGTGGCTTACACTAATCCACCTCAAAGCTGTCCACTTCCACTTGCAATGACAAAGAGCTCTGGGCTGAATGAAGAAAAGCCTGCGGTTTGCACTCACCTGCTCCACAAAGGAGCAGCCTGCGGGTTCCTTGGGCATGCCTGCACACTGCCAGCGGGAGAGGAGCTCTCCTCCCTGGCCCCGAAGGTTGGAGAAGCAGCGCACCTGTGTGAGCAAGGGAGAGGGACCTACTGCAAAGACGACCACGAAATGCACCGCAACCACCCCAGGCGTTGCAGCCCACGGTGGGATCCGTAGAGGTCCTTGGAGCCCCTGCAAGATGATGGGCTGCAGTCAGGCAAGTGCAGCCCTCAGAGCACCAGCCACGCTTTAGGTGAAACGTTGCCACGCTTCTGCTCTTGGTCTTTGTGCTGTTGCTCACTGGCAATTACATGTAATTAAGAATTACATTTCCTGGCCAGAGGCTCCTCCGGCATCACCCCACCAAAATCAGTGGAATGATACCTACAGAGAATTTTGCCTTGCAGTCTTAGCTGTAATGGACGGTTTTCATTACTTTATTTCATTTTTCACATCCCCACAAAACTGTTGTGCTCCTTGCAAATCACACCCATGGTTTTCATAAGTGTCTGCATTTAATTAGCCTCAGATTAGAAACCTGCAGCACTGCTACAAAGCAAATACTTAGATAGTACTGAAGGACCAGAATAAAAAAGAATTTTTTTTTTTTCCCTGAAGGGAATCATTCACAGCTGCAGTAGCAGGGAGAGACACTTTAAAGGGATTATACTATAGAAGTAACGATCTTCATTAGTGCTGTCTGGAAAAGTTGTCACACTCAGATATTAAAAATACTCCTCAAGGTTACACAGCTATGGAATTTTCCTTACTTTTCATATGTAAAATAAAAACATTAACCACATAAAAAACAACCTGAGGAAGAAGTTGACTGGTAAATATATTTTCCATGCTCAACAGAACATGAATTAAAAGAAACTCATTTTGGTTTTAAAAAAGAGTTTAATGTATATCTTTCAGGTTTTTGGAAAAGCTTTCAGCAAAAATGAGTAATTGCCTTGTGTAAGAAAAAGTCTATGCTATTAAAAAATTTTCACTGGAGCTGTCTATGTTCCCCAAATTCTATGTTTAAGTGCAAAAAGGGACATTTTCAAAGTTCAGGATAGAACTACGCACCTAGCTAGTGCTATAATGTCTCTTGTGCTTTTGAAGTGCAATCTGAAAGAGACTCAAAGAAGAAGCAGGCCGCTTTTCAGAGGTTAAATTATCAGACCACCTTTAGAAAAATTAACTAGGGTAACATTTGTGTGGCCATGAGGAGAACCAGGCTAGGGATGTGATCTGACTGAGTGACACTCCCATGGCAATAACAAGGAAAATGTCATTTCTTAGTCTGGCCATGCCCTGGGCAGAGATCCTCATGCACAATCTTGCAGAGATTTCCTCCACGGAGGAACAGCTTCAGCAGCCCTTGTCCCACCGTGCCCACCTATCCCCGAAATGTGTCAGCACCTGCTTTTGTGAAGCTGCATGGTGAACCAGATGCAGGAGCTGATCTGCAAAATGAGAGGCTTTATTTTCAGCCACATTGTTTCCTTGATGCCACACAACCACAGCAAGGACTGTACTGGAAGAACTCAAGGGACACTTGGTCAAAAAGGACCAACGGGGGGAGGGAGGTGAGCACAGATGCTTTTCTGCTGGTGGAGACAGCAAGAGGCAGACCATGGGATTTAAAACATACATTCTGGATATAAACAGACAAAAAAGTGACAGCATGAAAACATGATTTTCTAAGGCTCTGTACACTGCTGACAACTAAAATGAGCAAAAAATGGGCACTAAATCCACAAGTCACTTAACTCTGCAACACTTAACTCACAAGAGTGAAAGATGCTACCAAGTGTAAGGCAGCAGACAAGTGTTTTGAAATGAAACAGGAGAGAGAAATTGTTGTATTCAAAACCAGAGATGGATCATCTGATGGCAAGGTCAGCCAGCTGGATACTGGTGTGAGGGACTAGCTTGCTAGGTAGGTGTTTTGGTGAAAGCAGATTACTTCATGGGTTGCATATGGCAGGCAGTGGAGGGAGAGGCAATACTTGTTGATCAGCACATTTCATCAGGTTTTTTTAGGGGCAATAGCCATTGAGTTAAAGCAAATTTTTCTGGCGCCCCAAAAAACTCAAATATAAAATCCTGCTAGAGAGATGGGTGGACAAAAAAGCTGTCCTTCGAAGAGTGTCTCAAGCTGTGGCTCCACAGGCATTTCTAGCAGAGAGCTGACCCCATTTCCATCCTTCCCCACAGCTTCAGCTGCCTACTGCCAGTTCAGGCCTTTGAGCAAATGCTGAGAACCAGACCGGGGGAACTGAATCCGGTGCTAAAAGCCTTTACTGAAAACAAGAGACTTTGAGGTTTTATTGCCAGATGAATTTCTTGACACAGATCATGGCATGGCTGCTGAACAGCTGTGTTGTCACAAATCACAGGAGGTGCAGGGATAGGAGGGAGGCTGGTTTTTAACACTTTAAACACTGAAACATGTTTAAATCTGTTTGCTCACACTAATAGGTTTAAAACATATTAAATGTGTGCGTTTAATACTGCTTCAGAGTGGGAAACCCCAGCACTTAAAGCTCATCCTTTCTTAAATGAAGCACCATTCCCCCAGCAACTTGTTTATGACTAGAACTTTATAAGCAAACTGTAGCAATTACAATATAAATTAGGATGATTCCACCCAAACCAATGAGATTCATCTGATTTACTTCAGCTGCAGTCTGAAGTCCAGCAGCATCACTCTGACCAGACAAAAAGGCAGGATTTATCAGTCAGTAGCCTCGGTTCTTCTCTGCAGGAAGTTGATTCTCACAGCATCCTCCTCCCACCCTTCTCCTTTTCCTTCCCTCTCACACCATTGCCCTCAGCCTCTACTGCTGGGTAGAGGAATGACTCTGATTAATTTACTGGCAAAAGTTTTCCCTCTGTGAAGATCGGGCATAACGCATCTCTGCAACAATACTCCCCTTTCTTGCCCTCCCTCTCTACTTGTCGTCTTTCTCAGAAAAGCTGTATGTTATCTATATGGCACAAAATAGAGGTGTTAGCTTTAAACTTTTTTTTTCTTTTTCACTGTTTCTTTTCTGTTCACTTCAGGTAATAGTTTCCCTCCTTTGAGCCAATTCTCTTCCTTATTTGTTTTGGCTGACCTGTATTGAGCATCACAGATTTTTTTCATCGTATTCCCTATTGTGTGAGTGCCAAAATACAGAGGCGGTTACCTCTTCTCCTTCTGTGGCCTTCCAATCTATGTAAATGGCACAGAAATTGTTATTTTTCATTCTCTGTCTCCTTCTTCTTCTTTGGCTGATTTGGAAAAAAATGTCAGGTGCAGAAGTTTCCAGCCAAACCTAATTAAAAGGAATTTTTTAACATGGAAATGAACAAGTTTAGCTTTCCACTCCTGTGATTCACTGCCTTATCTTAACAAGAATTCCCTGTTGTAACAGCAAATGTTAATTTTAGCAATTTCGAATTGCTTTTTGGCCAGAAATGGGCAAAGTGCTTGGACACTTTTTCTGTTCATCTGGCTCTTCCCGTCATTCCTTTCAGAGTGTTTCTTTGCTGCTTGAACATCTTCTCCAAAGGATAACTGTTTTCATGTGGGATCAGCCTAATTTCCATATCTGAGTCCCAGCCTCTGACCCTTCTCTCCCATTACCTCCTCTGAACGCCTTGTCCTACCAGAGATTAAGGATGTCACTTCTGGGGCTCTTACTCATAGACCACGCCAGCTTTGCTTTGTCTCCAGTTTTTTTTCCACTGTCTTATTGCTCAGTTTTGCTGGCAAGAGCTGCTCACTACTCACCTGTGAAAATGCTCTCCCTTAGCATAAGCAATTTTAATGACAGGGGTTTTATGAACATGATTGTCACTCCCAAAAAGCACTTGAAGGGATAATTAAAGTACCTATCTGCAGTGGTGGATCAGAGTGACCTCAGCAGCAGGTGACATGTGAGTAGTCAATGTCAATGAAGCACGGGAATGTTTTACAACCGACTTGGCTGCAACTAAGCCAACAGTAATGGTCCTGGAGCTTTGTATCTTTGAACTAGCTGCAAGATCAGATTCCTTAGAGGACTAAAAAAATCCATTGAAGAACAGCTTGTCCTTAAACTCCTGAACTGGAACTACTTGGAAGATTAAAGGTAATTTAAATACTTAAAGAGAGTAACTAAAATACCAAGAGAACTCCCTGAAGAACTTGTTGATAGAAAGAGGATCCTACCACTGGGCCCCAGATGACTCTACATCTATGTCTGTTTTGTCATTCAGGCACGATGCGTCCAGGGGTAACAGCTAATGAACATATCCTTGCTTTCACCTTCACTTCCTTTTCTGTGAAGATCTGCAAATATATTTGCTGCTGTAATTCTGTGGTATCCTTTAAATGACTTAATATAAAAGTGTTAGATTTTTTCGTGATTGTGTTACTCTGTGGAACCGCTACATAATTTTAGTTCAATCGTAGTTTCATATCAATGGTCCAGGTTTTGGCAAAATACTAATGTATCTCTTCAAGAGGTGCAGACTGAAGGATAAGATGCAAGAAAGGCGTGGTTATTTCCAGCGGAAGCCAAACACCATATATCCCTTATGTCTTACTCAAAGGGCTGGCCACGGCAAAAACATATCTATCCATGCAAAAAGGTGAGCCTAAATGGAGACACAAATGTTTTTTCTTGGGATTTCTTCTACCTGTTTGTTCACTGAAAATAGGAGAAAAGTAGAAGATGGGAAAAACTATATAAATCTCTAAAACATATGCAGAAATAATAACAAATTTTCACAAACAACATATGAATGGGCCATTTTCTTCAATTACTTCCTTCCTCTTCTCAGCTGAAAGTTTCTTCTATTGTTAGTAATAGATTGATATGGACTTCCACTTAAGAATCATTTTATCGTGGCTTAACATTTAAAAGATTATACTTTAAAAAGCCACCTTTTCTGCCCATAAAGGAGCACTAGCTAAAAGCTTGTCCACTTGGGGAAAGCAGCATGCACTTTGGCAACACTAACTGCTGCCTGTAGTATCAGCTAATTACTAAGAAGGGTCAGGCAAGGAATTTACGTACAGCAGCTTTTGCGTTATGACATTCACAGCCAAGATTGCTGCAGCTTAGCCTCCTTAGCTCTAATAAAGCGCTTGAGTTTCATTACTGCACATTTTGTGAAAATTAATAGATTTGTTCTCCACAGAATAAAATGCGTTAACTTGTGATGAATCTGGCACTAATCTGCATTCTGAGATTTTAGGTTACATCTGTGCTAGTAAGACCATTGCAATCTGACTGGAAAAAGCCCACATCTATGGTAATAAATCAAATAAGCCTCCAGGAGAAGGTTGCTGCTTGGGAACTGTGTACTGGGAATGAACTCTGGACTGTTCTTAGTATCAAACCAAGCCCAGGAGCTGTTTGAGCAAAGTGCTGGTTGTAACAGGCCAGATTTGTGCCAGAGAGCACTGGGACAATTTGCTAGCAAAGGCAATCACAACCTAGGGCCCAGTAATTCTGGAGATTACTAATGTTTACGTTAGTTAATCACATTTACTGAAGTCATGGTCATCATAAAACCAAATGGCACGGTTCATTTTGGCTACTGACATCTGTAAAGTGGTCTCTTAAAGATGAACTCTCTAAAGCCTAAGTTTCCACACAAATTACACACAAATGTAAAAAATGTTTTTTTGCTACAACATTTTCTTTCTGCAGCTAGGCATGTCATGAGAAAGGCAGGAAAAATCCAATTTTCATGTTGTTCTTTCTGAGGTATATCACAGTAACTCAGTTCAGAAATAGGTATTTAACTGATTTATTTGCCATTCAAAGTGAAGTGAATAGTTTTGCAAAAAGTGGAACTGTTTTTGAATAATGGTAAGTTTCTTACACATATACTCACACACTGATTATTTAAATAGGGAATTCTACAGAAATTTTTATTATTTTTAAAACTGTTCTTTTTTCAGCTTGACAAACCCCAGCTGACAGTAAATTAGGAAGAATAGCAGTTAGTGAAACTTCATTCCATGGATTGATCTTGAATGACTCACTGTACTAATGTTGAAACTATCACCACCTTGCTACTCACTATTTGCACTGTGTTTATAATTTCCAAATCACATGCTATTTTTTGAACAGCTCCCAAACCCACAGAGCTGTCCAGATGGCCGTGTGAATGCTTCCAGTGTCAATACTCACGCAATCATGCATTCACGCCCTTATTTCTGATATTTTACTTTGCATTGAACATTCTTCTGAACAAAAATTTGCCTTCACAAACATTTGGAGAATGCAAATGAAAGGAGCTCTGAACACTATAGAAGCTGATTCATGGTTTCTATTCAAATAAATGCTAGTGAAGCCTTCTGGAACAGCTATAATCATGAGCGTATTCTTCCCCTCCCTATGACCCAGATTCGAAGAGGAAGGAAGTACATGGGTAACTTTAAACATGCAAATAGTGTCAGTTGTGCACAGATTTACATATGCAATTACATTTCTTGCTGACCCAGGAGCTGTATGACTCTTATTCATGTTCACCTTTTTCCAAAATTGTATTGGAAATCTTAAGGAATAATGTAAAAGCAGCAACTTGGCAAACGTTAATCACCAATTTTAATATCATAGTGCAAGGGAGAAAGAATGACACAGAAACAAAAGAAACAGAAGAACAAGAGAATAGATACAGAAGAAAAGTAACCATGGAAAAAGTACATAAAGCCAGCATCACCGCCAGTGTAAGAATATAAATGCAAAGTCAATTTTTACAACGTTTAAAAGGCCAATCAATAAAGAAATTGCTTGAAGTAATTCCAGGGGTAGAATTGGTCAATGATACTAAACAAGATGAGGATCCTTCAAAAGGCTGGAATGTTGCTAGGAAAAGAAAGTCTGCATGCGAGTTGAGGGAAATTAAAATACAAAAATCATGAAACTAAGAAGGAGTCACTGCAACATCACTCAACAACTGAACATCAGAACAAATTATTTGACTACTTCTCCAATAATCACATTACATTCATCTGAATGTATTTCCTTTACTTTCTTTATTATGCATCCATTCAGAGTTTTTCCTTTAGGAAAACAACAAAGATTAATTTCTAATAGGAGCCGTGAAGAAGCTAAACGCTAAATATTTTCATTGTGTAATTTTATAACAGGGTGCTCAGAAATACACTGAACAAATCTTTGAAACGGATGTTTATATTTGCCTCTGAAAGAGTTTACAATAGTATTGGATTTCACATAATTTTGGGTACAGAGTCAGTCAGCACAAGTAGTTTAAACAATTATTTGCAATACTATTCTTCTCCAAGTCCTACAGATATAACCCACTCAGCTCTCTGCTCCTTGACTATTATAGGCAGCTGGCACAGAAGTAGTAGGTAGATTACTCGGAAAGCAAATATCTGTTTAAGATAGGCTTGTTTTGCTGCCTATGCAACAGTGCTCCAGGAAATTTGGGGATCTGTTAATTAAGGGGTGAGAAAACTAACAGAAGATAGCCCTTAGCTGAGCAAGTAAAAGAAACAGGAGAAATGCATGAGAGAGCACAAGGCTGGAGCTACAGTTTAAAGGAAGAAAACTGGGTGGAAGAGGATACAAGAAAAATAAAGGAACTGGAGCTGAATTAGGTCCTTTGGGATTAAAGGCAAGCAAAGCTACCCTTTTAAAGAATAAGTGTGATGCCCACCTCTCAGTCTTTCTTGGGTCCCCTCTTAAACCAACACCAAAGAGCTGGACTTCATTGGTAGTGAGTGGTTGCAAAAACATAGGAGTTGAAAACACTTTTTTCCTTTTTTTTGTATCAGAAAGTTCCATACTTATCCTTATGCTCCTAGTGTAAGTCCAATGGCCACAGTAACACACCTACCCTACCTTTCCTCCTCCATAAATCCGGTGAGCAGGCTCCATGATCTGGGGTGAAGATGCAAGTAGCAATCTTGCATGACATGAAGGGGAGGGTGATGTCTATGCAGCAACTGGATAGGTTAGGTTCACCTTCCTAGTTTTTGATAAGACTTCACAGATGGCCTGTAATAAGATTACAGGACTGTCTCCTGTGAGACTATGAGCACCATCTTCCATAAGGCAATGTTTTAATGGTGTTAACTGCACCCTCTTTTTCAGTAAACCATAAGCAATGAAGATTATACTGAAGGCATGAATATTAAGACTATTCAGTCACTCATACATTTTCATCTTCCTCCACTAATAATCAGCAGCAAAGGGAAAAGAAGATGGAACCTGAATACATAGAAGAGAATGAATAACAATAACAGTAGCAATAATAATAGCAGTAATAATAACAACAATAGAATTAGAATTCAGTTGATGTCTATGTATGACCTAGAAGGAGAACTTATGTGAAGCAACTAAGTGGGTGTGTTTTGCTTTGTGGGGATGTTATTTTCAGCAGACTTAAATGAAAAATAGAGGGACTCATATTTTCTTTAAGCAAAATTTAAACATTTTCAAAGCCACTAAAATAAGTAGAATACTCTGTACTCAATTCAATCCAGTTTAGCCATTGGGCAGTTATTGTTGAGAGCATAGCTACATGCTTCATATTCAAAAAATATTTATGGTAAAAAGTCCATATGCTTGTGAGAAATGTATTAGTAACCTGTTTTTCCTCTGGAATCACTATTTCTTAATTGTGACAAAATAGTACACTATACACACTTGTGGAAATGTATTATAATCTACACTAAGACAAGATGTTACTATGCATTGACAACCCTATGACTGTTTTATTACCTCAAGTCAAGGACTGGACTCCAAGTTACCTTATCTGGTCAACTTAGTTTTGGGACTCTGAAACTGGTCTGAACTACCTTTTCCATTGAAATGAAGCAATTTTTCTTTTTTAAATTAAATCACTTGGAGCAAGAATACATGATCTGGAGTGAGAGAAACAACAATTTGAACACAGGCCCTCTTAAGAAATAGTCTGAGGAGGCTCAGCCAAATTTGCATTTGCTTTACTGTTTCCAACCCAAGATTCTTACAGAAAGTCAGGTAATATAAGTAGAAACCATCAGGAGGTTAAAAAAGATAGAAAAATGGAAAGGAAACATACAGAGAATAGTCTATTTTGTCTGTCATTCTCTGAAAATGGGATTGTATTGAAGAATTGGTGAACCTAATCTGTAACCTGTACAGGTTTTCACTGAGATTTGGGGCAGTTTAGGTTCCATATTATCCCTCTCCACCCCTGAAAGTGTTTCTCCAGCTTCAGAATAACTCACCCTTTAATTTTAGAAGACACTTGCATCTTTCAATTGAATGCCAAATAGTTCCCATTTATTGACTGTGGAATAATTGCTCAGCAAGAATCTGTTTGGAATACACATACTGCCATTAGTGCATCTTCTTATTAATGGATTCTTAGATATTTTAAGAAAAAAACACGTGACTTCTGTTGGAAGAAGTTGGAACAGCTTTTTTATCCTGTAGGTATGTTACAACTGCCAGTATTATGATTTTATTTTGTCTGATTTTGTTTATTTTATTTTACTTTCAAAGCCTTAGAGACTCGAAAAGGTAATTCGTACCACAGCAAAAATTACTGTTCTGTGCCTTTTCACTGGTGGGAACAATCGAAGTAATAATACTAACAGATATGCATTTCTTCCAACAGTACTTTATAATCCAGGAAATTTTCCCTGAAGCCGGAGGCACTGTGTCAGATCAGCCTATGTAGAATACAGTCAACCGATAGCACCATCTTCTGCCAAACACTTTCATCTTGAAAACAAAACCCAAGCAGGTGTGAACGATGTGAAGAAAAGCAGAGGCAGCAGTAGGACACCAAAGGGGAGTTAAGACATTCCAGCCTGTACTCTGTCCCCATTTATGCCGCTCATGGATTGAGTAGCCTTCTGCATGCCCATGGACCTCTGGGTTTCACTTTAGAAATCGTATTTCTTGCATGAACTTAGACAAGAGCTACATAAAGAATGAACCCTGAATAAAGCATTGAGAGCAGTCTCATATAGACCCTACATGGGCTTTGCATGGCCCTGGATATGATATGTGAGTTCTCACACATTCATATGAGATATTTCACATTTCTTTCTGTCTTTCCAGTCCGTCAAGAACCGGTTAACAGGCATGACCACACTTCCCAGCTATAAAAGCGGGGTGCCTGGAAACAGTGCATTGCTTCCTCCCAAAAACACCGCTGTAAAATAACCAAAGAGCCATTTGCATCTAAATTAATTTTGGTGCTCTATACTTCAAATTCTTGCTGGTTAGAATTACAATTTACTGTAACTGTGCATAGGGCAAGTGAACGCCAAACTCTGCCAACCTGCAGGACACTGTTCTCACAAATAACACGTTACTGTGTACCCTGCTGCCATCTTTCTAAGGTAAATCAGATCACCCTGGTTTTGTATCTATCAGTGTCCTAAGTAAAACAACGTTTCAGAGCCCTGCCTATCTCAAGGCTGCTGTATTTTAGCCCCTGTTAGTTCCAAAAGGTTAAGCAGGAACGTGAAAACAGGAGCTGGGAAAGTTCAGTTACCGTTTGCAGGAGAGAGATAACTAAGTGGACTACTTGTTTTGAAGAGTTTCTATTTTTGCCCTTACTTCTAATTATCAGGAAAGAGATACTAATGGCTTACCATTAAGAGCCCGGGGGGGGGGGGGGGGGGGAGGGGGGAAGAAATCATAGAATTTGAGTGACTAGGTGTGTTAAGCATTCACAGGAAGCTCTTTTGTGCAGTTAAAAATAGCTACAGACAAAGGGGGTGGTTGGTGCTTGGAGTCATCTAGCAGGAACATCAAGCTCAGTGGAGGGGGGTGGTTAGAGTTAATGGCTTTTCTTATGTTTCAAAATCAGGGGTTGAGCCAAAACTGTTGTGTGAGCAATTAGCAGAGGGTGAGCTTTGCAGAAGTTCTCTTAAGGATGTATGGGGCGGGAACAAAAAAGAAGGTAAGAAGGGGAGATGGAGAAACCAAGGGAAGGGGAAGTAAGTCAGAGGCAGACAAACGAGAGTGCAAACGAAAGCCTTCCCTGCACTGCTCGGAGAAGTCAGCGGGGTACCGTTTCTAAGTGAGCAAATATTGGTCATGATAATGCCCAGATATTGTGCTATAGATTTTCATGCAAAACGAATGCACTTCACATTTCCCCAAATTTCGATAATTACCCAGCCAAAGGGAAACAACCACCTTTTCCAGTACAATGATCTGCTATGGGTATGTCAATTTTGCTGGAAATATGCTGGACTGAAAATGTATGAGTAGAGAGAGTGTATGTTCTGCAGCTTGAACAAAATTGGAAGATGCAGACTTTCGTATTCATAAACAAAAAAGCTATGAAGCAGCCCTGATAAACCAAAGGCTAATGATAGACACTGCGTGTAGATTGCAAGGATTGCAAATGGTTCTGCAAGTCTGGTGCAAGAGGATTTAGAAAGGAAAGGGAAGTACACTAACACAAGTCTGTTGAATTATATGAAGCCTAGGAAGAAAAAGTTAAACAAAAAGCAGAAGCGAGGCCAAGCATATCTCTCCTCGAGTCTCAGTAATCTGTTGATTATCATGGGGGTATTAAGGGCCAGTTTTCATTAGGAAACAAAAGCAAAAATGCCTGGAAAAAAGGAGATCTAAGCACTTAAAAATACCAGTTTCACAACTTACAAAAAAAAAAAAATTAACATCAGCAGTTAATGACTAGATTAGACTGGAAATGACTGGGGAAAAAAAAGGACAGGGTGAACTGGGAACCTTAATGAGAGAATCTTATAGAATATAAATCAAATGTATTGAAAATAACTGCAAAGTGATTAAAAGAAGTGAGTGGACAAAATAATTTCATTTTAAGAGGATTTAGGAATTCTGAAATTCAGTGTAATTTTGAAGTAGTGAATTTTCACTTTAAAAAAAAAATACCTCTTGGAAATGTCAAAACCTGATTTTTAAAGGACTCTAGCCGAACTTGGTAGTGTGAGGGAAAACTGAGTCTTTATTAACAGCTGGAGTCTGGAAACCCTAGAAGTGCTAGTTTCCATGCTCTGAGCCTGTAGATTACAGGTCTCGTCTCCCAGCTCCTTCTTATGACTGGCAGCTAGAGTCATAATTGAAACCTCAAAATCCCAGAAAACCTACAATTCCCACTTGAGCCAGGAACTGAAGAGTCTGGGAGCTATTTAACTCCAGCAGGTAAGTTACAGAGATGTTAGAAAGAGTTGTTGGCACATTTCAAAACCCTGTCTAGCCTATCACACCCTCACAGAAATAAAATGTCTCTGCAAACATTTGAAATTTGACGAACCTTCATTCTCTGATGGAAAAATTGTTCCCTTTGAGAATTTCTGAACAGTCTGTTTAGCAGAGTTGAAATACATCATATTCAAAAGATAAGACCTGACAAATGAATAAAAAGGTTTTCTGCAGCACTTCCAGTGGTTTCTGAGCAGGGCCCTTGTAAGCCTGTTCTGCCCCTTTACCTCCACCTGAGATTGCCCATGCCTACTTAACAGCTTTATCCCAACTGCCCAGCTTCATCAGTTTGATAACACCCAAGAAATTGTTTTGACACTCAATGCTTTCTGTCAAAAACAAAACCTGTAACTGCAGCATTGACTTGTTGCCACTGTGGTATGCCGTTAAAAGACCTGTTTTCACAATTAGACAAACCCTCACAGTTTGTACAATTGCAAGACTGAATCACTTGGTCTGTGATTACTGGAAGACTATCTTCACCGTATAAAAACATCTCTAACAATTAAAGTGACAGCGTTAACTGTACACACAATTAATGGTTCAACAATTAGCTTACCACGTTTGACAGTGCACTGCCAAGTGAAACAAATTTGGCCTTTAAGCACACAATTTTTTTTTTTTTTTTGGTAGACATTTTCCAACCAGCTGTGTTCTTAAGGTCTTTTTAATTCTAAGTATGTAAGAAACTCCTGTTAAGACTAATGAGAGTCTTAAAAGCCCAGAGAATTTACTTCCTAGGATTATTTTTCAGTTCGTTTCAAGCACAACATTAGAAGAAATTTTAAAGTGCTTCACTGTTATCACGAGAAGATCAGATAAGATGTCCAGGCAGCTTCTTTCACTGAAATTTTGCTTGCTATAATGGTGTATTTAGCTAACAGAGCCAGCAAGTGTGTACTGGGAATATCAGAGTTCACTCTGAGTAGCCAGCTATGTGGGCACATGCTCATGATGAGAAATATCAGCTTGAATCACCAGCTGGGTAAATCACAGTCATTTATTTGATTTCAAGTTACTCCTGGATTTGTTAGGGTTAAAATCAGAAGAACAATTATGGCTCTGATTTGAGAAAGTTTTTTTCTGTGTTTATCAGTGTAATAATAGAGCCCTGGTGTAGGCTTTAAAGGCTTCTCAGTGTTTCTGTAAGGAGGAGAAGATTATTATTGCAATTTGAAAGATGGTGACCTGAACACATTTAGGGCATTTTACTCACGTAAAGCAATACCATTTTTCATAAATGCTCAAGGTCTGTCATTTGCCTCAGTAAATTTTTAGTGCTACTTCTAAATAGGGACTTAGCACATAAACTCTTGATTTGTAGGTCCCAGCTAGACTAGTCCCTGAGTGGCCCAGGGGGAGCAGTGACCACACTGGGACCCAAGGAACCAGTGCTCTGAGAAGGTTCCTTAGGGAACCTTCTGTCCACTTAGGGACAGAAAAGAACAGCAGTACAGGAATTTATTTTTCAGAAATAGAGTCATGGTTAGACATCACATCTAAGATATGTGAAATGGGACAAGTACCTTCAGCTGAATGAATTTAAGTACCTTGAATGTGAGAAATAGCATGTGAATATCGATTATCTTGTTCACCGTTTTGTATTTAGGGGCTTGACATCCACTGAAATCTCACTTTGGATGGCTTTTGTGTGTGAGGAATCTAACATGACCTTGTCCAGTGTAAGTCTCACAGAGTACCAGGGCTGAAGGGGTTAATATTTTAGCCTGAAGGAAGGCACTGCCTGTTTTCAGTACTATGCCATAGAAATACCTATTCTGAAAAGGGATGACCTGCTGGAGGTAAGGACAGGATATGGGACAAGAAACCCACGGGGGTGTTCTTCAGAGGCTGCTGCTCTGGCCAGCAGAGGCAAGCAGAGGACAGATTTTCAGGATCCGGGAGGCTCACGCAAGAAGCAAATCCAGGGGTCTTCTTGTAGAAAGAAGATTGGGATACCAGCTATGAAAGCAAGCAGTGCAGCAGCTGGTAAGCCCATCAAAAAAACAGGGAACAGCAGAGATCTTGTAAGTCATCACAAAAATACTCAGTGTGAGTTTTCAGAGCAGGAGAAAGGGGCAAGTCTGGTCTGCAAAACACAGCTGCAGTTATCAATTTTGGCAGCAAGCCAGAGGATAAAAAAACATACTCTGTGCTCATAGAAAGAAAAGAAATTACTACACCTCTTGGGTTTTGCTATGGGACCAAAGGATACCTGTCCTTTTTATGATCTGTGTAGTTGGTAGGTGCGAAGCAATATGGATAAATAAGTGGGCAGTGTAACACCACCAACAAATCCTTACCTTAAGTGAAACATAAGCAAGATACCTGAGTGACATGAATTAACTGGGGCGTACATTCACTGACAAAGGGGTTTGCTTCCAGAGTGATAGAGGCATTGCAAGAAATCTTGCCCAAAATAATAATTTAAAAAGAGCTTGTTGTCGTGAATGAGTGGTTTAGAGGCCGCTTAAAGAATCACCGTCAAAGAAATTAGCAGAACGTGATTTTAATAGAGTTTTATAAAGGTGCAACCTAATAGAATTCGATGGCAAGGTTCACTCTATTACTTACTACATGGGTGAAACATATAAAGGAAAATCATCTAAGGGTTTATATTTCAGGGACTATATGTGTTGGCAGCAGTCTAGGTTTCATTCACAATTTAGCAACACTTAAGTATCAACTAATCATTAACAAACTTTAGTAACGCTTAATCATTAACTAATTCAATATTTGCAAAGTGGGTTAGTAACTCTACTACAATCACAACTTAATTACAGATTATGCTTACTATTAGTTCACACACAGAGAGAAACATATATATATATATAAAAAAAATACAGAAGGTACCTGTTAAAAATTCCCCTCGATTTCAGTGAAGAAATATTCACGTCGAATGTCTAGGCGTTCCCTCTCAACGGGCGAAGGGTTGAGCTTCGAAAGGGACTCACCCAGGACCCAGCGATCCTCCGAATATCGTAGGTCTGAAAGATCACAAGCTCTGAGAGGCTCCCACTCAGAGGGAGATGCTGGGTGCAGCCGCTGCGGTCCAGGAGAGCTCAAAGGGCCTCACTTAGGACCACTGTTTATAGTGGCTTTAGTCATCCGTAAATTTCCATCCTGGCCACAGTCCCAGGTGGTAATTACTAAAAATTCTCAAGGTTTCGGTGTTGTTCTGCTGGACACCCGGGCCAGACAGTAGGAATATGTTCCCAGCCTCAACTATGCAGAGTTTCTGATACAGTCAAGGAGCGCTCCACTGCCAGACTTCAATACACCAAGGCCGAGGTTTCACGGACATTTCTGAAACAACAAGCAGCCCAGATCAACAAGCGGCCCAGGGAAGAAAGGGGGGGGTATGAATGCACCACCATACTTGTGTAACAACAAATAAAATGTCAATTGAAGGGGTTTGATTATCAGTTCAATATACATTCATCATATAATTCACAGCTGATTTAATAAACTCCATCTCTTTTCTCTTTGGATGGTGCTCTGTAATGCAGAAATGAATTAGGTCTCCATGCTGAGGGAATCCTTTGGAACTGAGCTTATTATGTTGAGTAAAACATCCCCTTTCCCTGCTCCTTAGATATGCTGTTGTTATGCATAAGGGCCAAAATAAGACTTGAGGAGGAGTTTTAAGAGCATGAAAGACTAAAAATTTACTTAAGTCTCCAAAACTTTATCATAAAAGTAAATGTTCATGTATTTTTATTAACATTGGAGATGTTTGTGGTTACAAGAGTACAGAAAAGTTAAAATGAGATTTAAGAAAAACTGAATAATTAATACACCTTGTCATTACAGGGGAAAAGATTTCAGTGCATTAGCCTGTGTTGCGGAAAAAAATATTCTTAGTTGAGAAAAAAGAGTTACGAATAGTAGGTAACTCGTATGTTGGTTATTCAAATTTACCTAGAGTTTCTTTTCCTCTGGAAAAAGAGTAAGGACTGTAAGCAAGCCTACCTGCTACTCATCTGCATGCATCACAATCCTAGCACGGATTTATAAATGATAAGGACAAGTATCTCTCATGAGGAGGAAAAGTCATTGAACAATTTAGAATAAGAACATTTGAGATGATTATGCTTTCTTTGCAGATTCAGAAAATGATGTAGTTTGTCTAACAAGCTGTGTCAGTTTTGACTGGGATAGAGTTAATTTTTTCCATAGTAGCTAGTATGGGGCTATGTTTTGGATTTGTGCTGAAAACAGTGTTGATAACACAGGGATGTTTTCGTTACTGCTGAGCAGTGATTGCACACAGTCAAGGCCTTTTCTGCTCCTAACCCCACCCCACCAGCAAGTAGGCTGGGGGTGCACAAGCATTTGGGAGGGGACACAGCTGGGACAACTGACCCCAACTGAAATAGATATCCCATACCATATGATATCATGCTCAGCAATAAAAGCTGAGGGAAGAAGAGAGAAGAGGGGGTATTTGGGGTTATGGCGTTTGTCTTCCCAAGTAACCGTTACACGTGATGAAGCCCTGCTTTCCTGGAGATGGCTGAACACCTGCCTGCCGATGGGAAGTAGGGAATGAATTCCTTGTTTTGCTTTGCTTGCGTGCACAGCTTTTGTTTTCCCTATTAAACTGTCTTTAACTGAACCCACGAGTTTTCTCACTTTTACTCTTCCGATTCTCTCCTCCATCCCACCGGGTGGGGTGAGCAAGCAGCTGTGTTGCCAGCTGGGGTTAAACCATGACACAAGCCAATTGGCATGAATTATTCACCATCAGAGCTTTGCTGGTGGCACATCTGCATGGAGACTGTGTTGGGGTGATACTCTACCCCAGTCTAGCAATCTAGCAGGGCACATCAACATGGGTGCCAAGCACTGCCATGTCATCCTGCAACCACGCTAGAGCTGGTCTGCTTGCAGCCAGAGTGGTCATCTCTTCCGCAGTCTTCTGCACCCCTGGCTCCAGTATCTGAAGCATAGACCCGCCTAAAACCAGAAAGTGGTATTTCCCTTTTGAAACTGCTTCCTATCTGAGCTGCAGTGGGCTGCTGTAGTCCTCTCTTTGGTCCTGGTTGGGCATCTGCAACTCAGTCCATTTTCTGATTGTGCCTTGGTTCTATACCCACAAAATATGACAGCTATTCAGATTTTCTTGAGCTTTGAACTCTCTCATGCAAATGGTCTTTTGTTAAAATAAGTGAAACTTGCTGATTTTTCTTTTCTTAGGCTTCTCACAGTGTATTGGGTTTGCATGGCAAGGTTTTGGCAGAGGGGGGGACTACAAGGGTGGCTTCTCTGAGAAGCTGCTAGAAGCTTCCCCCATTTCCAACAGAGCCAATGCCAGCTGGCTCCAAGACGGACCCACCACTGGCCAAGGCCAAGCCCATCAGCAACACTGGTAGCGCCTCTGTGATAATATGTTTAAAAAGGGGGGAAAAAAACGCCTTTGCAATGGCAGGCAAAGAGAGGAGTGGGAATATGTGAGAGAAACAGCCCTGCAGACACCAAGGTCAGTAAAGAAGGAGAGGGAGGAGGTGCTCCAGGCACCAGAGCAGAGATTCCCCTGCAGCCCGTAGTGAAGACCATGGTGAGGCAGGCTGTCCCCCTGCATGGTCCCCACCCGTGGAGGCCCACGGTGGAGCAGATATCCACCTGCAGCCTGTGGAGGACCCCATGCTGGAGCAGGTGGATGCCCGAAGGAGGCTGTGACTCCGTGGGAAGCCCACGCTGGAGCAGGCTACTGGCTGGACCGTGGACTCATGGAGAGAGGAGCCCACGCTGGAGCAGGTTTGCTGGCAGGACTTGTGACCCCATGGGGGACCCATGCTGGAGCAGTCTGTTCCTGAAGGACTGCACCCTGTGGAAAGGACCCACGCTGGAGCAGTTTGTGGAGGACTGTCTCCCATGGGAGGGACCCCACGCTGGAGCAGGGGAAGAGCGTGAGGAGGAAGAGCGGCAGACACAATGTGTAATGAACTGACCGCAACCCCCATTCCCCTGCACCGGTCCAGCGGAGGAGGTAGAGAATTTGGAGTAAAGTTAAGCCCAGGAATAAGGGAGGGGTGGGAGGAAGGTGTTTTAAGATTTGGTTTTATTTTCATTATATGATTTGATTTGATTTGATTTGATTGGTAATAAATTAAACTATTTTCCCCAAGTCGAGCCTGTTTTGCCCATGACGGTAATTGCTGAGTGATCTCCCTGTCCTTATCTCAACCCACGAGCCTTTTGTTATGTTTCCTCTCTCTTGTGCAGCTGAGGAGGCGGCTTGGTGGGCACCTGGCATCCAGCCAGGGTCAACCCACCACACACAGGTAAGGAGGAGTAAAACAGCAGAACAACATGCATAAACTACCACCTCTCCTGCAACTTTGACTTCCACCCCTCAAATATTTAACTCTTCTGTTTCTATTCATCAGTCCATTAAGCAACTCTCTATCACTTAATTGTCTTTCTGCATTCTGCATGAGTGATGGATGTTATTTTTCATAGAGTAATTAAATTTGTACTTCTTTCCTCCCAAAGGTATGATTTTCAGCACAAATGGTAGTTTTGATGCCTTGCCTCACACAGCCTTAATCTTCCTTTTAAGTGAGGAAATGTTTTTGCAATTCTTTGTTTATATGTGACCGTTTTTTCAGCTTCTAGGGAACAGTGTATAGAGGGTTTGGCTTTAATTTCTTTTCTTGGGCTTTGGTCTGATCTAAGGCCAACACAGTTTGCTGGTTCAATAGTGGGAATGTTCCTGAATATACTCTGTGAGTGAATATCATACAGTTTAATCATCAATTGTTAAGACTTCAGTTACATTTGCAAAAGGATGAATTCCCTTCCCCCTCGCAGAGGGGCTCTGTCCCTTTGCACTCAGGATTGCTTACGGCTAAGATGTTATGGAGCAGGTGAGTGGGGAGGACATCAAGGAGTGTCTGACGGCACTGTTTTTTGAGGGTCTCCTACTGGAACCAAAGCAAGTGCTTCCCAGAACCAGGGAGCAAGTCTTCAACCAAACAGAAGTCTTGCTGGGTGGTGAGCACTAGGGCATGATTTGCAACATTATTGCAGGATGAAGGTGACCTCAGGTTCTCATATGGGCTCCTGAAGGGCTAGTGTCCCAAGTCCTGTGGAGTTGCTAGCCTGGCTTCAATGCAGTGAGGTCTGCTGAGGTGATCTCCAGTAAGGTGTTCTTGTCTCGACATAAGAAAGCCAAAACCATGAAGTGGGCTGTGAAGTGCTTGTGGTCCACTAATCAGCCGGTGAGAGCTGAGTAAGGGCCTGGTCATATATCCTAGTTTGGCACCATTTGCACATATAATTTCCTTGGTAGCCTATTGAACTTTTTCCTGCTTCCAGTAGTGGAAATGTGTGATGCATTGTGTGATGAAGACTAACTAGATGCAAAGCTTTGTTAGTAAGAACACGCTGTCCCATTCACATTGCCTCCCCCAATATCAATGTACCCACCATGACTTCCCTCCACTCAGCAAAGCAGCTAAGGGAAAGTAACATGCATGGACGAAGTTGTTAACCTCTGTGCCCTGTTCATTTATCATTCAAGCAATAAAAACTGATTAGGACCCCTCATTTAAAACAACTGACCCATCAAAATCCTAAAAGCATATTCTCAAGAACATTTCTTCTGAAGGGATAAGGAAATGTAATTACATGTTGCCAGACTCCATGCTTTCAAAGTTTCATTGTGCCCGAGTGGACTGTGTGTACTGTTACAAAATTCATCTTATGTACCAAAACAGATATACAAGTTTACTAGCAAACAAAGCAATTACTGCCTTTACAGCTTCCAGTATCTGACTTAAAAAAGAATAGCTGTGGATAAGATTAGAAGAGGGAAAAAAGAAAAAAAAAAAAAAGATAAAAATAAGATATTTTTGGGAAGGGAAATTACATAAAGCCTAAAATTTTGTCAGGTAGTTTTAAATCTTTCAGTGAGTTTTATTGAAATGTGGAAGAAAGGTTAAAAACAAGCAAGCAAACAAACAAAATCAGTGGTAATAGAAAAGTTTAAATGTAATTGCTCGCATTCCAATGGAAATGGTTTAATTTAAGATGACATATAAACAGTCCCCTCCACCCACATTGTTGGAAACTGAAATCCAAACACAACAGCATTATATTAATACTGCAAGTGAAATTTAACACTGAACAAGAAAAGAAAGGCACATTCTAATTTCAGTAAGAGAAATGAAGCACAAAAATGGTAAACAGCAGATAAAGTGACTTAAATGTATAAATTACTTACTGTGATATTATAAGAGCCATTAGTTAACACACAGAAGAGATTGTGCAGGAATATAAGTTACCAGTGAAAGGAATATTAGACACCATATATTTAATCAATTTTAAAACCCCTCATTTTCTAGAAAGACTTGTGTGCTCCTTCCTCATTTAAATTGTAAGAAAGACAAATTTCCAATTCAAACCATAAAAAGCCGCAACACAAAATGCTTTCCTACTCTGCATTGTCCATGCAAAGTCCAGTTGTCACCCACTCTTCTGCTAGTAGACTCTATACTGGTGGAGATAGTAACCTTATGACAGATGACAGCAGATATCAGGGCTGTGCAGGTTGACTTCAGAAAGGTAAATAAATGAGTGACACACAGTGTAATATGATCCATTTGCTCTGATATGCTACTTCTAAAATGGCATGGTTCGAGAGAGCATGCAAAGAAATTACTTCTGGGAACCTCAGGTCAGTATCAGTGTCTTTTTCTGAGACAGTATCTTAGCATCCAGAACTGTTTTTAATCAGACCCTGATGCAGAGAAAACTCACTGTTATTTTGTACAAATCACTGAAAGCATGGGAATGCCCCTATGCAAAATTTTGCATTAAAAAAATAATAACATAGGATATTCTCCCCAGCATTAAACTTTGCTCACATCTCCACCTAAGCTTTAGCGGATAATTGCATTTTGTTGACTGTAGAGAATAAAAAAGAGCAGCAGAGGGGAAATGGAAGAAAGGTTCAAGATCCCCTTCCCTAATATGCTGTGCAAATGATGCAGTAAAACCCACAGAAAATTATTACTTCTTTCCTCCAGTATTGCTGTATTCCCAGCTGCTGCAGACTCTGCTCTAAAATCACTTGAAACTGCAGCTCAGACGAAGTTATGCTGGTAATTCTGATCGCTCATACCCTGAACTGCACTCATGCTTTGTGGAAAGGACAGGGTGAAATGACTTGCTGGACCACTCACAGGTGAGACAGATCAGCCTGTGTCTTAACACTTACTTGACTTCAGTGGAACTACTCATATACTGCTGTGCTTTCTTATACACAAAACATTCTTATCCAAATTCATAGATGGCCTGGTTCTGCTCATTTTTGTTTTAATTATCTGAAATAAGCCACCCCACCCTACCCCAAACTATCGTCTTTTTAAAACTGAAACTTTTTCCTGACCATCTAACTCTCTTTGATACCTGGTCAACCTCCAAGACTATGGGTTCTGTAGGATAACTACCTTGACCGTAAGTGGTTTCACACCCCTGAGGTGAGGAAATGCCATCATTCACAAGCAGAGGGTCAACGTCACACAGGAGCTGACTTAAAGGTCTCCTTGCTGAGACTGGATTCTATACTTTATGTTCTGTATTCTGAATACTGGGTGAAACCTGTATTTTGCACATTTGTCTCTGTTCTTAAATATGCTGCAATTCTTGATTTATTTATATTTATTTTCTTTCTCATTCTTGTTAGTTATTCGAAAAGATTCAGCTTATGCATTGTGTAACTCACGGCCCATAATTCAACTTCAAAAAGCCTTCCATCTGAATGGGAGACATACTGAATTTTGTTGTTTGCATGAGTAACTTGGTACTGGTTTTGCTCTCTGACTAAAAAGGCACAATCTTTTTGAGCATGAGTCAAATTTTTTCTTCTCTGAACATTCTATAACATCAGATGTTTTAATAAGCCCCCTGGAAAGATATTTCAAAAACTAGGCATAGAAATGTCAGAGTATAAAAGAGGTAGAAATGGCAACAAGATGACATAAAGCAAACTGTCCCATACATGTGGATCTTGACCTCTCAAGAATTCCTGTATATGTATATGTGCTTGGGAATAGTTTGCAAAACTTAATGCTTTCTATAAGCTAATATTTATAAATATTTCTAAGTACCTGCCTAGCTTCTCTCAGCCCTTCTGGTCAATGATATGCAGATGAACCATCACACTTTGTTTTCTTCATAAAAAAATAGGCTTTGATATGTTTTTCCATGGCAACCACAAGCAATTGTAAGGGTAGGAAGCCTATGTGAAGAGAGGTCTCAGAAAACCTGCTCCAGAAGATGAATTTCACGTCCATCCAACAGTCTCCCCTCTGTCCATTACCTTCTATCCGTTATCCCATTACCAGCATGGGAAATGCTGTTTGCAAGCCCCCACTGTAAAACTGAATACTTGTTGCATTTTTTACCTATGCAGACTCTGTGGAGTGCCACTAGTCTCATGTGCTAACAAAATAATCCTCTCAGGCCAGAATTAACCCTGGACATTTGTGTTATTTAAGGACATTTTTTAGAGCATAACAGATAGTTATGCTGTTGTACTGTTGTCGTGGTTTAATCTGGCAGGCAGCCAAATATCACGCAGCCGCTCACTCACTCACACCCCCCCCTAGTGGGACGGGGAGAGAATCGGAAGGGTAGGAGTGAGAAAAACTCGTGGGTTGAGATAAAGACAGTTTAATAGAACAGAAAAGGGAAAATAATAATAATAATGATAGAATATACAAAATGAGTGATGCACAATGCAATCGCTCACCACCCGCGCTGACCGATAACCAAGTAGCGATCGGTACTTCCTGGATCACACCTACCCTTCATATACTGAGCATGACGTCACATGGTATGGAATACCCCATTGGCCAGCTGGGCTGGCTGTCCTGATTATGTTCCCTCCCATCTCGTGTACCCAGCTCAGTCAGTAGGCACGGGAGCTGTCCTTGGACTAGGAGGGCACTTAGCAACAACTGAAAACATCAGTGTGTTATCAACATTCTCCTCATACTAAATCCAAAACACAGCACTGGGAAGAAATTTAACCCTATCCCAGCCGAAACCAGGACAACTGTTGAATTCTCTTTGGCCTAGCTGGACATTTATTACTGTTTTTCTTCAGCGGCACATTAAAATATCCATTACTCTGATAATTACCCAGTAATTATCCTAGGCAAATAATCCCCTAGCCGAAGGGGATGAGAAGGGTAGTACCTGTTCAAATTCCAAGAAGTAAACTTTATCATATGAGCATTAAAATCAACACAGAAGTTAACCATTCAGAATTTGTAAATGAAGTCTAGAGATTTCTGTAGTAAACATCCTCTGAAGGTCTTGGTCATAGCCCAGTTCAGACATGAACTTTGTTAGTGGCTGAAGCTGACTGTTTCTAATTGTATGAGAAAAGAGTTATACAAAAAGGAGGTGAGGTTTAGGAGGGAAAATAAGTTTCTTGTTTTGCCAATGATTTTAACTGGAATCAACTTTCTTTTATCTTTTAACTTAATTTTCTGCCCTTGTTTATTAAGAATCCTCTCACAGGTGCTCAGATGTAATCAATTGGTTTCTTCTCAGACATTTAGTAAGACTGCTAGTAAATTAGCTGTGCTTTTTAAGGGAAGAAAAAGGTCTGCCTTAGGCTTGTACTGCACAATATACGGCATCTTGATTAGCACCCAGATTAGTTTAGCTTTCTATTAAAAAGGTTCCTGTCATTCTCTCATGCCATGGGTACTCCCTGTGCCACATGTGCAGTGTACTTGAGCACTTGGGTTAACACTCATCGGGGGCTACAGAGTTCGGAGCAAAAAATCACATAATTTCAGCAAGACCACTAACTGAACTGACCAAAACGAGCACCCAAATTCTAAAACTTGCTTAATTCTATAATAAGGCTGCAAAGTGATTAATGGATGTCTTCTTTTGGTAGGTCTGGAAACTGAGCACCACTTTGACTGTAAAGTCACTGCATCTGGGAAGTAACTCTGCTCTTCTCAGATGAGCTGGTAGCTGGTAGCTGGTAGCTGATGAAAAGTAAATAATTAGGGCCACCTAAACAATGGGGATAATGTCACTGAATGAATGAGAGAGAATCCAGCCCCAGCTTCAGCAAGAAACCAAAGCACGAAATGTAGTGAGATACAATTTTTTTTTGTTTTCCTTGATCTTGGACGTCTGATACGTACCTGCTGTTATTTCAGTGTGCCCTTTACATCAGTCTCTGAGGATCCAAACACTTTGATTTAACCTCCTTCAGCTGGTGCTGTGTTAATCAACATCCACAGGTCTAATAGCTTCAGATGATGTAATTCCCACAGTACCAACCAC
Organism: Calonectris borealis; assembly: GCF_964195595.1. Taxonomy (NCBI): domain Eukaryota; kingdom Metazoa; phylum Chordata; class Aves; order Procellariiformes; family Procellariidae; genus Calonectris; species Calonectris borealis. The sequence goes on along the minus strand of NC_134352.1, from coordinate 11,922,724 downwards.
TGACAAAATAGGATAAAACAGGAGCCCTGCCTCCACAAATGTGGGGAGAGCTGGATGTCCTATTTGTACGTGTCATACTCCAAAAGCAGATTAATTTCCTCATTGAATGAATAGTAAAGATCCTGGTTCAGCAAATGCAATTTTTTTTTGTGAATCTTATTTACCATCTCATGGCTTCATGGAACAAGCCACATCTTATGAAAAGAGAAGGCTGCCCCACTTACAGCCTGATGAACAGATTTTCCACATTAGTTGCGGCAATAAAATTTGTATCCTCTTGCATTTGGTGTGTACAAAAATATAAGGCAGTCAGTTTCTACCTGCAAAAATCTGTGGGGGCGAGGGAACACTCCTCAAGTTTTTCTTTGGCTGCCCATTAAGGCACCAGAAAAAAATTTCATTGCTGTATCGCACAGACCCCAAGTATACCTCAGAATAAAACTTTCTGAAAATTGTCATTCAATTCTTAACACAAAATCAATATTTTTTTTTTTTTGTCATAGCTAAGTAGCATCTGGAAACAAGGTATGAAACTGTACAAAGCCCAGTCTGAGCCAGAGGCAGCATATTGTACAGCCCTAATTCCTCTTTAGAGAGCAGACGAGGAGCATGTCCAGCTGCTAAAGTTGAATGTTGTCCAGGCACTGCTCCCTTCAGTGACCCTCTGTGCCCATCAGGAAAAGACCAGGCTCTCAGGTAGCATCATGAGCAGAGATCATGCAGGTCTACACAAATGCTACAAGGTTTGGTGGATGGAGCTAGCATTTAGCTGTGGAGATGCCTCTGCCATCTTAGTCCCTCAGCAGCCTCCTCATCCTGATGGGCAGCCCCTTTTATCCACTTCTGCACAGGACAAAGTCTGGTCTCCACATGGCTCAGCTCCTCAAGGAGGTGAGACGGTACAGAGCCAAGGCTCACCCTTTGTGTTGGTCAAAGGTACTGGATCAAACCCTAAAGACACTGAGTCACAAATTCAAAATCACTGAGACCTGTTCATGCAAATTTATTAAGGGGCTAAATACTCCAGGTATGCTGCTCAGTGTGAGTCATTCACTCAGCTCCAGTCTGAGCCATCCAGCAGGAAGACTGCTGAGCCAAGGTTCTTGCTGCTGCAGATATATCAGCGAAAAGGGGAGAGCACGACTTGTCTCATTCCCAAAGCGTGGTCTTGCAGTACATACACAGAGCTGAACATCCAAACCAGGAAACCTTTTTGCTCAGACCTGAAGCATTCCTGATACAGAAACAACCTTATTTAATGCTCCCTTTAGGCTCTTAAAGCCTGCAGCCCTGTTAGTTTAGGGCAATGTAATTTTGAACAGTTTTCAGCACTTTGCTATCGGGCTATTTGGGTTGTTGACTCCATGGGATTCAGTTGTATGACCCCTGTCAGTGATATTCTAGTTGATGTTTAGCACAGTGCTTTACCTCAACAATATGTGCTGTTTTCCATTCAGGTTCTCCAAAGCCAAATGATTTAATGTACGTATGTATATATGCATGCATTTATTTAGACCTCTGTAATAACAGACTTAGAAAAGATCTGTACTTGGTGATGCCCAGAAATCATCAGAAGCCTATTTGAAAATAAAAAACCAAAAGCCTGCATATGTGGTTTTCTCTGTATGTTGGCTAGACTATGCCTTGCCTTTCATAACTTCAGTTTTAAAACAAAAACAAAAACAATGGCAGATTTTGAAAGGAGAGTGGAAGGGCTCTTGTCTTCCAGAGCATGGAAGGAAAAAGAGGTGCAGGTGAAGGAAAAGGAGTGACAAGTATATAACATTAATGTGAACTGAAATCTATTAGTGAAGTTAGCTGCTACAAGGTTTATTAGTCTCAAAAGAGTAGGGGGAAATTCAGTGTTGCTATTGCACAGCAATATCAGACCCAGTTTTAAATGAGCAGAGGGTAAATTAGCTGGTGAGGAGCCCTGAAAAGCCTTTCTATGATGACTGATTATCTGTGAAATAAAAACATATACTGTGAAATGCTGTATCTTTATGTGGCTTCTTCATCACTTTCTGATTATGTCTAGCTTTTTTTTCTTTTTTAAAAGACAGTAATGAAGGATGCAATCTGTTTGCTCATGGATACACTTGCGAAAGCACAAAAACACTGTTTTGAGAAACTTCTCTTGTTCTCAAACACTCACATCAGGGAAGAAAAACTCAGCATCTGTTTGTATACATACTGGGAATAAATGCATAAAAAAGGATGTAAATATGAATCTAACTAAATAGCTGTGGAGAATTTGAAGAAATGTGTTCCTTCATGCTTAAGCAGTACACACAAGTTTTCAGTCACTGTGTTTCTAAATAACCAAGGCATCCCTGAAGGTGAATTTACTTAGCCCACCTCTGCATTGAAGGAGATGAGATGCAGTGAATTTACATAGTTTGGTTTAGACTTTCTGAAAGGGTCTGCACTGAGACAATTTCTTTGAGCAGTGTGCTATCGACTAGCTCACAAGTTTGGTCACTCACTAACACATCGGGCATGGTGTGGAGCTACAGGAGGGATCGCATTACTCAAGTGGAGGATGTATCTGAATAATCACTGGAGAGCTGCTTGAGGGCTCCTGTCAAGGAGCTGATGGGCTCAGAAAACGAGGTTGTTCCCTACCCTGACAGCTGCCTTTCCAGCTGGTGATTCTCAGCATCCCTGCCAGCAGTCCATACGGAGAGGTGAAACCAAGTGAGTTGTAACACCAATTTCCTGCCTGCCCAGGCAAGTGCAGAGAGGCATTGATGGCACAGCGTGTGGGGCTTGCCCTGCCACCACCACCTCAGCGATGGCCATGGAGCTGGGCTGGGAGAGGCTCATACACCACTCAGACCTCCTCTGAAGGCAGCAGTGTGGAGATCTTCAGTGGTGCTGAGATCTTGCGTTGCCTCGCTGTATTAAGGGTAAATTTCACACAGCCTTTGCAACTGAATGGATTTCATTTCCACAGTCATGAACCCGGTACCTTCTACCAGCTCTGCATTCACTTTCAACTTAAATAAATTGGAGCAGGCAGCAGGGCAGGGGAAATTAAACTAGCAAAGGGAAAAAAAAATTACTTAAACAGACTGGAACAGTTATTGCTGCCTGCTAGGAAATGTTTTTCAAGTCTTTTATTACCACATACAATCCCTAGTCCCATGTGATTAACAAATTCATCTTGAAACACTGGTGTTGCTTGACTGCAGTTGAAAAATTAAGTGGTATCTTTAAATTCTTGCTCCTCATCTCATTTAAAAGAGATATTTTACAGCACTTGGATTCTAGCATATATAATCAGGCTGCACATTTCCTATCGCATCCAACACCTGGCAATCTCCTGTGTGCTGACTGTGCACAGTGCAATGATATGTCTAGAGGTAATTATTTCTATCACCCACATAAGGGCAAAAGATACGAGAGTCATCACAAGATTACTTTTTGTACAATTTTCATTTTAACTTTAAATGCTTTGTGTTGGTCTATACAGGGGGAAATATTTTATTCTAGAAATTTGTTCCTGAAAATGAATGCTAAGGGAAACAAATATGAAAGAAAGGGGCCAAATCTTCTGTCTTTATTCGGAAGTCTATGAAGCCTCAGTGAGTGAAGGTCATTTATTCTCTGCAGTGGAGAAACTCATTGGGATCACTGCAATGAACAGACAAAGAAAGGATGAAGCAAATAGATTTCTTCCATGACATAAGGGAGAACCCCAGAAAAAGGGTCCTAGAAATATTAGTGAAAGAAAATTTAAAACCAAATCCTTGCCCCCTTCTGCAGCTTTACAGGAGGAAAAAGCCTCAGCTGTGGTTGTGTAAGGAGTCCCATAGGCCAGGTCCTGCAAAGGGAGCCATCACAGAGCCTCCCAACAGCCCCTGCTGTAAGCTATCCTGGGAAGGGCCAGTCTACATAGTAATTCCTCTATCCCATGGAGGTGACGCAGGAGATCCATAGAAAATACAACGGCTGCAGAGAAGAGGATGCTGTGAGGTAGCCACAGTCACTGTGAAGATGCAAGAAGCCGTGGCGAGGTGGAAGGAACCATCTCTGCTCAGTAATGGGTAAGACCACAGCAAGCAGGGTGGAGGCTTCATCTTATGAGAAGAAGCACGTTGGTAGTTGAGTTAGCGAATGATACTGATGGTTCTCATCACCAGAGGGCGAGTAGAAGAATTTAGTGAAAGCGGTGTCAAAATGACTGAAATCCAGACAGTTCTACCTTAGCCCACAGACGAACCACCACTGGTGACACTTTATAATCCTTTGTTTTGCCCTGCAGATTCTGCAAGATGGTTTCTTTGCTTTCCATATACTTCACCTAAATTTTAAAATTTTTCTCAAAGCTGTGGGAAAAACATCAATACCTTTTGTTCCACTTCAGGCATGTAAAGTCTCTTAAAAACATCTTTACTGCTAAGATCTCATATCAGATCTATACATGCCCACAGAGGTGTACTTGGGAGCAATGAGCAGTGAGGGAGGACAGTAACATGGAGAACCCTACAGATTGAAAACTACTGGCTAGGACTTTCCTCTGTGCTTACTGGAAACAGCTAGCCTGAGGGACCTGAAATGTGCACAGTGGTGGATGATGCTCTATTTGTAGCTCTGTTCTGTGTTCTCAAAAAACTGGGGGTTCGCCTGCCCCAGGTGACTTCCATCCGGCCCTGAAAGCATCGCAAGCACTGGCTGTGATCAGAAGTCCAGCACAAATAGGACAAGTGGCAGGGCTGATGAAGCTGTACTTCTGCCAAGGTGCTCTGGCAGGCTCTAGTAGCAGAAAACAATATCAAACATACAATTTATGGTGCTTTCCAAGTGAACCAAAAGGCTTTATTATCACGGCTTGAGGTAAAATCATGCTCTACCCTTTGCCAGACATCAGAAATGGAGAACATGGGATCACGTGGCAGATGAGGTTCATCTTTCTGTGATTGGATGTTAGTCACTAATTTTTTCTTCTCAGCCCCTTTCAGCTCTCCATACTTCCTTCCAGCCCAGTGCTATTTATGATTACTAATAGCTCCACAGCTGAAACAGAAATATAAAACCATACACGAGGCACAAACATACGTTTCAAACCCTATGTCAGGTGTGCCCCTGGCTGGTCCTTTATATTAACTGCAAAATTCTGCAATGTGAGCATTAGGTTTTGCATTAATATTTCGGCCATGAACCTGCAAAAACTAACCTCTGGAAAAAACTCACTTGCTTTCAATATTCAATAATTTTCCACACCAGTGGATAAGCTGACATCAGCAGTTTCACTTCACTAGCAATATCTCTCCAGCTATTCATTAATAATAATGGTTAGTCAACCTACATTCAGATCACTCCTAGAGATACACAAAAGGGCACTAAAAGATACACTGCAACCAATCCTCCATCAGCATAGTAAGTAAGAGTTTGTACAAAAAATAAAAAGTTAAATAGCATTTGGATTCTACCTGTGTGAAAGACTAAAAACACCGTCTGCAGAGATGGCAGGATGCTGCCAGCACAGGATGTTTCATATAAAAATATAGGCCTAAATAGAGCATCTATGGGCTCTTCACTGACTTAAATGAAATGGGTTGAGTTGTCTCAGCTGTGTTCATGGGCAGTTATCCACATTCGAAAATAAAAATAAAAATGCTACCTATTTGATATTAATAGATGACAAGGAGTATTCCGATTTCATCAGGGACACCAAGGACTGGTTAAGAAGAAATATTAACACCATTTCCAGTGGTTCATCCAGAGCACATCCGAGCTGCAGTAAGGAGGTAAAGAAGTTTGCTGGTGTGTTGTCCTTGCAGGCTGCTCTGCAGGCAGAGGACGCAGATGTTTGATTGGCACCTTTCCCTGGTCAGCATATTCAGCTAACTGTAAGGGATGAAAGACAGCAGGACTGCTTGGCTGGGAAAGGAAGCAGGGGACAAAGCTGGAGTAGATCATTTTGTCTGTTGGAATATGAAGGATTTTGGCTACACACAAGAAGACCGAGTCTCCATTCTCTACATAATTTTTTTCAATGCAATATTTTGCTTTAAAATACTGAGCTTTATTGCTGTTATTTTACATGGCTGTTTCACACTCTGAACCTTGTTTCTTCTACTGTATTTGTTATTTTAAAATCTTTAAAATTTTTCAGTGACTGATTTGAACAGTTTTTTCCCAAGATTCTTTTCTTCAGCAACGTTGTTTTACTCAACCTTACGACAATCCTTTACATACAGTTAACTGTATCACCTTGAGTTAGTTCTGCTTCTGCAGAGGGAAACAGCAAGAGCGTGCTACTTGCAAATACAGGACTGATTCAGCATCAGCTTTAAGTATTACTGGAAAGACTAGTACCTGGAGCGCTTCTGATATCGAGCCAAGGGAGACAGGCAAGCTAGCTAATCCTAACACAGCATTGGGTCAATGGGGAGCTAAATGAATGGAAAAACCTGTACATTTTTAAAATCACATATAAAGATCTCAGTTTCCTATTTTAATACTTTATTTGTCCACCTAAAAACCAGACCGCATACTGTTGAACTTCTGAAACCTTACTTAAAATTCTTGGGGAACTTTTCTAGTTGCCATTGCGATGCAGCACATGAAGTTGCACAAAAATGCAGTCCTGTTTTCTGGTGAAAAGGTGCATTATCTGCAGAAGCATTACACAGAAGAACCAGCCATTGACCACATTTAACAGAGCATAATTCCAGGATATTCTAGAGCTGGTGGTGCTGAAACCATAAGGATGGTTATGTTGTGAAAAGTATTTGAGGCAGGGATAGGAATCTGCTCTTGCACTTCAGTATTTAAATAAAATCTGCAAATTTGGCATAGTAACATTTGAAGAGAACACTGAATTTTCTATGCATTTGTTTAGGAAAATATTCCTTCTGTTTTGCAGAGAAAATATTTTGAAATTTTCTCCTTAGTGCCCTTCAGCCTCCATCTGTAGATATAAAATATTTTTAATCTGCTATTTTGGGGGTAACTGATCATAATTTCATAAGAAATGTAAGATTTATTAAGCTAATTATTCCATTTAAGATGTTGCAGTTTGAGACATTATTTTCTAGCTGCTTGAATTTTTGGATAATAAAGTTCCAAAGCATTTTCCTGTTCAAGTGGAACAACTCGTTAGATGTGGAAGGAGAAGAAAGTCCAGGCAGGTGTAATTGGTCTGTTTTAATGTACAGGGAGTGCTTTCTTTAAGAGAACCGCTAGCCCCTCTCTGTAAGAAAACTAAGTGCAAAAGCCAGAAATCTCTTGAAAACTGATTCCCACCCGGGAGACATTCAGTCCTGAAGGAAGGATTGTTCTCTATCAGCTAAAATGCATCAAAAGGCAAGACCATCAAATGCCTCTTAGGCTTACCCTAAGGAGGAAGGCAGGGCATTTGTTTTGGCAGGAAGATGCCTAGAGATTTTTTATTGCTACTAGCTTTGCTGTTTTCTGGGGGTTGGTTGGTTGGTTGGTTGCTGTTGTTTTGGGTTTTTTTTTTGGATGGGCTATAAGGTGGATTAAGTAATTTTGAACCAAAGTAGTTGTGGCACTTATTATCATATCTTGCACAAGGTACGGTTTCAGTGGAAAGACTTGCAATAGCTTCACAGCTATGGTGACAGTGATTTACTTGTTAAAGGGACATGGAAGAGGTGACAATGTACGACCTATGTCTGGCTGAGGTTTTATCCTGAACCCGATCCACATTTTGTGAGGCGAAGAGAGGGATCTCAGCTTTCCTCTGCAGGCTTGAGTTGGGCTAAGGAGTTATTCCTCAAGTTCATGTACAGTTGGACATAAAAGGAGTTATGTGTGAAACCTGTGTAAGTACTAAGGACTGAAGAAGGGCAAATACTCTTTACTGCTGTGGGTAGGAGCCCTGATGTTCAACCTGAGGAGCTGTTTGTTCCCAGAGGGTCCCAAAGCCAGAAGGAGGGCAGGATAGAGACCTTGGGATTGCTGCATCATGCACGTTCCCTCAGGTAATTCGGCAGGCTTGGTTTGTTAGAAACTTCAGGGAGATTTCATTCAGAAATACCCACTATGTTCTCATCCTGGTTGTCTCCATTTCTGTACTTCTGACCAGTAGCTCAGGTTTTTCGCTGCTGCCTCACCAGAATGATTCCTCTGTACCAAAATCATTCATCTCTGTTCTCTGACACCGTGATTTTTGGCCTCCCAGATGAGGACTGGATTTGTTCATGAGGGAGGATTATATTATGGAAGCATGACAAAGCACAGCATTCCTGTGTGGTATATGACATTTCTACCATTAGTATATTCTTGCCTGCTATACAGTCAGTTTTCTTCTGTTGCGAGAGGAAATAGCCTTTTAAAAAAAATTAACTATATGACTAGTATCAATGGGCTTTTAGATAAAATCCCACGGGCTATTAATTTTATCTATCATTTATACAATGGTTCTAAGTTTTATAATACAGCAGTAGATTGCAAAATGAAATGCATACAGACATGACACCATTAGGTACTGCAAACTGTCATTTTTCATGTTAATAGACTATTTTGTCGGTGTTATGCAGAAGAAACGGTGATATATAAAGAAAAAATCCTAACAGATCAGTCACCCTCTGTCCTTTTCTTTCTCTTTTTTTCCTTTGCATTTACATCTAGCGATCTTCCAAAGAACCTGGCTTCACTTTTAGCCCTCAAAAAAATCCCTGAGCTTCTCTTTTCATCTGGAGTCTCCTTGCATACTACAGATCTGTCATCTTGCCTGATCTGTAAAGACTTCACAAATTTCCAAGTAACCATTGTAAGACTTGAGGAATGCTCTATGAAAGAAAAATTATGAGAACACAAGGATTACTTTGCTCTCAGGAGATGCCACTGAACTAAAATCAATCATATGAATTAAAGGCTTTTGACAAATAAATAATTCATACACACTAAATTAATTAATGAATTTCCAGGACAGGCTCAGCACATTTTCCCCGGTTAGCCATCAGCACATCAGTAGAGCTGTAACAGCTCTGCCATCTTTGCTCTCTATAGTCATGCTTCAGACTCAGAAACACGATACGATTTGCATAGCACTTGAGCATCAGTGAAAGGATTTTTTTTTTTTTTTAGTAGCCAAAATAAGGCTGTATACATTTTTCTCTTTTTATTCCCCGCCCCCCACCTCCCATTGCAAGACACTGGGAGGAAAGCAACTGTTTCTTCATAAACACTCCAACTACTGTGTTGAATAGAGTTGACATTTACATAAATGGATTGCAGTGCAGTTGTTGAACATATACAGGGATGATTCTCTAATCCCATTTTAATTAGATGGATGTTGCAAGCATACAAAAATCACAAGCCTCGCTCCCTGTGGTGATGCCATACTGGCAAGGAATCAATCACCACGGCCCTGGTTGCCATGGAAACTGATAGCTCCTGCACCACCATCTAAGTGGTAAATGATTGGTGGTGTACTCGTAACACAGGGAGAGCAATGAGTTTTTATATCCTGTCCAGCAGCTGTGCCAGAGAGTTAATTAAAAGCAGAGAACATGAAATAAATCTAAATCTGTGAAGAAATGAAATGTACAGTACAAATTGAATTCCCATGTTGGACAGAAATTAATATGCAGCGCAAACCACAGAGCTGCCTGAATAAGCAGCAGCTATGAATCCTGGGAACCGGTGCCTCTGTGGCAGCTAAAAACCCAAAGTGGAGAGAGCACCTCCTTATCCTCTTACCTAAACAAGCGCTTCCTTCGGTGCTTGTGTTGACTGATGCATGCAAATTGCATCCTCAAATGTTAAAGGTTTGCACAAAAGCAGGAAGGACAAAGCTTAACTAAGATCTAATTAACAAACTTAGCAACTGCAGTTTATCAGCTGTGAACATGATGTAAGTAAATGTTTGTACTGCTGTACTCAAATTCGCCCGACAACCTCTATGAAAGTCAATGTGTTTTTATTGATAAGCTGTGAGTTTTGAATTCATATTTCAAATGTCACAGGTATGGTAACAGCCCCTGAAATGCTTTTCTCACAATAAAATTAGTTCTGCATAAAATATTTTTGGGTAGGGTGGGATGCAGCTGACCAGGCATGAAATACTGAGCACGAAGCCACGAGGCTGCCGCAGCCCAGCCTTCCCCCACCTCAGCACCATCATTTAGGAGGCAGATTTCAGTGAGCGGGACTGCACAGCTCCGTTCTGGCAAGGGGTTTAACTGCTCACACTCGACAAACACTGCAAGTGGGCAAACACACCGCAGCTGAACTCACTGCGCTGTGCACAAGTGAAATTAAGGAGGGAAACGTTAACAATGAGGAAGTTTCATTCCAGCACCAGATGCAAGTGTGTCTTGGCCAGCCATCTTTGAAGTCGAGCACAAAATGACTTCAGCACTGTCTACATCTGAGGCTTTTTACGTGCTTTGCATCTTTTATCAAACCTTTTATGTTCAGTGATTTCCCATGCTAGCCTATTGTGTCAGCCTGGTTGGGATGGGCTCTGGTCATTTTTTTCCTCTTTCCCAACCCCTCTCTTTCCTACTTGTCAGTGAAGACTCTTCTAGCTGATGTCACTGGACCAAAATCTGAGGGATTGGGGGAGTAAAGTGACTCCTGCTGTAAGAGAAGATCAGGTTCATGACCACCTAAGAAACCTGAACATACGTAAGTCTATAGGATCTGACGAGATGCATCCCAGAGTCCTGAGGGAATTAGCTGATGTAGTTGTCAAGCCACTCTCTGTGATATTTGAAAAGTCATGGCAGTCAGGTAACACCAAGCTGAGTGGTGTGGTTGACACACCTGAGGGATGGGATGCCATCCAGAGGGATCTGGACAAGCTCGAGAAGTAGGCCCGTTTGAACCTCATGAGGTTCAACAAGGCCAAGTGCAAGGTCCTGCACCTGGGTCAGGGCAACTTCCAGCATCAATACAGACTGGGGGATGAAGGGATTGAGAGCAGCCCTGCAGAGAAGCACTTGGGGGTGCTGGTGGATGAAAAGGTGGACATGAGCCGGCAATGTGCACCCGCAGCCCAGAAGGCCAATCGCATCCTGGGCTGCATCAAAAGAAGCGTGGCCAGCAGGTCGAGGGAGGTGATTCTGCCCCTCTGCTCTGCTCTGGTGACACCCCACCTGCAGTACTGCATCCAGCTCTGGGGCTCTCAGCATAAGAAAGACATGGACCTGTGGCAGCAGGTCCAGAGGATGGCCATGAAAATGATCAGGGGGATGGAACCTATCTCCTATCAAGAAAGGCTGAGAGAGTTGGGGTTGTTCAGCCTGGAGAAGAAAAGGCTTCGGGGACACCTTATGGTGACCTATCAGTACTTAAAGGGGGCTTATAAGAAAGATGGGGACAAATTTTTTAGCAAGCCTTGTTGTGACAGGACAAGAGGGAATGGCTTTAAACTAAAAGAGGATAGGTTTAGACTAGATGTAAGGAAGAAATTTTTTACGATGAGGGTGGTGAAACACTGGAGCAAGTTGCCCAGAGAGGTGATAGATGCCCCATTCCTGGAAACATTCAAGGTCAGGTTGGACGGGGCTCTGAGCAACCTGATCTAGTTGAAGGTGTTCCTGCCCATGGCAGCGGGGTTGGACTAGGTGACCTTTAACAGTCCCTTCCAACCCAAACTATTTTGTGATTCTATGATTTTCTAATTAACTAGTTGCTCACAATATTGCTTTAGTTGCATCTATTTTTGTTTTTGTAGTTGAAGAGACATCATATAGTGCATGCAAGTGATCAATTTTTGTTTGTATGTACAGTAGCTTGGAGAGGAGTATTGGCCCATTGTGTCAACTGGTTACAGCTGGAATTTGAGTTATGTACTGTAAAGATATATTTTCTGAACCACTGGCAACTGTCAAAGACAATTGTTATTCACTGCCTTATTATATTATTACAGTGTAATTATATTACTATAGTCTTCTAATAACAGTGAAGAGAGTATTAAAAAAAAAGTTGAAGGATGAAACAAAAAAATTGTAAGTGGTAATGACCTGATACTATGTATACTGCATGAAACGAGTATGTATATGTTGGAGAAGAAGACGTAACTTCATTGAGTGTGCATGCATCTTGGACAGAAGAAATGATTTTGAACTTGCTCCTAATTTACATATCTATGTATCCGTTGAGTTTAATGAAATTCCAATGTGTAAACCAAAATGAAACCAGAGTAGAGCCTCAAGATGAAAATTAAAGGTGATGAAAATGATCACATACTAAGCAGCTGTTAGTCAAAAGAACCGAATATTGAAGACAGTCTACCTGCTATAAGTTGGTTATTAGTGAAATGAGGGCATCCAATAGTTCCATGAGCTTTAACGTAAGCTTTGGATAAAGGACATTATTATTGATCGTTATTATTGATTGGCATTGCAATGTTTGCTCTGTTGCACGAGTTCACAGGTTCTCGTGTCACCAAGGGTGGTCAGAGTCCAGCTTGTTCACCACGGCTTCTATTCCTGCTGAAGAGTGGGGGCATTGTTGGGCCTCTTCATTTTTTTTTTTTTTTCGGAGTGTGAGGGGATGGGTATGTGGTCTTTTTGCACAAATCTCTCCCCTTCCCTGAAGTGAGCTATCTCTGAAGAGGAAGTTTTCTTCCCACACAAAAACTACCCCAAATGTCAAAATCGCCACACCTGTTGATTGAAATAGCTATCTATTGAAGAAATGTCACATAAGTTTCTTGTCTTTGTTTAATATTACACTACCTATATGTCACTATTTTGGATGTGTGCTATGCATTACAGCCTTGGACTGAGCTCACAGCCTAGTTCTAACTGGTTTGAGGAGCTGTTTTGTTGATGTCTTCTCAGCACTGCTCCACTGCTGAGGGTGAAATTTTCAAAAGACTTTGAAGTAATGTAGTGCCCAAGCTCTCTGTCAGTGGGAAGTTGGCAACTAATTCACTTAACAGCCTTTAAAATACCACTTTGTTCTCAGAAGTGCAATCTGTGGTGGACGAAAGGAAAAGTTGTGGTTTTCTAACATGAATGGTGAAATTGCCTTTGCTTGTTCTTTTAGGTGGGATCAGTATTTTGCCCTCTGTGTTCCTTAAGGCAAGGAATCTGCAGGAAAAAACACAGAGTCACAGAGGAGTTCATTTCTGGTTTATATGCCCTTCTTCCTCAGCATTGACAAAATATTAAGTTACTTTCCAGATTCATTGCAATACAAATTAAATAGCAGGGGTAAAGTTGTGTTTATTTGCCTTAACCATTTTGGCTATCTATTATGAATGTGCTAATTTAGAGCTCCTAATTTAGAGCTCCTGATCTGTACCAATTCAGCTGTAACTGAGTGCTCCAAGCATACTTCATTAGCCTTTAAGTAGTTAACATTGTGGATTATTTCATGGTATAGGTGAAGAAAAAAGTTCACACTACTTATTTTCTTGCATGGTAACATTTTACCAATACTGACCTCTACAGTGAAAACAAACATACCTAAGTTTTCCATGCCAATACACTGGGCAATAAATAAAAGCTTACAGAATCAAATTATAGCTACCACAATACAGAATTCTGTATTTTAAGTGTAAAATTTTAACAACATATACTGAACAGTAGAACAACTATTTCACCTGTCAAATACGGGTATGCCACAACAGTTTCATCACCTAAGCTGTACAACATTTATGTTGAATATAATGAAGAAGGTAGATGGTGGGTTCAAAATCATAGAATCATAGAATCATAGAATCATAGAATCATAGAATAGTTTGGGTTGGAAGGAACTGTTAAAGGTCATCTAGTCCAACCCCGCTGCCATGGGCAGGAACATCTTCAACTAGATCAGGTTGCTCAAAGCCCCGTCCAACCTGACCTTGAATGTTTCCAGGAATGGGGCATCTATCATCTCTCTGGGCAACTTGCTCCAGTGTTTCACCACCCTCATCATAAAAATTTTTTTCCTTACATCTAGCCTAAATCTATCCTCTTTTAGTTTAAAGCCATTCCCCCTTGTCCTGTCGCAACAGGCCCCACTAAAAAGTCTGTCCCCATCTTTCTTATAAGCCCCCTGTAAGTACTGATAGGTCACCATAAGGTCTCCCCGAAGCCTTTTCTTCTCCAGGCTGAACAACCCCAACTCTCTCAGCCTTTCTTCATAGGAGATGGGTTCCATCCCCCTGATCATTTTTGTGGCCTCCTGTCCTGGTTTCGGCTGGGATAGGGTTAAATTTCTTCCTAGTGCTGTGTTTTGGATTTAGTATGAGGAGAATGTTGATAACACACTGATGTTTTCAGTTGTTGCTAAGTGCCCTCCTAGTCCAAGGACAGCTCCCGTGCCTACTGACTGAGCTAGGTACACAAGATGGGAGGGAACATAATCAGGACAGCCAGCCCAGCTGGCCAATGGGGTATTCCATACCATGTGACGTCATGCTCAGTATATGAAGGGTAGGTGTGATCCAGGAAGTACCGATCGCTACTTGGTTATCGGTCAGCGCAGGTGGTGAGCAATTGCATTGTGCATCACTCATTTTGTATATTTTATCATTATCATTATTATTTTCCCTTTTTTTCTGTTCTATTAAACTGTCTTTATCTCAACCCACGAGTTTATCTCACTCTCACCCTTCCGATTCTCTCCTCGTCCCGCTGGGGGTGGGGGGAGTGAGTGAGCGGCTGCGTGGTATTTGGCTGCCTGCCAGGTTAAACCACGACACCTCCTCTGGACCTGCTCTAACAGGTCCATGTCTTTCCTGTGCAAGGAAAGGAAATGCTTTCTCAAAGAATACATAGAAAAACTGAAACTCTCTGCCCTAATATGCCATGGAAGCTAACAGTTCATTTGCATTCAAAACCAATTGTGCTGGTTTATTGGGAAAAACTCTGTTAAATGGGTGTGCACCATTTCAGCATCAAGAAGTCACTAAAATTCAGCTCAGTGGAGGCAGAGATCATGAAACAGGAGTGCATCCTGCTTGCCCTCCTCTTACGTTCTTCCCTAGACATGCACTGCTGGCTCCTGCAAGAGGCAGGGTCCAGGCCTTGGTAGAGCATTGGTCTAACTCAGGACAGCTGTTCTTATGTTATTCTTATCTTAAGTGTAAGAAAGCTGGTTGGGTTTTTTTTTTCCTTTTTACATGTCCTCGAGCCCACAGGGAAAAATAATGTTTTAAAAGGTTTGGGAGCTTTTCTAACAAGAAAATATGTTAAATATTGCAGATTTTCTGTAACATAAAAATATTCCTTCTGTAATCTCCCATTCCTCCTTCGTCCCTCCCAGCTCCAATGCACAGCTGCCATACTTGCAGCATTTCAAAGGATGTTTTCAGGTCCTTTCAGGTTCTAGTTCCTGTTAAAAGAAAAAAAAAAAAAGAAAACCTAAATCAGAAGCAGTTTGACAACCCCAGTAGGAACTAAAACCTGAAAAAAGTCTCATCCACCTGTGAAATGCCTCTGAATACAGCAGCTGTGTGCTCAGAGGATGAGACAGCATTCACATGCCTTCCTCGTGTCACGAGTATACATATGGACGATGCACCATGTGGGTGTGTAGATCATTTCCGTATTTCCTCTCCATCTGAACAGTTCAGTCAGGTACGCGAAAAACCCTCCCATTTTCCTTTCCTGAAATGTAAATCACTGAAGTGGCTTTCACAGAACTCAATGAATTAGCAATTGAAAAAGCAGGGTCAGATGTTTCACTGGTAAAAACGATGAAGCTCTGCTGTATTCAGCTGCTGAAGAGGAGTGGCAAGCACGCCTGTGGATACACCAGTACACTTGTGTGATAGGTAGATTGTGAAAAAGGGAAAATAACAAGGATGAAATAACAATATAGCAAATACATAATGAAGGGAATGAGAACAGCAGCAACATAGCCGTGCAATGGAATCTTTTCTCACCTCATTTTCACTACTATGTCAATGAGACTTCTTTTATGGGTACAATCATTGGGATTTGAATTATCTTCTTAGCATGAAAGAAACCTCCAGCTTGAAACATTCACAGTGATGTTCACAGCAAAAGTCACATTCAGTTGCATGAAGCAAGGATTCCACACAGCACTGGGCAAGGTGAGGATACCACACCAGACAGGGTCACATCCAAGGTTCAGCACAAACACTAAGATTAAGCCAAGCTATGTATGTCTTTCATAATTCATTAGTCAGAAATCTCAAAGCAGCTGAAAATTCCCTGTGCCCCTGTTATATTGATAGGTCGTTCTCACTAACCCACCCTATATACTCAGCCTCTTGAATGCATAGTACAGCACCAGCACAGCTACCCACATGGACATTAACCCTTACAAGCTCTACCGAGTGCTTTTCTCCAGGTGTTTGACAGGTCTATCAAAAGGAGGGCTTTGAACTATTCCCAAAGAGAATTAATCAAAATGAGAAAGTAAATAGTGAGCAAAACTAACAGAAATTAATTTCCAGGCTTTTGAATGGGCACGTTCTCTGTGTTTCCTAAATATAAATCCTAGAAAAGTTAACAGAAGGGCTAATAGATAATAGATCTTCCATATTTTTAAACAGTCAACGTACCTGAAAAAGATAAAAGATTGCTGTGCTAACAACAGGATGTGTTAAAACCATATAGAAGAGATTATGCAGGCTATTTAGTTTTACGAGTTCAAAAAGTAATTTCTGCATAACCGTTCTGGTGCCATCCCCACTAAATTATGTAGAGCTTTCCATAAGTGCCTCTAAAAGTCTTTTAAGAGCACACCTTTCAAGTCAGCCATTTTTCTTAATCAGTTTTCAGACAGCTGTAAGTCACTCTGACCTATGTAAAAAAAT
Source organism: Calonectris borealis (assembly GCF_964195595.1). Classification (NCBI taxonomy): domain Eukaryota; kingdom Metazoa; phylum Chordata; class Aves; order Procellariiformes; family Procellariidae; genus Calonectris; species Calonectris borealis. The sequence continues at coordinate 11,906,016 of NC_134352.1, read as the reverse complement.
TCTAGAAAGAGTAGAATTTTTTTTCACTCCTGTTCAAAATCAGTTTAATTCCACTGAGTTCAGAAGATTTGTTTAGTTTAAAAGTAGTGGTAATGAGATCATAAACAGAATCACTGGGTTTTGATTTATTTAACTATTTGAAGTGAAGAAAAGACTTGCCATTTCCACATCAATGTGGAGGAGAAACTTTTTAGTGATGAAGGAAGGGAGGGGAAAGGGAATTTATTTTCTCTTCTGTTTAAAAATGGTTAAGATGTGTCCAGATGCTCCCCCTTAATAAACAATGAAAAATATTAATGGCAAGCATTCAAAGAATGATTAGCAGGACAATCTCATGGGATATGTACGTACCAAAAAAACAGTGAGCAGGTCTTGAATAGAAAAGGACAGCAGTACAGTTTTCAGGGATCTGAAGTCAAATAGCAGTTCTCAAGACAGAAAGAGAGACAATAATTTTCAATCATTTTTAATCCAGTTCCTGCTATTCCATTTCAGAGAGAAGTCCAGAGCCCTTAGCCTGACAGGTTAAGCTGTGAAGTAGCAGTGATTAAATTAATAAATTTATTCTAATAGCTGAAAGGGGTGAGATGCTGCCAAAGTCTGCTTCCAGTTACACTTGCAGAGCCACAACAGAATTACAGAAAAATCATAACTCGCATAAACTACTGTCAATGTTATTTCACAGTTGATAGCTAATAGTTCATAGTTAATAAGGGTCAAAGGGAAACACTGTTTGATCTTTGGAAATTAGGCAGGCTTCTTTCATAGCCTTTCTGCAGCATGGTATGAGCTTTGGTCTGATTCATGGTTGTTCAGCTGATGAAATATGGACTTCTCAGATTTCTTACTTGTGGTAGAGGGGGTGTAGATGAAGAAGGATTCCATCCAATTCAACTCTGGCAAAGAACTACGGAGAAAGAGAAAGAAATTGTATGATAGTGATTTTCCTGGCAGTGCCAGGAATAACCCAACTCTTCTACCATGTTACATTTACATGTTATCTGTCTTTTCATAGTCCATCTTTGCTAGCTATAGCTTGCAAGACTTTTCCCTTCAGAATCATAAAATAATGGGAGATTTTAAGAGCAAATGGCACAACTTCCTTGAGGACAAAAAAGATGGCCCCTTACTTTCTTTTAAAACAATGTAAAACATGGAACAAAAAAAGTTTGGACACTGGTTTGGACAGAGTCCATCAAAATTCTGAACAGCAATTTTTTCCCCAGATTTATCCTTTGATTACTAAAAGTACCATTCAACATTTTTCTTTTTCATATAATTAATGACAGAGTGTGGGACAGTCAGTGTACATGAGCAGGGAAGTATATGATACCAAATTTGCATTTTTTTAACCTTTTATTAATTATTTCCATTACATTCTATTGCATTATTAATATTTATAGTGGGAACAACATTAGGCAGTGTAGCACATGTAAAAATTGCTTCATGCCCATTACCTGATAGAGATCAAACATAACTGCACTGAATGAAGATGAAATTTTGCTGCCTGATGTGAGATAAGGATCTGTTGAGAATCTTCTGTGTGCCTGCCAGGGATGTACCCAACCCACTTTGTTGTTGTTGCTATTGGAACTGATGCCAGCTGGCAATGCACTCAGCAATTGTGCTCTGCTATTACCTTTTTAGAAGTGCCCACCAGTCCCCAATAGCTATGGAGAAACTGAATCACAGCATTTGAGACACACTGCCAAGGTACCATATTTTAACAAATAACCATGCATCAGCCAGCATGCAGAAACTGGCTGCGTATGCTTTCAGAGCTGGTGGCAAATGGTATGTAAAGCACTTTAGCTTTTATTTATTTTGCTGAGGTTTTGCTTAATTCTTTCGCATTTTTATCTGCGTAAGAACACCTCTGCACTTTTTCAAGCGCACATTAGTTCCTTTTGGCCAAATTTTGTGGCAGCAGTTCAGCAGCATTTTGGAATCCTTAGCTCCATCAATGAGAGGTGAGTTCAGAAAATCTGTCCCCTATTTTAGTTGCTTTGCTGGGAATTGCAAATTGCTAAGCTCTTCCGTAAATCCAGTCCTTTATATTTCGATTAAAGAAGATACAAATAGATAGTGGGCTAGTTCTAATGGAGCTAGTAGCGTGAAGCTCTAATAGTCTAAAATAACCCCATGGAAGTCTATGATACTGTCATGGAAAAACTGTCTCCAGCTGAATCAGGGACAGTTACTTCCTTTCACAGGTGCTTCTCGGAACATACATAGAATCAAATTTTCAGGATATTGTACCTGCACTGCTAGTATGAGGTGATCATTGACTACAATTTAAGTTTTTCAAGGTCAAATAAAATTTACCTAGAAGTTTACATTAGGCGGAAAACTCCCTTCGTAGTAGCAAGGTCTTTTAAAGCCTTTTCTAACTTTTGGCAGTGATATACTATATGCTGCAGGCTCACTATGTCTCCTCAGCAGATCATATATTTTCCTTTATGCTCAGCTAAGTGGAGCTAAGATCAATTTTTAAATCACATTACTATATTATCCATCTTTACTGTTGCAGACAAGGTGGAAAATTGTTTGCTATTTTAGAGGTCCTTGAGTTTGCAAAACTAAATCTTTTTCCCAAAATTCTATTGTAAGTCTCAGAATGACCTTTGTTTGCTACTTACAGGGTATTCATCTATATCATTTCCACAGAGAGAGGCATATGCATAACCACCAACATACATACATACTCAAACCCAAATAATAAATTATTTCTTTTGTGTGAGTGGTTGCCTTCAAAAGCAAGGGAGAATTTGGTCACTCCTACGAATAACTATGAAAAGAAAATAACCTTGAAAGAGAGATTTCTGTTTCTGTTAACTAAACGAAACTTATATTAAAATACAATGAAGCTCCTTTGCATGAATATAAAGTACATTAATAATTCAGCTAAAATAATGAAGTTCCTGTGCTCCACTACATAAAAAAGGTAAACTACAAAGCTGACCTAATTCTTAGGGATAGATCTTCTGCAAGAATATGCTTTGTATATACTAAACCAGTCTTGTTCTTTTGTTTTCTCTTCTATGAAATGACTGAATTTTTTATCAAGAGAAAGCAAGGTCTCTGCTCTTTCTGTGTGTGAATATGGGACAGAATGCATACTCCCACACACCGACACTTCTACGGTGAAATTTTTGCCTTTTCTCCACAGAATGATATTATCAGTTTCTGGACAGCTTTCCACCTTGGAGATAACTCTCTGGTACAGTGGTCCCCAGGAGGAACCATGGCCATTTACTGCTGGCCAATGTTGTCTCAGATCTTCTGCCAAATATCTATGGCAGACAGGCAAGGTCCTAGCTAGTCCCTGCTCTCCTCATTCCTTTCCTTGTTGACTTGTCCTGGAAGCAATCAACCAAAACCAGTTCCGTCTCACTCTCCAGCCTATCTTCAGAGTCCGAAGAGACAGTTTAGTCTTTCAGATGCACTCTGTTGGCCTACCAAGGCATACAGTACAAAAGCCATCACTCTGGGAATGTTACAAGATGTTCAATATGATTTGTCTCACTCTTGTTTTGTTTTTATTTTACAGCAAATTATTTTTACTGATACTTAACTAGATGCAAGCTAGTTATAGGAATGGCTTGATGAATCTGGACACTTTTCATCCAATCAGCCGATCAGTTATTCTGTATTTGATGGGTTCTATAAGGTGCCATGGTTAAATATGCTTCAGCTCAATACCTAGTGAGAATTACATGCTGACTGGAAATTGTTTGATTAAATCTTCTCAGATCATACACTTAACTGGTATGGTATTGTTTCAGAGGCATCAGGCACTATGGACCCAGTATGCAATATATAAAGAAAGAGCAAATAACAAGTATTGCTGAAATGAAAAGAAAACCACTCAGATACATAATGGCTTAGCAAGTCCCTCTGCCTTGGAACCTGGACAATGGGTCCAGGCACTGGAGCAAGCTTGCTGATAATAAATTTATAAACTTGGGAAAAAAACCAAAACAACAACACAAGAGCTGCAGTTTCAATGTGCTTCCCAAATAAGAGAGAGATATATAGATATTAGAATCACTACCAAAATCTGACTTTCCTGTAATAGGAGGGACATGCTAGGTGAAATTCTCAAATCATGCAGAGAAGATGGCTGCTTTAACCTGAAGAAGGATTCCCTCTTGACCTAAAAACCTGGATTTTTTTCCTAAACATGAACTTGTGAATAGGCCAGATAGGTCTGAGATTTTTAATGTCACTTAGATAATTTGCCACCTGATATGACCTATTCCCAAGCTTCAGAGGATGTGATAGGAAAAGGAAACAAAATGTGCCTGTATTTTTCTCCCATCAAGGAATGGAAAAATGTCCTGCAAGGCCCTTGCAAGTGACCAAGGAAAGAACTATATCAGTATCTCCATATGAGGTAAATATGGCACAAAAAATAGCAATTTGGTGTCCTTTCTAACTCTTCTGCAGATATTGCTACACTGCAAAGTTAAGGACAAATATCACTGACATAATTGTCCACTATGGGAATTTCCTTGTCAATAGAAAAAGATATCAATGATATCTTTTGCATAAGGCACAGAAAAGTAACGAAACGCCACCAAATATTTTTGGTGTTTCTAGTGATACCAGCAGAGAAACAGAGAGTACAAAATCATTATCATGTTGCTATATGGAACAGTTAAGTCTGTAGTGAAGCGGAATTTCATCATGCAAAGATCAAAATTGCAACCTGTTTTGGCATTTTTTAACAGAAATTAACACTGTGCAATTCATGTGTTGCAAAAAAAGCTCACATTATGCCCTGAATTTTGTTCTCAGGGCTTAACACATGCAATTCTCCTTCTCGTTTCCTTTAGTTGTAATGGATGTTGTACATGTTCAGCTCCTAGCTCCCATTCAGGATACTCAGTTTTGGCTGTGTGTGAAGGTGTAAGAGGGATCTGAGTAAGGAGCACCATGTATTAGGACATAATTCAGGCTGTGTCAAGTTTATTTTAAACCCTCTCTAAAGAACCCCAATAAATCTGACCACAACTCAAGTTTAAGTACCAAGTAGAGCAGCCAAGGATGATGAAAATAAGGAGACCTAGAGCAGCTATAGTAACTCATTGACATTATGCCAAATATTCTGAGCCAAATTCATCCCTCGTGTAAGTACTCTGACTACTGTGGGGTTACACTAGAGAAGAATTTGTTCAGCATCCTCTGATTACAGGGAATTTCAGTTCTAAAACAGGGGATAAAATCGCTGACCCGAGTATAATGAAGAGACATGGAATGGCAGGGATCAAATAAAAGAAGATGGAAACTCATTGACTTGTACTATCCTGAAAGTCAATCTGCCCTTGTAAAACTTTATTCAAACATTGCAGCACATGAAAATACATATTTGGATCTCTCAAAATCATCTGTACAAGAAGAAGATAAAGTGTACATTCACTGAGGCTGCAAACAATATTATTGAGATTAAATTGCAGCAGAGGAAGAAAATGTGTTTTTCAGGCACAGCGCTGCAGGACCTACAAAACAGCTATTACAGACTTCAGAGGAAGAAGATGATACAATGACACAAAGGAAAATCACTGGACCAGCTTCCTCCATGGGGCAATGTACTGAGTTGAGAGGACATAGGCAGTCTGATCAGAATGTTTCCCCAGAAACTATTGTATTTAAGGATGGTTTTATATAGAAAATTCTCTTCAGTTTGCTTGTTCCTTGTTAATTTCCTTCTTTCTTCCTTCCTTTCTTTCAATCTTTCTCTTTCTTTCTTTTCTTTCTTTCTCTTTCTTTCTCTTTCTCTTTCTCTTTCTCTTTCTCTTTCTCTTTCTCTTTCTCTTTCTCTTTCTCTCTCTCTCTCTCTCTCTCTCTCTCTCTCTCTCTTTCTCTTTCTCTTTCTCTTTCTCTTTCTCTTTCTTTTTTCCTTTCCTTCTTTCTCTTTCTCTCTCTCATTCTCTCTCTTTCTTTCTTTCTTTTTCTCTCTTCCTTTCTTCTTTCTTTCCTTCCTTCCCTCCTTCCTTCCTTCCCTTCCTTCCTTCTTTCCTTCTTTCTTTCCTTCTTTGTTTTTTTAACTTTGCAGTGTGTTGCAAAACCACTGAAAACCAGCAAGGCAGAAGTTTCAATGTTCCTGCTTTTGTGGGTGGAATCAGTCTTGCTGTGTAAAATACATCGAGAAGCAATAAAATTTGAAAAGAAGTATGAAGCACTTGGTATAGAAACTGAGAGATAACTCTTCCTGTTAAGAATAATTGAAGGGAATAGGCTTTCTTCTCATGTCCTGACACATTACATTTCAGAATCTAAAACTGCTTTTAGCTAATCACACTTTAACAATCTTCCATCTCTATGATCCTCTTTTCTTTACTGTCCCATAGGTATGCAATAGGCAATAGCTAAATTGTTGCATATGAAACTAGCTATAGTCTCATGGCCCAAAGGAAAAAACACCTCTTTTTCTTTGATGGACATCCTCCAATTGCATGAATTATGTTGCTTCCTAAGTGTAATCACAGATTAGTTTTCCTTTTTTACTCTTAAATATAAGTATATTATCAGATTTATTTATGCCTTTTCTTCTCAAGACTTATTTGAAAGAATATTATGAGTACTTGCATGGCATAATACTTTTTCTACTTCAATATGATGTGTATAACCACAGCAACATCTGTCCTCGGTGGTGCATCAACATACCTTACTGTTGGATAAACACTTTTCTTTTTAATGTTCCCTTGGACACAACATGCAATAAAACTGCAAGGAGATATAGCAATTTTAGGATGAAAAGATTACAGACAAAATGAAAACTTCTTCACAATCTGATCACTTTAAATCCTTTGTTATTCAATGTTAGACTTTTTAAAATATTAGATCCAGCTGTAGATATCAAGACAGTCTATGGATTTGGGGGCACATTTTGCATTAAAGTAAATACAATTCTTAAAAATGTTGTATAATTTATTTTAGTTAAGTAGCTTTAATTTCCTTTTAATACTACTTGTCCGATGTTTTAACTGGTTTTATATAAACAGTTGAGCTTGCTTACTTGATGTTTTTCATTTGATTACAGATACAACATATTTGATGGTTTGCTGAAATGCCAGCACCGTTTTCCCTCTCAACTTCTTCTGTTACCTCTGAGTTTATAAAGTTCTATTTCCACTTCTGTTTGCTAGACTCTAATTATTTTATTTTAAGTAAGGTATCAGTAGAGACAAGAAGGTAAAAAACTGTTCTTTTTCAGCAATTAACTGTTTACTCCCAAAGGCAAGCTTGAAGAAAATAATGTCTAAGATTCTGATTTCTGATGACCATTAAGCATCATTAAAACCACTGTTTTAGGCACAAACTGAATGGGTTTACATTGTGCTAGGAAGTATTAATAACAATACTTGGCAGCAGCAGTATATCAATAAAGTGAAATTAAGCACAACTTTTGTAACTAATAATACCCCCATACATACTAAGCTTCTCAGAATTTTAAACAATGGTGTGTCATTACACAGTATTATCGTTTTATCATGGGTACAAATCATTCACTCAAACACTTTGAGGAGTATACTGTTTTGCCTGGAAGACTGGCTTCAGACAGTAACTAGAGTACAAAACGCTCTTCAGCCAGAGATCATCAGAAATTTCTGAGAAGCTGAGTCAGCAAATTTATCATATTGACCATGTAAATCTGAAGTCATTTTGTTGTCTAGTAAGAGAATACTTTTTTGGAGACCAGCATTCAAGAGAAAAATGCTGATTTAAAATTGTATGCCATTTCATATTCATTTTTAACCTGTTTATGTTTCCATTTAAAATTTAATAGTGTGGTAACTGAAATCCTCACAATAAAATACCTTTTTTCCTACTGCTTACTTTATGCATTTTATACAATTTTGTAGAACTGGTTTTAATGTTCCTTCTAGTAAACTCTTAGCTCTTCTTATTAACCTCAAATGTCTTTAGCAGATCCATAGAGAAAAAAAGAAAACACAGGATTATAGAAGAGGATGATATGATTTTGAAATAAGCAAACTCATGAAAAGGTTTGGAAACTCAAAATCATTTTAAAAAGACAAGCTAAAAAGAGTAGTTTTCAATATTTACTTATTTTTCAAAGTTGAACATACAATCTCGATCCCTGCCTCAAAGATACAGAAAGAGATTACACAGTACTCAGTCTGAACCTAAAACATTAATTTCTTTCCTCATTTCAGTGCTACTCATGTATATCGAAGTTTTGGAATTAGTGGTTCAGGATCTGTCAAACATTTTATGACTGCTATCCCACAGAAACATTTTTCTTTTTTCCATACCTATGTAGGGAGTAAAGGGAGTAATAAGAATCATTTGCCTGTGTCAAGTAGCAGAAAGATTCGTAGGCTTTTTTTTTATAAAGACCTGAAAAATGCATAAGCCTGCTCAGAGATTACTTGCTGCATAGCGAGGATGGTTACAGTAAATGCAACTGAGTCAAATTTCAACTGATGATAAAAAAATGTTGAAACTGAATTAAATGTTCAGTGAAGCTGTCTCTGCCAGGACTTGCTCTTTCAAGTTGAAATGGAATTAAAGACAAGGCTATCCAAACAGATCTTGCCAGTAATTTCAGAAAATATTATACAGATGGAGGCACAAACAGAAAATATTTGGAAACTTCTGCTGGGGTTGGGATATAACCCAAGGTGGTGATGGGGGAGTGGCTACACCCTGCCTTTCCTAGAGGTTTTTACCAAATGAAGAGCACACCGATATTTCTGAGAAGACTCCATGAGACTCCTCCTGTGTAAATTGCTGGGAGAAGTGGTGGATCGTCACCCCCCTGAGCCATGAGCGCTCCCTTCCAGCTCACCCCGTGCGTGGGAGCAATGCCTGTGCAGAGCTCCCAGAAGGACAAAGGGCTGAGACCACTGAGTTTTGCCACTCAGATATCTCACTTATTTTAGGGTGTGGCTATAGCATAGACTTCACTCTCAATACTGTTCATTTACTCTTCTAAAATTATCTGGCTGCCAGAAAGTCACAGAAAACAGAAAGATATCAGAAACAATATGATATCTTCAAATTTTATTATTAAAGAGTGATAAAAGATGTTAAACTCCACAAAGAGCTTCAAGTTTGAGCTCTAAGACCCATTGCACTGTTCTCAGTGAAACATTGCAGCAATAAATGATATCCCGGCAGATATTTTTGGCTGGGAAAGATGCTATACTGCACAAAGCAGGCTGGTCACTGTAGTGGAGTAACCAGCTCCCGTGCCAACTCCTTCTTGGACTGGGTCATTAGCTGCGAGCTGCTGTTCTAATTAAAGTCTGCCAACATGTAACTCTTAGTGGAGCAAGACCATCCTGACAGCAAGCTTTAACAGAGACATTTTAAAGATCCCAGAAATCATTTACTCAGAAGAGAGGCAATTTAATTAGTAATTTAAAAGATGCTTAAGAAAGACTTCCTATGAACCAAACTATGTATGCTGGACTTCTAGAGAAGAAGTGAAATTTAATTTCTGTCTCCCTTGTAGAAAAGCACCTTTTATCCCTTGGAGAAAAGTTCGAAGATGATGTAGCTGTAGCAAACTGGAACAGTATTAACGATCAGTTTATCCAGGTACAGAGGTCACTTTTCAGGATTCTGAAGCTAGGTAATGAATTTGCCTCAAGAATAAAGCTCACAGAAGGCTCTCAGGCTATGGTCTTTTTGTAGATTTATTTGTTATCCAAAATTTTTTAATTATCTTTCTCTAATTGCTTAAAATGACAAAAAATACATTCAAAATCTCTGCTGCTTTGGATAGTGGGCTCAAGTTATGTCTTTCTCTGGATGAGTGTAATCCTTATAATGAGGTTTCCAAAGCAAACTCCCTTAGATAATTTCCAAAACTATTGTACACATGAATGCATTCACATAAGCACACAAAAGTACTTACATGAATGCCTACAGAATTCAAATCCCGCTAAAAGTGCAAATAAAGTGAAAGTCGTAATGTATGGCATGGAAAGAGGAGAGTACAGCATGGGAGTTTTTGCAGAGGATCAACATTTAGTTGCCTGTCTGAGATGTTTCTCAAAGTCTGTGCAAAACTGGAGCTCATGTCAGGTTGCATAAATCTGCTCCAGAAAACCCCGAGTGGTGTGAAAATCTTTAGGTCTAAGATATTGAGTGAATTGTATCAGCTTTATTCTGACACTTGTTAATGACTATAAAGAGAATTTTGGCTTTCTTTTCTTTCAAGCATACTCTGCCTCCTTCCCTATGCCCCATCCTTTTTTCCCCACTTTTAACATTTCATGTGACAAATCACCCACTCTGCCATTGGCCTCCTTAAAGCCAAAATTCCTCTTAAAAGTTGTGAAGCTAGGAGAGGTTTAATTCTACCTAACATCCCTCCTCCAAAACTTTGCCTCACCAAATAGTTTATAGTCACCCTGGGGTTGGCTATAAAGGAAACTATTCTTCTACAAGTAACAGGTGACAAACAGCAGCTAACCTTCATAAATGAATTCAGGCTGTCTTCACCAGTTCCTCTTCCTGAGCTAGAAGGTGGTGAGCATTTTTAACACAGTGAAAAAAATCAGAGGTTTAAAAATACTACATTCTTGAAGTTTAAGCCTTTTAATCCAATCAAAAACTGTAGGATGAAAGAAACAGAAGCAGAGAGGGTGGAACAGTTAAATAAAGGATACACATAAGAACAGTCCCCTGACATGGGTCGAGGCTGCAGCACTTAGAAGACATGGTATGATGCATCGTACACTGATGTTATTGATCACCAAAAAAAACAGAAATAAAACACAGTAACAGCCACAGACTTACAAATTGGTAACAACTGTCATTGATTCCTGATATTTTTCTGACTGATGTGAGAGACACTTTTTTCCAGGTAATTTCTTCACTGCCAGTTTGATCTTGTGCTACAGCAGGTTGCCTGCAGCCTGCATTGGCTAATGCATTTAAGCTTTAGTGACTGCATGGACATGTGTAATGGTTGTCAGCACAGATGCAACATCATTTACAAGTTCAAGAGACTGAAGAAAGTGTTAGTTAAACTTGTGTTTTGCTTTCTAAGGCTTAGATGGCTTTTTACAACTGGTGAAGCAGTGTCATGCAACTTTAGGATGGATGACATAGGTGTTATCTGGAAGCATAAGGTTAGCAGTCAGAAATTATTAATTTGAATATTTGGACATGGTCAGTGTTGTAACTGTTGAGACTACTGACTGAACTCAATTTTTCTTCTCTAAATTCCACTTCTTTTTACTGTATTGCCAATATATAGCAGGCCAACACCAGAACAGATATACAGCTGAAGCTTTCTTCTGATCGGCACAGGACCCGTTTTAAGTGTGCATCCTTTGCCATGCAGTAGGCTTCATAGATAGCTGAAGTTTTCCAACATTCAGCATAGGAATAAAGTCCTTGATCACAGTTCAAGGTTTGAATGTTGTATGCACAAGTTTATTCCTCTCTATGTGTTTTCTACATCAATTAACACATTTTCCTCCCTGCTTTTAATTTGGATCCATTCCTTTTTAAGAGTTCTCGGAGGGTACTTTGAACCTGCAACCAGAAATACGTTTCCTATATCTTCATGTATGTTAATATCCCCTCAAATAAATGCTGCTTTTACAACCAGGCGTATTTACTGGTATATCATTTATATTTCAAAGAAATGAGTTTTGAGGCTGACCAGGCATATTTTTGAAAATGCAGCAAATAGTTGTGGGAAAGAAAGAAAAAGAGAGGAAAGGGAGAGAAAGAAAGAGAATGAAAAAGAATGAAAGAAAAAAAGAATAAAATAAAACAATTAAAAAAGGAAAGGGGGAGGGAGGAAGGGAGGCAGGGAAGGGGAAAAAGGAAGCACTTTTTTTTTATATATTTCCAAACTGAAATGCTCTAAATTTTCATTTTTAAAGAAATTGGTTTTGGTTTGGAATGTTCTAAAATAGACTTTCTAGATTTTAGAAAGTAAACAATCTCCTAACTAAAAATATCTGACTTTGAGTCAAATTAATTTCTTGGTGGGTCAGAAAAAAAGTTCTTTGATTTCATTTAACTAAGGAAAATATAACTTGAGGAGCAATAAAAAGTAATTCTTCAGGCAGGGCAGAGAAGAGAAAACTTAGTTATTTTCACTTGTTTGGCTGCTAGCATTTTAGCAACACTCTTTTTCGGTATTCATTCTTATATATCTATGCTGTAGACAGCATATTTACAAAGCAGACTGAATTTTTCCTTCCTTCCAATTAACCCCTGTGCCATAGAAGTTTCCAGTAATCTTTTTTCACATTCTTATTTAATCTTCAGCTCACTCCCTACTGATTTGCTCTTTTGCCTTTGTCATTACAGTGCCTTCTGCTGCATGTCTCCTTTTGGTAAGCATGAATCTGCAAAAGCAATTTCCTTCACTTTTCTGGGCAGTTTTTTGCAATAGCCTCTCTGCCTTCTTTTTTGTCTTCTCCTGGGATGAGGGTCTCTCCCTCCCAAACTCCCGGAGGCTGAGATAGCCAGACAATTTCTTTTGTCCAGCAATATGGATTCTTTCTATAGCCCTCGTACTTTCCTGCAGGGCAACTGTCCAGAGGTATCTGCTAGTTTGGGTCTGTCACTGGATGGGTGGCTTCCTCCTGCCTCTGAACAGTGAGCAGGGGGGTTCTGCTCTTGTCCCATGGGGAGACTTTAAGATGTGGGGCAGCAGTGTGATGGGAGGCTTTACAAGGGGCTTATTATAGAGGCACAAATTGGTGCCACATACTTCCTAAGATAATAAAGAAATGTGGGCAATGAAATGATGGCACTTTTGACAGGCTTTTCAAGGAGACAGGGAGAGCCGAGAACAAGTGCCAGCATGTCAGTGCAAGAACATCAGGGTTTTATTCATAAAGTTTTATAGCAATACGGAGTTGTGAGTTCCAACAACTAATCTGAATATACACAATATTGTGTGAAACATGCCCTATAGAGATTTCCGCAGTGACCTGCTGCTATTACTTTTTCCAAGCGCAACAGCATCAAGAGCTCAAGTCTCAAGTTCTCCAGCTTATACCATGTACTAAATCTTGGTCAAAATCTGAGAAGTTTAACTAACATAACAATCCTTTGGTTATTAACAAGGATCTGATACAGCACATGAAGAAAACTACATTAAGAAGGAAAGATGCAATGGGGGTCTGGGCATCGCAGTGGGGAGCAATGCTTGACTTGTGCAGCAGTGCAACGCGTGTGTCACAGCTGTCAGGATGAAGCTACATGGGGGCAGCCACTATACAAACAAGAAACAACACAAGATGGGCAAACATACTCTGTTTACAAGAGCAAAGCAAAGAGTCACCTTATGAAAACAAAAAAAAGTATCGTCTTAAAAATGGAATGAATAACCCAGGAAAAATGCTGAGGTAAAGCACTGATACGGTTAATAATTCCTACAGTGAATTCTTACAGTGAACAATAGCACTGCTGATCTCAGTTACTGATTAAAAAAATGTCATAGAAAATATTTTTCTGATCAAAAGTCTGGCAAATTGTATCTGACAACACTGGCTATTTCACTTCTATTTTTATTCTTAATCTCTCTCTGTTCTTTCAGTTATGCAAGGAGCAAGATCAGTACTCTCTGCTCCGCAGAATGCTGGGCTTTTAAAAGATCACCCCGTGCACCATTTTAATTTCTGGTATCAGATTTAGTGTTGCAGTTGTGCTTTACAGGACCTGAAAAGAAAAAACAAGTTCAGTGGTGTTAAAGAACCACATTATGTAGCGAAAGTTGCCAAAATTTTTACATTAACAAACCCTAACAGAATCCTTTGCTTCCTCTTTATTTTTCTTTGAGAATGTGTAGTTTAACAGGAAGCACTTCTATCTTACCGATTCCAGTATCTCATCTCACTGTGTACATTAGATCACCTGTAAGATGAAAGCAGGACGGATGAAAAAAGGGAAGGGAACAGAGGAGCTGGGAGTAGGAAAATCAAGGCTGAAGTCCAGTCTGAGCTATTTGTAAATTACTTTCACAGACATTTCAATGTAAAACTCTTACTGACTTAACGACAAGTACCAGCATTTCTTTAGCTGGTGCAGTACTTTAATTTTATATCTCTTCGACTACCTCACAGCACTAAGATATGTCTGTAATAAAAGTAAAATCTTTAATATCCTTATCGCCTGCAAGAGCAGTATAATTTCCCAGTGCCTTCACAGTGCTCAAAAATAAAACAGTATCTTTTTCCTGCTCGTTAAAGCAGCGCTAATAAAGAATGGGTACTGTTTAGCAATGTCTCCTGCTGGTTACCACGCACAAGTGATATTATTTCTCTGCAAGATGTCTGCCATGCTCACAAGAATGTTACTTATGTGTAAAATGGCTGACAAAGGCAGTAGGCTCAGAAGTGGCATTTGCTGCCTTGGAGCATGTTTTGCAGAATACGCATGCTGAGAAATGCTTCCTACATTTCCAACTTCCATAATTCTGGGCTGAGCGGGAGGTTTATCTCTCCTTAAAATGAGAAATGTGTCACTGACTGAGACATTTGCCTTTGTTCCTTTAAACATTGAATTAAGGTCATGATCTTGAAAAAGGTATTAATAAAGTAACTACATAATAGAGATGAGAGCTTAAATAATGCAGTGACTTTATAGCTGGAAATCAGTTTTGCACTCAGCACTAGCAGCCACAGATTCAACGGAGGAAAAAAAGCATGAAAGTTAAAGGAAATCTTCAGAGCATGTAACTTCAATTGTAATATTAAAGAGAGATGGAGCAGGCAACACTACAGAGAGTGAGAGCTTAGCTCTTCCTCCCTTGTCTCTATCCTCTGCTTGCTTCTTGGTGTTAAATAATCCTCAGTCTGGTGGATGTAATATATTGGAGTAAAAAAGGTCAGTTCAGCTTTAAACCCTACAGCAGATATCGTATGAAATGATCTGGTGGGAGTGTGCCACTGTGCACACAGATGCGAAAAGGGATCTGGACCATTATTTAGCTCATGGTAAAAAGTGTAGCTACTTACATAAGAAGCAGCTCTGTAGAAAAAAATCCTGAAATAAGTGCACTGGGGTTCAGACATCTGAGGGAATGGCATATAAAACGAAATATGAACAGGAATTTTAAAAGAACGGCATTAATTAATTGAGTAAGAGACATTTTCTAGTCTCAGACCATCAAACGGACTTCATTTTGTGCCTGTGCTTCAAATTACCTGAGAGACTTATCTCCTGAAGACAGACCTAATCGGAACAAATGGCAAAAGCTCTTGGGGTTTCAAAGCCGATATGCAAAGAAGCCTGGTATTCAAATGTTAGCCGCTACCGAGTGTACCGCATAAGGCTTTCAAAATACAAATTAACCCATTTACTACATTTTAGATAATCAAAGTAGCATGTTTTGCCTTCTATAAAATTTCCCATACTTACTTAAGTCCTGCCTTAAAATCTACCAACAGATTAAAAATTAGTCACTCAGGGTGCCACTAACGTTTCTGAGAACTACACTTTCCTCTTGCCTTTTCTCCCTATTGCCATATGTAACTTAGTTACTACCTTTGAAATATTTTCCAGGTTGGACGAAACTCTGAAATAATACACGAGTCCCATAAATAGGATTAGATATGCAGTAGTATCTGCTCTGGACAGATACCTTAAATGAGACATGTCCAGTCTGCTGTGTGTCTCCAGAACACTCTGAAATTTGTTCTTCTACTTTTCAAGGAAAAATGTAAACGTTTAGTAAAGAATAAAAAAGAGTGCTTGTAATTAATTATCTAACACTGAAAACTTGTTTTCAATGTAGTGCTATTTGCCAGGCTTGGACCGTAAAACTGAGGAGATGCACCTGTTAAATGTACTAACAACATTAGAAAAGCCTATGAAAGCAAGTAAACAAATAAACAAGCCAGTGCTCAGCAGCCAAAAGTTATATACAGGCTAACTTTGGCCACTAGTTTGGACTACTTAATGCCATTCTTTTTGCAGAGTGAGAGGTTGTAGATTCAAGTCCCGGATTCTGAACAAAGGTTCCTGTCCAAAACAGATGATGTAACAGTGCATCCCAACTTGGAGAGAGAGCAGTGGGGATGCATGAAGCTCCACCTAGGGAGGCATCATAAGCCACTGAGATGTGATGGGTTAGAGAGAAGACCAGCATGGGCAACCTTGTGGTGGGTCCACACCACTACTATAGACCACCTGATCAGGAAGAAATAGATGATGCCTTCTTCACACAACAGGAAGAAGCCTCATTTTAGCAGATCTTTGTCTTCATGGGTGACCTGAACCATCCTAATATCTGTGGGAAGGGAAATAGAGCATGGAACAAGGAATCCAGGAGGCGGTAGAGTTCGAGGTCCTGAGAGGAAAGAAAAGGACAAAAATTAGGACTTACTCTCACTGGAGGATGATCAGGGTAGGGAATATTTAAACAAACTGGACAGAGACAAATTCATGGGGTGTGACAGGATGCACCCACAAGTGCGTTTTGAGGCAACTCTTGATCATCTTTGAAAGCTCATGGTGATCAGGGAGGTTCCTAAGGACTGGGAAAAAGTAAATATCACTCCTGTCTCCAGGATGGAAAAGCAGGAAGAGAAGAAAGAAATTGAACAGCTGGATTCAGAAGGTTCTGACCAGTGGCACAAAATCTCTAGCTAGAGGACCATCACCAGTGGTGTACCCCAGTGGTCAGTACTAAGACCAATACTGTTTAACCTCTTTGCTAGTGACCAGGATACCAGAACAGACTGCACATAAGTTTGCAGATGACACAAAACTGGGAGGAGTGGCTGATAGGCTGGATGGGTGTGCTGCCTTCCAGAGGGACCTGGATAGGCTGGAGAAATGGGCCAACAGGAACCTCTTGAAGCTCAATAATGGGAAATGCCAAGTCCTGCACCTGGGAAGGAATGACCCTAGGTATCAGTACACACTGGGGTCCAAGGGGCTGGAAAACAGCTTGACAGAAAAGGACCTGGGGGTCCTTTGTTACCTGAGCCAGCAATGTGCTCTTGCCTCAAAGAAGACCAACGGTATCCTGGGCTGCATTAGGAGAACCATTGGCAGCAGGTCAAGGGAGGTGATCCTTCCCCTCTGTTCAGCCCTGGTGAGGCACATCTAGAGTGCTGAGTACAGTTCTGGGCTCCCCTAGTACAAGAGAGACTTACTGGAGCAAGTCCAGCGAAGGGCCACAAAAACAACAGGAGACCGAAGCATGTCTTACACAAGGAGAGGTGAGAGAGCTGGGGCTGTTCAGGCTGGAGAAAAGAAGGGTATTTTATCCATGTGTATAAATATCTGATGGCAGGGAGTGGTCCTGAGTGGATTGTTCTGGGTGACCCTGCTTTGAGCAGGGAGTTGGACTGGATGATCTCCAGAGGTCTCAGCAAATTGGTGATCGTGCGGCTCCATGAATATGGACTGTCAATTGCCATATTTATGTAAGATTTTAAAACAAAATTGCTCAGAACTTTTAGAATGTGTAAATAAACTCTTTGTTCTTGTAGATACGGTCTTTCTTATTTGAAGGGTGACTCAGCACTTATTTACATCTAAGGGAGCACTTCTATTTATTTAAAAGGTGCCTGGAACCAAACCCTTCAAGGATTTGTAATAAAATTTTCCAAATTTTAAAAGGTTACTTTATTTGATTTAAAATTATTCAAATTACCAGTTGCTTTTTATCTGAAATAACTTCAAGCATTTGAAGTAGCTTGAAAAGTTACTGTTTGCACACATTTATACGTGGATTCTCTGGTGATTTTTAAAGGCAGCTGATATTAATGGTCACAATTAATCAGTGCAAAAGCTATTTATGCAAAAGGATCCTGATATTTAGAAAACACAAAACCATGCAGAATATGACTGCTCTCAAGTTTTGTTTTGCACAGACGAAAGCAAGGTTTGGTCAGGTTTTTTTGTCTGTAATGTGAATGCGTTTGGCCTTACTTTTGATACCAAGATTTCAGGTACAGACTTACGTTATTCCAGAATCTTGTATCATCTTTTCCACTTTGGAAACAAGGCATTTGGTCCTGTCCCTGTTCCTGTCCATGTCTCCATTTTCCCTATCAAGTGACACAGAAAAACCTAATTAGCCTGCAGAAAGAAGCACTCTTACAGTCCTGCCATTGGAATTGCTACCTCATCCCACAATTGCAAAGAAAATAGCACAGCCATTGTGTTGGTATGTGCGCCTCCTTGACCAAGATCAAGCACACTATTTTAGTACCCAGTAACTGCTTCACAGTCCGAAGATCAACTTCATAGCAAGTGAGAAGTTCCACCTGGTTTTGACCTTGTGTACTTTATGAGGCTGTTAGGGTATAATTAAATCACGTCCTGAGTGCCCAAAGAGTTTTAAATTAATATTTCTTTGACTTCTGTGGTCCTTAAGATTGTGTTAATAATAATTAGTAATTACTGTTAATAATAATTAGTAATTACTGACATTTCCTACTTGTATGTTAAGTTCTACAAATTACATTTATCTTATCTGCACTAAATGCAAGACATTTCTGAGTTTATTACTAGCTCCTGGCTTTTCAAGTCCTTGGGAACTCATTGTTCAATAGTGTGTTAAAATTATGGAAAAAATGTCCTTCATTTTGGGCTCTAACTTATTTCTGTCCTTCATTGTTATTGCATGTATTGCTTATAGACCATATCCATCATATTCATATCCTGGGATAAACAGGACTTTCAATTATGTATATATAGATTTTCCTGGACATCCATGTGTATTGTTTTTTCATTTTCCTATCTATAGTTAAAACACCTTATTTTCCTTAAGACTCATTTTCATCTGGTTGTCTACAGAAAACTACCAGCTTATAACACTTGGGTAGGAAAGAAGTGCATTATATGTAGTCAGTTCATGCCAAAGAATTAGAGTTAAAATTTTCCCTTTTTTTTTTCCTCCAGTCCTCACTGATTTGTGTTTCTTCCCCATGTTCTGCTTAGAGTAAGTAGTGTCTTTTTATTACATGCGTGTGCAGAACCGATCACACAAATCTCCTACTGAGGCATCCTACCCTATCTTAGCTTTTTAAAAACAGGTAATGAAATAGTATGTTTCAGGATTCCTCTGAAGAAGAGAGGAGGCAACAGTAGGTTCACATAACACAAACTTTACTTCAGTGAATCTATAAAAGGAAAAGCAACACTGAGACATTTAAATGCATAATTCACATGATATAATCAATTACTGTGCACTGCAAGACTGGCCTCTCTTTTCCTCTCAGTTATTGACATTGTGTGTTACAGGCTGTGATAGTGTGATAAGCAAAATGGACAGTTGGGTGACCAACTACACCACAATGCAGAATAATCATTGCTTTTACCTCTTTTGTTGGAGATCAGCAAGGATCAGCTGCGGTTTCACAGAAACAACTGTCTTCTGACCCAAAATCTCTGAAGACCAAAAATACAAATCTGAATTGCCAAACAAGCCAATGAGCTGCTCCAAATTCCAGGCACAAACCCGGGCAAGCAGCTCTCGCCTGGCTTTGTAGGACACACAAACACATCAGCTCGCCAGGCTTCACCACTCAGCCGCATACTGCCCAGGACTGCATGGCATTGTAAACCCCAATGCAGCATTCAGAAACACAGCATTCAAGTTTCTGTCATCAAATAAGCTGTACAACAACCACTCACAGCTGAGAGGACCTGGAAAGCCACAGACTAATGAAGTTTGAAGACACTGGTTTGATAGTTTTCATTCCTTTTCAGACCAGGATTGCAAGAAGATGCAAGCAGAAAAAATGGTCACTTTTGAATGCATCAGGTAAACATAGCTGGTGGGTGGTGACCAATGCTAAAACAAAAAAGAATGAAGCCAAAAGGATTATATGAGAAATTTAAGGTGAAAATGGCTGAAATATCAGCAGATCTCTGCAATGCATTCTGGAAGCATCCAGAAGTAATCCTAAAGCAGATTGTGTTCTGTAGCTTAGCAAAAATGCTAATTTATTAGCGTTTATTAATGAATTTTCATCTAGGCTTTCCCAGCCAGGATTCTCATATCTTAGACTGATCTCTCTTGATGCACTTCTGCTGTATTCAAGGCCCTGATGGAGGCACATCCCATAGGATCTGCTAGCCCTTGATCTTGGGAGAACAACAGCAGAGCCACCACTGAACCTGTCAGCTACTTCTTCCAAATTAAGTGGTCCTCTTGCAAGGCCTTTTCACCTCTACTTGAGCCCCTTTGCATCCCTGTCCCCTCGGCCAGACCCAAACAATGACATAGCAGGGCTGGCTGGGTATGGTACAAAAGACAAGGAATATATAAGGGGAAGTCTTGATCTCTGCCGGACTTACATCTGGGCTGTACCATAGGAGAGCACATCGTCCTCCGCTGCAACGAGGGAGGGTTGGATGCTCCGGGTAACTCCCTCCCAGAGACGGTCACCTCGCAGTGGCTTCCACGTTGCTTTAGTGCATAATGAGAAAGCCAATTTTGAAAGTCTCACAGAGGGTCCTGGCAGCCCGGACTGTTATCTAAACACATTTCTAAAAAATCACAGTCTTTGAGAGCATGAAGTAATTGTTGTAGAAATATTAGTGAGGGAATTACTAACTTTGAATTCACTGAAGGTTTTCAGTTGTATGCGTTACGTGAGGCCTGGGGCCTTTCCAGTGAGGATAAAAGGGAATACTGAATGACTACCCTTCCCTGACTGAGTCAGGGACCCTGTGGAAAAGCTTGCAAGAACAGATTGCAAGGTAATGCATATGCATAAGGAGGGTGATTGCAAATTTTGGGGGCAAATTTCATTGTGATGGTTCCTCATTTTCTGAATACTAGACTTCACAACCTTAGTGGTCTTCCAGTGTCAGTCAGAGATGGGTAAGGACATTTATGGGTTCAAGACTATTGTCTGGAACTCTGAACATGGTAGTAAGTTAAAAATTGCTAAGATTTTTTTTTTTTTTTAATTAGAAAACTGACTCAGTTAACTGTTGCATGAGTAATGTCTCGGTGCAGTTTACTAATTCAGGTGGGTGTTGTTCTTCCTGCCTTTGAGGTGGGGAAACTCAAGCTAAGAGAGTTTCATTCATCTATCTAATTCTGAAAGGCCAAGTACAGTTAGGAATAAATGTATCTGTTTCAAATGCCAGAGCTCAGGGAACCATTCCTTGTGCAGATGATGGCTGGATACCTAGTTTTATTTGTGCTCTAAAGAATAGGATTCTTAATTGTGGGCAGCTTTACTTTCCCTATACAGAAGGTATCTTTCCTCATAACACTGAATAATTTTTCTGAGAATTTTGAGTTAGATTAATTAATTTAACTTGAAATTAATTCTAAAATGGTCTATTTGGAAATATTGGTCATCTTATTATACTGTTTTGTCTCACATTTTTTCTAAGGCAACAACTTTCAATGTGCGGTTGAAACATTTAGGGTCCTGTTTGCAGCATATACCTGTAGCCATCAGATTTAAATTACGGTAAATAACTAATTATGGCTTCTAATTATTATTGCAGAATAATGTACAGGGTCAGGTTAATAACTCTTGTCAGTTCTGAGTGAGGCTTGTACTGATACCATGAGGTAATCAAATAAATAGGATTGAAGGTAGTATACACTTTGTAGTCTCCAGAATAGGTACACTGATGTTTAAAGAACATCACTTCCTCTCACTTTTTTTTTTTTTTACTCATAGTAACAGAATAGATCAGACCTGATGTTTGAGGTGTCTAAATGTGCTTTTAACTTATATAGGCTTCATTTAAGCACAACTTTAAGTCTGCTTCCACAATAATTTAGAAATGTATTTGCCCAAAGTTTGCCTAAATGTTGATGAGCATGAGTGCTTACAGAAATGCTTTGCTAAAATGCAGCTCAGTGGGAGATCTCACTGCTGAACACTGACTCATTCTGAACACCTTATATGAGTAAAAGTTGAAGTGAACAAATGTTGTGACTGTAATGCAAAAAATGGGCCAGGAATTCAACAGCAGACTAGTGGTTGCATAGGGAGGGTGCATGGTGTACTATAGTATTTTCAACTTGCAATGCCTTTCTTTGATTGCTGTATATAAAGGCAGTCAGAAAGCATGCAAGCCTTTCTATTTTTGAATATGAGCCGGCAGTGTGCCCAGGTGGCCAAGAAGGCCAACAGCCTCCTGGTCTGTATAAGAAATAGTCCTGTATCAGCAGGACTAGGGAGGTGATCGTCCCCCTGTACCCAGCACTGGTGAGGCCGCACCTCAAATAGTGTGTTCAGTTTTGGGCCCCTCACTACAAGAAGGGCATGGAGGTGCTGGAGCGTGTCCAGAGGAGGGCAACGAAGCTGGTGAAGGGTCTAGAGAACAAGTCTTATAAGGAACGGCTGAGGGAACTGGGGTTGTTCAGCCTGGAGAAAAGGCATCTCAGCGGAGACTTTATTGCTCTCTAAAACTACCTGAAAGGAGGTTGTAGCAAGGTGGGTGTTGGTCTCTTCTCTCAAGGAACAAGGGATAGGACGAGAGGAAATGGCCTCAAGTTGCACTAAGGGAGGTTTAGATTGATGTTAGGAAAAATTTCTTCACTGAAAAGATTATCAAGCATTGGAACAGGCTGCCCAGGGAAGTGGTTTAGTTACCATCCCTGAAGGATTTTAAAAGATGTGGTGCTTAGAGACATGGTTTAGTGGTGGACTTGATAATGTTAAGTTATTGGTTGGACTCGATGATCTTAAGGGTCTTTTCCAATCTAAATGATTTTATGATTCTATCAAGGGCATATTTTTGTGTCATTGTCTTGTTTCCCACAACCATTCATAGATTAACACTTTGTCAAAATGGGCATGTTAAGACCATCTCTTGCTCACAGTAAAATCTGGCTAAGTCTGTGCTACTGAACCAGCCCATATTTTCTTCAGGAGAAGATATGAGACAATGCAAAATGAGTTTTGGAGTCTCCTAGCTGGAACATTGTCATTTCTGAGACAACACACTGGCAACAGCCACCACCACCAGCTACCACAACACATTGTGACTCTGTTTTAGCAATACTTACAAGATATTTAGGAATCACTTTATTCTTTAAACTTACTCATATTTCCTCTCAACATCAATTGCATTAGAACACAATTTTTTGCCCTATTACTTTTTCCCGGAGAGAAATTCTTATGTGTTGGCATTTGTTTTCATGCTGCTTTAGTTTGAAAAGCTGAGTATAAAGACCATGCTGCATGATGGTTGATGGAGAGAGCATAAAAAGGAATATGCATGATAATGGATGCCGGCTGAAGGGAAACTGAGCTGCAATCTCGCCAGGTGAAAAAGGGACAAAGTTTCAGTTCATACTGAGACAACATTTCATCTTTATTTGCTTCTGCGAATTTCAGGTGAGATCTTTCCTTGCAGAAAACTTGTGACAAAATGAAAGAGTGTGCCCTGTTTAATATTTGTACTGTGGCCTCAAGCCACAAGCCATTGTTTACACCATAAAACAGAAAAGACAAAAAGAGGTTACTGGTGATGAAATATCTGCACTTATTTGGCATACTTCATTACGTCCTTGCACCTTTTCTCATTGGCAGGGATGCAAAATTCCTCACTTGAAACTTTGGCATTACACTGTTCTTCCCCTCTGACTCTGTCTCTCTTTCTCTTTCCGTAAGACTTTTTCTCCCTCTCCTTTTCTCTTTCTTTTCCTTCTTCTCTTCTAGTAGGTCACTTGATACTTACCCTTCCTGTTTGGATTTATTACAGTGTCAATATCCAACCGTAAACTAGAAATATGTAGAAAATAAAGTAATTTGTCTTGGCCCTGTCCCTGGCCTGCAGAGTTTTTATTATTTGCTGATTTGTTATTATAGTTAATTGTATTACTACTTAGGCCTGCTAATACAGCACAAAAGCAAAATAAATTGATAGTAATGAGAAGCTTTTAGAGGCAATATTTAAGCAATAATGACCCCTGAGTCAAACATTTCCTGGCAGCTAATGACTGGCTGGAAGAGTAAAAGGTCTAAGAGAAACCCAGGGGCTCTTAACCCAACCCACCATTAGCTGCCAGGAAACGCCTGACCCAGAGATCACTAATGTTATTATACATCATAAAAACATAAAGAAAATCTAATTACCTTCCTGCATGTTAGAAAGCTAAAAACTGAACATCAAGTTGCCATGGATTTGGTTCCTTTTTTCCAGCACTTCTATTTTCCTAGGTGTTAATCACCAGTGTCGTTATCAAAACAGAAATTGATAATAATTCATTTGGAGTCAGTAATGTTATTTGGTGCTGATTGTTAACCCTTAGGTGTAAGCCCAGATAAGTGCCTTTTGCACCTCACTAAATCATTACAAATATTTAAATCATCGTAAATATAAAGACTAACCATCGGTTCAGTGGGATGTCAAAAGACAGATTTCACTGTGACTTTAGACTACTTTTTATACCTTTAGACACCTTTGTGCTGATACAGGTACAGCAAACATTTGGAAAAGAATATAAGTAGCATTTTTATTGCCAGCCTCCACCCAATGCAAGTTGGAAATAAATATTTTTACATCCTCCTTTGCTGAATAGATAAGGAAATGATCTGTGAGCCAGTCCAGTTCCTATTCTAGAGCAAAACCAAAAATTCTCTCTCAATTTCATGATCTAGTGATTAATTTTTTTCCCTTGATGTAGCTTCTCGTATTTCAGATGCCTCTGATTTTTTCCCTGAAATGCACCCTATGCATTTTGTTCCATTTTACCTTAACCTTTAGATATGACTCTTCCTCTTCCCACTGCTTCTACTTCATCTTTTTACTTCTTCTTGTTCTCTTTGTAAACAAATCTCACCTCTTTTGACCGTTGTCCTGGTATTCTTTGAGACAAAGCTTAGTTTATTATTTATGAAGGGGAATTGTTGCAAGGTGTAAAGGTGTTCCCAGAGCATTGTGTTTGGATGGAAACTACTGCTGGACAAACAGAGAGCTGGAGCCATCACCTGCAAAATGGAAAGCAGGTTGAATAAAGAAGTAGTCCATTTAGAAAATGTTACTCTGAATGACTGAATGACTGGGCATGACAGAATTTCTGCTGTGTGTTTTATCTAGAGTACAGAGTGCACAGTGCAGTTATTGCCATTTCTTTTGCTATAAAAACAAACACTTCCACCCACTCCAGATCAGCTTCAATGTGAAATTTCATGTGTCCTCCTTTTCTGAATATATTCCAAAGATTTTATTTTTGTACATATATATTTTTACCCTGGTGAGCTCAAAATTTGTTCTTGAGTAAATGCTTTTTGTGATTTGTATATCCCCTGCTGATTTAAAATCCTAGAGAAAATAGCAAGTTAATAAATCAGAGCAAATCCATGCTATCCAACTCAGATAGGTAGCACATGCTTACTTAGGTAAATATGGCAAGATTAGATTGAAATGAAGAAGCGACATTATAATGTGCAGGTTCACAGCTATAAAAGACAAAGAAACAAAGAGAAGTCTAGCTATAGCCTTTTCCTACTTGACTCCCTATCCTTACAACCATATTTAGTAGTAGACATTACAGAAAGGTCTGTCGACCAAAAACTGATTGAGCCCAAAGATCCTGAAATTCTTTGCTATCTGTCAGTTTACAAAATCCAGCTTATTTAAACCCAGTGGCCAGTTTTATTCTTGAGCATCTGGAGATGTATAGATTGATTCACTAGCAATTAGCAACGGTGCAGGTGCTGCTGCTCAGTGATTTTGTAGTACAGAGATTTAACCTGTAATTAATTTAAAATGTTTCAACTGTCACAGAGAGCTACATGCATACTTTCCAACATGCTATAGTTGCTCTAAAATGCAGCCAGAATTTTGGTTCTTCAGCACCAAAGGGTGGAAGCTCTTATATCACCTCTTTAGCCCCCATATGGATTTATAAACGTGTCATGCAAAGGGCCATTAACACAGAAAGCACAAATGATCTTTAAGTGCATCTATCATGTGAGCCAAAAGAGCAACTGCCCAAACTGTTGCCAGTCACAGGAGTTCAAGCCCAAGGGCAAAACATGACTCACAGCCCATAACCTCTCTCCCCCCACTTCTCTTTGCCATGATAATCTACTAAATCACATGCTCTAGGAGCATTATTAATAATTTCTTAACACATTTTTTTCTTCAGCTGGTAAAACCAGGAAGAAACAGTCATCTAACGCTGTCTTTATTTTATATACCAGTTTAATTTACTACCTATTCTGCTAACTCTTTTTAGATATGTGAGGAAACCACTGAACTCAGATCAAAAAGAATATTTTTGCACACAGACTTAAAAGTCAAGTCTTATACAAAAATAGTTTCTTTGAACATGATGTTCTTTACTTATTTTGGATTAGTATAAAGGGCTGGAACTGAGTCCTGTTGATTTGAGGTAGCTACTTTTGATCACTGTTGCTTAAATTGCAATGACATTTTCTCTAGTTCCAGCTCCAAGGACACAAACCTGCTTCTTGCTTGGAATGAAAGGTTCTGCGTGAAAAATCACTGACACAAGGTGTCAACGCAAGGTCTGCTTAGTGCAGTGGGTTAATGAACTAGCTTTGTGCCTTGTGGGAAGATGAACTTGCAGCTAGTTTTGATCACAAATGGAATAAGAACTGGTAATTCTGAACTGGTCCTCTGTGTTTACCTGTGCAGTGCAACACCCACACTGTATTTCAGTAGGCACAGCTTGAAATTATTAGTAGGATTTATTTATTATTCATCCAATACCAGACCTCAGTCAGCACCTCCACAGAGCTGTGTGCTGTACAAACCAGAAATATAAAACAAAACCTTGCAGCCCAAAAGGGAGTGAGAGGCTCTCACCCAGGATGGAACGGGTGCAGAAATTGGCAAGGATATTATCCAGCACACCAGACTATTTACAGAGGTGCAACCTGGCTTTGAGCTCTTTACTCTTGTGAGCGCCCAGCTCAGCAGGTACAGTATATAGCTCCCAGGTCTCCCAAGCTCTGCTCCACCCCTGGGCACAGCGTATGGTCCAGGAGGAGGGCCCTGCTGGCACAGGGACCCTGGGAAAGTCAGAACCCTTCTCATGGCAAGCAGAAATTGCAGACATGCCGAGGTAACCTCCTCTCTGTATGTTCAGCTCAGCTGCGTCTCTTCCCTCCTCTCTTGTGGCATAAGACGTTTTGCATGGGGTCAAGAAGGTGAGCCTCCCCACAAATAGGGCACTGAACCCACCAAGAGTCGGCAGGAGGTCTCAAGCTGGTGAGATGTTGACCGTCCAAGAGCAGCGGAGGGTCCACAGCATCTTCCTTTTCATGCTCCTGGTGAAGTCACACACTACAGCTGGACCTAGCAGAACCGCCCTATTTGCACCTGCTGAAAAAACTTCACTGCTTAGCTTCACTCCTGACCAAGCTTACTTAAGCTGGAATTGAGCCTGAAATATACCTTTCCTTTGAAAAAATGTTAGTTAAGCACTACGCAACAATTAAAAAAAAAACAGGATGATTGGAGAGCCTGGAAATATACAGATACCTCTCTGATACCAACTCACTAGCACTTATGTGGAACATCACTGATTGCTAATCAAGTGCCTGAGAACTACTTTCACAGATCATTTCCCTATTTTGATAGCTGTTGTACAAGCAGAAAAGAAAAAAGGATATTGATTCATCACTAACTTTATAATATTTGATAGCGTTAGAGCCAAAATGCTGCCTTTCTGGGTGAGAATATATGGCCCATGGTCTTGTCCCTGAGATTAGGCAGAAGTGAGGCAAGTGAAAGAAATGGTGTGTGCACGTAGAGTGATCTTTGTCCTGAAACACTTTTACAGAGTATAATAACACAGGCAGAAACTGGGAGACGATATTGGACAGCAAGACAGGCAGTGATTTCAGATACCAAATGATTATATATCTGCTGTAAGCCTCAAAAGAAAAGACATTTTTAAGGAGGCGGAAAATGCCATTCTGGAGACCAGCCCCCTTTCTTGTTCTAGGAAGGGAAGGAGGCTAACTTTACAGAACATAAAAGGCACAACAGTAGTAAAGCCTATGTCCCCCTAAAGGGCTGGTTAGGACTTCCACTCCCAGAGGTGATGGGTGTATGCAGAATACACATGCCTCCAGTTCTTCTTTTGTTTCTTTCGCTTTCACTGGCTACAGATCCTAGATGCCGAAAGACAGCTCACAACTTTAATTTATTATATTGCAGAAGTCAGGCCATGCTTTTT
This sequence comes from Calonectris borealis, assembly GCF_964195595.1. Classification (NCBI taxonomy): domain Eukaryota; kingdom Metazoa; phylum Chordata; class Aves; order Procellariiformes; family Procellariidae; genus Calonectris; species Calonectris borealis. The sequence continues at coordinate 11,877,908 of NC_134352.1, read as the reverse complement.
GAACTTATAGCAAAGCATGATGAGATGTGCAGAGGTCCTTCATTTCTGAGACATCTTGTTCTGCACATGCATATTAACCCGTTCTGTCTGGTAAACATACAAGTTGTGCCTCAGAAGGTACTCTTGCATATGAGGAATGGAAATGCTCAATAAAGCCCTTCACAAAAGAGTAATTAAGGACTGGATGTTGAAAGCCAGCCCAAAAACACCTTTAAGAGAACCACAGCACTGAATTAACTTTCTATTCCTTTGGAGGCGAGCATAGATATCCAGTTTTCAGACTACACTGGACAAATTTCCTTGTTTTTGTTGAAAGAATAAAGATTGATTTCAACAAGGTACTTCCATTTTCATCTATTTCGCAAAGTGAAAGGAAATATAATGCCTGAGTTTTAGTATCAATCAATAAGTGCAACTACAGTTTAATACAAATGTTGCTTTTCATTACTTTATGCTATAATGACTTAATTTGACGTAAAAACTGAAAAATCAAGAAACGGGGCTCCTGTAAGGCACCAGATATTTAACAGGAGTCCTCTTCAGACTCCCTGCTGTAAATATGCATGTAGAAGAAAGTTCCCATGTGCAGTATGTTGGAAAACAAGAGCTAACTGGATTAATAAAATTATCCCAATTTCATGGTATTGAAATTAGCATTGGAATAAAACTACCTATGGCCTAATAAAGACCTTGGGGTGTCTGTTGCCTTAATATTTCTATTATTTAAAGGAACCAACAATAGAAACCTTAGGCATTTAGTAATACCAAACACTACGTAAAAATAAATGCAAACACCTGCAACTTCTAATTCAGCACGCATAAAATAAGACATTCCCCTCTTTTTCTATCTTTTCCCCCCACATTTATTTCAAGCAGGATTTTCACTGCAAATGACATTTCCCATTTGCTGTCACTATCCTCTCATTTAAATATGTATTCATGTCAGTGACAAAAGCATGCTAATGTATATTTCCTCTTCTCTTTTTTAGGGGGGGAAATGTGGGGAGGTTTTCCACATGAAAGTTAATTCTCCATGTCTTATCGTTTTCTAATCATGTTTACCTGAGTGCAAGTGCAAGACAAATTCAAAGTTCTGGTTGATTTGGATTCTTCACCCCTAGCAGTAGAAGATTAATTTCCTGGGACATGACTGGACATCTGCTGGAGAACTGCTTCACTTATTGGAGGTGCACGTATAAAACATTTCTTAAAGTAAGAGCTTTAAAGGATAAGGCAACTGTAGTTAATATGCTGTTAGTATGCAGTTAATGCTTTCAATGTTACCCTTGACAGATTTTATACAAGCATAGTAATGTTAGTTGCAACGGCTTTCTTTTATTTTTTTCCCCTTATCTATATAGCAGTATGGACTTTGATACTCATGCCTCTTAAAACTGCTCTTTCCTTCTTCTGGTCAAGAGTAATCTGTACTAGGATAACTGTGTCCATGTGGGATAAACTAGTTTAACCTCAATGGTGTTGGAGCTTTGCACCCCGTTGGCGCTGCTGGACAAGACTCAAGTCTGTCTCTCAGAAGTGTTTTGTGGGCAGTGAAGTTTGAATGAGTTTTCGAGTGATTTTGTCTTTTACCTTTTCCTTTCAGAAACACTATGGCAACACTGAAACAAGATTCATTCACTAGGGTGTTTTTGAAGATGTTACAGCACTGCAAATAATGCTGGATACTGATGGCTTAGGCTGCAGGGTAAGTACAAGTAGCGGATTCATGTTTTATTTTAATAGAGTGCTTAGAGATTTCATTATATTTAACTATTATTTTGGGGTCAGAGACAGTTTTGTACTTCATATTGCCCACAAGTGCAGCACGACATTGAATGTGATCAATTTACATTTGAAACCCTATATAAATAGTAAGAAACAGGGAAATTGAGGCAAGGGAACAAACATGAACAGTAGGACAGACGTAAAGCAAATTTCAGAAAGCCCAGATGGTTACTCTGAAAATTAACTTCACAGCAGGAAGACAACGGCTAATCCCCTTTTCAAATTTGTCAGTAAGCTGGCTGAGAACTGGCCATGGTTATTGGTCACAGGATAAAAAAATGTATTTCTTTAGGGATAGTAAAATATCACTATATGAATACTATGTACTGTAGACTAAAATATGAGTAAAATATTAAAATGATTAACCTTAGCAAACAGGAAAGAGTTTCACCAATAAAATCAAGTACATTGTCTCCCTCGCTGCTTGACTGCCCTTCAGGCAGTGACCAGCCACTTCGGGGAGGTTTCCAGTTGTTATTGATGCACTCCTCTTGAACTCCTTCGAGATACTTGCAAGGATCTGCAACACATGAAGTCTTTAAGGCTCCTCTGAAATCTGCGTCGAGCGTGTATCACAGACATTTGAAGTTTTGCAGGGGTCAGGAGTTGATTTTCAGAGAAAACCGGCTGTGCTTCGGGGCAGACCTGGAGGAGGACACCCCTCCATCTGCACGCAGAGGTATGGCAGTGCTGGCCACCCACGACCGGACAGCAATGGAGTCCTGTGGAGTATCCGTGTCCACCCAGGGGGGCAGCCAGCAAGGAGTATCCTGATTTGAGTATAGCAAGGCCCAGGTGAAGGACTATGGAAAACAGGTACAATACACCATTTAAACATATGCATTTCCATGCATACCTTGAGTGCCAGTGAGATGCTATGACGCAATTCCAGTCAGTCATCTGCAGATAATTTCTTTAGGGTGCAGAATAACCATCCCACACTTGCTTTGAACACCGGGTGACTTGGGTCCACCAATTACCCAGAGTATTTAGGTGGTAACCATGGGTACACTACAAGTTGAGTGTTTCAGTACCCACTCCTCTACGTGCTTACGTTAAAGAAATGCAAGGTCGTTTTACAGTGCAGGTGGAATTCACTAAATTCAATATTGATATCAGAAAGTCTCTGAAAACAAAGAGCTCCCCCTCTCTATCCACCCAATTATCCTGACAGCGTCAGAGAATTCAACAGCCTCTGCTAAATAGAATGGAATGTTCGAATATAAAAGGAGAAACACAGTAAAACAAAACCAAAAACCAAACAACTTATCAAGCTGATAAATTCAGGATCCAAACCAGAAAACAAAGCCACTGATCAAAAAACTCTAGCACCTTCTTCTGCAGATCAGAGTCCTCGCAGGGGCCTCTCAACACTTCATGAAAGCAATCCTCCGCTCACAAATCAACTGAATTTCAAAGACAGAGGAGAAAAAGTGAATTTTAAAGCAGTCAGTAGGAAACAGACTTTGTTTCACAGTAAGAGCTCCACCAGGAGTGTTGTGCAGAGCTCCTGGCAGTCAGAAAGAGAGAAGCCTGGCTTAAGCATTTTGGGTGGACTACTATATGCTAGCAAATCTAACGCAAAATAGGGAGTTGGTAGACCTTTTGCACTGAGGGCGATGCCTGACATACTGTGATCAACAGTGCATGAAAATGCCAGTATAATCCAGATATATGGGCTATACTCTAAAGCATGGGAAATATTGAAAAGTATTTCAAACTACACAATTTTTCTTTCTGTTCTTCAGAGGATGGTGAAACATTTGTCACTGAATCTATGCACTGAAGGAAATAAAGTATAATTTAGGGCTGTACGTTTCCACCCCAGTAAGAGGAAATTAGATGCTTTAGGGTTTGTTTGTTTGTTTGTTTGTATGTCAAATATTTTCTTTCCTAATGTTTTCCCTTCAGTTGTAAGATTTGTATAGAAATTGTGTGGAAACTGTCAGTCACTGTCAATATATATCTAGGCTTTAGTCTCCAGGTGTCATTTATATTATCAGGGCAAATCTGTACCTATTGAATTGAAGTACTTCTATTTAGATGCACATGTCATTACTAGTCTGAGGTTTGGTGTTTACCCTGGGGACAGCGTTTGGTCTTTTAGGTCTGACTGAATCGTATCGCCAGTGTGAAAACAATTGTGTGTCAAGGACCATTAGGTCAATGTAATTTTTTCTGCGATCACAGGGAGTCTCATATTGCAGTATATTTTGTACCTGGAGAAATCTTTTTGCCACTGCTGATAAATACTAATGACAATTAACTCTGCAAGACAATTAATTTGTCCAGAGATTTTTAAGTACATCAATAAGTGTGAATTTCCTTACCATACAGTTAAAGAAACTGAGGCACAGGTAAAGTAAATAATTTGTCCAGTGGTAAGACCACTGTAACAAAGGAGATTAGGTAAGGAAAAGAGCCTGCAATAAAAACATTCCTGACAGTATGACTCTCAGGTTCACACATGAGTCGTGCTGCTTGTTGAACCACATATCTAACTCTTTAGTTAGGACATTTTATTGCAGGTATTATATATTATGTGTGATACAGGAGACTTAACACAGCTCCATAAAATTTCCCTGAAAATTTACCACATATTCTATCCACTACTACATATACCAAAAAATCATGATTGGTGACACGGCCCGTTGCAATTAAATGGCTTGAGCACAATACACTGTAATAGTTTATTTTTGGCTTTTATCATGTAACCCAGCGAGAGGCAAAGACTGTGTAAAGAAGCAGCCTCTGAAGGCTGCAGGAGGCTGAACCCCATTTGGCTGAAGGAGGAGCAGTACTTCCACGTGACTGCTGGAGCACTGGCTGTCTCTGCTTTGCAAAAGGGAACTAAAGAGTAGGGATGTCAGTGTCACAGGGCACAGCCGAACAACGGTCAGGGCGGTCGGTCAGTTGGGTGGCCAGGATGCAGTCGGGGGGATCTGCTGGCCCTGATGCACCACAAAGGAGAAGGTGGGATCCAGACCGGGGTTCAGGTCTAACTTTATTTTACGCAGAACCTGGTGGCAGGCATTTGGGGGGCTAAAGCCAGTGTGAAACTACCAGCTATGTAAACAGCTGGATGTAGGCAACTTCAAGCAGAATCAGGCCCCAAACCTCTCCACCCCTTCACCTGCTCCTACGGAGAGACTGAGCTTTCTCTGCCTGCCCTGTGTGAGTGTTTTAACATTTAACAAACATCACTTAATGCTTGCAGAGCACTTTGAAGATGAAAAGTGCTTTCTAAAGGGCTTAAGTGTCATGATTAGTAAGGAAAGTCCTGAATTGCTCTGTCAAGCAGGCAAAGCAAGGACAGTTTTCCAAATATGAATTGTACATTGATAATATTGCGGTGAAGTTCCTTGTTGAAAGTGAAAGAGAGCCCATACCACTGCACTGGTACTGCGATTAAACCTCGGGAGGATTTCATGGCCAGGTGCTCAATGCAAGATTTAAGGCTTCTGGCTGAAATGTTTCATTTTGTAAAAGTCTAAACAGGTGAAATAAATTTCTAGAAAACCTGTTAAAACAAAGCTTTGAAGAGAGAATCTTGGTGGAGAATACACACATGTAGGCTTTTACTCTTCTTTTCTAAAATATTCCTCCAAGAGTCTGTTTCTGAAGAGTGGTACAGTAAGAAATTTGTAGTTTCACATCATTTTGATGTGAAACCAGGCAAAACTTGGCAGATATAAAAACACGGGTTTGTAGCATTTATATGCAAGTGTTTGGTTTTTTTTTCTTGGCTTTTTCAGAGTGGCCTAGTTTGATAGAAAACTGCTGGGAAAAATGAAAATACTTCTCACAAAATAACCAGGGGAAAAGGTGAAATTGTCCCTGAATTTTAGCTACATGTTTTATTTAAATAAATAAATAAAAATTACTCCATGCAACATTTCTCAGAGAGGGCAATAATCTCTTTTGGAGGTAGCATTGTCTTTTTGCTCTGTGTTTCTACAGAACCTTGTGAAGATTTTACATATCCTGGTGAATCTCTTCAACTTGTAAGCAATAACTAAAAATGTGGAGCCTCTCAATCAGAGGAAGGTAGAGCTTGGAAAAATCTCAGATTCACTCAAATGCAGGCTGAAATTCTGAGAATACCCGAGGGAGAGAGAACCCATTTTATTTCAGCTGTAGGCTGAAAGTCAAACAGGACTGTTGAATCCACCAAGTTATACCAAACTCATTCTTTTTCCCTCCTTCTTTAATTCGTGCTACTTATAAAACTTCCAATTTAGAAGGTGATAATAAAAGTACTGGTAACTCTACTCCTGTGGTCAGAGAGTTGCTGGTAGTGTTATGTGAAGAAAATACTTTTATTCTTTTCCCATCAGTATATGAACATAGCTGGGAGAATGGGTTAGATCATCTTCCAACTTGCTATCAACAGAATAGTTGGAAAACTGATGATCTCAGAATCCTTATTTCTGGTTAAATGTAAAGGGCAAACTTTCACTTTCAAGTTCCAAGAACTTTTCAGAGCCGCTACCATAAAATAATTTAATGTTACTTGTGAATGGCTCAAATTAAGAGACGATGAAGATATAAATAAAATGCCCATGAGACCATAACTTTTCAAAGTAGAATGGTGCTTTAAATTAATTTGTTCATTTTGTTTACAATATGAGTCTGACTCACATCGTAGATTCAACCTTCTCTTTCCCAAAATCAAATGATGTGTGAACATGAATTATTGAAACTTTTGCTTTTTTTTTTTTTGGATGTTTACAGTAATGTTGTTTACAGTAATACACACAAGACAGTATCATCCTCCAATGTGGAAATCTGAGCAATTTCTGTTCTTGTTTATGCTTGTGCAAATATCAAAAGTAACATATATCATCCATTTCATCACCATTCCCTTCAATTTGTAATCCAGCTTCCTCATTAGGAATTTGGAAGAACATGCCAATTCCATTTGTTCAGTCTTGCTTAACCACAAACCACCGCATGCTTATGAGATACTGCAAACAACACCTGAAAGATCACATTGGAGATGCACTTTGTTTTCACAATTAGAAGAATCAAAAGCACCAAAGTCACTTCTATTCCTACATCCTTCAATTGTACTTTGCAACAGTTATTATGCTACTAAGTTTGTCAGGAATCCAGATTTTATAAAAATGTATTTCGAAACAAAGCTTTATGGACACTTTTTTATGAGTATGTCTTCCTTCTGTGACAATGCAGTCAAAAGAGTTTAAGTCAACTCACAATGGAGGTAAAACTTTCAAACTCTTCAGTACACTGTAGTGTAGACATGGAAAAGGTAAGAAAATTACTCATTTGTAGTACAATACTAGTGGTTTCCAGTTGGAAGCCTGCATTTAGATGAGATAAATCCTGTATCAAAGAGATGATACCATGACAGAAGAAAAGTGAACATACATTTTAGGCAATTTCTTTTTAACTTCAGCTTCTGGTTTTTTTCTTGCAGGCACTTCATTTCAGGAGCCAAGATGAATTTTTCTTCTGATAAACTGATGTGTACAAACATGGTCTGCTTGGTTTGCTTTTAACTCCATTGTACAGCTAAATTGCATTATAATTTCTTGCTTTGTCTGCCTTTAGCAACATCTGAAGGTCCAAAGTCAACATAAGAAGCTCAGAAAGAGAGAGAATAAATACACACACTCATGATTCATGTTGATATACTTTAAAAAAAACAAACCACTAGAACAAAAAAAGACGAAAAGCATGCTCCAATGTGATAAAGCAGGGTGTTTATGGAAATCAGACCCTTCCCATTCTTGTTTGAGTCACCCAAACACCACTGTTAACTTGACACTGTAATGAGTCAAAAACACATCTAACATCTATAAAGTAAGCTTTCACTTCAGCAAACAAAATTGTCTGTCTTTCCGTGTTGCAATGAAGTGGTTTTGAAAACATAAAGGTATTTGATAGTCACTTTTGTTCAATAGGAGGTAAAAACTAAAGCATACCAAGAAAAGGTCAGGATACAGCCTATACCTTATTTGCATTTGCCAGTGTAATACTTAAATGATGCATCAATTAGCTTTTAGGCATTCAGAACTTGATTTAACTTTCATAGACGATAATAGTACAACTCTTGATGATTTCAGCAGAGGTGGGACCTAAGTCTTAGCGAACGGAGATAACGAAAATTTGCATAGAGCAGGAAAGCCATAAAATATCATGAAGAAAAAAGAAGTTATTACAGTCAAGATCAAGAAACATATATACAGGAAGTATAAATCAGCCTTCAAAGCCTTCAATGGATGTAGCAGTTACACAGCAAGTAAGAATTTCATCATTAGCCAATAGTGAAAAAAACCCCAACCAAATCCCAAATTATAATAAATGCCATTTCAGCAAAAACAATGCTGGGAACTCCTTCCTCAGTGAAGTCAGAAGCACTGTCTCTAGAGTACTGCATCTGGTTCCAGGCACCATATTTGAAAAAAATATAGTGATAAGTTAGAAAAGGTTTGAAACAGGCTTAAAAAAAAGAAAAGATGGCAAAAGGTTGAAAGAACACTAGATTTCATTTAATGTAAAAAAAAAAAAAAAGACATGCAGGGTAGAAGAATAAGGCAATTTTCCTCAAATAAGTGTATCTTTTTTATAAAGAGAATCGTGACAATTTTTATTCCTGTATGTCATTGGCAGCACAACAATGATAGATTATAAGGAAAGCTATGCCAGAGATTAGCAAAAGCTCTCAAACTCTCAGGGCGGGAAAATTTTGGGCGACTTGTGGAACATCCTTCCCACTGGAATTTCTTTCCCAACAGCTTAGGCAAGCAATTTAAGCCATGGCCTACATCCGTGTTTGCTCAACAATAGGGAGGTGACTTCCACAGTCTTTTTGACCTCTAAACATGCATTTCTGTAAATCACAGTACTCTCAAAGCAATAGCGATGGAGGGAAAGTCAGGACAACTTAGGGTTATAGAAAGGCTCAGCTCAAGCTTTTCCTGTCCCCTGCACTCTACCATACCTCTCCTTGTCCACTCTGCAGCAGCTGAGAAAGCCAATCATTTCCTTCCAAGTTTGCTGCATTGCTGGCTTTGAACCTGTTTCACAACTCCCTTTGGTTCTGAAGGGCAAGCTGATGCTTGGCTTGATATTGTAATAATGTCACCTTGTTTGAAACCCATCGTGAAGCTGCAAAGTAGAAACTTGACTTTGCAACGTCGAAAGAAAATACCAAGAGTCTGTTTGCTGTCTCAGCTACAATTACTTGCTATGCCAGAAGCGGACATCCTCAGCTACCCCGCTTGTGTTTTGGAAAGACATAGCTATCTTAATGTGACCCTTTATCAGCAAGGGTACATTTTGGATGGGGCAAAGCCATGATTTCTGAATGACCATTCTTAACTTTAGTTGGGATCTACTTGGATGAGCTGTCTGCTCATACAAATTCCACAGGAAGGGGGATTTTATTTATTTTATTACCTCTAGTAAATCTGCCATCCTTCATAGACAGCTGTGATTTAGGTAGGTACCTAAATCACATAGATAGCTCCTGAGCTGCTGTAAGCTGACATTGTTCCTTGTGTCTGCAGACTGCTCTTTTTCATCAGATGGGGACCTAGTCTCTACCGACATCTTCAGAAGATGTTTATTCTTTGCATTGTCATGGTAAAGTAGCATTCATATGTAAGAATATAGGTGTACATTCTGCTGGGAAATAGGTAATACAATTCTGCTAGAAATACTCAGAGAGTGAGTGTGTGTGTGTATGCGCTCACGCATGTATGTGTAGAGACAGACACACAGTCCAAGCTGCCCTCCTTCATATGAAATAGGGAAAAAAATCAGCTTTTGCCTAAGGCTCAGGATTTGCTATTTCAGTTTCCCTACTCCCTCTTGCTTTCTTGCCAAGCTTAGATTAAATCAGAGATGAAAAGAATTGCAGCATTCTTATGATGATAGTGGGAAAATGTGTTTGTATTTCTCAGTTAGAAATAGGGAAGACTGTTGTGTTCATTCTGATGATGGTTCCCATCATGATTCAAGAGGCTCTTTATTGTATGTTTATGGCAATTCACTGCTGTGCAGCATTTCATGACTCACGGATTTTTTCATATTGATTAGAATGAGATTCAGAGCAAGATTTGGCATAATAAAATATTAATTAATATTCTTAATAAAATACCACTTTCCTAATGTATATTTGTCACTACATTTGTAGTGACTTTCTCCTTTTCTGTCACTTGAAATGTCTTTTCTGCTTGAAATTTTTTTTCCAGGCAAAATAATTTGTGGATTCTCACTATTCAGTTAACAGCCGACTTTATATGTGAACACTTTGCAGCCATATGAATATAAAAATATGTATGTGAGAGAGAAATCTGTAACACACAAACACACACACTTCAGTTAAAAAATATCTTACAGGACTGTAATTAGCTTTTGCAGCCAATTTTGGCTTGCTATCAAAAAGCATCATGGTATATGATCTTACTTACAATAAAATACATGCTGCTCTGTCTGGCCACAGAAGAGTGAACTAAAGCTGGAGCTTTCCCTGTGACTCTGTAATATGCTCATTTTCGTTGGTTTATCAAACCCATATCTTCTATTTTCACAAAGGTTTTTATGTGTCTCCATAGACCTTTTCCCGTAAATTTCACAACTCCTCACTGCCATCTTGTGGGAAAAATCGTGCATCATTAGCTCTTCACAAAAAAGTGAAGAAAACTCATTAAATACGATGTGTTCTGAAGACATTGCTAGCAGTTAGCTGAAAAAATATTCATATAGAAATCAAAAGTCATAAGATTCATATATTTACCATGAAATTAAAATTTTACCATGAAATTAAAAAACGACAATATTAATTTCATAAACTTCTAAGCATTTGCCAACACCATCAAAACATTTTGTTCTCAAAGTGAACACTCTATTACAAAATGTTAAAGGTGGAATATTAAGCATATACTAACAAAACTTACAATATATATACATACAGCACATTAATATACTCTATAAATTGAAGCAAAAGTTGTTTTGACATTTATGAAATGCTTTGATATAAGAAAACTGAAAATATGTTAAAAGGTTTTAATTTCTTGTAATTTTTTTTTGTTAAAAGGGGGAAATCCCTACAAAACATTTCAATTTTTCACAAACCACATTTTACCATGGATTTTTTTCCCCAAAAAAGTTCCAGCATGTGCTAAAAATTGATAAGGTTATTAACACTAACACTCATAAACTTTATGAGGCCATAATTTCAAACTGTATAAACAATGTATAACATTTTTAAAAAGTGGTAAAATTGCAAAAATACATCATGATCTAATAAAAATTATCTTCCTTGTTGTCACCTTTTCCAAATTGTGATGATCACAAATATTTTCTACACTACGCAGATAGGGGAAAGAGAATATCCTCACGTTTGTTTCAAGGTCAACAGTTGCAGTATAATGGGCTGCCTGTCCCTTCACATGATGCAAGAGTTATTGTACCCAAGCTGTGGCATAATATCATTCTGGTTTGTGTTATATGATGTACTGCTGTGCTTCATGTTCCAGATGTACGGATACTTACCACAACCTTGGAGAGTCTGTGTTACAGTGCTTACAGTGATTTTCACAATAGAAGTTTGATATGTTTTGGCAGTCAGGCTGTCTCTCAATGAACAATATTAAGGGATAGTCTTCTGTTAGGAATTTGCCTTTTCATGTGTAACATGTTTTCCTTTTTATAATACTACTTTTCCTATCTTATCAGGATGTCTCTGAATGCAGACACATTGTTCCTTCTGGAGCCTGAGATGGGACATCCAAGTTTAATGGGGCTTTAATGCCCTCCCTCCCAGGTAACATAACAGCAACTGGAAAGTGATGCCTAAGTTTTTCCAGTACAGTGTCCTTAAAACACCACCTAAACAAAGGAGAACTAGATTTAACATAAATCCAGAGCCCCAAAAACTTGATGAAGTCCTTATATAGGTTTTGGTCTACTGGGAGAATGGCAAGATTTGACAGCAGATTTGAGAGCACATGAAATCCTTGGACACAGACCGTCAGGCACTGCAGTGCCTACAGCAGTCACAGAAGAGAAGGAAACCAGGCAATTCCCACTTCCAAATGCTGGAGTCGGTTCTCCAGCCAAAGCAGCCACAGGGATTGTTCTGCCTGAGAGAAGAGGGTCTCTGGAAGATGCTAACACCTGCGAACCAGAAGGGTAAACAGACTCCCCATGGTGAAAGTTCTGCAAACTTCTGACTTCACATCTTCAAAATGGATCCAGTGATGTAAACTCTCAAATTTCTGTAATATTAACTACAGCTGATGCCTTGTGTGTCTGAAAAGACAACCCAGCCTGTAGTCTGAGGAGGAAATTCACTAGTATATTATTTCTCTTCCTTGCCTCCTGCAGCTGAGAAAAACAGGGTTGAATCAGAACAAAGACTACAAGGATCACAAAAATTAAAGAGCTGTGAGATGAATTAGCTTGTGAAGTCCAGAAAAAAACCATGTAGGAATGAACAGGGAATCAGACAGTGTTCGGTGCAGCTTATCTGCCCTGATCCCCGAGACAAATACGAGTACATGCTACCATGTGGATTTCTGGATAATAAACACGCCCTCCAGACCAATGTCTATGCAATGAATGTGACCATAGTGAGCAGAGAGGAAAGCCTTGAATTCACACTATCTTAGAGTTACTGGGAGGATCTACCAACATATAAATTATTTCTTGTTATTCATGGAATTATAGGAGAAACATCCCTTATCAGTCTAGTTGTACTACTGACCTCATCAGGATGTTTGGAATCCATATTCCAGGCATCTTTCACAACACATTGCACTAATATTAGCAAAATGAAGTGCTTGGATGAAATACTAGAATGACTCTACTTGTGATGGAGAATCATAACTCTGTGGTGTAAGTACAACCTGTTTTGAGGGAGGCCAGTCTCAGTGCTAACCAGAAATTGTCACTTTTAACATTCTTTAATATTTATATATGTATTTATTTACAAAAATGTAAAATTTAGAAGTCAAACAAAAAAAAAGAAAAATCAAAGCATAACATCTGAACATAAAATACGACTAAACATTTTCAGTAGAACTAGGGGGGTTTTTTACACTTTTTGAAGCTTCATCACCCAATGGAAAACTGATGTTTTGCCCAGGTTTGGAAAAGTAACACATTTTCTGTGAAGTAAAAACTTCAGTGCCTGCCCAGCTCCATTTGTTTATTTCAGCGTAGTAGTACTAAAGGGACAACAACAGTCCACACAAGCCACACTATAACTTCAAATTGTTTTGGGAACCATTCAGTCCTAGAGAGTGTACCTCAGCCTGGGCTGCACCTACATTGAAGGTCACCTGCTGGCTGTAGAGCCTGTTTCCACATGCCTGTGCTGCTGGCTAAGAGAAGCCAACCCAGAAGTCCAAGGTGGCTTTGCTCCCAGGGAAGAGACCGTGTCAACATACTGAATCTGGAGGGAGCAAGCAGAGAGGTATGTATCCTTAGCTAAAAGCTGCTGTCTCACCTATGGGGACTGTTTGCAGGGAAATATCAATGCAGGCTCTGAGCTGAACCCTTCCTGCTTCATACACTTTAAATACAGCAGGGTCACAGACTTTCTGCCCTGCCAGCTGCATCCTGGTGTCCATTACACAGTGGAGATGGTGGGACTGTGGGGTTTTGGAAAAAGCCCTTTGTGAGTCAGGAGCAGTGAAGACCACTTCTGGTCATTTTCGCATGACTAGTAGACATAGCAGAGTGTAAGGAGAGCAGCAGCCAAGCAGCATGCTACAAACACTGTCCTACTGAGAAAATGAGAGGAAGCCAGGCTCTGAGGGCACTGAAGGACACAAATGCTCAGAAGAAGTGAGCAGATGTCACCGCTGGACATGGAGCTTACTGAAGGCTCTCACAGCAGGTGCAAAAGAGGGGGTAGGTCTCTACAGCAGGGGATAGGCAGATGGAAAAGCCATTCAGACTTTCTCTCTGTTAACAGCAAGGTTTGATCAGCTCAGGCATCTTACGTGATTTCACTCTTTCTATCCAGCTGCCAGTTGGTCTAGAGTTTGGGAGAACAGGGGGACATCTGAAAGGTTGCATGCTGCGTCCTGAAAGGAGCAGATTTTTTTGGAGTTCCATCCATCTTCCTAAATGCATTTTCCCATTTAGGCATGTATAAAAAAGAACTTAACAAGCAAAGCTTTCTGGTCAGCTGAATACTTTTGCGGCTGCTGCTGCAAGCTGAACTGAAACTGTAGAAATGCTGCAAGCAGTCTATGGTGTTGCCATATTAATTTTTCCCCATTATAAGACCAGGCTCAACAGTGTTCTCTGGCTGGCTGGCTCTCTGCAAATAACTTAAACCCAGGTTAACTGGTCTGAAAGTCTAGGTTTGCAGTTGACTGGTTTTCTCAAAATACCAGGACCTATTGCCTTAACCTTAGGTACAGCAGATCCTCCAGTCATTTGATTTAGACATGCTTAATATACAACAAATACAGAAGTGTTTCCAGTAGATGCACAAAGAGAGCAAAATCAAAGTGGCCTTTTATCTCGGCCACTGTCCCTCATGCACAAAAGTGAATTTTCAGCAGTCCATGCAGCATTTTGCTAGTTTGTCCACTTTGCAGATAGAGGCCCTTCTCTTCTTTGAATCAGAAGCATATTTAAGTCAAAAGAGAATATTCAAATCCTTATGGCTGCAGTGCATGGTGGCTTTTGGATGTGAACTGCATGGAGAGCAACACTAAAGAATGTAAGATTTTTGGATTTTCTGCCATGAAAACATGGCAGAAGCACCCAGAAAGCTGATGGAAAGGGTGAGATTTGAGGAAGGTCAAAGATAAGACAAGACAGTAACTGGGCAAAGCAACAGTAAATTTGGGATACCTCACATACCTTTGAGTCTTGAATTACACCCTTTAGTATACACTTTCTTTGCTGCTGAATGGAGGTGGGTAGGAATTAGTAGTTCCTCATTGCACAAGATATTACAAAACCCACTCTTTCTTCCTTTGCACTGAGATCAAGTTAAAACTTTTCTGTGTACGTTTAACAGTAGGATCAGAAAAGGAGCAAACAGGCGTTAATGTGTGATTCCCTCATCTATCTTCTTGCACATTCTTCACAAGTGCCTCTTACAGTCACTTCCTTTCTGGCCACCGAGTATGTATTTATACAATGTGGAAAAACTCCAGGAATGTACTTGTTGGATAGAGCTTCAGTTTTTGATAAACTGTCACTTCCTGGGAAAAGAAAAATGGCAACTTTTATTTGGAAAATTGCCCAACTCTTCTGACTGTGTCAAAAACACAAATAATGAAAGGAAGAATAGGAACAGATAATGTCTTTGCCTTGTTCCCTCCAGATTTCTCTCTGAACTTGAATGAAAACGTAATATTCACCATCAGAAAAGGAAAGAGATCATTGCCTTCTATTTATGCACAAGACAGATGTAGGAGTTTATTTCTGCAAGTCTCTTTACTGTTCACTCACCAGTAACTGTTGTGGTTATGGCACAGCATGTTGGAAGCAGCTGCCTAAAAGCCAAGTGAGTCAAATAATTAGCTAATAAAAGAGCCAGCTTACAAAGAGCTACTCAAGGCCAGAGAACAACTCAGACAAATGATCTGTTCACGAGCACATATTAGAGCATGTTTCTCTGCTACTGCTGAATGAGTGTTCACCCACTATTCACAGCTACCGGCACGGTGGGCTGTATGGTGGCAAACACTGGGGTATCGCTTCACCAGTAAACCACCATCACCAGTGTGGCAACATGGATGCAACTGCTTGGTGTACTCCTGCATGCATGTGTTCTTTGATGTGTCCCACAACTAAGCCCGCATGTCAAGAGTTAGACATTTGGAAAAAAGTGGAGGGAACAGTGGTAAAGATTAGACTTGCAAATCTCGAAGTACAACATGTCAGTCTAGTCATGTTAAAACATCCCCTTAGAATAGCTCACACAGTAACTGTAGCATATTATAGAGAGGAATCATGAATATGCAATCAGAAAACAGTTTCAGATCCTGATCACCATCTCTGTCAATTACAACAGTCACTTTCTGTAATGTTGCCTTGTCATTTTGACAGTGATTATACCTTTACACGATGTATTGTAGATATTACGCTTCGGTTGTTTACAAATAGAACTGTGTCTTACACTTTCACTGTAAGAGTAGGCCGTTTTAAGTAAGGAAAACACTCCTCATCATTCTTCCACTTAAGTCAGTCATGCATGACTGCAAGTGTTGCAGCTGAGAAAATCATCCTCTGCCACAACTGCATGACATGATCAACCCTAACAAAACCAAGTCAATCTGGAGGTTTGCAGTCAGCATCCAAAATCAGTGTGTGGGATTTTTCAACTGATAATGCTTATAGCAGAACATTTTTCTCCAAGAGAGCAAGTTGTTTTTAAATAAATCATTAACATTATAAGCTTGTAAAAGCAATGCTTTTTAAATATAGCAAGCTATAAACATCAGTTGTCTGACTGAGCATTTTATAGAGGTCCTGTGTGTAATGTTTGTATTTATAAACAGATTTGTTCATGATGCTATACATTAACTGTTCAGTATTTCACAATGATCTAAGACAATGCAAGACTTCTCCTTTACAGAGAACTTAAGAAAATTGTAAAATCATCATAATGAATGAGGCTTTTAGAAATCTTTGTTCAATAACTACTTACAGGACTATTATATATTTTAATAATAAACGTATCTGTATAACCTCATCATTCAGTTTGTTTGGGATGGAGATTAGAGAATATGAAGGATATATATCTCAGTTGTCAATAATTATTACAGTGTAAATATCCTCCCAAATTCTAATTTTAATGGACTTTCAGAGATCAGATATACCATACCAGGTATTTTAAAATAAATACAATAAAATATTGAGATCGTTTTCTATGCAATTGTTAGAAACTCCTGTATTATTTTTTCTGCATTTGTTGTCTCTTTGATCAAATCAGGAATTTTATATTGGGGGTGACATTAGACAGAGTTACATGTAGATATAGTATCAGATCTATTCCAGGTATTAAATTTTGAATCAGGATCTTTAGACATTGTTCTAGTAATGCTAGTAATGATGTATTGGAGATGGTATGAGTAACTATATGATAAACATTGCTATGAGAAATGCACATAACTCTGTACCAGTTATTTTTTCAGTGATAACTTTTAATGTCCAAATTCGACACCAGAACTGCTCAGCAAGCAACTAAAGCTTCCATATAAAAATCCTGAATGAAATATTTATAGCTGGTAAAAGACTTTTCAGAGCATTTTGCCTTAGAATTTTTACACATTTTTCATTGTTTTCCATCAGCACAGCTGAACAGCAACAGTGGAACCGGGCAGGGAAGAAAATAAACCCTGAGTAAAATATGAATTTATTAAACCTACTGGGAATCTATATGGCCAGTGAAAGAAAACTGTTCATACAGACCCAACACTGAAAAAATCACTTCAATATTTGTCATCTCTACCGGTTTCTCCCATGTGGCACTATTTGCATGATACCATTTAACTAGCAGCAGTCAGAATGAAGCACAAAACGATACTTATTTCTGGACTCCAGAATACCAATACTTCACTCAATTCCTTGTTATGAGTTCCTCGTTTACTCACACACTTGTTATGAGTAAAATATTTGCACCTAAGGGAAGCTTTTGGTTCACCAGTAAGGTTAATGCTGATGGTCTTGTCAGTGTTCAGGCTTTTTTGCCCCAGCACTTTTCTGCAAATGGTAAAGACAATGACTGCAAAACCTGATGTCAGTGTTGTTACTATTGTTGGCCAAAGTACACCCAAATAGCTGTGACAGACGGGGTAAAAAGGCTTCATAATGTATTACCGCCCCTCTTCTGGGTCAATTTAATCATTCAAAGATACTTTGCAAGCAGAATATAGCCAACTTAAAAGCACATTTATTTAGTGGCTACAGTACACCAAAGGCACACAGACGGAAACACACCCTGTTCCTTCTAATTAGCCCCTCTAATTCTGAAAAAAAATGAAGTGCAGAATTACAGAATCAATTGAAGAGATTCAGAGTAAGTACAGCAACAGTAGTATGGTTGTCGTGGATCGCACAGTTTTACAAGGGAATGTCAAGAGGAACTTGCTTACTATGGCACTGCTCTATCTGCTTGAATACTGCTTGCATGGAGAGTATTGCATGTTCTTTCCATGGAAAACGCCTCTTAAGATTACTTCAGTTTTTTAAGTGTTTGTTTACCAAATGTCATTTCAGGTAGCTTTGCATTTTGTTTCAGCATATATAGTAGCGACAAATTGTTTCGGAGAAATATTTTCTTCCACTATTTGTTTTACTGTCTGTTGAGGGCTTATTACCATCTTCTCTTAGGTTAGTTTGTACAGCTGCTTTTAGCTCCGCACACAGAGACTCTGCATGTAAGATACAAAGAACTTCAAAGTACAAAGCTACTGCCCCCTCTCAACAACCCTGCCCCTGTCTATAATTTTTCCTCTTTTATCTTTCTCATAGCTCTTTCTCACAGCTCTTTCTCACGATAGAGCAATGCTCTTGGCCATCTGAGATGAGTGTGGACATGGTGACACACCAGAGCTCTGCCTTGGGTCCCTGTGGCACAGGCTGCAGAGCTGTGGGGGAAGGACATCAGAGACGGGGCTACACCCCCCTCATAATGACCTCTCTCAGTCTGCTTTTAGAGTGGGATGTGCTATATAGAAATCCTACATCAAGCAGATTTAATGTAACAGAACGGAGAGGGGAGGGGAGGAGAAGAGAGGAGAGGAGAGGGGAGGGGAGGGGAGGGGAGGGGAGGGGAGGGGAGGGGAGGGGAGGGGAGGGGAGGGGAGGGGAGGGAAGGGAAGGGAAGGGAAGGGAAGGGAAGGGAAGGGAAGGGAAGGGAAGGGAAGGGAAGGGAAGGGAAGGGAAGGGAAGGGAAGGGAAGGGAAGGGAAGGGAAGGGAAGGGAAGGGAAGGGAAGGGAAGGGAAGGGAAGGGGAAAAAAAAGAAAATAAAAGAAGGAAGGGAAGGAAAAAGGAAAAAGGAAAAAGGAAAAAGGAAAAAGGAAAAAGGAAAAAGGAAAAAGGAAAAAGGAAAGGAAAGGAAAGAGACCATGCAACGGACAGACAACACATTTTAGACTAATGGAAGGAATTGCATTTTTTTAGTGCATAATTAACTTGTGAAACTCATTGCCAAGAAACATTACTGAGGTCAGAAGTACTCAAAGGCATTCATCTCTTTGGGCTGTAAGAACACTCATGGTCATTCTGAACATGACAAAGGGAGCAAGCTATCATCCTTTTGTCCATAATCAAATCAGATTTGATGAAACCGGACATTTTTTATGCAGTATCACATTTGTCCAGTGAGATGAGTTTTTACACTCTTCTGGTGCAGCTGATAGTGCCCAGGTTTGGAAACGTGTTACTGAGCTGGATGGATCACTGCCTCTACATTCTGTGCTCCCAGCTTCTGTAGCAGATAAAATGTTTGGCTCAGAAAACCTTGATCTATTTTAGAAGAGAGAGATGTATTCTAGAGCAAATTTGAACTGATTCCTGAGGCATATCCAAACACCTTTTCTTTTGCAGTTTTAAATTTTTAATCTCAAAAAGATTAGCCTGTTAGATATTACAAGCAGGTAAACTAGGAATTCTAGTTATAATGATTAGATACTTGTTTTTTAAATGTTTTTCTAATGGGCAAAATGCACTAGAATTTTCTAAAATAATTAAATATGGTAATTTGATTATGAATTACTAAATATTAACTAAGCATATGACACCAATTACAGCATAAAAATTAAAATATTGTCACTTTTTTTTACTGGACAATTTGCTCCAGACTTTTCTCTGGGATGTTCATTCATCAAGAAGCTAATTCACTGTGTTACTTAATGGCACAAAATACCTACTCAAATATGCATGCTTCTAAGAGTGCTCTATTCTCACTTCAGATCTAGGACCGATCCTCAGCTTGGGTAAATTGTTTAGCTCCAGAAAAGTTAGTGGAATCATATCAGCTGATGTACAGCATTATGTTTCTGAATGCTTTTATTCCCCCCTGTGCTTCCTTCACACATATTCAGGCAAGGAGGGACCATTATTTCACCCAGTTTAACCTCCATTGCAACACAAAGTTCCAGCACGCTTGCAGCATCCGATCCAGGACCAGTCTGTAACACCCTTCTATAAATGCTATACTCTCATAGGCCAACGTCGTTAAGAAGTCCAACTGACCAAAGAATGGGAAAAGCTATAGACGGTGGGAGGTGTAATACATGTGCATTATCTGAAAGAAAAGGAAAGTTGCTGGTAAAGAATATAAAGCAGAGGGTGGAAACTGGAGAAAGTTTAAAGCAAAATAAAGCAAAAGAAGCAAAAGACAGAAGGAGAGACCTACTGAGAACAGATAAAGAGTTCTACACTTAAAAGCAGTATTAATAAAATGTGTTAAAGTGCCAGACGACTCATACCAAAACATTTGTCTGTGCAGTCAAAGCAAAACCATTCAAGCTGACCCTCAACAAATATGAAGCATAAAGAAATACACCAAAGGGACTTTCAGTGGGCTGAAATACACGATAGACCAACAGGTGCTGCGGGCTTAAGTAGTCCAGTGAAGAGGTCAGCCTTAACATTTATGTGTTTCTCAAGACTTCTGTCTGAACCTGCTGTCAGCGATGCTCAGTCCTTGTGCGAGGACTTGCAGGTGTCCTGTG
This sequence comes from Calonectris borealis, assembly GCF_964195595.1. Taxonomy (NCBI): domain Eukaryota; kingdom Metazoa; phylum Chordata; class Aves; order Procellariiformes; family Procellariidae; genus Calonectris; species Calonectris borealis. The sequence continues at coordinate 11,857,436 of NC_134352.1, read as the reverse complement.
GTCCTCATTCAGGTCACGAGTGCTGCAGTCAGCTGAGGAAAACAGCACAACAGCAGTTCGTAATCACTGAGTGCCAAAATGCTTCTCAGTGGGGCATGGTTTGAAAAAGCCAAAGTTGGTGGAAATGGAATTCTTCTCAAAACAAACTGCATAGAAATTGCTGGGGTCAGCAGAGGGATTGTTTTGAGGTTTGAGAGAGGTGGAGGCAAGCTGGAAAACAGCAGGGTGGAAGCTCTGGTCAGGGTCTGAGCTCTGCAAAGATAAGAGTAGCAGCATTAGCTCCGGTGAATCCAGAAGAGACTTTTCTGGTTCAGCTTTCACTAGAGCTGCTTTAAAAGCAAGCAGTAGATGTATTTTAGGCCCTGCTGTACATCTACAGAAGTGAAATAAGAAATGATGTTGCAGTTGTTAATTCACAGACTGTTTATCTTGTTCACCCTCTAACAAAATAATTGCTGCTTGATTATAACTACAAAAAGATTTTGCCAGCCAGTCATACAGCAGATGTTATTTCTCCCCTGAGCAACTCTCACAGGGCTGATGCTGCACATCTCACAAATCAAATCTCAGTGTACCAGGCCAAAGTTCACATCCATCTCGTCACACGCTTTTAGCTGTTGCAAGCCCATCATAGACCTTTTGCTTTTGGGGACCACTTAGTTTCTCTCTCATTTGTACAGAGCAGGCCCATACCAGGCAGATTTATCTGGAGATAACAAACATGCTGGGCCAGATCTTCAGTTGAAATCCATAGACGCCTGTGAATTTAATGTTAGTTGAAAGGCTGGTTTTTTGCTGGTGACAACCTGCCTTCCTTTCTTTCACTGCAAGAGGCATAGCAAAGCCTTCCCCAGACCTGTCACACACACAGATGCACAAAGACACGTGTATGCATGCATCAGAACAGCATTATATGCAGATAAGATACCAAATAATCCCAGGGCTGACACCTGAGGATTACAACTTATTTTCGTTCGTAATGGTAATACATTTGGGAAAATAAAAATACTTGTTCAGCAAAAGAGTGATGTAGGGTCCTTCCACTGAAACTTCTTCACAATGGACTACCTTCTGTCAACTGTTTAAACTTTCCAAAACTTATAGGTACTTTTTTTGTCTTTTTTCTTTGGACGGAATAAAAATTGATGGGGACCTATACCTCAGGCCTGTTTTTTATACAGAGTACAAAATTTCTTTTCACTTATCATAGTTATGCAAGGAGCTTTTTATACAAAGTCTTGATATCACAGCAGTTCGCTCTCACATTTAGTAAAGAAAGAAAAATAAGAGCAGTCAAAAAATTTTTAAAACAGCTTTCCAGCTGAGAAGGTGGCGCGGCTGCGCGCCGACGCGAGGTGCCGCGCTGAAGCTGGGGCACGTGGCAGCGCGGGTGCTGCTGTCGGCAGAAGCGCCTGCGGCACACAGGCGTTTGTTTCTCGGGTTCCTCACTCTGCTGTGTACCCGAGTGAAAGTTCAGCCTGAACAGGTCCAGAAGTGACACTGAGGGGCTGGGTGGGAGACGCGAGTGCAGGGCTCTGCAAGCAAGCTCATCTACTGCCTCTTCTGCAGCTGCATAGACCAAGTGAAATTGCTTCTCTGTGTGCCTGGGCACGCCTCTGCTGTGCAAGAGAGCAAGTCAAAGCAGAGAGGATGGGAAAGAGGACAAAACTTTCTTCCTGGGACCATGGTATATGTATTTTGTGGGTGAGGCCATGGTGGTATGCAACTGGAAAGGGACAGAGAGCTATTTCCCCTCCCAACGCCCTTCCTGGAGAGACGCACCTCTGTGTGGTGTGGCTAAGGATGTTTTTATAAGCCCCTTAGTTAATACGCTGCTATGCAATAGCCGCAGTTGCAGTTTGGCATCTGTAATCAGTAATTTCCTTCCACCGCATTTCAGGAAGCCTGCACTGCTTGACTTACTCAGCTGGAGAGGAATGGGCAAGCAAAGGTAACAAGTTTCACCCATAGAAAGACATGAGTGAGAGCTCAGGGATATAAGCACAGCCTGACTTAACCAAAGCAGCCATCTGAGTATCGGTCGAAGACACCAGCTACCATAAGGAAGTCTTGCAGCAGAACACATCAACTAGTAACCGAGCATGGAGGGAAGATGCCAGCTCCCACTTCATTAATTCCTTTCCACACCAAAAATGGTGATATTTCTTAAAGTCTACATGCACAGATTTACAGCAGTCATTATTTGGGGGTGGGAGGGAAGGAAAGGTTTCCACCAGTTACACAATGTTTTACAAATTTTCTATTGGACAAATAGCAGAAAGCTCTTGTCCCAATCCACGTGAATCACATGAAAGATCACATTTATGTTCTTTGTCAGATAAAGAAATGTAAAGAAGCATAAAGCTACTGCTAACAATGGTCCTTTGCAATAGCTTATCAGCATAACATGTTCAAAATAATAGTACAGAAAAAAAGATAGTATCTTTTATAAAACAATGGAAATACTATCACCACCATACAGTTATTACTATTAACTTTAGATACCTTAAAAATGGTAGCACCTTACTAATCCTTATACTTTAGGGAAGTTTGTCTAAATTCTTTGTATTTCGCAGAAACAATCCAGCGACTTTTCCAAGCTCATACATGACTTTCAAAGGGAATTTAGTGAGGACACCAATATTAACAAAAGATTGTCAGCCAGAGTTGTTAGGAAGTTATTAGGACCTTGGTTTTCTCACACCTGCCACAACAGTTGGACTTTGAACTGTGTCATCTGCTGGAGTTTTGCTAAGCCAGTGATTACTATGATTAAGGAATTCCCCTTGCCATCTCTGAACAAAGACCAGATTTCACCAAAAAAGGTTTGCTGATATTTTGTTAAAACTTTGAGACGCTCTACTAAACATTTCCAGTGTTTCCAGATTTCTTAATGTGCAGTCTGACACATTTCAAAAATGCCGGGCTTTCCAGAAACGTGCTCATAATCCACTTTTAAGAAGTTTACCAGTCGACAGTTAGGAAATATCCTCTAGAAGTCTTGTTCTGGTCCACTGTTCATATAATGAATATGCATGTGGCGCATGACATCTCCCTTCCACACACACGGCTCCTCTGTCTCTCAATGTAACACAGGCTATGAAACAATTTGGTGCACCAGGCAGAAGAAATAAAGGGTTTGTCCAAATATTAAGCTGCTTCTTTGGGTCATCAGCTATGGTGTAAGTTTTCAAGAGCAAACCTGCAATGTAAGGTTTATTTAAAAAACACAGGAGTACTGGTAACGGCATTTTTTGGCTTTGTCTTTTTAAACTTGTATTGTTGAAGCCTCCAAATTTTCCTTTCTCTCTTTCACTGTCTGCCTTACACTGCCAGCAGCAGAAAAGTATTGTTGCTGCCCTGCTTCCTCTCTCCTCTGGCCACCTGATGCCATAAAATATCCTTTGAAGTTATTCGCTTGAAGTCCTGAGGAATCAGTGCTATGGTATGCCAAATACCACAACTGCCTCCAACTCCCTACAAACCGACTATTAAGAAGAGTGATGTTCCTGCTCCTGCTGGCTTCCTGCATGCACAAGGAGCTGAAAATGCCCTGGTAATGGATGCTCTGTCACCAGGACTACCAAGCAGGAGCTGCTGATGCAGTCTGTTATGGAGAATTGTAAACAGTGAATGTTTCTGTTGAGGGTTTTTCTCTGTTATAAAAAACAATGTTTGGTAGCTTTTACTGGGTCTCAGCCTTCCAAAGCCAAGAGGTCTCTAATCTGATGCTAAGGGCTTGTTATTAGTCTTTCCTCAGTTGAGCAGATAGTAAATGCTCTGTAATCCCATCCAGCTCCCCCAGGTCAAAGCCAAGAACAGGGCTGGTGGCTGTGTTTATTTTGTACCACACTTAGGTTTGTGAGGTTGCAAATATCTGACTTTAAGTTACCTCAAAACGTCAAGAAAGACTGTCAAGACACCATGAGTTTTTCCCTATTTTGTGCCAGGCTTAGGTACAAAATGGGGAAAAACGCAAGGCATCTTCACAGTGTTTCTTGAGGTTTTGCAACCTCACATCATATCTAGCCAAACACAAGTAGATTCTCTTTGAGAAAACAATGCTCCCCCTTGCTGAAAGGCAGGACTGCAGACCTTGCTGCTTAAGGAGCTTTTCCACTCAATTCATAAAATATTTTCATTGCACTGAAAAGCAAATGACCAGCCTGCCCAGCCAAAAACACTGACACGCTGTCCAGTACAGAGAATATTAAGGAGTAGTTTTCCTTGAGATCAGCTCTCCCTTCTTCTTACAAACAAAATGGATACTATATAGGATTAAAAGCGCCTGCACTTTTAGATATTTAATTTTCATTTGCATAGGAATCATTAGACGTATAAGCTCTTAGCTACAGAGAGGCAAACTTAATGTAATGTGGATTTCTTATATCCTATTAGTCAAGAAAGCAAGGTTTGGAATACCAAAAGAAATCAAAAGTTTGAGTCAAATCTAGCCAGCAGCTTCAGAATTAAGCGTGTGTATGTCCCTGAGTTTGTTTTCATGACAGTGCATAGAGAAAATGAGAAAAATGTTTCATTTTTAACTTCTTAAAAGGTTGGCTGGTAATTTTCACCTTTGTAAAGTGAAACAAAGTGAATCCTAATGATGGCATTTTCTTTTCACTTATCATAGTTATGCAAGGAGCATGTGAGGAACACAGAAAAGAAACCCACCATCTCTAGGTTTCTGACACAGTCACAATGAAGCTGTGATTAAAGGATGAAAACCATACAAATGTCAAACACTGGGCTGTAGTAGACAAAAGGAGGTGAGAGAAAACAAAATACAGAAAAGCATTTTCCAAGGAAATTGAGGCCAATTCAAACTTCAGAAATGGCACCAATTTAATTTAAACAGAGGAGTCTTAATCCAAAATAATCCGAATTGATATCCAGACAGGTTATCCCATCATTCTTCAACATGACTGTGGCTTATTCTGGTGTCTCCTCCCACCATTTATAACATACAAAAATTAAATTAATACAATTTGGGGTAATATCATTTCAGAATGATACATGATCTTGTATAATGACTTTGTTAACTTGTCTGTCAGGAGAGGCTGAGAGAGCTGGAATTGTTTAGTCTGGAGAAGAGAAGGTGAGGCGGGGGGATATACACATATACATGTGTATATAAATATATATACACGTTGTATACATGTGTATATAAACCAGATGGGAATAAAGAAGACCAAGGCAGACTCTTCTCAGTGGTATCCAGTGAGCAGATAAGAGGCAATGGGCACAAACTGAATCACCGTAAATTTCATTTACATGTTTAAAAAAACTCCACCTTCTGCTGCGAGGGTGGTCAAGCAGTTGAGCAGGTTGCTTAGAGAGAGTTGTGGGGTCTCCATCCCAGGAGATATTCAAAACCTGACTGGTCATGGTCCTGGGCAGCCTGCTCCAAGAGGTCCTGCTTTGATGGGTCCACTGGATGACCCAGCAATTCTGTAATTCTGTAAATGAACACCCTTAGTTAAAAACAACAGAGATTAGGATAAAACAATCCAAAACACAGAAGGGAAATATATTCTAAGATTAAATTGCATTTAATGTAGAAAATGCTAATCTGAATGTTTAGATGACTGTTCTGCCTTGTCATGTCTACATATGCCTCAGTGCTGGTATTCTGAAGGAAGAAAATATGGGGTGGGGGGAAGGCTTCTTAAAAGGTAGAAAACTAGTAGGGAAGAATGAAACAGGAGATTTCATGGGAGCTAACAATTCAGCAAATGTAAAGCAACAGAAGCTCTCCTGATCTCTCCTAACACTGCTCGACGCAATGCACAGCCGCAGAGCTCTGTGAACATCTGTGTATTTCTATAAACAATGTCTTGTCTTGGAAGGTAAGCTTTGCTATTTATCTAAGGCTAACTATGTAATTTGAAAATCGAAAATATGAGGATTATATCATTAGTAGGTGGGTAAGATAGATGACACTGGATGCATTGCAGATCAATTCTGCAAGCATGTCTGACAAATAGCATGGGAATTGTATAAAGACTTCAGGTGTCAAAACCAGTCCTTCTGGATATCCAAAGCCTGTAAGTACTAACACAGGGAACTAGTCAGATTCTCAATTTTGTAAAAAAATTTTGCTCTACTGATGTGAGCTAAATACCTGGTCTGTTGGAGTCCAGTGCACCTTCTGGTCTCTGCCAGCTTGCCGATCACACTTGTCCCAGAGTGAAACTGAGCCAACACCACAATAGTTATTATATAGCACCTTTTCCACTGATTTCAGAAATCTAAGCATTAGGCCTGAAAAGCCATCCTCTGCCTTTCCACTGAGCATTAAAGTTTTGCAATCAAATATTTTCTTAAAATTAATTCCTTTAGAAACCCACCATCATCACCACTGAAGATGTCGTGCCATTGCCTGTGGTTCATTTTTTCCTAAGAAATTAGTTAGCTTTAACTTAGATGAGTTTTTAAATTAATAGATTTGATTCTGTACCTCTTTCCTCAGATTCCTTTATCCATTAACCATGTTTTTCTCTTGCTGTTCTGTGACACTGAGCACATTATTGCCAGTGGAAATAATTTTACTAAGTGTAACAGTTCTACTAAGCTGCATCCCAGTGTTTCTGCTGGCCCTCATTTCCAAGGAGGCTGCAGTTTCCCTTCCAGACAAACCAGAAGGAAGGCTTCTGGTTCAGATCCTGGCCAAGGAACCAGAAGGATGGGCTCAATGCTGTGTGTCTTTGGCTAACTGGCGTGGTTTTCATCCTTCAGTTCCACATCATCAAAAGGGTAGTGAAAATACGCCTTTTCTGCTGACTTTGATTCTTGCCTATCAGGAGGGCAAGACCTCCGTAATAGGGACCACCTCTCTTTTGGTGTTGTACATGCCACAATACGGCCTGTAAGGTCTCAAACAAAATGACTGAGAGGCCACACAGCAGCTGTTTGACTCAATGCAGAGAGATGGCCTGTGTTTAACCAAGACAAAGAAGGTCCCTGGAAGCATTTGTCCAAATTTCTGAATCTTACAGCACTGCTGAACAGGGTGATCTATCCTGTATACTAACCCATGCAGGCTGACTTGGTTCACTGAGGAGATATTTTCACAAATTTTACCTAATGGTCAGCATCTGCAAGTCTTATTCGCAGCAGCAACCTCTCTGGCATGAGTAGGCTCATTAACAGTGTTATATGTATACAGGTTGCCTCATTTTTGTTCTTTGCTAAAACACAAAATATCCAAGGGAACTCTAAACCTTTGTTTGTGATGCAATTACGTGGCTAGAAAAATGAATATATGTATATATAAACAATGATAATCTTAATTCACTTATGAAAATTTCAAAACAAATTGCATTGATTTTTAAAGTTAACTATTATATTATTATATATAAATTTAACTACATTATATATATAATATACATATTATATGGTGTACTCACCACTTCCTGTCCTTTCCTTACACAAAAATAATTTATAATCTTTCTTCTTTAATTTTGAAAACAACCATATATTTTGCTTGCTTCTGCAATGTTCTGCAATGTAAGCATATATGAAAGCCTAGTATAAACAATAATATATTCCATATGAAATACTGTTATTTCATCATTTCTCATAACTTCTTCAATATGCCAGGTCCTAAAAGGCAAAAGCTTTCCACCCTCAAATTGCATGCAGCCTGGCACGTGTCAAACCAAAGGAGAGCAGTTAGGACGACCGTGCATGCCCAGAACACCTCTCCAGTTATATCAGTTGCAGACTGTTGGCAGCTCTTTTCTCTGTCTGGCCTGCAGACCTGACACTGGTTACAGTAGCATGGACATCCTGGCTCACAGTGATGGCTCTTCTCACCCAGTGCTTAGAAGTTGACATTTAGGGAAGGAGTTAAAGACTGGGGTGGGCATTTGGTGACCTTTATGACGCTGTCAGAATCTTCTGATATTCTGACAATCTGTATTTTAAAAATTGCAGTGAAATTTAATCAAAGTACTGTACTCTAGGGGCTTGTGTACTGGCATGGAAAACTGAGTAAGAACAAAAGGAGAGCGGGAGGTGTAGTGAAATTGGCACCGTAGCACGTTAATGGAGTACCAAACAAGGCAGAGGATGACAAGCAGATCAGTGGCAAGAAGCAAAGACATGGTCACAAAGAAGTCAAAGGAAAAGAATGAGATGGGAGCTAATGAAATTATTCAAAACACTAACAATGACACAGTCAGAAGGATGGGAAATCGGTGGGCATTAATCTCCTGTGTGAAAGAAAAATGTGCATGTGAAGGAAGCCAAGACAGAGAAACACAAGGACATGGGTGGGAAGTTCTCTGTGTATGGTGAAGGAAAGGATAGTCCCTCTGAAAGCATTTGACTGGAACAAGATGTAACTATGATTCAAGATGAGGAGAGGTGAAGGATGACTGAGATCATGGGTCTGAATGGCAAGTGGCCCATGCTGCTGATGGTGATGATTTGGGAGATGAAGGCAGGCTTGAGAAGTATAGTTTCAGAAGGGTTTGGTTTTGACCATGCTGAGTGATGTTGAAATGCACAAGGGATGGCTGTAGAGATGGCTGACACGAGGGTTGGATAGATGGTAACAGACCTTATAAAGGGCTGTAGGCCCACCAGTGTCTGGAAGAGGCGTGAGAACTGAAACCAAATTAACATCTCTGCTCAGAGACAACTCCAGGCTGTAAAAAAAGGAAAAAGAGAAAAATGGCAGACCTCTGTGCAAAATCAGACAGAAGAGGAATACCTAATGAAAAAATATACTAATAGTTAGGCATTGTCATTTCTTGGAACAAACACCAAGTTTTCTTCCTCTAATCGGGTGAATATTTGGCAGGCTGCACTAGCTTAACATGCATAAGAGTAGTAATTATCAATTAAGTAATTTGAATAAGCAAATGAAATCTTCACATTCCTAGTTTGCTGGTTTTCAGGCAATAATTTCCTACTTATTTGCTCAGTATTCCCAACTGGAACCAAGTGTGGCAATTTACAGTCACTCCAAGAAACCAAAAACCAAACAGAAAATCCTATTCTAGTAATTTTAAACTACTGTGTAACTTGTTCCCCTCTTTGGGAATTCATTTGCTATAACTTTAATTATACTCCCTTACTAAAATGTGCTTAAAAGTATTTCATATGAAGGCTAAACAAAACAACATCCTAAACTTGGGCCATTTATTGTGACAGTCTAACAATTTGTTGTGACATTTGTAACAGATTGGGTAGCAAAAGCTGAGCAGCAAAGGCTGGCTGGCTGACTTTGTTTCCGTAGATGATACCCTTGCTTGCTTTTCAAGAATGATCAGAACTAGCAAGACCATTTTCAAAGTAATTAAAATTTTGTAAAATCTGCAATGTAAGCAGCGCAGACTTGGGGGAGGAGGCAAAGCCATGGCTCTATAATCCATGGAAAGCCATAGAGGAGACATGAACTTCATTTCTTGTATGCAAGAAATTTGGGATGAGAATTTCTTCCTGACTCAGTCCAGGCTAATAGGGAGCTTGCGTCGGGGCTGGGCTGGAGACGGTTCCACTGAAGATGTGGCACTTAGGGACATGGTTTAGTGGTGGACTTGACAGTGTTAGATTTACAGTTGGACTCGATGATCTTACAGATCTCTTCCAACCTAAATGATTCTATGATTCTGTGAATCCCTGAAGACAGGCTGTCAGGGCTTGGCTAAGAAATCAGCTCGCCTGTACTGTGAGGCATGGATTTGGAGGTCTTTATCCACCTCTACCACCCTTCATATACTTATGAATGGGAACGGCCTTCTTGTTACCCCATTCCTTGTCCTAGCTCAGGAGCTATTCAGAAGGCAGCACAAGCATCTCTCGTGTATGCCAGGCCAACTGTTCCCAGTGGAGGCTTAGATAGACTGACGAAAAATGTTTTTTGTACTAGATGCTAATCCCTTTGGCAAAATAAGAGGTGCTGTCTGCATCATTGCACAGCTGACATGCTCAGATAGATCAAGACCTTGCAAAAAATCAGCGTATGGAAAAAACAAACATGGAAACTTCTTGCTGGGAAACAGAATTGCCGGCCTCTGGCCGGCTCTGTTCATGACTTCAGCACCATCAAAAGCCAAATCATCCACCAGTCACTAGTCCATGATCATGAAGACCTCAGTCAAAACTCAAAATACTCCAAAAAAAGGCTTGGAAGTCTGCAGAGGCACACAGAGTATATTTGAAAGCCATCTACAATTTTCCAGACAGCCAATTTGCCAGACTTCACTAGCCACATACCCAGACTGCATACATAATAAGAACAGACAGACTCAGACTGCAAAACTGTGGAAGCAAGGGGCTCAAAACTATCCTGCAGATCAAGATCTCAGGTCTGTTTCTAGTTTGCCTGAAAGAAAAACAGAGCCAAAGAAAGTAAAGATTAATACAGATGGTTATAAAAAGCAGCTGTTATAAATCCAAAGTGTGCAATCCCTCTTAAAATGCTAATGCCTCTTAATCATTATATTTATACATTTTGACAATCATTTAATCAGATAGAAGCCTATTGAAGATAGATCAACTAGTCATGCAGAGCTATACTGGGACCAGGAAACATGAGCAGGCTTAAGAGAAGGAGACGGAGATGAAAACTACAAAGGCCTCTGTGTGTATGTGTCCATGCAGCAGAAGGAGGTGTGAAGATAGAGGAGACCCGTTTTTATCTTCCATTGTGCAAATGTCACACAAGATACTGGAAGAGAAGAAAATGTCCTACAAAAATGCTGTGAAATTCCACACAATTTAAAGAAAAAGGCCTTTCACATTTCCTATTCAAAGAATATGTAAACTTAAAATAAATACGACAACAAGAAATCATGAAATGCTATGAGAAGGTGCAGTAGAAGGATTTAGGGTTCTCTACATGTTCAATTTTTCCTCTGCACCCTGAAGCCAGTCAGAAACCCATCCCAGGCAAGCAAAGAGAAAGGGAAAATGATGTCTGACTCGTATTTTCCAGACTCTGTAGGTACCATCAAAAGTTGTTGGATGATCTTCTGTCGCTGATGACAAGTGTTGGTACTGCTAATGGTGCACAGGGCATCGCTGGCTCTTATCCATGCCCCAGAAAGGCTGAGGGCGCTCTCAGTACTCCCACCTCATGCAAAGCCCCTCTTAAGTCCCTTCACGTCAGCAGCTGTGATTAAACTGTGAGATTTTCTCACTAACAGAGCATGGGAGGAGGGTGTCTGGGGTCAAGGGGCTGGAAGAGCTTTGACGAAGGAAAATGCATAGAAGAGGGAATTTCTGAGATCTCCAGAAAGTGCTGAAATGAAACAAATTTTGCTAACGTTTCCATAAGAGGCTGTAATTCAGGAGTGGCTTATCTAGAATCACCTCCACCCTAACTCAGGTCTTAGGAAAACTCTATTTTTAATTGGACTTTAAAGGAAATACCCTAAAGACCTTTAGAATTTTTACATTTTTATTCCCCTGTATGAAGCTATTCACAAATTCTACATCAACAAAAATGCTGTTCTACACGATAGTTCACAAAATCTGTAGAAATAAAATAATTCACTAATAAATCCTACAGAATTTCACTAGAAAGGAAGTTTTATAAGTCTGATTTAATTTTGTACATGCAAATGCCCACATAAGAGACTCAGTGAAAATTCACAGAAGCAGTAGCTTCACAAAAAAATTGGTGAGATTAGGCTTAAAAATCATACTGCTGTTATCATATTCTGTTATCATATAATTATGAAGTTTTCTTATTCTGTCCTGTATCCCACATTTTCCATAAGAGTTACCCTGGAGCCAGGAAAGCTGCAAGGCAGCGACAAAGAACATTACAGGGTTTTCCACTTCAGCAGGCCTGCAGAGGAAACCTAAATATTGTTTACATTTATAGTAATGTATAGACTCAGAATCAGACAACACATGCTGGCCAAATATTGCTATACAATTTGTCAATGTTTTCTTATTTTCCACCTTTAGAAGCTAGGATGCTGTGGGGTTCAACTCAAGGCATGAATGTTGAAAGCATGTTTTGAGGAGACAGATGGCTGAAAATTTACTTACCCTATCCTGATTTGTCTCTCTTCTTTTGAAATAAATATTTCCTCAGATCTACAATATTTCCAGTATGTATAGATGTATGAAACTTTAAGTGCATTCCCATAAGTTTATCATATTCTGTGAAAACAGTATATAATTAGCCTGCAGTCTATTTACATATGCATGCTGTAATTGGCACAGAACCGTATACACATATAATAGGAATAGTCTTCTGGACACTGCTGAACTATGTTTTAGTTTCAGCCTGATTTTGCCCAGTCAATCTCCCCTCAAGATGAGTCCTGAACACCTCTGAGGATCCAAAGATCCAACAGCAACCAAAGTACTACAGTTCCAGTACTACACCACCACCATCATTAAAAATTTGTCACCGGTATCTAATCGGGATTTCCCACATTGCAGCGTGTGCTCATTACCTCTTCCTGTCATTATGGACTTCCTGGAAGAGTCTGGCTCTCTCGTCTTATACCGTCCCACCAGGCAGCTGCAGACAGCAGTGAGGTCCCCCCTTACCCTCCTCTTCCCCCGGATGAACCCAGCACCCTCCACCTCCCCTCGTATGACCCAGGCTCCAGCCTCAACCATCAGAACCATCCTCCACTGGACTTGCTCCTGTACATCAGGGTCTGTCCTGCGCCAGGAGCCCAGACCTGACCCTGCACTCCTGGTGCAGTCTCACCGGTGCTGAGCAGTGGGGCAGGATCAGTGCCTGGCCCTGCTGCTGCACCGTGGTGCCCAGGAGCACCGCTGCCCAGCTTTGCTGCCCAGGAGCACTGCTGTCTCCTGGCAACTTGCTGTCCCCCAGAGCATTTCCACAGAGCTGCTGCTCCGGGCCACTTGATTCCAGCATGTCCTGCCCTGGGGGTGAGTCTGTCCCAGGGGATGGGCTTTGCCTTGGACGTGGGGTTCCCATCAGTCCACTGCTGTAGCCTGTCCAAGTCTCTCTCGGCAACAGTGCTGCCCTCCAGACCGCTAACCACTGCCCTCAATCTGGTGCCCCGCAGCACCTTGCTGAGAGTATCCTCTGTCATTAAAGACACTAAAGAGCACTGGTCAAAAACAGTGGAGAGCTGCCTCCAGTGAGACCAGCCAGCTGCCTCGGCACCTTTGGGTGCATCCCACCAGGTCCCACCTACCTGTGCTTGTCTCACTGGCTCAAGTCCTCTCTAATTCGATCCTCTCCTGTCTGCCCTGCCTCACTCCCCCAGATTGTGCTGTGCCCTGGGCAGCCTGAGGGCAAACCTTACCAGCAAAAACTGACAAAAAAAAAGGCATTGAATACATCACCCTTTCCATGCTCTTTGTCACTGGGTCCCCCACCTTGGCAAACAACAGGACCATGCTTTCCTTAGCCTTCCTTTTGCTGACAGTGTACTTACAGAAACCTCTCTTGCTGACTTTCACCTTCCTTGCTAGTTTCAACTCCAGCTGAGTTTTGGATTGCTGGACTCTGCTGTTCCATGTGCTCCCAAGGAGCTTGCCTTTGCTTCTACCTCCTGTGTACTTCCTTTCTGTGTTTAAGCTCAGACAGGAGCTCCATGTTCATCCAAGCAGGGCTTCTGCTGCACTTGCTTGATTTTGTGTTCATTGCAATGGACTGCTCTTGTGCTCCGATGAGGTCATCCTTGAAGATCAGCCAGCTGACCTTAGTTCCTTTGCAGTTCCAAGGCAGTTTCCCACAGGATTCAGCCAAGCAAGTCCCTGAGCAGGCCAAAATCTGATCTTCTGAAGTTCAGGATTGTAATTCTGCTGTTTGACTTGCTCACACCTCTCAGGATTTTAAATGGCAAAATCTGATGGTCACTGCAGCCAAGGATTCCCTTGACCTTCATGTTTACAACCAGTTCTTTCTTATTTGAGAGTAGCAGCTCCAACAGAGAATCTCCCCGATATGGTTTGTTGATCCCCTGCATCAGGAAGTTATCTTCAATAAGTTCCAGATAACTCCTGGACTGCCTATGCTCAGCGGTATTGCCTTTCCAGCAGGTACTGGGATGATTCAAGTTACTTACAAACATCAAGGCTTGTGATAGTGATGAAGAAGGTGGCTTCTTCTACCTCCTCCACATCACTGGTGCTGTTCTGTCCTCTTACCCTTACCCACAGGCTCTCTGCTGCTTCAACACCTGCCCCACGGTGAAGCCCCACACACTCGAGCCACCCCTTTGCAGAGTGTACACGCACCCCTCCATGCCTGCCCACCCTGCCTTTCCTGCAGCACCTGTATTCCACTCCAGCTCTCTGCAGGTGTCTCACCGTGTCACTGCCCATTCCACTGGGGTCACAGCTCTGCCACTGTGTGATTACTGGTAATGCCTCTCCCTTGTCCCTAGAGGTACCTGAATTCATGTGCAGCCGTTTGAGACGGCCCGTAAGTTGTTCTGCTTTTGCAGGTCATGCTGTTATCTGAACACCTCTGCTCTGCTCTCACTTAATTCTTGAGATTGTGGAAACCATTCCCCCGCATAGCTAGTTTAAAGTCCTCCTCACTATTTTAGCAAGCTCGTTTGCAAAGACATTCCAGCCCTGTTTTGTCAGGCTTATCCCATCCCAGCTTAGTAGCTCTTGCTCCTCAAAGAGGGTCCTGTAGTCAATAGATGCCAAATTCCTGCCTGCAAAACCAGCCATGCAGCGCGTTGCTGACCCACCTGATGAGCCTGCTTCTACTCAAGTGTTCCTGCTTTGCTGGCAGCATCAAAGAAACACCACCTAGGCCCTTCATGCTTGCCTCCAGAACCTTCTAATCACTCTAGATACTCTCCAGGACTTCCTTGGCAGTATCATTGATGCCCACATGGAAGAGTAGCCAGATAATAGTCTGAAGGCCAGGCAAGCCTTGGCACACTTTCTGCGGCATCCTGGATCTTGGCCCCCAGCAGACACAAACCTCCCAAGATAACGGGTCATGTCAGCAGATGGGTGGCTCCATACCCTGCAGGAGGAAGCCTCCCACCCCTACTGCTTGCCTTTCCTCTTTTTGCAGACATGAGGTGCAGTCTCAGCTGGCTCTGATGCATCCCCTGTTGGGTGTTTGCCCTCACCAGTGCCAGGGCACTGTTGCTGTTCTGCGGTTGCAGATATTCAGGTTGAGCAGAAGCCTTCCCACTGTTGCTAAAAGCCAGGGCTGCTGCACCGCTGGCGGCAGAGAGCATGCCTTGCACCATACGGACACCATCACATCGCAGCCTCCAAGCAGCCCCACATCATCCCCAGCAGCACACCCATGCCCCTCTGCACCCTGCACCCTTACTGCGACCACCATCACCACGTGCTGGTGCCCTGCTTATGGGGCCTGAACCTCCCTCACCGGGAGGCACACACCTCAGAACCAAAGTCCAGCTATCAGCAAACGCATTTCCATTAACTTTTCCAGAGGGATACAGGCAGAACAGATGAAGCAGTGACGTGCAAACAGAAACTGCTGCGGCCTCCAAAGCAAGGAACACAAGAGAAAGAATGTCAGACTCATTAATTGATCCATTAATGGTATCCACCAGCGCTACAGCCGAACTTTGCTACTCCCACTGAAGGTTCAGCACTAGCTAAACAGTCTCTGACAAGATGCCAGCAGCCTCCTACTAATGCTTCTTTCCATATCTAAAATGCTAGGAAGAAATAAGCTTCATAATCCTAAAATTATTGTGGATTAGTCTGTGGGAAGATGACTTGAAATCCTTTCATTTGGCATTCCAAGCTTGCATTTCTTATACATAGGAAAGAAAAGTGACATGCTGTAGATGTCATCTGCAGCTTATTTTGATGGCTCTGGGAGAGGGCATGTGCTGTGCAGTTCACTCCAGTTAAACCTCCATGAAACAGTGTGGTGGTGCATTCCCCCCCACCTTTTTCCTGGGTCGCTTGTTGATCTGGGCCGCCTGTTGATCTCAGAAATTCCCGTGAAACCTTGGCCTTGGTGCACTGAGTCTGGCGGTGAAGTGCTCCTTGACCGTATCAGAAACTCTGCATGGCTGAGGCTGGGAACGTACTCCTGCTGCCTGGCCCAGGTGTCATCCCCTGATACCCTATCTGAGTCGTAGCTCAAGTGGAACAACACTGAAACCTTGAGAATGTTAGTAACTACCACCTGGAACCATGGCCAGGGTGGAAATTTATGGATGACTAAAGCCAATCATCTTGTGAACCTATCAACAGCGGTCCCAAGTGAGACCCTTTGAGGTCTCCTGGACGGCAGCTGGCTGTGCCCAGCATCTCCCTCGGAGTGGGACGCCTCTCAGAGCTCGCGGACTCTCGAGTCTGTGATATTCGGAGGACCATCACCAACTGGCACGGGACCTGCGTGAAACACTCCTCAAGGCTCAACCCTTCGCCCGTTGAGAAATGCCAAGACATTTGATGTGAATATTTCACTGAACTCGAGGGGAATTTTTAACAGGTATACCTTTTGTACATTTATACATATTTCTCTGTGTGTGTGTGTGTACTAATAGTAAGCATAATCTGTAATTAAGTCATTGTCGTGATAGTAGTAGACTCTACTAACTTAATTTGTGTTAAATTAGTCAATGATTAAGTGCTGCTAAAATCTTATGATCTATCTTAAAACTATGAATGAACCTTAGACTGTGCTGCTAAACACATATAATCCCTTAGACATAAACCGTTGACCAAGTCTGAGACTAAAAGTGGATCCAAGGGGGTCTTCTCTGAACCTCGTGACTCAACGGGAGGGGTCTGCTTTACCCTTTTTCGTCCTTGATCTCTGTATAAATCATTCCAACTCAATTCTAATATGATTTTCCTTTGTATACTTCATCCGTGTTGTAGGTAATACTTGCCATTGAACTCTGTTAGTCATTCTTTTATAAATTACTATTAAAATCACTTTCTGCTAATACCTTTGATGGTGATTCTTTAAGCAGCCTCTAAACCACTCGTTCGCGGCAGACAGGAAAGAATTTAGAATTAAGTCTTCCCAAAAAATTACACTATGGCTTTTGAGACTTTCTAGAAAAGCTTCCATTACTTCATTTGCAAGAACCTTTGTGGTGATGTCTTATATACTTTTAGATTAAGGTTCAAGCTACTTCTTCCAATACCTTTTGAATCCACACAGGGTGGAAAAAAATTCAGATATATCTCAGAAAAATCTGTTTCTGTAATGAATTCTAATTCCACAGGCTGCAGGGAAATGCCTGATCCACCGTGGTTCTCTCCATGGGTGGCAGGGAAATGCCTGCCCCACCATGGTCTCTCCATGGGCTGCAGGAGTCTCTGCTCTGATGCCTGGAGCACCTCCTCCCCTCCTCCTTCTCTGACCTTGGTGTTCACAGGGCTGTTTCTCACACTTTTTTCCTCCGTCCTCACACTGCCATGTGATGTTTTGCCCTTTCTTACACATATTTTCATAGAGGTGCCACCATCTTAGCTGTGTCCTGCAGTGGGCCCACTGTGGAGCCAGCTGCAACCATCTGTGTCCTCTTCTCACAGACACCACCCCTGCAGCCCTCCTCTGCCAAAACTTGGACACGGACACCCAATACAGCAGAAAATACCAGAATTTTTACACAAAAGCCTGAATTAATGATATTTTCTTTTAGTACTGCAAAGTAGAAGGAACGTGCAAACCTCCAAAAACACAACCATCCTTGTAGCTTTCTCGCTGTCTCTGCCATGAGCAAACACAGCTGTACCTTCTGCTTTTGAAAAATAACAGCTACCACAAGATGGTAGCAAAGATAGCATTAATCAGCAGCAGGTATGAAATGTCATCTCTGTAATGAAAGACACTTTATAAGGCACTGATGTAGTTACTACCCAAAACTGTCTACCACCCATTTTATAGACTTTGCTGGACTGAGAGCACTTCCTTTTCCTTTCAATCTTTGGACCTAGAACAACAACTGTATGTTGCTTTCATAAGAGCACCAATTATTTTCATGTGTGTAGTTTAAAAACAAGCCAGTTGTTTTATTAGGAAGTTGTGCTATAACTAAAAATAACATAATCATTCAAAGTACCTGGAATTATTAGGAAGCATCCTAAATATCACTGATCGGTTTTATGTCTGTATCTTAGGTGAGAGGAAAGTTAATTATTCGAAAAAAACACCGTGTGCATCTTGGGGAAATTTCAGTTAAATAGAGACATTCAGAGTAAGCTTGTCAGTCACAGTAGGGAATTTTAGGGAGCTTCCCTCCAGTTTAAAGTACACATTGTAAACGTGGTTGCAATGGAGTTCCAGTGTCCTTAAGAGCCCTAGAAGAGTGGGTGTGTGACAGCAAAAAGCTTCATACAAGGCTTTGGAGATTACCTTTAGAACATTGCATAATTGCCAGATGTAGTATATGTTTGTTAATTTTTCTGACTGGTAATTTAAATACCGTCCCTTCCTAGTTGCTAAGATCTCATCCTATCACAATGGTCCAACTAACTATGGCTTGTGGAAATCCGAAGTGTTTTCCTCTGTGCCAAGTTAACACCTTAGGATGAGATTTAAAAAATGTTACACTATGCCCATGACATCCCATTGCATAACACTGGTAAACACATTTTGCGTCTACCTTTTCTAAGAAAGTGATTCTTAACCTTTTAGAATATTTGTGCAAGTCATACTGTGGATGACAGTACACGACATAGACAACAATTTTCATATTCTGAATTATCATCCCAAATGTGCAGGACACTTCCTAACCTCAGAAGAAGCTGATGATTCTCAACCCACAATTTGCAGCCTGAAGAAATAAGAAGACAGACATCAGAGGACTGCAGATGACACAGAATATGGAGGAAGCTTTTGGTGGGAAAGCACGTTATTTATAAATTCTTGGGCTTTACTCATTATTAAAAACACAAATTTCATCCTCATAGTACCAGTGGCTAAATCCTCTCAACTTCTTCTACACTCATCTCATCCAGTATCTCTGAGTCTTCTCAATTAGACAAGAATTTCAATATTCAGATAAGGCACAATAACACCTGGTGAAGGAGTATGACTCCATGGTATCTTTTCTTCTGTCTCCTGCAAATATGGGCTGCTTGAAGGATTTAAATAAGCAATGGTTGATCTGGGCAAATGGTTGATCTCCCTTCAGAGAGAGGGACGAACATAAGATTTTAGATTTTCCAGGTTTCTGTGGCGGTGTGCCCCCCCGCCCTCCACATAAGCAGTGGGGGTTGTGACGGCTGCTGCTTGACTTTGGGGACGGATGGCAACACAAGTAGCCAAAGACTGTCTGGAGCAATGACCCAAACGTCTTGCTGGTATGCAAATATGACTATAAGTCAACCCTCTCACTCCATAAATAGTGGACAGCCCAGGGCCTGTTGAGCTCTCCTGCACCGCAGCGGGCGGCACGCCGGGATCTCCCCTTGAGCAGGGACGCCTCTCGGGGTTTCTCCTCGAGGTTGAGAGATTTCTTGCTGCAACAGATCCTCGGTAAGTGACTAATAGCATGCTGAACTTGGAAATCTTAGCTAAGTGATATAAAGGATTGACTGCGCATATATAATCCTTTAGACATAAACCATTGACCAAGTCTGGGACTAGGGCTGGATCCAGCCGCACCTAGACTCCTCTCTGGGACGGAGTTTAGAAAGCAAGGGGGGTCCTTTCTGAACCTCGTGACTCAACGGGAGGGTCTCCCTGACAGTTTTGTCTGACCCCGTTCTCCGTCCAGAAAATAGTCAAGTGTACCACTGTCACATTTACTATCAAACTTTGTTAAAGCGCTGTTTTATATTAGTAAAATATACTCAGTGCTTCTCTGAGTGAAGGGGGCTCTCACTGCACCTGCAACAGTTTCCAAGCACATAGAAATGGCATACGAACTCTAGCACTGTTCATTGTTCTAAAAATTCCTTGCCAGCTCCCCCTCTCTTTTGTAACATGTTTCTGTAGGGAATTCAAGGGGATATCAACACCATTGTACAGTTTATTATCCCTAGAAAGGTAAGAATGTGCCACAGCTTTTAACCTAATTTCATTCACCTGAACGCTTAGATAGATGATGCTTCTACTTCAACAGCCCAAACTTTTCTCCTCCTCTATTCCTGGTAATTTCAAAAGAATTAAAACAATTTGCTTTTATGACTGACATATTTCTCAATAATTCCTATTAATTTGGGATGCAGTTTGGACTCTAAATAAAGTTGTCTTCAGGAAAAAGACAGAAAATTAGATTTTTTAGATCCATACTGTCGTGGATTAACCCCAGCCAGCAAAAATAAACGCCACGCAGCCGCTCGATCACCCCCCCCCCCCGGTGGGATGGGGGAGAGAATCGGGAGGGCACAAGTAGGAAAGCTCCCGGGTTGAGATAAAAACAGTTTAATAATTGAAATAAAACTAAGTAGAACAGTAATAATAACAGTGAGAACAACAACAATAACAGAATACACAAAGCAGGAATGCACAACGCAACCGCTCACCGACCGCCGACCGCGTGTCACGAACGGGGGGCGACACCCCCCCCCCCCCCCCCCCCCCCCCCCCGGTTTTTATACTGAGCATGATGTCACATGGTATGGAATACCCCATTGGCCAGCTGGGTCCACCACCCCGGCTGTGCTCCCCCCTCCCGGTGCAAGCATCACCCAGCAACAGCCAAAGCATCAATGGGCCATCAACGCTCCTTTCACACCGAACCCAAAACACAGCACACCCCCCAAGCTACTGGGAAGAAAGTTAACCCTGTCCCAGCTGGAACCAGGACAATAAGCTTCTTTATGATGTTTCAACAGGGAGGAAGATGCTCCATGCAAGACCTCTGCTATCCCTTCAGGAACACTTTGGCTAAGTGTAAACAAATGCATCTATATAACTGCATGCAGGTTTTGCCAAATACTATTTTTTGAATATCAAATGGTATGGCCTCCTTGCTGACATTTGTTTGGATGGGAAAAAATAGACATTCCTCTTTCTCCAAGGCTGTATTCATCACAGAACAAGAAAACCAGAGAGGACCAGTAAGAAGACTTTCTCAGTGTCTCACTGGCTATGGGTGACACTGGATATTTGCGATGTTGTTGCTGCTGTGGAAACTGCTGCCCAATGCAGGGGAACATCGTCTGCCTGTCAGGAAGCACGCATAGTTGAGATTGGATGCAACATCAGCTCTTGTGGGGCCACCACAGCATCTCAATCAGCAGAAGAAAGCGGATTCTTCCTGATCCCAGTGACAGATAATCCCACAGTCTGAGACACTGGCTGGATGGATGTGTCACTCTGCCTGAATCATGACCTTCATAGCAGAGAAATCTGTCAAATGCTGTTAAAAACAAACAGCCCAGGCGTATGATGTCCATACGACAGTTATTCAGCTATTTGTATTTCGTAACTCTGGCTTGGGATGCTCTTGTGCTGCAGATGCCCAGGATACCATAAACTTTCCTCATTCTTGCGTTACTCTCAGCTCACCAATTCTGTCTTAGTATCCATGGAGACTGGGTAACCACTTTTGGAAACTGTCAGAGCTTAGGTTATGAACTGTCATTTTATGTTTTTAAGATCGCCATTAAGCTCTCTAAGTACATGAACGTTGCAGAAGAGCCTATGATCTCCTTGCAAGAAGCAGGGGTTTGCTGCTGGTCTGCATTCTTTATCTCAAACACTGAGGTGCAGAAAGATGGCTTCACACTCTCAGACCCTAACGAGTCACTTCTTGTAATGAACAATCCCAGATCTTCCAAGATACGTATATGACTTCCACTCAGCTGAAAGCCTAGACATCTGTATCCACCTAGGATCACTCTAAACAGCACAATATTCATGTGATGAACACTCAAACAGACGAAATAGGCCAAGGCAGTCAGTTAAACACGAGGCCATCACTCCTCCTAAATCTACTTAAACTTATAACACTTCGGCTCTCTAGGCCACCTTTTCTAGGAAGGAAAGGTACCCAAATTCATCTAGTTGTCCCATGCTGCGCGCAAGGAAAGAAATGTTCCTTCCTACATCTACACCCTCCTATATACCCACACCTGATCCAGACTGACTCCAGACAAGATACATGTTCTTCGAGTTTAGAAATCCAGCAGCCTGAGGACATGTGGTGGGGGGGAAGCATGCCTAGAAAGTATGTTAAAGATGGCAGGGATCTGGTTAAGCGTGGTGACTCAGAACAACTGCGTTGCTATCACAGAGTAGTTCTGCATGCGCAAAGGCTGGCCTTCATTTTCTAAATTACATTAATATTGCTGGAGGAACTATATATGGAAGTGGCACTGATAATGTTAATCTCTAATTGGTGACAACGAGGCATTGTTATAAGAAACCATCTCACTGGCAGCAGTGGTTACAACACGGATAATATGCTGCATGCTATTTCAACATGTCTGTTCAGTGCTGTGTGGGAGATGGCATCGTTATTCACCTGTTTCACCTATATGACATGGTATGGGTATTTTGTGACATCTATTTGTTCTTTGGCAGTCTTCATTGTGGTGCCAGCTGTTAGCATCTGAATAGGGCTGTTTTCTGCCACTGCCCTGTAGCAATCAGTAATCCTGTGCAAAAAGAGAGCAATAGTGTAATTAACCTCTGACAATAGCATAAATTTTGGCTTGTTAAAACAAGGATTATTAATATTCCCAGGGATAATCACCCTAACCTAGTTTAGTCAACTGTAAAGCATAATAAAATGCAGCCATGTAAATCTGATAGCAAATATTAAAGCCCACATAAAGCAATAGAAAATTTGGAATGAAAATATAATAAATTGATGGTCTTTAATCATACTTCAGAGTGCTGGAATTCTTTCATTAATTTTAAAGCCAGCAACGGCACCTAGTGTGTAATGATGATTGTAATCTCTCATTCTCTGAAATTGATATGCCAGCACAAAAGACCTTGCCATTAAACAACATGTGGTTCTGCTTTGTGGCTGAACTCTTTGTCTTCATAGCTTTATTTTCCCCCCTTTTTTTAGGCTGGAGGAGACAATTTAGTCTAATTGTTTACTATGACCCACTCTGTAGCAAAAGCCAAAGAGCATTACCGAGTTATTTCTGCATCAAACCTATAACTTGCCATGAAAAATGAACTGTAGAGATTTCCTTTTTTGTTCTTGAAAAAAAAAATCAATACAAAAGGATTCATAAAATCTCTTTCCACTCATTAATGCCTCAGCCCAAAATTACTGGTTTCTTCTGTAATGATCCTGGTAATGTGGTATGGAGCACAGCTGACCCCATGAAAAAACATCTATGGCTACAGGTAAAGCAGTAGAGATCACCTGTACAATACAAAACACAGCCCAATCACTAGCTTGTGATGATCCATTGTATTTAATTATCTATGTGATTCTGGCAGAGTTTTCACCTGTTCCAATTCAAGCAGGAGTGCTGGAAATTACCAGTCACAAAGGAACACCACCTGAGAAAAAAAAGACACACAGTTCAATACAAGGTTCATAATGACCACATATTTTGGGATCCAGCAGGCTGCTGCCTGGTCCGTGCAGGAAAATGACAAATGAATGCTGTTTAACATTTTGCTTGAATAGTTTTTCCTTTCAGAAAACTATTTGCAATACAATAATGAGAAAAGCAGAGTTGTGAAGAGAAGCCTTTTATAAGGCTGATTACCTTTCTAGGGCATATAATTTGATACACACTTCGTTTATCCAGACTGAATTCAGTGGTTAAAAAGATTAATTGAGCCTATTTTATGTTACTCGTACATGCTTTCAGAGAGGAAGTGACTTGTGTTCTTTCTTATTGACTCATGCACAAGAGCCTGCAATACACCAGCAACAGGAAAATGACTTTTCTAAATTTAGCAGTTCATAAATCTTACAAGATGCCAGCCCATCCATTTTTTTTTTCCTCCTTTCTTTCAGGTCTTTCTCATATGTCCAAAAAAAAAAAATGTGCATGCAGGAAATGCACAATATCTGCCTTTGCTTTTCTGCTCTGCTCTTCCAGGGTGCAATAGGCATCTGACAGCTCACTCATGCTCTCTCTCTCTCTCCCTCTCCCTCCTTCTCCCCATAACCATATAATGTGCGCAGGTGGTCAAGCACATACATGCATACATACATTTTTTCTGCTTCAGCTAGTGGAGGAGAAGAAATTATACAAAGGCACAAAGCCCTGTGGTTTGAAGGAGCCATGTGATCTTGTTCATGTAGGTGGCTGAGGATCAAACTGTTATTACCCCAACTACACTCACCAGGTGAATGATCTTAAAAAAAGTTGTTTCACAGCTCTGCATCCCTTTGCCCCTACCCACTTCATTTTCTTTTCAATGCCTTGGATAGCAGCTTGTCACTTAGTTCAGGCTTGTTCTGTGCATAACATACTGGATACCTAATCTCTTAAAGGCTACAGGTTTTCAAAAGATAAATAATAATATTGCCACACATACTGGTTCACATGTTTTTGATGAGTGGCCAGCCACATTATTCATCAGGATTGAAGACTTAGTTGTATGCTGGTTCACTCTACACCTCATGCAAACAATTCCCTAGACCTAAGAATTTAACAGCGTCCAAAGGAGGGGTTTTCCTCTACTTCCCATCAGCCTTTGCTAATCCAGAAGACTTGCCTCAGCTAATTTAGTTCCCCTTTTGGAGACTGCTGAAAATGCACCTAGATGAGCAGGTTACCTAGCTAAGCTCAGGTCATTTCCAGGTCCTCTGTCACTCCATGACAAAGGCCATGAAACCTACTGAACTGCAGACAGCCCAGCCTGCTGGAAAGTGAGACTTGAAAATTCTTGAAACTGAGGCACCCATCTCTGACACTGACGATGACTGATCTACCAACTAATAAAATGCTCAACAGATACACATGCTAGCAGCACCGATATTTTCTGCAGCCAGTCTTTGGATGCCAGTCCAGTTCCGAGGCAGGAACGTACACTGCAACATGCTTCTTCCGCAGAGAGTTTCTCTGAGATAAACAACGTACCCACAGAATGTCCCTTCGTCTTTAAGTACGCATTTGAAGCACAGTAGGTGGATGCTAAAGGGGGAGAGCCCTTTGCAGTGCAGCCTGGATGATATCTATTCCTTACAGGATAGTCCTCAGACAAGATGCCAGTCCCGTTTTGACAGGCTCTGCACGCATGCAGAGCAAGAGATACCCTCGGTGGATTTATCTGCCCACATGTCTCACGTGAGAATTCAAGGTACCCCAGGTCTGCCAGATAAGACACCTTCTTTCTCAAAAGGCACCTGGAAGCCAGGCAGAGTATCCAGGGAATCTCAAACTATCCCACATAATGTTATATGGGCCGTTAAATCCAGCAACATTGCCAGCAGAAGTCGTCTTCTCTAAGCCTACAAAATAATACCAGGTGAACCCTGGAAGAGGTGTAATGGGCCTCATTCCTACCCAGAGCCAATTAATGCAGCTCGGTTCTCTTCAGCAAAAGTAGGTTGGTTAGTAGCGACTGATACCGTGAATTAGCTTCCTTTGCGAGAGTGATGAGCTGGTTTACACAAAGCAGCACTGGAAAACCATGGCAGACTTCTGATTTCCTAAGCAGAGCTCACTGCCCTAGACACATAAAACACTCCTTTCCACTTTAATGTCAATTTCCTAATAATGCATGTTAAGAAAAACAGCAAGATGAAGTTTCCCAAACTGTAAACAACTCTTTGAAATATTGATAATGCTATTGACAGCTTGCTCCTTTCTAGTGTTTGCAGCACATCCCATGCAGCACGCAGCTCCCTGCGTCACTGAGCTGTACGCGGCACCGTCACTGCTAGCAGCGGGGCACCGGCTCCGCTCCGAGTGCGCAAGGCCTCCCAGCTGGGGCTGCTCAGCCTTGCTCTGCCGTGGAGCAGGGCTTTCCCTGGGATTACCTGCCAAAAGGGGCGGCGGGCGCCGCCCTGCTTTTACAGAGAGCGGCACCGAGCCATGGTGTTACGTCCCGAGGCCGTAGCCAGCAGCCTGGGCTGGCAGGGGAGCAGAGCCCCGAGACGTGGGGGCAGAGGGCGAGGCACGGAGGCTGCCAGGCCTGGGGTGATGGAGCGATGGGGCGCAGGCTGGCCCTGGAGACCCCCTGGCTGCAAACACCTCCCCCGGGATCAGCCGCCGAGATGCAGCCCTGGAGCTGAGCAGAACTCGCTCTCGGGGGGAGAAACAAAGAAATAGCACCTGGGCTACCTGGAAGGAGCCGCCAGCATTAACATCCCACCCCCTCCCCAGCAAAGGGCTGCGCGGCTGCACCCCAGCTCCCTCCAGACGGCCCCACCGACCCCAGGCTGCAGCGGACACCGGAGCGGGAAGGCGGGCGCAGCACCACAGGCAGCCCGCGTGGGGCTTGTCTCTGCTTATCTCTACTAAGTAGATTGAGGCGACTAACAGGAGCCTCCTGGTGCGCTTCGGCCCTCGCTTCGCCAGCCCCCGGGGACAGCGACGCCACCCGCACCGTTAGTGACACCGAGACTTCTCCTGTAGTCTTTACTCCTTTATTTTCTTTCGCCAGGAAGTAGATTGAGGCGAATAACGAGAGCCTCCTTGTGCACTTGGGCCCTCGCTTCAGCAGCCCCTAGTGCCGTCGGCGCGGCGGCCTCTTGCAGGGCTGGGGAGAGTCCTGGGGGCCGGGGGCCCTCCGCTTTGGGGCGCGCCGGGGCCTCGCGGCCGAGCGGCCCCCGCCCCGGCCGGGAGCGGAGGGTCTGCGCCTGCAGGCCTGGGCAGAGGGACCTGCCACCCCCACCGCCTGCCCCGGCTCCTCCTGGGGCTGCTCCTGCTCCGCAGGGACGGGCGCAGGTGCGGGGCGGCCGGGACCCCCGCGGAGGGCGGCCTCCGACGTGCCGGCTTCCTCCTCCTCCTCGGATCCCGCAGGGCTGCTGGAGGAGGCCAGGCTGGAGTCGGGAGTCCCGCGCCGGGAGGCGCTGGGGCTGGGGCTGGCCGCAGGGCTGTCGTCCTCCCATCCAGCAGCGCGGGCGTCCTGCTGGCCCAGGTGCCGGCGGATCTCCCTGCCGCACAGGCGCACGGCGGTGGCGATGAGCTGGCGGATGAATGTCCCCGTGTGTTCTAGCAGGCAGCTCTGCAGCCGCCGCACCAACATCTCCTCGTCCAGCCCGCAAATCAACAGCTGGCCCACAATGTTGGCCTCCCCCATAGCCACCTGCCACCACTGGTCCTCGACGAGCAGCCCGATCTCCCGTCGCAGCCACGGCAGCAGGGGCCTGATGTTATCTGGGTGGCTCCTGAAAAAGTCCGCCCAGACCTCTGGAGGAAAGCCGCCCACCTGAGCCCCCTGCCGCGGCCCCGCAGCCCCCTGCTCGTCCTGGAGGTCTTCAGGTGATGGCTCCGCAGGGCCTGGGACATCGAACGTCAAATAATCGTCGTCCGAATGCACCGAGAACAAGATGGCCGTCGTCACTGACCTGCACAGGGGGCAGTTGGGCTTCCGCCGTGCCCAGCGCAGTGCACAGCCTAAGCAAAATTGGTGGAGGCAAGGTGACATGTAGGCGACGTCCTCTTGATCGTCGCGGCAGATGGGGCAGCTCCACTCGCTCTCGTCCGCCATGCTCTCTGCGCGCTGTGGCGGGCTGGGGAGCGCTGCGGACGAGGAGCTGCTCCCTCTCGTCAGCGCTGCAGCGGGGGTGTCATGCGCTGCAAAAGGGAGAGAGGCCACAGTCACCCGCTGTCGCAAGGAGTGGAGGGGAGGAAGAAATGCCCAGGCTCCTCGAGAAGGACACCCTCCCAGCCCCCGTGGTTTCCCCAGCGCTGCCTGCCAGCCAGGGCCAGGCGCGGGCTGTGGGGCCGGCAGCTCCCCGAGCCCCATCGCCGGCCCCACGGCCACCCCGGGGGGACCTCTCCCCGCACCGCTCACCTCCACTGCTGCAAGCGCGCCCCGCGGTGCCCGGCTGCCTGAACCGGGCAGGGCCGGGGAAACGCAGGGGATGGCTCCGGGACGGGCACCGAGAGCTGCCGACGGCAGCCCCCAAAGCACCACCCAGCACCAGGAGAAGCCTCGCTCGACCCTCCAGACCTCGCGGGCACGCTCGGCAGGAGTCCAGGCACGAGCCAGGCTGGGCCAGGCTCTGCCGGCGCCCCAGGATAAGCAGCGGGGGACGCGAGGTCGCAGTCCATCGCTCGGTGATGTCAGAGCCCACCGCCCACCCACAGTGACGTCACAGTGGCCCATCTGCCCCTGCAGAGCTCGCGCGGGCAACGATCCGGCCGGCTTCCAGTAAAGGACTGTTCTCTCTGTAAAAAATTTCCTTCTTATGGCGAGATAAATCCTCTCCAGTGGAGAGGGGAGCAGCTGAGAGCAGCTGATGGAGGCAGAGGAGCAGCGCGGGCAGAGCACGGGGGAATCAGAGGAAACTCCTGCACTCGCACACCCTTGGGTACAACCCCACTCACACCCAGCATGTGCAGCACATCCCATGCAGCACGCAGCTCCCTGCGTCACTGAGCTGTACGCGGCACCGTCGCTGCTAGCAGCGGGGCACCGGCTCCGCTCCGAGTGCGCAAGGCCTCCCAGCTGGGGCTGCTCAGCCTTGCTCTGCCGTGGAGCAGGGCTTTCCCTGGGATTACCTGCCAAAAGGGGCGGTGGGCGCCGCCCTGCTTTTACAGAGAGCGGCACCGAGCCATGGTGTTACGTCCCGAGGCCGTAGCCAGCAGCCTGGGCTGGCAGGGGAGCAGAGCCCCGAGACGTGGGGGCAGAGGGCGAGGCACGGAGGCTGCCAGGCCTGGGGTGATGGAGCGATGGGGCGCAGGCTGGCCCTGGAGACCCCCTGGCTGCAAACACCTCCCCCGGGATCAGCCGCCGAGATGCAGCCCTGGAGCTGAGCAGAACTCGCTCTCGGGGGGAGAAACAAAGAAATAGCACCTGGGCTACCTGGAAGGAGCCGCCAGCATTAACATCCCACCCCCTCCCCAGCAAAGGGCTGCGCGGCTGCACCCCAGCTCCCTCCAGACGGCCCCACCGACCCCAGGCTGCAGCGGACACCGGAGCGGGAAGGCGGGCGCAGCACCACAGGCAGCCCGCGTGGGGCTTGTCTCTGCTTATCTCTAATAAGTAGATTGAGGCGACTAACAGGAGCCTCCTGGTGCGCTTCGGCCCTCGCTTCGCCAGCCCCCGGGGACAGCGACGCCACCCGCACCGTTAGTGACACCGAGACTTCTCCTGTAGTCTTTACTCCTTTATTTTCTTTCGCCAGGAAGTAGATTGAGGCGAATAACGAGAGCCTCCTTGTGCACTTGGGCCCTCGCTTCAGCAGCCCCTAGTGCCGTCGGCGCGGCGGCCTCTTGCAGGGCTGGGGAGAGTCCTGGGGGCCGGGGGCCCTCCGCTTTGGGGCGCGCCGGGGCCTCGCGGCCGAGCGGCCCCCGCCCCGGCCGGGAGCGGAGGGTCTGCGCCTGCAGGCCTGGGCAGAGGGACCTGCCACCCCCGCCGCCTGCCCCGGCTCCTCCTGGGGCTGCTCCTGCTCCGCAGGGACGGGCGCAGGTGCGGGGCGGCCGGGACCCCCGCGGAGGGCGGCCTCCGACGTGCCGGCTTCCTCCTCCTCCTCGGATCCCGCAGGGCTGCTGGAGGAGGCCAGGCTGGAGTCGGGAGTCCCGCGCCGGGAGGCGCTGGGGCTGGGGCTGGCCGCAGGGCTGTCGTCCTCCCATCCAGCAGCGCGGGCGTCCTGCTGGCCCAGGTGCCGGCGGATCTCCCTGCCGCACAGGCGCACGGCGGTGGCGATGAGCTGGCGGATGAATGTCCCCGTGTGTTCTAGCAGGCAGCTCTGCAGCCGCCGCACCAACATCTCCTCGTCCAGCCCGCAAATCAACAGCTGGCCCACAATGTTGGCCTCCCCCATAGCCACCTGCCACCACTGGTCCTCGACGAGCAGCCCGATCTCCCGTCGCAGCCACGGCAGCAGGGGCCTGATGTTATCTGGGTGGCTCCTGAAAAAGTCCGCCCAGACCTCTGGAGGAAAGCCGCCCACCTGAGCCCCCTGCCGCGCCCCCGCAGCCCCCTGCTCGTCCTGGAGGTCTTCAGGTGATGGCTCCGCAGGGCCTGGGACATCGAACGTCAAATAATCGTCGTCCGAATGCACCGAGAACAAGATGGCCGTCGTCACTGACCTGCACAGGGGGCAGTTGGGCTTCCGCCGTGCCCAGCGCAGTGCACAGCCTAAGCAAAACTGGTGGAGGCAAGGTGACATGTAGGCGACGTCCTCTTGATCGTCGCGGCAGATGGGGCAGCTCCACTCGCTCTCGTCCGCCATGCTCTCTGCGCGCTGTGGCGGGCTGGGGAGCGCTGCGGACGAGGAGCTGCTCCCTCTCGTCAGCGCTGCAGCGGGGGTGTCATGCGCCGCAAAAGGGAGAGAGGCCACAGTCACCCGCTGTCGCAAGGAGTGGAGGGGAGGAAGAAATGCCCAGGCTCCTCGAGAAGGACACCCTCCCAGCCCCCGTGGTTTCCCCAGCGCTGCCTGCCAGCCAGGGCCAGGCGCGGGCTGTGGGGCCGGCAGCTCCCCGAGCCCCATCGCCGGCCCCACGGCCACCCCGGGGGGACCTTTCCCCGCACCGCTCACCTCCACTGCTGCAAGCGCGCCCCGCGGTGCCCGGCTGCCTGAACCGGGCAGGGCCGGGGAAACGCAGGGGATGGCTCCGGGACGGGCACCGAGAGCTGCCGACGGCAGCCCCCAAAGCACCACCCAGCACCAGGAGAAGCCTCGCTCGACCCTCCAGACCTCGCGGGCACGCTCGGCAGGAGTCCAGGCACGAGCCAGGCTGGGCCAGGCTCTGCCGGCGCCCCAGGATAAGCAGCGGGGGACGCGAGGTCACAGTCCATCGCTCGGTGATGTCAGAGCCCACCGCCCACCCACAGTGACGTCACAGTGGCCCATCTGCCCCTGCAGAGCTCGCGCGGGCAACGATCCGGCCGGCTTCCAGTAAAGGACTGTTCTCTCTGTAAAAAATTTCCTTCTTATGGCGAGATAAATCCTCTCCAGTGGAGAGGGGAGCAGCTGAGAGCAGCTGATGGAGGCAGAGGAGCAGCGCGGGCAGAGCACGGGGGAATCAGAGGAAACTCCTGCACTCGCACACCCTTGGGTACAACCCCACTCACACCCAGCATGTGCAGCACATCCCATGCAGCACGCAGCTCCCTGCGTCACTGAGCTGTACGCGGCACCGTCGCTGCTAGCAGCGGGGCACCGGCTCCGCTCCGAGTGCGCAAGGCCTCCCAGCTGGGGCTGCTCAGCCTTGCTCTGCCGTGGAGCAGGGCTTTCCCTGGGATTACCTGCCAAAAGGGGCGGCGGGCGCCGCCCTGCTTTTACAGAGAGCGGCACCGAGCCATGGTGTTACGTCCCGAGGCCGTAGCCAGCAGCCTGGGCTGGCAGGGGAGCAGAGCCCCGAGACGTGGGGGCAGAGGGCGAGGCACGGAGGCTGCCAGGCCTGGGGTGATGGAGCGATGGGGCGCAGGCTGGCCCTGGAGACCCCCTGGCTGCAAACACCTCCCCCGGGATCAGCCGCCGAGATGCAGCCCTGGAGCTGAGCAGAACTCGCTCTCGGGGGGAGAAACAAAGAAATAGCACCTGGGCTACCTGGAAGGAGCCGCCAGCATTAACATCCCACCCCCTCCCCAGCAAAGGGCTGCGCGGCTGCACCCCAGCTCCCTCCAGACGGCCCCACCGACCCCAGGCTGCAGCGGACACCGGAGCGGGAAGGCGGGCGCAGCACCACAGGCAGCCCGCGTGGGGCTTGTCTCTGCTTATCTCTAATAAGTAGATTGAGGCGACTAACAGGAGCCTCCTGGTGCGCTTCGGCCCTCGCTTCGCCAGCCCCCGGGGACAGCGACGCCACCCGCACCGTTAGTGACACCGAGACTTCTCCTGTAGTCTTTACTCCTTTATTTTCTTTCGCCAGGAAGTAGATTGAGGCGAATAACGAGAGCCTCCTTGTGCACTTGGGCCCTCGCTTCAGCAGCCCCTAGTGCCGTCGGCGCGGCGGCCTCTTGCAGGGCTGGGGAGAGTCCTGGGGGCCGGGGGCCCTCCGCTTTGGGGCGCGCCGGGGCCTCGCGGCCGAGCGGCCCCCGCCCCGGCCGGGAGCGGAGGGTCTGCGCCTGCAGGCCTGGGCAGAGGGACCTGCCACCCCCGCCGCCTGCCCCGGCTCCTCCTGGGGCTGCTCCTGCTCCGCAGGGACGGGCGCAGGTGCGGGGCGGCCGGGACCCCCGCGGAGGGCGGCCTCCGACGTGCCGGCTTCCTCCTCCTCCTCGGATCCCGCAGGGCTGCTGGAGGAGGCCAGGCTGGAGTCGGGAGTCCCGCGCCGGGAGGCGCTGGGGCTGGGGCTGGCCGCAGGGCTGTCGTCCTCCCATCCAGCAGCGCGGGCGTCCTGCTGGCCCAGGTGCCGGCGGATCTCCCTGCCGCACAGGCGCACGGCGGTGGCGATGAGCTGGCGGATGAATGTCCCCGTGTGTTCTAGCAGGCAGCTCTGCAGCCGCCGCACCAACATCTCCTCGTCCAGCCCGCAAATCAACAGCTGGCCCACAATGTTGGCCTCCCCCATAGCCACCTGCCACCACTGGTCCTCGACGAGCAGCCCGATCTCCCGTCGCAGCCACGGCAGCAGGGGCCTGATGTTATCTGGGTGGCTCCTGAAAAAGTCCGCCCAGACCTCCGGAGGAAAGCCGCCCACCTGAGCCCCCTGCCGCGGCCCCGCAGCCCCCTGCTCGTCCTGGAGGTCTTCAGGTGATGGCTCCGCAGGGCCTGGGACATCGAACGTCAAATAATCGTCGTCCGAATGCACCGAGAACAAGATGGCCGTCGTCACTGACCTGCACAGGGGGCAGTTGGGCTTCCGCCGTGCCCAGCGCAGTGCACAGCCTAAGCAAAATTGGTGGAGGCAAGGTGACATGTAGGCGACGTCCTCTTGATCGTCGCGGCAGATGGGGCAGCTCCACTCGCTCTCGTCCGCCATGCTCTCTGCGCGCTGTGGCGGGCTGGGGAGCGCTGCGGACGAGGAGCTGCTCCCTCTCGTCAGCGCTGCAGCGGGGGTGTCATGCGCTGCAAAAGGGAGAGAGGCCACAGTCACCCGCTGTCGCAAGGAGTGGAGGGGAGGAAGAAATGCCCAGGCTCCTCGAGAAGGACACCCTCCCAGCCCCCGTGGTTTCCCCAGCGCTGCCTGCCAGCCAGGGCCAGGCGCGGGCTGTGGGGCCGGCAGCTCCCCGAGCCCCATCGCCGGCCCCACGGCCACCCCGGGGGGACCTCTCCCCGCACCGCTCACCTCCACTGCTGCAAGCGCGCCCCGCGGTGCCCGGCTGCCTGAACCGGGCAGGGCCGGGGAAACGCAGGGGATGGCTCCGGGACGGGCACCGAGAGCTGCCGACGGCAGCCCCCAAAGCACCACCCAGCACCAGGAGAAGCCTCGCTCGACCCTCCAGACCTCGCGGGCACGCTCGGCAGGAGTCCAGGCACGAGCCAGGCTGGGCCAGGCTCTGCCGGCGCCCCAGGATAAGCAGCGGGGGACGCGAGGTCACAGTCCATCGCTCGGTGATGTCAGAGCCCACCGCCCACCCACAGTGACGTCACAGTGGCCCATCTGCCCCTGCAGAGCTCGCGCGGGCAACGATCCGGCCGGCTTCCAGTAAAGGACTGTTCTCTCTGTAAAAAATTTCCTTCTTATGGCGAGATAAATCCTCTCCAGTGGAGAGGGGAGCAGCTGAGAGCAGCTGATGGAGGCAGAGGAGCAGCGCGGGCAGAGCACGGGGGAATCAGAGGAAACTCCTGCACTCGCACACCCTTGGGTACAACCCCACTCACACCCAGCATGTGCAGCACATCCCATGCAGCACGCAGCTCCCTGCGTCACTGAGCTGTACGCGGCACCGTCGCTGCTAGCAGCGGGGCACCGGCTCCGCTCCGAGTGCGCAAGGCCTCCCAGCTGGGGCTGCTCAGCCTTGCTCTGCCGTGGAGCAGGGCTTTCCCTGGGATTACCTGCCAAAAGGGGCGGCGGGCGCCGCCCTGCTTTTACAGAGAGCGGCACCGAGCCATGGTGTTACGTCCCGAGGCCGTAGCCAGCAGCCTGGGCTGGCAGGGGAGCAGAGCCCCGAGACGTGGGGGCAGAGGGCGAGGCACGGAGGCTGCCAGGCCTGGGGTGATGGAGCGATGGGGCGCAGGCTGGCCCTGGAGACCCCCTGGCTGCAAACACCTCCCCCGGGATCAGCCGCCGAGATGCAGCCCTGGAGCTGAGCAGAACTCGCTCTCAGGGGGAGAAACAAAGAAATAGCACCTGGGCTACCTGGAAGGAGCCGCCAGCATTAACATCCCACCCCCTCCCCAGCAAAGGGCTGCGCGGCTGCACCCCAGCTCCCTCCAGACGGCCCCACCGACCCCAGGCTGCAGCGGACACCGGAGCGGGAAGGCGGGCGCAGCACCACAGGCAGCCCGCGTGGGGCTTGTCTCTGCTTATCTCTAATAAGTAGATTGAGGCGACTAACAGGAGCCTCCTGGTGCGCTTCGGCCCTCGCTTCGCCAGCCCCCGGGGACAGCGACGCCACCCGCACCGTTAGTGACACCGAGACTTCTCCTGTAGTCTTTACTCCTTTATTTTCTTTCGCCAGGAAGTAGATTGAGGCGAATAACGAGAGCCTCCTTGTGCACTTGGGCCCTCGCTTCAGCAGCCCCTAGTGCCGTCGGCGCGGCGGCCTCTTGCAGGGCTGGGGAGAGTCCTGGGGGCCGGGGGCCCTCCGCTTTGGGGCGCGCCGGGGCCTCGCGGCCGAGCGGCCCCCGCCCCGGCCGGGAGCGGAGGGTCTGCGCCTGCAGGCCTGGGCAGAGGGACCTGCCACCCCCGCCGCCTGCCCCGGCTCCTCCTGGGGCTGCTCCTGCTCCGCAGGGACGGGCGCAGGTGCGGGGCGGCCGGGACCCCCGCGGAGGGCTGCCTCCGACGTGCCGGCTTCCTCCTCCTCCTCGGATCCCGCAGGGCTGCTGGAGGAGGCCAGGCTGGAGTCGGGAGTCCCGCGCCGGGAGGCGCTGGGGCTGGGGCTGGCCGCAGGGCTGTCGTCCTCCCATCCAGCAGCGCGGGCGTCCTGCTGGCCCAGGTGCCGGCGGATCTCCCTGCCGCACAGGCGCACGGCGGTGGCGATGAGCTGGCGGATGAATGTCCCCGTGTGTTCTAGCAGGCAGCTCTGCAGCCGCCGCACCAACATCTCCTCGTCCAGCCCGCAAATCAACAGCTGGCCCACAATGTTGGCCTCCCCCATAGCCACCTGCCACCACTGGTCCTCGACGAGCAGCCCGATCTCCCGTCGCAGCCACGGCAGCAGGGGCCTGATGTTATCTGGGTGGCTCCTGAAAAAGTCCGCCCAGACCTCCGGAGGAAAGCCGCCCACCTGAGCCCCCTGCCGCGGCCCCGCAGCCCCCTGCTCGTCCTGGAGGTCTTCAGGTGATGGCTCCGCAGGGCCTGGGACATCGAACGTCAAATAATCGTCGTCCGAATGCACCGAGAACAAGATGGCCGTCGTCACTGACCTGCACAGGGGGCAGTTGGGCTTCCGCCGTGCCCAGCGCAGTGCACAGCCTAAGCAAAATTGGTGGAGGCAAGGTGACATGTAGGCGACGTCCTCTTGATCGTCGCGGCAGATGGGGCAGCTCCACTCGCTCTCGTCCGCCATGCTCTCTGCGCGCTGTGGCGGGCTGGGGAGCGCTGCGGACGAGGAGCTGCTCCCTCTCGTCAGCGCTGCAGCGGGGGTGTCATGCGCTGCAAAAGGGAGAGAGGCCACAGTCACCCGCTGTCGCAAGGAGTGGAGGGGAGGAAGAAATGCCCAGGCTCCTCGAGAAGGACACCCTCCCAGCCCCCGTGGTTTCCCCAGCGCTGCCTGCCAGCCAGGGCCAGGCGCGGGCTGTGGGGCCGGCAGCTCCCCGAGCCCCATCGCCGGCCCCACGGCCACCCCGGGGGGACCTCTCCCCGCACCGCTCACCTCCACTGCTGCAAGCGCGCCCCGCGGTGCCCGGCTGCCTGAACCGGGCAGGGCCGGGGAAACGCAGGGGATGGCTCCGGGACGGGCACCGAGAGCTGCCGACGGCAGCCCCCAAAGCACCACCCAGCACCAGGAGAAGCCTCGCTCGACCCTCCAGACCTCGCGGGCACGCTCGGCAGGAGTCCAGGCACGAGCCAGGCTGGGCCAGGCTCTGCCGGCGCCCCAGGATAAGCAGCGGGGGACGCGAGGTCACAGTCCATCGCTCGGTGATGTCAGAGCCCACCGCCCACCCACAGTGACGTCACAGTGGCCCATCTGCCCCTGCAGAGCTCGCGCGGGCAACGATCCGGCCGGCTTCCAGTAAAGGACTGTTCTCTCTGTAAAAAATTTCCTTCTTATGGCGAGATAAATCCTCTCCAGTGGAGAGGGGAGCAGCTGAGAGCAGCTGATGGAGGCAGAGGAGCAGCGCGGGCAGAGCACGGGGGAATCAGAGGAAACTCCTGCACTCGCACACCCTTGGGTACAACCCCACTCACACCCAGCATGTGCAGCACATCCCATGCAGCACGCAGCTCCCTGCGTCACTGAGCTGTACGCGGCACCGTCGCTGCTAGCAGCGGGGCACCGGCTCCGCTCCGAGTGCGCAAGGCCTCCCAGCTGGGGCTGCTCAGCCTTGCTCTGCCGTGGAGCAGGGCTTTCCCTGGGATTACCTGCCAAAAGGGGCGGCGGGCGCCGCCCTGCTTTTACAGAGAGCGGCACCGAGCCATGGTGTTACGTCCCGAGGCCATAGCCAGCAGCCTGGGCTGGCAGGGGAGCAGAGCCCCGAGACGTGGGGGCAGAGGGCGAGGCACGGAGGCTGCCAGGCCTGGGGTGATGGAGCGATGGGGCGCAGGCTGGCCCTGGAGACCCCCTGGCTGCAAACACCTCCCCCGGGATCAGCCGCCGAGATGCAGCCCTGGAGCTGAGCAGAACTCGCTCTCGGGGGGAGAAACAAAGAAATAGCACCTGGGCTACCTGGAAGGAGCCGCCAGCATTAACATCCCACCCCCTCCCCAGCAAAGGGCTGCGCGGCTGCACCCCAGCTCCCTCCAGACGGCCCCACCGACCCCAGGCTGCAGCGGACACCGGAGCGGGAAGGCGGGCGCAGCACCACAGGCAGCCCGCGTGGGGCTTGTCTCTGCTTATCTCTACTAAGTAGATTGAGGCGACTAACAGGAGCCTCCTGGTGCGCTTCGGCCCTCGCTTCGCCAGCCCCCGGGGACAGCGACGCCACCCGCACCGTTAGTGACACCGAGACTTCTCCTGTAGTCTTTACTCCTTTATTTTCTTTCGCCAGGAAGTAGATTGAGGCGAATAACGAGAGCCTCCTTGTGCACTTGGGCCCTCGCTTCAGCAGCCCCTAGTGCCGTCGGCGCGGCGGCCTCTTGCAGGGCTGGGGAGAGTCCTGGGGGCCGGGGGCCCTCCGCTTTGGGGCGCGCCGGGGCCTCACGGCCGAGCGGCCCCCGCCCCGGCCGGGAGCGGAGGGTCTGCGCCTGCAGGCCTGGGCAGAGGGACCTGCCACCCCCGCCGCCTGCCCCGGCTCCTCCTGGGGCTGCTCCTGCTCCGCAGGGACGGGCGCAGGTGCGGGGCGGCCGGGACCCCCGCGGAGGGTGGCCTCCGACGTGCCGGCTTCCTCCTCCTCCTCGGATCCCGCAGGGCTGCTGGAGGAGGCCAGGCTGGAGTCGGGAGTCCCGCGCCGGGAGGCGCTGGGGCTGGGGCTGGCCGCAGGGCTGTCGTCCTCCCATCCAGCAGCGCGGGCGTCCTGCTGGCCCAGGTGCCGGCGGATCTCCCTGCCGCACAGGCGCACGGCGGTGGCGATGAGCTGGCGGATGAATGTCCCCGTGTGTTCTAGCAGGCAGCTCTGCAGCCGCCGCACCAACATCTCCTCGTCCAGCCCGCAAATCAACAGCTGGCCCACAATGTTGGCCTCCCCCATAGCCACCTGCCACCACTGGTCCTCGACGAGCAGCCCGATCTCCCGTCGCAGCCACGGCAGCAGGGGCCTGATGTTATCTGGGTGGCTCCTGAAAAAGTCCGCCCAGACCTCCGGAGGAAAGCCGCCCACCTGAGCCCCCTGCCGCGCCCCCGCAGCCCCCTGCTCGTCCTGGAGGTCTTCAGGTGATGGCTCCGCAGGGCCTGGGACATCGAACGTCAAATAATCGTCGTCCGAATGCACCGAGAACAAGATGGCCGTCGTCACTGACCTGCACAGGGGGCAGTTGGGCTTCCGCCGTGCCCAGCGCAGTGCACAGCCTAAGCAAAATTGGTGG
Organism: Calonectris borealis; assembly: GCF_964195595.1. NCBI lineage: Eukaryota > Metazoa > Chordata > Aves > Procellariiformes > Procellariidae > Calonectris > Calonectris borealis. Next base: position 11,819,285 of record NC_134352.1, on the reverse strand, counting down.
AGGCAAGGTGACATGTAGGCGACGTCCTCTTGATCGTCGCGGCAGATGGGGCAGCTCCACTCGCTCTCGTCCGCCATGCTCTCTGCGCGCTGTGGCGGGCTGGGGAGCGCTGCGGACGAGGAGCTGCTCCCTCTCGTCAGCGCTGCAGCGGGGGTGTCATGCGCTGCAAAAGGGAGAGAGGCCACAGTCACCCGCTGTCGCAAGGAGTGGAGGGGAGGAAGAAATGCCCAGGCTCCTCGAGAAGGACACCCTCCCAGCCCCCGTGGTTTCCCCAGCGCTGCCTGCCAGCCAGGGCCAGGCGCGGGCTGTGGGGCCGGCAGCTCCCCGAGCCCCATCGCCGGCCCCACGGCCACCCCGGGGGGACCTCTCCCCGCACCGCTCACCTCCACTGCTGCAAGCGCGCCCCGCGGTGCCCGGCTGCCTGAACCGGGCAGGGCCGGGGAAACGCAGGGGATGGCTCCGGGACGGGCACCGAGAGCTGCCGACGGCAGCCCCCAAAGCACCACCCAGCACCAGGAGAAGCCTCGCTCGACCCTCCAGACCTCGCGGGCACGCTCGGCAGGAGTCCAGGCACGAGCCAGGCTGGGCCAGGCTCTGCCGGCGCCCCAGGATAAGCAGCGGGGGACGCGAGGTCACAGTCCATCGCTCGGTGATGTCAGAGCCCACCGCCCACCCACAGTGACGTCACAGTGGCCCATCTGCCCCTGCAGAGCTCGCGCGGGCAACGATCCGGCCGGCTTCCAGTAAAGGACTGTTCTCTCTGTAAAAAATTTCCTTCTTATGGCGAGATAAATCCTCTCCAGTGGAGAGGGGAGCAGCTGAGAGCAGCTGATGGAGGCAGAGGAGCAGCGCGGGCAGAGCACGGGGGAATCAGAGGAAACTCCTGCACTCGCACACCCTTGGGTACAACCCCACTCACACCCAGCATGTGCAGCACATCCCATGCAGCACGCAGCTCCCTGCGTCACTGAGCTGTACGCGGCACCGTCGCTGCTAGCAGCGGGGCACCGGCTCCGCTCCGAGTGCGCAAGGCCTCCCAGCTGGGGCTGCTCAGCCTTGCTCTGCCGTGGAGCAGGGCTTTCCCTGGGATTACCTGCCAAAAGGGGCGGCAGGCGCCGCCCTGCTTTTACAGAGAGCGGCACCGAGCCATGGTGTTACGTCCCGAGGCCGTAGCCAGCAGCCTGGGCTGGCAGGGGAGCAGAGCCCCGAGACGTGGGGGCAGAGGGCGAGGCACGGAGGCTGCCAGGCCTGGGGTGATGGAGCGATGGGGCGCAGGCTGGCCCTGGAGACCCCCTGGCTGCAAACACCTCCCCCGGGATCAGCCGCCGAGATGCAGCCCTGGAGCTGAGCAGAACTCGCTCTCGGGGGGAGAAACAAAGAAATAGCACCTGGGCTACCTGGAAGGAGCCGCCAGCATTAACATCCCACCCCCTCCCCAGCAAAGGGCTGCGCGGCTGCACCCCAGCTCCCTCCAGACGGCCCCACCGACCCCAGGCTGCAGCGGACACCGGAGCGGGAAGGCGGGCGCAGCACCACAGGCAGCCCGCGTGGGGCTTGTCTCTGCTTATCTCTACTAAGTAGATTGAGGCGACTAACAGGAGCCTCCTGGTGCGCTTCGGCCCTCGCTTCGCCAGCCCCCGGGGACAGCGACGCCACCCGCACCGTTAGTGACACCGAGACTTCTCCTGTAGTCTTTACTCCTTTATTTTCTTTCGCCAGGAAGTAGATTGAGGCGAATAACGAGAGCCTCCTTGTGCACTTGGGCCCTCGCTTCAGCAGCCCCTAGTGCCGTCGGCGCGGCGGCCTCTTGCAGGGCTGGGGAGAGTCCTGGGGGCCGGGGGCCCTCCGCTTTGGGGCGCGCCGGGGCCTCGCGGCCGAGCGGCCCCCGCCCCGGCCGGGAGCGGAGGGTCTGCGCCTGCAGGCCTGGGCAGAGGGACCTGCCACCCCCACCGCCTGCCCCGGCTCCTCCTGGGGCTGCTCCTGCTCCGCAGGGACGGGCGCAGGTGCGGGGCGGCCGGGACCCCCGCGGAGGGCGGCCTCCGACGTGCCGGCTTCCTCCTCCTCCTCGGATCCCGCAGGGCTGCTGGAGGAGGCCAGGCTGGAGTCGGGAGTCCCGCGCCGGGAGGCGCTGGGGCTGGGGCTGGCCGCAGGGCTGTCGTCCTCCCATCCAGCAGCGCGGGCGTCCTGCTGGCCCAGGTGCCGGCGGATCTCCCTGCCGCACAGGCGCACGGCGGTGGCGATGAGCTGGCGGATGAATGTCCCCGTGTGTTCTAGCAGGCAGCTCTGCAGCCGCCGCACCAACATCTCCTCGTCCAGCCCGCAAATCAACAGCTGGCCCACAATGTTGGCCTCCCCCATAGCCACCTGCCACCACTGGTCCTCGACGAGCAGCCCGATCTCCCGTCGCAGCCACGGCAGCAGGGGCCTGATGTTATCTGGGTGGCTCCTGAAAAAGTCCGCCCAGACCTCCGGAGGAAAGCCGCCCACCTGAGCCCCCTGCCGCGGCCCCGCAGCCCCCTGCTCGTCCTGGAGGTCTTCAGGTGATGGCTCCGCAGGGCCTGGGACATCGAACGTCAAATAATCGTCGTCCGAATGCACCGAGAACAAGATGGCCGTCGTCACTGACCTGCACAGGGGGCAGTTGGGCTTCCGCCGTGCCCAGCGCAGTGCACAGCCTAAGCAAAATTGGTGGAGGCAAGGTGACATGTAGGCGACGTCCTCTTGATCGTCGCGGCAGATGGGGCAGCTCCACTCGCTCTCGTCCGCCATGCTCTCTGCGCGCTGTGGCGGGCTGGGGAGCGCTGCGGACGAGGAGCTGCTCCCTCTCGTCAGCGCTGCAGCGGGGGTGTCATGCGCTGCAAAAGGGAGAGAGGCCACAGTCACCCGCTGTCGCAAGGAGTGGAGGGGAGGAAGAAATGCCCAGGCTCCTCGAGAAGGACACCCTCCCAGCCCCCGTGGTTTCCCCAGCGCTGCCTGCCAGCCAGGGCCAGGCGCGGGCTGTGGGGCCGGCAGCTCCCCGAGCCCCATCGCCGGCCCCACGGCCACCCCGGGGGGACCTCTCCCCGCACCGCTCACCTCCACTGCTGCAAGCGCGCCCCGCGGTGCCCGGCTGCCTGAACCGGGCAGGGCCGGGGAAACGCAGGGGATGGCTCCGGGACGGGCACCGAGAGCTGCCGACGGCAGCCCCCAAAGCACCACCCAGCACCAGGAGAAGCCTCGCTCGACCCTCCAGACCTCGCGGGCACGCTCGGCAGGAGTCCAGGCACGAGCCAGGCTGGGCCAGGCTCTGCCGGCGCCCCAGGATAAGCAGCGGGGGACGCGAGGTCACAGTCCATCGCTCGGTGATGTCAGAGCCCACCGCCCACCCACAGTGACGTCACAGTGGCCCATCTGCCCCTGCAGAGCTCGCGCGGGCAACGATCCGGCCGGCTTCCAGTAAAGGACTGTTCTCTCTGTAAAAAATTTCCTTCTTATGGCGAGATAAATCCTCTCCAGTGGAGAGGGGAGCAGCTGAGAGCAGCTGATGGAGGCAGAGGAGCAGCGCGGGCAGAGCACGGGGGAATCAGAGGAAACTCCTGCACTCGCACACCCTTGGGTACAACCCCACTCACACCCAGCATGTGCAGCACATCCCATGCAGCACGCAGCTCCCTGCGTCACTGAGCTGTACGCGGCACCGTCGCTGCTAGCAGCGGGGCACCGGCTCCGCTCCGAGTGCGCAAGGCCTCCCAGCTGGGGCTGCTCAGCCTTGCTCTGCCGTGGAGCAGGGCTTTCCCTGGGATTACCTGCCAAAAGGGGCGGCAGGCGCCGCCCTGCTTTTACAGAGAGCGGCACCGAGCCATGGTGTTACGTCCCGAGGCCGTAGCCAGCAGCCTGGGCTGGCAGGGGAGCAGAGCCCCGAGACGTGGGGGCAGAGGGCGAGGCACGGAGGCTGCCAGGCCTGGGGTGATGGAGCGATGGGGCGCAGGCTGGCCCTGGAGACCCCCTGGCTGCAAACACCTCCCCCGGGATCAGCCGCCGAGATGCAGCCCTGGAGCTGAGCAGAACTCGCTCTCGGGGGGAGAAACAAAGAAATAGCACCTGGGCTACCTGGAAGGAGCCGCCAGCATTAACATCCCACCCCCTCCCCAGCAAAGGGCTGCGCGGCTGCACCCCAGCTCCCTCCAGACGGCCCCACCGACCCCAGGCTGCAGCGGACACCGGAGCGGGAAGGCGGGCGCAGCACCACAGGCAGCCCGCGTGGGGCTTGTCTCTGCTTATCTCTACTAAGTAGATTGAGGCGACTAACAGGAGCCTCCTGGTGCGCTTCGGCCCTCGCTTCGCCAGCCCCCGGGGACAGCGACGCCACCCGCACCGTTAGTGACACCGAGACTTCTCCTGTAGTCTTTACTCCTTTATTTTCTTTCGCCAGGAAGTAGATTGAGGCGAATAACGAGAGCCTCCTTGTGCACTTGGGCCCTCGCTTCAGCAGCCCCTAGTGCCGTCGGCGCGGCGGCCTCTTGCAGGGCTGGGGAGAGTCCTGGGGGCCGGGGGCCCTCCGCTTTGGGGCGCGCCGGGGCCTCGCGGCCGAGCGGCCCCCGCCCCGGCCGGGAGCGGAGGGTCTGCGCCTGCAGGCCTGGGCAGAGGGACCTGCCACCCCCGCCGCCTGCCCCGGCTCCTCCTGGGGCTGCTCCTGCTCCGCAGGGACGGGCGCAGGTGCGGGGCGGCCGGGACCCCCGCGGAGGGCGGCCTCCGACGTGCCGGCTTCCTCCTCCTCCTCGGATCCCGCAGGGCTGCTGGAGGAGGCCAGGCTGGAGTCGGGAGTCCCGCGCCGGGAGGCGCTGGGGCTGGGGCTGGCCGCAGGGCTGTCGTCCTCCCATCCAGCAGCGCGGGCGTCCTGCTGGCCCAGGTGCCGGCGGATCTCCCTGCCGCACAGGCGCACGGCGGTGGCGATGAGCTGGCGGATGAATGTCCCCGTGTGTTCTAGCAGGCAGCTCTGCAGCCGCCGCACCAACATCTCCTCGTCCAGCCCGCAAATCAACAGCTGGCCCACAATGTTGGCCTCCCCCATAGCCACCTGCCACCACTGGTCCTCGACGAGCAGCCCGATCTCCCGTCGCAGCCACGGCAGCAGGGGCCTGATGTTATCTGGGTGGCTCCTGAAAAAGTCCGCCCAGACCTCCGGAGGAAAGCCGCCCACCTGAGCCCCCTGCCGCGGCCCCGCAGCCCCCTGCTCGTCCTGGAGGTCTTCAGGTGATGGCTCCGCAGGGCCTGGGACATCGAACGTCAAATAATCGTCGTCCGAATGCACCGAGAACAAGATGGCCGTCGTCACTGACCTGCACAGGGGGCAGTTGGGCTTCCGCCGTGCCCAGCGCAGTGCACAGCCTAAGCAAAATTGGTGGAGGCAAGGTGACATGTAGGCGACGTCCTCTTGATCGTCGCGGCAGATGGGGCAGCTCCACTCGCTCTCGTCCGCCATGCTCTCTGCGCGCTGTGGCGGGCTGGGGAGCGCTGCGGACGAGGAGCTGCTCCCTCTCGTCAGCGCTGCAGCGGGGGTGTCATGGGCTGCAAAAGGGAGAGAGGCCACAGTCACCCGCTGTCGCAAGGAGTGGAGGGGAGGAAGAAATGCCCAGGCTCCTCGAGAAGGACACCCTCCCAGCCCCCGTGGTTTCCCCAGCGCTGCCTGCCAGCCAGGGCCAGGCGCGGGCTGTGGGGCCGGCAGCTCCCCGAGCCCCATCGCCGGCCCCACGGCCACCCCGGGGGGACCTCTCCCCGCACCGCTCACCTCCACTGCTGCAAGCGCGCCCCGCGGTGCCCGGCTGCCTGAACCGGGCAGGGCCGGGGAAACGCAGGGGATGGCTCCGGGACGGGCACCGAGAGCTGCCGACGGCAGCCCCCAAAGCACCACCCAGCACCAGGAGAAGCCTCGCTCGACCCTCCAGACCTCGCGGGCACGCTCGGCAGGAGTCCAGGCACGAGCCAGGCTGGGCCAGGCTCTGCCGGCGCCCCAGGATAAGCAGCGGGGGACGCGAGGTCACAGTCCATCGCTCGGTGATGTCAGAGCCCACCGCCCACCCACAGTGACGTCACAGTGGCCCATCTGCCCCTGCAGAGCTCGCGCGGGCAACGATCCGGCCGGCTTCCAGTAAAGGACTGTTCTCTCTGTAAAAAATTTCCTTCTTATGGCGAGATAAATCCTCTCCAGTGGAGAGGGGAGCAGCTGAGAGCAGCTGATGGAGGCAGAGGAGCAGCGCGGGCAGAGCACGGGGGAATCAGAGGAAACTCCTGCACTCGCACACCCTTGGGTACAACCCCACTCACACCCAGCATGTGCAGCACATCCCATGCAGCACGCAGCTCCCTGCGTCACTGAGCTGTACGCGGCACCGTCGCTGCTAGCAGCGGGGCACCGGCTCCGCTCCGAGTGCGCAAGGCCTCCCAGCTGGGGCTGCTCAGCCTTGCTCTGCCGTGGAGCAGGGCTTTCCCTGGGATTACCTGCCAAAAGGGGCGGCGGGCGCCGCCCTGCTTTTACAGAGAGCGGCACCGAGCCATGGTGTTACGTCCCGAGGCCGTAGCCAGCAGCCTGGGCTGGCAGGGGAGCAGAGCCCCGAGACGTGGGGGCAGAGGGCGAGGCACGGAGGCTGCCAGGCCTGGGGTGATGGAGCGATGGGGCGCAGGCTGGCCCTGGAGACCCCCTGGCTGCAAACACCTCCCCCGGGATCAGCCGCCGAGATGCAGCCCTGGAGCTGAGCAGAACTCGCTCTCGGGGGGAGAAACAAAGAAATAGCACCTGGGCTACCTGGAAGGAGCCGCCAGCATTAACATCCCACCCCCTCCCCAGCAAAGGGCTGCGCGGCTGCACCCCAGCTCCCTCCAGACGGCCCCACCGACCCCAGGCTGCAGCGGACACCGGAGCGGGAAGGCGGGCGCAGCACCACAGGCAGCCCGCGTGGGGCTTGTCTCTGCTTATCTCTAATAAGTAGATTGAGGCGACTAACAGGAGCCTCCTGGTGCGCTTCGGCCCTCGCTTCGCCAGCCCCCGGGGACAGCGACGCCACCCGCACCGTTAGTGACACCGAGACTTCTCCTGTAGTCTTTACTCCTTTATTTTCTTTCGCCAGGAAGTAGATTGAGGCGAATAACGAGAGCCTCCTTGTGCACTTGGGCCCTCGCTTCAGCAGCCCCTAGTGCCGTCGGCGCGGCGGCCTCTTGCAGGGCTGGGGAGAGTCCTGGGGGCCGGGGGCCCTCCGCTTTGGGGCGCGCCGGGGCCTCGCGGCCGAGCGGCCCCCGCCCCGGCCGGGAGCGGAGGGTCTGCGCCTGCAGGCCTGGGCAGAGGGACCTGCCACCCCCGCCGCCTGCCCCGGCTCCTCCTGGGGCTGCTCCTGCTCCGCAGGGACGGGCGCAGGTGCGGGGCGGCCGGGACCCCCGCGGAGGGCGGCCTCCGACGTGCCGGCTTCCTCCTCCTCCTCGGATCCCGCAGGGCTGCTGGAGGAGGCCAGGCTGGAGTCGGGAGTCCCGCGCCGGGAGGCGCTGGGGCTGGGGCTGGCCGCAGGGCTGTCGTCCTCCCATCCAGCAGCGCGGGCGTCCTGCTGGCCCAGGTGCCGGCGGATCTCCCTGCCGCACAGGCGCACGGCGGTGGCGATGAGCTGGCGGATGAATGTCCCCGTGTGTTCTAGCAGGCAGCTCTGCAGCCGCCGCACCAACATCTCCTCGTCCAGCCCGCAAACCAACAGCTGGCCCACAATGTTGGCCTCCCCCATAGCCACCTGCCACCACTGGTCCTCGACGAGCAGCCCGATCTCCCGTCGCAGCCACGGCAGCAGGGGCCTGATGTTATCTGGGTGGCTCCTGAAAAAGTCCGCCCAGACCTCCGGAGGAAAGCCGCCCACCTGAGCCCCCTGCCGCGGCCCCGCAGCCCCCTGCTCGTCCTGGAGGTCTTCAGGTGATGGCTCCGCAGGGCCTGGGACATCGAACGTCAAATAATCGTCGTCCGAATGCACCGAGAACAAGATGGCCGTCGTCACTGACCTGCACAGGGGGCAGTTGGGCTTCCGCCGTGCCCAGCGCAGTGCACAGCCTAAGCAAAATTGGTGGAGGCAAGGTGACATGTAGGCGACGTCCTCTTGATCGTCGCGGCAGATGGGGCAGCTCCACTCGCTCTCGTCCGCCATGCTCTCTGCGCGCTGTGGCGGGCTGGGGAGCGCTGCGGACGAGGAGCTGCTCCCTCTCGTCAGCGCTGCAGCGGGGGTGTCATGCGCTGCAAAAGGGAGAGAGGCCACAGTCACCCGCTGTCGCAAGGAGTGGAGGGGAGGAAGAAATGCCCAGGCTCCTCGAGAAGGACACCCTCCCAGCCCCCGTGGTTTCCCCAGCGCTGCCTGCCAGCCAGGGCCAGGCGCGGGCTGTGGGGCCGGCAGCTCCCCGAGCCCCATCGCCGGCCCCACGGCCACCCCGGGGGGACCTTTCCCCGCACCGCTCACCTCCACTGCTGCAAGCGCGCCCCGCGGTGCCCGGCTGCCTGAACCGGGCAGGGCCGGGGAAACGCAGGGGATGGCTCCGGGACGGGCACCGAGAGCTGCCGACGGCAGCCCCCAAAGCACCACCCAGCACCAGGAGAAGCCTCGCTCGACCCTCCAGACCTCGCGGGCACGCTCGGCAGGAGTCCAGGCACGAGCCAGGCTGGGCCAGGCTCTGCCGGCGCCCCAGGATAAGCAGCGGGGGACGCGAGGTCACAGTCCATCGCTCGGTGATGTCAGAGCCCACCGCCCACCCACAGTGACGTCACAGTGGCCCATCTGCCCCTGCAGAGCTCGCGCGGGCAACGATCCGGCCGGCTTCCAGTAAAGGACTGTTCTCTCTGTAAAAAATTTCCTTCTTATGGCGAGATAAATCCTCTCCAGTGGAGAGGGGAGCAGCTGAGAGCAGCTGATGGAGGCAGAGGAGCAGCGCGGGCAGAGCACGGGGGAATCAGAGGAAACTCCTGCACTCGCACACCCTTGGGTACAACCCCACTCACACCCAGCATGTGCAGCACATCCCATGCAGCACGCAGCTCCCTGCGTCACTGAGCTGTACGCGGCACCGTCGCTGCTAGCAGCGGGGCACCGGCTCCGCTCCGAGTGCGCAAGGCCTCCCAGCTGGGGCTGCTCAGCCTTGCTCTGCCGTGGAGCAGGGCTTTCCCTGGGATTACCTGCCAAAAGGGGCGGCGGGCGCCGCCCTGCTTTTACAGAGAGCGGCACCGAGCCATGGTGTTACGTCCCGAGGCCGTAGCCAGCAGCCTGGGCTGGCAGGGGAGCAGAGCCCCGAGACGTGGGGGCAGAGGGCGAGGCACGGAGGCTGCCAGGCCTGGGGTGATGGAGCGATGGGGCGCAGGCTGGCCCTGGAGACCCCCTGGCTGCAAACACCTCCCCCGGGATCAGCCGCCGAGATGCAGCCCTGGAGCTGAGCAGAACTCGCTCTCGGGGGGAGAAACAAAGAAATAGCACCTGGGCTACCTGGAAGGAGCCGCCAGCATTAACATCCCACCCCCTCCCCAGCAAAGGGCTGCGCGGCTGCACCCCAGCTCCCTCCAGACGGCCCCACCGACCCCAGGCTGCAGCGGACACCGGAGCGGGAAGGCGGGCGCAGCACCACAGGCAGCCCGCGTGGGGCTTGTCTCTGCTTATCTCTACTAAGTAGATTGAGGCGACTAACAGGAGCCTCCTGGTGCGCTTCGGCCCTCGCTTCGCCAGCCCCCGGGGACAGCGACGCCACCCGCACCGTTAGTGACACCGAGACTTCTCCTGTAGTCTTTACTCCTTTATTTTCTTTCGCCAGGAAGTAGATTGAGGCGAATAACGAGAGCCTCCTTGTGCACTTGGGCCCTTGCTTCAGCAGCCCCTAGTGCCGTCGGCGCGGCGGCCTCTTGCAGGGCTGGGGAGAGTCCTGGGGGCCGGGGGCCCTCCGCTTTGGGGCGCGCCGGGGCCTCGCGGCCGAGCGGCCCCCGCCCCGGCCGGGAGCGGAGGGTCTGCGCCTGCAGGCCTGGGCAGAGGGACCTGCCACCCCCGCCGCCTGCCCCGGCTCCTCCTGGGGCTGCTCCTGCTCCGCAGGGACGGGCGCAGGTGCGGGGCGGCCGGGACCCCCGCGGAGGGCGGCCTCCGACGTGCCGGCTTCCTCCTCCTCCTCGGATCCCGCAGGGCTGCTGGAGGAGGCCAGGCTGGAGTCGGGAGTCCGCGCCGGGAGGCGCTGGGGCTGGGGCTGGCCGCAGGGCTGTCGTGCTCCCATCCAGCAGCGCGGGGCGTCCTGCTGGCCCAGGTGCCGGCGGATCTCCCTGCCGCACAGGCGCACGGCGGTGGCGATGAGCTGGCGGATGAATGTCCCCGTGTGTTCTAGCAGGCAGCTCTGCAGCCGCCGCACCAACATCTCCTCGTCCAGCCCGCAAATCAACAGCTGGCCCACAATGTTGGCCTCCCCCATAGCCACCTGCCACCACTGGTCCTCGACGAGCAGCCCGATCTCCCATCGCAGCCACGGCAGCAGGGGCCTGATGTTATCTGGGTGGCTCCTGAA